>NC_135578.1:14123860-15373860 GCF_965152235.1 Eretmochelys imbricata
AATTGAGGGCTGCCAGCACCTCACAGAATTGAGCCCCGTATGCTTTCCACAGATTGAGTGTATGCCAATGCTTTTTTTATAATCTTTGTGAGATCTTCTTATAGACATAAATACCATGGGTCAGGAAAAGCAAAGATGCAGTGATCTTATGGTATTTTCCAGTATAGTCAAGTTTAATGACATTTGAAAGAACTAACTGGACTGAGGATAAGTATGATAGGGTGACATATGGCAAAGTAGATATGGGCTTACCTCCTACTGCTTGTATTCATGTTTGGTCTAAGAAGTATAGAAGGAAATCTGACTAATGAGAATGTTTGATTCCAGCTTGTTTTGCATCTTTATTTCATCTGGGAGAGACCTTCTCTTGAGCAGCGAGTGGTTCTCCCAGCTGAAAATTGGTATCTATCACTTTATGAGTTCAGTGAGAAGTAGGTGTTTTGAAAATACATTAACGTGCAAATAGTTATATGCATCTGTAGCACATAGGTGCATACTCTGCGCCCTACTGACTTGACAGTTTAAATAAAAAAGCATGCCAATGTTCTATGAATAATAGTTCATTGGACAAAAACATCTTTGCTAGTATTTGAATTACTATAGATCAGTTAATGTCAAGGACTTAAAGTTTTGAGGAAGTTCTTATTTTGTATCTGGGTGCATTGGTGTTCTGTCAAATAGTGTGAATAAGCATCTGAATTTGTGTTAGCAGAGTGAATGAATGAATAAATAAGTAATACTGGAAAGGAAATGGATACTTTCTCTTGTGTATAATAGCTCACTATGTCTGATTGAATGGTTATCTGTCAGTCTCCATTGATGAACACATGTTTATGTAGTAAAGAGAACATTTACGCTATAAGGGCCAGGTCCTCAGCTGGTGGAAATTATATAGTTCCTCTGCTGATAATGGAACTTAGCCAATTTATTGCTGGAAGAGGACCTGGCTAAAAAACTCTGTCCTGCACAGACCACTATGTAGAATATCCCACAAGCTTATCAAGAAGTTAGGAAGATTGTGAATCTGAGTGTCATGAGACACCCCTGATTTTTGTTTGGGCTTCCTTTCTATTTTTTCAGACATTGGACTGACATGCATGCTGGTGTTCAGTTTCTTGTTTTCAGAATTTGAGGTGGGCCAGTGGGTGATTTCTTTTTGAACATATCCTACCAGTGATCAGAAACTCTCCTGAGCAGTGGTGCCAGGATATCACAAACTCTCAGAGGGAAAAGATGAGAGCTTCTAGAGGGAGAGTCATTTGTGCTATTACCTAGTTGGGAAATACAAAATAAAAAATGCTTTCGCTGCTATATTTCCATATATATATTTATATATATATATGGAATTGACATATATATATATATGGAATTCCATATATATATATATATATATATTAGGGCTGTCAATTAATCGCAGTTAACTTGCGCGATTAACTAAATAAAATTAACCGTGATTAAAAAAATTAATCGAGATTAACCGCACTTATAACAATAGAATTGAAATTTATTAAATATTTTTGGATTTTTTTCTACATTTTCAATACTGATTTCAATTACAGCACAGAATAGAAAGTGCTCAGTGCTCACTTTATATAATTTTTATTACAAATATATGCACTGTAAAAACGATAAACAAAAGAAATAGTAGTTTTCAATTCACTTCATACAAGTACTGTAGTGCAATGTCTTTATCGTGAAAGTGTAACTTACAAATGCAGATTTTTTTTTATTATGTAACTGAGGTCAAAAACAAAACAGTGTAAAACTTTAGAGCCGACAAGTCCACTCAGTCCTACTTCTTATTCTGCCAATCGCTAAGACAAACAAGTTTGTTTACATTTACGGGAAATACTGCTGCCTGCTTCTTATTTACAATGTCACCCTGAAAGTGAGAACAGGCGTTTGCATGGAACTTTTGTAGCTGGCATTGCAAGGTATTTACATGCCAGATATGCTAAACATTCATATGCCCCTTCATGCTTCGGCAACCATTCCAGAGGACATGCTTCCATGCTGATGATACTCATAAAAAAAATGTCAATTACATTTGTAACTGTACTCCTTGGGGGGAGAATTGTACATCTCCTGCTCTGTTTTACCCGCATTCTGCCATATATTTCATGTTATAGCAGTCTCAAATGATAACCCAGCACATGTTCGTTTTAAGAACACTTTCACAGCAGATTTGACAAAACACAAAGAAAGTACTGTGAGATTTCTAAAAACAGCTACAGCACTCGACCCAAAGTTTAAGAATCTGAAGTGCCATCCAAAATGTGAGCGGGATGAGGTGTATCGCATGCTTTTAGAAGTCTTAAAAGAGCAACACTCTGATGCAGAAACTACAGAACCCAAACCATCAGAAAAGAAAATCAACCTTCTGCTGGTGGCATCTCACTCAGATAATGAAAATAAACATGCATTAGTCTGCACTGCTTTGGATAGTTATCAAGCAGAACCTATCACAAGCATGGAAACACATCCTGTGGAATGGTGGTTGAAGCATGAAGGGACATGTGTATCTTAGCACATCTGGCACGTAAATATCTTGCAACGCCAGCTACAACAGTGCCATGCGAATTCCTGTTCTCACTTTCAGGTGACATTTTAAACAAGAAGCAGGCAGCATTATCTCCTGCAAATTGTAATCAACCTTGTTTGTCTGAGTGATTGGCTGACCAAGAAGTAATCCTGAATGGACTTGTAGGCTCTAAAGTTTTACATTGTTTTATTTTTGAATGCAGGGGTTATTTTGTACATAATTCTACATTTATAAGTTCAACTTTCATGATAAAGAGATTGCACTACAGTACTTGTATTCGGTGAATTGAAAAATACAATTTTTTTTTGTTTTTGACAGTGCAAATATTTGTAATATAAATAAAGTGAGCACTGTACACTTTGTATTCTTTGTTGTAATTGAAATTCATATATTTGAAAATGTAAAAAAATCCACAAATATTCAAAATAAATGGTATTCTATTGTTGTTTAACAGCTCAATTAATAACAATTATTTTTTTTATTTGTGCGATTAATCACAATTAATTTTTTAATCGCTTGACAGCCCTAATAAAAATAAAATATTGTGTGGTTTGACTATAGATGGATAAGCACTGAAACCAAGTGTGTACATACACAGACGCACATTGTAATTATCCTTTTGTATTGCAGTAGCACCCAAATATGCCAGGTGCTGTACAAACACATAGAAAGTCACAGTTTCTGCCTCTAAAAGCCTGCATTTTAAAGGGGAAAGGAGAAGATTTTCAAGGGCACAAGGGCAGTTAGGTGCCCAACTCCAATTCAAAATCACTGATAATTGGGCATCCTACTTTCTTAAATGCTTTTGAAAATCCCCTCCAAAACACATCATCACAATGATTATCTTACTGCACACTTGCATAATAAGACTCTAGTCTAACTCATATACACACACCTTTCTTTGTAAGCTGCTTAACTTTGCTTCTGAAAGATTCTAAGCATGATACTGAAAAATATATTAGTGAGTTTGCCATAGACCCAGAGGTCTAATAAATAGGCTATCCCGTTTTCCTTCCATTCCCTGACTGATTTAAGAAACATGTTGTTCGCCTCACTGCTTTTCTTTTATCTCCCCTCTTTCTCATGTTTCTGCATTATGTTTCCTCCTTCAGTCTGCGGCAATAGCACTCAATGCTGATTAGACAGTAGTCAGTCCATCCCAAGGCAGAAATTTTAAGGTCACTTCCTCAGGTTCTTTATTGCCTGCCCTGCTCGTTTCCTTGTACTTGTGTTTCAGGTTAGCCAATTATATGCAGTTATTTTTATGATACTTGCCCAGCTTTACTAGCCTTAATTTCTTCTTCTCTTCATTTCCAGTAACATAAGCGGTCTCTGTAATCTAGTCAGAGCTGAAGTTCATAAAAGGAATCCCTTAAACTGACAGTGTGAAATGAACAATCAGCCACTCTCACATGCAAAAGAAAAAGAAGAGGAATTTTTATGGGAACTAAGTAAAAGCAAGTCATCATGAGTGGCGTGGTGATACTGTTGCATTACATGCTTCTGCCCAGGGGGGAATTACCAGGATTTGTGTACAGTTTGGGCTCTCATTTCCGTTTTTATATTTGTTGGGAATTCCAAATTTTAGCTGCCTGGGCAGTGGGGAACAGAAATCTTAAAGAGAAGACTGGCCTGAGATGTGATCCTGTAAACCCAGGGTCTGAAGGATCAGGCCCTTCGTTTCCAATTGGGTGGGGGTGTGGCCACCAACTACCTAGCCTTACTCAACAACTTTTTCTGATTCGAGGATAATCTTGTTATTCTTCATCTGAGTGTTAGTTGTTTGCTAGTATAGTGCCAAATCATGCAAACCTTTAATAAACAGGAGTTTGCAGAATTTGGCCCACTATTATTTATAATTACGATTGTCTCAAAGTTGCTGCAATGGTGTTTTAGGAAAAGGAATGTAGAAAAAGATGACAAGTGCAGGAATTAAAACATGAGCTTTCCTATGCTCAACTGTTGGAGGTCCACACACTGTTAAAGGTCGCCATGACCAGCAAAATAAATTCCCTTATTATTTCAAATTCAGTTCCTGGTTCTAGTTTGTTACACTCCAAATAAATACTAAATTAGTGCCTGAAAGTTACAATTCAGAGTAAAGGAGCAGACCCTTATTATAGCTTTAGGAACAATAAAAAAAATAAGAACGTTGAATATAATTTGAGTGTAATTTAAAATGGATGTTGGAAAGCAGCACCAATCCACTGGAAGCATCTAATTGAACTTCATCTTCTAACAGCAGCAAGACGATGATATAGCATAGGAATACACTTTCTTAAAAGACCTTTCAGCAATGTTGAAAATGTATGAGATAAAGTGTTGATTTACAGTTTTCTTGCCTTGTTCTCTATAAGAGATTGTGAGGGATGAGTGGTATTTTATCAGAGCTTTGGAGCTGTGCTCCATCTCCACTCCAGCTCCAGGCAAAAACCTGCAGCTCCACTGCTCCGGAGCTGTTCCGGGCTCCAGCTCCAGGCTCCGCTCCAAAACCCTGTATTTTATCATTGTTTAATGAGACCTCAGTTCCAATCCCAATATTATGATAGCTCCTACGGGTTTCAGTCGGGATTGTAGCACCATTTTGGTACGTGCTGTACAAACACACATAGGAAGGCCCAGTGCCTGCTCCAGAGAACTTAAAATCTGTGGTCCTGAGCCTGCAAGATTCTCTGTACAAATGCAGGAGTCTGCCCACATTGAATAATTTACAAATCCAGGGGTTAAATTAAGACAAGATGCAATCACTGAGCTGCCTCTGCATGGGGGAAATATGCTGTAGTAGTCTCTATGTTTCCCCACATAACAGAGAGCTCCAAAAGGCAGCCATTTTCTCTGAGACAGAATTCCCTGGCCATGCTGTGGTACCACCCTGTCCTAAACACAAGGCTGTGTCTGAATCTAGCCGTTAGGTTGCAGTTTATTGGCTTCGACATACTATACATAGAAAGCCCAGATAATAGTTAATACATGTTTGTTGTTGCAAGGAGTCTGTGACAGATATATATCTGTAGACAGTAGACCCAAGTAAGTTGTAGGTTGAATTTTCCCTCACTCACTTGGTCAGTAGAGATTTTAGTGAGGAGAAAGCATTAGAATCTCCTTGCATGGATGTCGAGTGGAAGCTGTGCTTTGCTATTTAAGTGGTTTGCCATGAGTTGGAGAGGTTGGGATCCAGGCTGTGTTATCAAACAGGCAGCATCTTTATGAGATACCAATTTGTCAGGTTCTCTAGATATTAGAAATGTTTTCAGAGGGACAATTTAAAGCTTGACTATCTTGTATTTTTCTGGCTGACAAAAACAATTTTAGTCCATGTAAATGAACACTTTGCATATCTGTGTACAAATGGTAATAGTCGTGGATATTAAGGTCACAGAGTTTTTGTCCCCATGCAAGCTAGGAGAATTGTATAAATGTGATCAGTGCCTCAATACCCCTCATGAGAATGATGGCATACTGTTCGTTGCCCTTTCACATCAAGGACAGACACTATAGGCGTTTAAACCTCAAACGCTGAAACATCATGAGACAACTGATTTTTATGCATACTGAAAACAATAAAAGTCACTTCAGCATTTCAAGGATTGAAATATACTAAATAGGTAAAGGGCTTGCCTTCTAGAATTTCTTGTATTGATTTATTTCAATTTATTTAAAAAGTGCACCCAGAACCCACCATCCAGTGCTCTAGGCACATGCATGTTTATTATTAGAGCACAGCAGCAACTGAGACCAACAAACTGAATCCACCAGACCCCACCAAAAACCTTCATCCTTTCCTACCGCTCCCACCCACTTACTCATCCCTCCACCTCCCGGAAATGTCTGGGAGAATAAATGGGTCATGTAGCATGAGTGGTACACACTTTGCTGATTAGTGCACTGACCTGGCCCATGTACAGGGACATAAGGAGAGAAAGCTCCATGCCATCTGTCCTCACTCTCGCAGGGGTGGGCATAAACTAGCTCTCTAGCATGTGTACGACAGGCCTAATTTTCAAAGAACCATGACACAACTACAACTGGAGTTGTGGCTGCTCCGCATCTCTAAATCTGAGCCCTTCTGTGTGGCCTGTGAAGCCTACATAGGACACAGTAAATATATTAATAGAGTTTAAGGGAAGAAGAGACCACCAGATCATATAGTCTGATTTCCAATATATCACAGGCCATCAATGCCACCCAGCACTAAACCAAACAACCAAAATGTGAGACCAAAGTATTACAGCCCACAGGAGAGAAGCCGATTGAGTACCACAGGCAGAGAATAGGAAGGGCCATCATGCACTAGTGCCTGAGGCCCCCACAATGGCAGGGAAATAATTAAGTGAGAGACACCCAGATAATCCTGACAAGTGACCTGCACCCACATACTGCAGAGGAAGGCAAAAAAAACAACCAAACAAAAAAACACCTCTGAGGATTGGCTCACCCCGCCCAGGGTCCCATCTCCAGCCATGGCCATTCCTGATTCTTCTGAGGAAGGAAATTTAAAAACAACAACAACAAAAACAGAATACATTATGCATGGTTGGGGAGGGGCAGGGGTAAAGGGGCTGATACCCTGAAGCATGAGCTTTTAGGAACATAAGACATAAACTGGACGTGAGCCCCAAGGCTGTTGAGTCCAGCCCCCTACCATCACAAGCAACTCTGGTCATAGAGTCTGCAGTTAGCACATGGAACGACATACGTGGGTAAAGATAAGCACATGCGAACAGCTTTGCAGGACTGGGATCTTAGTGGCCTGATTTTCAAAAGTGCTTAGCACCCAGCAGCTCCTCTTGACTTAACTGGTCCTGCAAGTCCCATAGGAAATCAGCCAATCTGTGAGGATAAATAGATAAAGTTCATTAGTTGATGAAGTTGCAGCCTCAAATGTGCCTTTATTTTTCCCCTTAGTTGTGGCCTTTTATCCACATCAGTTAAAACTTCACAGCTGCCCTCCAGCTGATCTGAAACCAATATCCGAAAACAGCTGATGCCCTGCCTTAGCAAACTTACTGCTCCAGCTTGGCAGTGCAACTAATCTTGTGCCAGAAACAGACATTTGAAAAAAAAAAAAAAAAAAGTCCAGTCATATTGAAATGTGTTTTCCTGTAGCAGCACTAGCTGTTAACAGCAATAGCTGTAATGTTTTGCTGGATGAAATGACACTAAAACGAGAGTCTGGGCAGCTTAAAACAATTCAATTAAAGTAAACAAATTGCATTACAAATATACACACAGCGGAAGAGATACACTCTCTCTTTAAACTCTAAACTGGAATTTGATAGGCAAATCTCTGTAGGCTCTTAGAGAGCATGTTCATATTCAACCCACATGCTATGGTGCATTTACTAGTGTGTCAACAGATATGTTACATCGGGCACAGACATCTGACAGAGACCTGGAATGAATTTTCATCCATTTCAGTTGATTATAGATGCCAGCTGTTGTGATTTCCAAATCTCAGGAGGTGGATGAAGGTGGGATCCGTGGATATATGTGGATCTGTTCTTGGTGGTGGGACGGATCAAACTTTGGATTCAGGGAGGCTTGGAGGGGAACACTGCCAGAGGGGACTGAGGTACAGAGCAGGGAGCCAGGAATTGTCTACAGACACTTTAGCTGAGGGATTGTGAAAGAGCCTTTGGTTGCATTGCATCTGGACCCCAATCCAGCACTGACTCCATTCCACGTTTTCCAATTTACAGCTATATTTCCAACTTAATGAGGTGGGACAGATGTGTTCATGAGGTACCTTACAAAAGAAGTAAAGTACACGTCGCGCCACATACAGATCACAAATGAAATATTTTACTGTATCCCATGTAAACATGTGCACACAGAATTTGCTGCAAGTATTCCAAAGTATATGAGAGATGAAATTCTAATATAAGGGAACCAAAATTGATCCCAGGCCTGACTCAGTTGACTTCAGCTGAGTTACACAAGGGATTGCATTGGCCCAAGATGTGTGTATTCAAAGCTTTTATAATTTTGTTTGAGCAGACAGGAATGTGAATGCATCGTATTTTAAAGAATTTAGTTCTCCAGTTCCTGAAAAGCTCTTTAAAGGTCAAGCTAATTAAGACTAAGTTTGTCTGTGCCAATATAAAGTAGATACTATTATTGGAAATTCATTGCAATGCAATATATGGCATTTTCACTTACAGCTTAAAGTTTTGCAAGCTTAATTTGGAAAGAGCAGAAATGATCCTTTTGGTTCCCTGATGTCTTACTTAAAATGACATTTTTATCTATTATCATGATTTTTTTTGTTAAGGTTGAAACAAGTTTAGCTGTACCTGATGTATTACAGGGTGCAATAATTAAGCAACTATATACATACTCTTGGAAATGGGGAGTGGACATACATAGACTGGAGCTCCATTATATTGGAAGCAATGGAAATTTTGAATCAACTATTGTCAACAGCTGTATTTACTTTCTCTGTGCATGTATAATATTTCACAGTTCAGGGTACTCCCTAATAGCAATATTTCTTTTTTACATTTTTTAAAATTTCATGACACTTGGTATGAAGATATGTGAGCTCCGTAGCTCTTGTCAGAACTATAACACAATGAAGACCTGCAAATTCATGACACTATCTAAATGACAAGTCTATATATTTGTACATCAGTTCCTCCTTCGCTCAGCTGATAGCTACTGCATTTTCCCCAAACTAATGGTACCATCACAATTATACAATAAAGGGCGTACAGGAAAATGCTTTCTTCTTTGCTGCAGAGACAATAAAGAATTGTGATGTCAAGGCTTGGCAGATAAGCAAAGGAAGAGATGATGTTCAGATAGGGTTGGAACCAAAGGCCATTGATGGCAATGGGGAGTCTTTCTCTCACTTTAGTAGGCTTTAGATCAAGCCCACAGTTTGTGTTCTTGTTTTCTGTTTGTTTTTTTTAAAAAGTGGGTTTTGCATCTATCCCTTCCTGCAAACAAAACCAGAATAATTAGGCTTTGTGTAGAGGATGGAAGGAATGAGATCTATTTGAGCAGACCGTGAGGTTGAAGAGCAGGCTGATCCGTGACTCCAGTTCCAGCCTACAAACTGGAACAGTAGCTGCTACCATGCTGTTTCCAAAGCATGTGGGCTTTGAGCATCTATATCCAAACAATTATGGGTCTCCCAGTCATGCTTCAGTTTGATTCTGCCAGCCTATTCAGAGCCCTCTTCTACCCTGCAGTATGCCAGCAATGCAGAAGGCCCACTTGTGTGGTACTAAAATAGCACTTCCGTGGCTTAAATAAGGCATCAAACAGGACCTTCATTCACCCCTCCTGAGATGGGATCTTAAAATATTATTTTCAGCTTTCTTAATTTTAAAAGGTATTAAATAATTCAGCTTAGCAATTTAATTTTCTGATTGTTTTCTTTGTAATGACCTGGCTCTGATTTCATTCTTGAGGGCAGGGTCTAAAAGATGCTTAGCCAGGAAGGAATCAGTAGCAGCCACTAAGCAATATACAGAGTACTCCTGACCCAGACTTGGATTGCTTACAGAGCAGCTCTAAGCTGGGTTGACTTTTTTATCACCACCTTTACACTATTTTTATGATACGAAACTGTAAGGATTTTTTGTTATCTAAATTCCATAAAGCGAGATGGCACTATAAAATGTAAAAACTATAAATCATCCATTTCACTGAGTTTCTTGGAAATATTAAATACTTCGGGTTTTGTCCAGATGTTCTCCTAGCTCTAGTTATGTCTGTCCTAAATATATCAACTGGAAAAGAACAGCTGTTCCTGCATTGCCAGAACTCCACTCTTTCAACATACTGTTCAATAGTTTTCGTTCTTCGGCTAACCTATTTTTGTGCCAGGCAAAATTGATCCCAAAACATTTGTACAACCTTACAATAAAAACCTCTCATTCCATACTTTTCAGGGCAAAGCATCCCTCCATATCAATGGATATAGAACACACGCAAACTCGGTTACTAAACAAACACAGTTAGAAATACAATAGCTGAGATGTCAAGAACAGCTGAATGTCAACAACAATAAATTACAGCACAGTATCTATGGCTGAAGGTGGGGACAAGAGGGAAATCCCAGCCAGTGTGTCCTGTTCCCCTCCTCAGGAGCACTTGGAGAACATATCTCACTGGTACTCCACATCTTTTATTGGTTCCTGGTTACTTTTGGCATCAGATCAAACCCCTTAATCTTAAATGCTGCAGTAGTTTGGAGCTTGGCTGCATCAGGGTCATCGAGACAGCTGTACTTTTCTGGGAAAATGCAGATAAGGGTATAACTCTTGAGAACTAGAGATAAGGTGTTCTTGTCCAAGTGTGCTTGACTATGGAACAACCTATTGGAGGAGATAAGAGCTCAAGCGTGATTATTATCGGGGCTTGATTTTCAGGTGTGCAGATTTTGATCAAAATTACTAGGAGCAGTGAGTGCTCAGCAGCTCTGTAAATGATACTGTCATCATTTTTTTGCAAATACCTTCCTGCTAAAACTGGAGAGGAAGAATTAAAGTAAAGGAAGTGGCTGCCTCGAAGAGTTGTGCGAACAATATGGGTCACTCTATATGAATCTTAATGACTGTATTTGAAGCTCAGACTATATTGTGATGGAAATCTTTGATACATAACTACAGTATCGCATCATTTTTATACATGACGTGGTTGAGGGTTAATTTTTACTCTTTAAAAAAAAGGATTCAACCAATTCATAAATCTTGTTCCTGTCTCCTTGTTGCACTGAGATTCTGTCCAGCTGTTGCTACCAGTGCTGTCCTTCAGCATGCTGCTAAGTTGTGTCATTGTACCTTTATCCCTACTTGACTACTGAGTTGTCTTTTATTATCGCACCCTCCTTTTGCCTGTCCATCCTTGTGAAATGCAGATGGAGAGTTACAGTACCAGTGTAACTAAAATAGAAAAATGTACCACTGTAATACTTGAATTCCTGATACACTGTCCAGTGGTTTTACATGCAGCAGATTAAGATTTTTACCCTGATAGCCTTGCTATCTGATAGGTACCAAATGGAGTGGCTTGTTCACTATCTAAGCATCTGTAATATAAATACCAAGTTGTGCCTTATGTAGAGTACATTAATTGGATGCTCAACAGTGCCTGCCTGTCTCAGCCTCTCTCTATCTCCCTCTTACTCACACACACATGCCCTGTGGTGGCCGTGCGGCTGTGTTTTTGCTGTGCAGCATTACGGCTTTTTCCTTCAGCGATGTGATGTCTGCCTGGGAAAGGTCAGGTTGGTGTCCTTGTTGTTCGCGGTGACTTTCTTTTTGATTTTCAGAAGAGAAAGCAAGATCAGCGTTGTGCTGAAAAGCGCAGCAGAAACACGAGTTGCAGCAAACAAAGAAATTACTCTCTGTATGGTAAAAAAAAATCTTGTAACACTTTGTTTATTGTTTTGTTTTGTGTTTTTAACAAATGCCAGGCTGGTGGAAAATTGTATTTAATCAAAATTAGCATATCATGAGCTGCTAAGTATGGACCTATGATTTAGCAGAACCTGTTGGAGTGGCAGTGTGGTACAGTATATAGGGCATTGGAGTGGAAGTCAGGTCATCTAGGTTCTATCCCTGACTGTGCTAGTGACATCTTGGCATCTCACTCACTGCCTTGTGCCTTAGTGTCCCCACCTGCAAAGTAGGGATAATGATGTTTATCTTCCTTTGCAAAGCCCTTTTATTTATTTCAGTGTGCAAGAAAAGTTGGAGGGGTGCTGGGTGGCGGATATATTAGGATGCCAGTTTGTCTGTACTTGCCTGTCCATTATTTTTCCTAGTAAATGAAATATTTTCATTGCTGCTGGAGGGGCAGAATAGCTATGCCTGTAGTATCGGGTTTCAAATAGCTAGCCTTGCTGGATCCAGTGGTTTGTATACCCTCCGGGTGGAATATGCTCTTCATCCTTCCATAATAAAAAAAATTGACTTCCGTGCAATATACTATAGCAGGGTATTAAGAACCAAGAATCTGTCTGTTACGCATGAGCCTTAAAAATCTTATGGCACTTCTGGTAAGAGTAGCACTTTGCCCTGTTGCCTTTAGGTGCAGGTTATTTTTCTCTCCCCTTTTGTGCAGCATGCTGTGCATCGATTGGTGCCATCTACCCTGGAGACGGATCAATTTTAAGGTGCACAGGTGTGTGCGTGTGTGTGTAACTGTAAGGTACTTTGGGATCCTTTTGAGATGAAAGGCCTTATTCAAATGTAAGAATATATTATTTCTAGAATATACAATAATATTCAGTCGCCAGGTTAATTTCATCCAGGTGTGTTTTTTGCTGCATGTGCAGGGGATCTCTGTGAGGTTCTGCCATATCGAAGTGCTTTTATTCAGGGATTAAATGAACAGTCTCATACTGGGAAAGTTTTCTAGTGTCGGAAATGAAAATGTTCTTTAACTACAGTGTGTGGTGCAGTTCCGATGTGCAGACATATCTATCTTGGAGGCTTACGAATTTCAAATACGAACTTAGAACTCCCATGGAATCGAATGTAGACAAGACTGAAGCACAAACAAATATAGCACAGGAGCCAGATTTTCAGAAGTGCTGAGCATCCACAGGACCTATTTGGGCCTGGATCCACTTCTGAGAACCAGGCCCTAAATGTTTTTGTGTGTGTGTTAGTGCTCTCTGTTTACACTCTTCCATCCAGTATACTCTCTGCCCTTCCACAACATTCATTGCTTAACATGGCAAAATGATTACTTATTAACAGTACTTAGGCAGGAAAAGCTGGTCTTGTCTAAGACTCAAAAGATCTGATTCAATTCTTTGTTCTACCAAAGACTACCTTTGTGACCTTGGCCAAATGACTTAATTTCTCTGTATGACAATAACCCAGCTGCATATTGAAAATGATAATACTTCCTTTCCCTGTCTTCTCTATTTACACTGTAAGCTATTCAGGGCAGAGACTGACTCATGCGTGTACACAATGTCTACCATAATAGGGCTGCAATCTTGGTTAGACTTCTAGGCACTCCCATAAGACAACCTGAGAATATTGATAAATTGGTATATACACTTCAGGCAACCAAGGAATAAAAAGACATTCCTTTCCCCAAGTAATGTGCATTCTGTGCAGCTGAACTTAAATCTGTCTTTTACTGTATCTATGACTATAGTGCATGTTGTATAAGAATAAATCATGTCAAATCAACCTATTATCTGTCTTTGACAGGGTAATAAGGATTGTGGTTATGGGGGAAACTGTAAATGTGGTATATCTTTAATTTAGGAAGGCTTTTGATATTGTCTTTCATGACCTTCTCATAAACAAACTAGAGAAATACAGCCTAGATGGAGCTAATATAAGGTGGGTGAAAACCGGTTCCCAGAGGGTAGTTATCGGTGGTTCATAGTCAAGGTGGAAGGACAAAGTGAGTGGTGTCCCCCAGCGACTGGTCCCGGGTCTGGTTGTGTTCAATACCTTCATAAATGATTGAGATAATGGCATAGAGAGTACACTCAAAGTTTGAGGATGATACCAAGCTGGGAGGGGTTGCAAGTGCTTTGGAGGATAGGATTAAAATTCAATATGATCTGGACAAACTGGAGAAATGGTCTGACGTAAATAGGATGAAATTCAATAAGGACAAATGCAAAGCACTCCACTTAGGAAGGGGCAATCAACGGCACACATACAAAATGAGAAATGACTGCCTAGGAAGGAGTCCTACAAAAAGGGATCTGGGGGATCACAAGCTAAATATAAGTCAACAGTGTAAAACTGTTGCTAAAAAATCGTCCAGGGATGTGTTAGCAGAAGTGTTGTAAGCAAAGACACAAGAAGTAATTCTTCTACTCAACTCCACACTGATTAGGCCTCAACCGGAGTACTGTGTCCAGTTCTGGGTGCCACATTTCAGGAAAGATATGGGCAAATTGGAGCAAGTCCAGAGGAGAGCAACAAAAATGACTGAAAGTAAACATGACGTATGAGGAAAGGTTAAAAAAATGGGTTTGTTTAGTCTCAAGAAGAGAAGACAGAGGAACATTACAGTTTTCAAGTACATGAAAGGTTGTTAAGATGCTAAGAACAGCTATACTGGGTCAGACCAATGGTCCATCTGTTCATTCCCTCTGAAGCACCAGTCCTACACTTCTATAATCAGATATTTAAAATATGTCATAGGTAACTATCATACAAGCCAATTTTTTTCTAGCTTTTGAAAGAATGTAAATACAACATATTTTGTATTACAGGGATAAGACCACTATCAGGATAAATGTCTTCACAATTGCTAAGATGTTTGTTGCTAATTTATTTATATGCTCAGACAGACATGATGAAGACATCTGAAGGAAAAACTTATTTCTGCATATCTTATTTCCTAGTGGGTATCAACAAGACACACGAGAAAGGAATGGCAATTTACATTTACTGCATCCGTGCTACCATGTCTCTCCCAAATGATCCCTAACAACATTATATTATTACACATAGATTGTAAACTGTACAGCATTGCAGGAATCACTTTACCCAGTACAGAAATGCAGCTACCTCTAGGGTGAAAAGTGACATCTGTTGAACAGCACACGATGACTCTACATAATGCTTTAGGAGAGACAGGGAAGAATAGCTTATTCAACTGATATTACATGAGGAATTTAGGATGGCAGAGCGTAATTACTGAAACAGAAATTTGACTAGAACAATGGGGCTAAGACCTCTACTCTTGGGAAAAGGGCCAGGAGATATTTAATAATGACATTTGGTCAGTATTTCAGTTTTGTCTTATCAAAAGACTTGAAAAGAGCAGAGAGTTGATTTCTTGGTTCAGAGGTCTTAGTTTCCAAAACACCGTGCAGATACGACAAATTGATTTTAAATTGTTCTGGTAATAATGAATGAAGACCGAAGTATAATAAGGTCAGTCTCTTAAACATCTCAGTTCAGAAAAATCCACTTTTCTATTTGAACATACATTTCAGCTCAGCAGCATGGCACGGAAATAGTAAATGATATAAGGTAAGAAATATGATGCTGTTTAGAGGAAACGTAGATTATAAACAGATTAAATATTTAGCTGACAGAGAAAATTTCCAGGGTTAATTTCAAATTTAGCCTGGCATTTTGCCAATCTATCTAATGCTCTCTTAGCAATGTGAGGTTCAGTTGACACATCGCTCTCACTAGAGTTGAGTATAATTTGAAGTTAATACTGGAGATATAGCGGTGCTTCATTATACTTTTTTTTAAAACCTGGCAGCAAAGACAATGCAGATGTAGTAATTACCAGCAATTTTCATAGATAATACAGTAAAAAAAAAAAAAAAGAAAAGTCAGCTGAGCACATGAAGCAGTATAGATGTTCTTTAATTGGAGACATTGCATTTGCAGCTTTATTCATGGAGCGCACATCGTCTGTTCCTAAGAATGGATGAACTTTGCTCAGCTCAGTATGCGTGTCCATTTTTTTAGTCTGAAGTTTAAATGACACAGCAGTGGAAGCCTATCATGAAAATCACTGGTATTTTCCAAGAAAAAAATCCACGCTGGTGACACACTGAACCCTTTTGATTAATTTAAATCCTCTTTAGCAACAGAATGGTATATTTGATGTGCACATGCACACTCTGCTGCACATGACCCTCATCCTTCTGTTTTCATGGAGGCTACTTCCCTTTTAAATCAACAAGAATTCTACCCATGTTAGGACTGTAGAACTTGACCATCTGTTAGGTGATAGGAATAGGGATGCATATATGTAAGTTGTGTATATGTGTATAGATACAGTACTTGCGCTTCTTTTTATATGCATGTGTAGTTGCATCACATTCACAATGAGGGGAGAAAACAACTCACAGGATTTTTTAATGGTTTCTGTAGGATTGCAGTTTCACAACTAGATATGAGAAAAATAAGGCAGTGGTTTAAAACTAATCTGTCAGTGGGGAAGGGTGATTTTGTCAGATGAAGGAAAAGATTAAATTATATTTAATTGGTTTAGACTTTACTTGAATAGAGTCTGTCTACTAAAGAACCACTAACTGTATTTTCAAGCTCAAATCCTTGCGTATGTTCTATGTTCTCTGTTGTGGCTTTGCTTTTACCTTCTGACTTAAAATGTATATTATTGCTTTAATCATTTACTGTGCCAATTTAGCAATACAATCAGCAAGTGTTGTATTATTTATTCATTTATTTAAATACCTATTTTAGTAGTGCAAATGTAACATCTGAGTGTGGGATTTTCAATGCTGCTGGGAGGGGTGGGGTTTGAAAGTCTAATTCCCATTAAACATATTGGGATTTGTGGGTAAATCTTCAAAAGCATCTAAACCCCATTTTCAAAAGAGATTTAGGCACTCAGGAGCCTAATTCCAATTGACTTTCAATGATACTTAGGCTCCCGCAGCACCTAAATCACTTTTTAAAATGAGGCTAAAACTCGTAAGTCACTAACAGCCAGATTTTCAAAGGCATTTAGGCACCTATAGATGGAGAGAGATACCTAATAGACTTTTTCAAATGTGCCTAAGCAGGTTAGGTACCTAATTCCCATTGACTGCAATTCACTTCAATGGTATCGAGGCAGCTAACCTGCTTGTGTGAATTCTACCAAGTACCTATCCATATCTTTAGGCTAAATACCTTTGAAAATCTGGCCCTAAATCACTTTTGAAAATTTTACACTAGATGTCCAAGTCCTGTAAATGGTTTCAAAAAAATCTCAGCTTTAAAGTCTGAATTCAGGCAACACAAGCTTTCATTTGAATGAAGGGCTAAGAAATTGTACATAAAATGGCAGGATGCATGCACATGACAGTCAGATAGAATTCCTACCAGAATCTTTGCAAATGGCATCCGTATCTTTTATCATATCGAGTGACAGGAAGTACAGATGCGCAGCTACTAATGACTGTGTGAATTCAAAAGCTACAAATTGACCTCAGGTTTCAGAGTACCAGCCGTGTTAGTCTGTATCCGCAAAAAGAAAAGGAGGACTTGTGGCACCTTAGAGACTAACAAATTTATTTGGGCATAAGCTTTCGTGAGCTACAGCTCACTTCATCAGATGCATTTTGTTTATAGGGGAACATTATTAAATCCACAGAAAAAAATGTAGCATAAATAGAATTGCCAGTGAAGATAAATAGTCTTTGATAAACTTACACTTCTAAATTCACCTTAAATTTGTTTCTTTGAGGATGAGATTGCTATTTCTCACAGGAGGTTTTATGTTATGTTTCTGTCTTCCAAAAAGATGTAATGCTTCTGCTGAGGTCTCCTTTGCTGTTGCTCTCTATTGTTCTTGATGCCTCTCCCATTATATTGCACCTGCTCTGCGAGCCTCTCTAGAAGGCAGGAAACAATGTTTCTCAAGAACATAATGTGAACTGAATTGGTTTTAAAACTGGACTGTGCAAGATTAATACCCATGTTTTAAACCTACATAATCTTGTTCAAAATGATGAGATTAGAATACCATTTAGAAATTCTTAGTTCACATACAGTGATTTGATTTATAAAGCTTATACCAGGGTCTTTCTTAGAAGTCCCTCTTCCAAATGTATGGCCAGCCCCGCCCCGGTGCTGAGTGGTTTCTTAGATGTGCTGAGCATTATCATCTCCCGTTAACTTTCTGTATATATAAATTATATATGTAGCGCTCCCCTCCCCCCGGTTACCTTCTTTAATGCCAATCTGCTTACAGGTTTTGATGGACAGGTCTGGATTCTTCTGGATCCCGCCACCCACTCAGCAGGGTGTATCTTCTTTATTTTTCCCTATGAATTTATTTGGCGGTGCCTCCACTCCCGTCGCTCCTTCCTGGCAGGGTCACCAGGGCCGCTTGGGAGGAAAATTCTAACCACAGGGTAATCCCCACTTACTTGCCAGATAGTTGGAGACTTCCAAGACATAACACAAACACATACAATATATTCAGCGCAATAATTATATTAAACAAATATAACTTAACAGGGTAAAACACTATTTCTAGGTTCACTGGTGCCCATGCTGCGAATACCTATGACTTTCCCCAATCACGTGACTTGATGTAGCAAATGTAAGATCAGTGTCCTGTTGGTACGCGTACTTTGTTAGGGGCCTTGATGACCTATAACCACAAAATTCTTCTCTGCAGTGGTTTAGCAGTGTGGCTGACTGGGTTCAGTACAGCCCAAAGGACTCACAAGTGGGAGAAGGTGGTAAATCCCTCCACAGGTTTAATATGCAGCAGGTTATAAAATCCCCAAACCCTTACTCCCTGGCTTAAGGACACAGTTCAGGGAGTAGGGGGGTCCCCAAAACAAATTCCCTGACTGACTGAAAGATGGTGCACCCACAAACTCCATGAATGATCCTCAGGTTCAGAGATGACTCTGGACTCCTCAGACACTGCAGAGGGACTGATCTCTGCTGGCAGGGATCCCCATCAGGCAGGAATCAGGCTGCTTCAATCTCAGGATTTCCCCTCACCACAAAAAGGGGTGCAGGGTTCCAGGTGCAGATTACACAACTGTACTAAAATCCAAACTGTAGTCTCCTAGCCCAGTATCCAGACACACACACACAGCAGGCCTCGACTAGCAGACTGAGCAGAGCGGACCATGTGGCGACTGGTCTCACCTAGGGAGCTGGAGGGCTAACTCAGCCTCGCTGGGGAAGTTTCCCAGCAAAACTCTACAAACTGGGAGTCATCAGTGGAGAGGGAAAAGCCCAGCTGAGGGATCTTGCTTTCAGGTCCCTGGAGGCCAATTCTCAGGGTGCATGCAGGCTTGGGACTCACCAGCTCCCCACACACCCAGTCCTGTCCTTGCTGCCCTGGCTGGCTCCAGACTGACTCAAAAATGGCTTCTCCCCTTTCCTGGACACCCTGGGAAGGGCTCCTCACTCCCTATTGGTTGCCGGGCAGACTCTGAGTCTGCCTTGGCTCCCTCTCCCTCCCAGGGACAGTGTGCCTCTCCCTCAGCCGCCAGCAGACAGAGCCCCAGGAAGCTAGGTAATCCCCTTGAGGGTTACATATAGAAAATAACCTATTTCATGGAACCATTTTTAGATCATGCTCAATGACACGTTTAGCACAGGATCCTTATTAATAACAGTTCAACTCTATTGGCCTAGTTACCTTACATTTAAAAAGCAGATACAGATAATTAGGTATCAGTTGCCTGTTAATAGTCAACACATGCTTTCGATTGAATGAAACTCTCAAGATTGAAAAATGTTTCAGGCCTCCACTTACAAACATGCAGAATTGCCCATGTATTTCCACTTTTCCCCCCAGATCATTCCCTGTAAAGTTACTCTCCTAAACTCTGCCTGTCTGAAATGCCAAACCACATGCCACTCACAGTGAATTGTGCAGACCTTCATCATATGATTGTCCCTGTCCTTTCCTGCATACTTTGCTCTGCAGTGAAACCGTATGGAGTGTTAACATTTAAATTATCATCGTTAAACTGCAGAGTTTAACATCCCTGTTAATCTAGGCTGTCAATAGCTCAGGCAGAAACGACTGGTTTAAATTTGGTTAAGAAGTCCGCAGCCCTTTCTAAATTAAGTTTTTCAGTCCGAGCGCCCACCACAGAAACTACTGCCTCAGCCAATTTGGCTGGTCACTTGAATCTGAAATGTGTAAACATTTGTGTGCACACTTTAAGATATATGGCACCCCTTTACATTTTGAGCCTACAAAATCCAACATAATCTTTTCAAAACAGACTACATAAACAAATAAATAAATAAATATAAACAGAATTAGGACAAACTTTTCAAAAGCTCCTGATTGATTTAGGAGCCTAAGTCACATTTTCAAAAATGACTTAGCCCAATGTTAAGACTTAAGCACTTTTGAAAATTTTACCCCTACACAACATTCTCAAAATCGAAACAAGAAGTGTTTTCGTCTCAACAGCAGTTTCAATTTGTTTTTAAAAATGAATCAAACTGCTTGGGAGCGCTTTTGTGAGATTTGAACAATGCAAAATTAACTCCGAACAAATAACCTGGAATTCAGCAGGCCATTTTAATTTCTAAATCAGAGGTGGGCAAACTACGGCCGGCCCCTGAGCTCCCGGCTGGGGAGGCTAGTCCCCCCCACCCCCACCCCGCTGTCCCCCTCCCCTGTAGGTACATCGCTGTGCGGGCAGCGCAGCTTGCGCCCGTCCACCTCCTAGGCTTTCCAATAAGCCTGTTCTGCCGCTCTGAGCGGCATGGTAAGAGGGTGGGGGGAGGGGGGGTTGGATAAGGGGCAGGAGATCCTAGGGGGCAGTCAGGGAAAGGGGGCAGTTGAATGGGGTGGAGGTTCAGATGGGGATGGGGGCGCTCAGGAGACAGGGGGCGGGGGTTGGATGGGGTGGGGTCCTGGGGGGTAGTTAGGGACGGGGGTCCTGGGAGGGAGTGGTCAGGGGACAAGGTGTGGGGGGGGGGGGTTGGATGGGTCGGGGGGTCCTGGGAGGAGGAGACAGGGAGCAGGAGGGGTTGGATAGAGGATTGGGTTCCGGGGCAGGGGGTGGCTAGGGGTAGGGGGGTCCCAGGAGAGGGCAGTCAGGGGACAAGGAGCAGGGGGGGTTGAATGGGTTGGGGGTTCTGAGGGTGGCAGTCAGGGGGCAGGAAGCGGGAGGGGGCGGACAGGGGGCAGGGGCCAGGCTGTTTGCAGAGCCTTCCCTACCTGGCACTCCATACAGTTTTGCAACCCCGATGTGGCCCTCGGGCCAAAATGTTTGTCCGCCCCTGTTCTAAATAATGGTTCCTCGTATATTGCTTAGAGTGGGAGATTTTGCTCGGAGTCTTGCCAAAACTCAGATTTCAAATGAATCCTTTTTAAATAGCATGAGTTCCAAGAGGCATTATGTTTTATGGAAAATATAGTGTTGTTCAAGCATATTTTGTGGCTTTGTAAAATATGAAGTGCCAATCAGAAGACTTAATGGCTGTTATCTGGTCTAAAACTTTAATAACAGGTGTTTCTTGCAGACTTTCAATAGCTAGTCTCTGATATAGATGGCAGCTTTATCTTTTTAAGGATTTAATTTTGGCTTTCATGGTAAAGTGTAGTGGACATCATACTAGCATTATACAATAGTTACAATAGAAAGACTATCCTTATTTGGGTAATTGGATATCTGCCACCTATTCAAATAAAATAGCAGGTATCCAGTCCAAACATGCTAAGCAGATAAGAGAAATGAACTAGAAGACACGATAGGAGGGTATAGAGTGGTTTAATGTAGTCTTATGTCAACTCCTATTTTATTTTTCTCCCAGATTAAATCTACACGATAACCCCCTCTATAACCGTTTATTCATATCATCCTAGTGTCCATTATCAAAACATTAATTATTACTCATTAGTTCCTGTAAACACTGAAAATAAAAAATGGCTTTTAAAAAGAAATAGAAATTTCTCCATGTGAAAATATTGATCTGACATGGGTTTAGTTTAGACCAATGGTGGGCAATCTGTGGCCCGCGGGCCGCACACGGCCCGTCAGGGTCATCCACAGCTTCCATTGGTTGGGAACGGCGAACTGAGGCCACTGGGAGCTGCGAGCAGCCATGCAAATGTAAACAAACGGTCTGGCGGCCTGCCAGAGGATTACCCTGTTGGGCCGCAGGTTGCCCACCACTGGTTTAGACACTCTGAGCATGCCTCATTCAAGCAGGTTATAAGGCTGGTGGGCCTATTATTAAGGTTGCCTGATATCTCCTATTATAAGATCCAGTTTTCAGTTGCTTATAACTTAGCCCAGGGATCGGCAACCTTTGGCACGCCGCCCACCAGGGTAAGCCCCCTGGCAGGCCGGGCCGGTTTGTTTACCTCCCACATCCACAGGTTCAGCCGATCGCAGCTCCCACTGGGTACAGTTAGCTGCTTCAGGCCAATGGGGGCTGCGGGAAGCAGCAGCCAGCACATCCCTCAGCACACACCGCTTCCTGCAGCCCCCACTGGCCTGGAGCAGTGAACTGCAGCCAGTAGGAGCTGTGATCAGCCGAACCTGTGGATGCAGCAGGCAGACAAACTGGCCAGGCCCGCCAGAGGGCTGACCCTGCTGGGCCACAAGCCAAAGGTTGCTGATCCCTGACTTAGCCAAACTTTTACAATTTGGGCTGAACCTTATCATGGTAGACATCTGCCTCAGGGTGAATTGTTTTGAAACATTTCAGCCAAAACAGTTCAGTGGTTTCCGAGAGTAAGGCTATGTGCTTTTAAAAATGCCACTATCTGTGTCTTCAGACACCTAAATACTTTTAAAAATCTGGCCTGTCACTTTTGAAAATGGGAATTATGTGCTTTTGAAAATCCCAACTAAGGTGTGCTTGAGAAACCAAGATGAAGTGGTTAGCCTACAAACCTCTTAGTCTGTCATTTTTCATTGTTTCCATGTTTGGGCTTCACATCAGAAGTCATGAAGAAAAACAAGAAGAGGCTGGGGGCCAGACAGACTGGATTGGAAAATCAGTCCATGAAGGGACTGCATGTAAGACAGCAGGAAAAAGAGAGCATTGAGAAGAGGTTATGAAGACTAATGGATCATTGAATGGCCATACAGCATTTCTGGGATAAAAAAGAGAGATATTTGTGTTGAGGATTATTATCAGCTTTAATATCCAGATTTCTGAGTACCTGAGAAAGTTATTTTTTTATAAATTTAATTTATGTTCTGAGATTTCATTAATGGCACCTATATTTATTTTGACAGAAATGTCGTTGTATACCGTACCTCTTTTGCAAGGACAGAAAAAGGCGTTAATTTTAAACCTAAAGTAGAAGTTTTAACTTTTTCCTTTGCTCAGGCTTCTCCACTGTCATACATAAATCAGTGGAATATGAAAGAACTAGTAAAAGTGACTGTATCCTTCTGGGGCTGTAATTTGGTTCCATGAATTATTAATTATTGGACCAGTATAGCATCAGCTCTTCGGAACTCAATATAAATGTAAAAGGCTCACCTTATCAGTCATAATCTAAGAAGCAGCAGTAATGTAATTCTTACCATTTAGCACTTTGTGGTATGTTGAAAAGGAATAGGATATTAGACCATTTAAAGTTTCTGAAATGTAACACAAAGTAAGGAAGTATTTTTTCTTACCTCTGTGAAATACTGTAAAAAGAGATGAATGTGCGTGGATTTCTCAAGGTTTTTGGACTTGTCCCAGTGATGAAGCTCTTTCATTTGTGAGACAGTCTGTGGTTGAAGGAAACTGTCTGAAAATAAAGGGTTGAAGCTACTTGTATCCACTTGTATGTGAGATGAAAAGAAGAAATACTCTAAGTCTTGAAATTAGGCTAATGCAAATGAGAGTACAAAGACATCTGATACTGTAAGTACAATTTTTCTCTATAAGAAATGTAGTTCTCTTCATTTTTAACATACAATATTGGAAGGGTGTGGTGTGCATTAATTTTGTTCAATGTTATTTAATAGAGGCTTAAAATGTTGTTTCACTCTAGTACATATTGCCCATGTAATATTTAAACAGTCTGAAAAGAAATTAGAACTTAAAATTCTTCATTCTTTTTCTTATTACAAAATTATATTTGCATAGGACACTTACGAAAGGATCAAAATCTTGTCCTTCTCAAACATAACCTACCTTTGACAGTATCACATGTGAGTGAAATAGCTATTCATAAACTCTCAGCTTCAACATTTAAAGTGGATCTGGGTAAAAATTTCAATACTCCAGTTTTTATATTGTCAGTTGAGAACTAAATTTAAAAAAAAAAGGAAATTTTTTTCTTCACATATGAAGATAATTTGTAATAAATTAACAAGGAAAGAGGCTTACATGTAAAATATTATAGTATTGCCCCTTGTTTTAAATGTTTTGTTTTAATTTTAATAGAAGATAGAAATGGAATGAATGAGAAATTGGGTCAACTTTTTTTTAAATTACAACTCTTTCATCATCATAACAGTATAAAATGTACATATGATGATAATATAGTGAAATTTGAATGTGAAATTTTAACAGGGACAGCTGAAAGAGTATAGCACATTGCATAGTTAGTACCATTTGTACCTTATTTTAAAAAAATGCTTCCATCTGTTGATTCAAGCAATTCAGACAACATTATTAAAGGAGTAGTTCATGGTGGTGAAGAAAGTGCAT
Source organism: Eretmochelys imbricata (assembly GCF_965152235.1). Lineage (NCBI taxonomy): Eukaryota > Metazoa > Chordata > Testudines > Cheloniidae > Eretmochelys > Eretmochelys imbricata. The sequence continues at coordinate 14,148,470 of NC_135578.1, forward strand.
ATAAAATTGGTTCTCAGAAAATTAATTACTCCATACAAGATTTCAAAGGAAGTATGCAAGCGCCTACACTAATTATGGATTTTTTCATGATTACATAGAACAGTGAGTCATTTGGTATGTGATACCATATTGGGAAAAAAAGTTGAAAATATTTTTTTAATCTTGTTAATTTTTTCTGACTTACTGTTATCCCCCAACTGCCTCTGAGAGTGTAGAGTCTGAAAAAAGAACTGATTTCCTGCTGGGAAATATATGAACATCATTAACAGCCATATTTCTAAAATATCTCTATTAAAAAAGATAATTTTCAACATAAGCAAACGTGGTAACAGATTTTGATTCACCATCTGCAGTCCCTAAGGCCCTGTCAGGTGCCTTGCTGCTATTTAGTATCATCTTGGAAGTACCCCCTTCAGAAAGCACTTCTTTCTGGAGTTCCATTTTCCTGCTGGAAAAGTTAAATCAGTCATTCTGTGATATTATACTTGGAACTACTGCCATTGTTTCATCATGTCAAATAATAATAATAAAAAAGTGGGGGGGGAGGAGAAGAGGAACTGTGCAAGTATAGGTAGCTAGTCTTTTATAACTCTGCATCTATATTAATTAAAGTTGTTCTGTAAAGTATCCATATTAGGACCACATGCAGGCAAAAATACATGGATCACAAACACATGCTGCAGAGATTATGCATGCAATCTACAAGATAGAAGAGTGAATGTCTTAAATCAGACATGATCATTGCATTAAAGCAGCAGTTTTCAACTTTTCAGTGCTGAGAGCCCCTTTTATCTTAAAAAGACATCAGCTCCCTTTAGCCTGGATTTAGATGAGACCCCTCTCAAATTTAGCAACATTGGAAGGGCAGGATAGTTGTGACTCGTGACATCCATACATGACCAGCTGGGAGATCACAACATCCAAACTGAGGATCCCTGTTTTCAGAGCTTTCGTTGCAAGCTGTCTGAAGATTCAGGCAGACAGCACCAAATTGGTTTATGTTCAGTTCATGTTTCCAACATCCAGGTTAAGAATCACTGCATTAATTCTTGAATAATTGATCTTGGCATGCCCTGCACGACCCCTGTGTGATCCTTGCACTTTTGCTACTGTGGGGCATATTCTGCCCTTAGTGTTAATCCGTATGTAACCTATTCTAATTGAAATCAAATCTGTCCCATTTACTTCAATAGGAGCTGCATTCGCTTATGTCAGGGCTGACATTGAACCTCAGTACACCACTCTGATTGGAAGGAGATTAAATTAGTTCTTTGTCCATCTATACTATGAAATGCTGCTTGCGGAATTGTGGAAGGAGAAGTTCTAAAGTTTGCTTTGCTCAGGCTGTGAAGCAGACGGTTTTTCTTTCATTACTAACTCAACACATAATTGTGCTGTGGTGAGGCACAACCTGTTAAAATAACTTCTGCATTTTATTTCCGCTATATGCAGTGGAAGAGGGCATTTCATTAATTATAAAATCTTTCAAGGCAAGGTGCATTTGTATGCAGTGTGTTGAATAATTTAATGTGGCAAAGGTAATTAGGAATGATTTCTTCATGAAGTTAAACTTTTTTATTATATCAATTTCCACTATGTTAAAAAGTCTTGAGGGGCATACAATGTGTGATCTGAATATTGGGGCCTAAATAGCAGACCAGTCCTTGAGCTACTTCCAAATTAGCTGGTCTCACTTGTTCAGTTGCAGCTTACGTCTCCCATAAGCCATTTATAGTGACAGGTTTCAGAGTAGCAGCCGTGTTAGTCTGTATTCGCAAAAAGAAAAGGAGTACTTGTGGCACCTTAATGACTAACACATTTACTTAATAAATTTGCTAGTCTCTAAGGTGCCACAAGTACTCCTTTTCTATAAGCCATTTAGAACACCTTCATATTTACGTCAAAGTCAGATCAAGGAAATCAAAACGCTAAAGGAATGGGTCACTTCTTTTTTGTGTTGTATACCTTTATTTCCAGTCTTTGACTATATTCCTGATCAAACCAAAATACCTACTATGTACCTATATTTCCACTGTTTTATATCTCTAATGGCAAAACAGTCCTGTTCAGCTGCTGTACAAATGCAGAAGCACTGTTGTATGCCTACAGCCATTGCATAATGCTTGTGCAGGTGTGAAGCAGGCTGACCAGAGCACTTGAAGAGGGTCTGTTTCATGCCTGACATATGCCTGCAGCCATCATACTCCTCTGCCTATGAAAGCATGAAACTGACCTGCGACAGTAGCTGAACAAGTCCTCCTTCATGCCTGTATGCATTCAACTGCCATATTCTCCTTGTGTATTTGCAGTATCTCCAGCAACCCTGCAGATGAAAAGAAAGGCCAGAGTGTCACTACCATTATGTCTCATTCACTCTTACTCAGAATAATAGAAGGTTCCTTCTGTCAGGCAGTTCTTTATTGTGGGGGAAATCCTGCCCTTACTTTCCCACCTGAATAACCCTGCTGAACTGAGTATACTCACACGGGAAGAAAGCTAAGGCAAAATTTGGCCGTAAGACTAGAGGAGCATTTCAAACTCTATTTCCTGCTTTAGTTACCTGGGTTAGTGGCTCACATAATATTTTTAGCTCTCATGTGGGCTAAGTTAGAGTTCCAGAGTGTGTTACAGGTGAAAGAAGCAAATAAATTGCTGTATTTTAAAGGATAAGTTCAGTGGGTTCTCCGCAAATCATCCTTTTTAACATTTAGATGCTTCGGAATATTTTAAATCCAGTTTAAATCCCATTTTCAAAACAGAAGTAATCATTTAGAGTAATAGATTCCAAGGCCAGAAAGGGACCATTGTGATAATCTAGTCAGACCTCCTGTTTAACACAGGCTATAGAGTCCCCCCCCCAAAATTCCTAGTGCATATCTTTTAGAAAAACATCAAATCTTGATTTCAAAATTGTCGGTTATGGAGAATCCACCATGGCCCTTGGTAAACTGTTCCAATGGTTAATAACCCTCACTGGCAAAAATGTATACCTTATTCCCAGTCTGAATTTGTCTTGCTTTGACTTCCAGACTTTGGATCGTGTTATACTTTCCTCTCCTAGACTGAAGAACCTGTTGCCGGCACAGAGTGTCCGAGGCAAGCAACAGCTGGGTTCGTTGCCCGGTATGCTTTGCGCCAATGACCACAATGGGGTGGAGAAGCAGAGAGATTTATTTGGAGCTCCAAATAGGGCGCAGGGAGACTGAGCTGTCTCAAATCCTGCCGCAGTGCAGCAGATTCCAGTATACATTTTATACCTTTGCCTATTTCACTACACAAGCTTATGCAACCAATTACCTGTTGCCCCGTACAATACCGTAGCCAATCAGCTAAAGCAGCCAGCTGTGTTTTTCCTCAGTAGCATTGCCCGAGCCTTGCCTTATTTGGTCCTATTTGTTACTGGTTTTTGCTAAACATTTCTGCCTTATCTATCTGTTTCCCAGGCCAAAGCTGGCCTTGGCTGGCGAGCCATGTGCAAACCTGTCTGTTTGTGTGCTAGCTTCCTCAGTGTTATGCAGGATCACAGAGGGTTCAAGGAGCAAAGGGGCCTTGGTTTATCCGGGCCTAGAGCAGGAGGGCTTCCTCGACACTCGTGGCCTTCCACCCTCCCGAGTTACCTAGTATAGTGCCCAGTGTCCCCAACAAACCTATTATTAAATAGTTCCCCATATACATGGTTTATAGACTGTAATCAAGTCACCCCTTAACCTTCTCTTTGTTAAGCTAAATAGATTGAGCTCTTTGACTTTATCACTGTAAGGCATGTTTTCTGATCCTTTAATCATTCTCGTGGCCCTTCTCTGAATTATTTCCAGTTTATCAGCATCCTTCTTGAATTGTGTGTACTAGAATTGGACACAATATTCCAGCAGCTGTCACACTAGTGCCAAATACAGGGGTACTCCACTCCTACTCAAGATTCCCTTGTTTACTGGTACTCCTGGTACTTTTGGTAGTCCTCTGCCCCTACTCTAGATTCCCCTGTTTACGCATCCTAAAATCGCATTAGCTTATTTGGCTACAGCGTCATATTGAGAGCTCATGTTCAGCTGATTATCCACCATGACCCCCAAATCTTTTTTCAGAGCCACCGCTTCCCAGGACAGATTCATCCATTCTGTAAGTATGACATACATTCTTTGTCCCTAGTCGTATACGTTTACATTTAGCCATATTAAAATGCATATTATTTGTGCCCAGTTTACCAAGTAAACTACTTCGCTCTGAATCAGTGGCCTGTCCTCATCATTATTTACCAGTTCTCCTCTTCTTGTATCATCTACAGTCTTTATCAGTGATCATTTTATGTTTTATTCCAGGTTATGAATAAAAATGTTAAACAGTGTAAGGCCAAGAACTGATCCTTGTGGGACCCCACTGGGAACACACCCATGCAATGATGATTTCCTATTTACAATTACATTCGGAGACTTATCAGTTGACAGTTTTTAAGCCACATAGTGTGTGGCGTGTTAATTGTATATCATTCTAGTTTTTAATAAAAATGTCATATGGTAAAAAGTTAATGCCTCACTGAAGCCTTAAGTACATTACATCTACACTACTACCTTTTATCAACCAACCTTTATAATCTCATCAAAAGAGATATTGAATTAATTTGATAGGTTCTATTTTCCATAGACCCATGTTGATTTGCATTAATTACTTACTTTTCTTTAATTCTTTATTTATCGAGTTCCATTATCTCACCCAGGATTGATGTCAGGATAACAGGCCTATAACTACCTGGGTCATCCCATTTACCCTTTTTAAAAATTGACAGAACATTAGCTTTCTTCGAGTCTTCTGGAACATCTCCAGTGCTTACAAGAGTTATTGAAATCAATATTAGGAGTCCAGTGAGCTCGTTGGTCAGCTCTTTTAAAACTCTTGGGTTCAAGTTATCTGGACCTGCTGACTTTAAAATGTCCAACTTTAGTAGCTTCTGTTTAACATCCTCCAGAGATACCAGAGGAATGGAAAGAGTTTTATCATCAACATATGATGAGACTATGTAATCTGTTTTCCCCCCACATACAGAACAGAAATATTTATTGAACACTTCTGCCTTTTCTGCATTATTACTGATTATTCTACCATTTCCATCTAATAGTGGATCAATACCATTGTCAGGATTACTTTTTTCACTAAAGACTTGGGAGCCCAAGTCTCATTGAAAGTCAATAGAGTTTACGCTCCTAACTTCTTAAGTCACATTTGAAAATGTGACTTAGTCTCCTAAACTATTTAGGCACTTTGTAAAATTGTTCCCTAAATCTCATTGAAAGTCAGTGGGTAAAATTGTAAATTGCTAAGGCTGTGGCTGACAGCCCATAGTCTCTTCCCTCCAAACTGTAAAGGGAAATCATACCTCACCAATCTACTAGAATTCTTTGATGGGGTCGACTAACGTGGACAAAGGTGACCCAGTAGATATAGTGTAGTTGGACTTCCCTCACCAAAGGCTCTTAAGTAAAGTAAGCAGCCCTGGGATAGGAAGGAAAATCCTTTCATGAATCAGTAACTGCTTAAAAGACAGGAAACAAAGGGTAGGAATAAATTATCAGTTTTCAGAAAGGAGTGTGCATGTTCTTTTTGGGCACACATAGAAGCACACACACAGTTTCCCCAAATGTGCCTTTGAAAATGTACATCATTATACGTAACTTCGCCTTTCAGCAGCTAGGCATTAATGCTTGATGGATTAAACTCCCCTTCTTGAATATCATTTAAATCTGTATATTTTTAAAAATATATTTTAGTTGGGTCCAAAACAGATTTTCCCTAGTTTTCCCTTAGTCCTCTTAAAGGTAAATTGCACATGCCTGGATCATTCCTTTACCTGTATCCAGAACTAGCCCCACTGCCACAGAAAGCTTGGGAGATTTAATATTTTAATCCCTCAAAAGCAATTTTGTAGGGCTGCAAAATGGTAGCTCGATTTTCAGTTTTTCTCAGAGGAGACAGACTTTGAATGTAAAGTATATTGGAACTCCTCAGGACAAAAAACAGCTGTGAGGCTGTAATCTAATAAAACAGAATCAGCTGAAGATGAGGTCTTTGACATGTGCACTGCTTGTAACTACACCTGAGCAACCCCTGTATTTTTTTATACATATTGTTAAAAGGGACAGGCACACATGGCTGCCAGAGTAGCAGGAGGCACAAACATCCTTCCACCACTATTCTGTCTGAACTGAATCCCCTAGTGAATTGCAGGAATGGTGTTCAAAGCTAATGTGATTTATAGCCTCTCGTATTGTCCTGCCCTTAACTATAGTGGTGCTTAGTGATTAGCCCACCCCTGTCATGTGGCATTGCCCTTTAAGGTTTTAAGAGGTGCAATATGTATGTGTGTGTGTGTTTGTCTATAAAAGGATCTAGGGGATATTGACAGAGAGGAAGTGATCCTGGGAATAAGTGGTGTTTGGGAGATAATCCCATCATTGTATCTTTAAGGGCTCAAAGCCAGCAGCCTTACAGAGGAGGCAGGGCCAGGCTCAGCTCTCACCCAGACAATTAGGGATGAGCTGGGAGAAGGGAATCAGCATAAATGCTGACTCCTCCCTCTTTGCAGGGTGTAGACACAAGCAGGGGACAGTTGAGGGATAAAATGGGTAAGGCCCTGCAGCTGGCTAAATCACAACCCAGTGAGCTAGGGATTCCTGTTTAAGGAGAGACCATTTGGAGCACAAGTCCAGCTCCTCATAAGGCAAGGGAGATCCGGAGAGGGATAAAAGATTTTTGGTAGCATTTAGTTTTGTTTGTAGTTTTGGATTTCTAGTGAGGGGCCAGGGAGAAGTAAAAGAAGAGTGTGATTCTGTTTGACTTGTAAGGACTTTGCTGCCAGCCCAGGAGAAGCTGAGTGAATGGACTGCTGGGGAAAGCCAGCTTGGGGCCTGGCCAGTTACAGCTGGACTTGGATACCTGAGAAAGGGAATGAATGTCTGAGTAACCTGGCTGGAGGGCTAGACCACAGAAGACTCAGACACAGGCAGCCAACAGGAGGTGACCAAGGGTTAAATACAGCAAACCCACAGTCAGCCACAACGGGGCACCAGCCAGGGTGTTGCTTCTGTGCAGATGGGACTTTCTCTGGGGTGGGACCCCATCACACATATGTATTTCAAAGTTGGAGGGCCAAATTCTCTTCTCAGATTTACGCTGCAGATCCCTGAAATTTGGAGTTTGTTGTACTTCAGAGGAACTAATGGCAGCCTCACCTAGGCATATCTCCATAAATCATTTCCCTGACATTGCAGGGACCTCAGACATTGGTTTGCCTTGGTCTTTGTTGTACTCTGCCTGTGGTATACAATAGTTTAGTCTCCTGAGTGTTTCTATACTTTTCTCTAATTCTACTTGTTGATCTTCCTGGGGAGGTTCGGTGGGGGAGGGGGTGTTTATTGCCCTGCCATCGCCAGGAGGTCAGACTAGATGATATGGTTGTCCCTTCTGGCCTTAGAATCTAGGAATCTAATCCTATGGGAAGTACTAGTTTTCAGGTATCCTCCTAAATATGTTACTCCTCAGAGAGAAATATTTTCCTTGTCTGTGATGACAACTGTATCAAAGGGTGTCATCTTCCTGTATTGGAGAGTTTGATTTTCTTCAATTAATAAACTGTTCCTATGATTCTGCTTGGGAAAGGTGGGCCTGAAAAATTTACAAATTGACTTTGGAAAGAATAATTTATGCTGTCAGGCCTTTTTAGATACATAACCACTAGCGAACTAAAGCAGTGTTTATGCTTCTTTCATTTGAACAAGACATCTGAATGAAATTTGAGCATTCAAAAACACTGAGTAGATTTAGAACGTAGTCTGGAGGATTTGGGTCAGAAGACCAAGGGTTGGATCATGTTCATCTAGGAATGGAGCTATCTTTATTAGTGAAAATTATAACACTGAGAATGAATATAGTGAACGGTTTCATAAGCCCATGTGTAAGAGAGAAAGCAGAGATTGTCCCCGCATAAAAGGAGGTATTTGAAGCTTTGTGCAGTTTTGGCATGTCATTCACCCAGTTCTCAGCTGTTGGATGCCACTTCATTTCAGCTTTCCTCCACCCCAGGTGCTCAAAGGCAGGGCTATAATAGTAGCAATAGAGGAGAGAGTGCAGCTGGACTCTGCACTTCGTGGAACAGGGTTGAATTTCAAACTGGGGAGTGTTTCTGTTTACTTTTCTACTATGTTAAATTATTTGCCTTGCTGGTTGTAAATATTACACTTGAAGAAGAGTCCTTGCTGACTCTGACTGTTTTTATTCTGCTGAGACATTCCTTTAGCATACAGCAACCTAAACCATGAAATACTGCACAACAAAACATTGAAACGGCAATGTGCAAACGTTTAAAGCTTTGCAAGCTTGGCTTGAACAAGCATACAGAAGTTCAGACCCAAGTTTTTTCCAAAGCCTTATTGGGAAAGGGGCAGAACAGCTTGTGAAAACAGCTGTTCTGACAAGTTCCCCATTGATCGTTACTGCCTCCCCAGCTGATAGGGGCTGGAAGCACTCATTCAGCAGGTCCTAAGAATAGACATAGTTTTAAGGTCTTGCGCTACCAGGATTCCAAAGCAACAGTTGCCCTTGCTCACTTCTTCCTACCTCTGTTGAAAGTGATTTGGTCCAGAGTGAAAGAGAACACTCTGACCTGCCTCACTACAGACAGCAGCAGAAACTCCCCTACTCCTATCAAGGCAGAGTTGTTCTAGGTGTGGTGGAGTGAACTGCACCATCCTATATGTTTCAGTGGGGCCTCTGGGTCACAATTTTAATTAAATATGAAATAATAGTAAGTGGGAATAACAACCAACGTATTTCAGGATTTAAAATGGTAGAAATACTAATACCGTGAACAGGTAATCTGACAGATACGTAGCATTCCTAACAGGGTGCCCTTGGTAATAATTCCAGGCCATACATAAGATCCTAGACATCTGACTAAGTGTTAGGATTTGAAGAAGGTGAGAGGAATACAAACCCATAGAGTTAGGCATCTAAAGTAGATTACCCTGCCCCCCCAGCAGATTATTGCGCAGTGAAATACATCTCTAAATGAAGACATTAAAAATAATTGTGCTTTGATGGCTTTTAGATCTCACAAATTAAATCCATTTAGAACGTCTTAGCTTTTCCCCATACAAAATTACACAGCAGAAAACTGTCTTATTCCATATTCCAAGAAGTGGAGAGAAATATGTACTTTATGGGCCTAAGAACCTTATGGAAATGCATTTTGCTGGAATGGAAGTACATAAGAAAATGGATGGCTATTATCCAGCTGTAACTTCCACTATTTAAATGCAAACAAAACAGGAAAATGAAATGCAATTTTTAGTTTAATCTACTTTCATGAGTCTTCTGGGAAGCCCAGAAGTATCTGAAAAGAGCCTCTGGGACCTGCTGGGTTTAAATATGGATTTTGAAGTCTGTTCAGTAATAAGTGGTATGCTACATTTGGTCTAAAAATGAAGCTTAGCAAGTGACATCTGTGTTTAAATGAACATACAGGAAGCACTTTGGGAGTGGGGGGGATGAGGGGAAGGAATGTGCCAAATTAACTGTTCACTTTAGTGATGTATTAACCCTTTCTGTTGCCCAGAGTTCAGACTAAATTTATCCTTGGCCCAATCCATTCTAAAAACAGCAAGTTAAGTATAAGTACTTAACTTCACACCCACTGTAGATTTCTTAAGTGAAGCTACTGTGATAGAAACCGTTAAAATATACAATCGAATGCATTGGACATTGGCCACATTATCAGAGATCATCCAGGAGGGCACAGTGAAACGTGATCAAGATGAACTGCAATGAAAGTGGTATATAATTGTCCTGCCAACTAAATAACTTCTAAGGAAAGAGATGTAAAAACAGGTACTTTATGCTATGCAAAGTCATACTTCTAAATGTCGAGTATGGTATATAAAGTGTGGTATATAACTGTCACCCTTGATGCAATACTAAATGCTTTTCTAATCACAAATAACTTCCATTCTAAGAACAGAAGAGTATGAAATGGAGTCTGAAGTTAATATTTTCTATAATGTTAAGCACTAGATTGGCCTGGGACATCTCTGCATTGATGTCCTTAGAGTTACATTTCCCTTGAGACCAATTACAAAGGTTCACAAGGTTGTTTTTATTTTCCTTGATGCCTTTTTAATGAGGCCTCCTAGTAAACAGCACGCATTATTGCTTTCCTGTTGTATTCCTGTCTGCCGCCTTCAAACATTTATTACTAATACATCTGGGAAATGATTTATAAATTAAATATTAGGAAAATGTGTTTTAAAAAAACAGTAGTAGTATGGAGGTATAACTTATAATTCTCATATGGGGGGAATCATGCCAGCAGTTTGCTAATGGAAGTGCAGAGAAAGTCACTGTTAAAGGACTGTCGTGGTTTTATATAATAAATAGAGCTAATAGGCGGAGAGGATTTTTAGTGTATGTATTTGGACCTGTGGTTCATTTTAATAAAATGTGGATATGAGAGCTAATTTTTGTTTAGAGCGGCCCACGGATAATTAGGAATGAAGCTAGCATAAAACACACACACACCCACCCCGAGAGACATTTACAGTGTCTCCTATTTGAATTTAGAATAACAGTATGATACTTTGCAAGTACATCATCTCCATTTTCTGAGAAACTTAAGTTAACCTTTTCCTTGGAGTCCTAAAAGTTAGCAGCTAAACAGGTGCCCCGATATTTACAATGTTGAGGCCCCTCAGCTCCACCTACTCCCACTAATGGGAGTTGTGAGCCTTCATTACCTCTGAAGATCAGACCACATATTTAGTTAGGTGCCTAAACATGGATGTAGGTGGTCCCCAAGTTTGAAAATTTGTCATTAATTAACCTTCTTAAACACTGCTGCGTGGCAGCGTTGTTGTTCTCCAAAGAGTCCAGCTGTGCAGGGTTCTCACAGCTGACTCTTAGTGCTTTAGCGCGACTGACAATTCACTAGAGGGCAGCAGGACAAATAGCATTCCAAGTCACCTACTATCATCTGCTCTGGACAGTATAAAGTCCTAGCCGTGGAATGGTCCAACCAGCTGCTTCTTGATTGTGTTACCTTTTCAGTCTCCAACTCTTCTAGATTGCAGAGACATCTTCTGAGGTACCCTCCATTACCTGGCAGTTGGGTTTAATATGCGTGTATGCTCAGTGTTCAATCACAAGAAGACAAAGTGAGCTAAGACAGTGCAATATTCAGGCTTTTATTCCTTCCTTCACCTCTAAACTCCCTCCTATTCCTTCCATTTCTCCCTTGGTTTTTAGTGCTTTTGCAAGGGGAGGAAATCAGTTCAATCCCCTCTGTGCCCTTAGCAGTAATATATTAATGACATTGTGAGTCTGCTATTACAAAATTTAAAGAGGTGTTGTCCATTTACTATGTCATTTAAAAGCATTTCCAGAGGGCTTTATATGGTCTGTTCTTTTCTATTAATTGCATAGTTTTGGTCATGCATCATTATACATTTACCCTATGTTTGATACAAGATGCTTCTCAATGTTATAAAATATTGTACTTTATATTTATGTGGGAGCTCCAGTCATGTGATATACTACTTTGACCATTTTGATCATTTATATCTTAACTGGTTCATCCCATTCATTTGGCATATTTATGGCTATACTACCCTGTGATGAAAACAATAGGTTGGCTAGCTAATCAAGATGAAAATATTGAAAAGGTCAAAGTGAAACAGCAGAGTGCCATAATTCACATAATATAATAGGTACTACATTCTTATGAGCGCAGACCATTACCATAACATTAATCCATTCAAAGCAAAAAGAATTGCAGTAAGGAGGATTAACAATTTAGATTTAACCAAATCAAGTTGTCTTCCACAGATGTTGTCCAGGGAAGAATAAGAAGATTGAAATAGCTCTGATAAATCTCTTGTGTGTCTTTTTTTTTTTTTACTACAACTATATTGAAAACATAAGAGGTCCATAATTAAACCAGACTAATAGCTGTCTTTACATTATGAGGAGAACAGAATGTTAAAAATTCGCAGGACAAAAATTGGAATAATTGCACTATGGTGCAAAACTATTTTCTTCTTATAAAAATCTTTAAATTACACCATGTGAGTAAAGACAATTAAATTCATGTAACCCTTTCGCATCAGGGAATGAAAACAGAAAATTGTAACAAATTAATTCTTTCTTCTTACCAGTTTTAAGATTCTAATCCTCTATATTTATCCTCTCAAACCAAGTCTGAAGGTGCACGTCTTTAATTCTGCTATTTTTCAAATCCTCTCTCTTATCCTATTGTGAACAGTATAACTGATTTCAAAGATGATTTTGTGTGGAGGTTAAAACAAGAATGATTCATCCAATCCATTCTGTGATGAAGATGTTATTATCAGGGAAATTAGTGGACTGGTTTTCTTGAGGTTAGCCTCTCTTCTTAATTTTTGGAGTGAAAAATGATTCATATCAAATTTTCAAATGGCAAATATTTTCCCCTCTGAGAAGCTGATGAACGGGTGTGTGTGAATGTGGATGTGTATTAGAGGGTTATTATAATTAGTTGTAGGGGTATTTACATTAGAAGGCCAATAGTTTATTTTTTAACATAGTCTGTTTAATTGAGTGGCAGGTTCTATCAGTGTAATTCCATTGATTTGGGTGGAATTATGCCAGTGTAAAATTAGAGTAACACAGTGGTGAATCAGTGGACTTTTGATTGATTTTACAGTTGCATAGATGGGATCATAAGGGGGGAGGGATAGATAGCTCAGTGGTTTGAGCATTGGCCTACTAAAGCCAGGGTTGTGAATTCAGTCCTTGAGGGGGCCATTCAGGGATCCGGGGCAAAAATTGGGGATTGGTCCTGCTTTGAGCAGGGGGTTGGACTAGATGATCTCCTGAGGTCCCTTCCAACTCTGATATTCTAGGATTCTATGATGATCAGTCACCAAGAATTTATGGTCACCCCAACATGTGGTATTATCACTTTAAGATGTTCAATTGACTTCATAAATCTGTGGCTAATTTGCTTGCTACTTTTGTCCCAAAGACTTCAGAATGGTGCAGCTGATCTATTCCATTTGTTCTCACTGTGTGGTTTGATTCTTGACACACATTTTGTTGCACTTTAGGATTCTCAGACTTTCCTTGTTCAGTATTATTTAGTATGTATTGCTGCATGAACACTGATTTTAATTTTACCAAAATAACTACAGTAAAGTGTTTTCATATTATTATTTATTACCAACTCTCATGTTAGCAATGGGGATTGTGGTTTCCTTTATTTCCTGTGCATGGCATAATTAATTTTGTATGTTTATTTGGAGACCCCTTTTCAGTTATTCATAGTTCATCTGTGATATAATACAAGCACATACTGAAATGTTTCCTGATTTAGAATGAATAAACTGTCTTAGTATTTATTGCAATCCATTGAAGTGGAATGCAAGGCTCCTTTTTGCCTCGGACAGCATCAGTGGCATAATCAGGATGAGTTTCACCACGCATTTTGGCAGATCTGTGTGTGTGTGTGAGAGAGAGAGAGAGACCAAATCAATCAAAAGGTAGACAATATTCTGATCTCTGATTTTCATGGGTCTGTGTTCATGGATTTAGCCATCAATCTACTTTCATTCTGTACTTTTGCTAAATGAGGATAATGTTTAACTTAAGAACATAAGTGCAGATTTTTCCTCTGTGTGGGGGAAAAACCCTATTAACAGAAAAGAAATACTGTGAAATCCTCCTCAAAGAGTTTCCACCGGATCATACAGTTGTCCATGTGTTTGTATCTCCCTGTCTTCTCTCCATGAAGTGGGCAGAGTTTGGACCCAATGAACCCAAAGAGGCCAGGGCTGCCTGTGTACAGATGTCATGGTAATCTGCAGCTTTTTTACCCCCTGACAGAGGGAATGCCCCTCAAAGCTGCCTCCATTTCTTTCACTACCACCCTGGCCCCCTGCCAACACACAGAGGGTGGGATTAGTTTATAGACTTGGGTCGTATCTGTGCTTCTGTGAATTCCCTGCTGGTTTCTGGGGTGACAAATGACATGCATTGAAAACTTCATTACCATAGCCCCATGGCAAGCTCCTCCTCACACATAGACCCATGACCCTATGGAGGCCTCTCTATGGGGGTGCAGGGTGAAGATTATGATTGTTCAGAGGAAGCTGACTTCCCCCTTCCCTCCCCGTGCACACCCACCTTCTGCCTCCTAGCCAGAAATCTACTGGATTTTCATCCCCTTTGTCTAAAGGGCAGTTTGGACAAATCCAGTCCAGAATACACTTCAACCACATTTGCTCAGTCCCAGAGGGAAAAATGGCATGTTCAATACATGAAATTCACTTATTATTCTGTATCTAAAATTCTCTGGTCAGTGTTTCAAATCTACACAACAACTGTCCTGAGCAGAACTGGGCAGCTCCTGCAAAAAGTGTCCCTGACCCTTCATTTTAATTCTTAAATAAATTAACTTCAGTTGTATTTGTGTCCATTTCATATTTGCTTTCTGAAAATATTCTTATGCATGGGGTTAATGGCAAGAATGTTCTGCAAACATTCAGTGACTATGAAGTGAACATTGAAGAATATTCCTGGAAAGCAACACAAAAATTAAGGATCCTGAGTATTTATCCAGGTAATCTTATACTGAGAGTTTTACACATCCAATCAGGGAACAGCAACATTGCACCTTACCTATGGGTCTAATCAAAACTAACCAACACATTGTAATTCAAATATTGAATACTCACAGTCATGCATACTGCTCATGAATAGTCTGTAGACCACAGAGAATATTTGCTAAATGATTTGAATATTAAAGATATCTGAGAAAATCATAAGATGTTTGTGGACAATTTGCAAACAAAATTATGAAATTTAGCTAATAAATTATTCACTATGAATAATTTGCACAGTTCATGAAGATTATTCTATATCTGGCCAAAAATTGGATGTCAGATTTTTGTTGAAAGATGCCTAAAATCTAATTTAGATAGATAGCTATATTGATTACTTTCTTACTTAAGCAAAAGCATTATGTTGTTCCAACAAAAATCAGGAATAAATCATAGTCAATACATTGGCTCCATAATCCTAACATGAGGGGCCTCAGATGGTGTAAATTGGCATAGTTCCATTGACTATCATGTCAGTGGAGCTACACTGATTTACGCTAGCTGGGGATCTTGCCCACAAGTTTTAGAAGGTAGTTTAGGAAGAACTTTAGGCGTATCCCTTTTTTTGAGATCTGCTGTTGTAGACATGTATGAGATGTGGAGTGAGAGTTCTCTCTGCTTTTATGAGTTTAGCAGACTACTTGGGGGATCAGCACTTTAACATAGTTTTGCATGCCCCTCCAAAGCAAAAGGCCATTCCACACTCTGGAGATCAATAGAGTGGAACAGCAGGCAGCCCTAAGCCAGCATTCAACGCTGGTATTTTTCAATTATTGAAAACCTAGCTCCTTGATTTGAGAGCACTGAGAGTCCTGAACTCCCTTTGATTTTACTGGGTATTGGAGGATGCTCAACACCTTGTAGAACCAGTTCCTAAAGGAGAATTTATGAAATGTAAATAGAGACAATGATCAGCCATTTGGAGGAGAGGGGAATCACTAGAATAGCCATTTAATCATACATCATGTTGTCAAATATACTTTGCCTTATCACATTTCATGCTAGAGTGTTGACTCTTTCTTCTGGTTTCTGATCCCTAACCTTCTCAGCGTGAGTGACCATGCCAGGAGCAAATATATTTGTACTGGTATTGATTGTGTTGCTTTGTAAAGGGCCCTTAATGTTCTACCCAAAGCAAAATAGAATTCTTTGAATGAAGGGAGCAGCATAGTTTGTGCCTCTGTTATATATGATTGCAATTTATACTTTAGTTTTGCAGTAGCTTGCAGTATTACACAATTTAATCAACTTATGCTCATATATACTGGGCATTTAGACTATTTCTTTATTTGTCAGGCTCATTGGATCTGGCTTCAAAGTTCTTCAACAGATCAAGAATGTACGTACATATTTCACAGAGCATCTGGTTAGCAGAGCTACCAGCTTCAACCACCTCAGAAACTATAGCAGCCATTAACACATTGTAGTGAAACAATAATCCTCATTTTAGCTCTTTCCTCCCTCCCAATATAGTGTAAAAATGCTGATATCTTGAAAGAGAGAAGAATAAGAACAGTGGGGGAAATAGGGAGGCATGGGATGAGGAAGGAGAGAAACTGGGAGTGCACCCAGAATCCCTGGAATAGGGGGGAGAATGGGGAGAAGGGGCGAATAAGGGACATACAGAACCTTTAGGATGGGGGGGCACTCAGAACTCCCAACAGAGGGTGGACTAGGGAACATGGAGGAAGGGAGGCATGGGGGCACACACAGCCCCTGGTATTAAGGGAGAATGGGGGACACACAGAAATACCTGATGGGGGGAAATGGGGGGCACACAGAACCCCTTGTTAGAAGGGGGCAGAATGCTGAGGAAGAGAATGTGGCACACACAAAACCCTATGGGGAAGGGGGAAGAAAATGAGGGATGGGCATGGAGCGGGAGGGAGGACATACACACAAGCCCTGGCATTAAGGACGGAAGGTGAGGCATTGCTGGGAACTCTGATGGGAAGATGGGAGCATGGCACACAGGGACCTTGTTGGGGAGAATGGAAAGATGCAAGGAATCTCTGGGGCCTGTAATCTGCCCGCCTCACAGAAGCTAAAAAATGTGCGACACCCTTGTTGTGAATTCAGATACAACTCAGCATGAGAAGGGAAACAAGCTGGCCAAAAAAGTTAACGAGATATTTGTGAACCTTATAAGTTTGACATCACTCAGTTCTAGCTGTGAGGATGATTCCTTTATTATCCAAACATGCTAACACGTACATCTCTAATAATTAGTGTTGACATGGGGAAGGGAAGGAAACAACAGCTTGGAAGCAAGCCCTCAAACCATTTATTTCCTCAGACTCCTCTAACCAAAAAGCTGCAAGAGGCTTCTTAAACAGCAGGCGCTCAGCCTAAAGGCATTGAGTCTGGCAGGGCTACTGACACAGGGAGATTAAAAAAAACTGAGAGGAACAGACACAGCTGTAGCAGTTGCTTTAGGTTATCTATGCCTACCACTTCACAGGAGTATTTGTAGCCAGAGCACCCAGTGCGGAGGATCAGATGCATCTCCTGCTGGGAGATGTCTATGCCTGTGTGCTGTGTTAGAGTTCCAAAGTAATTTGCTGTCTAGTAATAAGAAAGGAAGACTATGCAGCTAGGATTTACTCATCTTCTAATTGTGCCATTGCCAAAGTACCAGTTCCTCTAGACCTTTCCAGCTATAAGTGAAATTCAATCCTCACTTTAAACTTCATGTGACCTCATTGAAATAATTGGGCTTCACTGGAGGATAAGTAGGGGCAGAAGCTGGCTCTGCGTTGAAAGCCATTCTGCAGCAGAAGACAACATCAGTATAATGTGACTGTTTGCCATTTGGTTGAGCACTGTAGTCTGTGTTCATCATCCACAATGGCAGCTTTAGTATAAGCGGTGAAAGGTGAAAACACCTGCTGTAGATGTCTGATGTTAGTCCACATGGCTGCTCAGAAATGTGAACGATTTGGATAGTCTACCTGAATTTACCTGTGGAAATATACTCGATCTAAAACTTACTTGAGGAAATATGTAAGTATATGCTCCTACTATACTTAAAATAAACTTTGAACGTTTTTGGTAATAAACTTCACCATGTATAATAAATAATTGATTCAGCCAAGATAAAGATTACTATTTGCAGGGGCGTTTCTTCCTGGCATCTCATTTGTAACTGAATTTTAAAGCCTTTTTTTTTAAAGGGTTATTTTGATGAGTTTTTTTTTTTTCTCCAGATATACTAGTTTTGAAAAACTGATTCCTCCTAAGGGCAGTCAAGTGTCAAATGCAAAGTTATGGATGGTGCCAGCTCCATTTGGAAGCACACGCTCCATTTATTCATGATAGCTGTGAAAGCTTAGATGCGCAAACATCCCGTGCTGTTTTGCGTACCTGTCACTTTAGTGCTTTTAATGAACATTGATCATGTTCATCCAGACATATATTTGAATAAAGCAAATAGGCAGCAGTTTCTGAAAACACTGCATGAACTTTTCTTTTTGCATAATATTTTAGAGAGCCCTCAAGAAGCACCTGGAAAGATGTTCTCTTTTTTTCAATAAAGTATAGGCAAATATAAATCCCAGTAACATGCTTCCCTCTTAAACAAATAAATAAATAATCCTTTACAGAATGAGAAATAGGTTAGCACAGATGCACTTCAGTCTTCTTGCTAAAATTCATCAACAGTTTATTTTGTGATTCACTTGTACACGATGAGGATGGGTTTAATCCCTATGGAGTCACTTTATAGAGTAGCTTGCTGTGAAACAAATAAGTTAAAACAAAAAAGCTAGAACTACCCTTATAAATCCACACTGGTGCAAACATTACATAATGTTCCCTTGAATTATTATTATTTTGCTTGAATTTGAGAATCTGAACTTCGTATTGGTAATTCCTTTCTTTTTGGTTCTGCTTACAGGAAGCACTCCTTAGCAGTGTTCGTATATGTGAGGGTTCTGTAATTTTAGGCAAAATTTCTACCTGTTCACTTATTTCATATAATATTTTGTCACACAGGAATTCCACTCTTCAGCATTAGACATAGTTTATCTCAAGATGCTAAAGATGCAGGTGTTTTGCTACTACATTTGTACTGGGTTTGTTGATCTATAGATTGTCTGTGCTCTGGGGCCAAAAAACTTGGAGACAGATGTGGAAATGTAGAACTACCCAATAAAACTATTTGCAGACAAACCTAACAAAGTGACTTATATTAGAGCAGGTGCTTGCTGATAACTCCAAATTACCACCTAAAAAGACTTCTCTTCCAGTGGTCAATAGCTGGAAATCAGTCAGTTATCCAGTCAACTGTTCAATCTCTCTGGCCCAGTATAAGCAAAGAAACAGCATCTTTTGAGTATCAGCTTTGTTTGCTGGTATTCCAGGATAAAGGACAGAAATGACATGTATAAAAGAAGAAAGAGGGATAAAGAAAACAATAAACTTTTATTGGCAGGTTTGATTAGTAGCCCTTGCATGAAAATAATCATGCATCTTTCTTCGGCAATTGACCCATAAAACCTTAGCTGAAATGCCTTAGATAAGAATTCAGAAGGTAGGTGTGTTGAACATTGCTGTTGTGACAGTGCAATAAGTTTTGCTGACATTTAAATTTAAGGCTGGTCTTCCATTACAAACACAGAGTTGAACCCCTCCTCTGAGATGACCAGAAGTAAACCAGCCCCGACCACACTTTTTTTCTGGAAAGTTTAAGGTAAATTGGATGAGGTATTTGGGAGATACTGGACTTCAGAGTAACATATCTTGCTATACTTTCTCCTAAATCTTCTTATTTTACTTGACAGACCTCCAAATGGCCCGGGAGTGCCAGTAGTATTTTAATCTATTTTGCTTGGCAAAGACTGCTGCCTTTGTCTAGCTGTAGTGTGTTTCTTTATGTAATTATTTAATGAAGAGCAGGTTGCACAGAAGTACCACGCATGCCTTAGGAATGCTGCATAGTGTGGCTGATCCAAAATAGGACTCAGGAGGTAAAATTATTAAGGACCTGTTATGTAGACATGTACTGTACTTTAGGAAGCCTGTTATCAGCAAACAGAAGTTTTCTAAACCACACATGCCCAGAAGATGAGCCACTTCAGTGGAGACCACATGGACTAGAGGAATGAGTACAGGACTGAGGGTGGCAGAGGCAGGTCAGCAGTGAAAGCTTTTTAAAAACCTACCTTTAAATATTATTTAGGGGCTGATCCTGTGAGTTCCTGAGCAGGACTGGGCCCTTAGAATTCACAGCAACCCTTTGATGTGGATAACTACCCTTCCTTACTTGTATAATTGGGTACCCTGAGACTGACAGAGTAAGGGACTCTGCATTCCCCTTGTTTACAATGCTTTCACCTTTTTTTTTTTCCAAAGTATAACCTTTGAATTTCTTGCATTTGAAGAAATGTTGACGCAATATTTCTGAAACTGTATAGTTGAACTCCCTATTTCTGTAGATCTTGAAGACTGATTGATCACAGTCTACCTTACAATGGCTTCTGTTTTAACAACAGCTAATGCAGAATTTTCCATTTAAATTTTTTTAGCAGAAAATGCAGCTGCTGCAAAATCAAAATTGATTTTTTTATTTATTTTACCATTGAGAAAAATGTAACAAAATATTTCATTTTGGGTCAGGTCAAACTTGGTGAACAGTCCCCCAAAAGTGCCATAAAGTCTAAGTCCATACTATCTTTTTTTGCAGTTACACATCACACTTTTGGGGTTCTGAATGAAAGATACATAAATATTAATTCTCCAAATGACTGCGTAAGAACGCATCAGAATTGGTGGAAAAGTGAACAACAAAAGGTTTTAATGATCAATTAGATATGAATCTAAGAGTTTGGATTTTTACACAAAGCATGTTAAAATGTATGTGTAAAGCTCTTAGGTCTAGAATTGGTATAGAAATCTCACAAAAATAGGCTGTCTTGAGATTTCTAATAATTTTAGATTCTGGCCAGTTTGAAAGTACTTTTTTCATTTACAGGTTCTGTTTCTGTTCCCAAATGAAACCAGGATATGGACAAGTGTGTGAGGAATAAAAGCAAATGTTAAATAATTTAAAATAAATAAAATTTGGGTGGGATTTGTTGGAATATAGACATTTTCACAGTGGAAAAGTCAGATGATCCTCCTAATTAGCTAACCTCTTGCTGACAGCTGAATTTTTAGCCTGATAGAACAAGTCAAATTATTCACTGTAAGTAATTGATCTGATGAATTTTGGCATTTTTGTTTGAAGAAATTAATTGACACTGTTTTTTTTTTCATTATTTTAATCTGTGCTGTAGAGAGTCGACCAGCAATTAATTTATTCAATGAAAATCCCTGTCAATTTTTCAATACATTTTATGAGAATAAATATTTTTAACATTCTTCCAGAGGCCAGCACTCTGCTTTTAAATGGTTCATAATGACACTGATTTAAAATTTGATAGACAATATTTTTTTCCAAGTGATTTGTCAGAAGAATTCCTTTTAATTTAAATAGCTTTTCCCCTTAAGCCTCATGTATTGTACTTTCTACTGATACCTAATATTCATGCTCAGATATACTGTCAGAGCACTGACTTTCTGGCTTGTCATCTCTAATAGGAAAAAAGGAGGAACTAGACTGCTCCTCAGAATAAGGATGCTTAATTGGCCAGCCATATGTTTATTCATTCCAGGAGTCATTTGAGCATAGCACAAGTAGATTTCAAATGAAATGGAACCCACTGTTTCACGAAATATTGTGGAAACTCATGTTTCTGCTTCTTGCATAGTAGATAGTGCCTCCATAAATGTGTGTTATAATTTGGGGAATCTGTCTGTGTACAACTTGTGAATTCCAGCTTGATGTTATGAACTCTCTGTATCCTTCTGTGTTACAACTGTAATGTGCTGTGCTCTGCCTCATACTGCTTGTGCTTTGGAGACAGGAAAGTGGTGCCTGCATGTCTGCCTATGAATAGGTCTGTCCTTAAAGACTATCAGCACCTGAATAGTTCTGGCCAGGAAAAATAAAAAATAGCCAGGGCTATGTCTACACTACTGTGGTAAATCAACCTACACTACGCAACTTCAGCTACATGAATAACGTAGCTGGAATTGACGTACCTTAGGTCGAGTTACCGCGGGGTCTACACCGCAGGGAGTCGACGGGAGAAAAATCTCCCGTTGACTTACCTTACTCTTCTCGTTGGGGGTAGAGTACTGGGGTTGACTGGAGAGCAATCTGCAGTGGATTTGACGGCTCTTCAGTAGACCTGCTAAATCGACTGCCGGGGGATCGATCTCAGAGCGTCATTCCCAGATGTAGTGTAGACCTGCCCTAAGGGAGTAACTGAATCCTAGATAAAACCAGTTTTCTCCAGCTCGTGTGTGTATGTGTGTAAGTGTTAATGGTAGCATTTAAAAACTCAGAGGGACTAAAGCAACCAGAGCATCTGGAGGAGTCTGCACTACTCACAAGACATAGCTCAGTGGTTCTCAAACTTTTGTACTACTGACCCCTTTCACATAGCAAGCCTCTGAGTGCGACCCGCCTTTATAAATTTAAAACACTTTTTAATATATTTAACACCACTATAAATGCTGGATGCAAAGCCGGGTTTGGGGTGGAGGCTGACAGCTTGTGACCTCCCCCATATAATAACCTTGTGACCCCCTGAGGGGTCCTGACCCCCAGTTTGAGAACACCTGGCATAGCTAGTTGGAGTGCAGGAGTGTGCCTATGGACTCTGCTCTGTCTCAGGAAGCTTAAAGCACATGGCTCCAGTCTTAGGACCTGGATACTGTAGTATGGTGAGTGTCCAGAGGTGGGAGCTCAGCAATGGCTGTGAGAGAGCCCTGCACACTAATGTCTCTGTACTTGTGAAAAAGAATCAGATTTTCACAGTTTCATGAAAAAGCCAAAGGATTATTTTTGGCAGTGCAGTTGGTTTGTGCATGCCTAACATGTTTTGTTGAAACAAAAGGTAATTTCTACAGGCAGAAAAGTTGTGGGTTTTTGTTTGTTTGTTTGTTTGTTTGTTTGTGGTTTTTCAATTTGTTTTGTTAGAGGAACTTTGTTTAAAAAAAATAAAAATTGGCAAAATTTGCAGTGAGCATGGGATTTTTTTTTGGTGTGTAAATATCGTTAAAATTTCAAGACTTTGTCCTCTTGGCAGAATTTTGGAATTTCATCATGAAAAGATAGATTTGAAATTGCCAACATTTCCTCCTGGTTCAATGCATAAATATTTGCAGGAACAGGATTTTCTCAAAATGTTGGGAGGGATTTTTTTTACAAGTGAACAACTTTAAAACAAAACAGTAGTTTGGAACAGCTTTAGTCTCCATCCTTGAGTTGAGGCAATTTGCTTAAAGTAAGCCAACATTTCATGCACTGCTCTTAACACAGTGTATATTGGCTATCACTCAGATAGTGGTTGTTAGTAGCATGGCATGTTTCTGTGGCTGCCATCATTTTAGCATATAATTTGGAAATATTTTAGTATGTAATACAGGGATCTTGTCAGTTGATGGACACGTGGGTAACCTTCAGAGCTTATCAACATTGGACATAGCAATGGTTCTTTCTTTCTTGCTTTTTTTGTGTAGCTGGTGTCATTAATCTCTACAAGGTATTCTGACCTACTCAATACATCGGGCAAAATGCATTTCTAGTGCTGACTTCTGTAGTAGGTTGAAATGCAGAGTTTTTAAATGAAGGAAAACACTTCAAAGTAACTGTGCTGTATCCTGTGTCTATAAAGGAGGTCCAGCCAACATATATAGGGTCACTCAGAGAATTTATAGCTGCCTCAATGTCATTTTCCTGATGGTGGTATTTTATTTTAACATGTTCTCTCTTCCAAACACTTCAGTCTTGTTTTAATGACTTAATATATTCCCCTTTCCATTGAAATAAGTGCAGTATATGGCCTCTGGTAGAACTTTATGCACAACTTCTATGAATTGCTTCCACGAGCACTTTATTCCTTTGCAAACAATGACAAATCTAAACACCTTTCATGCCCATTTTTCTCTTTCCTTTTGTAGTTCTTCCAAATTAAGAGCTGGTCTTTTCAGAAATTTATTTAACGGGGTATGAAAGCTATTATTTATAGCAACATCATACCAACAGGAGAGGCAGTAGAAGATGGATGCTGTTTGTATTCAGTACTAATGGAACTGATTAGCGTTTTTTGTCATAGCGGAAGACCCCATAGGGCTTGGATTGACTGTAGCTGTGTTGTTCTGTATTCTGTTTCTCTGCAGTTTCAAATTGTTCCAATTGTTATAGTGAGAGACAGAAAGGAATATTAAACATAGATAAATGGAAGTTAAGTCACAGAGTGCTCAACACATGACAGTCCCTTTTATAGTCCGCTTGTTATTATATGAAATAAAGGTATTTATTCTATCCTGCTTCTCAAATTTCCCTATGTAGCTGGAAGAGAGAGAGATCAGTTAGTGATAAAGATAGCCTATGGCAGTAGGTTGATGAGACTGTCAAGTCAAGTAAGAAAGCAATAAAGCACCCAAAAATATTAAAATATTTTGATTCTTAGTGGGTTCTATTTCTAATCTTAAATTTCTGCTGCCTGAGGCTCCCACCTAATCTACAGGCTAAAGAGAAGACTCTGAGACCCTGCTGATACTCAATCTTTAATACAATATACCCTTTCCCAAGAACTTACATAGAGTGTATGTTAAACCTTTCAAATCTTTTATGACTACAGAGGGGAAGGGGGAAAGAATGACAACAAAAGCCTCAAATCAACTAACTTCTCAAATCAACTAAAACTGTATTGAAAATTAAAATAATATACAATAATAATGAAGGTGCTATTGGTATTCAGTTGATAAGGTTCTGGTCAGCCAGTTAAGATGGAAATGTTTCAGGACACACAAATTTGCTCATCCAACATCCAATAGCATTTACCGCCAATGCAGGGAAAAGAGAACTTGTGCACGTTTTTTCCTCTGTGTGGCTTTGAAAGAGTCACATGGAGAGACTGAAAAGCCAACTAAGGAGAAATGTATAACATTTTAAAGTTCTGTCTCTTAGTGACTAGTAAGCTATGAAGAGATCCTCAAAACCAAGTAACGCTCTGAGTGTGTGAGAAATAAATCATAACCTGTCTCACCAAAGACATGAATTTGGTAGAATGAGGCATACTTGTTGAGCTCTTCTCTGGAGGACAGTTGTATCTTATTTTTAGTATCCTATCACATGCCCCTTAGAGAGACACTGTTGCTTGTAGGGAGAGTTCAAGAAAAATGGGAAGATTTACCTTCTCTGAAATTATCTTGCAGGATTCAGACTCCTGGAATGTAGCTCCTTAGTGTGAGACGACCAAGAGGACATACCAAGTGAGCTTCCGCAGAGGTCTTTCCTTGGTCCAGTAATATTCAATAATATGGTTACAAAATTTGCAGATGACAACGCACAAGAAAGACTTGCAAGCATTATGAAGGACAGTATTAGAATTCAAATGACTTTGATAAATCACAGAATTGGTCTGAAATCAGTAAGATGAAATTCAATAAAGACAAATGCAAAGTAAGAAAGAATCAAATGCACAACTGCAAAATAGGGACTAATCAGCTAGGCAGTAATACTTGAGAAAATGATCTGGGGGTTACAGTGGATCACAAAATGAACGAGTCAACAGTGCAGTGCAATTGCAGAAAAGACATATGTCATCCTGGGGTGTACTAACAGGAATGTCATATGTCAGACATGAAAGGTAGTTGTTCTGCTTTATTAGTCATTGGCGGGGCCCCCGCTGTAGTACAGTCTCCAATTCTGGGCACCATGCTTTAAGAAGAATGTGAACAAACTGGACAGAATCCAGAGGGGACTAACAACCAAATATGAAATTTCTTGGCTAGGTAGGGTAGCCTTGGGAAAGATGAATGTTTTCCCAAAGTTGTTGGTTTTGTTTCAGTGCATCCCTACTGGTATCCCTGACATAACATTAAAATTCATATGGAAACAGAAAAGACAAAGGGTGAGTTCTAAAGGTTCTATATAAACCTACGAAGTGGCAGTGGGCTAGCTTTTCCTAATTTGACTTCTTATTATGTATCACAATTAAAAGATGTGATCAATTGGGTTAACAATAAACCATCCAAACATTGGATAAAACTCAAAGAAGACTGGATCCCAAATATAGCTATTTATAGCAATTGTTAGGTTAAAAAGAAATTTAGGTCACTGAAAATGAAATTAAAAAAATCACCTTTTCATCCAGACCACCTTAGTAGCTTTGGGGTAATTTTTAAAATTCCTGTCACTCAGGCCCTCTCCCTTAGCTACTTCCATTCATAATCAGGAATTTAGCTCTAGAAAATAGCCAAGCGACTATTAGTTTTTGGTAAGAGCTGAGATTATTCAATTTGGACATCTGTTCCTGGGTCCTGATTTGAAATCATACCAAGATATCTATAATAATGTACATAATATAAAGATCCCATATTTGCAATATTTATAAGTCAAACATTTTATTGTGAAATCTGAATACAAGTTGACTCTGCCTACACCTTTAATCACATCTGAGGATTTGACCCTAGGCAAGCTGGAACAAAGGGTTTAATTTGTAAGATAATATCCAATTTTGACGGAAAAAAGTTATTGATAGGAAAACAACCCACATGAAAATATGGGAGAGGGGTTTGGACAAAGAAATTGAAGGTGAGTGGATCTCAAAATGGGAAAAAAGATATATATCTTTAAATTGTGTAGTTCACAAAGAAAATGTTTATAAATTACTGTGTAGATGGCATTTGACTCAAGTTAACAGCCATCATAATTTTGTTACTAGGGATGCACTCAGTTGGAGCCACTTGCATATGTGGTGGCTATGTCCAAGAATTAGACTATTTTGGGCAGACATTATTAAAAAGATCATTTTATAACAAAATGCGAGCTTCAAAGAGAGTCCCCAACTTACTTTCTTATTGCTCCAGTAAAGGATCAACATTTTAATAGGACAGATTAATTCCTAATTTTTTTATTGTTAACAGCAAGATTTTGTATTTCATATGATTGGTAAAATGTGATTTCTTCTCCTGTGGAACTCTGGTATAATAAAATAGGGACTGTCCTTGTAATGGAAAAGCTTTCATACGAAGTATGTGTACACACGCGGACAAAAAAAGGATAGGTGTTTAAAAACTTGATCACTCTCTTTAGCATAGTCAGAGGAAGAGGATGCTCCATCCAACAAGCCAGAATCTTTAGAAAGGTTTTTAGAATATTAACCTGATCCTGAATAAGTAATGTATGATATAGTCAAGTTTTTGTTGTAGCTATGTTTTAATAAAAGGGAGGGGGTTGTTGTTTTTTTAAAGAAGTTCAGAAGAATGACCTATGAGGAAAGGTTTGAAAGAACTGGGCATGTTTAGTCCAGAGAGGAGAAAGAGAATCCCATTTGTACTGTATTGTTCTCTCTCTCTCTCTCTTTTTTTTTACTAGACAATATTACAGCCATTTCACCAGAGGTAAAGTTGGAAATTATTTTTTAAAAAGTAAATAAAATAAGTAGGTGATAGTTATGATCAGAGAATTAGCTTTAGTGTCCACAAGGCACCATTGAAGTCATAATGGGTTCCAAGATATATTTTCATTTAGAAGCTATATTGCTTTTCTTATAAAGTACTGCTTTAACCTTTCAATCAATTTATCTTTAACATTTCATCTAGAGGTAATTCTGAATTTGTTTTGCAGGTCAGACTATAGCAATAGCTTTGTTTTTGCACTCGAAAGAATACCAGAGAGACCAACTTTGTGTTGCCTTATGCAGTTTCATATTATGGTTCTGACAATATATTAGAGCCAAGAAGGGAAACTCCTGACAACTTTTCGCTAGAGACTTTCCAAGATGCTGCTTTTGTGTTGATCCCTGTCCCCATATGTATCTACAAAATAATCTTGGTCCACACATGAAAGGAATTATCAATAATAATATGTTTTAAACTTAGGAGTGACTCAATGGGTGGTACCCTTCCCTTTGAGTCAGCAATGTACCATTGACGCAGAAAGGTGTTAGTCGGCATAATGTTGCTTGGGGTGCCAGCTTCTGGATCAGATAAGGTGTCAAACTGGGGAAAGGTTGTCGATCCTTCCCTCCCCCAAGCAAAACACTGGTCCAGCTTTTTTCAAAACTTTTTTTTCTTCAATTAGAAGCAGTCAGATATGTGTGTATATGCTGCAACTATCTGTTTACCTCCCGCCCTGACACCAACTCATTCACATGAGTCAGACACAACGGCCTTAATCTGTGTCTGCACCCACATGTCAGCTTGCATGGGTCCAATTGCAGGATTGGAGCCTTATTTTATATGGGTTCATCCCAGGAACCTGGTCTTGACAAATTTCAGTTTTTGTTAACTGCATAGAATCTCCCTCCCTTCTTCCCCCATTAATTTCATGTAAGTAAAATACTGTTTGTCTACTGCCTTGCACTTGCATAATGTTGCTCTGTGCTGTTAATCAGTTGCTGCATTCCACCTGAGAGATGGCTACATTTGGGGGTCCCCTCAAAGGAGTGATATAAGGAGAGTTCCCTCCCACACAATGTCCAGTGTGGAAGAGGAGGAAACAACACTTTCTCCTTCCCAACTTTCACCCTCTTTTCTCCAACCTTGGAGTGGGACAGAGGGAGGAAGGCTGTGAGGGTGTTGGGGGAGAAAGGTTTCAGGCTGTTCAGTGCAGCTCAACACTTTCCTGTCTTCCCCATTGATCTACTGCCCAGATGATGGACTGAGCCAGGAGGGAGCAGCTGATACTGCAGTAATGTCATTGTGCTGGATGGGCAGGTGGCTTCTCTCTGGAGCCTCAGCTCCCTTCCTTAACTCTTCCTTCTGCTGGTTGTGAGTGCAGCTGGGGCAGGTAGAAGGCTGATTTGGCCTCGGAGGAGAGACCAACCCTTCCCAGCAGCTCCAGCTTCTCCTCCTCCTTTCCACCTTCTGAAGGAGGTTCAGGATTAGAGCTGAAGGATGGGCACAGGCTCTGGAGGGACAATGAGGGTTCAGGCACAGGCTGAGGGGAGGCACAGATAGCCACAGACTTAAGGATGTAGACAAGGGGGAAGGATTGAGAGAGAAACCCTGGGGAGGAAGGATGGTGCAGGGAGCACAGGCTATGGGGGAGGCCTGGGAAAATGAGGATGTGTGGGGAAAAGGGAGGAGAAAGTTGGAATTTGGAAGGAGGAGCAAGGTGAGTAATGTTTGGTTAGTGGTGGGGAGGGAACATGTATTGCTGGGGCTGTCTGTGATAGACTTGAATCACTGAATCTATATTCCCCTCTCTCTTCTCCCTCCCACCCCTCACAACAAACTTTGCTGGTAAGATTTGGTCACTAGTGATTCCCGTAAACATAGAATCAGATTAGGCCCTCAGATAAACCTGTACAGCTTTGATCACTTCAATAGGGTTGAGACCATTTAAGTGAGAGCAGAACTTGTCCACCGTAGGTAAATCAGTTTGAAAGTTTTGCAACACCCTGGGGTACTCTGAATCAAAGGCATTACATACAGTAAATGTGTGGTATTTGTCCCATAATGAATCTGAAATGTGCCAATTTGCTAAAGGCCAGCATGAAGGCGATTTTCTTAGAACACTTGCTGTTTTCAGCCAGACTGTGTTATCTATGTTTAGTGAGTCACAGTGGTCCAGAATAGCACAACGTATTACACGCACATTCCCTCTGCTCCCCCTCAGATACCCACATTTAGATGTGAATTTCTGAATCTCAGAAGACAGTTCATATTTTTTTACCCCAAAACAGTCTTCAAAAACTAAATCTCAGCAAAAGTTGAAACAGGCATCTAAAGTGCAAGGCTTCAGTAATGCTTTTGTTTTGACGTTTTCTGCCACTCAGTTATTGAAGCAATTTATTTAACAAATGTATAAAATACATCTGGAAAGACTAACTGTAAAAACAAACAGCCAGTCCCTGCTGCTGCAGAGCAAAGAAAACATTGTTTGGAGGATTTGTCCATTTACTGTAATTCGTACACTGGCTCCCTCCCAGTTACCAGTGACCCATCCTAAAGAGAATAAGAAATGGTGCGAGAAATGGATATTATAGTCTAATTTGTCACCCAAAGTCTACAGTGTCTCTCAGTATATTCAGGCTCTTGTGTTTCTTGTCTCTTCCACCCACTCATGGCCATCCATCCTCGTCTCTTTGGTTGTCTTCCCCCCATTACCCACAGTAGTGTAGCTGCCCTCTCAATAATGTGGTAACACTAACTTCCTTCAGGGTCCCTCAGTCTCTCTATAAGTCTCAACCAAAGCTCTTGAAGCAGAGAATGCAATAACCGAGCAAGCTCAGCAATAGAATTAGAGAGGGTAAGAATCCTCACTGAGCTCTTTGGAAAGTTCTAGATTCAGCACAAAATATTTTTGGATGCTTTCCCTTTAAATACCTAGATCAGAGGTGGGCAAACTACGGCCCATGAGCCACATCCAGCCCGCGGGATTGTCCTGCCAGGCCCCTGAGCTACCGGCCAGGGAGGTTTGCCCCTGGCTCCTCCCCGACTGTCTCCCCTCCCATGCAGCCGCGCAGCGGGGCTGCGAGCACCTGCTGCCCTGAGCAGCATGGTAAGGGGGCAGGGAGTGGGGGGGTTGGACAAGGAGCAGGGGATCCCAGGGGACAGTCAGGGGATAGGGAGCAGGGGGTGTTGGATAGGGGATGGGGTCTCGGGGGGGGTGTGGATAGGGGTCGGGGCAGTCAGGGGACAAGGAGCGGGGGTGGTTGGATGGTTCAGGGGTTCTGAGGGGGCAGTCAGGGGGTGGAAAGTGGGAAGGGGTGGATAGGGGGTGGGGGCCAGGCTGTTTGGGGTGGCACAGCCTTCCCTACCCAGCTCTCCATACAGTTTTGCAACCCCAGTGTGGCCCTCGGGTCAAAAAGTTTGCCCACCCCTGACCTAGATCGACTTTTTTTTTAAAGTTTTGTTTAGCAGAGGCACGTACAGGATCCCAGATTCTGATCTCAGTTACATGTGTAAATCTGGAATAATTGCCTTGAAATTTCTGGTGTAAATCCCGAGCAGAATCTGGCCCCAAAAGGTTTTTTCTCACTAAACTGAGAAGTTTATATCTTAAAATATAAATGCAAACAATCAGGCTGAAGACTTCTTTTTGGTCATTATATTCTAGGCTTGTGGGGTCCTTTAGTCTGGGCTTTCTCTCTTTGGAGACTCCTCTTTCTGCTTCCAGGACTCTTTTCTTTCTTCTCCCCACTCCTACCACACACACAGTATTTCATCTGACAGGTCTTTTTCTGACACCCTCTTATGCACTCTACCCTAAGATGCCTCTGCTATTTCAGTGTTTCTGTTCCCATCACTTCTGGAACTGGCTGCTAGAAACACTTCTCATACTTCTTTCACTGCTTCCACCCCTCCTTTTCCCTGTGACACCATTTAACCAGCCTACAAAACTTTGGCTGGCTGAGTAGGTACAGGGAGCTAAGGGAACTATCAATCAAACTCTCACTTTCCCTTGCCAACCAGCCTTAAAAGGAAAATGTTATAAATAGAACCTGAACTTCATAATATTCAGTTCTGTTGAGAAATTTTGAACCAACAATATTGAAGTGGTTTTTAAATTCCCCAAAGCAAGTTCTTACCATCCTTTGTAAGAATCAGTGTTGAAAAACAAACAAAAAATTCGTTTGCTAATGGAGATTTTCCTTTGCAGTATGCCTGTCAGCAAAATGGATTGCTTGGAGAAAATAACACTGCCTGAATATTTCTCTTTAGCTGGAAAAAAAAGTCTTTAGGGTTTGTTGCTTAAAAATGAAAAAGCTGTCATGCAGCTACCTACTGACACCAGTCATTGTCCAAAGAGAGGATACTGAGCTGTATGGACCATTGGTCTGACCCACTGTGGCCACTCTTATGTTGTGAGGTACTTTCTTTAAAACGATGTAGAAAAACAGAGTACAGAATGTTTCCCTTCCTGAGTTGATATTTCCTGTTGTGCGCAGTCTTTTGCTTGGTCACCTTTTGAAAAGGAACTCAGGGGAAAATACATAAACTAAGAATTAGTACATATTCTTGAACATACAAACTGAATGCTTAAAACAGTTTTTTTTTTAAACCCAACTAACCAAAACTCTGCAAATTCACTAGAGATGACTGAACCAATCCTGAAAAATGTAGCTGTCCCCTACCTCTTCTCCCTCCACCCTATAAATTCCTGGGATTTTTTTCCCCAATTCTGGAACCAAACTTGAGTCAAAGTTCTCAGATGTTTGGCTTTTTCTTTTCTCCCTACTTCAGGGTTCCAGCCTGAATTAAAACCAGAAGTGATAAAATAATGTGGGAAGCTTTTTCACAATATTTTATCCAGGACTGTGATGTGTGTTTGATAACACCTTCAGCAAAGGACTTGTGGTGCAGGTGACAGTTTTATCTTCAGTTGTGCCAAATTTTGCCCTCTTAAATCAAAGGAAGAACTTTAGACTGTGGTCAGAATGTGGCCCTATGTTGCTATTCTGAGAGGCTTCTGGTACGTACACAGTTCCAGTTATGTATGTTGGGCCAAATATGCTGCTGATGCGAGTAAGGGCAATCCACTGAAGTTGGAGCTATGGCTGCTTGTATTGTGGACATGCCCCACATAATCAGTATCTGATGCACACAGTTGAATAAACATACTTTACCCAGTCACACATAATATCTGCACAAAAATTCACACTCAGTCACAAACTGTAACTGGTAATCATTAGAGCTGCACAACTTGCCTCTTTTGCTTTACAGGGATCTGTGCAAACATTCATTTAAGTCTCAATCCACATAGCTGAGCTCAGCGTCCCACACCTCGATTCATCCTGTTGGGTGTAGTTTGACACACTCAGTCCAATACAGTCACGTTTATTAATTCAAAACTTTATTTGAATCAAAAGTGTTTTTGCAATTAACTACTATTAAAGCAGTAACAGATACACAGAACAAAAGAGAATGATCAATTAACTTCTCCTGGGGCTTCAGAGGTTCACGATGGATTTCTCCTACAATACTTCACCTACCCACATTCATTCTAGTATATATGTGTATATCCAAATTACATATTCATTAGGTCTCTTCCAATTGGCATTAAGCATTATATATCTTCCAATTAATATCAGGAATGTACACAAACTTAGACATTAATTGTTTCATTGGTTAATTATCATCGGTCATATATAAACCATATATTAAAGAGACAAAGTAGATGAAGTTATATTTTTTTATTGGATTAAGTTCTGTTGGTGAAAGAGACAAGCTTTTGAGCTTACACGGGGCTCTTCTTCAGGTCTGGGAAATGTACTCAGAGTGTCACACTGGAACTGAAGGTTTAACATAAGTAGCTGACACCAGGGAATATGGGAGTGGTGCTGCATACTCCAAGCTGTAGAGGAGGCAGGTATGTGGGTGAGGGCTCTGGCTGCATTTAAGGATTACTGGATTTAAAGACAGTATGGCCTCAATTCATTCCCAAAGATGTCCCTTGCACCATGAAAGAGCAAATAGCATGGTTCTGATGCAGAGGCATCTCTTGGCCAAGGTTCATCAGTGTTTGATCCAGGCTTGTGACATCTATCGAACCTTTCATCCAGTATGATTCAGATTTCATGCTTTGCAGTCAAACCCAAAAGCAGGTGAATGTTTGCAGCTTTCACTGAGAATATATTTCTCACAGCTCTAATCATAACTCAGAAAAGCAGAGACACTTGAGTCAAACATTTGAACACTCAGTTTGAACTAGAATTTTATTTTAACATCTGATTTCATAGCAGCAAATGTGCTTTTCATAAAAATTCCTTTCATGTTCACACTCCACTTTAGCTACAAACAGAATCTGTCTATGGCTTTTGAACCAGAAATCATCTCACCCTTTCTTCTGTGTAGTTCGACCCTGTCTTTGGTTCCAAAATATAGTGTAATACACATAACATGTAAAAATTAGATTTTTTTCCCTTGCTGACTCAGGCAGAAAACATAATAATATGACCTGTTGTCGATTTTATTTTGCTCATGTACAGTGTTCTTTGGATTTGATTTTATTATTTTTAGAACGTGGCTATCCCATTAAACTGACACTTCTCGTAAAGATCTGTTTGTCTTCATGCCAATTATTCTTTTATTCTCTTTCTGCTTCCCTTCACTAGGATTCAGCAAATGCACATCTTCCAGCAGATTATTCTTATAGTTCATACCTTCAACCTCAGTTTCTTCAATTAGATTCAGTATGTGATGTTGAACTTTTCTCTGAATGTGAAACATCCTCTGCTATTAATAAATAGGGCAGATTTATCCTTCGAGTTAATACCTGTACTGGTAATATAAGCATGTGTTCTGTTTCTTTCCATTAATGAAGTACATGGAGATCTGTATTTTCCTTTTTAAGCAAGACAATTATTAAATTTATCTTTGGACTCTAAAGAGCAGCAAATAACCCTTCCTCACCTGTTAAAATGGATACTTATTTGGAGAGCTTCTTAGCTTAAACCATCGGAGGCACCAGATATATGGGTATTAGGAGTGTTAACAGAAATATTCCAACAGCTACAGCAGCAGCAGGCTTCTTAGCCTCTTTAGTTTGAGACACTGATGAATAGTTTAAAGCAAGCAGGAGACTAAATGAGCAGTCTAGCCACCGTGCTGGTGGATTGTACATGTGCAAATGATGTCTTGGGGGAAGGAAAGTCATTCAAAGGGATAGAGGGTGGAGTTGCATATGACACTGTCTAAAACACTCTACAGTCAGCCAGAGTACCTACACTGCAATTTTGTATGTGCAACAGCATTTATTTATTTTTATGGTCTCAAAGATGGGCACTTAGTTTAATATAGCTAATTAGGTAACTGTTGTATCTGAGGGACTGATGGAGCAACAACCAATATGACCTTTTGTTCTGCTTCCTAAGTAATAAGGAAGTTACTATGGGTAGAGTTGGTTTAAACAATAGCCACCGAATAATTTATTCACCTAAGTTAAATATTTTAAATAAATATACTTCACTTTTTTATTACTCACCCCACTTACATCTCTATGGAAATAATTTGTGCATATTAATTATTAAGTAGAAAAATTATTAAAATTTTCACATCAAATGTTTGTATTTTTGCCATTATCTTCAGACTAGGAATGCCACCATGCTGGCGGATTGTATATGTGTATAGATTCTTGCCGGTGTAGTTTGAGGGAAAGGAAGATCATTCAAAGGAATAGAGGTTGGAGCTGCATATAGACCTGTGGTTGGAGTAACCTCTAGCGTGGTTTGGCTATAGCTTCGATCTCAGAATACAATCCCTGTCAATACTAATCAGAGAAACGAAGCTAGAATCAGGCAAGCTACAATTTTGTTTGAATACAGTCATAGTTAGCACAGTTTTAGCCCTAGTACAGAATGAAAGGAAAAGGTTCAGAGAGATAGAAATAAGGTAGAGAATGTGTACATGATCTACAATAATCTTTGGTTTTCAAACTACTTTTTGGTCCTTTCTGGCTTCCAAAGAAATTGCAATAAAAACATGAATAAATAAAAATGAAATTTTCCATCTCCTGGAAACTATTCTAAAATAATCTTTGTAATTTGTTTTGTCATTTCGAATAAACCCTAGTGGGGGAGAGATGTTATTTAAATGCACAATATCGTTTACTGTTCAAACTAAGAAAACTAAATAAAACCATTTGTTCACATCTGCAGGGAGAGCACATTAGAGACAGAAATAAACTGCAAATATCATTCGACAGTCCTATCAGCACAAGGCCAATCCAAGTAGTTAACACGCTTTAAAAAAAAAAAAAATCTTTTTCCTAAACAAGCAGAAAGTTCTCTCAACTGTCTTATAAAATCTCTGTGCTCTATTTTTGTTCCCCTTCAGTTAAACAATACCTCCCTTTTAGATTACTGATTTGAATCCAGCTGAGGCGTTGGCACGAAAAGCTGTCACTACCTAAAGAGTGTTCAGAGGCCTGTGTGATATCAGCTTTTTTTCCTTTAAAGATTTTTACATTTCATATTGGCACTGATCACCATTTTTGTTGCTCTCTAGATAAAGCAGCTGCTTCATAGCTGAAAGAAAATGTGGTAACCTTAGCGTAACAGCATTTCTGGCAACTTCTAGTCCCCATAGTTAAAATTACTCCAAGGAACCCCAAAACACAAGAGAGCCACAGCCATGGGCTTCCGTCAGTCAGACAGGCCATCCATGGATGGCTTACTAGATTATGAATAACATGAATGTCAGGAAAAATCTGTGAGAAATTCTCACCCCTAAAGACCAGTTTACCCTTTCAAGTTCATTACCACAACAAACAAGAGCCAGAGACTTCCCCAGCTGAATCAGAGGTGTGTTTTTGAATCCCCCTTGGAATTTATCTATAACTGGTAGAGCTGACTGGAAACCAGACTTTTCTTTCAATGGGAAATTAAAAAAAAAAAGTTCCAAAATGAAATGAAAAATTGAAATTTTGCAATTTCCCGTGGAACAGGAATTCAAAAAAGTTATTTAGAAAAGGTTATAATGGTCCTTTGTTTAACTTTTGACCTTTTTTAACAAGATTCTTAGTCTAGAAAAAGTTATAGTTAGGCTTGGAAGAATTAGAATTCTTTATCTATAAATGTCACTAGATGTCGATTTCTCCAACCCACACAAACTGACAAAAATATTCCCATTGATGGTCATTGAAATTTATAAATAGGCAATGTAAGAAAATGCTATTTGAGAACTTCTTAGAGTTTGATTTAGGGATATTTATTTTGTACATTTTGACATATGATCATGAAAATTTATGTTTTAACAGTTATAAACTTTTAACTTTTTGAATCTCAGCATCTATCATTAAATAATTATCTCATGGCCATGAAAATTTAAATTGATAAAAATAAAAAAGCATAAAACTCATAATTTTGTGCAACTGTGATTTTATATTGATAAAAAATTAAAAATGCTTAAAATAAACATTGATATTATCTGTTGAAATTATAAAAAATAAAAACTGAATTCTGCCAAGCCTAGTTCTAATAATGCTTTGTTTCACTTTTGACCTTTTCAAAAAGGTTCTGAGGCTTCTCAAGCTACCTGGAGCCATGGCAGATGGCTGGGCAGCTTTGGAGCATGGATCAGTTGGCTGCCCAGGAGACCACCAGGCAGGCTGCCAAATAGCAGGAGAGCCACAGAGCCGGGAATGATTTTCCAACAGAAAATTAAAATTTCCTAGCAACATTTAAAATTTTCACATGGAAAATTTTGATTTTGTGGAAAGTGAGATTTAGCTCAGAAAATCATTCCAATGGAAAATTCCTGACCAGCTCTAGCAACTGGTGACCTCTCCTCTGTTTGTTTACAGGTTTTTCTCTGGCTTTCATCTCAATATTAACTCTACCACTGAGTCTAAGAGCTTGGAACCACCTCAGTGGTTGACTAAACTAGAATACCAATACAAAAACAAACAAACAAACAAAAAAAACCCACAAAAACCACTCCAGAACTTTGGGGCAGTTCTGATGCAGATTAAAACACTGTATAAAGAAAAGGAGTACTTGTGGCACCTTAGAGACTAACCAATTTATTTGAGCATGAGCTCATGCTCAAATAAATTGGTTAGTCTCTAAGGTGCCACAAGTACTCCTTTTCTTTTTGCAAATACAGACTAACACGGCTGTTACTCTAAAACACTGTATGTAACTCACTCACATTCTTTGTGGCTGTGATGCTATCCGGATGAAAGAGCAAATTTATGAGTGCACTTCATTTTACTGACAGTGGCAAGAGACATACTATAAGAACACTAATATTCACCATTGGTGTGTTAGGTAGTTGTTATCAGGTAATTGTTTGGCTTTTGTTTGCCATAGCGATTGCCACTTATTGTGAGGTAAATTCAACCAAGACTGCATTTACTGCAATAAGAGAAAGCACAATGCTGTTTGCAAAACTGCACTTTATAGAAGCCTGGCATTGCAAAACCAACTTCTTTGTTATTCCATATCTCAGAACAACTGGTGCATTATAATGTACCTGTAAGTACCAAATGCACTTTAGTGATTATTTTTCCATCAACTGTAAGCATCCTTAGCTCTAGGAAGAATTATCTCATTATAAATGCAACATTGCCAATCAGAAATGTGTAGTAGATACTAATTTTCAAGTGATGGCTCCTTACTTATTCATTCCCTTGCTGTGATGCATTTGGCATCAGTGCAGGCTGACACAGCTAGTCCCTCCTCTGTTTGTCAGTGAGAGAGGTCCCAACTAATGGGAGTGAACTGTGTAGCCCTCTTTCCCTCCCCTGAAGGTCAACCCCTCCCTCTTCTGACCAGGTTCAGAATGTGTACTGAAAGGTGGCTCACTGTTTTGTGTGCTGCTAGAATTGTATGTTCTTTGTTAGCAGTCCTTTATTTTCAGCTCTTTTACCAATGCTTATTCAGACCTGGAGCAAACGAGGAAAAGCCAGTACTGTTCCACTTGCAGTGTGGCATGGAAGAGCTAGGTCCATGGCTAGGTCTTTCTGCCCAGTGCTGAGGTAGTTTCTTCTTCCATGCATTTAGGTGAGTCTCCCACTCATCTGTGCTTTTGTCAGTGCTCAGCTACGCTACCCTTATGTCAACAGCCATTCACTTTAGCCTAGAGTGTGTCGGGGAGGGAGAGGGATAGGTATGAAAGCTCTGATGAGCCTACTTTACATCACAATAGCAGCCAGATATGGAACCCCGACAAAGAAACCCAGGAACACATCACTCACCATCCCCTGATCGTTTCCATTCACAGGGAGGAGATTTTCTTAGCTGATCATTCCTTGCTATGATTAGGTTTTACTGATGCCCTTGCCCTTCGGTAATGGTGAAGCATCCTTAGTTAATTTGTGTTGTGGCCTATCTTAAGAGCCTGATCCAAAGCCCATTTGACTCAATAGAAAGATTCCCATTGATTTCAGTGAAGTTTTGGATCATGGCCTGAGATTATTACAGCTCTGGATCATCTGGATCTGTTGGAGTACATACGAAGACCTGGCCCTTCCTTAGGCACCAAAATCTCTATTGTCCTCTAAGTCACATTTGGTTGTCACCTGTCTACCTGATGAGCAGAAGATTACTGATAACTTTTTCCAGACCTAAAGATGAGCTCTGTGGAGCTTGAAAACTTCTTTCTTGTACCAGCAGAAGTTGGTCCAAGCAGAAGAAGAAATATCCATTAGCTTTCTCAAATGGAAGTGCATCACAGAAGAAAATGACCAAAAGGTAATTGTACTTTTAAGATCCCTCAGTTGGCTAATAGGTTGGTAATGAGATATGAAACATTGCAACTCGAGATCCACCCCAAGTGAGCAGTAACTGCTGGGTTTTTTTATCTAATGTGAAATAAGTTTATGGTCTCAGTCCAGTTTTGAGTGGATAGAGCTGGTCAGGAATTTTCTATTTAATTTTGTTTGTTTTGTTTTGTTTTGTTTTGACAGAAAATGCAGCTTCTGCAAAGTCTAAATTTTCCATGGAAAATTTTAGTGAAATCTTTTGTTCTGGATCAGTTTAATCTGAATCAAGACATTTGGTTTCTTGAAATGAACTAAAACATTTTGTCATTTGGACATTAAAGTGTATCTGCCAATGGTGCTGCAGTGAATCATGAGATGATCATGCCCAACATTTTTTCTAAGACCACATTTCCCATAATGCATTATGGTCTCACCTCTGACTAAACCATTATTACTGAAGTGTATAATGGGACATGTAGTGCAACCAGAGATCCTAGCCTATAGGGAAGAATTACAACATTAGTCACCCAAACTGCAATTTCCATAAGGTACCATGGCACCTGAGGCAGATGGATCTATAAACTGCAAAGCTAGAAGGGATCACTGTAATAATCTATTCTGACCTCTTGTATTACAAAGGCCATATAACTCTCCCCAAATAGTTAATAGAGCACCTATTTTAGAAAAAAAAATCCAGTCATGATTAAAAAATTGCCAATGATGGAGAGTCCATAATCCTTTGTAAATTGTTCCAACATTTAATTACTCTCACTGTTAAAAATTTACACTTTATTTCCAGACTGAATTTGTCTAGCCTCAGCTTCCAACCATGGGATCAAGTCACACCTTTCTGTTTTAGATTGAAGAGCCTGTTATCAACTATTTGTTTCCCAAGTACGTAATTATAGATTGTGATCAAATCACCCCTGTCATAAATATAAAGGGAAGGGTAAACCCCTTTGAAATCCCTCCTGGCCAGGGGAAAGCTCCTATCACCTGTAAAGGGTTAAGAAGCTAAAGGTAACCTCGCTGGCACCTGACCAAAATGACCAATGAGGAGACAAGATACTTTCAAAAGCTGGGAGGAGGGAGAGAAACAAAGGGTCTGTGTGTCTGTCTTTATGCTGCCTTTGCCGGGGATAGACCAGGAATGGAGTCTTAGAACTTTTAGTAAGTAATCTAGCTAGGTACGTGTTAGATTATGATTTCTTTAAATGGCTGAGAAAAGAATTGTGCTGAATAGAATAACTATTTCTGTCTGTGTATCTTTTTTGTAACTTAAGTTTTTGCCTAGAGGGATTCTCTGTGTTTTGAATCTAATTACCCTGTAAGGTATCTACTATCCTGATTTTACAGAGGGGATTTCTTTACTTCTATTTACTCCTATTTCTATTAAAAGTCTTCTTGTAAGAAAACTGAATGCTTTTTCATTGTTCTCAGATCCAAGGGTTTGGGTCTGTGGTCACCTATGCAAATTGGTGAGGCTTTTTATCCAACATTTCCCAGGAAAGGGTGGGGGTGCAAGTGTTAGGAGGATTGTTCATTGTTCTTAAGATCCAAGGGTCTGGGTCTGTAGTCACCTAGGCAAATTGGTGAGGCTTTTTACCAAACCTTGTCCAGGAAGTGGGGTGCAAGGTTTTGGGAAGTATTTGGGGGGAAAGACGTTTCCAAACAGCTCTTCCCCAGTAACCAGTATTTGTTTGGTGGTGGTAGCGGCCAATCCAAGGACGACGGGTGGAATATTTTGTACCTTGGGGAACTTTTTGACCTAAGCTGGTAAAGATAAGCTTAGGAGGTTTTCATGCAGGTCCCCACATCTGTACCCTAGCGTTCAGAGTGGGGGAGGAACCTTGACAACCCCTTAACCTTCTCTTTTTTAAGATGACTTTAATCTTTTTTAAGATTGAGCTCCTTGAGTCTATGACTATAAAACAGGTTTTCTAATCCCTTAATCATTATCATGGTTCTTCTCTGAACCCTCTCCAATTTATCAATTGGACCCTCTCCAATTTATCAGCATAGAATTCTAGAATTTTATACACTAGAACTGTACATAGTATTCCGGCAGCAGTCATGTCAGTGCCAAATACAGAGGAAAAATAATCTCTCTACTCCTACTCAAGATTCCCCTGTTCATGCATCTGAGTATTGCATTAGCCTTTTGGGCCACAGAGTCACACTGGGAGGTCACATTCAGCTGATTATCCACCACAACCCTCATATCTTTTCAGAGTTACTGTTACAGGATATGGTTCCCTATCCTGTAAGTGTGGCCTACATTCATTTTCCCTAGATGTATACATTTACAATGTAGCCGTATTAAAAGCATATTGTTTGCTTCTCTCCATCTTACCAAGTGAGCCAGACTACTCTTTGTCAGTGACCTGACCTCTTCGTTAGTTACGTCTGCCCCATTTTATTGTTGTAGGCAAACTTTATCAGTGATGATTTAATGTTTTCTTCCAGATCATTCCAAAAATGATAAATAACATGGAGCCAAGAACTGATCTCTGCAAAACCCCACTAAAAACACACCCATTTGATGATGATTCTTGGTTTACAATTATGATTTCAGATCTATCAGTTAGGCAGCTTTTAATCTATGTAATGTGTAGCATGTTAATTGTACACTGTTCT
Organism: Eretmochelys imbricata; assembly: GCF_965152235.1. Taxonomy (NCBI): domain Eukaryota; kingdom Metazoa; phylum Chordata; order Testudines; family Cheloniidae; genus Eretmochelys; species Eretmochelys imbricata. The sequence continues at coordinate 14,189,993 of NC_135578.1, forward strand.
AATTTTTTAATCAAAATGTCAGGCGGTACCTAGTCAACTGCCTTCTAAAAGTCTATTACATCAACACTATTACTTGTATCAGCCAAATTTATAATCTTATCAATAGAAGATATCAAGTTAGTTTGACAGGATATATTTTTCAAAAACTCACATTGTAAGTAATTTTATTACTCTCCTTTAATTCTTTATTAATCAAGTCCCATATCTGCCACTCCATTCCTTGATTGATGTCAGACTGGCAAGCACATAATTATCTGGTTTGGCCTGTTAATACTTTTTAAATATTGGCACAACATTAGCGTTTTTTTCCTGTCTTCTGGTACTTTCCTGGTTTTTCAATACTTATTAATGGTGCAGTGAGTTCCTGAACCAAATCTGTTAAAACTCTTGGATGCAAGTTATTTGGACCTGGTGGTTTAAAAATATCTAACTTTAATAGCCACTGTTTAACATCTTCCTGTGATACTAGAGGAATGGAAAGAATTTTATCATCACCATATGATGAGACTATGTAATCTGATCTTTTTCCTCCAAATACAGACCAGAAATACTACTGGATTTATTCTGCTTTTTAATAATGCATTTTCTGCGTTATTGATCATTCTACCATTTAAATATTTTGTTTCTATTCAATGTAATGAAATGAAACATTTCAATTCAGCAATGTTATAACATTTTGTTCAAATTGAAATGTCAAAACAAAACATTTTGACATTTCCAAATTGAATTTTTTTTGTAACTTTTCATTCCATCAAAAAATTAATATTTTGATTTTTCATCTTGAATCAGCACACAGATGCACCTGGACACACACACGCACAAAGTTTAAATACCTGAATTTTGCAAAGGATGGAAATTCTGATTTTTCACTCAGCTCTACTGAATAAATGTCCGCCTCTTCACAACTGCCACTAATCGATATCCTTGTTGGCAGAGAGACGAGGTAGAACACATACAGGAAAAAAGAAAAACAAAATAATAATGGAGTAATAAAAAGTGTACTATGACTAATTCTCTCCACCTCTATTCAAAATGTATGAATGTAAGTTTATGGGAGGGGGGAGTTGAATTATGTTGAAAAAAGTATAATATGGGGGTTAAATTTAAGTAAGGGAAGAGAATGAGTAAGAAATTATAGTGACACTGCTAGGATCATCATCTGAAAGAGAGCTCAGTTTACTACCAGTAGATCCTGTTATCTGGAGACTAAAGGAAGAAACTACAGTACTGAGTGGGGGGAAGGGGAGGAATACTGCAGAATACCAGCCTCGGAAAGAACTTTGGCTCCAAAGGATCTGGATATGGCCAGGGAGCAGGTGCCCTTGTTCATGCTCAGTGAAGGAGTAAAATCCAAGACTGACCATGATTCACTGAGACTCTTCCTCTGCAACAAGGCACAGGTTTAGTGTTACTAGTTACTGTGAAACTGACACAAGTCTATTATAATATTGCTTAGATCAAACTTTTACCAAATACTAAAGCACTACTTATTTCTCTATTTTTCTTGCGCACCACATGTTAATGAACACTGTATTAGCACTGTCATTCCACTTCAATAAAGCTTTGCAGATTGTGAAAAAAAAAAAAAAAAAAAAAACAGGGAAAGTGTTTATGCAACACAGGGAGTTTATGGAACACAGGAAAAGAGTTTATGGAAGAGAGACAGAAGGCATAAAGTAGAGAGAGGTTTAAAATCTGAAGCAGGGGGAGCAGAAGAAAGAGAGAAACAGTCACTAGACTTGCAGCAAAGTCAAGTATGAAGTAATAGTCATTTGTTCTAGAATAAAAGCGATACACTTAAAAATGAAGATGGACTCTAGAGGTATATTTAGAAATGCTCCCTAAAAATACCTGTTGCCTGTAGTGGCTTCTTGTTCTTTGATATGCTAGTAATAACCATAACATTATGGTCAAAGCATGAAAATAATTAAGTAAGAAAAAGAAATAATTGACTCATAATTTCTCTCTCAATGCTCATTAGGAAAACAGGGTAGGGAAACAAATGAACATACATTTGGAATTTGATTAAATAATCAATAATATTTATAGCAACAATAAAGAAAAATACTGGAGTAAGGGAATTAAAGTGACCTTGAGTCCAGGTACATTATTACTGTATAGGTATTGTTTGACTTTAATTTTTATTAATGTAGATAATGGCTTACACAGGCCTTATGCCTGCATTACTTGTGCTCTAAAATTTAATTAGATTTTTAGAGCGGCCGTTAATGTCTTCTCTAGGATTATATAATTCAGTGGCAATACCAGCAAACTTCATCCATTTCATTTCATTGTGCTCTGAAAAGAAGCAGAAATGATGTACTTTGTCTGCAGTACTGTTAAAGAGCCTTTCTTGTAAAGTAAGTAAATAAATATGGTCACAGTGATTGCTTGTTATCCTTGTGATACAGTTTGAATGGAAGGCAAAAGGTCTTATTAAAAGAAAATATTTTAAAGAATGTTTTCAGAATTAGGATTTGCCCCCTGCCCCTTCTTTTAAATTCACATTTTAGGGCCTAATCCAAAGTCCATTGAAATCAATGGAAACTGGTCAATTGACTTCAGTTGACCTTGTATTGCAGTCCATATGTAACCCATGCCTGCTCTGTCCCCCTCTAGTGGCACGTAGAACATCTAGGATTAAAAAGTCTGCTGCAGCCTTAGCTAAGAGGCATATGGCTCATGCAGTAGAGGCTCAAACACTAAGTTTCAGAGGTACCTAGGTTTGATCCCATCATGCCAAAACTCGGGGCCTGTCAGTGTTACACATATACAGCAAAAATATAGAATTGTACGAATTGTCTGAGAAGGAATGAGGAAAATCAAATGAAATATATTGTTCCCATGTATTCACTTACTGTGCCTTTTTTGCAAGTATTTAAGTTATTTCAAATTTTACCAGCAGTTTTGTGCAATTATTTAATTTTTTAAAATTTGTTCTAACTGCAGAAAGAGCATATTTTCCTCTGAAAATGGAAAAAAGGCATGGGATCTATATTTATTAATTTATTTTCAATTATTACAATAAGGATAAACTAAAACCATTTAAAAAAAAATCTTTCTTTTTTCAAAATTGCTGAATGGCGACATAAATGCACATGTGGCCAAAAATGAAATGTAGGATACATTTACACTGCAGATATCAAGCACTTCCTAGCACAGGTAGACAGACTGAACTAGTTCCACTCAAACTAGTACGCTAAAGATAGCGGTGTAGCTGGGGTAGCATTGGTAGCAGTTCGCGCTAACAGCCCAAATGTGTACTTAGGAGTCCAGGCAGGTCCTCGGGTGGCTAGCCCAAGCACAAACCTGCCTGGAGCCCCTATGTATGAACTTGAACAGTCATCCAGAGCTGCCCCCTGTGCTACTGTAACCCACACACCTCCTGGGTGTGATGTCCTGTCCTATTTAGTGGAACCGAGACCACTTAAAGAGAGAGATAAAATGAGTCTGCTCTACAGCCTTAGCTAACAGGGAGTTGGCTTTTAGCTCATGCAGTAGACGCTCATGTACCAAGCTCCAGAGGTCCCAGGTTTGATCCCACCAGCAGACGACAGGGGTCTGTCGGCGTTACACTACCATAAGCTGTTAAAAAATACATGATGAGGAAAGGTATAGAGTTATTACTACTTCACATCTTTACTTAAAGACAGCCTAGACAACAGTAATATCACCCACCCAAGGTGACTTTAGACAGTGTCAGTGCTGCAGTAATTGCTTAGAACTTCATCGGTATTAGAACAATATATTGGAAGATGTATAGAGTTGGCCATGAGCTGCTGTTATGCACCTTCTAATGAGGAAAATTAAACAGAGAGGGAAGGAGGGCATTTTTCAGGCTTTGTAAGATCTTGTCAGCTTAGTTCTTCTTCATTGTGTCACGGTAATTATCAAGAGTAGATATTAACTGGAAAAAAATGTGGGAGAGTAAAAATGAATGTTAACAGATCAAAAGAGTGGCTGTGTTAGGTAAAGAAATTATAATGATAAGTGACAGTGACCTAATTCCGGGAACAATTTTCCAGTATAAAATAATCTACTAATTTGTAATTATATGATTAACTCACCAAGAACAAAATCAATCATGTCAAAATCGTCAAATAATGTATCAACTCGCTACAAGTTTTTCCACAGTGCCTCGAGTGCTGTGGAACCTCCTCTGTTGCTTCCCTTGAATTCTCCTTTTGAATTCAGTGCTGAAGATTAAGACGCAAATTCAGAGGGCAGCAGCTCAATTGTTTGACATTAGAACTAAAGAGGAAAGGGGCAAGGACAAATGCACCCATCATGGACAAAATCATTTCTAAGCTTTGAAAGAGAAAGATTAACGGCATGTTTGGTGAAGGGTATCCATGTACTGTGGGTGCAGTTTGGAGCTAAAAGAAGAATATTCCACCATGATTTCAACAATTTCCATCCCACCATCAACCTCAGCCTGGACAAGTCCACACAAGAGATCCACTTCCTGGACACTACGGTGCTTATAAGCGATGGTCACATAAACATCACCCTATACCGAAAACCTACTGACCTCTATGCCTACCTACATGCCTCCAGCTTTCACCCTGACCACACCACACGATCCATTGTCTACAGCCAAGCTCTATGATACAACCGCATCCAACCCCTCAGACAGAGACAAACACCTACAGGATCTCTATCAAGCATTCTTACAACTACAATACCCACCTGCTGAAGTGAAGAAACAGATTGACAGAGCCAGATGAGTACCCAGAAGTTACCTACTACAGGACAGGCCCAACAAAGAAAATAACAGAACGCCACTAGCTGTCACCTTCAGCCCCCAACTAAAACCTCTCCAACGCATCATCAAGGATCTACAACCTGTCCTCAAGGACGACCCATCACTCTCACAGATCTTGGGAGACAGGCCAGTCCTTGCTTACAGACAGCCTCCCCAACCTGAAGCAAATACCAGCAACCACACATCACACAACAGAACCACTAACCCAGGAACCTATCCTTGCAACAAAGCCCGTTGCCAACTGTGTCCACATATCTATTCAGGGGACACCATCATAGGGCCTAATCACATCAGCCACACTATCAGAGGCTCGTTCACCTGCATATCTACCAATGTGGTATATGCCATCATGTGCCAGCAATGCCCCTCTGCCATGTACATTGGCCAAACTGGACAATCTCTACGTAAAAGAATAAATGCACACAAATCAGATGTCAAGAATTATCACATTCAAAAACGAGTCGGAGAACACTTCAATCTCTTTGGTCACTCGATTACAGACTTAAAAGTGGCAATTCTTCAACAAAAAAACTTCAAAACCAGACTCCAATGAGAGACTGCTAAATTGGAATTAATTTGCAAACTGGATACAATTAACTTAGGCCTGAATAAAGACTGGGAGTGGATGGGTCATTACACAAAGTAATACTATTTCCCCATGTTGTCTCCCTCCTTCCCGCCCCGCCCCCCCGTTCCTCAGTCGTTCTTGTCAACTGCTGGAAATGGCCCACCTTGATTATCACTACAAAAGGTTTTCCCCCTTCCCCTGCTCTCCTGCTAGTAATAGCTCACCTTACCTGATCACTCTCCTTGCAGTGTGTGGTAACGCCCATTGTTTCATGTTCTCTGTGTATATAAATCTCCCCACTGTATTTTCCACTGAATGCATCCGATGAAGTGAGCTGTAGCTCACAAAAGCTTATGCTCAAATAAATTTCTTAGTCTCTAAGGTGCCACAAGTCCTCCTTTTCTTTTTACAATTTGAAAGGCAGGTGAACCAGAGTTGGCTGTAAACACAGGCAGTGCAGCTGGTCATATTACAAATGCAAGGATAAGGGTAATAGGACTCAGAACCCTGAGGGGAAGCTGAGAAGGAGGCAAGAATGGGACTGAAATTCTTCCTACTGAGTCAAAAAGCTATGTGGCTCCCCCACTGTTGTTCTGCATCTCTAGAAGATAAACACACACAACAATCAGAGCACAATGTAAAAAAGAGCTAACAGTTGTCGTGTTTGGAGTAGTGCTCTGCAGAAATCTTGAGCTAATTAGAAACTTCTTTCCCTGTAGAAATACAACCTTTAAAGAACTAAACCCCTGCCCCCCAAAACTGGATTTCACTTGAGTCAGAATATTACTGTTATTGCTATAATACTGTAATTAGACATACTGTAAGCCATTTAGAAATAGAAAGCTAGACAGATTCAAGTGCACTTCACCATAAATATCTAAGAGCAGTGGCTAAATCACAAAACATTAGATGCATTGTATCGGTCGGCAAGTGCAGAGACAAAAATAAAACCTGTAAATACAGCATGGAAACAACAAATCATTGTACAATTAAGTATATTTAGCAGACTGTAAAGCTTGTGGGTTCGTATTCTTCTACTCGAGGAAAAAGTATGTAGTTTCATCATGCTGAATACAGTGAACAATGGACTGTGCTAGACAAATTGTTTAGGAAAAAACATGCTAATGACAGTACTGCACCTTTAAGCATGGGAGGGGGGAATTTGGTTGGCTGGCCGATTGAAGGAAACAGTGGTTTATAGCTGGGTGGGGGGAAGAGAGGAAAACTGCTGCAAAAGGGGAGAAGGGACCAGCATGGCAACCCTAACTCAGCCCCTGAGAACCGGATGGGTAGAAAGGTTTAAAAGGGGCAGCTCAGTGCATGATGCCCCCTTTTACATGGAGCAGGCTGAGGAAGCACCTACCCTCCTTCCCCTTTAGGTGGTGAAATACCAGGTTTGGTCAAGACCTGCTGTGGGCATTGCACTAGGTGCCCCTTTTTAGGAAGGCTGGGAAGGAATTTTTCCCTTACCACCAGATTAGCACAGGTGGAGTTGAGGTTTTTTTGCCTTCCCCACAGCGGGTTTCAGGAAGGGCTCTGTTCATGCATGGCATAAATGGCGGTAGGCTATATGTCTCAAGTCATTATATACACATATATAAGTATGTGGCAGATGTCCAGTGCAGGTTCTCCAAAGGAAAGGTACACAGTGACTGGATAAATGGCTTGGAAAAGGACTTAAAAAGGAGGTGTTCATTAAAGGAACAGAACGGGGGTGAGATCAGGGACTCCTATGATTGGTACGGCAGGGAGCCAACCCCCTTGCTTATAGCCCAGCAGCCTATGAGGCAGGGGTGGGGGTGGATGATAACATCCCAGCAATGGATTGGCTGGGGGGACACAGATGGGAAGAAAGGGAGAGCTGACAGAAGCCCCCCAGGTAATTATGGAATGAACATAGGGTTGTCTGCACTGTACACTTTTATCTGCCAGGTAGTCCCAGACATCTAATAATAATGTTGTGGCTTGATTAAACCCATACCAAATGTCTCCTGTCAAGAAGTTCTTAGTCATAAAGGCTAAGACACAAAATTAGTTACACCTAAGCAAGGGAAATACAAGGCAATAAGAACAGGTTCTTTAAATACATTAGCAGCAAGAGAGAAAGATGAAAGAAAGTGTTGACCCTCTATTTAGTAGGGAGAACTAATAAGTGATGAGATCAAAAAGGTTGAGGTGTTTAATCCTATTTGCTTCAGTCTGCACTAAAAAGGTTAATTATCACCAAATACTCAACACAATTAATATTATCAACAAGGGGAAAGGAATGAAAGCCAAAATAGGGCAAGAACAGGTTAAAGACTGTTTAGATAAATTATCTGTATTCAAGTTGGCAGGGCTTGATGAAGTTCATCCTAGAGTACTTAAGGAACTAGCTGAAGCAATCTTGGTGCTGTTAGCAATTATATTTGAGAACTCATAGAGGATGGGTGGAGTCCCAGAGGACTGGAAAAGGGCGAACATAGTATCTATCTTTGAAGAGGGAAACAAAGAGTGCCCAGGGAATTACAGACCACTCAGCCTAACTTGGATATCTGGAAAGATACTGGAACAAATGACTTTAAAAATCAGTTTGTAAACACCCAGAGGATAATAGGATTATAAGGAATATCCAACATAAATTTCTCCAGAACAAATCATGCCAAACCAACTTACTTTCCTTCTTTGACATGGTTTACTGGCCTAGTGGATGGGGAAATGTAATAGAGGTGATATATCTTGATTTTAGTAAGGATTTTGGCACAGTCCCCCATGATGTTCTCCTAAGCAAACAAGGGAAATGTGGTCAAGATAAAATTGCAATAAAGTGGGTATACAACTGGTTGAAAGATCGTACTCAAAGAGCAATTATCAATGGTTCGCTGTCCAACGGGGAGGGCATATCTAATGGGGTTCCACAGGGGTGAGTCCTGAGTCCGGTACTGTTCAATATTTTCATTAATGATTTGGCTAACGCAGTGGAGAGAATGCTTATAAAATGTGTAGATGACACTAGCATGGGAGCGCTTGTGTAGGACAGGATTAAAATTCAAAATAAACTTGGAAAATTGGTCTGAATTCAACAAGATGAAATTCAGTAAAGACAAGTGTAAAGCACTTCACTTAGGAAGGAAAAATCAAATGCAAAACTACAAACTATAGCATCACTGGCTAGGTGGGTAGGAATACTTAAAAGGATCTGGGGTTATGAATATGAGCCAAAGTATGATGCCTCTGCAAAAAAGACTAAAATATCATTCTGGGGTGTATTACAGGGACTGTTGTATTTAAGTCACTGGAGGTAATTGTCCTACTCTACTTGGCACTGGTGAGATCCCATCTGGAGTCCTGTGCTCAATTCTGGGCACCACACTTTAGGAAAGATCTGGTCAAATTGGAAAGAGTCCACAGGAGAGCAACAAAAATGATAAAAGGTTTAGCAAAACCTGACCTATGAGGAAAGGTTAAAAAAACTGGGCATGTTTAGTCTTGAGAAAAAAAGACTGAGGTGGGGACCTGACAACAGTCTTCCAATATGCTAAGGATGGATATAAAAAGAACAGTGATCAAATGTTCTGCATGTTCACTGAAAGCAGGACAAGAAGTGATGGGCTTAATCTGCAGTAAGGCAGATTTAGTTTAGATATTAGGAAAAACTTTCCAATGATAAGGATAGTGAAGCAGCGGAATAGGCTTCCAAGGGGGGTTGTGGAATCCTCATCATTGGAGGTTTTTAAAAATAAGTTGGACAAACACATGTGGTCTAGGCCTCAGCACAGAGGATGGATCTTGATGACCTCTTGAGGTTCCTTCTAACCCTCATTTCTATGATTGTGTGATTAAGAAAGAACTTTATTAAACGGCTAAAATGTCCAAAGTGCTATCAGAGAAGTGAAACAACATCCTGAGATTGCTTTGAAATTGTTACAGCAGTATGTGACCAGCCATTATTCATTTAGGAATTACATGATGCAACAGTAGACAACCTCATTATTCAAAATAGAAACAAAGCTACTATGCACTTACAAGAGTTGGTAAGAAGACTTCTTTAATTTTCAAATACTTCTAAATTTGGTAATATGATACTGTAAGATAGAAAGTGTCTGTCTTCCTTCCTCATCATTTTCACTCTCTGAAAGTTCTATGAAAACAGCTTAACTTTACTGTCTATGTTGCTTCAGAATAAGATGCTCTTGCAATGAATCTGATACACTTTTTAGGAAAGCTTCCCTTCAGAGACTCTGTTATAGGTTTGAGGTCTAAATCAAAATTACTTTAAATTCAAAGATATCTAATCTGTAGTTTGCAGACCTTTTAAAACCATGGTTGATGCAAAAGGGCTTTTCTAGTTGGTATTTAATAGAGCTGAGTTAATAATTCATAATTTTATAATGTATTTTATTAAATTTGCCTCTTTTTCCTGGAATGTTCTCAAAGGATCTAACAATTATCTCTAATGTATTTGTTGTCTGAATTTATTCAATGATGTTTTTCTTTTGTGAATATCATGGCTTGCTTTTTCAGCTGTATTGCTTTGATTTAATTGTGTCTCTATTCCCTGATTGGGTGAGCGTAACTACAGCAATAAGGTTTTACTTGTGAAGATTTGCAGAAACTGAATTTAAAATTTGCTTCTGATGAGTATTTTAAATGTGCAAGTTTAGCATGCACTTTCTGTGAGCATTCTTGTTAGCAATATCAATTGCACACAACATGTATGGAAAAAGGGTGCAGACACTGCTGAGGTGAGTTTTGTTTAAACATTCAGATAAATATTGCAGCAAATGTATGCTATTGACACATCTGTATTATTTAAGTGAAACCAAGACCAGAGAACCCCAGTAACACTCAAAATATTAAGAAAAGAAGATCTTACTGTACATACTGGTCATGGAGCTCTTTGACTTTCTGAACTGGAGAAGAAAAACACTGTAGGGAGGGGCTCTTTTCCAGTTGCAAACAGGAGCTTTACATGATCTCCCTGACACCAGGTTTCCTTGGTGAACAGCTGTTGGATTGTGATAGTTATAAACTATATATTAACACCTAGTTCATGATCATAACTCTCAAATAATTTAGTGAAGCCCCTTTGTTTTCTTGGAAAGACCCTATGTCCCCTTTTCATTCATGCCTTTGATATATTTTCTTCCTGCCAACAGAGGAGATTTCTATCAGTTAAACATATATATTTTTTAAAAGCTAGGAACTAACATGATGCTTACTGTATACCTAAGCAGCCCCATAGCCTTGGGGTTTTTTGTTTGTTTGTTTTTATCTTCTTCCCTCCATTGCGCTTCCCTCTTAGCTCCATCGCTGTCTGTGTCTTATCATGCTTGGATTGTAAACTGTTGGGGCAGGAAGCAGGTCTAGGCTTGTCTACTGTGCTATATTCAAATGTTAAAAGACTAATCATATTTAATACATAATCTGTGTCCTATCACAAGTTTGGAGGAGTGTACGATACTGAGAACTTTCCAACTGTTCTTGTGTTTGCATCAGAAAGCAAGCACATTTACCTCACTGTCTCAAATATTTTCCCTCTGGGAGAGTTCCCAAAGTGTTCAAAGTAAAACAAAATCTCTATAGTTATCATTTTAAGTGCTCTGGAACCATGCAATACTGGTCACATATTGTTTTTGTTCTTATCTGTTTTGTGGAACCTTTTTTATTAAACTAGTTTTTTTTTAAAAAACAAACCATTTTTTGCCCACACGTTTTGAACTGTCATTGTGACCTGAAATCAAGTTTGGTGATTCCTAGGCCACCTACCAGCAACCGATGCTTTCTTTACCCTCTGCCATCACCATTCTTCTTCCTGATGACCATGTTCCCTTGTGCCAGTTAACACTCCGTCTCTCAGCACAACCCTAACTTTTTCCATGCCAGCATTCACACTTTGAGGGCACATTCACATATGATAATTCTTTTGTAATGATTAATTGTGTCTTTTAACTCACAAAGCCCTTACGGAATTTTAGAAATGAGTTCGAACAATCATTTATTCTGACATGTATGTACAAAGTAGATACAGGAAGCATGGGCAAAGGGTTAAATACAAATCGCTCACCCACCAAGTACCTTTTTCCACAAACCAGCGGTTAAGACTAGCCTTGCTACGTGCACACGGACAATGGTAGTAGTTACAGAACACTCAAACACTGATCACCACCAGCTGACATAGAAAAGCTACTGCCATCTCTGTCGATACCAAGCATACCAAACCTGTTGATATCTTGATGTTCTCAGATTCAGCACACTTTGTTGTCATCACAACAGCAACATCTCACACCATCTCTGTGGCTAAGTAATAGCTATACATACAGGGATACAGGGAGAGGGGCAGAGAAAGTGACCTCCATTTCCTTGTACTTTAAAGGGAAAATCTGGTTCCAGGCGCCTAACCCAAGCATAGAATCATAGAATCATAGAATATCAGGGTTGGAAGGGACCTCAGGAGGTCATCTAGTCCAACCCCCTGCTCAAAGCAGGACCAATCCCCAACTAAATCATCCCAGCCAGAGCTCTGTCAAGCCTGACCTTAAAAACATCTAAGGAAGAAGATTCTACCACCTCCCTAGGTAACGCATTCCAGTGTTTCACCACCCTCCTAGTGAAAAAGTTTTTCCTAATATCCAACCTAAACCTCCCCCACTGCAACTTGAGAACATTACTCCTTGTCCTGTCCTCTTCTACCACTGAGAATAGTCTAGAACCATCCTCTTTGGAACCACCTCTCAGGTAGTTGAAAGCAGCTATCAAATCCCCCCTCATTCTTCTCTTCTGCAGACTAAACAATCCCAGTTCCCTCAGCCTCTCCTCATAAGTCACGTGTTCCAGACCCCTAATCATTTTTGTTGCCCTTCGCTGGACTCTCTCCAATTTATCCACATCCTCCTTGTAGTGCGGGGCCCAAAACTGGACACAGTAGTCCAGATGAGGCCTCACCAATGTTGAATAGAGGGGAACGATCACGTCCCTCGATCTGCTCGCTATGCCCCTACTTATACATCCCAAAATGCCATTGGCCTTCTTGGCAACAAGGGCACACTGTTGACTCATATCCAGCTTCTCGTCCACTGTCACCCCTAGGTCCTTTTCCGCAGAACTGCTGCCTAGTCATTCGGTCCCTAGTCTGTAGCGGTGCATTGGGTTCTTTCGTCCTAAGTGCAGGACCCTGCACTTATCCTTGTTGAACCTCATCAGATTTCTTTTGGCCCAATCCTCCAATTTGTCTAGGTCCCTCTGTATCCTACCCCTGCCCTCCAGCGTATCTACCACTCCTCCTAGTTTAGTATCATCCGCAAATTTGCTGAGAGTGCAATCCACACCATCCTTCAGATCATTTATGAAGATATTGAACAAAACCGGCCCCAGGAACGACCCTTGGGGCACTCCACTTGATACCGGCTGCCAACTAGACATGGAGCCATTGATCACTACCCGTTGAGCCCGACAATCTAGCCAACTTTCTACCCACTTTATAGTGCATTCATCCAGCCCATACTTCTTTAACTTGCTGACAAGAATACTGTGTGAGACCGTGTCAAAAGCTTTGCTAAAGTCAAGAAACAATACATCCACTGCTTTCCCTTCATCCACAGAACCAGTAATCTCATCATAGAAGGCGATTAGATTAGTCAGGCATGACCTTCCCTTGGTGAATCCATGCTGACTGTTCCTGATCACTTTTCTCTCATGTAAGTGCTTCAGGATTGATTCCTTGAGGACCTGCTCCATGATTTTTCCGAGGACTGAGGTGAGACTGACTGGCCTGTAGTTCCCAGATCCTCCTTCTTCCCTTTTTTAAAGATTGGCACTACATTAGCCTTTTTCCAGTCATCTGGGACTTCCCCCATTCGCCATGAGTTTTCAAAGATAATGGCCAATGGCTCTGCAATCACAGCCGCCAATTCCTTTTGCACTCTCGGATGCAACGCGTCCGGCCCCATGGACTTGTGCACATCCAGCTTTTCTAAATAGTCCCTAACCACTTCTTTCTCCACAGGGGGCTGGCCACCTACTCCCCATGCTGTGATGCCCAGCGCAGCAGTCTGGGAGCTGTCCTTGTTAGTGAAGACAGAGGCAAAAAAAGTATTGAGTACATTAGCTTTTTCCACATCCTCTGTCACTAGGTTGCCTCCCTCATTCAGTAAGGGGCCCACACTTTCCTTGGCTTTCTTCTTGTTGCCAACATACCTGAAGAAACCCTTCTTGTTACTCTTAACATCTCTTGCTAGCTGCAGCTCCAGGTGAGATTTGGCCCTCCTGATTTCATTCCTACATGCCCGAGCAATATTTTTATACTTTTCCCTGGTCATTTGTCCAATCTTCCACTTCTTGTAAGCTTCTTTTTTATGTTTAAGATCCGCAAGGATTTCACCGTTAAGCCAAGCTGGTCGCCTGCCATATTTACTATTCTTTCAACACATCGGGATGGTTTGTCCCTGTAACCTCAATAGGGATTCCTTGAAATACAGCTAGCTCTCCTGGACTCCTTTCCCCTTCATGTTATTCCCCCAGGGGATCCTACCCATCATTTCCCTGAGGGAGTCGAATTCTGCTTTCCTGAAGTCCAGGGTCCATATTCTGCTGCTTACCTTTCTTCCCTGTGTCAGGATCCTGAACTCGACCAACTCATGGTCACTGCCTCCCAGATTCCCATCCACTTTTGCTTCCCCCACTAATTCTTCCCGGTTTGTGAGCAGCAGGTCAAGAAAAGCTCCGCCCCTAGTTGGCTCCTCTAGCACTTGCACCAGGAAATTGTCCCCTACATTTTCCAAAAACTTCCTGGATTGTCTATGCACCGCTGTAGTGCTCTCCCAGCAGATATCAGGAAGATTAAAGTCACCCATGAGAACCAGGGCGTGTGATCTAGTAGCTTGATCAGTTGGACTGGGCTCTGAAGAATTCTGTAGGTGTAACTTGGAAGGATCCTCTCTGAATTTATGATGGAGGTAGTAGTGGAGGGTTAGAGGAGCCACCATAGCTTCTGTGACATCACCTCCATGTAAGGATCAGCATAGTGTCAGAGCCACCTGCCCAACTCCACTCCAAACCCTGCTGCATATGGGCATGCAGAAATCGCCTGTAGAGTCAGATCTGTGCTGCACAGAGGTGGGCTCTTGAACTCCTACTCCTCTCAGTGAAGCAGAACTTCCGTGCTCCCACTGCCCTTTCACACATGCTGAAGAGGAAAAGAATTTGGAGCCACGGGTAGTATATGGATGATTTGAGGCAGAGGTGGAAGCAAGCCATAATATTAGAATATCTGTAGAAATTTAGAATTTGCATCCAAAATTCATAGCTAGTATTAAATACTGCTGGACTTCATGTCCTCATGGATACCACCAAAATTCATAGTGATCTTACTTACAAAACTCAACATTCTGAAAGGGTTTGGAAATATATGTCAAAGTCTCAAAATTTGAGTGGGTAGGACATGTATCAGACTTTTTTTTTAATGTGATGTACTCATTTTCCCTATTTATTTTTCCCTTTACTGAAATTCATGAAGTCCCAGGATGCTCTGACTGAAATCAAACTACACAGACATGTTGTTCTGGGAATAGATAGCTCTTACCCAACTGATGAAAATCTAACCATACAAGTTGCTAATAAGCTAAGTCCACCATGGTGGCAGGTGCATTGAAATGTGCAGTGTTCTAACAAATAATTTAATGATATGGTATATACTATTGTATGCATATATTTGTTAAATTAAAAGTTCAGCTCATAGGCAGTGGAGTTACAGCAAGGCTGAATTTGGCCCAAGGATTGTGTGCATGCTTCTCATTATGTGGAAGTTATTTCTTTTAAAAGAAATGCATTAATGAAATAGAATGAAAAAACTATATATGGACATAAAGTTTCATGGCTTCATTAAGTGTAAAGATATTAATTGGCCATTATCTTTTCTCCACCTCTTATGAGCAGTATATAGTGGTCATTTGGAGTGGAGGTGCTAGTGAAATTTGCATGCAATTTGCAGATTAATTTTTAAAGAATTAATTTTCTCTGCTAAGACAACACCCATAAATATTAGTGATTTCTTGTATGGTGGTCAGGGACAAAAGGACGTTTAATGACTTTCTTGTGATAATGAAGATCCTTACATGATTTTGCATAGTCAAAGGTATTTCTTGGCTGGTCTTTTTCATTAGTACCTTTTATACATTAATGCAAATGAAACAGTGACTATTAGAATAAATTTATGGGTGAAGGATAATAACTTGCTGTTTTGCTATATTAAATTCCCCCAACATACTGCCAATTTCCAGTGAATTTTATCAAATTGGACCTGGATAGTATATTAAGGTTGCTTTTGGTTTTTATTCTTCGCCATATTTGATTTGAATAACCTTTTTTTAGAGTAACACACTTTCTTGCAGCTAAAGCAACTAGGAGGTGTCAGCAATAGATTTTCCCTTTAAGTATCAAATCTGATAAATGGATATCCCATGGTTAGGAAAATTACATACACTTAATACCTGAGGCAAGTGAGTTGCAATCTCAGCAAAAGCTTAAATGATAACTCTGCTTCTTGTAGATGCAAAAGGGAGCATTAACACTTTCCTAGCAGCATTCGTGGTAAGGAATTATTGTCATCTCCTTTGTATATTCATGGGGAATTTACAACAAAAAAACAAACAAAAAAACCATGGCTGGTGACTTTTAACAGAACGTTACAGGAATATATATTTTAAAGAAATAATGTAGCTATAATCTTATTAATCCCTGCACATATGCACAGAGAATTTGAAAATTGGAATTACTCAAGTTTTACAGGTTTTTGATTACATTAATTAGTTGTATACCTTACCCCCACACATACATCATACATTACTCTAGTTGCATTAATACTGGCTTCAGAATGCCATATCCAAGGCAGATCACATCTTTCAAAGGAATGGCTATGGCATTTCCACTGACACCTTTATTTGAATTGCTGTGTGAAGGTCTTACACACTAGTAAGGTTGTATTATGCCTGAAGCTCTACATGCCCACGATGGAAACATATAAGATCTCATAAGCGAAGCCTGTTCAGTAGTTGGATGGGAGATCTCTGTGGAACTCCTGAGATTCTCGATGAACTGCTATTGATGATTCTGTTGCTACTCTTTTCTCTGAGTCAGGACCGTGCCAAAAATGTCAGATCTGGTGTTGGGGGCTGCAGTGCTATGAGAGCTATCCTCTTTTAAATGAGGCATAAAAGTGAGTTTATAATCACCTGTAGTCATTAAAGTTCTTGTGACACTTTTAGTACTAGTAAGTATGGGTGTGATCCTGCAAAGACTAGCACATGTTCTTACCTGTACCTGCTGCAACTAATTACGTTGGCCTCAATCTGACTAGTCATAGTACATAAAGTTAAATGTGTGTTAGCCATTGCAGGATTGGGGTCCAAACTAACCTCAGTCTCTTAGGCAGAATTCAGTTTCAGTAACTACATGGTACTTACTAAATTCCCTCTGTGATTCAGATATGATATTGTTCACTTATCGTTCTAAACCCTTGAGTAGTGCTTCTGTGTGCTGTTAAAACTGTCAAATACCACCCCAGCGCTTGCCACATGGTGAGTGTGAGTCCAGTGTAGTTTGTAAAGACTTACTGTCCTATGCCCTGAGACTCTAAATAAATGTTGTTTTAATTAAGAGCTTGATCATAAAGAGGGGGAAAAGAAACTCTCATTTTAAATGGCAACCTACAGTAGAAGACAATAAAAAGTCAACATCTGTCAGCAGTCTTCGTAGATATTTTTTCTAATCTAAGCATAGGGGAAAGACAGTTGTATTTTCTAACACTGTTTAGTAAACACTGGAAAATACAGTGGCTGAAATTAAACTAACAATGTTAATAAATATTTTGTTTATTTTAATCATTTTTTGTGCGATGAAGTCTCATGGGCTGTAAACTAGACGCATACAATTAGAAAAGCAACATTCAGGCACATAATTTGCATGCGGCTGGGATGAGGATCTGTGCAAAGGCCCATTCACAGATATGCAAAGGAATGCCAATTGAAAACTGAATTTATTTAGGATATAACATCCAGAGAAGAACAGACACATTTTTAAGGAAGAATGAACAGAGACTGGGTGAAGATCAAGTTGTTTCCTATTCACACTAAAGTCTTTGTCAGAAGAATATATTAATGTTAACGTATTTCCTGTTCGGTGCACAGCTCAAGAATGCAGAATGTCTCTCCTATATCATAGGAATTACTGTAGTGGAACATGCTACTATGATCTTTTTCAATATTTAGCATTTCAGTTGTCTGTCTAAACTTCTTTTCTCCTATTACAGGCAACTCTGAGAGGCTGAGATATATATTCATAATATAGAGACAGCTCTGTACTGAGTGATGATAGACATCCAGAGTCTTGCAGGTCAGCACCCTGTTGTAGGAGAATCAGTGATGCAGAGTATATTATTAGGTTTCAGAGTAACAGCCGTGTTAGTCTGTATTCGCAAAAAGAAAAGGAGTACTTGTGGCACCTTAGAGACTAACCAATTTATTTGAGCATGAGCTTTCGTGAGCTACAGCTCACTTCATCGGATGCATACCGTGGAAACTGCAGCAGACATTATATACACACAGAGATCATGAAACAATACCTCCTCCCACCCCACTGTCCTGCTGGTAATAGCTTATCTAAAGTGATCATCAAGTTGGGCCATTTCCAGCACAAATCCAGGTTTTCTCACCCTCCACCCCCCCCCCCCACACACACACACACAAACTCACTCTCCTGCTGGTAATAGCCCATCCAAAGTGACCACTCTCCCTACAATATGCATGATAATCAAGGTGGGCCATGTCCAGCACAAATCCATCTCACCATCAACCTCAGCCTGGTCCAGTCCACACAAGAGATCCACTTCCTGGACACTACAGTGCTAATAAACAATGGTCACATAAACACCACCCTATACCGGAAACCTACTGACCGCTATTCCTACCTACATGCCTCCAGCTTTCACCCTGACCACCCCACACGATCCATTGTCTACAGCCAAGCTCTGCGATACAACCGCATTTGCTCCAACCCCTCAGACAGAGACAAACACCTACAAGATCTCTGTCAAGCTTTCTTACAACTACAATACCCACCTGCGGAAGTGAAGAAACAGATTGATAGAGCCAGAAGAGTTCCCAGAAGTCACCTACTACAGGACAGGCCAACAAAGAAAATAACAGAACGCCACTAGCTGGCACCTTCAGCCCCCAACTAAAACCCCTCCAACGCATTATTAAGGATCTACAACCTATCCTAAAGGATGACCCAACACTCTCACAAATCTTGGGAGACAGGCCAGTCCTTGCCTACAGACAGCCCCGCAACCTGAAGCAAATACTCACCAACAACCACATACCACACAACAGAACCACTAACCCAGGAACTTATCCTTGCAACAAAGCCCGTTGCCAACTGTGCCCACATATCTATTCAGGGGACACCATCACAGGGCCTAATAACATCAGCCACACTATCAGAGGCTCGTTCACCTGCACATCCACCAATGTGATATATGCCATCATGTGCCAGCAATGCCCCTCTGCCATTTACATTGGTCAAACTGGACAGTCTCTATGTAAAAGAATAAATGGACACAAATCAGATGTCAAGAATTATAACATTCATAAACCAGTCGGAGAACACTTCAATCTCTCTGGTCACGCAATCACAGACATGAAGGTCGCTATCTTAAAACAAAAAAACTTCAAATCCAGACTCCAGCGAGAAACTGCTGAATTGGAATTCATTTGCAAATTGGATACTATTAATTTAGGCTTAAATAGACTGGGAGTGGCTAAGTCATTATGCAAGGTAGCCTATTTCCCCTTGTTTTTTCCTACCCCCCCCCCCCCAGACGTTCTGGTTAAACTTGGATTTAAACTTGGAGAGTGGTCAGTTTGGATGAGCTATTGCCAGCAGGAGAGTGAGTTTGTGTGTGTGTATGTGTCCCCGGGGAAAAAAAAAAGGGGAGGGGGTGAGAAAGCCTGGATTTGTGCTGGACATGGCCCACCTTGATTACCATGCACATTGTAGGGAGAGTGGTCACTTTGGATGAGCTATTAGCAGCAGGATAGTGAATTTGTGTGTGTGGTTTTCGGAGGCGGGTGAGGGGGTGAGAGAACCTGGATTTGTGCAGGAAATGGCCCACCTTGATTATCATGCACATTGTGAAGAGAGTTGTCACTTTGGATGGGCTATTACCAGCAGGAGAGTGAGTTTGTGTGTGGGGGGGTGGAGGGTGAGAAAACCTGGATTTGTGTTGGAAATGGCCCAACTTGATGATCACTTTAGATAAGCTATTACCAGCAGGACAGTGGGGTGGGAGGAGGTATTGTTTCATGATCTCTGTGTGTATATAATGTCTGCTGCAGTTTCCACGGTATGCATCCGATGAAGTGAGCTGTAGCTCACGAAAGCTCATGCTCAAATAAATTGGTTAGTCTCTAAGGTGCCACAAGTACTCCTTTTCTTTTTGAGTATATTATTAGTTTGGTTTACTTACAAATTGCCTATCCCTGGAGCAGAGGTGGTCAAACACCATGGAAAACTCTTCTTTCCAAAATTGCAGCCCAACAACCATGCCAACTTCTGAGGGAGAAACTCTGTCTCAAGAATTAACTCTACTCAGGTCTTGTGTACACTACAAAATTAAGTTGACTTAAGTTAGGTCGACATCACCAAAGTAATTACTGTGGTGGTTCATGTCCACACAATGCCCCCTCTGTCGGTGGTGTGCATCCTCACCAGGAGCCCTTCCACTAACTTAACTGTGTGGGGCATTGTGGGGCACTAACAACTGGAGCCCCCCCCCCAGCCCTATGGCCACAGCCCAAAGTATCAGTCCCTCACAGGGCTCTCAGCTGGACCCACTTCTCCAGGGCTGACAGCTGGAGCTGTGAGCCCCGTGTGGGGCAGGCTTTCAGCCCTGCGGTGGTGGGGCTCCAGGTGTGAGACCCGTGTGGGACTGAGAGCCAACAAGCAATGTAAGTAATGCAGTGTCTACACAGACACTGTATCACCCTAACTACATTGACCAAAGCGCTGCACCTCTCACAGAGGTGGTTATTAGGTCGAGGTAGTGGGCAATTTATATCGGCGGGAGCAATCTTCTAATGTAGACACTTACAGAGTTAGGTCAGCGTAAGCTGCCTTACGTCGACCTACCTTTGTAGTGTAGACAAAGCCTAGTGTAGACAGATTGAGCCAAAAGTATATTCCTCCGCTGCTCGTTACAGCTTTCCCTACCCCAAAGAACTGGCAACAACAAAATTAACAGTACATTGTTGCTTGCAAGCAAAACAAAACAAAACACATGTGCACACACACCAAAACTTGTAAGACCATGCACAAGAGTGCCATCTGGTGAGTACTTCAACAACAGTATTAATTCCTTTTGGTCTGCTTATGACTAGGCTTGCTTTAAAGATGAAAATTGTAGCAAGAATATATCACAAATGTTTTTTGGACAACAGATGTGTAATAACATGTTAACTTCAAAGTCTTTAGTATTGACTCTCCAGTCCACATATGGGAGATTTGAAAATGCAACTCCCTTTTATAGTATTTATTTTTCTATTGTGGTAGCATGTAAGTAGGCTTGGAATCATTAGATTTTTATTGGTAAATGTTGGTAAACATTGATTTCACTGTACACACACAAGCTGATGAAAAATATTTCCATCAGAGATCATTAAAATGTACAGATAGGAAAAGTAAGAAAAATGCTGCTTGAGAGCTTATTAGAGTTGGATGTAAGGGTATTTACTTTGTGTATTTTGACATGTGACACTGACCCTTTGTGTTTTAATGGTGATAAACCTTTCACTATTTGAATCTTAATGTCTATTGTCATTAAATAATTATTGTCTGATTTCCCACAGGTGTGAAAATTGAAATTGATAAAAACTAAAAAAAGCTTAAAACTCATAATTTTGTGCAACTGTCAAAACTGAAATAGATAAAAATGGAAAAAGTTCTTAAATATTGATATTGTCTGTTGAAACTATAAAATAAAATAAAATAAACTGAATTCTGCCAAGCCTAACATAAGGAACCCAAGCAGGGATCATGGCCTCATTTTTATTAGGCAACCTACAAATTACTAACACAAAGGTAAACCCTGCCCTATAGATCTCACAGAGTGAGTATTTTACCTGTGTAAATAGTCAGTGCATCTACAGAAGAACAGACTTTCTTAAGAATAAGTTGTTCTCAGAAGACACTTTCAACCAAGGCATATAATACACTCGAGTTTCATCCCAAAGTACTCAAAATAAACTCTCCCTTTTCACCTCAACAATTTTGGGAATTATAAATTGCTACACATGGAGTAAATTCTATTAATAAATTTGTAATAGGAAGGGAAAGGAAACTAAGAAAATGGTTCACAAATAAACATTTAAGTTCAGCCTTTATAATTTTAATATTGGTCAGTTCCCATCTTTGCCATTGATTCATCATAAGATCATGGGCAAATCACTTACACACACTATGCACTATGCCTTAGTTTCCCTGTTCGTTAAATGCTATGACATCACCTATTGGGTTCTATTTCCTGTTCTGACATCAATGCCTTGCATGACCTATCTTGAGTTTTTTTTCCACATCTGAAAGCTTAACTTATACACTCTCCCTCTAGGCTACTGGGGGGGGGCCTTTTCTGAGAAATGTAATAGAAGGAATAATTTTACCAGGTCACATGGTTTCACTTTTGAACAGGAGCCCAGTCTGATTGAGAGACTGACGATAACATTGTCCATAATCTGAGGGTTTTTTATATCAATGCTTCTGTTCACAGAGAATCCTGTCTAGTTTTCAAGTAATTGCAATTTCTTAAATAATTTACTATTCTTGCCCTTGAAACACTTCTCCACTGACCAGCGTCAAAAGGCTGTGCTACCCAACGGCTCTATAAGAGACATTGTTCCTTCTAGAGTAGCTGCTGGGTTGGTGAAATACCACGTTACACCCAAATCAGGAATGTGGCTAGTACATCACAGTGTAAAGAATACTACGAGTGTAGCAGTTTGAAAATCCTAAATATTTGGTAGGTAGGATGCTTATAAAACTTCACTTTCCTCAAAATTTGGGTTCTCAGTTTGGCCTTCAATTTTGAAGAAACAATGATGATTCAGTTTTTTCCTCTGATTTCCAATAAAGTAGGGAGAGATGGAACAGTAAGATGTGTAGTAAACTTTGTCAATTTGAGAAATAAATTACAATAATCCTCCTATAAATCTGGAATACATTTTCCATTTTATAGTTTGAAAACTTTCGTTGGAAGGAGTTGTGTTCACTTTATTGCTCAAAAGTTTTATCATTTGAAAGTGACTCAGTACATCAATTCACATTTTGTTATGGACAAGGTCAAAAACATCAAGTGTGCAAGTACTTTGTAATTGGCTGTCTGTTGTAAACACCAGGGGACTCAATCTATTACATGCACTTCAGTGCACTAAACCAACACTACATGAAGCCATCAGAGCATAGAATAGGTTTGCTAATCTCTCATAGTAATTAATGCAGGTGATCCTGCTCATGTAAAATGGACATTCATCATATGATGGACTTTTAAAAAAATCACTGAAAGCATTCAATAATCAAACACATCTTGAACCCTCATCAGACATTAAGGAAAATAAATTTAAAGAAGAAAAATCTCTAAAGTGGAAATTCTGATCAATAGTAATGTTTCTCTGGACCATAAAAAATTACTGCAGACAAACATCATGGAGTTGATTTTTTTCACAAGCACTATTATAACTCCAGTTGATATTCATGGAAGGTACATGTGCAAGGATAGAAAAAGAGATATCTCTGACCCTGTTTCAAACCACCTTTTCAAGTCAGTGGAAATTTTGGGTGCACAAGGAATGTAGGATCAAGCCCAATGTACTGTATATTTAAAATGTTAAGGTCATTTTACACAAAATAACAAAAAATAGGGAATTCAAAGTTAAGACTGACACTGTTCTTAAGAGGTTAAGGGTGTGGGAAGGGCAAAAAGCACAAAATTATGGTCTAAAGAATGATGTGACAGCCTTCAGTTTGATTTTTTTTCCCTTGTTTGAAACATCGGACTATTGTCTCATTGTTTCCTTGTGCTCCCTCGTTTATCTTTCTGTACTTGCTTCTTGTCTCATGCCTTACTTTTAGATTGTAATTTCTTTGGGGGCTGGGACAGTCTTTTTTGCAATGAATTTGCACAGTGCCATGGACCAAGACTGGGGCTCCTACTTACTACTGCAGTACAAATAATTAATAAAAATAATACTAAATGGTAACTACAGTGGACATTGCATTTCTCTCTTATCTAGTTATAGTATTTTTAAATACCTGGTACATAAACTAATTCTAATGTATGTTGTTTTATGCCACAACTAACTTCTCGTTTGTATACATATTTCAATTAGCAATACATGATTTTGACATGTTTATTTTAAATGAATATTATTTAAATCTAATATTTTAAACTGATTATCATGCTTCAGTTATATCAATAATTATTTATGTCATGAACCATAGTGTCAGCAGAATTATCGTATGTTATACATATTCCATTGTTTACAGGTTATTAGTTCAACACTCCATAAAAAGATCTATTGTGTTTCTCAGCTACTGCAGATTTTCCTAAAATTAAAACATCCATATCCCATTACCAATCACTAAATCATCTGACACCTCATTTAAAGGTGCCAAAGTACTTAGTCGCTGTCTAATTTTAACCTTGACATTTGGACTAAATGCCAGTCTTTCCTGTTTTAAGACTCAAATCACTGGTGATCTTTATATTTTGTTCTGTATCATTAATTACAGGCATATTAAAAATACCAAAAAGTTCATTGTATTAGGTAACTGCAACAACAAAAACTCATATATATTATATGAGTGTGGCAGGGTGCTGCTACAGAAGCCCTTAATCGGCTCCTGCCACTCCAGCCCCAATCAGGGAGAATGGATTGGGGCTGGGTGAACCGCCCTATGTTTGCCTGATTAGCTGACCACACCTGCCAGCCTCATTAGCAGGAGCTATAAGGCTGGCAGGAAGTGAGGGAAAGAGGGGTGGAGACTAAGAGTGGGAGGCCAGGCTCAGAGGGAGTAGGAGTCTCCTAGTCTGTTGCTGGCCAGGCCTGTGGTAGGCCAAGCAGTTGTAAAGCCTGTATATAGTTGGAAACTGGTGGTGGGAAACTGATCATGGATAAAGAATACGGGTGTTGCACCAGACTGAAAGGTCTCTGATTCACGGAGGAGAAGGGCCCAGGGGCCGAATCTGGAGGGGCCAGTGTGAACCCCATTACAATGAGAAACACTGATGATCCATCTGTTGTGCATTTCCCCTTTACATTTGTTCTGAACCAAAACTTTCTGGTGACAATGTTATGATTTTTAAATGCTGAATTCCCTGCAAACCTTTTTCAGTGATATAGTTAATCAAGTCGTTTGGATGTGTTGAAAGCTGTCATGTATTTTGGTTATCATGTAGACAAGATAGTCCACTAGATCAAAGGTCATTTTGTTACATATGACATGTCCAGTAATTTAATCTTCATCTAGTCTCCTACAGCCTGATCCAGGTCCCGTTTTAGTAAATGGGACTTTTCCAGTGAAATCCATTGGCAAAATCCTCATTGACCTCAATGAGAATAGGATCAGGCCATAAAATATGGTAGGACTGCAGATTTTGAAAGCTCCTATGAACCTGAAAATGCCCTTATTGTTTTGTGAAGTCTGTCAGAAAAAGTAAACCCACTTCTGTATTGAAGAGCATTTGAAGCTGAGATGACATGTCCTCCATATCTTTATTTCTAAACATAGAGCTAAATTATCAAAGCATAGGGTGACCAAATAGCAACTGTGAAAAAACGGGACGAGGGTGGGGGGTAATAGGCGCCTATATAAGAAAAAGTCCCAAAAAACAGGGCTGTCCCTTTAAAAATGGGACATCCGGTCACCCTATCAAAGCATCATGTGCTGTTAGCCATGTAACTCCAATTAATAACAAAGAAATTTCTGCAAAAAGAAGTCAACACTACACTTTGAAAATTAACCTTATAACACATTTTTTAAAAAACAGAAATCTGTTTACAAAGCTTAATGGATGGCTCTGTGTAGGCAGGTTTACTATTTTGTCAAATACTGCACTGTGATATATTCTCCTCACAACAAACATTTCCATCTACCCTACCATAGCCCATAGCCAACCACACTTCCTCCTGAGAACTGTAATCAAGATGTGGTGTAGAGAGTCAGTAAAGCAGAGGTTCTACTTACAGAGTAGGGTGACTAGACAGCAAATGTGAAAAATTGGGACGGGGGTGGGGGCTAATAGGAGCCTATATAAGAAAAAGACCCAAAAATCGGGACTGTCCCTATAAAATCGGGACATCTGGTCACCCTACTGATAGACTCACACCAGACACATCTGTTCTGACTTGAACAGGTCTTAGTTTCACCTGATTCATAGGCATAAATAGTCTCTTTTTACTGTCTTGCTTTTTCGGGATTTTTTTGTCAGTTGCCTTTTTCCTGTGTTCTTTTATTCTCTGTTCTTTTCTCTTTGTTTTGGGGAACTTATCTTGCTTTTGTTATCCTTTCTGCTATGCTTTTTTTTAAAATCTGTTTTTAAATATATACTTTTTCTGTTGTCTACCCTTTCTTGTATATATTTTTTCTTCCCGGTCTTCATATTCTTATCAATTGTTTCCTTGCTTCTATTTGTCTGTTCTTTGTGCTGGCTGTTTTCATTCAAGCTTCTTCTTTCTGGCCACAAAGAACACAATAGGCCTTTCTTAATAATTTTCTTGCTTGAAAGTAATCCAATCATCTTTCTAACCTGGACCATTGCTATCTAAAGCACATTTCTGTGTGTGTTGAAAGACGAGAGTCTTAATATATGAAGGGACACTGCCAATTGGAGTATTTTTAAACTTTTTTTTTAAATAAAAAATCTTATTTCTGAGAGGACACTCTCTAAATAGTGTTTCATTATTTTTACAAAGGTTTTGGGTGGGCCCTAGAACAAAACACAAGACGACCTACCAGACTCCCTATCTTGTCCTTGTTGTACGCTCTTGTCAAGATTCCTTCCCCACTCTGAACTCTAGGGTAAAATGTGGGGACCTGCATGAAAATCTCCTAAGCTTACTTTTACCAGCTTAGGTTAAAACTTCCCCAAGGTACAAAATTATTTTACCCTGGGACTTCCACTGCCACCACCAAACTTTATCTGGGTTTACTGGGAAACATGGTTTGGACACGTCTTTCCCCCCAAAATCCTCCCAACCCTTGCACCCCACTTCCTGGGGAAGGTTTAGTAAAAATCCTCACCAATTTGCATAGGTGACCACAGACCCAAACCCTTGGATCTGAGAACAATGAAAAAGCATTCCGTTTTCTTACAAAGAAGACTTTTAATAGAAGTAAAGGAATCACCTCTGTAAAATCAGGATGGTAGATACCTTACAGGGTAATTAGATTCAAAACATAGAGAATCCCTCTAGGCAAAACCTTAAGTTACAAAAAAGACACACAGACAGGGATAGTCATTCTATTCAGCACAGCTCTTTTCTCAGTCATTTAAAGAAATCATAATCTAACACATAAACCTAGCTAGATTACTTACTAAAAGTTCTAAGACTCCATTCCTGTTCTGTCCCCAGCAAAAACAGCATACAGACAGACACAGACCCTTTGTTTTTCTCCCTCCTCCCAGCTTTTGAAAGTATCTTGTCTCCTCATTGGTCATTTTGGTCAGGTGTCAGCGAGGTTACCTTTAGCTTCTTAACCCTTTACAGGTAAGAGGATTTTTCCTCTGGCCAGGAGGGATTTTAAAGGGGTTTACCCTTCCCTTTATATTTATGACAGCTCTTATTTCAGTTTTATTGTTGCTCCTGCTGTAACTACTAAAACATCTTCTTGCAGGGCCTGTACAAATGAGCAGTGCATGAGACTGCAGCAGAATAGTGAGTGATATCATGCTGGTACATGAGACAGGAAGTGTAACTGACCATCCTCAGAACAATGGAATGGACTTTTTACTGTTCAAATGCACAAAGTAAACAAACTTGAGTGGGGGGTGGGGGTGGGGGTAGGGGTGGGCGGGAAGGAGAGGACAATGTTTCCCGCTCTGATCTTGTTCAGTTATAGTAAGTTTAGGAGGTTGCTTATAACAATAGATACAAAAATTACAGATTAAACTATGATTTTTTCCTTTCTTTTTTTTAAATCTAAAAACTTGTTCCGTGATCCAAGACATTTAGCAAAAATGTCACAAATAGTGTGGTATGTGGAGTTGCATAATATTCTAGGCACAAAATTATTGTGTACCTAGGGCTGTAAAAACTTTACAGGGTACTTGTCACAGCAGCACTATAGTGTCCTACCAGTATTTCAGTTTTAGTCTACCGGGATACTGTCAGACATTGAATGTTATAGTCTGGCAATTAAAGATACTTGTCTGGCATGTATGACCACTTCATGCGGCAGGGGTTGCAGAATTTTGTGATGTGGCGTATGCATAACATGTACATGAGTGTTGGTTTTTGCAAGTTACCTAAACTGTGCGATGGCACTATTAATTTAAGACACAGCGTTGTATAAGAAAAGATAATTATTCATGCCATGTATGATGTGTGGCACAGTATTGTAATAACATATCACATTTTAAATAGGCATTAGTTTCTGTTGTGTTCTCTTACCCAAACAATTTAACTTCACCTACTCGTTGGTATGGCCATTCTCCACTTTTATGAAAATTGACCAAGACAAACATATATATGTGTCATTCTTGGAAGCTCCCCTTTTTTGTGGGCTGGCATCATACCACACGAAACTAAATTTAGTACAGAGGCCATTGCCATGTCCTTAAATGTACAAATAATGCCAAATTACAAAGGTCAGGAGTTTGGATCTGATAACACATGGATATTGTCTTTTTGGTCTTTATCCCATCTGTATTTATTTGCAGCATAAACTTCCACCTAGGTCATTTTCCCTCACTTAAATCCAATTTTTTGTGGACCAGGATTTAACTGTGGATGGTTCCACTACAGGTGGGTTATAGTCTCTGCATCTTTTCTTATATTAGTATTTATTTGTATTGTTGCTACTAAAGGCCATAATCAAGAAGGGGTTCACTGTGCTAGGTGGGCAAAAACCAAACCCAAAGAAGTTACAATCTAAGGCCTTCACCCTGCCAGTTTTTAGCCATTTGCCTAACTTTAAGCACATGGTTAGTCTCACTGGGGCCTAAACTGATAAGCAGTGTAACAGGACAAACAGGGTGGGAAAGTGGTATGCAATTTTTAAAAGGCCACACACTTTAAATGTAATTAAATAGGAATTGATTCATTAGGCAAATTTGACAATTAATATGAATTAGAGTGCCTGGGTTGTGCAACATTATGAACATATGCACTTTTTCAGCTTAAAAAAAATGCAAAGCCAGTCTGATACTCTTCATTCATCCCTATCCTCCTCTTTAACACATTTTTCCTGATAAAATGCCTTTTGATAAGGTTACTTGAGCATGGCTACCACTGCTGATGTATAAACATTCTGATAACATTCTACATTTTTAGGTAATGTATTAATCGGGGTGCCATATATATCTCTCTACTCATAGTACTTTTGTTACCTGCGATGCCGATTATGTTGTGACTGACTGACTCATACAGCAGCGATTGTTTGGGTGACTTTCATACAGTGAAATAATGCAGACCCTTCCTGCTGCTTTTCCTGCTGTGCTGGATTTATGCGGTAGCAAAGGAAGTGCACCAATGTGTTTCTGCTTGTTTCATCTCATCAGCCCCATCAGCTTTTGCTCAAGGTTTTTGTGCTTGGTTTTGTGCATTCTCAGCACGTCATTCTGATTTTAAATACTCTTCACCACAACTAATACTTCATCTGTACTCCAATCCTATTTATATATATATATACTTAATTATTCTTTTTTTTAGATCAATGCCTCCTTTCATCAATGGAAAACTGCTAGTATTTCTTCCTCTTCTTGATGCCTCTCCACAATCTTCAGTGTCCTTTGATGTCACAGGTCCTACTACACACCTTCCAAACTTTTTGTGCTCCTTAAGTATATCTCCCTTTCTGTAATCTCTCTCTCTCTCTCTGTAGTCTATCATGTTTATCCTTTCTATATGTGTCCTTCAAGTAGCCATTAGTATATTCCTAACACAATACAAATTGTTTCTGTCCCCACAGTGGTCCTAAAACCCAATTGACATCAGTAGCTCTCTGTATTAGAATATTACTTCCCTAGCAGTGTTTGAACGGGGTGAAATTGATGCCTGTACAGAGAGCCTGATGCCTCTGTGTTCCTCTAAAGACCTGAAAATAGGACTTAAGTGGTGGACAGGTTTACGTGGGGTCAGAGACCTTGTCTGTATACTTGATGGTAAAGCGCGATACGCCTCAATGGTGCTGGATAGATCATGAGAAAACATGTCCCAGTGGTTAAAGCAAAGCATATGAATCGGGAGTTCTGGGGTATGTTCCTGCCCATATCACTGACTCACTGTGTCAGAAGCGCAGCTTTTCTGAGGCTCTGTTTCCCCAGCTAGCAGGGACACTGATATTTACAGAGTAGTCTGTGACTTAATGAGCAGAAACCACTTTGAGAATCTTTGATGAAAGGTGCTTTAGAAGTGCAAAATGTTGTCATTTTGGTGGGTTATTTTTAAACTAATAGCAAAGTACGGGCCCACATTAAAGGACTCAGAGGGTCTGTGAAATCTTCCTGGGAAGCAAGAGACATCTCTATTACTTACAAGTGTTTCCTGTTCTGAGGGACCTGGCAGGAAGCCTTGTACTCTTCAGCTGTCTCCATTGTACATAACACTGCATTTTGTTTCTGAAGTAACACCACTTTTTAATCTGATATCCAATACCTTCAGGATGGAAGCTCTCACCTCAAACCACAACTCATGTATTTGAGCTGTCTTGTAAGTTTGACATTCTAGTAATATCACACGTTCCATCCTGTAGTTGTCCTCAGTCAGTTTTAAGAATGTACAGTGAATCATTACCACTTTGTTCTCTTATAGGCAGAATTTAGCTATTGCAAATTAATGGTTATTATTTCCTTATCACGCCTGTCATGATAGGTCAAAAGATGTACCAGTTGCGCGGGCACCGGGTAACTAAAATAACAAAGATTCAAGCATACTTAATGAACAGCTTCCAAAGAAAGGTAAGATCTTTGTGTGTACGGGACAGAGAGAGGCAGGCTAGGAGGCATGGTTGGGGGAGGGATACGTAGGACTAAAATGAACAGCACTGCTCCCAGTCCTTGATTATAGCTATGAGACCAGTGCCTCTGGTGTATCTTGGAGAAACCCTTTGGCTGCTGTAAGTTATGCTGATAGACATCTTGGCCCCCAACAACCCGTGGATCATGGAAGGCAGAAAGGTGATGAACAGCCACTTTCCCCATTCCTCAGATGCTCCAAATGTGAGCTGGGCACAGCTAAGAATTCAGCCTTCCACTCCATCTCCAGTTAATGTCCATGTTTTAATAACGTTTAGCCTGTTTTGCTACCATCATCCTTAAAGCATTAACATTTGCATCAGAGATGTGATAGCTTCAAGATGTCTGTAGTACACACAAAGATCCTTTCCATCACTGGGGAATGCCACTGAATTCAGTAAGCACAAGAAGGTCAAAATGGGGGGAAATGAAATTCTTTCCTTTGCAGTCTTTAACGATAAGTAAAAGGTCTTTCCAAACTAAGGAGGTTTCAAAACAGCTTTGTAAGCTCTTCAAATAGCTACACTTCTAAAAATGTAATATCAGAGTATGGTTCTGCTCTAAAAAGAGATAGCAAAAGGGACAAT
This sequence comes from Eretmochelys imbricata, assembly GCF_965152235.1. Taxonomy (NCBI): domain Eukaryota; kingdom Metazoa; phylum Chordata; order Testudines; family Cheloniidae; genus Eretmochelys; species Eretmochelys imbricata. The sequence goes on from NC_135578.1 coordinate 14,221,171, forward strand.
GTGGAGTTCCAGGCTTATTGCATCTCAGTAAGTTCAGTTTACAAGTAAAAAGATGTTTTTCTTTTCTCCAACTGCTGGCTCTCTATGAGATCTGAAAGTCACGCTGTGCTCTTTCTGGCTTGTACATCTCCAACAGCAATAAAGAATCTGCAGGACAAATTCTGCCCTTAACTACACCTGTGGAGCCCCATGGTTTTCCAGGATTTCACAGGTGTAACTGACAATAGAGTTGGCTCTGCAGTTCCTCTGAAAATCAAGAGTGTAAAGAACAAGAATAGCTGAAAGGAAAAGCTCCAACGAGGGAAAGGATCTAATTAAAGTTGTACAAAAAGTTGTGTAACTAGAAGTGAAAGGTGAAAAAATAATCAAGATAACATTTAAGCTGTAGAAATGTATTCCTACATTTCTGAGCATGAGCTGTATTGGACTGTAGAATATTCTCCCTAGGGACGTAGTGGAAGGCTCTTTACTTGAACATTTTAAATGAAATTGGCTAAACACTAGAAAACATACTGTAGGGAACAATCCTGCATTGGCAGAGGTGCCCCAACACACAGTAAAGGGGAGAAGGTAAACGATACGCTCAGCTGGATGTTTTACTGACTAATATGTTTACTAACTCCTAGGATTTAAAAACAACAGCAAAAGTAGCCGATCGCACTCAGTGTGTTTATCATAGGATTTTTTTCTCAGAACACAATATTCCGAAATTCATAGGCTTTTCGAAGTAAGAGATGCATAAGACCATCTAATTCAACCAACTCATTTCTAGGCATTTGACGTAGTCCACCTAACATGCTGTCTCCATCTCTAACTTCTATGATTCCATGATCAAAGAAGCCATTTGAATGTAAGAGTCCTGAATCAAGCGGAGGGACTGAATGACACAGGTGACTGATAATGGGATAGAGGGCCATGTGCCACTGGATATGTGCTGTCCAGATGTTAAAGCATGTGGATGAGACAGAATGGTGAGGCCTGTACTCTTCGATAGATCCCATTCTCTCTGACTACGCATTGCAACATACAAGGCCGTCAAACCAGGCATCTCTCCTGGGTACTATAGTCTCCCACTAACATACCCACATCTCTGGGGAATGGCTATTATCACACTTTTTTCTTTATATAAAGGGAAAATAGTTCTATTTTCTGAGAAGTTGACTATAAAGGTTATCCTAGCATCAAGGAGATAATAAGCAGGGAAGGTTGAGATTTGTCTGATTCTTAAGAATAGAGGGCTGGATGTCAGGCAAAACAATGTTTGGGTTTAATGAGAAAAATTGCCTTTAACCAAACCATCATGAGACATCAATATGGAAGCATTTAATTCATTACACCCTCTTATTCTCATCAGACTGTTGAGAATACGAAGATATATTAATCCCCCAGACCACAAAACTCATTTTTACCTCATCCTGTGGATTTAAAAAAGATGGAAGGCCCAGCCTCTATGTGAGGACTACTATTAACAATAAGCAAGTAAAAAGAAATGGTAACCATATTTTCATATTAACATTCTTACAACTCAGGGTATTTGTCCCTAGGAAGTACTGTTCTGCAATACTAAACATTTTGAAATAGTTACTGTGCTCAGGAGATTGTTTCCAAGAGATTTACTGAGGTTTGAACTAGTTATTTCATAGCTATATTTATATATACGCATATTAAAAAGGATGATGGTAACAGCTCATTTTGCCCATATCAGTCTTATTTACTTTTAACAATCTCTGTAAAGAATTCACGTTTTTAATATTCAGATTAATTTCCATGAGCAATTCATCGTTGTGAAACCACATGCACCCCAGCCATTAACTCATGCAAAAATAAACACAAACTTAACCATAAACTTTTCAAAATGGTAGAGCTTTTAACATTAGAAATGTTTAGCCAATGAAAATACGCATGGAAGGATTTTGCTTGTTTTTTTTTTCCTTGTAGAAAAAAAGACTTAAATTTGCACCAAATTTTAAATTAAGGGTTCAGTTCATCACACATTCATGTCTATGTAACCAGTTGTGATTTAGCTGGTGGTGGCCCGGCTTTGAGCAGGAGATTGGACTAGATGACCTCTTCCAACCCTAATATTCTATGATTCTATGAGTTGGGTTTCCTTAGTGGAGAAATTGAACAGAAGGAAAATCATTTTTGCCACACAGACACATGCAAAACTAACATGCCAGCTACATATAAATGGGCTTTTACTTTGCCAGAATGAAAGCAAATAAATTCACTGTGGAATTTTAATCACTGTTAGGGGGGTGAAACACCAGCACCATTGCAGGCCCCTTTAATTATTTCCTTAATGCACTTTTGTGTGCCTCGGTGTTGGAGACTTGTCCGTATCTAGGCTTTTATTCTTCTCCTTTCACAAATCAAAAGTATAATACAATATTCGTTTACTGTAGTGGGGTGTGCGTGTGAGAGCAAGAGAGAGAATTTATGAAAATGCCATTTGCTGCACTGTTTTGATTCCCTCTCACAGGACAAACAAAATGGTGAATTGAAGACAGCTGCCACATCAAATTATCTGGCTCCCAGCCACCACTGCTCTCTTCTTTGAATCGCCCTCTCTTCCCTCCCTGCTTTTTGCCCTATGGTTCCCTTTCATAAGAAATACTTTACAAAACATGCCAAGAAGAATGGAGGCATTCTTAAAAACAAATTGCCAAAAATAAGGGAAATATTCCTATGAACCAGACATCCTTAAAACAAATACACTACCCATAACAGATTAAATGAGCTCAAAAGCAGTTACAGAAATTAATATAGAATTGAACAGCCTTTAAGATAGTCACATTTTAATTAAGTTGAATAGGTTTCTATAGATTACACAACAGATGATGCAGTCTCACCATATGGTGTAACACTCTTTCCATTCCACTAGTATCTCTGGAGGATGTTACACAGAAACTACTAATGTCAGAGATTTTTTAATCAGCATGGTCAGATAACTTGCATCCAAGAGTTTTAAAAGAGTTGGCTTTCTGGACCATTAATGTTGATTTTCAATAAGTCCTGGAGCACTGTAGAAGTTTCAGAAGACTGGAAGAAAGTGAATGTGCATATTTTAAAAGGTTAAATGATTATAGGCCTATTAGCGTGACATTAATCCCAGGCAAGATAACGGAACAGCTAATATGGGACTTGATAAATAAAGAACTAGAGGACAGTAATGTAATAATGCAAATCAACATGGCTTTGTGGAAAATAGATCCTGTCAAACTAACCTGATATCTTTTTTTTTATGAGATTAGAAGTTTGATTGATAAACGTGATAGTATTGACATAATATATTTACACTTCTATAGGGTGTTTGACTTAGTATCACACAACATTTTGATTATAAACAGAATGATATAAAATTAACATGGCACAAATTACATTGATTATAAACTGGCTAACTGATAGGTCTCAGAATGTAACTGTAAAGGGGGAATCATCAAGTGGGACTGTTTCCAGTGGTGTCCTTCAGGGATCAGTTCTTGGCCCTACATTATTTAACATTTTTACCAATAAAATCATCACTGATAAATTTTGCAGATGACACAAAGATTGGGGTAAACAATGAAGAGGAAAGGTCACTGTTTCAAAGTGATCTAGATCAGTGGCTCTGAATCTTTCCAGACTACTGTACACCTTTCAGGAGTCTGATTTGTCTTGCGTACCCCAAGTTTCATGACATTTAAAGCTATTTGCTTACAAAACCTGACATAAAAATACAAGTGTCACAGCACACTATTACTGAAAAATGACTATTGTCATTTTTATCATAACATTATAAAATAGATCAATTGGAATATAAATATTGTACTTACATTTCAGTGTGTAGTATGTAGAGCAGCATAAACAAGTCATTATATGACATTTTAGTTTGTACTGACTTCACTTTTCACATAGCCTGATATAAAACTAGGCAAATATCTAGATAAGTTGATGTACCCCCTAGAAGACCTCTGCGTACACCCAGGAGTATGCATACCCCAGGTTGAGAACTACTGATCTAGATCACTTAACAAACAATATGCATTTTAATATGTCTAAATGTAAATGTGTGTATCTAGGAATAAAGAATGTAGGTGATACTTGCAGGATAAGGGACTCTTGGGAAGCACCCAAAAAACTGGGTGACCAGTAAACAAATAGTAGATTTTGATAAATGCACTGTACTTGTAGACATGACCTTATTCCTGCCTTGAGTGCTGGGAATGGACTAGATCAGGGGTTCTCAAATTGGGGGTCAGGACCCCTCAGGGGGTCGTGAGTGGCAGGCTCCACCCCAAACCTCGCTTTGCCTCCAGCATTTATAATGGTGTTAAATATATATAAAAAGTGTTTTTAATGTATGGTGGGGGAGGAGGTGTCACACTCAGAGGCTTACCGTGTGAAAGGTTTCACCAGTACAAAAGTCTGAGAATCCCTGGACTAGATGATCTATTGAAGTCCCTTCCAGTCCTGCCCTTCTGATTCTATGATATCCCCACTGCTACAGTGATCAACACTCCTCACAACACACCTTTCAAGATCCATGAATCCTACACATGCCTATCACAATGTGGTAAATTATAACAGAGGAGACTAAATAATGTGTATAGTGGGTCTATGGTAGACAACAGGCAGACAGACAGCCAGTCAGTGTGGTGCATGAAAGTTACAGAACAAGGAGGTAACTGCAGAGAGGAACTGCAATGAGGAACTGCAGAGAGGAAAATGGTTCAATTTTTTTGTGCGTTAAAAAGGAGAACTACCCTAGAGCCACTGGAGGGGAATTCAGCAGGCAGGATTAAGGCAGATTTACAGGATAGAATGAAGGAAGCTTGCCCAGTTGCCTTCTGCTCTGGGGGTAAATAGAGGATTTAAGTTTTCATATCTGTCAATCTGGCACATTTAACGAGCATGAAATGTCACTAATAATATTTGTGAAGTGGGGTTTACTGAGTTGTTGCAAACACTGGAGCAGACTTACACAAGTAGTGAAGACTACTTCACTGCATCTGCTGGCTGGGCTTGCTTCGTTGGCCAAATCCTGTAATCCTTAGTCAGTGGAAATTTAGGAAGCATAAAGACCACTGATTTTGGCTCTTCTGCATCTTAGCTCAGCTGAGGCTCAAACTCATGGTTTGAGCATCTTTCCAGGCTGAGGCAAAAAGAAACTCCCCAAAAGAAAGTTAGGCTTGCAGGAGATGGGCTGAGTCTGTCTCTGCATAATGTATATAACTGAAATAAACATAGTATTTATAAGACCCTTGTGGCAGGCAAGCAAAATTATTTTTCAAAAGCAAGAGCTAAATACATACACGGGATAGTAATAGTTTTATCTGAAAAATAATTAGGTCTCCTTTGTCCTAGGAATGCTTGGGTCCTTGAAGGTTGTATCCACAGTACATAAGATCAGCTCACCACTAGCAAATTTGGACACCTACATGGGCTAGCCAATCCTTTCAGTTTCATTCGGCCTCCTGTTGTCAGTGTACTTTGCCAATTAAAACACCAAAAGCAATTAAACTGTCTATAATTATCCCTGATACCAAGTTGGCTTTCTGGGCATTAGCCACAGCGCATTTTACAATCACTTACACTTCAAATACAGCAATCAGTAATTCTCTAAAATGCATAGGCTTAACAATTAACCATTCAAGTTCTTGTTTGCTGGAAAAAGCGAGCAAAGAAATTCCATACCATACATAATGAAACAATAGCTGGGAACTAGCACAAATCCTAACTTTGGTATTAGTGCATTAACATCAGCCTCAGTTGAAGTGGCTTTTAGGAATGAGAGAAACAACTGACTGTCATAATATTATTTAAATTGAGTGTAGGTACCATTTCTGGTAATGGATAGTTTAGAATTCATAGATAAAAAGGCATGATAAATAATACAAAAGAGGCCGAATCATTCATCTTAGCATTGCCCTATAGAGACTTGCTGACTTGCATTAGCTTTCATTTGGCATACAGCCTTGTTTTGGTTTTGCAAATTATTTTTTTGTCTTTGGTTATGCAATGAAATGTAGTTGTTTCCTGATTTTTATTTATTTATTGATAAAATGAAGAAACTCTTTATCTACATCAGCTGTTCAAGATTTGCTGATAGTCTACCTGGAAACTGTTAATTTGAAATAAAGGGATTTTTATTTTTTATTTTATTCTTTGACAATTGTGATTCATTTAGGAAGTCATCAAAGAGGTAAGAGAGAAAATATTCCCCTCCACAGGCTGATTCTTTCTAGTTTAAAACTGCATAGGATGATTTCCCCCCCATTTTATTGCCAAACTAAGTTCCATTTTGTGAGTCTTCCAGTATGATTTTCCACTTATGCAGAATATCCTTTCAGTAGGTAGTTATGATGTTTTGTGGAAGCATTTGCTGAAGTTCAGTAATTAATGTCATTCTTGACCTCTCATATTTACTGTAGGCAACTCAGCAGGATCATAGAAGACCATAAATAAGCAGAGTGCTTTGTTTGAATGGTTTCCTATATATATTGTTCCTGATGAGTAATGCTACAATGACATACGCAAAAAAAGATAATAACTGGAATCTAACATTAAACAAAGTTTAAATGATACTTTTTCAGCACCCTCAGCTCCACTAATCCAGACTGGAAGATCTGTCTGTTTAATGATGCACAGCAGCAGGAAGTGCTTGTGACCAAAACTTTTAGTGCCCCTCTGCTTCTTTCCCTTATCTCATTCTACCATAAAGAGACAGTTCCAGTTGTTCCTTCTGTACCTCCCCATTGCCCTTGTTTTCCTTTACAGAATGTTTCATGACTTAAGTAGACAAATGCAGTAGGGAAATAGTGATCTTCAACCCACTCTAATTAAATCCATTTGCCTTTGTGGTGTACAAGACCCCAGCTCCCCATTGGCCTAGCATACAGGGCACCAGACACCATGCAGATTCAATTGCTACATCCCACAGTCAAAGTAGAATGCTGTAATGAGAGATGGCACTTTTACAACCCTAATCCCGTATTAGTAGACTGTGGTGTCACGGGGCCACTCTCCTCCAAGATGTAATCCCTCACCTCTTTTCCCCCCTTTACTAGCCAGTCAATGATTACTTCTGGATCTACTGGAAATTGTGATGGTGACTCTTCTCCTTGTTAGGCTAAGACTCATCCACCCTGATTCCTATATCAGAGAAAGTGGAAGATAGCATGAGAGGTCTCCTAGTGTGCAAGACATTCTGGTAGGGGCAAGCCCGTCCCTTCTAGCTTTCCTATGTAGAAGAGAGGGTATGATTTATCCTAACAAGAATAAAAGAATTAGAGCTAGATTCCTTTTTATTTTCACTCCCTGCCCCTCCTCCCCCCAAAGCCTGGTTCTTGGAGGCAGAGAGGAGAGAGAGAGTGCATTACCATCTTTTAACTCCTTGGCAGTGCTCAAAATACAGTGGTCCCGGACACATTAGAATCTAGATGGCTGGGCTGATAGGAGTTTTAGCCTTTTGGAGACTTCCTGAACGCTCTCCCCACCTCCCCAAGAGATGCTTTGGTAAGCCTGCTAGTCATACCCAGCATATGGCATCACAAGGTCCAAGAAGTGGCCAGTTCTTTTATGCAATACAGCTTTCTATCCATCTAGATTGATATGTTGTGATATTCAGTAACAATGTTTAAAACACGACAGCAGAAAACATCCTTTTTACTATCTCCAGCCATGTGTAGCCTGTGCAGAATAATCAAGTGATCTCACTGTTGTTATCCCATCTTCCTTCCTGCTATATCATTAGTCCCCTCATATGTCATATAGTATATAGGTTGGGAAGAGATTATACCACCACCTTATTTTGGGAGGTGCCTAAAAAGCCTTTTGATGTTGACAGTAATCAATGAATATTATATTGATAGACTAGTTTAAGTTTATTTATATTTTATTGTCAAGTCAATCAATTTTACAGGAAAACATTGCAAAATACAGAGTCTGGGCATGTTGAGCTGTCCAGTTTTAATTGTATGAACATAAAAATTGATCACCCTGGAGCATTATAAACTATTTTTTATGGATTGGAAATATTTTCTGTGCATAAATGCTAATTCTTGTAAACAAGTGTCTATCTTGCTTTTAATATTTTAAAGTCTTTTAATTGTAGGCATAACTGGTTATCCTCTGTGATAATTATGGCCTTTCCCAAAGGCATCAAGTGTGAGAATTAATTAAAATGGTGGCATTCTCTTTAATTTATTTGGAATGCCATCTTCTGCAGAGGTATAGAACTCAAGAGGGGGGAAAAAGATGTTTTGCTCAAAAAAATAGGAAACAAGCTGATGCAGAGAAGGTGTATTCACTGGGGAATATAAATCAAATAGAAGATATGATGAGTTATTGATCTCTGTCTGGATCCCCCATAATACCCTTCCCACAAAGCTATGAAATATTGCAAAGTAGTGAAGACATCAAGAACCAGGAAAGTAAATGAAACACCTTCTTGGACTGATTTTCTTCTTCTGAAGTAGCGGTGGCATGCTTTGAGTTTTGTGGTGGAGAACATCAGCAGTTCTACAATCTTGTTGAAAGTCTTGGCAATGCAACGTCAGAAGCTAGAGTTACATGACAGCATTGGTGACAATGGTTTGCAAAGCAGCCTACTCCATTATGCATACTGCATTGTCAGCTTTGATGAAGTATGCCACATTTGCAGTTCAGGCCCCCCTGAAATTTTGTATTCTTTGGCCATTGATGAGGGGAGCCAAGTAGAATTCCAGTCATCAACTTGAAGAGAAGAAAGGTGACCCTTCTGAATTATACTGATACAATAAAAACAAATAAGGGTTAGGTGTGAGTGGAAGAGATTCCAAGCCAAACTCTTCTTAAACAAAACAATTGGCAAGTCCCATGTTCTTTAGCTGCATCAGAAGTGGCAAAAGTGATCAGAAACAGCAGACAAATTTTCAGGGAGATCATCGACAGCATATTTGACAGCAAAAGGGGGAAAGCAGTTTACCTCTCTCCTTCTTTATTTAATACTGGTATTGTGGTAACACACGCAGTGACCATGGTCAGGATTGAGATCCCATTGTTCCAGTTGCTGTTCAAACACAGAGGTAAACATGCCCAACCAGTGCTGAAGTGTAATCTGACTACCCTGATATTTATTTGGCCATCATCATTTAAGTGCGTGAGCACTTGTAAGAGAGAAGGCACCTGGAAATAACTTTTCCAGTTTTCTTTTAAAATGCGAGGCTTTCGTCCTTGACTGCATTCAACTGGGTCTATGAAATGCCCCCAGCGTCACTTAAGATATACTTTGAGTACATGTTGGTGGTTATAATTTTTGCTAGAGGTGCTTGTAGTGTCTGTGTGCCTGTTATTCTTTCATTAGTTTCTTTGGCACTCCCAGACATCCAGGAAGATACTCTGTTTTATATGATATACCTGACATCCACATGGGACTTCAGGAGATGGACGAGGGTGAATGCTATGTCTTCTGGCAATTTGCTTATGAGAGCATCCTTCCAAAAATCAAAATCTGCCTGGGGAGGGATTTTTTTTCAATTCTTCCCAGGAGAGATGGATCAAGTAATGTTAACGGTTCAGACATGCTCCACTTTCAGACATGCCTGCTTTTCCCCTTGCCCCACTGCTGTTGCTGGTTCAGCAGATGGAATCGATGTGCCGGTTTCTCCAATTTCTTTTGTCTTGTCCAACATTCTAAAAAAATGATGTGTTTTAAGATATATACCTGACACATGAGATCTAGGGAAATGGATATGGAGGATGTTGAAGATATAGCCTCCAGCATTTTGTTCACAAGAACATCCTTCAAAGCACTTTTATTTCTGTGTGGGGTTGAAGTATGGTAACCCTCTAGTATTTGAGATATAGACTAAGCATTGTTGACAATTTCCCTTTTGAGAATATTTGATTCCTAAATCAGTTAACATCCTGAAATGGGGTTTCCTTCCACCTTTGTGGCTACATACAAGTGTTTTTCTTTAGTTTAAAAGTCACTTTGCATTTTTTTTAGTAGCAAAACTGGCAATATGAAGCAACGATTCTATGGAATGAATGTTTAAGGAATAGATGAGTTTATGTCTCTGGTCAGATAATTTTAGAGCTCTTCACTCAATCAAAAGATTGAAGCCCAGTAATTACTGAGATTTTTGTTTCAAACTATGAGCTCCTCCATACAGAATTGGCCATATTCACTCTGGGTGAATGTAAGTGCTGGCCAATGAAATTGCCTACACTTAACATCATAGGAAAAATTGGGTGAAATAATCTACTATCTTAAAATGAGCATAGCACCATGAACTTCAATTGATCTCTACCAATTTGCCCTTGCATCTTTGGGAACAGACATATGGGTGTAAATTAGCAACAAAACAACTTCATCCTTTTACTTATTTTCAGCAGTAGAATCTAAGAACCATTGTATCCAGACCAGTTATAAGCATTCCAAGAAGGATTCTAGAAGACTGGTTTACAGTGTATTCATTTTGTATGTGGCTCTTTTCAGCAGTTAGAGGTAACACTCGTTGCCAAACACGGGGTTACCACCAGCACCCAATTGACCTTTCTTTTATCAAGAATATCTGGAGGAAGGAATTCTACCCAGTACATTCTTCAGAGTTGGCAGCTCTAAGTTGGCAATTGGAGGAGCAGTGCTATGATAGTTGTCTGCCTTCTCTGGTTGGAGGGTTTGATGCAGAATAATATGTTTAAAACCCTACTTCTTATGCCTACAACACAGGGATAGATAGATGCCTTGCAGCTCCCCTGGTTTGAGAGTATTAGCTGAGAGTTTTCTCTCTCTCTTTCTCTTTTTTTTGTTTTGTTTTGTTATTTCTGCAGGAGCACCTCCCTTCTTTTTCTTTTAACCCATTTTGTTCCACCTGGCACACCTTGGGCCTCTCTGTTCCATTATGTCCCCTAATTGTCCATAAGAAGCTCAAAGACACTGAATATACATAGGATTCAAAGATAATCCGAATGCTTCCTTGCATGTAGAACCTGCTGCAAAGTCTACTGAGGTCAGGAGAAGGACTCCTATTGACTTTAGTGGACTTTGCATTAGTGCCAGACTTTGAATATACACTTCCACTCAGTAAGGCAAACTATTGGATTTGAACACTGGTCTGTTGACAATAAGGGTAGAGCAGTTGGTCTGAGGTGAGTGGCATATGCTATTAGATTAGGAATCAACCATAAGGAGAAATTTAATGTAGAATCTTGTTTCCGAATTACGTAGACTGGGAGTAAAAACAATAATGATGTGCATTTATATATGGCGCCTTTTGTCCAAGCATATCAGACTGCTTTATAAATATTAATTAAGCCACAGAACACCTCTGTGGAGTAGGTAATTATCATTGGTGGAACCATTTTACATATAAAACAGAGAGATTAATGGCCTTGTATTCCACAAACCTTTATTTTACCAAAATTAGACACATGACAGGATGCTTAATATTTTTTTCATGCCGTTGCCATAGTTACCTTTGAAAATTGCATATTTCTGCGTATTCATGGCACGTTGTGCATCTGTCTGTCCATTGGTACAGGCAGATACCTGACGTGTGCAGTCCTGAGCCTGACTTTTGGAATATCAGACCTGAAGCGATTTGCAAGGCCACATAGTAAGTCAATGAAAGAGGATCAGGAACAGGAGCCCTGAAGCTGGTTTTCAGTTGTCTACTCATCAGACAACATTCGAGACAACTGACTGATTTATACAATGAGAAAAAGAGATCACTATCCAAGGTTCAAGGTGTGCCGGTGATAGGGTGGCCAACCCTCCCAGGAATTAAAGATTCATCTTTAATTAAAGATTATGTCGTGTAATGACCCCTCCAGGAATATGACCAACCAAAACTGGCAACCCTAGCCCGCGACAAATTACAAGAACAACAATAAAATTGAATAGCTGCTTTATTCCTGGCAGCCAGCAGAGCTCAACCTTATCAAAAACACAGAACTCTTTTCCCTGTGGAAACCGAACCTCACTTTCTGCAGCATGCTGCACAAATAGACATGCTTGAAGATCAACAGACTTGGACTTTTTCAGAGCAGGGGCCTAAGCTTGACTCAGAGTTGAATGTTCATCCCTGAGAAGGCTTTACCACCCCCACCATCCGCTTTATTAAACAGATTGAGCACCTCCGCTGATCACAAGTATGGCACTACATCTCAAATAGGGAAGAGTCAGGTAGGAAGGTCCCAATCCATGTAAGTCCTTGTACATAAGCTCTTTGGGAAAGGATTCATTTTTTTGTTCTTTGTTTATACAGTATCTGGCAAAGTGGCATCCTGGTCTCTGACTGGAGCTCCTAAGCATTACCACAATATCAACCATATCACTTTCTAACTTCCTACAAAGCAATGAATGTGAAACATTACCAATTCAGCTAGCTCTTTTTATTATTTTTATTTATTTCAACCCATCTCTTTTAACAATACCTATACACTTCTTGTTTGACAGCTTTCAATTGGAGGTCTGTCTGTTTTTTTCAACCTTTCCATAAGTAAATTATAAAGATTCTAGATTTTATATTTATTATTTATGTTCTCATCGATGTCGGTATTCTACTTTCAATAAAGAAATAATTATTACTTCACACAATTGAAGGCTTTGTATGATTCTGCTCTTATTTTTCTAATAATTTTCCTGCCAGGGGATTACACCAGTGATTGATGGAGTTTAAGAAAATTGTGGTTACTAATTATCACTTATATTTTGAAATAAGTGCAAATCACTGGGCGCTACAGTGTATCCAACCCAAACAATAATCAAAAATGAATAGAAATAACTACCCAGCAAATAAGAATTGAATAGAACTTAAAATCAATTAAACCATTTATTTTCAACTTTATTACTGAATAAATACTTCAGTATATATTAATTTGCTTCTCTTTTTATTTGCGCCTGTGGTCTGCTTACTAATATGACTGAGATGCACAATTGCTATTTAATTAACCTTTTTTACGGTCTGCATCTCACATACTCTCTGTGAAACACATGGGCTGAAGTTCCCATAATGCCAAGAATAAAAATAAGGGACTCGTAAGCATCAATCATTTAGTAAGTAAATTCCCATCAAGCCCAATATCTGAAATTTTGGGCCAGACCCTCTGTCTCTGTAAATCAGAATTCAGTTCAATTCACTGAATTCTGAGGAGCTATGCCAGTTTACATCAACTGAGAATACAGCCAAAACAATTTTCACCGAAGGTGTGGATTCAGATTATTGCATGTAAGTTGGACCAGTGTCATTTTCATTGTTTCACATTGAGCGAATGAAGAATTATTCACTACTTGACATGCAAGTGAAGGCTATTTCATAAAGCTGAGTTGTATATTCTACTCTTCATGTTAATAGGGGTACGTATACTCCCATACAACACAGCGATATTTTTAGGCTGTCCGGGAACTGGCAGTCGTTTGCCTGTCGCTGCAGAAAACCTTGGTCAAAATCCTGACTTGGGTCACAAGTGAATGTTTTACTTCGTCTTGGCTCACAGAAGACTCTTTCCAAGGCCCAAATCACTGATCCCACAAAACACTAAGAGCCTTCAGTTGAAGTTGGTAGGACTCAGAGTCTCAAGAGATTGTGCCATTGGATAGCAGCATGACATTGAATAAGGTGTCCTGGGAGTTCTGTGAAGAAGTTTTCATGTGGTGGGCTCAGTTCTTGGCTGGTGTAAATTACTGTGTGCTGACCAATGTTTTCTGTTTACTTGTGCTCCCTGTCTGCTGTCTTATTCGTAGATTGTAAATTCTTTGGGGCAGAGGACCATCTCTTTGTTCTTGTGTTTCTATAGCATCTACCACAATGAGGTCCTGGTTCATGATCAGGTCTCTGAGGCACTGTGGTAGTACAAATAATTTATAATAGTGTCTGCTATCACTCTGCCTTATCCTAACTGTTTTTCTCAACAAATAGAAAAGGGTTTTTTTTAAAAAAAACTAGTGTTCAGGAACCAAAACCACTCTCACGACAGCATACCTTACATATTGATGTGTGATGATGGAGAAAACACTTTCCAAGAGATAAATTTTACACCAACTTTGAGCACAGTCTTTAAATGGCTAGAATGGCTCACTTTCACAAAATGTGGCAACTGGATATACTACCCCTTTCCTACACAGCCTTCTTACGAACTAGTAGATTTGAAACTTAAATAAAACATGCCCCCCCAAATAAAACCACAGTATATTAACAAGAAAAATACAAGTACAATAGTGCTCTCGCTTTTTAAAGAAAACTAGGTCTGCTTCTGATTCTTGCTGCAGGACTGTTATCTTCAGTGAAAAGTTTCTTCCCCACTAGGGTCAGAATTCACCAAATCTCTGTTCCCCAAAGATTAAACCTGAAAAGGATATAAATATTATACAGAGAAGGGGTGAAAATGATACTGCAGTGTGTATGGCACCATATATTAGTTAAATAGGGCTGCAGAGAAGACCTGACACAGACTTGTTGGATTATAACAGCATAGTTTACTGTATATGTAAAGCATCCAGTTTAATTATAGGGATTTGTGTAATCATCTTTTATGTGGTTATAGCAGACATAAAGCCCTCATTGAAACTGGTGAACAAGTATTATATATATATTTATCTGTTTTTTTTAAAAGGTTTGACACACTTGATCAGTGAATAAAATTGATTCCCTAATCAGAATCTGTGTTAGGATATCCAGTTAAAGATGTGTGCAGTTCTCTCTCAGTATGCATCTTTGATTCATGTGCTAATTGTGTAGGTCCTTTGGGGGAATACAGCAGTGAAGCAGTGTACTTCCTGATTAATGCTGGGGAAGAGACATGCAGTGCTCAGTGGATAGCAGTTAAGCATCTCTAGTCCCAGCTGAGAATATGGTTCCATTATCTCCCAGCTGCATAGACAATCCATAAGGGCCTGTTCCGCCTGGCTGATCAGCGTAGTGGAAGGAGTGACTTGCTGAGAGCTGAAATCTTTGTTTGATTTGCTGTAAAATGTAAAGAGAAGCTGGGACATTTTACTTTACAGTTCTGTAAGTACCAGTTTTTCCTCCATAGCTGCATGTGAATGTGACTTTGCCCGATGCATTTGATTTTCTATTCCACTGCTCTTTGTTGAATCTAACCGGTGAGACAGGGTATAATCTGTTTAGAGCTTGCAGTTTTCTTTGGCTCCTTTATACAGGCATGTAATTGATTCACTTAGGCAAATTAGTTGTCTTTTTTTCCAAAATGCTTTTTATGAACATTAAAGATCTTGTTACATAGGTAGTATTGTGTTGTTTCAAAGACTCGTGTGAGACCTCTTAAAGCAGGCATTTGAGTCTTTTACAGGTTTTCTGTGCATATCAATAACAAAAGTATGACCAAATATTATTTAGCTGAAACAGGTGCTTGTATTCTTTATTATAATGTAGAAAATACTTGTTGACAAAATAGTTCATTCAAGCTACCAGCTTTCGGTCTTCCCCATAAACTGTATGGGGAAAGAGGGTGAGTGAAGTGTTCAGTGAGTTGCAAGGTGCTTTAAAACTTTCTTTTTAAAATGTACATGCATATGTATAATGGAATGTCTGTGGTATTGATTAATTTCACTTAAATGTTGAGGATTGAGTTAAAATATAAGACAAGCATGTGCTATATACAATAAGAATCTCATTTTGTTTGCAAGGCAAATTGTGAACACAGATCTGACTGACTGAAATTTGGAGTAGGTGTTTTATTTATTTTTAGGAAAAGATGCAATATATCAACATGCTTTATATAGCCCTGATTACTGTAATATCTGAGCAGCCATCATGTTAATATTTGTCATTTACAAAGGTGCATTAATCTAGCACTGTACTTGCAGAACAAATAAGTTTTTGCAGTGACTGGCAAATTATAAGTGACAGTAGTGGCATTAAAATTAATATCAGTATTAATATTATTTTTGCTGGCTTTCATGGGCTTTGTCTTCCAGTTCTATACATTTATATAACATGTGGCTTTACATACAGTGCCCTTGGACTTCTTGTGCTATCGTGCAAGCCCTGGAATAGATGAAAGTAATTCAAAATTGTTCTGATTTGAAGGGTAGAATAGTCAGACAAGTTGAATGAAATCCTATGATGCAGAAGGTACATAAGGAGTGCAAATATTTTTTTTCCTGTATAGGCAATAAGTGTCAACACTGAGAAAACCACAGCTGTGAAGTATGAAAGTGTCTTGCTGGTGAGGATAGAGCATGTTCTCATTAGACTTGGTTGAGGGGAACAGCACAAGAAAGAGTAGAGTCACAATAGATGGCTATTTGTGGTAGTACAGATCTTCTCAGATCCTAGGGATCCAGGGAGAAAATAAGGAAAAAATAATGTTTAGTAAGAGGAGATGCTAGAGAATGAATACAGTATTTCCATGTGCCTTCCATATGCTGGGATTTTAGTGTGGAGGTTTCTGCTTCCATGGAAAAGGGTAAGTCTGAATTAAGTATTGCAGAAAACATGTTTAAGGTTAATTGTTCTCAGCAACTGCCTCCTAAGCATTTTTTCCCCCATAATTGAAAGAAGAACTTGTCCTCATTTCAAAATAGAAGGCATCTCCAATGAGCCCCGCTTTAAAAAACGCTACATGGGTATTATGATAGTTTGTTTCTTTACTAATGGTGTTATTTCAGCATTTCTTTAATGATTATGAGCACATGCAGCATGAAATGTGATATTGCTCTGATATGCGTTAGCTAAACCAGTGTACTTAGTTGTCTGTCAGCCTTTTGCAAATATGTATGTTTTCATAAAAATGAGAGCTATCATTTTCATTCATCTCAGGTTTTTACACTGGGAGATTTGTTTGCTTGAACTTGACTTCCTAGCCAAACTTCGCTAGCACATTTAAAATTTATGCGGGAATGTTCACTATTATTATTTAGCCTCAAGACACTGATATTTTGAATATTAGTGAGCAGTGTTTGCCATTACTGGTTTTTGTAATGTCTCTTATCATTTTGGGAGATTTGAAACTTTAAGCATCTGACTGCAACTGTGATGGAGTCGTCCGAAGCAGCTTGCAAAATATTCCCAAAAGGAGCTGAAATACACCCATGGAAGGCACAAGTTGAATTACGGCACATTGTGCAGGATGTGGCATATGAGGCAACTAACAATACATGGTGCTAGCACACCTTGCAGGCAGGTGTGAATTTGAAACAAAAGGTTTTGATTTTGGTCCAGATTTGCTTAAAAATGTATACCAGGGAGAAGAGGGAATTAAAAGAAAACTGCAATGCCAGCAATGCTGCAGAACAGCAACACAGCAATTATTATTATCCATACTGAGTAATCAAGTGCCGGGGGGTGGTTTTACTGGTCTTGTAAATAATAATGCTTAAGCTTACAGCCCTGGGTCAGCAAGATACTTCTAAACATGTGGGTGATTTTTAAGCATATGGGTTGAAGTCAATGAGACGCCTTATGTGCTTAATGTTAAGTTCATGCTTAAGCACTTTGATGAATCAGGGCCTTGTATAGCACTTTCCATACGCAATTCTCAAAGTGCTTCACAAACTGATGAAATAAGCCTCACAAAGCACCTGTGCCATGGCTCAGCATTATTATCCCTCTTCTACAGAAGTCGAAATTGAGGCACAGACTCACTTGGCAGAGACTTGCTCAAGGTCACAATACAGCAAGTCTGTGATGCAACCAGAAGTGTAAACCTTTGCATCCAGTTTCTAGTCTCCTGTTCTAGCTACTGGTCACTTCTGATGTCCAAAACCAAAACCAAACCACTTGCTGTAAGATTAGGAACAGTGCTTGTTACCTTGATCACCTATATCGTTAGTGTCTCTCCACAGCATTAATTTCCATATAAGACAAAAGTAACTTTAAAAAGTACTGATTATTGCAACTTAAAGATCTGGCATAAAATTGCCAGAACAATAATAGCATCCATCTTTTTCAGAGATACAGAACTTGCTGAATGCCAAATGAGTCATCATCCATTTGTTTCTCAGAAGTGGAGTTATACATGGGGAATTTTATTTCTCTAATTTTAAGCTATTGACATGACAAAATTAGGTCAATGCAAATTATTTACTAAAAATGTGAATGATTTGTTGCATATTACAATCTCTAGTCCTGTAGAAGTTTTAACTCTGAAGCAACTCAGATGGGCTAATATTACCACCCCCCAGAAAATAATAACCCTGGAAAATACTTATGATGCATTGATTATGGATTTATAGTAACTACTTTCAAACCTGTGGTTCTTATAGGACCCTACTTAAAACATATAGTTACTGACCTCCAATTGTTGCTTCATCACATGAGGATATTTTAGAATGAGCATTTGTTAAGTAACTGCAAGAGGATCAGATTACTGTGATTTAGTTTTCCACAGGCTAATTTGTTGAAATAAAGAAAGATAGCTAGTGGAGAGTGTACATTTGTTCATGTACTTTATACACAATTGGAGACCATAAGAAATTATTTAATGAGCGCTTCTTTAAATTATTTAATGAGCACTTATTTAATGGACACTGATTCTCACTAACATTCAATGCTTGTATGTTAATGTGTATGTAATATAAAACAGGACAATGCAGTATTTTCTGGACGCTATGCATACAGTTGTATGTAAATGTGCACAAACTTCTTGAGAGAGATTGGCATTATTTCAGGTCTGCTGTGCTGTACTTTAGGAATTCTAATTTCACCCCACTTAAACTTATATAGTGTAACATATTGAAGCAGGAAATAGTTAATTTTTTATGAGATCAATGCAGTATGTGAAAATCATTTGCTTTTGGTTTCCCAAGTATCAGTATGCTTGCTGGACAGCACAGAGCCAATTAAGTGAAAGCAGCGATGCAAGATTATTGTCATTGTATTCTTCCTCTCCATCCAGGCAATGAATTTTCATATTAAAGTATAATATATTCTTATCCACATAGTCTCTCTCTTATGCAGAATAGAATGGTGACAGACAGGATTTCTTTACACTGTTAATTCCTTAGCTGCAGTCTTATATATTTTCTTCAGTGGCATCATGCATTTGGGTTTAAACCAATGAATGAGAAGATTTTGAAAGTGCAGTTCAATATTGGTTAGTTAATAGTTCCAATGGTGTACCAGACAGTTTTATTGTATTGTATGAGAAAGCTATAAATCATAGATAAGACATGGCTGTATTTACACAAGGACCCTTCTGTTAGAGTCTTTTTTTTCTATAATTAAAAGGTACATATTCTCAAGGAATGAATAAAGTAAAACTGATTATTTATAAAGTAAAACAGATTAGCTTGTTTTTCAGCAAGGGAAATCCAGTGATTTAATGTTAAGAGGAAAGCGTCAGAAGAACTACAAAGAAATAAAAGATATAGAATGCAGTGCTGTAGATTTTAGAGGCGATCGCAGAATCTACAGAAGCTGACTATCCCAGGCAGTTGGCAGAAGGGACTAAAGAAGACAGAGTTAAGGCTTGCCAGAAGGAAACCCTATCTCGGTGGGTAGATTCAAGTGCCCTGCAAAGGAAATGTAAATAAGGCAGTAGAATCTGAGAGTTCTGTAGTCAAATGAAATGCACAGAAACAGCTTCAAGCTGAGGAGGGAAGATGTGGTGTATGTGGAAAAATATCAAATTTAAGACCACTGGGACAAATTCAGAAACAGCTGCCGCACGCATTGGTAAGTTACTGTGTAAATGATTATGAAATTTGAACAGCGCGTAGTGAGATGTTCAAAAGTGTTGTTGCCTCTAGCTGCTTTTTGATGCCTTAGCGTGTTAATAAAATTACTGTGATATGCTTTTAAAAAGATTTTTTTAAAAATAAAAACGACTATTCTGTAGGAAGTAGTTAGAGTGCCCTAGGATTCTGCTTTAGAAACACGGAATCTCCCTGAAAGGTTGTGTGAATGTGGTTGCCAGATAGGCATTACTAAATAACAGTTTTCAATGTTGCAATGCTGTAGCCATGTCATATGTTGTAGCCAGTATATTAGGGAGACAAGGTAGGGTAATATCTTTTATTGGACCAGCTTCTGTACATTTCCCAGACATGAGGAAGAGCTCTGCGTAAGCTCGAAAGCTTGTCTCTCTCACCAACAGAAGTTGGTCCAATAATAGGTATTACCTCATCCACCTTGTCTCACTAAATAATAGGAAATTTGTGTATATAAAATACACTTGGAGCATTTTATTGTGAATGAGTGATTCAAACTGAAGTGTGTGTGTAGGTGTAATTATACCACAACTATGGAAAATGTGTTTAGTTAGCAAAAAGACAATTTCTAAACCATTTGTCTAAACCTTCTCTGAGTCTGAGAATCAAAACCATATCTGGATGCTATAGACGTAAAATATTGTTTGCCTTCTGGACATATTATTAATGAGCAAGGTCAGTCATTAGGCACAGTAATTTGGAAGTGATTTTCTTGTTCTGCTTCTTTGGATTTTTGTACGTTCAGGCACCTTTTAGAATAGAAGAGCTGCTTGCACAGAAAGAATTTCATGACACGAAAAGAAATCCTTGGGGCAGCTCTCAGAACAGAGTAAATATTGTGATCGAATATGGTTTCAAGGGAGTTAAAGTGATGTATCGTGCAAAAGCAGATTCTGTAATTCAAAGTGTTCTGTTTTCATCTTCAACTATTGATACATGTATGGAGTGGGAAGATGCAATGGCTAAGAGATACTTCGGGGTCCCGCACAGTCCCTTCCCTGACAGTACCTACTTTGGGAAAACCACTTTACTACTGTTGTTAACCTCTCTTACATTATTGTGTTTCTTGTTGAAACTATGTAGAATACAGTACACTTAAAACATTGCATATGCTAGATAACTCTATAACTACACTTATATGAGAGAAAATGCTATGTCACTATTTTACAGTAAATGTAGCCAAACTATTGAGGATAATATTTAACAAAATGTCCTATTTTGAAGGTTAATGCTTCCCTGAAAATTAGAAAACCTGTGTAAAAATACAAATGAAGTATTTTTTTTTATCTTGGGAAGTTACCATATAGATGGAGTAATATGTTAAATGTGTAATAAAAGTGGTGTAAAAATCTAGATTTTTCACCAAGTAGATTGACTTCAACGTATCTCACAATATCTTCTTTATATGCTTCATAAGATGAAATTGGTATCCTACTTGAAGGACTAGATAAACATAAGAACATAAGAATGGCCATACTGGGTCAGACCAAAGATCCATCCAGCCCAGTATCCTGTCTACTGACAGTGGCCAATGCCAGGTGCCCCAGAGGGAGTGAACCTAACAGGTAATGATCAAGTGATCTCTCTCCTGCCATCCGTCTCCACCGTCTGACAAACAGAGGCTAGGGACAACATTTCTTATCCATCCTGGCTAATAGCCATTAATGGACTTAACCTCCATGAATTTATCCAGTTCTCTTTTAAACCCTATTATAGTCCTAGCCTTCGCAACCTCCTCAGGCAAGGAGTTCCACAGGTTGACTGTGCATGAGTGAAGAAGAACTTCCTTTTATTTGTTTTAAACCTGCTGCCCATTAATTTCATTTGGTGGCCCCTAGTTCTTATATTATGGGAACAAGTAAATAACTTTTCCTTATTCACTTTCTCCACACCACTCATGATTTTATATACCTCTATCATATCCCCCCTTAGTCTCCTCTTTTCCAAGCTGAAAAGTCCTAGCCCCTTTCATCTCTCCCCATATGAGACCCGTTCCAAACCCCTAATCATTTAGTTGCCCTTTTCTGAACCTTTTCCAATGCCAGTATATCTTTTCTGAGATGAGGGAACCACATCTGTAGGCAGTATTCAAGATGTGGGCGTACCATGGATTTATATAAGGGCAATACGATATTCTCCGTCTTATTCTCTATCTCTTTTTTAATGATTCCTAACATCCCATTTGCTTTTTTGACTGCCGCTGCACACTGTGTGGACATCTTCAGAGAACTATCCATGATGACTCCAAGATCTTTCTCCTGATTAGTTGTAGTTAAATTAGCCTCCATCATATTGTATGTATAATTGGGGTTATTTTTTCCAATGTGCATTACTTTACATTTATCCACAAAGACTACAGACAGTTCCCTGAATTCTTTTTTCAAGTAAAACTAAGCAGCTATGGATAATGAAGAGCTAGTAGATTATCCCACATCTGTCAGGGAGTATTCACCCAACAGAGTGAAGAAATGACGTTAAAGATTAGGATAGTTGCTAAATTGAGCAGAATAAGCAGCATTGCACTGCACTAATAATAGAAATACTGCAACAATTTTAATCTGTGAAAGATGTATAGTTTTAGAAGTAAAAGCAACATAGAATAAAACCAGGTAGCTTGTCTCATAATCATAGATTGGGCTACACTAAACTTTTCTTATGTGAGGTTGAAAATTATGAACCTAAATGTGGGAATTAGCAAATACTGGTGTAATGTGTTGGTATAACAAATTTAGGATAATATATTTGTACATTCATTAAAGCCAAATGCATTTTCTGATGAGCAAACAAAACCTCCTTCTCCTTCAACATGATTGTAAAGTCTGGGCTAGCTGGGTTTGTGGCTGATTTACTAAATTTTCAAGATAGTTTTACAAAGCTGAGTTTTATTAGAGATGGGCCTAAACTGTAAAGTTCAGCTCTGGGTCCACACTTCCCCAAGGTTCAAGGGTTTTTGGATGCAGGATTTCAGCTGAGACATCTAGACAGTTTATGCATTTTGGGTTCGTTGCAAAAATGAACTAGGCGTGAAATTTGAAGAAAAGAGTCTGTGAAAACTCAAGGTTTAATAAAATGTTAGACCTAAATCCCATTTTCAAAAGTGACTTCACACTTAAAAGCCTTATTCCCATGCACTTTCAATGACATATAAACTACTACCTGCCTAATGGCCAGATTTTTAAAGGTATTTAGGTGCAAAAAGATGCAGATAGGCATTAGTGGGCTTTTCAAAATCATTTAGGTGCCTAACTCCCATTGATTTCAATTTGTGTAAGGTACCTGTTTCCTTTTGAAAACCACACTAGATGTTCAAGTACATCTTTAGGTGTCTAAATACCTTTACTAATCTGGCAGTAAGACTCTTGAAAATGGGACCTAAATCTCTTAGGTACTTTTGGAAGTGTTACCCAGAATCTTTCATTGTATATTTATTGGCCTTACGGAGAGAAGTGTTAAAGTGTTTCAGTGAGTCTTATGAGTCAATTTCTTTCATGTATGATGTCCCTTTTTCTACTCTTAGCTTGAAGATTAGGTCCACTGTGTCCCTAGCTAAATTTGTGGAGATTGTTGGCATGAAGTATGTTTCTGTGCAGAAAAAGAATTCAGAGGCTACAGTATGATTGGTATTGCCTTTGTGATTGTTGCATTTGCCAATCACAGTGGTTCTGGGGTTTCCCAGCACCACACTGGGCAGGAAATGCATTAGTTTCTCTAGTAATTCTCTAGTTCCTTCTCCTGGAGGTCTGCTAACCACTAGTGGGAGTTGTGCTTGCAGGGAGGTGGCAAGGTAGGGATGCTGTAGGTAGCAATCTGTGGTCTTGGGGTTATATTATTCTTCATCTTGTGATGGTACCTATCACTTTACAGGTTTCAGAGTAGCAGCCGTGTTAGTCTGTATTCGCAAAAAGGAAAGGAGTACTTGTGGCACCTTAGAGACTAACCAATTTATTTGAGCATAAGCTTTCGTGAGCTTCACTGTAGCTCACGAAAGCTTATGCTCAAATAAATTGGTTAGTCTCTAAGGTGCCACAAGTACTCCTTTCCTTATCACTTTACAGAAGACAAGCTGCTGTCGTCATACTTATGTGACAGCTCTGCTGCCCCCTGGCGGACAAAGGCACTGGCCCCCTGATCAGTGGGTCTTCACTGCCCAGGCAGTATGCTGGTTAAAAATAGTAAGGCTGATAAGCACTAACGGATACAAACTATACTATTTCCAACAAAAGCAGAATTGATACTATACACTATAACCACCTTGATGCATATTTTATTCCACAACTTTTTGTTTTACCACTTCCTGAATTATTTTAACTGAGTAGCTTGAAGTCCTGCATGAGATTTGAGCTAGCCATTGAAAATAATTTATAGCTGACAGCTTTCTTTTTGCAATGCCCAGAAATCGAAGATTCATGTAAGATTAATAGTGATGGAAGGTGCTGACATTGTTTCTTCCAATGGTAGAAAAGTGGGGTTTGGTATCTTTATATAGAATACACATGTGAATTCTCACTAAAAACCCCAAATTTTCACTGTCAAGGCTATTTTAGCAGTTCCCAGTAAACAATCTGTTGAAACTGACAGCTTTGTTTAACACAGAAAGGACATGAGTGACAGAGTGGTCCCTGATATTAAAAGACTAGGTCAATGTAAAATATATATTTATTACATATTATGTATCTAATATTGTGGTCTAAAGGGATGGTAGGTAGATTCTGATTCCCTAACTCACAGTAAAAAGAAACACTGCACTCCACAAATAGTCCCACTGAAATCAGTGGGATAACTCATGGGGAAACGTGCTATTATATGAGAGCAAGGCTATCTGCCCCTAAATGTGCACCTGCTATTTTGTGTTCTTGATCACTTGTGGTCTCTCAAGTATTCAGACCTAATTTTGCCCTCAGCTATGGAAATTAAGGACTAAATTTTCTCTATCATTTGTGCCTACCTGATCAGAATCTCCATTTCCTGACACATTCTGGCTTTTGTGGGCATATGCGGTTGTGATTACAGATTTTAAGCATAAATAGAATACACTTAATGAGCCATTTTGAAAAAATTCAACAAACAAGACAAAACCTTATGTGACAGGTAAAATTACGACTTTATAATGTTTCCAAAATTGGTTCCTATCTCTATAGGGTCATATCCTCAGCTGGTATCAAATGGGATAGTCGATTTAAATCAAATGAGCTATGTCATTTTACACCAGCTGAGGATCTGACCCATATTCTTTAGAACAAAAACATACCATATAACTGTTTCTTAATAGCCTGGAAACTCCTTTTATGCTAAGTGGCAGATTGCCTGGTATCAAATTGATGTAGTATTTTAAAGGTAAAGATCTATACACAGAGTGTTAACAAGGTTGTTGCATTTTCCACAGAGACACTAACAAACGATGCAGTCTTAAATATCAATTGATTTAGAATATCTTTTAACCTTACATCAATATTAGGGCTTAGTATAACTCTTCCACAAGAAATCTACGGTGTGATCTTTCAGAGTAGCAGCTGTGTTAGTCTGTATCCATAAAAAGAAAAGGAGGACTTGTGGCACCTTAGAGACTAACAAATTTATTAGAGCATAAGCTTTCATGAGCTACAGCTCACTTCATCGGATGCATGTGATCTTTGTACTTCATGTTAGAGTGCATCTTACATACATCCTATGTTATGTTAAATATCATCTCTTTCATGAATGATCAGAAATTTTTATCCATTCGATTGTATTGTTGTTGAGATTTTTCTAGTCAGAAACATGTATCTGTTGCACCGGTAACCAAATAGTCAAGCAGCCAGGACTTTAGAAACTTGCTTTTGTATTGTGTTTTTCAATCTTACCACCAGCCATGCCTCCTATGCTATCAGTAAAGGACTATGTTCTTCTCAATTCTCACCAACCTATACCAGTTTCCATACCCAGATCAAGATTTTCAAACTAGATTAGTGATTTTGGGTCCCCAATTTGGCATACCTTAAATGGGTCTGATTTTCAGAAAGTGCTGAGAATCTACCCTCTGAAAATTAGTATCTTGGAAGGTGTGTCTTGTTAGGCACTAAGAATAGCTTAGTCACATCTGAAAATCTTGTCCCAGTTTTTAGGTTCTACTTTTTTACTGGGCCTGCACATTCTTGGAGGACACATGTATTATGAAAAATCCATTGTGCCTACGGATGGCTAAACTCATGCTGAATTTCAAACCCACTCAGACCTTATAGGTTTGAAGGTCTTACTTGATTGTTTGTAGTTTATAATCCACTTATCAAAGACTGGTGGGGATGGAAAGAGCAGAGAAGAGTCTTAGGGGAAAATATAGAGAGAGTGATTTTTTTTCTTTAAAAAAGAGGAGGAGATCGAATGGGGAGAAGAAATGTAATGAAAAAACAAATACAGTAAACATCTTATATATAGTATGTGGCAGTGAAAGCTGTGTGCTAAATTGTTTTTAACATTCACCTTTGACCACTTCGCCTGCATGTTCTCACTAATCCATCTCTTTTGCTACTACAAAAACAACAAGGAGTCTGGTGGCACCTTAAAGACTAACAGATTTATTTGGGCATAAGCTTTCGTGGGTAAAACACCACTTCTTCAGATGCAACCTACAGGGTACTTCCAACATTCCAAACCTATGAACAACAACAACTTCAACTGTAACAAGAACAACAACTTCTTCTTTTCATGTAGTAGAGAAATGTTTCCTTTCCCCCAAATGTGCCAGTCCATCATACCCCTTTAAAAAAGAATTACACTGGTCTGAGGGCCAATTCAGATAATGTGCTGAACTAGTGTGAGGGTTAAAATCCGATTTCTCACATCGTATCAGGACTAGAAACAGGAGGTTTTTTACCATGAGAATGAGGATGTTTCCAGTTTTCCCTTGAGTTGTACGGCACTTGATTCTCGGGTGTGAGTTCCCAAAATATCAAACCTTAAACTTATAATAATAATAATAATTAATAATTAATATATACACAAAAGACATTTTCTATACCACATTTTCCTCTCCTGCAAAGTCCTGTACAGTTGAACCCTATAATAACCAAAGCACTTTGAACGTGGAGGAATCTGACAAATCGTACTGCTACAAATTTACTAACTCTCTCTAAATTTTTTCCTGTAAAATATGTGGCACGTACAGAAGACAGGATGGCGTGACAGATTTTACTGGCAGTCACGCAGGCCCTTCCCAAATAACTCACTCAAAGCTTCACCACTTGTGTGTAACCCTTCCATCTCAAACTGCTGCCTGTATCTCCCACCCCACAGTGACATATTTTGCAATATATGGAAGGCCAAAACAGCTTAATACATAGCATAGATTTCCTTTTCACTAGAAAACTGAGTTGCTTTTTCAGTTGACCCACCCGCAGATTTAAACTACCAGAGAGAAAGGTGTGCAAACTCAAGCAAGTTGGAGCTGTTTTAAACTCTCTGGATCTCCTACCGTGAATTATGATTGTTCATAAAAAGCTCAGTTAATGAGATCTCATGGCTTTTAGGCAGGTTCAGGCTGCCATCAGATTTGCTGGAATATTTCTTTAGACTTACTGTAGG
Source organism: Eretmochelys imbricata (assembly GCF_965152235.1). Taxonomy (NCBI): domain Eukaryota; kingdom Metazoa; phylum Chordata; order Testudines; family Cheloniidae; genus Eretmochelys; species Eretmochelys imbricata. Next base: position 14,248,367 of record NC_135578.1, read on the forward strand.
GGGAGAACAATTTCTTTCTCTTAGAGATGGAAACAACAAACTCTGACTTTGGAATGTATTGTGTATGTTCTTGGTCTGGAGTATGTTTCTTACGGGAAACTTTATTTTCCCCTACACAGTATGTTGTGTGAGCTGACCAGGGTCTGCTTGGAGCTTTACATACTGTGGCTCCCAATAAAAATGTTTATTTTTCTTCTGCATATTACATGGCTCATTGCTGCTAGTAACAACTCTAGGGATAGAGAGATACTTACTTCTCCTTGCAATAGTGACATGATGACAGCTGCCATGGGAAGGGGTAAAAATAAAGTGACTTTTCAAAGTTCTTCAGATGAAGGTATATTCAATGCGATAGTTTAATGAGAGTTGCTTCAGGTGACAGATTTTGGAGCTCTTAAGGCATATCTACACTGAAATTAAAAACCCACGGCTGGCCTGTGCCTGCTTCCTCAGGCTAGGGGGCTGTTTAATTGCAGTGTAGACATTTGGGCACAGTCCAGAGCCCAGGCTTTAGGATCCTGCGAGGTGGGAGAGACCCAGAGCTCAGTCTGCAGCCCAAGTCCAAATGTCTACACCACAATTAAACAGCCCCATAACCCGAGCCTCACAAGCCTGAGTCTGCTGGCACAGGCCAGCTGTGGGTGTCTCCTTGCAGTGTAGCCATACCCTTAGTGGTGTGAAGATGAAGGGTCCTTTTTGGACCACACACAGGGCTACGGAATGTGACTTTCTCATCTAATGTATTAAAGGTCATTTTTCGCTATCTTCGATGGTTCATGTTGCAATAAAATACTCATCTGACATATGAAAGGGGCTTGTATGAGTCCAGAAGTGTGTGTGTGAGAGAGAGAATGTGCAAAAAATGGAGGAGCAGTCCTAAGTCAGCCTTAATTTATGCAGAGCACAACACAGGGTGTCGCAAATCTTGGCAGAATTAAGGGGGTGTCTTTAAGATGAATGATTCTTTGTAAAGGTTTCCGAAGAGCAATATTCAACACCAAATATTTTTAGTACCAGGAACTTGTGTTTCCTTTTCTACAGGGAAATATTTTCATTGTGGTGAGTGTAAGAAGATTCCTCTTCTGATTTCCACTGAGTCTCTCCACTTCTCCCAATTAGGACAAAACTAATAAGAGCAAGTGAGGAAGGAAGAACTCAAAATCTTGGGAGAGCTGTCCAGAAAGAAAAGTTCTGTAAAGTTCTGCTCCAGTTATTACCAGTGTCCAATGCAATGGTACCAATTTGTGTTTTTCAGTAGAGCACTCAGTAAAATGGGAGCCATTGGGTGCTCAGCGATTTTCAGAATCTGGTCACTTCATGTAGGCTCCTAAATAGGAATTAAGCTGCTTAGAAAAAATGTTTCCAGAGGTGGTTCTTGAAAATCATATAGTGAATGCATTTGTGCTGCTGCATAAAACAACAGTGAGAAAAAGAGCGTGTGATCCATGTATGTATCCAGAGAACAGTATAAGAATGGAACTGCTCAAAACAGGCTAAAATAAGAACGGCATAAAACTTCACCCTAAATTCAAACCAGATTTTAAGACTTGAATGTATTTTCTTTAACAACTTGGTTCTGGCGTGGTCCAGACATGTTATTGTGAGAATACAAAATGATTAACTTTATGAAGGCGGGGATACCCTGGGTATTAAGAAGTTCTGATTAAAAAGTGACCTTCTATTTTATGGTCTCAATCACAAAAATGGCTTTCCACTTTGTTTATAATTCTCCTCATGATTGCATTATAACTATGAGCTAACAGTTACTAGTTTAATTGTGATGGGACTGGAGGCAGGACATTTCAGCGAGAGGTTCTTGACCATGGAACTCTCTTCCGTTCACCAAAGGCCAGATCTTGTTCTTTCAGGTAACACTGCAAGGCCATTCTCTGGCTGCCCCAAAAGAAGGACAGGAGACATCTGACATGGGTTTAATCAGGTCGCAACTTTATTATTAGATGTCTGGGACTTCCCAGCAGATAAAAGTGTACAGTGCAAGTAACCCCATCTTTATCACTGAAGTACCCGGGAGTTCTTACCAGTTCCCCCTCTTTTTCCCTCCAGGGCCCTCCAACAAATGGATTGCCGGGACCTTACCATCCACCCCCCTCGTAGGAGGGTTACGGTTGGCTATACTAATGGGGGGCTGGCTCCCTGACGTACCAATCATAGGAATCCCCAACCACCCCCCATTTGTTCCTTTAATGAACACCTCTTTTAAGTCCTTTTCCAAGCCATTTATCCAGGCACTGTATACCTTTCCTATGGAGTACCTGCACTGGACATCCACCACAAAGAGGCACCAGCAATTAGCTTGGCTGACACCCCTCCCCCAAATCCAGTTGGGTTCCCAGACATCTCTTACTGCCCCCCTTTTATATTGGCCAAACAAATGGGCTCCGAGGCTTTACAAGGGAACCCCATTGTAGCGGGGTGACCCTTTTGCAGCAGTTTTCATTCCCTCACGCCCCAGCCATAAAGCACTGTTCCCTTCATTTGGCCAGCCAGCCAATTACCTCCCTGCTTAAAGGTGCAGGGCAGTCATTTGTTCTTCCAGACTGTTCTTCCAGAAGAAAACAAGTTGATGGTTTGGATGTCAAGAGGAGTTTTCTTAAGAGGGCTTTTCGGGAGAGGCCATATGTTGACCCTAACTATTATTTTGACATCGACCATACATGAGCCCAAAGCACTGAATACACATTTGCCTATAAAATGAAAGAGAAAAACATTAGTGAAACTGAAAGATATTAGAATTCACATGACTTTTCAACTGTACAACACACTATGTGGTTATTCAGTACAAATATATACCTATATCTATATCTGTCGGTCTGTCTCTATATATTGATGCTTCTAAGCATTTATCCCTTTGGGTATATATGTGCACTTTCATTTTCCTCTGGTTGCTAAGAGATATTTTTCTTACAAGATTTGTCACTATTTTTTATGATCTGAAAATGGAATTGGAAGAACTGCCTTTCTGTCTATGACGTTTGAAGGTATTGAAAAGAGGAATTGTTAAAGATTTAATGATTTGGTACTCAAAATACCATAGTAAATTAATTTGAGGGTGTTTTGGTCTATATTTTTTAAAAATGTTGGATGAGATGAGAAAACATTTTGCCAATCTGTGTTATTTCTGTACCGTGAAATAATTCCCACTACTGTACATCTGTACTGGGGTGATTTCATTTTAAATTCCAGCAGTTTGATTAATATTTGCTCAATTCACATGTAGCAAGGCTCATCAAGTGAGATTCAAAACGTAATAATGTACTTCAGAAGAACTACCTCCAGTTTCCTCCACAGTCTTTCATGACACTTCTCTTAGGAAAAAGTGATAAATTGTCCCGTTCAGAGCAAAATTCTGACTGACTGGGCCCTTTGGTCCTTCGGATTCACAGATTCTACTCTCCAGGCCCTCTGCTACCAGACGGGCATTCCTACGGTGATGGCTTGCATCTTTCAGGGAGTATAACCACAGACTCAGCGATGGGCCTTCAGCATGTATTTCATCTTTTGGCAGGTAGCAGTACTGGCAGACTATGCAGGGGGGCTTGGTTTGCCAAAGTGCAAGCACACATTAATGATACTTTCATAATAGTGTCTATATATGCTGGTTTGGGGGATGATCTGGCTCAGCATTTATTACTTGCTATGAGTGTAGCCATTTCTGTGTTTGCTTCTCCAATAAATTTAAAATATTTCTGCTTGTAAGTCGGTGTGGCCTCCCATAGTGCCCCTGCTGGACAAGTGTTGCACTGCAAGGGATCCCTGTGTCAGTTTTCCTTCCTGAGGTGGGTTTGCTCTCCACACTCCAGTCAGTTCTGCAGAGGTGTCTTAACCCTCCAGCCAACTCACAAAACAAGTCTAAACTAAAAAGATCTAACAAACAGAAATGTTCTTCTGCCCTTTGGGGCTTCTCTTCAGGCTATGCTCTGGGCCCTATTCCTAGCTCCCTTCTGTGCTACTTCTGAGAGTCTTTCTCTGGTCTGGGCTAAAGTGCTGGCCCCAGGCCCCTGGAGTAACCTTTCCCCTCCAAATCCTGGCTCAGTGCCTTCCACAGAAGCCTACCTGCCTGCTCTCTGTGGTTCCAACTCCCAGACAGATCTCACTGTCAGTCCTTTTACAAGGCCCAGGTATCCATTAAGCTACCATCTGTCTCCCCTTAGTCCTTCCCTCTTAGGCTGGAAGCAGCTGCTGAAGTCACAGGTGTGGCTGGGCCCATCTCCCCGTAAAGAGGCCATTCACCCTGTGACACTGCTGCATTGATTGGAAGCTGAGACCTTTTCAGTGAATTTCAGGGTCTTTCAATTGTAAAAGTCAGAGTGAGAGCTCCTGCAAAAGAAACCAGAAAAATCTGGTAAGCATTTTGAAACCAAGCATCTGCCCATCTCTAACACTGACACACTTCAGCCCATGTGATTATCACTGAACAGAGTTGCCTGCTGTGAGTTCACTGTCATTTTCATTCTCGTGTGCAGTGACTTTAAAAAAAGAAATAGGATTCTTCCTTATACCTTTGTAGCCTTATGCCAGTTCTGTTCCTTTGCCATCCTTTGCCATCTATTGCCATTCACAATATCCTTTGTGAATTCTTCTCAGGGCGGCCATATCCCCGCTCACTCTTCCACTGCAGAAATTGAACACAGCATATCTGGAATACATAGCATCTCTTGCGTGTGCATTCTCTGAAAACCCTGAATCTTATCCCAACTTACTTCCTTCTGCCCAGTGCCTGGCTCATGTAACACAACTGATCTGGCTATGTTACAAGCATCATTTTTATTGAAATATTTATCTTACTCCTAGATTATTTGTGAGTTTTCTGATTCTCTTCTAGTAATACTTTGAGTTCCCTCTGAAGAGATAGTATAGCCATGAAATATTGAGTGGGGGGTTGTTCTGGGAATTCCTTTGGATGCTGCCTTAATTTAATAAAAAAGTGGATAATAAAGGTGCTTATTTAATTTAATTGTAGAGTTTACCATCTCTCTGTGTTTGGTCCATTTCCTCTCTGTATATTATCTGCACACGCAGTAGCAGTTTAGCTGATAGACTGTTATTTATTTCATGGCAATATTTTTTCCCACTAAATGCAGATAATATAATTGTTTTCACTATGGGTCTGATTGTAGTAAATGGTTTTCCATTAACATCAGTGGTCTTTGGATCAAGCCTTAAAATGGGTTACTCCTACCCCCATTTCTACTGCACGATATAGCTACTTATGGTGGTTGTAACTATTTTAAGAGGAGAGAAATTAAAATACTATCACTGTGATTTTAAATTGCTGGATTGAAGTTTACTATATGCAGTAAATTCTTATCTGGCTACTCAAAAGATCACTTTAATGTTATAAAGTGAACAAGCAAGAGATACAAAGAAATAAAGATAATCAGAATCACAACCCCCATAGTGAAATGAATTCCCCTACGCTGGATTCCCAAGCCTTCCCCTTTAGCCTTGGCTCTCTTTCATTTTAGAGCCTCTTCTTTCAATTGTAAAGGTCACTTTGTTTCTTGTGTCACGGCTTCCAGCACCCACACTCTCTCATTCATTCCCTTCCTCCCTCTCCCACCAAGTGTGTATTTTTATCTCGGGTCCAAGGTCTCCTTCTATCTCCCACAGGTTTCTATTTTGCTTCTAGGTTTCTCTCTGTGTCTGCACTTCCTGCTTCATGTGCTTATTCCTGTCTTCCCTAATATTGATTCTTGTCCATGCTGCCCAGTCACTCTTAATGATTTTTGACATATTTAAGGGAGGAGTGCTTCCTTGTGCAGTCTACTCTGATTCTCCCCTGGCAGGATACAAGTAACTCTCATCACAGTCAATGAGTTATAGCTGTATCCTACGAGGGGCCCACCTGAAGAATCCTTTTGCATTTAGCCTGATCCATCTCTGGTTTCATAACTGATGTGCCCTACTAAGAGGATTCTGTATGAAGAATTTCCTTAATGAATGCATTGAAAAATCTCCCCATTTGATTATATTGAAACATTTGACCTTTCCAGCTGAAGACTTTTCCTCCAGTGGGCTCAAGAATTATTCACCTCTCAGAGACTGTTTTAGAAGGGATTATATAACCAAAGTAAAAACTTACTTGAGGCATGAGGTGACACTACCGAGGTCAGGCATTAAGAACATTCTGTCTCTTTCATGCTGCAAAACCAAGAACAGAACCATGAGCTTCTAAATAGTCTTACTTTATAGCTTGCCTTTACTCTTGCTATTGTGATAATTTTTGGAAAGGTTAAAGCCGGATCTTCAATTGATGTGAGTTGAGCTACGCTGATTTACACGAGGGGGGCATCTGGCCCTGGGACTTTAAGGTGATTCAGGGAATCTTCAGGTCAATGAGTTTCAAACCTATAAAGAGGAAGTCGGTGAAATTATTAAACAAATGTATCTTTTCATTCTCTTTTTTAATTCTTAATTGTCTGGCTCCAAGGTTGAGGTTTGAATCCCATGTCTAAAATCATTATTATACTTCCCTGATGAGTTGGTATTTGGATCCTTACAGCTTTTTTTTTGAAAAAAAAGAAATTAAGTAGTTTTAAAATATTTGGTTCTTAAATCACTAAGGAGTTCTGTCAAATGTTGAAAATATTCAATCTGGGTTGACAAATATATCTACACAGGATGAGCCATAGAAACTATTGACCATGTCAGGAATTAAGGCCTGTAGATAAAGAACAGATGAATGCTGAAATGTTAAAAGTTAGCACTCGTAGATTATATTAAACCAGAACTTTGATGGGCAATAGAGAGGAGCATTTCTACTACAACATCACAGACATAATCTGATAGATTGTTGGAGCACTCTGTGTTTGCAAACAATGGCCACTTTAGTCCCTCTATAGGGAAGTAGCCTACGTTTTAGAATGGAAACCCCATGAGTTTGCACCCACCAAATTTCCTCGTAGACTTTAAGGCCAGAAGGAACCATCATGATCAACTCATGACCTCCTGCACATCACAGGCTATGCAAGCTCACCGTTCCACTTTGTAATAGGTCCATAACCTGTGGCTGAGTTACTGAAGTCCTCACATCTTGTTCTAAAAGCTTCAAGTTACAGAGAACCCACCATTTACTCTAGTTAAAAACAGCGAGTGACTTGTGCCTCATGCTGCAGAGGAAGATCAAATAAACCCCAGAGTCTCTGCCAATCTGACTTGGGGGAAAATTCCTTCCTAACTGCAGATATGGCAATCAGTTAGACCCTGAGCATGTAGATGAGACCCACCAGCCAAGATACCCAGGGCAAATTTTCTGTAGTAACTCAGAGCCCTCCCCATCTGTGGCTTTTGGAGATACTTGCTCATAGCAGACGCAGATGCATCATATGCCACTGTAGGCAATCTCATCATACCATCCCTTCCATAAATTTAGCAAACTCAATCTTGAAACAAGTTAGGTTTTTGCCTCCTCTACTCTCGTTGGAAGGCTGTTACAGACCTTCACTCATAAGCATTTCACCTGTGGAAGATGGGGGAAGGGTTTGCCACTCCACAGTGTGTTTAAACCACCAAACCTGGGAATCCATTGAAATTCAGGGGGACTTGCCTCTTGCCTCCATACTAAACCCTTATGCCTGTCAGCTCTGCCCCTTTCCTCCTGTGTCTTCCCCACCATCACTTTGCTGTCTCCCCACCTGAATAGCTGGAACCCAACTCCTCCAGCCACTCTGAGCTTGTCTTCACTGCAACTCTGAGCTCAAGGGAGAGCGATCACATTGGGCAACAGCTGGAGTTACACAGAGTGATTTGATTAGCAGCACAGAGTCACTGGGCTAGCAGAGTGATTGGATTAGCTCTTAATGAACTGTTGCTGTTACATCCAGTCTGTCAGTTTGCAGATGACACTAAACTGGGAAAAGGAGTACTTGTGGCACCTTAGAGACTAACCAATTTATTTGAGCATGAGCTTTCGTGAGCTACAGCTCACTTCATCAGATGCATACCATGGAAACTGCAGCAGACTTTATATATACACAGAGAATATGAAACAATACCTCCTCCCACCCCACTGTCCTGCTGGTAATAGCTTATCTAAAGTAATCTTCAGGTTAGGCCATTTCCAGCACAAATCCAGGTTTTCTCACCCTCCACCCCGCCACACAAATTCACTCTCCTGCTGGTGATAGCCCATCCAAAGTGACAACTCTTTACACAATGTGCATGATAATCAAGTTAGGCCATTTCCTGCACAAATCCAGGTTCTCTCACTCCCTCACCCCCCTCCAAAAACCCACCCCCATACACACACAAACTCACTCTCCTGCTGGTAATAGCTCATCCAAACTGACCACTCTCCAAGTTTAAATCCAAGTTAAACCAGAACATCTCGGGGGGGGGGGGGGTAGGAAAAAACAAGAGGAAATAGGCTACCTTGCATAATGACTTAGCCACTCCCAGTCTCTATTTAAGCCTAAATTAATAGTATCCAATTTGCAAATGAATTCCAATTCAGCAGTTTCTCGCTGGAGTCTGGATTTGAAGTTTTTTTGTTTTAAGATAGCGACCTTCATGTCTGTGATTGCGTGACCAGAGAGATTGAAGTGTTCTCCGACTGGTTTATGAATGTTATAATTCTTGACATCTGATTTGTGTCCATTTATTCTTTTACGTAGAGACTGTCCAGTTTGACCAATGTACATGGCAGAGGGGCATTGCTGGCACATGATGGCATAAATCACATTGGTGGATGTGCAGGTGAACGAGCCTCTGATAGTGTGGCTGATGTTATTAGGCCCTGTGATGGTGTCCCCTGAATAGATATGTGGGCACAATTGGCAACGGACAGGCCTAACAAAGAAAATAACAGAACGCCACTAGCCGTCACCTTCAGCCCCCAACTAAAACCCCTCCAACGCATTATTAAGGATCTACAACCTATCCTAAAGGATGACCCAACACTCTCACAAATCTTGGGAGACAGGCCAGTCCTTGCCTACAGACAGCCCCGCAACCTGAAGCAAATACTCACCAACAACCACATACCACACAACAGAACCACTAACCCAGGAACTTATCCTTGCAACAAAGCCCGTTGCCAATTGTGCCCACATATCTATTCAGGGGACACCATCACAGGGCCTAATAACATCAGCCACACTATCAGAGGCTCGTTCACCTGCACATCCACCAATGTGGAGAGAGAAGGGGAACATGGAGCCCGAAGCTAGGGATAACAGAAGTGTATATTTCTCTTCTTGCACCCAGAATCTATTATACATAAATCAATGATGCATTCAGATTTGCTTTCCTTTATTTCCTTTCATCTGCTGCATATGACAAGAAAACCAAGGGATTAATGTGACATCTCAACAAATCCTCACCCTGCCATCCAGCCATTCCTGAAATTCCATGCCGTTCAGATCATTTGACATTAAGTTCTCCACTGCAGAAATACTTATCTGGCCACGGGGTTGCTTCCTCCAATAATTGATACTCCAGAATGGGAAACAAAACAGTCTTCGATGCCCCCTGCTTTAGCATACCACAGCTGGCTGCAGCGCGCTTACCAGCTTGACAGCCTGTGGCTATGAGGGAGCACGCAGACAGTCTTTTTTTTTTTCCTAGCAGGATCCAGCGCTTTGTGCAAGGATGTCTTTAAACAAATAAATTTCTTCTGTGAAAAATGAAAGAGGCAGAAAAAAGCAATAATATCACATAATCTGCATAGTCAATATGTGCAACTGCAAGCATGTTTTCAGCCCTCTAATAGACCATCATAAACATGCAGGATTTTATGGCATTCAGCTAAAGAATAGCTTACATAAATTAGATGAAATGCAATTTCTTTGTTTGCATTCTGAAGTTTATTTCCTTTTATGTTAGTAATTAAATCAGGGGGAAATACTGCATCGTGGAATGTACCAAAGCATAGCCATGATTGCATGAGGATACCATAGGAATGACCTCCTTTTGCTCTGGACACTGTGTAGATTGCATCTTTGGACTGCCCAGCAAGATTCACGGAGCTGAGACAGGGTCATCCAGTCGAAAACAGTTTGGCATCGTTGCCCTCCCAACTCATCCAAGGGGCTTGGTGCCAAAAGAAGTATTGACTGGCTAGTCAGGACTCAGTTGTGCTTTTGAAGTCACGGGCCTTCATTAGGGTGTGTGCAGAGGTTTATTGCCCCAGTGGGATGCATGTTACAGGAGGAAAACATTTCCTGGAGCTCCAGGTGCACACAGGAGCCTCCATCCCTAAAAGGGCTGCTGGCCTCTCCTTTATGGTTGGCCAGATACTGTAGCTAGTGGGGAAATGGAGTATTGGTGGTCCCATTCCTCTGAGGTGGCTGGGTACCTATTGCTATACCTATTGTAATGGCAGTTATTTTCAAATAGGTATTTTAAAAATGTGTATAGATTTGAAACGCTAATATTACTCCTGTGTCTAGACAGACCAGTATGCTGTTGTTACTAGTGCCCAATTCTACCCCCAAACCTCCAACAGTAACATGACTCCTATGGTTGTCACCTGAGAAGCAGGGCTCTCTTCCCTCTATATATTGTGCCACAAGGGATTTGCTTCTTAAGCAAGGTTAAATCAGCTAACAACACAGAGCATGGCTAAGCAATTCCTATCGGGAAAGGATGAAGGTCCTTTTTGCTCTTCAGTTCAAAGATACTGAAAGTTCTTTAAGCCATGTTTTAAATGTGGGAGATTTGTCCTTGATCTGCCCCAGGGGATTTGAGTCCTACCAATCTAATGATTTTTAAGACAGTGAGCTAGTCCTTTCTGTGCCGACAACGTTCAGGACTGGATCTCCACACAATTGTTTACCTAGAGGTCAACCAAACACATTAAGAGGAAAAAATATGCCTTTCCTGGTAGGATTTTGACACAGTTGCTATTTAATTGTTTTAGATTTCCTAGGCAAGTAAGTATCCCACAATCTCTGAAGTATACGAAATGACAAATATTCACATTTATTGCAAACAGGGATATGATCGCTATGCTTTGAATTCTATGTGTGTAATCCTAGCCCCATTAAACTCAATGACAATATTCCCATTGGTTTCAGTGGGCCGAGGATTTAACCCTGTCATTCTATTACTTTGCCATACCATCATCTCTGCTAATGTTATTTAATTCCATATTAAAAGAAACTCAGAATTGCATTAGGGCAATTTATAATTGAGAAATCAGTAGTCAGAAATTGGTGCGTTTAAATAACAACTTCAGTGTTTATTTTGCCCTCATGCATAAACATAATATTTTAATAGCATAAAATGAGTTGAATATAATGTTAGGTTTAATAAAAGTACAAATAATTGTATTATATTAGACTTTAATTTTATATTAATAAATATTTTATGTAACCACTGACAGGAAATGTATCCAATAATACAAACTGGAATTTCTTTTGCAGTCTCAAACTGTTAGTTTCAGTCCAAGAAATAGTCTTCAAACTTGTCTGCTTTCATAAGTCTTAATGAGATTTGCAGTGTTAGTTCACAAGTTAATTTTAATTTTTGTTTTAGAAATTCCATTGTTGCTTCTTGGATCTACAGAAGTATCCCACAATATATTGTGCATTTCTATACAGAAATTAGTTTTTTGAACTAATTGAAGGTTGAGTAGTTCATAAAATTGAACATCTCAAAGTTACAGCAGGTCGGGTGCATAAGTTGCAGTATGACACACTGCATCTATTTCTTCAAATCACTGCAAAGTGATTTCCAGTGCACCGAAGGCATCAGAATGTGAAGGGATGTTGACTTGTTCTTCATCACTTCCATTGCATGATCTTTTTTTTTTTTTTTTTTAATTGTCAGGAAAAATGGTTCGTATGACTGGTCGGGTTTAAGATTGGCATTCATAAAATCGAGGTTCTACTGTACACAAGTACAGAATTTATAGGAACACTCCTCTGACTGATATGTCTTAAGTCATTGATATGTCATTGTTATATATATAACATTAAAATATTTGGGGGATGAAAAGTATTAGAGAATGCAAAAAAAACCAACCAGTAATAAGGTACATGAGCCCTTGCTACAAAACAAAATTCAGTAGATGAAGGTTCATACTTTGACATTTTTCCTTCTTTAGTACATCAGCTAGATACAATTTGCAGGGGGGGAAAAATCTGTATCTTTCCTACCAGGAGTATTTATATTTAGAGTGGTGGTAACATATGAGTTAAAGGGACACAATGGAAACAAGTATCCCTCTGCTACCTGAATTTTGTACCTGCTATTGTTATAACAACAAACACCAAATAAGCTTACTACCACAAAAGAGATTAGAGAGAAAATAAAAAAAACCAAACTTTTTTCTCAGTTTATTTATATGCATTTGGTGGCAGTTCTTATGTAGTCTGTTTCAGCATTTCCCCTGTATAGTAATTCTATGCAAACTCATGCACACACAAATAAGGTGACTCACTTGAATAGTCGCATTGAAACGGATAAAAATTCCTCAGTGAGACCCACCCATGTCTGTAACTGATGGGAGCGAGACTGGTTTAACTTGTGTGCCCACTACATGGAACAGTTTCGCTCTGCAAGATTTGACAGACGCTGAGGTGAAAATGAATGTACCATTTTTGTCTCCTGCTCAGGCCTGACACACGACTTTAAGAATTCTTTATTTAATTTACATGGCAATCAATTGGATTTGATTGGTTCCATTAGCTGAAGCCAATGGAACTACTGACATGAGTAAAATGACTTCTATGAATGTGTGTTTGTAGGGTCAGGCTTTAGTCAATTCCTGTGCTGTGTGGCTTTTTCACACAACACTGAGATGAGAAAAATATTTTTAACATAAAAATATAATGGGATTGTTAAATCACAAAACTTGGCTGGGGGATTGAGGGTCTGCTGTAGCAGCTGGAACTCAATTTCTCACTTTTTTTTTTTTTTAAGTGACTAATTTCAGAGTTGGCTATGCCTTTTTACAATACAATTGGCCTCATTTCTGACAAAATTAAAAAAAAAAGCAAAGTTAAAAGACATGATTGTAATGTAAAGTGTTTCCTACTAATATTAGGAAATTTACTGTAAATGTCAAAATTATAAGGATCACAGATAATACTAACAACTCTTCAGGAAAAAAAGATGTACATATTGAAAACTTTGAACTTGTGGGGCTTAACCTTTTCGACACCTGTTGTCAAACCTTTGTCAGTAATAACCTGTTTGGAATATTTTAAAAAAAAATGTCTTAAAGACATTTGTTATAAATTAATTGACAGCCAATGACAGAGGATGTAGTGGCCAAGATGTTTCAAACAAGCACAGAAAAATTCACTGTAAATAGAACCATGCACTAAGGGATTCTGAATTGATGCCATGTAGAGTTAAAGGACTCCTTTAATCTTCTAATTAACTTGGAATGAGAAGGAGCAGCTTTTACTTGAGATTTGTGCCCATGTGAAATATACGCTAGCTACATTATGCATCAGAGATCTTGCAATGCGATTCTTCACTATTTTTAAATAAAATGTTGAGACCATAAATGTGCTAGTTACAGTAAATGATTTTAGACTTTTATTTTAAGCTTAATCGTGGCTGAAGAAAATATTTGGTGCAAAGTTTAGACTGATAACATTACCCCTGCCATACTAAGTTGAGGTGACTGTTAAAGCTGTAAAGAACTGGAACAATAGTCATGATGTCTCTCTCTATGCTGTCCTCTGGAGCTGCAATAAATTGGTTATAAGATTCTGAGAATATCCAAAATGTATTTAAAACAAAAAAGTACAGTTACCTTTTTTGGAATTTGAACAACATTAATACACAGGCCATGATAAGAGGTTGACCAAACACGAATGGGTCTTTTAAAGATAACTACAGAGTAGGAATAAGATGTTTTAATTCTTGTATGGAAAATTCATGTATGTTAATCATGATACTATATTAAAATCCTTTACCAGAGCAAGGTTAAAGTTTGATGTTTTAAGGTAACCTGAACAGTTATGTAAAATGCTAAGACTAGTGGTCATAAAAAGCATAGAAATTATAGATGGAAGAAACAACAAATGTATGGAGCCAGATTTTCAGCCCCTCTATTTTCAAATGCCAGTTTTAACAGATGCGGCTCACGACATCTGAAACATTGAACATATTCCCAATTTTTGCCTGGAAACAGCTCTCTGTGTGCACAATTTAGGAAATGATGATTTTATGTATGTGGCAGGAAGGGTGGCCAAGAGCTAGGGCGTTAGGGTGCTTGCCTGGGCTGTGGCTCAACTCCCTTCTCTGCCACAGGCTTCCTGGATGACCCTGGGCAGGTCACTTAGTCTCTCTGTGCCTCAATGCCCCATCTGTAAAATGGGGATAATAGTTCCTTAGCTCACAGGAGTGTTGTGAGGATAAATAAACTTAATATTGCAAGGTGATCCAATGCTGTGTACTATATCAATAGATGAAACAGGTGTGCCTGCTTTTGAGATAGCAATTTATGTAGAAAAACAGAAATGAAGGCCAGTTTGAGTTTGACTGATTATTTTGTACCATTAGTTCATGTCCATCACTCTGCAACTGCAGGATGTTTGCTACAGTACTTTGTGCAGACTAATTGCTTATATTGCTGTTCAAGGAGTGGTCTCTTTGAAGAACCCAATGTCTTAGGGTATAGTTCTTTTTCAGTCACTTGCTGATTTGACTTCAAACCATGTGTGACTTGAAACAAAACTCTCTTTCTCAGAATGGAAATTTGGATGTCACCAAGCATGCTGTTCATTGTGAAGATTGAGGCACAAATAGTTGCAGATTAGTTCTAGGACAGTGAAATAATTTCACGGTATGAGAAACCTATTGTGCCTGATTTGCTTTTAGGTGGTTTGGATGGATTTTGTTGTAAATATTGCCAGAAAAGTGTGGAAGTTCTGCGTTATTAGATAAATTGGAAAAACAGAGCTTGGTGACTCATTGGCAGATTGAAAGCAGAGCAGGCTGTCGTGTGGAGACACCTGCGTTCTGAACCACGCACAGCAATTACAGCACCAGCTTTTGTTCCTGACTTCAGGAATATCAATTTTATCATGAAAGGAGTGATGGTGCTTTGTGCTTTGACTTCCCATTGGTGGTAGATGTACTGCAGAGTTGGCGTACCTCTTGAAGGAGAACATTTTCCTGCACTTCCAGCTTGATTACTGCAAAGTTTGAGGCAAATCCTGTGTAGGTGTATTGTCTGTTGTAAGGGAACAGGAGAAGCACCAACTAGATATGACACATTTTGCACCTTTTCCTGTTATGAATTGTGCCCGAACAAATTATTTTCATGCATGTATTAATTATCCATAATTATTTGTTGGATAATTACTTCAAATCATTTTAAGCCTGTTTTGTTGCTGTTGTGAGTATTCAAGTGGTTTTGATTAGATGTATAGGTCACCTGGTATATTTCTGTTCTCTGACTGAGTAAATGTAAGTGTCAGAATCACATTTCCGGTGGGTGGGAGAGGGGAGAGAAGCCTAGAGGATTCTGATTTGGAGATATGATTTCTGCAAATATCCTGCCAGGTCTCCT
Organism: Eretmochelys imbricata; assembly: GCF_965152235.1. Taxonomy (NCBI): domain Eukaryota; kingdom Metazoa; phylum Chordata; order Testudines; family Cheloniidae; genus Eretmochelys; species Eretmochelys imbricata. Next base: position 14,263,860 of record NC_135578.1, read on the forward strand.
TAAAACTAATTGATTCGAAGGACGTTCCTGCCAGTAAACTCATCCATTAGAATTTTCCTAAAATGTAATCACAGAAGAGTTGAATTTGTTTAATACTTTGAACAAATTCAATTTTTTTTTCAGTGTTCACCCAACTCTGAACTCAAACAATGTTAATTTTATGAAAGGTCGCACACAGCTAAAATTTTGGGCATGGCTGTGTCAGAGGATGCTGAGAGATAAATCCCTCACTATTTACTTCTGTTTCCAATTGCTCTGAGAAGCCTATTTTTGTCAGTCAGAGAAAATATATGGCTCACCAGATGCCATTAGTTTGAAAAATAAGGAGGATGTCTTTTTGTCTGAAAGGAGTAGAACTTTAATGGCATCACAGCAGTAATGAAGAGCTAAGCTGCTAACCTTATCTTTGAAAAAGTCTTAGGATGAAGACACTGCTATTCACTTACAGCCATTCAGATTCAGAAACAACCTTTTACAGTAAACTCAGAGGGGAAAAAAAAATCCATAAGGAAATAGTAAGAGTTACCAGGAAGTGAGATTTTTGTTCCCCCCCGTAGCAGGGTTAAAAGCAGCCCTTGAGGGGGCTGCGGCTGGGAAAAGCTGAGTGAGGAGCTGACCACAGGTGGCCCTTATAAGAGGACTGAGGGCCAGAAGCTGGGGGAGTCTCAGTCTAGCCCTGGAGTGGGAAAGGCTAGCTGCCGGGGAGCAAGGTACCTGCGGTGGAGCAGTGCTGGGGAAGGGTAAAGGGAGCTGGGGAGCTCCAGCCTGGTAAACCCCCAGGCTGCAGGCCTCGGTGAAGGCCTACAAAAGGTACTGGGGCTGCAGAGGGGCAGCCTGAGGACAGGCAGAGGCAGCTGGTCCTACCCCTTGCCAATGATGAGTGGCCATTACACACTGCAGTCTGCCCCAGTGAGCGGGGGCTAGATGGCAACTGGCAGTAGCTGCTGACGCAAGGTGAGGTTAGAGGGTTGGGGGTACTGCTGGGGCAGAACCCTGAGGGAAAGGGGCACCAGGGTCTGGAAGGGACATGGGGCCAGCGTCAGGCGAGACACCGGCCTGCAGAGGGCGCTCCAGGCTGGAAGAGGTAATTCCCAAGACTACCAGCAGGAGGCGCTGCACCAGTGAGTCATCGCCTCGCTACACCCCCTCCATGGGAACAGGCACTTTTAACAAAATAGTATAAAATATTTTGACCCACAAAACTTAATTTTTGTTTGAGGACCTTTGCTGGCTACACATGATCTTGTGTAAATAGACTACATTGACAAGGAATATAGAGTATAATGTAAGCTGCAAGACTTGAACTTCTTAGAAAAGTTTAAAGAGAGAAAAATCATCAGTAAAATTAAGTGAATTTTATACTCACCGGAGGTGTCAGGATTATAGCACTGAGGGTACAAAATAGGCAATGCATGCTTCACGTGCCATCACCTTAATATGCCACATTCCTGGTGAGAAGGAGCCACTGCCAGCAGAGACAACCTGTAACTCTTGATGGTAAGGGTGCAGAATTTAAAGGTGGGGGGGGGGTGGGAAGTGACTGCCCCACAAGTTGCCTCTGGCTCCTTTCTCACTCCCCCTGCACTTCCCACACCTGCTCCAAGCCGGCACCACCTTGCTTCCACTTTCCTCACAGCTCTTTCCACACTTACTTCTCCCATAGCCTCCCTGCTGCGGGCACAGTGCAGGCTGGAGCAGGCTCCGGACACCTACTACCAAGCAGGTAACTGCGGCTGTGGGCGAGGAAGGGACAGGATTTGGAGGGCTTCCCCATGCCCCCTTTGGCAGAGCTGTGCTGCCAGCCCTGTCTCTCTTCCCTGCTCCTAGCAGAGCTCAGCAGGAGCACTAGCTGTTGGAGCCTTTCCCAGGCATGTCTCCCCCCCTGCAGCCACACGCAGCCTGACTCCCACCCAGCAGAAATCTGGGGGACCAAGTGACCCCGCGTGCCCCTGCCACGAATCACCTCTGACTGCCAGAGATGGTCTAGCTCAGCATCCATGACCATTCAATTTCTTCACCGACAAGGTCGCTGTTTTTGGTGGTGGAGTATTTTGTGGTGTGGACTTAGTAGAAACTTTTTTTCCTACAGGCTGTTGAACACCCACTGCATAATAACTTTGTATACGACTTACCTCTCTTGGTCCGATATCACAGATGTATAAATATCTTTGTCACTGTCTGTCCCTTGAGCCATCTTTCCTAGGGAAAGAATTCAGTGGAATTAGCCACTGAGATACTGGTAATTTAACCCCCATTACTTAAAAAAAAAAAAAAAAAATCCTTGAGAAAAGTAGGGCAATAGACAAAGCTAAACTCCACTCCCACTGCCGAGTTGTGTCTTTTATTAAACATTAAACACCAGTTCTTGACACAGAACAGCACTTCTATGGAAAGACCTCCAAAAATCTCTCATCTACTGTATCGTACAACACCTGATGGACTATTTTGAATTATTGGTGGAGGGGAGACAAAACAGTTTGAAATATACCTGCTTGTGTTGAGGTGACTTTGGGACAAACCTCTCCTGATTTCTGCTGCACACCCTGCACTGTTTCATGTGCAGAACTCCCATTGGCATCCATGAGATTGCTACCTGAGAATATGCTTCCGTTACCTCCTCTGTGGATACAAGATCTGCTATATGGCAAGAAGAGGTCCATTTTATTTCTTGAATATAGAGCCTAAACTCTTCTGTGTGGCACTGTGCTCCAAGGTTATAAGGAGTAAAGCTTGCTGTCTCTAAAATCAGCTTCTTTAGCGTGTTTTACTGTTAATTCCTTGGGTATACAAAATATTTATTTTAAATTTGCCAAACAACTAAAGGGATAATCTTATTATGCATGCAGCTGGGAATTGTTTGGAGGCTAAAGAGAAGGTTGGACTGTCATTCCATAAGAATAGTTTTTTTCCAGGGACTAGAATGTAATTTATAGAAAATGCTAGGCTATGAAATTCCACTCCTGCGCAGCGGGATGCTTCTGGATTCAGCACGAAGTTGTAGTAGATGCTGACGTGCAGGTGGTGTGCAGAAATGGCTGTCTTACATAGGAGGAAACACTGTTTTCTCGGTGTAAGAAGAGTGGTATGTTAACTGATGGTGTAGCCTTGGCAGAGCACTCCATCTCTAGCCGCATGAGGGCATGTTTCAAAGTTGAACCTTGATTAAGTCCCATTGATGGATCCAGAGGCAACTACATTAGTCACCCAATTGTTCTTGCCTTGAGAGGATTCTTGCTACAATGTTGGACCTTACCACTGAAAGTAAGCAAGCAGGAGCAGTGAAAATGGAGGGATCTGCGGTGGTGTGTGGGTCCCTTAAAAGGCTTTAATTAGTGGGATTTTCTCAGTGGTACCTGCACTCTGATCTGAAGTGTGTAAAAGGAAAAGTTATACAGCTGGGAATATTCAGCTTCTCTGAGGCATACTGCTGCTTTGTATCATGTTTTTCTTTGCAGGCAATGACAATAGGGAATACTACACCAAGCAGAACTGTTAGCAGATAATGATGATGATGATGATGATGATTTGGTATTTTTGTTACAGTGGTGGCCGGGGCTCAGATCAGGATTTGGACCCTTTTAAGATAGGTGCTGTACAGCAACAGAGACAGACTCTATCACTGCAAAGATCAGACTGTTTATAATCAAAGAAGATACATACAAAGTGATGCGGGCAGGAAGCTGTAGAATATATACACATATTTCTCCCTCTTTTAAAAGTTGGTAGTTACATGGCTTAAAAGAGTTTTCTTAACTGCCTCTGCACCAAACCATTGTACAATAGGAGTATGTAATATGAGGCCTCTGTGTTCCGCAGAAGCCAGCAAGAACAAATTATGCTCAAATTCTGTGGATCGCAATGCACCAGACTGGACATCATCTTGGTTACCAGACCATCCTTTTGGTGAGCTATGCTGCTGTTAGTTGGAAGCATGTTTATTCTCTTAATCTATTTTGAATAGTCTAGTTGTTTATATAGCCATTGAGGAGCAAGTTTAAACATGATTCTGTTTCTATAACTGGTGCCACCATGCGGAATTCCCCGCAATATTTTGACATCATCATCTGATAAATTGTTTCTTTGTAAACCACTATAAATTTAAAATGAATAAATTCATCCTGACATATGGAGAGCATTGCATGCAGGTGGAGCTGAATGTACCACAAGACTGTTTCTTTTTTATATGTTTACTTGCTTTCCTTGGTCTTCTAATAGTTCAATTAGTGAATGAAGAAGAGTTGTAGGAAGTGATGGTCTATTACTCTTCAGTAATATGACTGAGTTTATGGTAGTGTTACTTAGCCCAATCCTGAGAGATACTGTGTGACTCAGTAAACTCAGTCAAATTTGGTGGCAATCGGAACCTCAAAGGATTTGGATCCATTGTGCTATTCTTCTGGGAATATTCTTTTCCTGGGCTGTATCCCCATGGTACAGAATAGTAGAAATGATACTAAGTATCTCTAGCTTGGATTTGTTTGAGGTGGTGCAATCGAACAGGAGCCAGCTTACTTTCTGGCAGTTGCACACCTTTTCATTTTCTTCAGATTATGATGACTGAGCTTTGTGACAGCCTACAGCAGATGTGCAACTGAGAGATGAGACTTCATATGCAACGCATGCCAAAGACCGAAAAGGTCTGACAAATATAAATGACTATGGTGAGTTAGAAACTCGTTTGTTGAAGTGTTAAAACTTCTTGAGATGCAATGAAATGAAGTCTCTATCTAGCCACTAAAAATAAATGCCCAGAGGAGAAAACTAGACAGCAAATTTGAGGGTTTTTTTAAGATATTCAAATTTATGTTAAAAAGAGCATCTCTCTTCCATTTATGATGAACACATTCTGTAAATGTGTTATATATAAAGTTGTATATCGTTTGCTTTATCAGCCACCAGATATTAAAATGCATTTTATAATGGAGTTTTGAAGAGGATAATTTCAGCAAATGAGCTTGAGATATTTCGGTATCTGACAAACATGCCGTGAGAATAACAAGAGTGCGTAGAATACAGTGAGAGATGTCACTGGTACTCTCCCATTACCTTCTTCTCTCCTAACTATCTCTTTTTTATTTATTTTATTGATTGATTGATTTTTGTGATGTGAAAGGGCTGTCTCTGAAAAAACGAATTTTGCATAACATTTTTACATAGAGATTCACAGCAACACCTACAATAGTGAGAGGGTTAAAATCAAGTCCTAGGGTTTAAAAAAAGATTTAGGCACTGTATATCAAGAACATAGATTTCTGTAAAGACTTGGAGTTTGTGGGACATACATTGTAGGCGGCTTCTATTTTGGTACATCAGGTTTTGTGTGGGTCAGTGATTCCACCTGTGAAAATGAGTATGTACCATTTAGTGACACACAGTCTACATTTTCAGAGTAGCAGCCGTGTTAGTCTGTATTCACAAAAAGAAAAGGAGTACTTGTAGCACCTTAGAGACTAACAAATTTATTTGAGCATGTAGTGTCCAGGAAGTGGATCTCTTGTGTGGACTGGTCCAGGCTGAGGTTGATGGTGGGATGGAAATTGTTGAAATCATGGTGGAATTCCTCAAGGGCTTCTTTTCCATGGGTCCAGATGATGAAGATGTCATGAATATAGCGCAAGTAGAGTAGGGGCATTAGGGGATGAGAGCTGAGGAAGCGTTGTTCTAAGTCAGAATATGAACAAGAGGCTGCTAGGCAGCTCTCCAACACCACTTTCTACAAGCCATTACCCTCTGATCCCACTGAGGGTTACCAAAAGAAACTATACCATTTGCTCAAGAAACTCCCTGAAAAAGAACAAATCCGCACAGACAGACCCCTAGAATCCTGACCTGGGGTATTCTATCTGCTACCCAAGATCCATAAACCTGGAAATCCTGGACACCCCATCATCTCAGTCATTGGCACCCTGACAGCAGGATTGTCTGGCTATGTAGACTCCCTCCTCAGGCCCTACGCTACCAGCACTCCCAGCTATCTTCGAGACACCACTGACTTCCTGAGGAAACTACAATCCATCGGTGATCTTCCTGAAAACACCATCCTGGCCACTATGGATGTAGAAGCCCTCTACGCCAACATTCCACACAAAGATGGACTACAAGCCGTCAGGAACAGTATCCCCGATAATGTCACGGCAAACCTGGTGGCTGAACTTTGTGACTTTGTCCTTACCCATAACTATTTCACATTTGGGGACAATGTATACCTTCAAACCAGCGGCACTGCTATGGGTACCTGCATGGCCCCACAGTATGCCAACATTTTTATGGCTGACTTAGAACAATGCTTCCTCAGCTCTCGTCCCCTAATGCCCCATACTCTACTTGCGCTATATTGATGACATCTTCATCATCTGGACCCATGGAAAAGAAGCCCTTGAGGAATTCCACAATGATTTCAACAATTTCCATCCCACCATCAACCTCAGCCTGGACCAGTCCACACAGATCCACTTCCTGGACATTACATGCTCAAATAAATTTGTTAGTCTCTAAGGTGCCACAAGTACTCCTTTTCTTTTTACAGTCTACATTTGTGGCCTACTCCTTAAAACTATTGGGAAATTGTGGCTGCCTACTTACAGTGTGTTTCATGAAGAGAGGATCATGTTAATGCTCTGTGAACTGCACAGAATGCCAGTCAATACCTGAATGAAACACAGGCCCTGAAAAGCCTTGCATTGTTTAAATCGTGGACAGTTTTGAAGCCACCTAAACCACCTCTTCCATTGTTACCAATTCTTACTAATTATTCCTGAGTGACATTATTTTGGCCTCTGTTGCCAATGTGCTCACAAAGTTGTCTAGCCTTCACACAATCTTGATAAAGGAAAATGAGACAGACAGACTCTCCTTCCACAATACCCTGTAGTCTAAGGGAATGTACACTAACCTGACTTCTGGACACATCTTTTCCACTAATATTTGTTAATATTTCTGGGATCTTCATAACTTTATTATGAATCAAAACCTCATGCTACTTTGACGGTAACCATCTTCCACCCATTTCACAGATCAGAGTGCTCCCACAAGGATACTTCAGGCATAGTTAGGAGTAGGACCCACGTGTCTATATAAGAGCTAAGTCTCATTTGCTTTAGCATACAGCCTTTCAGAAGGAATGTGCCAAATTTGGTGCTTCTGTTATTGAGAACAACACAGTATTGACCTTCTATTATACCATTTATAGATGTTTGGCTGCTATCTCTGATGCTAGCAGGTGTGATTAAGTGGCAGGGGCTCATTTTTTTTATATCCAGAGGTCCCAAGTTCATTTTCTGCTCACAACCCAAACCGAGGTCATGTTACATTTGGTTATGATATTCTGTCTATAACCACTAAATCACACTCTGCTTCCAGAGCCAGGAACAGGAACACTGATGCCCCAAATTTTTCTGCTGTCTTGCAAATAGTAGTGTATCCCACTGGCAAAGTATATGTTGTGTTTCCTTGTACTGGTGATCCACATATAAGAAATCAGCATGTTTTTATCCCACCACTTATGTCTCTAGTGAAAGTAGATGGGGTATGTGCTGTGGATCTGAAGGTTGTGAGCTTAAGCCTTATGGAGGACCTACATGGACTTTAAAAATTATACTCATAAATTTAAATGTTAGTACAAGGACCACAGAGTAATAGCTGAGATTATTATGTCTGCCAAACATTGACTTAAGAAATGATTTTGAACGTTGTGTTAATATTTGTTTTGTTCTTGCAATTTTATTGTTTGTCTTTTGATTAATGAAAGCTGTCCCTTTAAGATCCTGTATTTGAGATTGAGAACAGTGTGTAGGAGATTATCTCTGTGTGTCCAGAGACTGGAAAACCCAATCTATGCAGGATACATTGTCAGAACTTGATTTAGTAAATGTCACACCTTTGAGAATGTGGCTTGCTTTCTGGAAAGTTACATTAATACTTCCAGGATGCCTCAGTATGCTGATAACACACTCTAGAACCTTTCACCTGAAGTTCACTAGTTTGTATTCTGCTTAATTAAGCAGGAATGCAAAGTTGTTTCCAACTAATGGGTCTTTGGTGGTCAAAAATTAGATCAGTTTTGTGGTTCCGAGTTCCAGCTCTCTCATCACAAATTCACCACTGTATTTTGCACTATACTGCAAGCTCTTCAGGGCAAAGACCCTCTCTCACTATGTGTTTGTACAGTACCTGACAAAATGGGGCCACGATCTTGGTTGGGTCTTCTAGCAAGAGCTCCTGCAGGCCAAAACTGCCTTATGCTAAATTTGCAATTTGGCACCACTGTAATTGTCACATACTTTCAGGGTGGACAGAGTGAGTTCAAAAATCAGAAAATAATTTTTTAAAAACAATTTGTTTACAAAATCTCATGATTTTGAGACAAACTCATGATTTTTTGGATTCAGACTCTCATGGGGGGATGTGGCAATTGTGAGCAACTAAAGTGCTTGTGGTGACAACAATTTAAATGAAAGGGTAGGTTCGGGGTGACAGGGTATGCCCAGAAAGGAGGCCATGACTCTGGAATTCACTTACTTCCCTTGGTTTGACAGAGCCTAGATTTGTGACCTTCAGGAAACTCTGAAAAGATTATCTATTTCCCCAGGGTTTTCCAGGGATGTGCATGGAGTTCAAGGAGGCAAGGGAAAGAAAAATAATGATTTGTGGGGACTTTGCTGAATTTTTGAACGTTTGGAGTGATTCTACAGCAATAACATGCATAGTCCACACTTCTTTAGTTGGGAATAAATGCTGTTATGTGTACAAATGAGGAGAGAGTGCCCGCACCCTACAAGCCAAGTTGAAGGTTTATGTAAAACAATGTCTTTCAGATTCAATTCTGACTAATATTCTGAAATATTAAACCAGGAAGGATCAGATAAAGTGTCTATAGGAAGTAAAGTACTCTCTCTTAAGGTCTGATCTTACATGAGCGGTCTTTATACACACGAGCAGCAGTGGGACAAATTGGGTAAGAAAGAACTACTAATTGGAGTAAGGATTTAGACCCTCAATAATTATCACAGCAACTGAATGCTTCTGAAATAACTTAGTTCATTTGTTCCTTTCTCCCTCATTTCTTTTCTCAGGAAATTAGCAAAAACAAATACAAAATTAAAACAGCACAGGACATTTGATTACAGAACTCAGAAACAACTCCAATTAATGAGGTCTTTATTCTCAGAAGTGATTGGTTGGGTTTTTTGCATAATTCAGCCATTTGTTATTCTCAACAGGTAACCAGAACTACTGAAATTACTTGCCCACACAACATGTCCACAATGCTAATTAAGGAGCTAGGTTTATGTCATGATACAAACTGAACCTGCGACATTGCAATTGTGCTGATTGTTCCTACATTTTTATAATGATGATTGTATCATGCTCTGTGTAATATTGTGTCTTTGGAACGATCACACGTTTCCAAAGACAAGGTTTTTTTTTAATCTCCGAAATCCTACACACGTTTATTTTCAGCCTTTTTCATGAAAACAGGATGAATTTGTATCTGTTTGTGGTCTATTTTGAACAGTCAGCAATATTTTTAATTTAATTACCAACCAGCTACAACATTTGACAATATTGATTGTATCATGTGAATATTTCACTATTTTTTTCTCTAACCGTTTTGGCAGCAAGTAGCTATTGAATAACCTATGGAAGCTGATAGAATCAGGAGGGTAAATATTAAATTTATCCCACAAATTCTAAGCTGTCTGTCACATTAATGTTTGTTTTAAGTTTGTGTCAAACAGAGGAAGAAGGCGGCATGGAGTCTGCCCTTGGGAAGGACCTTGCCCCTAAAGCAGGGGCGGGCAAACTTTTTGGCTTGAGGGCCACATTGGGTTTCCAGAATTGTATGGAGGGCCGGTTAGGGAAGGCTGAGACTCCCCAAACAGCCAGGCGTGGCCCGGCCCCACCCCCTATCTGACCCTCCCTCCCCCCACTTCTCACCCCCTGACAGCCCCCCAGGACTCCTGCCCCATCCACCCCGCCTTGCTCCCTGTCCCCTGACTGCCCCCTGTCACCTCATCCAACCCCTCCTCTCATTCCTTACTGCTCTCCCCGGGACCCCTTCCCCATCCAACCACCCCTTCTTCCTCCCAGTCCCCTGACGGCCCCCGGAAACCCTGTCCCCCACTGCCCCCCGCCTCCCCATCCAACCCCACCCCTTCCTGACTGCCCCTGCCCCCATTCAACCCCCCTGTTCCCTGCCCTCTGACTGCCCCGACCCCTATCCACACCCCCGCCCCCGACCACTCTCCCCGAACTCCCCTGCCCTCGATCCAACCCGCCCTGCTCCCTGCCCTTACCGCACTGCCCGGAGCACCGGTGGCTGGGGGCGCTACAGCAGCACCACCCAGAGCACCAGGACAGGCAGTCAAGGCTCTGCAGCCCCGCCGCCCAGCCGGCGGCGCAGTGAGCTGAGGCTGCGGGAGAGGGGCCGGGGGCTAGCCTTCTGGGCCAGGAGCTCAGGGGCTGGGCTGGAAGGTCCCCTGGGCCATGATTTGCCCACCTCTGTACTAAAGGCATATAGCCAACACATATAAAGACAGGAAGACTGTACAAGGCTGAGCAAAGTACCAAAGGAGGCACTGTGATCTAGCAGCTAGAGAAGGGGATTGGGAGCCAGCTTTCCTGGGTGCTGCTTTGGTGTGTGATCTTAGGCAAGTCTGTTAAACTCTCTGTGCCTCAGTTTCCTTACCTTTAAAATGCTAATATTAAATCACCGTTGCAAAGAACCTTTAGTTCCTTGGATGCAAGTATAAATTGTAATAACTACTTTCTCATTTATTAGTACAGCATTATAAAAAGGAACATAAACCGTTTTTAAAAGCCGTTGGTAAGTATCACGGTGAAATGCACTATTTACATGTCTTGCAACATAATGCTCAAAGGACTGAATCCAAACGCTCCATCCTTTTGACATGGAGGGCTCTGAAGGCAGCATAACCAATGCAATTCTATAAGATAGAAGGGTTGACATGCCAAGAATCTGCACAAGGTGCCTTCACACCCCTGTGCTCCTTGGGATTGTGCTCTACAGGACCCTTTCCATACTTGTAGGGTGATTATGTTTGAAGGAAGAATGGGACCAGAGCAGGTCGCTCTGTGACTGCACAGATGCTAGCCACTTACTGTGTGTGGTGAACAGTCCACAGGAGCACTGCAACACTGAGGCTGCAGTAGTCGCTATTGAGAGGGTCTCTTTCTTCTCTTCAGTTTGTATGGGAGGAATCTTCACTCCTAATAGAGCATTGCTGCACCAAGCCTTTGTATTCCTGTTTGGTGGGGACCAGTATTTGACTTGTGTTGCATGTTGCATCCTGAATTTCTGAGTTTGAAAATGACTGTATTTCTGACCAAAAAGACTCCTGGCTTTAAGGGGTTACTGGTATGTGGCTTGAAAGCTAGTATGGACAATGACACTTCAGTCTTTGTGCTCCTAACTGCACTCAGGTGAGAGCTGTGAAAATCATAGCGTACTTGCCGCTTTAAATCTGACAACTCATATATTAGGTTTTGGAGTGTTTTGTGCTTACCTTTAGCTCTTCTTTTGTTTAGGTGATTAAAAAATGCCTGTTGCTGTCTGTATGTGCACCATGCTTCATTACCAGTGATTTATTTTGGAGTTCAGAGGAATTGGCACTCTGTAGCACACCAATGGGTAGAAGAAAAACAAACGTGAGAAGATTGCTAAGAAAGCTTTCTTGCTACTACTACTTCAGCTGAGAGCCTGAGGCGTTTTGCAAATTTTATTTCTGAATGTCTGCAAAAGTGGAGGGTCTGTATGCTGGACTCTGGGCACTAACATTTTCATCAAAGATTACAATGCTTTCCTTTACACTGGAGGGAAAAAGGGAGTTCCATCTTGTGGTGGTCTTTTTCGGTACAATGTGAACTCACCAGCCCAAGTGCCCTGAAGGCTAAAGTCCTGTTTTGTTTTGTTTTGTTTTCAGAAGCATTAAGCACTCACAACTACAGTTGGAATTAATGAGAGCAATGTGTGCTCAGCATCTCTGGAAAACCAACTGCTAAATACCTCAACAACTATGCACATCCTGTTTCTTCTAATACCTTATGCTCAAAGCTTATACAGTCAACTTTCTCTGTCAAAATCCAATTAGGAAAAAGGTGCCTTTCAAAACAAATTGCTACTGATGGTGGCATTACCAAAAGTAAGGATAGAAAAGCATCTGCATAAGTGTTTCGAGGTGGGATGTCTCAGAGGGGATATAATTAGAGTTTAAATCATGAGGCTCTCATTTTTATATCTTTAAAAAAATTGCACGCTACTTTGACTCTATTGATATTTCCTCTTAAGAATAAGAATTCCTTTTATGAGTGTTCAGGTTTGTTGCATTCCTTTGCAAAAGTAATACCAAAGGCTTTTACTCAGCCACAAAACATAGAAATTTGAGATGGGAAGGATCTTTTCAATTATCAAATTCGTTGCCCAGACTTGGTTGTTTCCTGTTCTAAGGTGGTAGTCATAAAACATGTACCAACACTTTCAGCACAAACACAGCTGTTGGCAATGGGCCTACTGGCATAAATAATAACTACACATGTGAGAAAAGGTTTTCAGGCTCATTGATATGTGAAATGGGAGAAGAATCTGCAATTCTAAGTATAGGAAAATAAAGCAGTATCTAAGATACCACCATATTGTAAAGATCGATGAATATTAATTCTAATGGCGTGCTCGCGCCTCCCCTCCCCACTTACTTTTTACTTCCTCTCATGATGGGGCTTGCATTATTTCTATTAGAAGATTTTCCCATAGCCCATTAGATGTCACATTTAGGGACCAGGATAGGTACTTCATCATGCAATGCCAATGTTGGGCTGGCATGCCAATAATCCAAGTGCCTGTTTGCAATGGGACTTCCGGGAAAGCTGTTATATAGTAGCAGGAAGATAATGCTTCTAAAACTGTAATATCATTCCAGGAAATAATTGCTTTCAGCAACGGTATTTCTGGGAATGACATCAAAACACGGTACTGGTCCAATAGAAATTCAATATCTGCAAGCACATCCTCAAGGAATGTATTCTAAAGTAATTGCTAAACCTGAGGTATCCCCTGCCCCCCTGTACATGCATAAAATTTTCTTTGAGGTTCGAGGAAGTCCTGAAGGAGACAAGTGCCATATGTAGGCTGGTCCTTAATGTCACAAATGATGAGAATTTCAACTTTGATTATAAAAAAGAAAAGGAGTACTTGTGGCACCTTAGAGACTAACCAATTTATTTGAGCATAAGCTTTCGTGAGCTACAGCTCACTTCATCGGATGCCATTCTCTAAGGTGCCACAAGTACTCCTTTTCTTTTTGCGAATACAGACTAACATGGCTGCTACTCTGAACTTTGATTATGTCATGCCGGCTGGAGTGGTTCACGGCATTGAGTGCCAAACTCAGAGCAGACACACCACACTGCTTGTATATTCTATAATTAGATGTCACCAACCCAGTAACAAATGTGAACTCTGAAGCACTCTAACAGTCTTACCACAGAGTCATACAGTCCCCTTGGGCATTCCAGTTTGTCATGCCACCCAGGTATGCTGAACTAGTGATTATTGATCTTTACTGTATGGCAATCAACTAAGATTAAGGTTGTATCCAGTCCCAAGAGCCCAGTCACTTACCCCAGGTCAATTTGTACCTCAGATCTCACACCAAAGACAACGGTTGTAGCAAATGAAAGAGTTATTTACAGGTTAAAACAGACAACATACATAAACAAATCAGTTGCAGATATGGTTCCAAAAGGTGACAGACATGTAGTAATCCGTCAACACTCCATGTCTTTTAGGGTTAACCTAGGTTGACCTTTGGGATCTCTGCTTCTGTTTCCTAGCTGCAGCAAACAACAAAGAGATGAAGAATTTTCATGCCAGGTATCTTTATTTCCAGAATTCAAAATGATGGGACAAGCTTCCTTGCACATAGCACCTTCACCCCTGTGAGAAGGCCATTAACCCAGTCTTTGAATTGTGATGTGTTACTACCCCCCACTTAGTATTGATAATCTTCCTCCGTCTGCCTGGGCTCCCAAATTCAGAGCAGCAACGTACAAGTATTTTATAGTTTAAACACTACACTAAACATTAAATACATCTTTGCAATACGTATCTTGAACACGCAGATGAGCTGGTCTGGTTTCTAGCTATGAATTTGTCCATGCTGAGCTGAAGCCTACAGCCTTGGCAAGAGCTGGCACCTGGTCTACCATCATCAGAGATTACTTCAAAATACCTCTTCTTTAAACCAGATGATCTCCCTTTGAAGTCTTCTGATTACATTGAAAATGTTGAAATAAGCAGAATTTTAGGGAGTTTTTCACATTTTCCATTGTATTTGATAAATAACTGTGCTGAATACTAATAAATATCTGTCTCATTATTTTGTTTTCAGCTAAAACCAGGACAGGTAGTTGTGGTGTTAAAATGATTTTATAGAAGGGAAAGAAGCTGCCATCTTGAATGCCCTTCTTAAATGTTTAGAAGAAATTTATAACATCATGTCAGTCAATGATCTACTTTTCTCTTTCTTTTTCCTGTATACTGAAAGTTTCTATGCAAGTTTTGAAAATGTGAACAGAGATATATCTGCATGTTGTGGTATAATATATATTTGGAAGCCACCTTAATACTTCATTCCATTAAGACCAGACACAGCACAAATATGAAAGGTCCCAATTACTCCCCTGTGTGTGAGCACCCCAATTTCTGGAAGTAGGATGGCAGTACTTGTGACTGCCATGGCACATTCTGGGGTTTCTACCAAAAGATAAGCACCTCAAGAGGAGGAGTTAGAAATTGCAATATGAGCCACATGAATGACAGAGTGCTATTTGGCTGCTTTCTGATGCCTATGGAAAAATAGGGAAGAAAGCAAGCCAGATCTCCAGGCATATAGTTCCAGTTCTGTCAGTGACTTGATTAGCCATCAGTTTGATCGAGTTACCTACAAACAGATCCCCAAAGTCCATTAAATCAATGGAAATCCTTCAGTAGGCTTTTTGGATGACACTTCTAGCATCTATTCTCAGTTCTTAATCTGTAAAATGGATGCTATAATACTTCCTTACCTCACAGGGATGTATGCAAAGCACTTGGAGAGTTTTTTGGCTTGAAATTGGTACTGTTGTTGTTAACCTTTCTAATAAAATGTGACTGGTGAATGTGATCCAGGAACCACTTTGTGCCAACTAGCATGGGTGTATAGGGTACACGGATCTCCTGGGTCTGGTATGTCCATTCTAGGTCACCAAAGAATGTCATGTGAGGTCTCAAATAAAAGCCACTCTCACACTGGTTGTCATTTCGAAATGCATGTACAGATGTTGTGTAAGGAGTTATGTATATACAGTGAAAATTATGTTCTAAAGTCTCAGTGTCTAGGGAATGATCACCAGCAAAGGTGAACAAGTTTTCTGTCAGATATATATATTTTTAATCTAGGGGGCTTTTTACATGTAAATTAAGTATTGTGTAGTTTACCAGGAGTCTCTTCTCACCAGTCTGAACTGAAGGTTAATGAAGGATTGTGGGAATTTCGAAGAAGAAAATTAACAAAGGTTTCTCACCATCAGAGGAGTGAAGTTCTGGAACAGCCTTCCAAGGGGAGCAGTGGGGGCAAAAGACCTATCTGGCTTCAAGACTAAGCTTGATATGTTTATGGAGAGGATGGTATGATGGGATAGCCTAATTTTGGCAATTAATTGATCTTTGACTATTAGCTGTAAATATGCCCAATGGCCTGTGATGGGATGTTAGATGGGGTGGGGTCTGAGTTACTACAGAGAATTCTTTCCTGGGTATCTGGCTGGTGAGTCTTGCCCACATGCTCAGAGTTTAGCTGACCGCCATATTTGGAGTCAGGAAGGAATTTTCCTCCAGGGCAGATTGGCAGAGGTCCTGGGGGTTTTTCACCTTTCTCTGCAGTGTGGGGCACAGGTCACTTGCTGGAGGATTCTCTGCACCGTGAAGTCTTTAGACAATGATTTGAGGACTTGAATAGCTCAGACATAGGAGTGGGTGGGTGAGATTTTGTGGCCTGCGATGTGCAGGAGGTCAGACTAGACCAGTGGTTCTCAAACTAGGGCTGCCATTTGTTCAGAGAAAGCCCCTAGCGGGCCAGGCTGGTTTGTTTACCCGCCATGTCCGCAGGTTCAGCTGATCGCAGTTCCCACTGGCTGCGGTTCGCCGCTCCAGGCCAATGGGGGCTGCAGGAAGGGCGGCCAGCACATCCCTCGGCCCGCACCGCTTCCCGCAGGCCCATTGGCCTGGAGCAGCGAACTGCGGCCAGTGGGAGCCGCGATCGGCCAAACCTGTGGATGCAGCAGGTAAACAAACCAGCCCGGCCCGCCAGGGCTTTCCCTGAAGGAGCAGCGGCCCTAGTTTGAGAACCACTGGACTAGACGATCATAATGGTCCTGTCTGACCTTAAAGTCTATGATTCTATGAACAGGAAAGCAAGCAGTGGGAAGGGGAGGATGTATCTTGAGCTGCTCATCAAGGATTGCTTTACTGTATTTGGGGGACATCCTTTTCATCCTTCACCAAGGTAGTAAACAAACAATGAGTTTACTGCATGGAAATGGGATTACAACCAGGCTTGGTTCAAATGGCTGGAGAGAACTTTGGCTGAGATAAGCTTCTCTAGCTGAGAGGATAACTTATTGGTTAAGTTTAGTCTCTTAGAAAGCATGTTGTGATTTTGTTTTGACCATTTGTTTCCAATATTCTTACTCACTTTCACTTGAATCTCTGTTCTTTGACAATGAATGTACTCTTGTTTTCACTGTAAATATATCTAAGTGGTGTGGAGTTAAGCAAAGTGATGATCCTGAGTTAAATCTTACACGCTGGTGTGTACTGTTCCTTTGGGAACAGCGGGCCTGGAAATTCTGAGAGTGTTCAGTGGACAAGGGGTGGGACGCTACAGGGAACAGCCCCAGGATTTTGGAGTTGGTGTGTGCCTATTGCTACCTGTGCTGAGAGAGTGAGGTGCTTATGTCACCAGGGGCTGGTGGTTTCAGGGAGAGGATCCACAGCAGGCACAGACCAGACTTCCTCATGCTAAAGCCAGGTGTTGGTGAGGTGTCTCACAAATCTCAGTACCCCTGGGGATCATCATAGTTAGTCTTTCTATATGCTAGTAGCTGTGTTTTTTTGTGGCATGTGTCTGTGGGCATTGGAGATATTTTTCTGGCAGTATATTAAGTTAATTATAAGTGTTATCCTACCTCTTGTGTTCTTAATTAGGTATCAAAGGAAATACTACATGTAAATTACTATTCTGCTCAAGTTCCACTCAGCTTATTCCATGAAGTGAGAAGAATAATCCTAAACCATTGAACGGCCCCAGTATAGTACAAGTTTTACAAATAATACCTTATACATAAGGATCTCTGCTTATTGGTGAGAATACGTTGTTGGAAAGCCAGAATGCTAAGAAGAAATTCACAACATGATGTTGAGCGTAGGGCAAAATTCTACTCTCAGTTGCACAGATGTAAATTGAAAATAACTGCCTTGAGTTCTGTGGAGTTACCCTGTACTTCTGTTACTGTAACTGAGAGCACAATTTGGCACATAGAGCATAACTAGTTTTTTTTACCTAGTATGAAATCTGTATTACGAAATTGGATACTTTTCCTCATTAATTGCTGCAAGAGAGAAACGGCTTAACATTGTAGATCAATTCAGAGGTCAGTCACGACATTTTTTTAAATACAATTAATTATTAATGCCCTAATAATTCACTTAAGATGTTATTCGTTTCATTGATCAGCCCTTCCTGCTTATCTACAACCAGTCTAATCATCATGCATGTCAGAATATCTGAATATATTCAGTTAGTCTTCACCCTCTTCGAATTACATCTTCAGATCAGAAGATAAGGGTTCTTAGTCTTCTCAGCACATTGAACCTGACTTTATGAGAAGAATCTTATCAATTTTAACTCACAAAAGCAACCAGAGACCTCTAATGATACCATTTCACTTTCTATTAGTCATGCAGTTTGTCTTGTAAACATGAAGGCCCCTTAACTTCCAGACATCAGTGATATGAATAAATGATAAGAATGTATGATTGGGTGGAATTATGTATGTATTTTTAGTATTTAAATGCCTTCTGTGGTTATTTCTGGACAGGAGCCCTTTGTAGAAAAGGGGTATTTTCTCCTCCTAATTTGTAATGGAGATTAGAGTGCCAGGAAAAGATCAGGTTTCATTTGGAAATGCTTAGATGATAATTCCATTGAAGGTTTCCAGTGTGTTTCAGGTTCCTTATCTGAGGATCGGTAATTGTGCGGATGCTTCAGAAAAACTTCCCAGAGAAGGGGCGGGAAGAACCAAGTCATGCTCTACTGAAAATATATTGCCTTGAGACAAATTGATGTGACTCTCAAATGTTTTACAGCACTGTAATCCTTGGCTGGCCTGATGGTCTAGTGCAGGGGTGGGCAAACTATGGCCCAGGGGCCATATCTGGCCCTTCAGACGTTTTAATCTAACCCTCAATTTCCCACCAGGGAGTGGGATCCGGGGCTTGCCCCGCTCTGGTGCTTCAGCTGGGGGCTTGCCCCACTCCATGTGTGCCATGGCTCCGCATGGCTCCCAGAAACAGTGGCATGTCTCCCTCCACCTCCTACATGTAGGGGCAACCAGGGGGCTCTGCATGCTGCCCCCACCCCAAGCATCGCCCCTGCAGTTCTCATTGGAACCACAGCCAATGGGAGCTGCAGGGGCAGCATCTACAGACGGGGCAGTGCACTGAGCCACCTGGCTGTGCCGCCGCATAGGAGCTGGAGTGGGGACATGCCGCTGCTTCTGGGAGCTGCTTGCAGAAAGCACTGCCTGGAGCCTGCACCTCGACCCTCTCCTGTGCCCTAACCACCTGCCCCAGTCCTGATTCCTCTCCTGCCCTTCAAACCTCTTGGTCCCAGCCCAGAACACCCTCCTGCACCCCTCATCTCCAGCCCTACCCCAGAGCCCATACCCTCAGCTGGAGCCCTCACCCCCCCGCACCCCAACACCCTGCCCCAGCCCAGAGCCCTCTCCCGCATCCTGAACTCCTCATTTCTGGCCCCACCCCAGAGCCCATACCCTCAGCTGGAGCCCTCACCCCCCTGCACCCCAACATCCTGCCCCAGCCCAGAGCCCTCTCCCGCATCCTGAACTCCTCATTTCTGGCCCCACCCCAGAGCCCATACCCTCAGCTGGAGCCCTCACCCCCCCTGCACCCCAACATCCTGCCCCAGCCCAGAGCCCTCTCCTGCACCCTGAACTCTCATTTCTGGCCCCACCCCAGAGCCCACACCCCGAGCCGGAGCCCTCACCCCCTCCTGCACCCCAACCCCCAATTTTGTTAGCATTCATGGCCCTCTATACAATTTCCATACGCAGATGTGGCCCTCGGGCCAAAAAGTTTGTCCACCCCGGTCTAGTGGTAACACGACATGCTGCCATGCAGAAAATCTAAGTTACAGTATGGAAATTAGTCCAAAGCTGAACATGTCACTGCAGGGTCATGAGGAGGAGAGGGAGTGTCCTGGCTCAATAGGTAGAGAGAAGGCCTCACTACCTCTGGAGACAGTCTCCTTTGTACAGAGTGATATTTATGATTTCTGGAGGTAGCTACATTTTGCTTCATTCAGTTCAGTTGCTGAAGTACTTTAAAGTTGTCAGACAGTAAAGAGGGATAATAGTAATACTTTCATCTTCAAAGTGTTTTACACAATTAACTAACTAATAACAGCACCCCCATGAGGCAAACAGGTGAGTTTACAGATGGGAAAAGTGAGGTAGAGAAGTTCAAATGACTTGCCCAAGGTAACAGAGAAAGAGGAGGATGCAGAACCAAGATTATGTCACATGAGTCTGCCTTCCAGTCCTATGCTCAAATCACTTAGACCGCACATCTCACAGATATAGTGCTCCTCTGCAAATACGGAAACACACTCTGTAAATCCTCTTCTTTGTTCTTCAGATCCATAATTTCTAATTCCTGCTCCCCACCCCCAACCCACCTGGACTGACTTTATAAAACAACAATTTCTGTTTCCCTCCAGGTCTCAATTTCATTTAGCTCACATGGAAAGATACTCTCATAGTATGAAGAGCTGTAATCCTAAATCTCATTGTAATGTGTCTCTCTTTTTTCCCCCCCACAGATTAAAGGTTGTGTAAAACTTAAAAGAAGCAGCATTTTATTCACTAGTTATTGGACGCGATCCTCCTTTGACCTCGGAAACTGAAAATGAGGTTGCTATGGGAACTGCTCGTGCTGCAGTCATTCATGTTGTGCCTTGCAGGTAAAGTGTCACTTTAAAACTTTTTGATTTAAAAATGCCACTGTATTTCACACTAATTCAAAAGTATACCAAGTTTTATATGTCAATGATAAACCAGCAAAGTAAGACTCCACTCTGTGAACTGCATTAGCAAAGGCTTCTGAACAGACCAAAGCAACGCTCTCAACCTGCTTCTTTAATATTGATTAGTATCTCCAAAGCTAGACCCTGCTATTTCAGATACCAGTTCTACCCATTTTTAATTGAGTTGCTGTTGACGAAAGCTATCATTTTGCCCATGTTCCATGCTAAGCAGTTCAGTGCTCAATTAAACACTGGTATAGTATAACATTAAATCCTTTGAGAACAATATTGAGAGGAATGATCCAAATAATTTGAATAATATGATGCAACACTGTACTCATCTTTTTAACTGCTACAGCACTGTTGTGAGTGAACTGCAGAGTTGTCGGTATTTCAGTCCTCCCTCCTCCCTTAATGCAATCTAACACTTCTTCAAATGCTTGATCCCTGCTCCCCATAGTCCAGATCCTCTCCCACCTATATTGTCATCATCTTGTTTTTCCAACACCAAGGTTGGGTAGGCCAGAGGTTATGAACAGACCCCATCCACATCTGTTCTGAGGCATAATTTGAGCCTGTTTGGTGTTGCCTGAATGGTTTTATGTTATACCACTGTCTCCTTGGACATTCTCAGCCTCTCTCTCTCCATTGACTCGTCCTGAAAGAACAATTTTAGGCAGTGGGTAATGGGATGTTTTACCAACATGGCCAACCCGTTGTAGTTGGCACCTTTTGATGATTATAGTCATGCACTGCACTTTTAGTCTTCCACAGATGTCATCGTTTCTTGGTCTGTCTGGCCTTGTGACACTTAAGATATGGCACAGGCACTTCATCTCAATTGTTTGCAAATTTTGCTCCAGGTATTTTTTCAGTACCCATGTTTCACAAACAAAAAGTAATGTGGGTACAACGAGTGTTGTATGTAGTCAGGTTGTAGCTCGTTTTAAGATCCACACACTTTTATTCAGGCATGCGAACATTGTGTTGGTAATAGCTACCTGCTTGTTGATGTCATCTTCACAGCAGTTGTCGTACAATGAAGCCCAGCAGAAACTCTACTTTTTCAATGTCTACACCATTTTAATGACGAGTTTAGCCTCGTTTCTTGATGTTATCATCGGTTTTGACTTTTGTTCCTTCATTTCTAAGCCCCATTCTATGGCTGTTCTGTACAGGTTACTTGCTGCTTCTTGGTTGTATTCCTCTATAAACACAATAACTATGATATCTTCTGCAAAGTCAAAGTGATTGATAATTTTCCTCACTGCAGGCTCAACGAGTGTTGCTGAGGGAGTTGAACAAGATGTTTTCTAAGTGTACAGTAAAAGTATTGGACTTTATATGCATCCCTGTTTGACTCCAGTTTTCACTTCAAACCACTCTGTCAGCTTGCCGCTGACTCATACTGTATGCCAAGCTATGTTATACAGACTCTGCAATATTTAAATCAACTTGCTGCTAAAACCATACCACTTGATTACTTGCCACAGAGCGTCTCTGTTAAGACTTGAATACTTAGGCATTCGTTGACCTCTGTGTAACTCCAACATTTGATGAAAAACAAGTATCTGTTATGTCATAGAACATCCAGATCAAAAGCCATCTTATGACTCAAAGGATTTCCTCTGCTCTTTTTTTCATTCGGTCAAGAATCACTCTACAGCAGTGCTGGGCAACCTGCAGCCTGTCATGGTAATCCGCTGGTGGGCCTTGAGACAGTTTGTTTACATTGACCGTCCACAGGCACAGCCGCCCACAGCTACCAGTGGCCGTGGTTCGTCGTTCCCGGCTAATGGGAGCTGCAGGAAGCGATGGCCAGTATGGCCCTACGGCCTGCCACTTCCTGCAGCTCCCATTGTCCGGGAACAGCAAAGTACGGCCACTGGGAGCTGCGGGCAGCCTTGCCTATGGCTGGTCAATGTAAACAAACTGTCTCGCGGCCCACCAGCGGATTACCCTGAGGGGCCGCAGGTTGCCCACCAATGGCTTAGATTGTATTATGATAGCAGGGTCGTGTTTCCCTTGTAGTTTAATGCTCATTATGCGTGATGAGACACATCTAAAGATTTTCAAAGAGCTGTAAATATTTTCTGATAGTATGAGGGCATCTCCTTCATTCTGGGCATTGTCTGTGCTTCCACAGTAGATGGTTTTATGGTGCTTTATGGAAAATTCACCACTTCCAGTCCAGTGTGTCTCACAAATGCCAAAAATGTCTATGGAAAAAGACATCTCTCTAGTTATGACTTCTGCAATTAAAATTCTGACTTTGTCTCATTCATCCACCTATTTAGAACTATAATCCGCCCCAGCAAAGAGGGATAAATTGATTTCCCTTCCCTGTCTCCCAACCTTCTCTGCCCTGTTTCAATGTTTTTCCTGCCTGCATCTGTACAGTCTGTTCTCAGCTGACCTTCTGACCCAGTGCTGTTTTCTAGTTTGATTGTCTGCTCAACAATATGTAACTGGGAAATGAGTGCTTTGGGGAGTGTAGGCCTCAACTAAGTGAGAGTTTCTGGGATATGACTTCTTCCCAGCAAGACTGCTATACACCCTAAACCCCTTCAGTGGGAAATCTCCAAATCCCATGATCCCTAATTCTCCCCTCCACACCTTTAAAACAGCTAGTCTCCTAGGTATTATCCACTTGGGACCTATCCAATTTCTTAAACATTAATCTTCAAAATCACTTTGTACACTGTATTTTTGCAAAATACAAGCCCTACTAAATAATTTCATATTTTTTTCTAGAATGGAGGCCTGCTTTTCCACCCCCCTCTCTCCAGAGATATGTCACTTGCCTGAGAAGCAAAAGCACTAAGGCAATACAGCCAAGCATGCACTCTTAATTCAATCGAACAAGCCACTACTTTGCAAACAATGGATCTGATTCTGATCTTGTTTACACAGATGTAAAATAGGAATAGCTAAATTTGCATTATACTACTAAAAGCAGTGTGAGTGAAATCAGAATCAGACCCAAAATTGTGATAAAAAACACATTTAGAGGTAGAACAAAGGATTGTTCATGAATGATAAAGAAATACAGTAAGGTCATTTTGAATCTTCCTCCTCCCTCGTTAAGTCTTCATTGATAGGTTTCTCATTATACAGTATTAATATTCTTAAACACGTGCTTTGTTCTGAATGGGGGTAGTTAGGTTTTAATTAATGTTTTTGTCATCTTGTTGTTCATCTTGATTGCTCTAATTTATTCACTGCTTGATATTCAGAATTCTTAAGTGTTTTCTTCATTAACTTGTGTTTTCCTCCCTTTTTATATTTTTATGTTTCTGTGTTACTTTTGAGTATTCTCTAAAAGCCAGTTGGAAATATGTTTATTCTCTTATACTCAGGACCACTGAACATTAGGCCACTTTGTCTAAATCTAAATATTGATTTAGGTACCTAACTTCAGGTACCCACATTTGAAAATTTTGGCCCAAGTCTCTTAAATGTACTATGACAATTTCAGAGCAGGATGAAAACTAGTTACAAAGTGTTATACTATTCCATACATGGTACTAGAAATTCTAACTCTAACAGTGTGTCTTAGGTATAGATCTAGTATAATTTAACTGCTACAGCACTGCTGTGAGTGAACTGCAGTTGTCGGTATTTCTGTCCTCCCTCCTCCCTAAATGCAATCTATGTTGTTTATAAATAATAATACTAAATTCACTCAATCTCACAAACCACAAGAATGCATGTTTATTTGCTATCATTTCCACCCCAAAAACGCATAAATAAAGAATCTGTTTCTCCGTGAAATATAAAGCAATTCAGTAAAAGAATAATTCAGAGGACTGTGTTTGGGTTTTTAGGCCTGATGTTTTTTCCATTCCTACTTTTCCCATTTAAGATCTAATTTAAATGAAAACTGGCCTTAACACAGATTGTTCTGCAGCAGCAGTTTTTCCCTCTTCTGTGCTTTGCAGTGAATTTCCCAATGACATGGTGTCACATTCTGTGTTCCAGTTAAGTTGCACTCACCCCAGGAATGGAGTGGGTGATCTCAAGTTTTGGGCATGTTTTATTTCAGGTGACGAATATAGGAGGCTTGGTTTTATGGCAAGAGAGAGAGGTGCTGCTGCTTTGAGAGAATATTTGTAACTCCTGCATTATTGTGTCTTTAATTGTTTGCCAAAGATGGCCAAAGCTTTGGATAGGGACATCCTTTGATGTGGAATTTCCCCTTAGAGTGAAATCGAAAATAAATAAAATTGTACTGTCCTGGGACTGTTCTAACTTAATCTCAGCTGTAATGGCCCCCTGTGGGCCATTCTGCAACGGAGAATAGCCACAGCCTGGTTTGCTCAGGCCATTTGCTCAGGCCATGACCCCATGATCCCCATAAGGGGGGAAATATGACAAAAATGTAAAATATGACATGGTTAATTAAAAATTGTTAATTAGTATGACAGTGGTTAATTACTAGTTCTACAGCTGCCTTACTGTATGATGTACATTACAATACATAAAATACGCTAAAAAACCCACCACCTATCTCAAAACGCTTACAGTCTTTATTTTATTTGATGTATTTTTAGAACACCAACCATGTCTAGGCACCAAAATAAAGTAGTTAAAATATAAAAGTACTGTACTCTCCTGTTCCTAGGGAAAGGTATACATGATTCAGGTTCCCTTCAAAGTATCTCTCAGTAAAACTGAGATTTTCCCAAAAATATGTCATAATTAGAAACTAACAAGGCTCCCCAGTTCCTAATTCCTTTAATTGATTGTATGGGATTTAGTCTCTTGGTTTTATGGATAAGTCTTCTTCAGCACTGTAGAGGGGGAAGAAAAACTTACCTTCCAAATGTGGCCTGGACCAAACGTCATTACTCTCCTTTTCTGGAACTCCTTATGATCTCAGAACATTGTTTTTACCTGTGAAAACTTGTAAGACTCTGCATAGAAAGACATATAGGAAGAAAAAGGGGTGTCAGGGAATCCCACTATGGAATTAGCACCATGAATCAAATCAGACTTTTTGCGTTACTTTAAATTTTCAAAGATTGTGTATCGTTTTGTTGGGCTCAAAAGAAAGTATTTTTTAAAAGTCCCATGGTGTTAGCTAGAAAGCTTTGTTGACTCCATCCCTTCAAAAAAAAAAAAAAAGTTCAATCAAATCAAAAGAATATAATGAGGTAATTTTCAGTTTTCATAAAAATTATGGTTTAGTACTGTAGTAGTCTGAGATTAATACAACCTCAAACTCTAAATCTGAACACTCCTGAATCTTACTGTTCAGAATACAACTTTGGAGCTAAATTTTGAAGCCTTTTCACATCTCTTAAAAGTAATTAATTCATTCCAATTTCCAGAAACCACCTTTTTAGCGCATAGCCAATTGTCATTTTAGCTATCCAGTTAGGAAATCAGCTACTTACCTACCTTTCTGGTCATTACTATGAGCTATAAAGGTCAGAATTCTTAGCTCTTCTCTCACACTGGGAAGCAGTTGCTCGCATGAACAGTGTCACTGAAGTCAGTGGGACTATTTGTGTGAGTAGTCATCAGTGTAAGAGGCTCACAGTCTACTTTAATATTAACTCTAATGATGCAATGAGGAGTGTTGGAAAAAAATAAATTATATATAGACCAATCCTGGACTGTATTTAAATGTTACCTACAGGTGAAAGTCTATTAATTCCTTGAGCTATCTAGTCTCCCTCATATCCTTCACTGCTGAAGGTCCACCTAGAATGAAATAAAACTCCCAACATATCCTGTTCATATACATATGAACCATGAACATATACAATATAACCTTGGATCAGTCTTCAAAGTTCATTTTTACTTTGATCATTCCAAGATCTTGTTCTTGATCACTGATGGCATTTTCCCTGGACATCATAACTAATGCCAATTGTGACCTCTAACCTGGTGTGCCCTTTACAATGCTTTGCTGCTGTAGCTTCCAGCCTGGACTGCTCACAAACATCCCCCAGCATGTAAATCACTCCCAGTTAGGTCTCTGTGTGTGCTGCAACCAGCCAGCCACACCTTGGCTCTTACCAGCCTTGGTTATGCTGCCAGGTGACCCCCAATCCCCGCCCCAGTCTCAGAATTTCCCCCAGAAACGTATGTAATGTTCTGCCCAGCCCTCTTCTGGACAACACAAATATTTTAAGTCCGTTATTCCTTTCAGGGAATAATGTGTCAGTTTATTATTTCAAATAGTTATTCAGACACCTCAGTTTAAATACACTGTATTAGATAAAACAGCAAAACTAATTTATTAACTACACACAGAGATTTTAAGCGAGTACAAGTAATGAGGCATAAAAGTCAGAAATGGTTACAAGAAAAATAAAGATAAGATGCTTACTAATGGCTAACTTAATAAACTATATTCGATTCAAGCAAAGTTTCTTACCTCATGCTGCAGCAAATTACTGACCAACCTCTCATATCAGGATCCCTTCCCCAGAGTTGAACACCTGCTTCCTTTGTCTCTGCAGGTATAGTGAATGAGATAGCCAGACAAAGAGAAAGAGGTGTCTTAGGGTATCTGTCCCTCTTTTTATCGTTTTATCCCCCCCCCCTTGAAAAACATTTCCAAGTGAGAACCAGTTTATGTGGAAGGATATTCCCTGCTGGTTTTTTCACCTGTTTGAACTTCCTGTGCTTTCCTTTCCTGCTGGATGACTCTGTTTACTGCTTAAATGCAAATTAAGGCAACCACACATTCCTTTGTTTAGGAGAGACATGTTGCCAACTTCTGTTTGGGCAGGGCTGTGAGGTTAGGAACCATACAAAGGAATCTTAAAACTTCACATATAATGTTGCCACAGATATTTTACAAGGACAGTTCTGACCAGGAAATTATGAGTTTTCAAATGAGACCTTACAAGGCATATTTTGTACAAATATTATTTTAATAGTGTGTAGGATGTGAATACAAGGGTGTATTCTCTCACACCAATATTCTTAAAGACTCTGCTATATTTTCTAGAATCTTTCCTTGAATTGCCAACTTTGCAGAACTGCACTCCTCATAATTATATTAATACTACAATGCCAAACAATCCTTATGCTAATAATTGTAACCCAAGGGGGAATGGCCCATAAAAAAACATTTATCAGGCTTTAGCAAAGATCCAGCAATCTCTTTCTTGGAAAGTATGATATAGCCATATGTCACAGAATAAAATATATGTGGATAGGGATGGGAAACTGAAGCTATGGTATAGAATGGGCCATGTGAAGGCAAAGAGATGATACCAGGAATGTATATGGTCCAGTATATCTGCCACGTATGGCAATTCTCCATGCAGAAAATATCTCCCGCACATCCCCCAGAATTTTCTAAGCATTAATACACAAAACTAAAGCAGAAGAATGAACTGAGGAAAAAATTGATTGTGTGTTGACTGAAACTTTGTAGTAATATACGGCTGTAAATCCTGCATATAAAAATGACACATTCTACTTGGAGATGATATTCAGATGACATGTGACCTTGAAGAACTAAAACCAGCCCACAAAGCAAAATCTTCCAAACCCCACTGCAATTTAATTAAAATGATCAAAGCATAAACAAATGATAAATTCCACTCATGAGACTAAACTGAACCCAAGTCAACCAAAACAGTAGTAATAAAGAGCGACTAATATGAACCATAAGAGAATCTAGGGAAGTGTTGTGATGATAAACAAAATACATCAAGACCTCACAGACGTAGCCTATAAAGCTGAGGTAGCAAGATGAATAATCAAAATGCAAAGCCACTGATTAAAGTATAATACTCCAATGTAAATGACACCAACACCAGAAATAAATTAACACACCAGAAAAGCACTCCCATTGCTACAAAAGAAATGAATGTCAAGACAACCAACTAAGCATAAACTTGTGATTCAGGAGCAAAGCACTGTAATAATTTTAAGGGAGCATGAAGATTAAACTTTACAGAAAAAAAATCAGTTACGTCAAATAGGTTCTGATTTGAGTGAAATGATCAGACTAATTTTTACATATGGTACCAGGCCCTTCTGACCTTAGGTGAAGCCCCACAATTCATGGGGGCATAAAACATAAAATCAAGTTCATCAATCATTTGGATCGTTAGTATTCAGATTAATATGAAGAGTAAGGAGAATGAGAGTTGATAGCTCTACTCGTGGAGTGGTGGGGTCTGTGTTACTTTAGTTGATTCACTCAGCTTTTCTAGGAATGGTACTTTTGCTTACTGGGTGGCATATTGTCTAAAGTTGAATCCTTTTAATGCAGTTTTATTTATTTTGTTAGCTTCTATAATTTAATGTTTTGAAAATTCTTGGTTGCCACCAGCAAGGGACTTTCCTAAAAGGTCATTTACCTCTCAGATGGTTGCTATGACTCATGCAGCATGTAGAACAAAGCAAAACTCCCATTGATCATATTCGGGCTTGGATTTCACCAGAGACTTTTTTTTTTTCCTTGAGATGAATTTGTGTGCTCATGAAGGATGCTGGATTGACAGCATTGAATACGGAGGCCATCTAATTTATCCATAAAGGAAATAATACAGGGCAAACTTCCCCTCCCCTGTCCCAGTAATGGACTGTATCCTCAGGTGGTGTAAATTGCTTGATTGCCTTCTCTAGAAGCAAAGGCACAGATTCACTATCTTCTATAGAGCAATGACAATTTACACCATCTGAGGATCTGGCGCAACCTGCCTAAAATCTGACTAGAAGAGGCTAGTACTACAGATGGTAGTTCTTCTCCATGTGTAATGTATACTTGACCTCGAGTTCTCAACAAAGGTGCTTCTTGAGGCGGTGGATTGTGTGACATTGTCTACCAGTTCATTTAACATAGGCCACCAACGAATCAACAGACAGTAGAAGCTTTAAGTCTGTCTTCCTTTCCAGGAGAGTATCATCATGGATTACGGCAAAGGGGAAACTAGGGGAAATGTATTTGCAAACATGCTTGCCAATTGCAGTACAATTTTGTACATGCACTTTTCTTTTCTTTTCTTTTCTTTTCTTTTCTTTTCTTTTCTTTTCTTTTCTTTTCTTTTCTTTTCTGTTTCACAAAAAAAAACATAGGCATTGCCATACTAGATCAGCTATGAGGTCCATCTTGTTCTCTATCCTGTCTCTGACAGTGGCCAGTACCAGATGCTTCAGAAGAAGGTATAAGAATCCCTCTGCAAGCAGATGTGGGATAATCTGCCTCCCATATTAAGTCTCATCCTGGTCTCTAATAATTCCAGACTGCCTTAAACTCTGAAGCATGAGGATTAATATCAATTTCTAAATTATTACCATTAATTGTAACTCTGGATATTCTTGTTGTTCATATAAATGTCCAATCCCTTCCTGAATATTGCTAAGTTCTTGTCATCATTGACCTACAGGAGCAAAGAGTTCCACAGTCTAATTACACATGGTGTGAAAAGTGTTTTCTTCTATCAGTTTTGGACTTGCCACTTCTTAATTTCATTGAATGTCCCTGTGCTCTTGTGTTATTGGGCAGCCAGAGAGAACAGAAATTCATGACCTACTTCCTCTGTACTAGTTATTATTTATATGCTTTTATCATGTTGCTGCTTATTAATATCCTGTTTAAGGAAGTCAGGTCTTTATTTATACATTTGGAGTAGGACCTTTTTTGTGTGCAAATATGAGTATTCTACATGTGACCAAGTATATTCACCTGAAAGTTTTGTGATTGAGCTCCCTCCCCACCCTTCCACCCCCCATTTTATAAAATACACAGACATTGTGTGTTTGGCAGTGAGGATGTTAGACCACATGGAGAAAGAGAATAAGGAAACCAATATCTTCTAAACAAAATTTGTTTGCTCCTGTAATTTCCCCCTCTCTAGTTCTTCTGGGATATTTGGGTTTCTAGTCTTGTTCATAACATTTCCTCAGAGCTCTTTGCAAAGCAAAACTTGTCAAGTAAAATTGTTTGTCTTCCTTCCTTTTTTAGAATAAAGCTCATAAACTCATGCCCAAATAAAAGAATCCATAAGTGACAACTTATTATGCAGTTTTATGATAATGCTTTTGTTTTTACTAAGTGTGTTTTGTCATAGGGAAAAAGCTATAAAGAGTTTATCCATTTAGTATTTCTGAGTGATCGGTTTTAAAATTAAAGTGGCCATTTAACAGACTTCAAAGTGTGCAGGCCAAAATACAAAGACTTGATGTGTTGCATCATGAGATTTATACTAGCTCTATTGATTAAAATGCACGCAGAATTTTATTTTTACTCTCCAACAAAATAGCTTGGTAATGAAACCTATTGGATTGTCTGTGTAAGTCTGGTTTATAATCAATGAAGTGATATGTATAAAGATGAGTTTGTTGTCATTGGTTTGTTGTATGATAGGGCCTGATCCTGATAGGTGCTGAGCACTGCTGCTAGCTCCCAGAATCGTTTGTATATATAAAAGGAAAAGAATAGCTGAAACTTGCGGGGAGAATGGCAGGGATAGGGAAATTATGTTGGAACCCTGCTAAGAATTGTGCCTAACATGAAGGTGGCCGTATAGGGGAGTAAAGGAGAGTTAGGATGCCCCCACCCCTTTTGAGCTCGTGTTAGAGCTTCCCAGATCCTAGCTCCTGGCGCTGAGGAGCAGAGGGGTTGTTCCAGAGTTGCTCCTTCCTTGAGAAAGTGTGTGGTCAGAAGGCAGAACCATGGCATCCAGCCCCCTATATGCACTGGTGAGTGGAGCTGGTTAGATGCATGGAAGAGAGTATTTTATACCCCGTAAAGGGGTGTCACAAATTGCTTCCCCATTAGTACAACATGAGAGCCCTGGAAGGAATACTGTCCGGCTGAGCAGTCTCACTGCCTGCCCTACAGATTGTAGAGGGCAGGGATTAAATTGAATAGATGCAATAATTATGAAAGCTAGAGAAGATGAGGGGGATACATAGTTAAAACAAGGCTACTACAGAGAAGGAAAAAATGATACCAACATAAAACAAACTAAGAGAATTGTAGTGAACTCTTACTACAAAATGAGAACCTCTTCCTCCTGTCACACCCTAACTCCACCTTGGCAGTTTTTAGTGGGTGTCTGCTGGGTTGTGTTGTGTGTTCTCACACTGTGCTTGTGTGAAGCATTATGCACACTTTCCTTGCAGTGCATTTTCCTTTCTCTTGATGCATGTGTTTTCTTTCAAGGCATGAAGTGGCACCTTTACTCTTATACAATACTTGAGATTAAAAATCCTGTTGCGCTATTCAATTTTTTCAGTTAAAAATCTTTGCCTGTCACCCAGAACATAGCTAGTATTTTTGCAGCACTCCAGACCATTTTCAGGGTCGCATTCTCAGTAGTAAAGTCAGTGGAGTTATGCTCATTGACACCAGCTAATGTTCTGTTCCTCCAATTCTAATTTAGGTAGCGATTTCCTTTCTTCTACCTGTACGTCTAGTAAAATTGTCTTCTGTAAACTTGGGTTTCTGAAGATAACCAATCTCCCAACTCTGGGGACACTTTGATACATAGATCTCCGGGTATCTCTCACACATAAAATGAATGTGTCCTCACAACACTCCTGCTAAAACTGTTGTACTAGAAGGAGACTACCCATATACAGATGGATAAGGTGTGGCCTGTATTTTCAAAAAGGTGTGTGCAGATGTGTGCACATTTAGTATTTTGCCCCTGATCACACAGCAATTCACACTCAGCAAAGTGAAGGTGTGATTGTAGCATGGTAGCTACATGATAGCTTTAATCTATCTAACACTGGTAACAATAGTAGGGAAGATGTGCTGGCACAGGCTTTAGCATGGGCTAGCAACCCATGTACGTACCCAGGGTCCCCAGTGGGTTTGTACTTGGGGGTCTAGCCCACACTGAAACCTGATCTACTTTATCTTCCCTATTATTATTATTTGTGCTAGCTAGATTAAAGCTAATATAAATATGCCTACCTCTGCTGCAACCACACCTACACTAGACTCACCCTCAATGGCAGAGCCAGGAATTGAATCCAGGAATCCTGACTCTTCACTCCCAGATCTAACCTCTCTTCAGAACTCCATCCTCAGGAACAGAACAAAACAATCCCACCCCACCCCAAACCAGTGGCAGATTAGCCACTGTGTCCAAGGGCCCCAGCCAATTGGGGAACCCCAGAAAAATGGGTGCCCCCATGACATGACCCCATTCCCCCCCCAGCAGGAGCACCAGGCAGACAGAGCGGGGCAAGCCCCATGCTCCAACCCTGTTCCCCCCAGGCAGAGTGCCGGGGAGGGAGTGGGGAGGGACTGCAGGCAGAAGCAGTGGGAGGGTCTGGCCCAGGGTCCCACAAAACCCTAATCCGCCAGTGCCCAAAACACAAGCAACCAAAATGCCTACAACTTTTCATTTTATCATAACATATGCATTCTTTCACACTGGTTAATAGCAGTTTGAGAGCAGATATCCATTATTCTCCGCCATGAAAAAAAAATCGGAGGCCTACACACAATAAGTCACATATGGCCAGGTTTTCAAAAAGCCTCATCACCAGATTTTTCAAATGTGCGGCACCATTTGGGCGGGCGAGGACAGATTTTCCAAAGTGCTCAGCTCCCATCAGTTCCTATTATGACACTTAGGGCCAGATTTTAAAAATGGATCAGCACTCTAAGTGCAAAGCTCTTTCAGAAATCTAGATCCCTCTTCTGGTGCCTAAATGTGAGCTCTTGAAAATGTGGCCTACAGTATCTCATGCCTATGTTGTTCTGCTACTTTATGAAGCATATGCTATTTTGTACAAAGGGTGTTTATTTAACATTTGAAACATAACTGTTAATGGTGATTTTGTTGCTTATCACTGCACTGTGTCCTGTCTCTGTATTGACCTGAGTTTCTGCAAGATGTCTGACTACAACTTCTTGGGTTTGTGTCCCTTTCTCTGCTTATGCATTAGTTCATTACCATACACAGCATACCCTTTTTATTAACACCAAATGAACAAAATAATATTACAGTTCTTCATAAAATGGTGAGATGTGATTTCCCTGCTGCTCAGCAGCTTTCAATTAGTCTCTTTGGGTTTCAGTTCTGCCACAATGTGTCCTCGTCTCCATTGGAAGTCTTGGGACAGCATCAGTTTCCTGTGGCTATGGCGGTGTGTTTCACGGGTAATTGGCCTGGTTGTCTGATGATCTTGTGTCTGATAAGTCCACATCCTTAGTCGTCTCGGAGGCGGTGTCATTTTGGTATGTCTGGGTGTGACTACTGGGATGTGCCCAGTTTGATATGTAGGTGGTTTTGCTGATAAGTCCTGCACTGTGTGTGGAGGTAGCTCATCTGGGATGCTTATCACTGGTACTGGTAAGAGATGCTTACGGTTCCATCTCAACAAAAATTCCTGTTTTGTTTTGATCTCAGATGATCTTGGAGCAACCAACTTAATCACCTCAGCCTAATCTCCCTGAGAACCATTATTCTAAATTTTAACAGCGTCTCCAGGGTGTAGTTACCTCAGGCACATGGAGGTTTTGCCACAGTGGAACTTTTTAATACCTTTACGTCTTTCCCCGTCCTCGTGCACTCAATTGTGCATCTGTTCCTTAACTGCACCTTGTTTCATCTTCAGATGAGGAAGTTTAGTTCTTATCTGATGTCCTAGCAAAAGCTCTGCAGGTGACTTACCGCATTGTAATGGTACTGCTCTGTGATTCAGCAAGGCAAGAGGAGGGTCTTCTATCACGTGTTGCATTTTTAAACAGCCACCTAATCATTTTTATGCCACATTTTGCAAGCTCATTACCCATGTGGCACAGCTATTTACAATGTCAGTGATGTCATCATTCATGCCTGGCCAATAGAGTGCTTCCCGTGCCTTTCTTTTGCACTTCTCTATACCCAAGTGCCCTTCGTGAATGGTCTTTAGCGCATTTTTCTGAGTTCAAATGGAATCACAATGCTCTTACTTATGACAAGGACATTTTCAACCATAAACAGCTTGTGCGTGAAAGAACTTACTGTTCAGGCATGAATTGTGTTTTCCCTCCAAAGTGTAGAGCATGAATAATGAACTGCAGCATCTCATCCTTCACTGTAGCACTTTTTAGTTGTGCCCATGTGTGAGGTAAAATGGCTTCTGAATATTTTGTCATGTTGATGGGAATATCTCTCTGTTTCAGTTTCTGGATCCACAGCTCTCTGAGATTCATCTCAGATCCTGGATACCATACCTACCATGATTAAATGATTTCCCAGAGTGAATTCAATGACATAGTCATATTTTAGAAGCTTCATTAGAAGTCTCTGAATTCTAGGCAGTTCCTTCTTGAAATGGTTATCAACAGTTTATGATCTGTTTCAATTACAAAAGCTATTCTATAAATGTAGTTGTAAAAAATATTACAGCCAAATACCATTCTTAGTATTTCCAGTATTCCCTTTTCAATCTGTGCTCTGTATGTGTGAAAGCTCTCAATGCATACGCTGTAGGATTACAGCACAGCCTTTCTTTTGAAGTAGCACTGCACCTAATCCATCCTTAGGAGAATCTGTGGATAACTTTGCAAGGCATGAGATGCCAAAATATTGTGGGGTGGGAGCACCTGCAAGTAATCTTTTCAGTGTGTTGTATTCATTTTCACGCTCTCTAGTCCAGTTCCCATACACACCATTAAGTCATAGTTTTCTCACATTTTCTATTTTATCAGCCAGGTTATCTATGAATTTGCTGAGTCAATCACAATACCTACACACCCTTGTCAGTCTTTTTGCTTTGGGCTTGGCATCCTATAGATGGCTTGTACTTTTGCTGGATCTGGACTGACACCACTTTCTGACAGGATTTACCCAAAATAGAGAAGTTCTGTCTTCATGAACTGGCACTTCTTTGTGCTCAACTTCAATCCTTCCTTTCTGGCAATCTGCAGAATTTTTGCCTGCCATGTATTGTGTTCCTGTTCTCTAGTGCCCCAGATGAGGATATCATCTATGTACACTTTAACACTTTCAGTGTCATCCAGTAAATGTTGCATTGTTCTATGGAATACTTCAGGTGCAGAGCAAATGCCACAAGGTTTGAAGCAGTATCTGTTGAAAGGAGTGTTAAAAGTACACAGCTGTGAGATCTCAGCAGTCAAGAACATTTGCCAAAACCCATTAGATGCATCTAGAATCATGAAAAATTTGGTGCTTGCCATCTCTCCCAAGATTTAATGTTTGTTGGGTTTCAGAGTAGCAGCCGTGTTAGTTTGTATCCGCAAAAAGAAAAGGTGTGCTTGTGGCACCTTAGAGACCAACAAATTTATTTGAGCATAAGCTTTCATGAGCTACAGATGAAGTGAGCTGTAGCTCACAGAAGCTTATGCTCAAATAAATTTGTTAGTCTCTAAGGTGGGTGCCACAAGTACTCCTTTTCTTTTTAATGTTTGGTGGGTAAGTGATAATGCTCCCTTATTATGTTAGTGTTTCATTCCTTGGGATGGAGACACAAGCACTAAGATCTAGATCTCTTTTGTACAATCACCAGCGAGGGCACCCAAGCTGTTGCTTCCTCAACTCTTTCTATTACTTCCATGGGTAGGAGACATTGCAGTTCTTGCTGGAATCTGCCTCTCCTGGCTGCGTGTATAACAAGGTTCCTATCCTTCTTCAAAGTAGTTTTAGGTATGACTAGCAGCTTTCCCAAGCCTTTGAACACATCCGTATATTTCTCTACTAAGGTTTTGATGCCTTAAGACAAGTTATGTTCTATATTAAACAGCTGGCATATCAGTCCCCACATTTGAGATGATTCCAGGCCCAACATAGATGTTTTGTCTCATGTAACAATAACAAAGGTGTGCCTAGTCTTTTCTTTCTTGTGTATCAGATTGAGCTGGCATCTGCCCATCACTGGAATAGGGAGTCCATTGTACACTGTCAGGATGCTTGCCTCATTCTTCAGTGGGGGCTTGTATTTTAAAGTTTGTCCTGTATCTACTTTATATGTGATCTGTGAATCATTACTATTAAGAGTAATGAGCCAGTTCTTGTCTACTGGCAGTCATTGCCGCATGGCATCAACATATACTGCCTCCTCACTGAAGCTATCACCATATTCCCACATCGCAGCCCTGGTTTTCTGTGGGCTGCATTGGTGAGCAAAATGGTTGTACTTGTGATGCACTCTGCACTTTTGTCCAGATGATGGGCATTGTCTGTTCCCGTGTTTGGTTCCACACTTCCAACACATTTATTTGGGCTAGCCCTGCTATAAAATGTGGTGGTGTTGGGTATTTTGCCCTTTCTTATATTGACTGTTGTCAGTGTACCACTTTTTTGTGTATGTTTCTTTCTTGTCCTCCTGTAGAGTGACTTCTTGCACAGTCTCCCTGGTATCCTCTTTGCTTAAAGCCTGCATTTGCAGTTTGGCCTGCTCTGCTGCTTTGCAGATGTTTATGTTTTTCCAAAGGTAAATCACAGTCTTTCAGGAGGTGCTCCTGCAGCACTGCATCATTGTAGACTCCCATCAGCCTATCTCTAATTAAGCAATTGTTTAGGGGCCCAAAATTGCAAGATTGGCTCTTGTGCTTCAAGTCTGTGATGTAATCGTCAGTGCCTTTTTGTTTTTCTTTTCTACTTTTGTGTGGAAAAAGGAGTCTTTCATGAGTTTCAGTCTTTCTAGGTGTGCAGTGTGTCTCAAATTGTCCTCAGACTTTATCAAAATTTGCACTGTCTTCTGGGGAGAGCTGGAAGCTGTAAAAATATCTAGAGCTTCCCACACCAGCTATGGTTAGCAGTAAGGCTACTTTCCAGGTTCAGCTCAAAAAGCCTGCATCTATTGCTGTCATATAAGCAAAAAAAAAAAAAAAAAACCTGTTTAAGCCTCTTCCAAGATTCCTCCATGTTCCAGCAGTGGCTTTAGGCTATCATTTTTTTTTTTTTTCTGTCTGTGTTGCAGAGGAGGTGGGTTTCTGGAGCAGGGAGGAGAATTCCTCTGATCTGTTCTTTAGTGTAATGGCTGCTTGAAACAGTCCCTCTCTCCTTTATATGCTGACTTTAGATGTTTTCCGAACAGTGTTCTCCCATCAAGTGCTCTCCCACTTCCGGTACCATGTGTAGCTCTGCTACTTTATGAAGTGTACGCTCTTTTCTACAAAGGATTTTTGTTTACCATTTCAGAGTACCAGCCGTGTTAGTCTGTATTCGCAAAAAGAAAAGGAGGACTTGTGGCACCTTAGACTAACCAATTTTACGATGTCCATCTGTTTGCATTTGGCAAGGAAGATGATGTCTGTCTATATTACGATGTCCATCTGTTTGCATTTGGCAAGGAAGATGATGTCTGTCTGTATATACAAATTGGTTAGTCTCTAAGGTGCCACAAGTACTCCTTTTCTGTTTACCATTTGAAACATAACCGTTAGTGATTGCTAATCACTGCACTGTGTCCTGACTCTGAGTTTCTTCAAGATGTCTGATTATCACTTCCTGGGTTTGTGACCCTTTCCCTGCATGTGCATTTGTTCGTGAGCACAATGGGCACAATACCTTCTCTCATCTGAAATTGTAGTGAAATTCACAGAGCACCAGTGCAAGGCCTATACACCACTCAGGCAATCAAAATAGGGTTTAAGTGGGACTTAAGCACTGCAGTCCTTGTGCTAGTCTTCTAGACATGGGAGAATGTCAGCATTAGGGAATAGTGTACCAGCAGCACCTGTCCAGATTTAATAAATCCAGCTTCAGACATTCAGTAGGATGATATCTTTCACAAAGTTAAAAATATGCAGCTTGCATAATCATTTATCCCACCCACACTGGATTTTTTAACATTGAAACATGTACGTGAGAACAGAGATTCTGAAACTGGAGACAGATTTTTAAGAGGTATATTTTCAATGTAATTTTCAATACTGTTTTTCAAACATGAAAATATTCTGTCAACATCATCTCTGGACATTCTCTCTGACATGATGGTACAACATAGCCAAAGACCTCAACCATATATTTCTCAACCCAACAATAAAAAATGATGCAGACCAATATTTTTCAAACATACTTCTGTGCTTCACATAAAAACTCCAGTGTATTTTCTAGAATCCTGTATTTTCATAACAAAAATCAATGTAACCAGATCAATGAATTCAACATGTAAAGGGATTGATTCTGCCTTTAGACATGTGGCCATGCCCCACTGAGAACATTGTATATGAGCAAATGCACATGCTTGTATCAGAAAAGTTTCCAAAGTGAGTAAATTAATTTAAGGCAATGATTTTAGATGGGTACAAAGTCCATGATGCAGTAAGTGCATAACAAAATATAAGAATATGTTGCTTAGGTACATAAGCCAAATGTTTCAGAAGAGTGAAATATTTAAACTAATGTAAGCACAAATTACATGAGGCGGAATCAGACAAAATGTATATACAGTATTTTTGGTGTACCCCAATATACCAAATAAAATTTAAGGAGATTTTAAAAGGCACAAATGGAAGTTAAGTGCCCAACTCCCATTGAATTTTAATAAAATCGGAGTGCCTAACTCCCTCAAATGCCTTTGAAAATCCAGATGAACGCTTACGGAACCTAGTGGAATTCATGTTTCAGTACAAATGGAGACTACAAATATAAGAGAAATTCTGCTTGTGGCTTTAGATAAGTATGAACCACTAACCCATGAAGTACTGTTGTACTAGTGCTACGTAGTTTCCACACCTCCTCCTTCAGTGTTGACAGTAAATAGGAAATGATCAGTTTTAATTATAGGTTTCAGAGTAGCAGCCGTGTTAGTCTGTATCTGCAAAAAGAAAAGGAGTACTTGTGGCACCTTAGAGACTAACAAATTTATTTGAGCATAAGCTTTCGTGAGCTACAGCTCACTTAATCAGGAACGCATCCGATGAAGTGAGCTGTAGCTCATGAAAGCTTATGCTCAAATGAATTTGTTAGATTTAATTATATAATTATTTTAATTTATGTATTTCCAGTAACTCCAGTACCTGACTGCCTAGTTAATATTTGTATAGCACTTTGAACAGGTAAAGCATGGTATAACTGTTTTCATCATCATTAGTTGTCTAGCATAACAGCACCCCATTGTATCAAAACACCAATGGCTTTGCGATGCATAATCAGCTCTCACAAATATCAATGAGAGCTGCTTTTATGAGTTGAGATCATGATATGGCCCTTAATAGTCAATGTTTTCCTGAAGTGATTTGTCGTTTTCTACTCAACAGCAAAGGGTGACTTCCATAAAGCAAAGTATTTTTAAAAGTAAAAGTGAGGCAAAATAATGCATGAACACCTACAGAAACAATGGCATATTTAATATGTGATTACAGTTTTGCCGCAAAAACTAATAAAAAAAAATACCCATATGTCCCACCCAGCACTATCTGGAGAAACTATAGAAGTTAAAGAATATTGTCACAAGTACAGCACGCTCTACTTTGGGTATAAAAATTGGTGCCTAAAAATATGCCTAAAGTTGCCTCCAATGGAAGATGCTAAGTGCTTAGCACTTTTGAAAATTGGGCAGTTATTTAAGCATTTAAATAAGGACTGAGGAGCCTAACTTGTTTAGGAAAATTTTGACTTTTTAGGTACAATCAATATAATTTTTTTAAAAGACTTCAGAAATGAATCGTTATGTCTTACTCAAATAAGTACCATCAATTTAATTATTTGTTTCATCTTGGAAACGGAAGGTAGGCTTTATTACTTTTACATCTCCTACTTAGGTTCTATTTTTTTCCCTCACGAACATTTCTTGTAGCTGTACGTATTTTAACAGGCAGGCTGCTAAAATATTATTCATGTCTTGGTTACCTCAGGAATTGATTTTGGTAATTCACTTTTTATGGCCTTTCTCACGAGGCTATTTCTAGGTTGCAATGTGCCCACAGTCCGGCAGCTTCTATTCTGCCCCTTTTCGGGGTAGCAGGCAATATATTTACCTCTCTTTGATCAGGTCTCCATTGACTCCCGGTTTTAACCCAGATGGTCAAGTATTTTTACGTTAATATCACCAAACAGGCTATGGGTGTGTGCATGTACATCATATCATAAATAGTGATATTATTAAAAAAGTATGATCACACATTCTGGAACACCTTGTTCTGATAAAACATGTCCTGTGGTGTATAACTAATAAGGGGGGGGGGGTGGAATCAAAGTATTTCTCTGATGCTTTTTAATATTCTAATCACAGTGGCGTTGACTTTTCAGGGAACAATTTTAATCTCACTATTTGGCACATCTCTATTTTAAATTAAAGTTGGAAGGTGAAAATGTGTGTCATATTTTGGGCTGCAATAAAGCCAGAGTGCATGACCTGTCTATAATTATTATTTTTCATGGTTCAAATAAGCCAAAGAGACTTGAACGGGAATTCAATGTAACTAGACTTGGAAGCTGAATAGAAAGGTTGCTAGCAGCTACTGTAATGTATATTAGTTCAATTAGTTCATATATTTATGCATGTAGTGATTTGAAATTTGTACAAACATATGCACAAAGGATATTCAGTGGTTCTCAACCAAGGATACGTGTGCCCCTGGGGATATGCAGAGGTATTCCAGGGGGTACATCAACTCATCTAGATATTTGCCTAGTTTTACAAAAGGCTACATAAAAAGTATTAGCGAAGTCAGTACAAACTAAAATTTCATGCAGACAATAACTTGTTTATACTGCACTGTATAATGTAAGTACAGTAAAATGAAATGTAAGTACAGTAAAAGCTGTAAATAAGTACAGTAAAAGTTGTTCTATCCAGCATGTTGGGGAAATGTGGGGTGGGGCGGTAAGTGAAAAATACTGGTTAACTAAGAAGGAGGGAATTTGGATGTAGGAGGAGGTGTGGGTTGCAGGCCCTGAGAGGGAGTTTGGGAGTGGGAGGGGGCTCGGGTTGGCGGCACGGGATGCCAGATCTGGGGGGCACTCACCTCGGGCAGCTCCTCACAAGCGGTGACCTGTCCTGGCCCCTAGGCGCAGGCGCAGCAGGCGGCTCCGCACACTGCCCCCGCCCCGAGTGCTAGCTCCGCAGTTCCCATTGGTTGGGAACTGCGTCCAATGGGAGCTGCGGAGGCGGCACCTGCTGGCAGAGGCAGCGCGCCAACCAGATTATAAACCGGAATTTCAATGAAGATAAGAAATGTCAATTTATAGAGCTTTCCGGGTCGTGAAGTGCCAGAAAAATCAGCTTTTACTGTACAATATTTATATTCCAGTTGACGTATTTTATAATGATAAGCCATTTTTCAGTAGTAAGGTGCTGTGACACTTTTTGTATTTTTATGTCTGATTTTGTAAGCAAATAGTTTTTAGGTAAGGTAAAACTTGGGGGTACACAAGACACATCAGATTCCTGAAAAAGGTACAGTAGTTTGTAAAGGTTGAGAGCCACTTATCTAGATGATTAAAAAGAATGTGCATGTTTTTCTATGTCATTGAGTTGCATAGTTAACATACTCTAGGATTTCAAGGCAGCAGTAATAAATACTTTAAGGTAAAATTCACATGCTGGCCCACTATCAGCCATATGGAGGACAGCAACTGGGCAGGCCAGGGGATGGTTTATGGAATTTATATTTATGTGGATTGGCCCCAACACACTGCACAAGTGATAGGGAGAGAAAGCAACCTTTACTGTAGCTCATAGGCTACAATGGCAGGTTGCCCAGGGTTGGATGAGTATATTTAACTTCCCAGCCTACTTGTAAAAAGCCTGGTTATTTGTTGTTTATGCGGGTAAAGTAATTTCGCCCTTAGTGTGTTCGTGTATGATATTTTGGGCTTTTCCCCCCCAGAATATGATATTCCTTAATTCCTTGGTGTTAGTTTACAAACACTTGCTTTTCCATGGAAACTGCAGTTGTGTCCCGTGCACCTTAGAGCTTTTATCTTCACAAACTTACAGTTGAACATGGACACACAATGAATATAAGACTTACTATTGCTATGTATTGTTCCTTGAGCACCATACATGTGGGTGACACAATACAAACGTAGAAATCCCTGCCCCAAAGGAGCTTCCAGTGAAATCAGCCACAATTAATACAGTGGTCAGGCAAAAACCTCACGTAAGTTAGGGCACAGATTTTCAGACAGTGGGACACACCAAGGAATATTCGGGGGGGGAAAGGAGAGGTGACGCCAGGCGGCTCGAGCTTCAGTCTACTCTGGTGGGGCTCACGCTTCAGCCTGCAAGGGCTTGGAGAGGAAGTACCACCTCCATCCCCTGACTTGCCTCTTTTTGTCTGGGTTGCGGGGAGGCACAACCAAAAATTGTAACTCAAAGAGGGGCCTTAGCTCAAAAAGTTTGAAAACTGCTGAGTCAGGGCAAAAGTAAGCTTTGTTAAATGAAAGATCGTTATCCAGTGGACACTTGTTGAAAGGTGTTGTGGAAGGAGTGAGCTGGAGAGGAAAGAAGAAAGTGTGGCTGATTCCCACACAAGGGGTCAGAGATAATTTCAAGCATAAAGAGGGGCATGGAAAAAAATTAAAGTCAGGAGTTGGAAAAGAGGTAAAATATCACTTCCCAGAATAATAAAATATATCAATCGGCATGTGACCTAGGTCACAGATGAGTTTAGCCCCAGTAGTATTCCCTGTTTGTTGGCGGGGGTTTTCATTGGTTAACAAACTTTATTTTTTTGTCTCGTTGGCAAAGTCTGGTCATCTTTTAACTTTCAATCATGCTTCATCTCTCAGCCCTCTCCCAGTAGACCGCAGGAATATAAAGAGCCTGCATATACCACAAAAAGAGTAACTGTTCTGTTACCCCCAATGCAGTTAAGACATGGGTCTGACTTTTAGCATAGACTCAACCTGTGTCCCAAACTATGTTACAGCCTGTTAAACATGGTTAGATCCCATCAACATTTTAAGTTTGTTTTCACTATGTCTGGGGACAATTCTGTTATAAACAAGGGAGGTTGTAGTGATGATAAGACTTGCTACTGTAAAAGTAATTGCTTGTGGCAAGAAGAACTATGGGTGAT
This sequence comes from Eretmochelys imbricata, assembly GCF_965152235.1. Taxonomy (NCBI): domain Eukaryota; kingdom Metazoa; phylum Chordata; order Testudines; family Cheloniidae; genus Eretmochelys; species Eretmochelys imbricata. The sequence goes on from NC_135578.1 coordinate 14,307,156, forward strand.
CAAACAAAGGAGGCCAAACATCGCAATTTGCAGCTGACAACATGTAGCAATTTGAGATCAAATCACATAGTGGTTCCACCAATATGAAGCATTTTATAAGATTTAAAGACCTCCCAGGATTAGAGTTACTCCTCTTATTAGTATAGAAAGCTTTAAATGTTTTGAGGGGTTTTCAGATGCAGTACAAAATACTGTGCAGAGACAACTGCCTAAGGAAAGCTACGCCTGCATGCTGCTGATCATTGTCTGAATAAAACAAATTAGGGGAAAGTGAGAATGAACATAAACATTGAATATTCCCTAAAAATGATGATAAATGCTTATTAATAGTGCTCACCATTCCTTATTGTTGTGGAAAGGCATTTGTTTCTTTTTCACAAAGAGTTTTCTAAATTACAACGGTAAACTTGGTACCTATAATTTTAAAAAGTGCCAGCATCCTTAGATAAAACACACATTAAATGTTTTCATACCAAACGTGCTTCTAAATTTACAGTCATAACAGATTTGTCTTTCTTTTAATTCCTTTTAAAATGGGGCCAGAAATTTTATTTTCTATATAGAAAGTTCCAGTGGAAAAAAACCATGCCCAACTCTGCAGTCTTTTTTCCCCCTTCAAGGAGGAAAGAGAGCAGTATCAGGCCCATCATGAAAAAAAGATACATGGCTTCCTATATGAACTTGAGCAAGTCCTATCCATTTTACAGGGGGTACTCTAATAGCTAGGTCAGTTACAAGAACAGATAGGCATATCTCAAAAGGTTCTGGCAGTTCAGTTCAGAAAATTACCCTGAATCCATATGCTTATCTGGTTGGCCTCTTGAATCCTCAAAACTGGGCTAGTAATCTCATGAGAACAGACAGACTTTTTTTTTAAATCTAATTTGCTTTACATTCTGCTTCTGATCAGGACCCAAATACTTCATTTTCTAGTGCTGTTCAGAAACCAGGAAGTACACACATGTAATATGGCAGGAAAGTTATCCAGCCTTTATAGATTTTGTACAATTTCCATTTCAATTTGGGGCTAAAATTCAGGAATTATACTCAACTCTGTTAGTCCATCTGTTGACAGCTCTGTCTCAGGGTTCTCTGGTCCTGGTCTATCAGCAGCTTGCTGTATGACCTTGAAGAAGTGCTATCCACTTTACAAGAGTACTGAGAGTCATAATTAATTAATGTTTGTGAAGTGCATTGGTTTGGATGTAAGGCCCTGTAAAGGTATCACCGCTAATAATAAATATTATGAGTCATTGTGCCGCATCCTCTGGTATTCCTGAAGCACAGAGAGGGGAAAGATGATATGCAACGCTAGCATGAAGCACCCATTTGATCACATATCATTTAATGCATATCCTAACCAGGCTATTTACTAACACAGCATCAGGGCTTCACTAAACTATGCTGGTTTGTAACAGCCACACAGGGCAGAATACATAACCCAGGATTGATGTAGAGGAGTGTCTTCCAGTCAAAACCCTCTTTCAGATGGTGTCACCCCCTTTTCCATTAAGCCAGCAACAATGTGGGTGTGTGACCTACATCAACTAACTCTATTACATTAAAGTGATCATTCATACAACTTCAATGGCCAAAATCCTCCAGTGGTTTAGCACAAAGTCTCTGACCCATAATTTCCAGCTTGTGATTAATGCAACACGTATGAAAGTACCTATAGAGAGAGGCAACAGCATTATAATTTGCCCAGCTTTGTTTTCCACACAAACTGCTAGGTATTTTGTGGTTCTCTCCTATCAGTTCCAAATCTATCTGGACGTGATTAATGACATCTTCTAAGAAAAAAGTATTGATCATGATAAAAATATACAGAAGATCTTTTGTAAAAAAATGTTCACACTATTTGGTTGCATATTGATCCCTTGTGTATTATATATGATGCCTCTTTTCATTTTAGTTTCCTTGCTTTGAAAATCAGTTGTGTGAAGATTGAAATTAAATCTGTTAGGGAGCCATAACATAGCCTCCTCTCAAATTAGGTGAGAATGAAGACGCAAAGTATCACTCTACTGCTAGTAAGTACCAAGTGCCATAGCATAGGCATTGTTGATTGCTATACTCTTAGGTAGTTTAAAAGTTCAGTGTTCCCTGAAAAATCTGAATTGTGTGATGGGATAGGTAACCATCCTGTAATCCTTACCCAGTCATTGAAGTAAATGGTAGTGCTGAGAGAGAACATGGTCCAGGAGATGCAGGACTGAGAATCACAAAATCTGGTTAATTCCTGGCTCCAACACTGAGCATCTGTGTGACCCTGGAGGATCCCTATCTCTTATTGATTTATATTATTAGCTCTTTGGGGCAGGGCTGTTGCCTAAATACAGATTAAAGACTGCAGGATTGGATCCATAATTTGGTCTCTCTAGAAAAAGTACCATTTAAATTCATTGCATGTTATAATGCAAAGTGTTGTCAGCTCTATTGCCGGTTTATTTAATGTGGATAATTAAGCTTTGTGCGCCTTTTGGTCCCTACCCCCATCTTGAACTGCTAGGGAAAAAAACAGTACTCCTATTCAGAGTATCTATGGCTGTGTCATGGCCACTTTAACTTTGTCTGACTTTCCCTCACACATAAAGGGAATTACTTTACTTGTTCTTTCCATTTTTTTTTAAGTCCACCATTTATAATAGTAACAGTAATCACCAAGGACACTTAATTTCAGTTAATAACTATTTGGGTTCAGGTCCCTTGACTTAGTCTCATGCACTGGTCTCCTCCAGCTTATCATTAACTGCCAAGGAATGCAATTGCCATTGGTCATTATAGCTTAAATAAAGATCTTTCAGCCATGCAGTCAATGGATGTGTCACTTCCAAGGAGGATGGAATGAAATGGGAAAAGGGGCATTTCAAACCCTGATAATTAATGATACTGCAAGTGTGGGGAATGATAGAATTGTCCTTTTTCTGACACTATAAAGTGTAAATTTATATCAGCAGAATGTGGCTGGCTAATATTATCTCATGGGGAAAGCAAGTGTTTCCTCATATTCTTTATTTAGTTGTTGAGGGGCCTTAGACCTTACACTGACTACAACCAGGAGTTTTACATTAGTTGGGATTGCATGATTTTTGCTGTTCGTCTGAAGAAAGAAAGAAAGAAAAATCCATTCCATCTTCATTGGCCCTCTTTGTGGCTGGAGGAGACTGGAGAATCTTGGAGCCAGTGAGCAGGACTGCTGTACAGCTCCTCATAGTAGATGCCGTTCCATCCTATCAGCTAGAAGAACAGCCACTAGTTGTGCTGGAGTTTGGGGCTACCCGAGTCTGCAAAATCATAGATTCTGTGGTCTCTTTCCTGGCCCACTCTCATTGTTGTCTTTCACGCCCGCCTAAGTGGGTGTATGACTGCTGTATGACTGCTCCCCTCATATTTATGGCATGTAGCCTGCTATGAGAGTTTGCTGGCACTCTGCATCATGGGCTGGATTCACTGCCACTTTTGGTGCTTAAATCTCAGAATCAGACCCCACTGGGATTCACAAAACCCCCCACTCTGCTGTCCCTGGACTCTGTAGGTGCCTAAAATCACTCTGCACCTAAATTTGTGCAGTAGCATTTCCTTGTCTATATTTCAGCCTCTGAACATGTACACTGCAGCCCACACCAGCATCTGGAGGCCTAAGCCCTAGAGCAGGGGTAGGCAACCTATGAGACGCGTGCCAAAGGCAGCACAGAAGCTGATTTTCAGAGGCACTCACACGCCCGGGTCCTGGCCACCGGTCTGGGGGGCTCTGCATTTTAATTTAATTTTAAATGAAGCTTCTTAAACATTTTAAAAACCTGATTTACTTTACATACAACAATAGTTTAGTTATATATTATAGACTTATAGAAAGAGACCTTCTAAAAACATTAAAATGTATTACTGGCACGCAAAACCTTAAATTAGAGTGAATAAATGAAGACCTGGCACACCGCTTCTGAAAGGTTGCCAATCCCCTGCCCTAGAGCAATTCATGTACTGAGGAAAATAGGCGTTCCTTTGCCTAACTCACCAAGGGTTTCCTGTCCAGTAAGCATGCTCTGACTTCACCTACCAGATCAGGCCCCTATAAGTGAACTTACACACAGAGGCTTAGCAGTGAAGGGAGGACCTCCCTCAGAACCTTTAACTCAGTGGTTAGGGTATTCATCTGATGTGGGAGACCCCCAATTCAAGTCTCCCCCTCATCTGAGGAGGAGAAGATATTTGAATGGGGATCTACCTCCTTTCACTGAGTGTCTTAGCCAATGGACCATGGGATATGCGGATGTGGGACCCTCTCAGTCTCTCCTATTGAAGCTGTGAACACATAAGGAAAGAATCATGGGGGAGTGGAAAAGAGAGGAGAGCAAGAGTATGACACTGAAACCTGATGGCTAGAGCACTCCCCTGGGAAGCAGGAGACCAAAGATCAAGTCCCTCTGTTCCAGTTTTTTTAATTTATTATCCACAGTTGAACAGCTTCAGCAGGAGAGACTGAGGGAGCCCACATAAGACTAAACCATACCTAATGTTAGGTTACTCGCCTGGGGTAGCAGAACACACTTCAAGTCCCTTCTCCCTCTCAGGTGGGGCTTGAACCTTGGATTTCCTACATTCCAGAGGAGTACCCTAACCACTGGGTTAAAAGTGATGAGGGAGGTCCCTCCTCCTCTTTTTCCCCATCCCCAGCTTCTTGCTAAAATAGTGTAGATGCCTTAATGCCAAGTGAAGATTGGCAGCTGAGAATCCCAAGCAGAGGTAGGCATCTCCCTGTAGCTCAGGCTTGGGGGCCTATCTCTGAGAGAGGGGTGGGGTTTTGTGCACACCCCTCAGCTTGAAATGTACCATTGGCTAGTTTAGTCAAAGAACTTCACAGTGTGCTGGCTTTAATGAATCCCATTCTAAAGCACCTATCCACATTCATTGTATAGGGAGTCAAAGCACTGAACTCAGACTTTGTGAATCTCAGTGATTTTTCTAAGCACCTAAAATTAGTCATGGCAACACTCAGCATCACCACAGACAAGTTCCTTTGTGAATCCAGCCCCATGTGTAGATTTTACCCAAAAGCCTGAATCTGAGAGGGTGCTTGGGTGCCCTCACTGGCTGTTGAGGGTTTTTAGCCTGTATCAGGATTAAGCCCTTAACATGAAATGAGATCCTTATGTATTCCTGAAAAGGAATGTTATCTCCCAAAATGGCAGATATGAGGGTTGTTCACAATAAATATTATTTTTCATGAATACACCACAAAATGATATACTGTAACTCAGTCATTTGAACATTGTTTAATGCTGGTTTATTGAAGCATTTGTCAAGTATTGTGACAACTTGCACACTGAAATTTATTTACCCATGACAGGCTGCACTGAGTCATTATTGCAAGTTTAAGAAAAGTTTTCTTATAAATTATGATGAAAAAACAAAACTTGTAAGTTATCACCTCAGTGCTTCAGTTTGTTTTTTTATTTTTTCTTGTGCATTATTTTTATTTAGCAATAAAATATACAGATTTAGCATCATAAATCAAACTAAGACACAACTGTTAAATAGCCTATATCATATTAATTAGGCACTGAAACAAGGCAAGCATTACAACCATTTATAATCGAGTACTATACAAGTGGCTAATCAATGAGAAAGGCAACTAATTAACAAGCCGGCAGTCAGCATCTTGAGCAGAAGTTGGTGACTTTCAACTTAATTAAACTTTTCAGGTGCCAAGTGGAACGGGTCCCATATGAGATTAAAGAGGCTAGGACTTTTCAGCTTGGAAAAGGGAGACTGGGGGGGGATATGATAGAGGTATATAAAATCATTAGTGGTGTGGAGAAAGTGAATAAGGAAAAGTTATTTACTTGTTCCCATAATATAAAAACTAGGAGCCACCAAATGAAATTAATGGGCAGCAGGTTTAAAACAAATAAAAGGAAGTTCTTCTTCACTCATGCACAGTCAACCTGTGGAACTCCTTGCCTTAGGAGGTTGTGAAGGCTAGGACTATAACAGGGTTTAAAACTATAACAGGGTTTAAAAGAGAACTGGATAAATTCATGGAGGTTAAGTCCATTAATGGCTATTAGCCAGGATGGATAAGGAATGTTGTCCCTAGCCTTTGTTTGTCAGAGGGTGGAGATGATGGCAGGAGAGAGATCACTTGATCATTACCTGTTAGGTTCTCTCCCTCTGGGGCACCTGGCATTGGCCACTGTCAGTAGACAGGATACTGGGCTGGATGGACCTTTGGTCTGACCCAGTATGGCCATTCTTATGTTCTTGTTACTGGGATTAAAAAGCAAACATATAGGAGGATGATAATTCTGTTTCTGAGTTCAGTTGGTCACAGTGATATTATAATGTTAGCTTGATGTCTCAATTCTTACAGATCTGTGATCTTCTTGAGCATGTAATGCAGACCCAATGCCTATAGTTTACCAGTAAGAATGTCTCCAGCTTCATTTTTGATTGACACACACAGTACGCCCCTTGCCAGAGAGAGCAAATAAAAATAGTTCTCTCTGTAATTGAAGACTCATGGGTAGATTCATAGATTCCAAGACTAGAGGGGACCATTGTGATCCTCTAGTCTGGCTTCATGTGTTACACAGGCCGTTGAACTTCTGCAAAATAATTCCTACATATCTTTTAGAAAAAAATCCAATCTTGATTTAAAAGGGAGGATGCTGGATTGTCCGTGGAAATGGAGAGGAAGGAACAGGGGTTTAAGATTGAGGGGCTTGGTTCTTGCCGTGTGAAGCTTTTACTAGCAATGGTAGATCTGGGATAATACATTAGAAAGCGAGTCAGAGTTGTGAGACAGGATGGTAGGGGAAAGATTGGGGATGAAGAGAGAGATTTATGAGATGTTCATATAGAGGCATTAGTGACAGGTGAGCTCAATAGGTGAGCTCTTTAAAGCCTAAAGTATGAAAGAACAGTGAAGATGACCAAAGACAAAATCCAGATGGACACCAACAGATAGGGAGCCATGAGAGGAGATAGTTAAAGAGCAGCTGGATAGGTTTGAGGATAAACAGGATAGCTGGGGCCCTGGAAACCAAAAGAGAGTAGAGAATTATTAGCAGAACCATGCATAAATATATGCAGAGTGGCTGACTCCAGACCATGAAGGTTAGGTACATCCAAGTGCTTGTGGAGAAATAGCAAGTCTAATACATGGTGGAGGAGAAAACTGAACTTTGTTGACAATGGCTTTCGCAATGTGTGCTCCTAAATTGGTATTAAAAATGCTTGCAGTGTTAATGTAGAGAAGACTAAACTGCTTTCTGTTCTGCTTCAGAAAAACTGACTGAAACTTTGTGGATCCATTGCTGAGAGCCATTATCAGTAATAGTTCAATTCTCTAGTGTAGCCAGGGCTGAAATGTTTTTTGTAAAGTGGAGCAGAACAGATGAACATTTAACTACTTGTTGATTTAACTCTAGTCTCACACCTAGGTCAATGGGAATTTTACAAGTGACGTTGGTGTAAGCAAAGTTAGGCCAATGCTGAGAGCTTTTGAAAATCCCCTTCTCTCCATTGGCATTTGTAGATTCCTACTGCATGCTCAGTTGGAGTTGCATGTTTTCTCTTCTGTCTCTTTAATCCTAAATTGACAGCGTAGCATATGCGTGTTACCTTCTAATGAGTGACTATATAGTGATACATCATCAGCTTGCTTGGAGAGACACAATATATCATTTCCTCATCAAAATTCTGTGAATTTTGGATGTGAGCCAGGCATTCATGTGGTTAGAATGGGGTTCAATAACTTAATAGGGTCAATGACAATTACTTTAAGTTATATTTTATTGCTCATCTAATATGTCTCTCTCACAAACTTTTGGAAACTTGGAAGTGGCTTTGTAATAAGAGTTCTCATGTATAATTTGTAAAAAGTAGATGTTGAGCCTTTTCCATAGTGTCAGTTCTTTGCCACTATACTACAAGAAAACAGAGGTGTGGACTCCTCTCAGGATATCAACTTAATTGGGGAAATCAGAAATCTTAGGCATTAACAAATATGCCCACAAAACACCTTTTCTCAAATTGGGACTTTCAGTGGCAATCCTCTTATATGAAATACTTAGGAATACTGAGTCCCAAAAATATTCAGAACATCCCTAAGATAAATATGGAACAAATTATTATGCATGCAGCTAACAATTTGGGGAGATGGAGTTCGTTAACCCTCAGTTTGTGGGGTAAAATGAATATGTTGAAAATGAATGTCCTTCCCAGAATGTTGAATGTCTGGGATCTCTCTATTTCTATTCCTCAAACTTATTTTAAGAAATTCAATATTATTTTCAGAACATTTTAGGGGGTGCAGGTAAGAAACATAGCCTGGCTCTGAACAAATTACAGTTCCCCCTGTCTCTGGGAGGATTTTGTTTTCACAACTTGGAAAATATCATATCTCCTTTTTATTAAACCAGGCATCTAAGTGGCTGTTAGATATGACCACACAGACCCCACCTTGGGTTCAGATTCAACAAGAATTGGTCGACTCTGTCTCCTTTCAGGCATTGTAAAGTCAAATTATTATAGATGTGATGGCTCCAGAGCTCCCACAATAATGTCTGTGAGGCAAGCTTTGTCAAACTTGGCTAGAAAGTTCTGCTCCCATCCATTTTTCCATGTAGAGGTGGTCCCATGGTACAATCCTATCCTGGAAATCAGTGGCAAAACCTTGATGTGGAGGGATGAGGATGGACAGAGGAATTATGACTATGTCACAGCAAATTGACTATAATAAATTGTAAACAATTTGTAGGTCTTCAGCAACAATTTATCTTGGCCTGCTCTGGAGCATGGACATATCTTCAGCTAAAGTATTTACTTATAAATGTATTTGGACTGGATGCATTGGGAACTCCAGAACCTCGAGAACTTTTATTTTTGAGGAAACTTGTATTTTCTTGGCCATCAGTATCCTTTTACACTTTTATGGCCCAAAAACCTGTCCCAAAGATTGATCATTTGAGAATTGCTTGGAATAGAGATTTGGATACACAGTTTATAGCCAACCCATTGAAATACAATTGTATCTAATGTTTTAAAAAAAATATTTATAGGCCTGAGACTACAGTCTATTCATCAAAAGACACTTGTTTGAATATAATGGCCCCCACATAGACTAACGGTAATGGGCCTCATAAATGCTAACCACTCTTGGACATGTAACTCCCTTTGTGCTACGTTAGCTATTATGCTTTGGAAGTGCCCTTGTATCAAGAATTTCTGATATGCGGTGGGTCAAAGGATTGAGTCGATATTGGCTGCTAAGTTGGAGCCCTCCCCTAAAGTTTCATTCTTGTATATATTCCTGGTAACAAGGCGGCAAGGTTCCAACGTGCATCTTTGGTCTCCAAAAAATGAATCCCGCAAAAATGGAGAAGTCGATCTCCACCAATTATGGATGCCTGGCTCCATGATATGGCTGACCTCGCAGCTAACAAATGACGATCATTGCACAGAAAAGAAATGCCTGAAAAACGCAAAGCAATTTGGTCTGACCTTTTAGAAGTACATAATGAACATAGATTCTGAAGATAGATATGCCGCTTCCCCTCCCCTCCCTTTATCCAAACTCTGTTTATTTATTTTGTGTATTATGATGAATCTGGTGTTTTGGAATATTTGTTATATTTGGAAAAAAATACAATTAGAAATAAATTAAAAAGAAAACAGATCTGTGTGCTTATATGTGCAATATAACCTGTTTATCTAGGGATCTGTATAAGCAAGCACTTGGAATAAGCAAGATTTAATTTTTTGAAAATATGTGAATGGGTGAAATAGGAAAACTTGAGTTAGCAAACTTTCCCTTCTGAAAAAAAAACCCCACCCAGTTTGTTGCAAGTGGAAGGAAAAATAAATGAGCACGCACACAAAAACCTCTATAACGATCACATGTGATGTGGAAAGAAACAAAATCATTGGGTTGATCAGAAAACTCTAAACTTAGAATGACAGTATGCGCTTGGATCTTCAAATCAGGGCATTGACTTCTATCAAGTTGTGCCAGTTTATACTGGCTGAGGATCTGGCCCATACTTTTATAATGACATCACCTTACATTTCTACTTTCTATTGTCTTGCTTCTTATCAGTTTTCTATGCCTTTGGCCTGGGCTACACTGGGCGGGTGGGTGGGGGAAGGTTTCAAACTAAGATACACAACTTAGTATCTTAGTTTGACTTACCTGGCCATCCTCACGGCAGCGAGTCAACTGCGGCGGCTCCCCCGTCGACTCAGTCCTCCTGCTGAGGTGGAGTATAGGCATCAATTCGGGGATTGATAAATTGATCCCCGATAGATTGATCACTACCCGCCAATCCGGCGGGTAGTGAAGACATACCCTTAGTTTACTTATGCAATAGATGGATCATATTTTACTTCTATCTATTGTATTCACCTCACAGCCTGAAATGCCCCAGTCTTTTCTATATTTTACAGATTACTGGATAATAATCTCTATTAGTTAGTTGTCACTACCTTTCTGTTTTAGGTGTAATAAACTGCAGGGTAATTCAGGTCACCCATCTGCAGTGGTAGTTATCAAAATGTGAATGGGGGAGAAAGGTCAAAGGGAAAGTAAACACTGATGTGTGCAAACAAGCATGGTGGATGTTAGTTTCCAAAAGTGTTCTTTCTTTTGTGCAACTTCTACTTTATTAGCAAGATTAGGGGGTATGAATGATAAATCACAGAAGCTTTCCCTGGTGAAATGGAAACAATAGAAACAGCAACAATAACAAGGTCTTTGGGTTACATCATGGGAACTGGGAGTAGAGAACAAAATGCAATAATACGGTATCAGCACTGATGAAACATGAAATTACTGCACCCAGCAACTGAACAAAAAACAAATTGCATTAGGAGCAGAGTTGAATAAGAAAATGCAGAACATGACAACAGTGTGTTATAAACCAGTACAGAAGCTTTAAAGACTTCAATCACGATGACTGAAAACAGGCATAGATAGAAGCATTCTGAGCTCTTCACTGCTACAACCCTGGAAACCTGACCACATTCTGCTTTAAGTGCGAGGTGCATTTTTGTCATTGCATTCTCTCTAGTGGTATGTACTTTTTTTTTTTAAAGTCTCTACCAAAACACTTCACTAGGTACACAATTCTCCACCTGGGGAGAGGATGACAGAGAGAATGAACCACGTGACACAGGCCAGTCACATCAATTAGTGCACTATCAGGATTTGGTCAGATTCTACAGTGAAGAGGGAGGTATAAGAACCTATATAGAATAGAAAAGAATATATCCACATTGCAAAAATACACTGTCATCTATTGCTGATGCAAGTAATTCACTTTATTAGTAATCTTGGCACTGAGCCCAAGAAATGGATGAGACAAGAGACTGTACTTTTCTCCTCTAGAAGTAGTAAATCCTGCTCTGCAGGGGGAATATTGTTTAATAAGACTGAGTTCTTGTTAAAATGAAAGCAACATACTCCCTTCCTGCAGAACAGGTAGAATCCAAGGTGCCAAAATCTATGCTATGTGTCTCAGGAATCAAAGCACAGAAAACACAAGTCAGTCTGTTGGGATCCTGGAGATGGGCGGGCAGAGCCCAAGGGGAGAATCCACAAGGTCCGGGATCTCAATTAAGTACGGGGCACAACTAAAGATAGAACAGGGATGGGAGTGAGGTCACAGGGCTAAACTAAGGGAACAGGACAGGAAGACTGAGCAGAGAACCCCCAACAGCACCCACTGCTCCTCAAAGGCGTCAAGGGAGCCCGCGGACGCTGCTCAGAGGAACTCTGCCCGAATGCGTGAGACCAGGGAGAAGCGGAAGTAGCCCCACAGTCGCAGAGCAAAGGTGGCTTCTGACCATGTTTGCATTTCCCATATTCTGGTCTGATTCAGAGGCCACTGGAATAAGTTAGAGCATCTGTGAACTGGAGCACATAACCCTTGAGCCACTTCCCCTCCCCGCCCACAATCCTCCCCTTCCTACCTCTAGTATGGCCCTGTACGGGGGGGGGGGTCTGCCTCTGAGGGCCCAACGCTTGATGTTATGCCCCCTTTACAGAAGTGGAATAAAAGGGCCACAATCAGGTCCAGTATTGTGCCACAGAGCTCTGGGATGAAGAATAGATTTTATTCTTCAGGGATGTCAATCTTTCATGTTTAATTCTTTCAACCTTTTAATGACTGCTAACATTTTACACACACACACACATGAAAACTCTATTTTAACATTTTATGCTGACCTAGAAAGAAATCGTGGCACTTCTATGACAAAGATGTTCTCGCTGAAATGATCATTACAACCAATAATAAAGTTTGCTTAATTTTTCATAAGTGTATTACTGTTTTCTCATTTAAATTTGTTCTGAATCCTGTGGAACCAAATGTACCTTAAATGACATTTTTTAAACTTAGTTGGAAGCTCTCTGTTTTAGTTTATTCTGAGAACCATCAAAATCAGTGTGTGTTTGCGCGCACGCCTGCTCACGCTTCTTTTGAAATAACCGTGCTATGCGTAAAATATACTTATAGTTTCACTTTTTCATAGTGATGCAACGTTAAAATCTGTCTATCAGATGTTTGCAGATTGATGTGTGAAAGGTTGTTAACCTTCTGTCAGGTCTTACACGTTTGAGTCAGCAGCAGAATTCGCAGTTCATGTGTAAGGTGCTGTAGTTAAAAACTATCACACAGCCTTTCAACACAATTTTTTTTAGCATTCCTTAATGCGGCACCCAATTACTGGTAACAAATACCTCAAGCCCCTGTCACAGTGGAATTTAGGGATTATTTGGAATCTTTAACTGCTTGTTTCTAAAATTATTGCCTTTTGAATATGAAAGAGAGGGAGAGATACACATGAACAAACATAGCAATTAATGACAGGTTTCAGAGTAACAGCCGTGTTAGTCTGTATTCGCAAAAAGAAAAGGAGTACTTGTGGCACCTTAGAGACTAACCAATTTATTTGAGCATGAGCTTTCGTGAGCTACAGCTCACTTCATCGGATGCATACTGTGGAAACTGCAGCAGACTTTATATACACACATTGTAGGGAGAGTGGTCACTTTGGATGAGCTATTACCAGCAGGAGAGTGAGTTTGTGTGTGTATGGGGGTGGGGGGGTGAGAAAACCTGGATTTGTGCTGGAAATGGCCCACCTTGATTATCATGCACATTGTAGGGAGAGTGGTCACTTTGGATGAGCTATTACCAGCAGGATAGTGAGTTTATGTGTGTGTTTTTTGGAGGGGGGTGAGGGGGTGAGAGAATCTGGATTTGTGCAGGAAATGGCCCACCTTGATTATCATGCACATTGTGTAGAGAGTTGTCACTTTGGATGTGCTATTACCAGCAGGAGAGTGAGTTTGTGTGTGGGGGGGTGGAGGGTGAGAAAACCTGGATTTGTGCTGGAAATGGCCCAACTTGATGATCACTTTAGATAAGCTATTACCAGCAGGACAGTGGGGTGGGAGGAGGTATTGTTTTATGATCTCTGTGTGTATATAAAGTCTGCTGCAGTTTCCACGGTATGCATCCGATGAAGTGAGCTGTAGCTCACGAAAGCTTATGCTCAAATAAATTGGTTAGTCTCTAAGGTGCCACAAGTACTCCTTTTCTTATAGCAATTAATGAGTATTTTGCAAAAATTGATAGAAGCTGCAACACTCCTGTAAGAAACAAAATAAAGAACATTTTTAATATTTATCAACTGATAAAATGTGGCCCTACAATTGATGGGATTATTCACATAAATAAAGATCCGCACATGCTTAGAGGTTTGGAGGACTGGGACTATGGTGAACACATTTCAGATTGTTCATCTTGGGTTTTAAACTTTAAAATATAACAGTGAATACTTTGGCAATGAATACTTCTGCATTCTTATGTAATTGGATGTATTACCTATGTACTCCAGTGATGGCCAGGATATAAATGGGACATTAGACAGGGAGGTTCAGGACTCTGAGGTGGGACTGAGCATTCTCTGAGATGCTTGGCTGGCTGGTTCTTGCTCATATGCTCAGGGTCTAACTGATCACCATATGTGGGGTTGGGAAGGAATTTTCCTCCAGGTTAAATTGGCAGTGACTGGGGGGAGGGCACCTTCCTCTGCAGTGTATGAGTGTAGTTCATTTGCCAGGATTGTCTGGGAATTTCCCACTTAATCATTTCTCTGCTATCGTGAGAACCTCAGACACTGGTGCACCATGTCATCCCTATTCTCTTCTTGTGGCACATAATAATTTAGTCTCCTGGGGCTGTAATACTTTGGTCTCATTTCAGTTCTTGGCTATAGTGTGTGGATGCTGGGTAGGATTGGAGGTCTGTGATATACAGGAAGTATGACTAGATGATCTGCTGGTGCCTTCTGGCCTCAGATTATATGACTCCCACACTAAATGAAATATGGCTCATCCAAATCATTTGGAGAATGGCTTCATAAGGTGTCTTCAGCCCCAGCCCTCTCTGGTGAAATCCAACAGTGAACGAAGCGAGTGTGGCTTCCATGGGTTTCATTTGTTGGTGTCGTCACTTACTCTGTGGCTGAATGTGGCTGTTTTTGTTCAGGGTTAAGAACCTCACCACATCTGGCTTCCCTAGTTGATCAGAGTCTGATCTGGTTAAAGCCAAACAGATCTTCAAGTTTCATATATTTTAAGGCCAGAAGGGACGAATATGATCATCTCATCTGATCTCCCAGATAAAACAGGCCATGAAATTTCAATCAATGACATGTGCATCAAGCCCTTAACTTCCTAGTTGAGATAGAGCATATCTTTCCTGCTGAATTAACCCCCAGAAAGCTTGGTGTTTCTCTGCTCTTGGTGTTGCTCAGATTTGGGTTTTTTGGTCCAACTTGTTATCGTTGATTCACTGAATGAGTCAAGAATTGTCAGTGAAACAGGATATGTTTGTGGGGTAAAAAAGAAGAAAAATGTTATCCTAGGGATACAATTAAATCTGTTTGGTATGATGGGTAACATGGCACCAGGGTTGTTTCTAGGCCTAAGATCATTAGACATTCCTGGCTCACTCCCTTTATCAATTTGTCCCCTTCTCTTTCTCTCCCCTCTTGTTCCGCTTCTACCTCATGCCTCAATTTTTTCCCTCTGAATTTTTTTTAAGTCAAATATGTTGTGGATGCCTAGATCGATGAATGGGCTTACTCCACCAGGGCATGGTGATTAGAGAGCTATTGGTGAGTTCTCCAGTGGCAACCCCAGGCTTCTCCTCCAGGGATGTATTTTATCCATGTTCTACTCTGGAGACAATAGAATGGAGACAAGGATATGCCTGACAGTTCTTCCAGGACTGCAGTTAGTATAGAGAGATTTGGGACCTAACTACCGTCTCTTTGCTTGAGTGGTCTGTCCGATGATTACGGAATTTGTTTCCTGCTTGTATTCGGACAGGATCCTGAACTGTGGCTTAGTGGATAGATTCATATACTGGCCGTCAGAAGCCCTGGGTTCTACCCCTTGCTGTGCTGTATGTGTACTATGATGTTGGGCAATTAACTTTACCCACCTGTGACTCTGTTTCCTTTCCTCCCACTTCTCTGTGTGTCCTCTTTAGATTGTCAAATCTGTGAGGCAGAGGTTGTCTCATTTTGTGTTTGTACAGCACCTACGACAATGGAGCTCCTGTCTCCATCAAGGCTCCAAGATGCTACTGTGTTATAAATAATAATAATAATCAGAAATCTGGGACAATTTTATTTTAAATTGAAGATTTCAAACATTTAATATGTGTTTGATGCTGATTTTAATTGTTTTTGTATTCTAAAATAATTTGAGATGATATTTAATGATAATAGTATCAAACTTCACAACAGAATATCTTCTCAAATTGTTCTATAGGGCAAATGGGCCCTGGGAAATATCCCAGTCCAACTGTGCAGCCCTCACCTAGAAGTCCTGGTACTGGCATCCATGGAGGCAATAACATTGTCTTCTGACCTCTAACTTTCTCTTAGTCACCACTCCTGGAGGAATTCTGCTCCAAAAAATTAAAAATTCTGCTCACAATATTTTAAAATTCTGTATATTTTATTTGTCAAAATAGCACAATATAAATCACGCTGGTTTCAATTATTTTGGTAATTTTTTTAAACTACAAACGCTCCCCGGGTTACGCAAGTCCCGACTTACTCAAATCCGCACTTACAGAAAAAGTTCCGTAAACTAAAAGTAGGAGGATTTTTTTGTTGTTGTTTTGGTTTGGTTTGGGGTTTTTTTGCCTAATGGTCAGGTATATGTTTCTGACTTATGCAAAATTCGAGTTACACAAGGTGTTCCAGAACGGAATGATCGCGTAAGTGGGGGAGCATCTGTAAAATACAATGGATGGGGAATGGGAGTGGGGAGCTTTAGAGGAAAACCCAAACCTCTTTGGTCTAATAGTAATGTAGCTAGGTTTGACCATTTATTTCTAGTTATTAGTCAACAAATATATGCAGCCATATGTTCAGTGTTACACCATAGGCAAGTGAAGAGCACGTGAGGGCTGGTGAATCAAACTCACAATTTATATTGGCTACTGACCATCTCCAGAAAAGTCAGTAGCAAACAGTTCATGGAGCATATTTTGATAGGAAGTGTTTTCAGTCCAAAAATTTAGACCAGTTCTAATCACTAAAGCACCATAAGCATTTATAAGCCATACTGTCCTTACAATAAGACTCCTCTACACCACAGAAGTCATTTTTCTGCAGGGAAGCAAATAAATCTACAGGGGGCATGAATTCTGCACACACACACAGTGACACAGAATTCCCCCAGGAGTAAGTCACTATATTAACAGCTCTCAGTGGGAGGCAGATATTGTGAAGAAACATGGAGAAAACATGCGTTTTTGGTTACTATGGGCTTTTTGTTACTATGGGGAGGGATAGCTCAGTGGTTCGAGCATTGGCCTGCTAAACCCAGGGTTGTGAGTTCAAATCTTGAGGGGGCCATTTAGGGATCTGGGGCAAAAATTGGGGATTGGTCCTGCTTTGTGCAGGGGGTTGGACTAGATGACCTCCTGAGGTCCCTTCCAACCCTGATATTCTATGATTCTTTAGTCCTAGTTGATAGTGGAAATAAATATGCTGACACACTCTGTACAAATGATATCCTACTCATTACCATCATTGCTTTTTGTGAACAAGAGAATACAGTGGTTTAAAAATGATTTAAATTGTTTCTGAGGTCTTTGGAGGATCTCATGTAAATTCATTAGTAACTCTGTAGTTGCCCACATTGCATTTAAAGTAATGAAAAATGTATTAGTTTCACTATACAAATGTATTGGCATCCACTGTGTAGTTAAATGAAAAATGTATTAGCTGAACTATACAAGTGTATTACCAGCCTCTCTTTAGATAGATATATGATGCTTAACTTCAGCTAGTCCTTCAAGTATAAATATTATTTAAAATATACAATAAATACTGGATTATAAACTGCTTCCTTTGGTTTCTTTTAAGTGGTAGAAACTATTTGTTCATAGAATATTTGCATATGACAGTCAATATAGTTATCTCCCATCTTAAAGATGGTTGAATAGCAAACCTCCCCAAAAAACAAACAGTCTCTGTCATAAATATAAAGGGAAGGGTAAACCCCTTTGAAATCCCTCCTGGCCAGGGGAAAGCTCCTCTCACCTGTAAAGGGTTAAGAAGCTAAAGGTAACCTCGCTGGCACCTGACCAAAATGACCAATGAGGAGACAAGATACTTTCAAAAGCTGGGAGGAGGGAGAGAAACAAAGGGTCTGTGTGTCTGTCTATAGTCTGTCTTTGTCGGGGATAGACCAGGAATGGAGTCTTAGAACTTTTAGTAAGTAATCTAGCTAGGTATGTGTTAGATTATGATTTCTTTAAATGGCTGAGAAAAGAATTGTGCTGCATAGAATAACTATTTCTGTCTGTGTATCTTTTTTGTAACTTAAGGTTTTGCCTAGAGGGGTTCTCTATGTTTTTGAATCTAATTACCCTGTAAGATATCTACCATCCTGATTTTACAGGGGGGATTTCTTCATTTCTATTTACTTCTATTTTTATTAAAAGTCTTCTTGTAAGAAACTGAATGCTTTTTCATTGTTCTCAGATCCAAGGGTTTGGGTCTGTGGTCACCTATGCAAATTGGTGAGGCTTTTTATCCAACATTTCCCAGGAAAGGGGGGGTGCAAGTGTTGGGAGGATTGTTCCTTGTTCTTAAGATCCAAGGGTCTGGGTCTGTAGTCACCTAGGCAAATTGGTGAGGCTTTTTACCAAACCTTGTCCAGGAAGTGGGGTGCAAGGTTGTGGGAAGTATTTTGGGGGGAAGGACGCGTCCAAACAGCTCTTCCCCAGTAACCAGTATTAGTTTGGTGGTGGTAGCGGCCAGTCCAAGGACAACAGGTGGAATATTTTGTACCTTGGGGAAGTTTTGACCTAAGCTGGTAAAGATAAGCTTAGGAGGTTTTTCATGCAGGTCCCCACATCTGTACCCTAGATTTCAGAGTGGGGGAGGAACCTTGACAGTCTCTGATTTGTGAATATTCTTGTGAGCAAAAGTACAGTTTGCTTTGATATGACTGATGAGGTCTTTTTTTGTTGAAGAGGAGAGGTATTTGTGAGTATTCAGAGGACTGCCCCATAGTCCTGAAAATGCTTGTGGATCCCAGAAGTTTCATGAATTAGTGTTGCAAATGTTTGTTTGTACATTTGAATTAGACATTTATTCATTCTTCATAAATTATTTTTCCATTTCACTTATCCAGTCAGTGAGCAGAAACAACATGGTGTTCCATGTGAGTTAGGTGAACAATAACAAATAGCTAAAGTTAACAGTTTGTGGACATCTCCTAGGCTGAAAATTATTTGTTGAAATAGTTATGAATAGCAGTTAGATTTTCAGAACCCAGGACTAGTTCACAACTAAAGGAGGAACTTGTCTGTATGAACAGTCTTAGTTTGTCACCTACGTCACATCTAAATTCTATACAGTATATGTCAAAAAGTGGATTTACATTTTTACATAAGGTCCAATCTGGAGAGATTTTAGATTAGTCCAGATTCAAGGTGGGGAGACCTAGCAGGTGCAGAGTATGTGTGAAGGGAGTTTTCAATACAGTGCACCCATAAACTACCCTCTCCTCCGTTATGTGATGAAAGTCGTGTATAATTTAATAGAATATGAAAACTTCCTCTTTGTATTTTTGACTATCCTATATATTTTAATGAATAATTATATCCTTGCTACACATTGAAAAACATGTAGAGAAGATGTCACTCTCTAATAAATTGTATAGGTTTTATGAATAATTTCTATAAAACCCTATTAAGGGTTCTATCTTGTCAAGTTCTGTGGCCTTCTGAGAGATGCTGAACACTCTCAACTCCCACTGAAGTAGGCAGGAGCTGAAGATACTGAACAACCTTTCAGGAGTTTTCAACACCATGCAGGACAAAGCCTTTATAGTTTCCTATTGGTTTCATCCCAATTAAAAATTTTCAGGACTTTTTCCATAAGGCCCACTCTGCCAGGGAGCTTGCAGCCAGCTAGGGCCGCCCCAAAAGTGGGTGTTGCTGGTAGAGAGGGAGGATTGGCCAAATCAGTCCATTGGAGTGCTGATTTGGAACAGCTTCTCCAAGCAATGCTGCTGTGGAGTCCTGAGTTTCCACAATATGAAGATGTTCTTCACCTGTGCAATTCCTGGGAGAGGGCAATGTGAAAATGCCAGCTGTTTTTCTATGAGAGTGGGGGAGGTGGGGAATCCCCCAGGACACACTGACGCTGCCTGGCTCAGGGAACGCAGCTTGCCTCACTTCCTTGTGTCAGCTGGAAGGATCAAGCCCTGATGTCTTATGGTAACTTCACTGTGTTTACGCTGGTTCAATGGGTTGTCATGTGGCCCTAATAGTTCTAATCAATGTGGTCATTTCAGCTTAACAGCACATATCCTTACTGTTCTGAGAATTTTTTAACAGTAGCCTGCCTTTCATGTAGACATTCCTCCAAGGGAATTTGCTCCCTGGTCAGTGGGTAGTTTTCTGCCCTTGTCAGTCTATATGGTTTTACCTGCTTGATATGAGTCTCTTGTAGTGACAGCTTTACAAAGAATTGGCTAGTTTACTTTCTGAACCAGCAAAGGCCACTGATAAAGTAAACTTGGGATTAGTAGGGTTGCATCTATGGTGAGGCATGTGGAGATGATACCTTTTGATATGCGGTCCAAAATTTAATTCCCAGGACCACTTGGGTAGTAGCTTTAGCAGGATCATCTGCATGTGTCAGCTGAGCAGGATTTGACCCTACGCGAGTTAAATTGCCTTGCTAAAATAGTGGTTCAGATAAATATGATCTATGGAACAACAGCTTCCTGGGATGCAGCCTTTGTGTGAGAAACTTGCATTCATGGATGTGGAAGTGCACAGATCCTGAATTTCTGCCTTGTGCAGCTTGTGTGTATTATGAAGCTGAAGGTGACTAAACTGTAAAAGTCACTGAGGAATGTTACTGAGGATATGAGCCCTATTACTGTGCCAACCAAGCTGCATAGTTACACTATACTGTGTCTGAGTTTTACTTCTGCAGTAAGCTGCATTGAGATGATCACTGTACAATGTGGTATAATCTTCGTTATTACAAGCCAAACTTAAATGAAAGCCTTAAACCCAGAGCTAATTGGCCTGTGTAAACACGCCTTTGTGGTATATAGCACTGACATAGATCCTGAGAATACTAGTGTAGGTGTATGATTATGTAGAACAGTGGTTCTCAACCAGGGGTAGACGTACCCCGGGGGTACACAGAGGCCTTCCCAGGGGTACATCATCTCATCTAGATATTTGCCAAGTTTTAAAACAGGCTACATGAAAAGCACAAGTGGAGTCAGTTCAAACTAAAATTTCACACAGATAATGACTTGTTTATACTGCTCTATATACTATATCTGTGTTTCTCAGCCAGGGGGTCATGATTTATTTTATAATTACATGGTAAAAATGAGAAAGTAAGCAATTTTTCAGTGACTGTGTGCTGTGACAATTTTGTGTTCTTATGTCTGATTTTGTAAGCTAGTAGTTTTTGAGTGAGGTGAAACTTGTGGTATGCAAGACAAATCAGCCTCCTAAAAGGGGGAAAGGTTGGGAAACATTGGTGTAGAACATTTCATTCAAGGACTCCAAAGGTCACTCAGACTATAAATGAAGCTTCACTGCATCCACTTCGTAGTGACACCTCACAGAAGTGTAGAGTTGGGGGGTGGGGGAGTTGGGTTTTGTTTGTTAATTTCTGTGGTTTCTAAAAGGAGTCCCAACACATACAATTGGTTGCAATTTGGAGAATCTAGGGCTCAATTTCCTCTAACTTCTCCAACTGTTCCCCAATTAATCCTTGCTTCTTTCTGCCCTGACCTTCCTTGGCATGTAGCTGAGTTTATCTGGGCCGTTATCATTACAGTACTGAAAGTGGTATGGGGAGGAGGGAGAAAATGGAGCACTCGGTATCACACATCTCAGACAACACCTGCTCCTTAATTTAGCAAAACTGACTTTTATTTTTTCTATACTTCGATAGCAACCCAGGATACAGAAAATATGGGTCAAGTATGGAATCATTTCTAAGAACACCTGTGGAATGAGAACTAGCTTTAGCACCAGCATCCTACCCTGAACAGTGAAGGCAGCTATGCAGGGAAGAAGATGGGAGGGTTTGGGAAATGCCTGTTGTGAAGAAAATTCATCTTCTTTAGAGGAAACTCACATACAAATATTGAAAATGAATGCAAAAAAATGAGCTGATCAGCAAGCAAAGATATTGTTTATGCATTCATTAGCCCATCTGTCCAAAGGTGCTGCATCATGTCCTGCAGTGATTCATTCAGTAAAGTATTATCCCATATATCGTATGCCCTTTAGTTAATGGGAATCAGCTAATAAATGGTTCTGACACAGAAAAATAAAACCGAAGGATGTTCTTATGCAGCATGTTACAGGTTATTTTGTTGTGTAGTTCCGTGTCTAATAAAAGAAACTCCCTCTTCTTTGGTAGAGGTAGGTGTGTTGCAGCCATGAACTGCAAGACTGGGGCACCATTTTTCCTCATGCAGGAATTGCCCTCATATGTGAGAGGACACTCTGTGAGTTTCAAGTCATGGTATTTCCTTTGAATTTTAATATTCGGGTAGTATGGTTCTCTCTGCACGCACACAACAGGGGATCTGCCCTTAACCTACAAGCTGTACTTCCAGCAATCTTTCTTGCCCTGTCTGGCACAGGAGTTTCTCCATGGCTTGGAAGGGAAGCAGCAAAAGTTAATATACAGGCCATAGTCCTGTGTGTTGAGGAGGAGAAGATCCAGTGCCCTGCCCCCTTCAGTCCATGGTGCTTATGTAGGTGGGGGAGAATGGAGTGAGCTGCTCCTGGGACAGAACCCTTCTCTTTTCAATCTGTCCTCTACATGTAATCAAATGAGGGGACCTGGAGGCAGTTAGCTTTTCAAGGATAGTTAACTGTGTCCATTGGAGCAAAAATGTATATCATAAATCCCAGCATTTCTCTGTAAGATGAAATCTGTTTTTCTATAGGGTGAAGAAAATCCAGCCAGAGACAAGGGTTTGCAAATGAGTAAGGGAACATTTTCGCCATTTTTTTTGTTCTCTCTCTCTCTCTCTCTCTCTTTTACCTCCAAAAAAATCCTTTAAATCTCTCTAAACTTAGCAGAAAAAACTAGTGTTTGGGAATCTTTCCTTCAACTGAAAGCAAGGCAGGCAATAAAGAGGTGAAGAATTATGACTGTTTCAATAAACTAACACTTTATCCCATTGGAAAACTGACAAGAATATTCATGAGAAAGATCAGCTAGAACCATAATCTGCCTGGCTGCTAATGTGACTTGGGGTTAAATGTTTACATTCAACACATACATTCAAAGCAGGAGTGTAGGTGTGTGGGCTGGCTAATTAGGATGCTGTCATCTTTCATTAAAGAAGCGACGCTTTAGTCATAACAACTTAATGCATTGTGGTGCTCCTCTTTTGGTTGGCGGATCATCAGTATCAAAGATCATGTTAGATTTTCCTCAGAGTAATGGTGCAGTGATTATTTAACTTTTCAGCAATGAACAGTGACATGTTACCTACAGAGATGACACAAGAAATGCCTGTAAAGTGACTGTAATGTTTTGGGTACAACTGCTGCTTTCAGTCTCCAGATGTGCAAGATGACACTAGATTGCCTTTTCCACTGATACACACACAGTGGAACCTTTTCTTAGTTAGGTTGGATACAGTGAAACTCTGTGTAGAGGAGCATCTTTCCCATAGGAGTAGTGGGGGCAAACTAGTTTTAAAATGGAGATTGATAATTTGTGAATATGATTATATGACAGGGTGGCCTGTGATAGCAGGAGACTGGACTGGATGCCCCAGAGGTCCCTTGTAGTCCTCTGTTCCTTAATGCAATTTAAAGTCAAAAGTTATTCCATTACAAAACAATCTGTAAATTCACAGTTCCTTTTATAGTTCACTTCTCATTACCATGCAGAATGTTGTGTATGGGGAAGGAGTTCAGGAGGAAAGGCATCTCCATAAAATGGACTGGATGTTTTAGGAGAATTGAGAATAGGCCTTTGTCATAAATATAAAGGGAAGGGTAAACCCCTTTGAAATCCCTCCTGGCCAGGGGAAAGCTCCTCTCACCTGTAAAGGGTTAAGAAGCTAAAGGTAACCTTGCTGGCACCTGACCAAAATGACCAATGAGGAGACAAGATACTTTCAAAAGCTGGGAGGAGGGAGAGAAACAAAGGGCCTGTGTGTCTGTCTATAGTCTGTCTTGGCCGGGGATAGACCAGGAATGGAGTCTTAGAACGTTTAGTAAGTAATCTAGCTAGGTATGTGTTAGATTATGATTTCTTTAAATGGCTGAGAAAAGAACTGTGCTGCATAGAATAACTATTTCTGTCTGTGTATCTTTTTTGTAACTTAAGGTTTTGCCTAGAGGGGTTCTCTATGTTTTGAATCTAATTACCCTGTAAGGTATCTACCATCCTGATTTTACAGGGGGGATTTCTTTATTTCTATTTACTTCTATTTTTATTAAAAGTCTTCTTGTAAGAAAACTGAATGCTTTTTCATTGTTCTCAGATCCAAGGGTTTGGGTCTGTGGTCACCTATGCAAATTGGTGAGGCTTTTTATCCAACATTGCCCAGGAAAGGGGGGGTGCAAGCTTTTGGGAAGTATTTTGGGGGGAAAGACGCATCCAAACAGCTCTTCCCCAATAACCAGTATTAGTTTGGTGGTGGTAGTGGCCAATCCAAGGACAAAGGGTGGAATATTTTGTACCTTGGGGAAGTTTTGACATAAGCTGGTAAAGATAAGCTTAGGAGGTTTTTCATGCAGGTCCCCACATCCGTACCCTAGAGTTCAGAGTGGGGGAGGAACCTTGACATGGTGGCATAGTGGTGGGATTAACCTGAAATCATTTTGAGATCCAGTTGAGATTTTTTGAACTAGAAATACAGATTTTAAAAAGGAATTTTTTTTTTCCTTTGGAGTTGCTGGAAAAGCAGCTTGTTTTCTCTCTGCTTTGGAGCCAGAGCTGAGACAAAAGGGATTATCTTTGTGAATTGCAGGTTTTATTTGCCTGGAGGCAGGGTACTTAACTCCTGCAGGGAAATTCACAGTCTTCCAACCCAGAGGTTTTTTTTTTTTTTTTCCCTAAAAGTAAATAGGGAGGGGGGTGTTCTACCCATTTGCCTGGAGACAAAAGTGGCAGGGTTGGTTTTTTTTTAGGATTTTGATTTTTTTGTTTTACAAGGAGCACAGGTTTGAAAAGGAATTTTTTTTTTCCGTTGGGCGGCTGGTAAGCAGGTTTCCAAGTAGTTGGAGGTTTTTTGCTTTGATTTGGGACCAGAGCAGAGACAAGGGAATTGTCTTTTTCTGTAGGCTGACAATCACTATCAGAGAATAGGTATTCTATTCCAGCACAGCAAAATTTTACAGCCAAGTTTTGTTTATTTCTAAACCTTGGGTGTAAAGTTAGTTAAAACAGAGAGGTTAGAATGACAAAATCCACAGCTCGACACAAGCTGGAATTAGCCAGATTTCAGGCGGTGGAAAGACAAAGGGAACATGAAAGACAGATAGAACTCATGCAGCTGAAGAAGGAACAAGCAAGAGAGGCAGAACAACACCAAGCGGCTGCTCACAGGAGAGCTATGGAAGCAAGGGACAAAGAACTGGAGGAGAAGGAAAAGGAGAGGAAGTATGTGGAGGAGATGGAGAAGATAAAGGCTCAGCAGAATATCCCAACAAACCCTAGTAATCCTTCTCCAAGTACCACTTCCCATCCCAGAAAGTTCCCCACCTACAAGGCAGGCGATGATACTGAGGCCTTCCTAGAAAACTTCGAAAGGGCCTGCCTTGGGTACAACATCTCTACTGACCAATACATGGTAGAGCTGAGGCCACAGCTCAGTGGACCCTTAGCTGAGGTGGCAGCTGAAATGCCTAAAGAACACATGAACAAGTATGAACTGTTTAAATCCAAGGCGAGAGTCAGAATGGGGATAACACCTGAGCAGTCTCGTTGGAGGTTCAGAGCCCTAAGGTGGAAACCAGACGTCTCATTTACCCGACATGCCTACCACATTGTGAAACATTGGGATGCCTGGATATCAGGAGCAAGTGTTGAATCTCCAGTAAATTTGCCCTTCCTAATGCAAATGGAACAATTCTTAGAGGGTGTTCCTGAGGAAATAGAAAGATACATCCTAGACGGGAAGCCCAAAACTGTAATCGAGGCAGGAGAGATTGGAGCCAGATGGGTGGAGGTGGCAGAGAAGAAGAAAACTGGTCGCAGTTGGAGCGGAGACCAGAAGGGACAACCCCAGACCACACCCTATTACCGGGGGCCGCCCAAGGCCCCACCTACCTCCCAAAGAACCCTCCAGAGCCCTTATCGTCCCACCACCCCATTCTCCAGCAATCCACCTCGCCCCAGTGACCCGTCAACTGGACGATGTTTTAAATGTAACAAGCTGTGGCATGTAAAGGCCAACTGCCCCAAGAACCCCAACAGATTACAGTTCATTGCACCGGAATCACACCAGAGGTCCACAGACCCAGATACCTCCCAGATACCCTTGGAGCGGAGGGAAACTGTGAGTGTGGGCGGGAAGAAGGTCACCGCATGGAGGGACACCGGAGCACAAGTGTCAGCTATCCATGCTTCTTTAGTGGACCCCAATTAAATCAACCCAGAGATCCAAGTGACGATTCAACCCTTCAAGTCCAACTCTTTCAATTTGCCTACAGCCAAGTTGCCTGTCCAGTACAAGGGCTGGTCAGGAATGTGGACTTTTGCAGTCTATGATGATTATCCCATCCCCATGGTGTTGGGGGAAGACTTGACCAATCATGTGAAGCAGGCCAAGAGGGTGGGAACGGTCACCCGCAGCCAGGCTAAACAAGCCGTGAGGCCTAGCTCTGTTCCGGAAACTTCTATCAGGACCCGGTCAGAGGTGATGGACCCGGACCCCAGGCCAATGTCTGCAACAGCAGTAGTGGATCCAGTCCCAGAGACCCAGATGGAACCAGTCCCAGAACCGGAACCAGCCGAACAACCAACACCAGACCCCGTGTCAGCACTGAATCCAGTACTTGCAACCTCAACACCAGAGGGCCCCACCGAACCTGAACTGGCAGCAGCCGATAACCCTACACAAGAGGCTCAGCCGGAGCTTGAATCCCAACATAGTGCACCAGCGGAGAGCGGTTCACAGTCAACAGAAACAGCTTCATCCCCTATATCGCTTTCAGAGGGACCAAGCCTAGGTCCACAATCCCATGAGGAACTGATGTCTCCAACCTCAAGTGAACAGTTCCAGACCGAACAGGAAGCAGATGAAAGCCTCCAGAGAGCTTGGATGGCGGCACAGAGCAACCCACCGCCTCTCAGCTCTTCTAATCGATCCAGGTTTGTTGTAGAAAGAGGACTTTTATACAAGGAAACTCTTTCTGGTGGACACCAGGAAGACTGGCATCCTCAGAGACAGTTGGTAGTTCCAACTAAATACCGGGCCAAGCTCTTGAGCTTAGCCCATGATCAACCTAGTGGCCATGCTGGGGTGAACAAGACCAAAGACCGTTTGGGGGAGTCATTCCACTGGGAGGGAATGGGCAAGGATGTTTCTACCTATGTCCAGTCTTGTGAGGTGTGCCAAAGAGTGGGAAAACCCCAAGACCAAGTCAAAGCCCCTCTCCAGCCACTCCCCATCATTGAAGTTCCATTTCAGTGAGTAGCTGTGGATATTCTGGGTCCTTTTCCGAAAAAGACAGCCAGAGGAAAGCAGTACATACTGACTTTCATGGATTTTGCCACCGATGGCCGGAAGCAGTAGCTCTAAGCAACACCAGGGCTAAAAGTGTGTGCCAGGCACCAGCAGACATTTTTGCCAGGGTAGGTTGGCCCTCCGACATCCTCACAGATGCAGGGACTAATTTCCTGGCAGGAACTATGAAAAACCTTTGGGAAGCTCATGGGGTAAATCACTTGGTTGCCACTCCTTACCACCATCAAACAAATGGCATGGTGGAGAAGTTTAATGGAACTTTGGGAGCCATGATATGTAAATTCGTAAATGAGCACTCCAGTGATTGGGACCTAGTGTTGCAGCAGTTGCTCTTTGCCTACAGAGCTGTACCACATCCCAGTTTAGGGTTTTCCCCATTTGAACTTGTATATGGCCGTGAGGTTAAGGGGCCATTGCAGTTGGTGGAGCAGCAATGGGAGGGATTTACACCTTCTCCAGGAACTAACATTCTGGACTTTGTAACCAACCTACAAAACACCCTCCGAACCTCTTTAGCCCTTGCTAGAGAAAACTTACAGGATGCTCAAAAAGAGCAAAAAGCCTGGTATGATAAACATGCCAGAGAGCGTTCCTTCAAAGTAGGAGACCAGGTCATGGTCTTAAAGGCGCTCCAGGCCCATAAAATGGAAGCATCGTGGGAAGGGCCATTCACGGTCCAGGAGCACCTGGGAGCTGTTAATTATCTCATAGCATTCCCCACCTCCAACCGAAAGCCTAAGGTGTACCATATTAATTCTCTAAAGCCCTTTTATTCCAGAGAATTAAAGGTTTGTCAGTTTACAGCCCAGGGAGGAGACGACGCTGAGTGGCCTGAAGGTGTCTATTATGAAGGGAAATGTGCTGGTGGTGTGGAAGAGGTGAACCTCTCCATGACACTTGGGCATATGCGGCGACAGCAGATCAAGGAGCTGTGCAATAGCTACGCGCCAACGTTCTCAGCCACCCCAGGACTGACTGAACGGGCATACCACTCCATTAACACAGGTAATGCTCGCCCAATTAGAGTCCAACCTTACCGGGTGTCTCCTCAAGCTAAAACTGCTATAGAACGGGAGATCCAGGATACGTTACAGATGGGTGTAATCCGCCCCTCTGAAAGTGCATGGGCATCTCCAGTGATTCTAGTTCCCAAACCAGATGGGGAAATACGTTTTTGCATGGACTACCGTAAGCTAAATGCTGTAACTCGCCCAGACAACTATCCAATGCCACGCACAGATGAACTATTAGAGAAACTGGGACGGGCCCAGTTCATCTCTACCTTGGACTTAACCAAGGGGTACTGGCAGGTACCGCTAGATGAATCTGCCAAGGAAAGGTCAGCCTTCACCACACATCTCGGGCTGTATGAATTTAATGTACTCCCTCTCGGGCTGCGAAATGCACCCGCCACTTTCCAAAGACTTGTAGATGGTCTCCTAGAGGGATTAGGAGAATATGCAGTCGCCTACCTTGACGATGTGGCCATATTTTCGGATTCCTGGGCAGACCACCTGGAACAAAAAGTCCTTGAGCGCATAAGGGAGGCAGGACTAACTGTTAAGGCTAAGAAGTGTCAAATAGGCCTAAACAGAGTGACTTACCTTGGACACCAGGTGGGTCAAGGAACTGTCAGCCCCCTACAGGCCAAAGTGGATGCTATCCAAAAGTGGCCTGTCCCAAAGTCAAAGAAACAGGTTCAATCCTTCTTAGGCTTGGCCGGTTATTACAGACGATTTGTACCGCACTACAGCCAAATTGCCGCCCCACTGACAGACCTAACCAAAAAGAAACAGCCAAATGCTGTTCAGTGGACCGAAAAGTGTCAGAAGGCCTTTAACAAGCTTAAAGTGACACTCATGTCTGACCCTGTACTAAGGGCCCCAGACTTTGACAAACCGTTCCTAGTAACCACAGATGCGTCCGAGCGTGGTGTGGGAGCAGTTTTAATGCAGAAAGGACCTGATCAAGAATTCCACTCTGTAGTGTTTCTCAGCAAAAAACTGTCTGAGAGGGAAAGCAACTGGTCAGTCACTGAAAAAGAATGTTACGCCATTGTCTACGCTCTGGAAAAGCTATGCCCATATGTTTGGGGACGGCGTTTCCACCTGCAAACCGACCATGCTGCACTGAAGTGGCTTCACACCGTCAAAGAAACTAACAAAAAACTTCTTCGGTGGAGTTTAGCTCTCCAAGATTTTGATTTCGACATCCAACACATCTCAGGAGCTTCTAACAAAGTGGCTGATGTACTCTCCCGTGAAAGTTTCCCAGAATCAACTGGTTAAAATCGTCCTTGAGATGTAGAAAATATTGTTAGTCTTTATGTACTTGGTAGTATATTTAGAGATGCATGTGTCTTATTAACTCTGTTTTTCCTAGAGCTCCAGGAAGAAATCCCAGCCAGTGTTTCACCCTAGCTGAGATTTGGGGGTGCGTGTCCTAAATATAAAGGGAAGGGTAAACCCCTTTGAAAACCCTTCTGGCCAGGGGAAAGCTCCTCTCACCTGTGAAGGGTTAAGAAGCTAAAGGTAACCTCTCTGGCACCTGACCAAAATGACCAATGAGGAGACAAGATACTTTCAAAAGCTGGGAGGAGGGAGAGAAACAAAGGGCCTGTGTGTCTGTCTATAGTCTGTCTTGGCCGGGGATAGACCAGGAATGGAGTCTTAGAACTTTTAGTAAGTAATCTAGCTAGGTACGTGTTAGATTATGATTTCTTTAAATGGCTGAGAAAAGAACTGTGCTGCATAGAATAACTATTTCTGTCTGTGTATCTTTTTTGTAACTTAAGGTTTTGCCTAGAGGGGTTCTCTATGTTTTGAATCTAATTACCCTGTAAGGTATCTACCATCCTGATTTTACAGGGGGGATTTCTTTATTTCTATTTACTTCTATTTTTATTAAAAGTCTTCTTGTAAGAAAACTGAATGCTTTTTCATTGTTCTCAGATCCAAGGGTTTGGGTCTGTGGTCACCTATGCAAATTGGTGAGGCTTTTTATCCAACATTTCCCAGGAAAGGGGGGATGCAAGTGTTAGGAGGATTGTTCATTGTTCTTAAGACCCAAGGGTCTGGGTCTGTAGTCACCTAGGCAAATTGGTGAGGCTTTTTACCAAACCTTGTCCAGGAAGTGGGGAGCAAGGTTTTGGGAAGTATTTTGGAGGGAGAGACGCGTCCAAACAGCTCTTCCCCAGTAACCAGTATTAGTTCGGTGGTGGTAGCAGCCAATCCAAGGACAAAGGGTGGAATATTTTGTACCTTGGGGAAGTTTTGACCTAAGCTGGTAAAGATAAGCTTAGGAGGTTTTCATGCAGGTCCCCACATCTGTACCCTAGAGTTCAGAGTGGGGGAGGAACCTTGACAGCCTTTCACTTCAGGTGGTGACTGAGAGGGAATTTGCTCACCAGTTGTCACTTGAGTTCTCATTTTAGGGCCTGATAACCTGAAAGCAGATGGGAATCAGATAGCAGGTATGACCAAGAGAGGATATTTATTCATGCTCAGTGGTTTACAACAAAGGGTGTAGATCTGACCCTCGCTACCTTGATCTGTGCCTTTGTCACCTCAACACTAGACCACTGCAAAGAGCTCTATGTGGCTCTTTGCCTTGTCCATTTGGGATCAGAAGCTAGTGCAAAATGCAGCAGCCCCCCTTGCTAACTAACTGAAGTTCATCAGATCTGGCATGGAAGAATAATAAATGTTTTCCCTCCTCCTCCCCTAAACAACAGCAGCCCTACTCACTATTCCCGTTTCCCTTTTCTCCGTCCAATTCGGCCCATCCAAGGGAGCTTCTCCAGGGGTAGTGGGGTCTCAAAGTGGGAGGAAGAACAAAACCCCTTGCTGTGGGTATTTCCATTCTGTTTAATGAAGGGAGCATGCCAGTGGCAGAGTAGAATGGGACCTATTGAACTCCAAAATGTTAATTTGAGGCCATTGAAGGAACATCTCTTGCTTTGTAATGGGGAGGAGCTCACAGGACTGGAGGTAGGTCTGACAAGGGGGTGATGAAACGGAGTCAGTTGTACTGGGGTGCCGAGCTTGGGGGTGGGGGGCAAAATGTCTGTAACATCCAAGTAAATAAAGTGAAATAGGAGAGGTGGGGGGCCCAGTGAACATGATGTACACCGGCACCAAATTTCTCTCAACTGGCATAGCTGGAGGTCTCTATCCCATCCCAGCTTCTGGGTGGAAGCACGGTTGTGTTTCTGTCCTTAATCTGCTGCCTGTCGCTATAGAGCTGTCCTCCTCAGAGTGCAGTTATAGTCAACTTCGCTATGAAAAAAGTCTCACTTCCTTGTCCCAGTACTCACTGGAGTTAGAGAAAGGAACTCCCCTTCCTTTGTGCCAGAAGGACCTTTCTCTTCTCTTCAGGCAAGCTAGTTTATCCCACAGCTGTAAGCCAGGAAGACCCACTTAAAGCCTATTTGAGGGGTAGGTTTCACCTACAAAGAGCAGCAATTCCTGTATTTCAAGGGGAGGGAAGCGAGGGGCTTCAGGGGAGTTCTCTATGTTTCCCTCACTCTATTTGCACTCCATCCTCTGATCACATACTGGCCCTGGAGCAATTATTTTTTTATCTTGTTGATTTCTTGATTTATTTTTCTCATATATTTACTGTTCTAATTTTTTAAAAAAGGTGAAATGTATGTTAGTGAATTGTTTCTCTACTGTATTGTTCTAAATTTTATTGTATTTTTATTAGAAATGAAAAATTTGTAGCAAATAATTTATTTGATGGATTTCACCCTGTTTCTGTTCATGAATTGTCTGAAAACAGATTGGGACATTCTCAATTGTTTAATTATTTGTTTTTGTTAATTGTTTTCCCAATAATTTCTGCAGTTTGTTCATGAGCTGTTTATTGTAAATATTTGATATTGGGTAGTTGAGTTTTATTGCTTAGTGTTGATTGGAAACACAGGTCATGTGGTATGTTTCTGGTAGGATCAGTAGAACGCTTAGTAACAGGTTTCTGCTTTGAACAGTAAAGTTTGAGTTCAAATTCATTAATCTGGAATATTCTCTTTAGATGTGGTTTCCTTGACCTTCGTGCAGGGAAACTCATTTGCTAAAGTATTTGTGAAAAGAATGCACACATACAGTCAAATCAGATTGGTTTAGACATACTGATGAAACCACAGACAACTTTCAGCAGTATTCACCCAACTCTGACTGTTACCTTTTTACTAAATGGGTAAAACTTATTTTAGATTGTTATATTTTAATTTTCTATAATTAGCAGCCCTGCTCTCTCCCAGTATCTCCTCTGTTACCAGTGAAAAGGCCATTTCCATTCTTCTGACTGTGGACAGTATATTTTGTTGACCATCATCATATATGTGAAGTTATTTAAATGCCAGATTTTAAACTACTTACTCCCGTTAATGAACAGTATGTTGAACAAGAAGTCCTTTGATTTCAAGAGGCTACTTGTGCCCGTACCAGTTCCACAATTGGAATAGGAGAGTTATAATCTGGCCCAAAGTTATCAGAAGTGTCTCTCTCTAAGGAATTGGTTTCTCATTCTGTTAAAATTGTCCTGCACCCTTTTGTTTTATCAGCTGTGCAACAATAAAAGTTAAAACGTAAGCTGATTTTCCTAGAGGGATCATCTTATATACTGTACTGGTAGCTGTTTCAGGATCACTGAGCTTACTGTAAATGTCAGATTACTAAGGATGTGTGCAGTATGTCATGTCTCATTCAAATGTGTTCTTTTTTATGTTCCTGGATTTTCTAAAGTCAGATAAGAAAAAACAAAGTTTTCTGCTGAAAGTCTGGTTTTGTCTCTGAAAGCACAGAATGTTTTAAAGATCAGTGTGTTTTGTTTTTACATATTGTCTATAGCTGACATAAAAAACTGGAGAAGTTGTGAAAGTGTTTTAGTATATACTAGGAGACTAATAATGCAATATTGTAAATCAGAAGTGTAAGCAGGATTCCTCTTTAGAAGGTACTCTTGACAAGATCTTTGAAGAGCATGGTATTATTAATGCTGACAATGACTGCCTATAAAATATACCTTTTGCATGGCACTTTATTGTGCTACAGGTGGTTATTTAAGACAATCAATTTACAAAGAACAATTTATTCTTTTTTCATGCTGTTAATGCAAATTGGTATGTAATTAGATTTATATACTGAATAATCTCATTTGCATATCCAATTAATTCTTTCTGTTTTAATTTGCTAGGGTTGAATTCACATTAGTAGTAAAAATAACACTTAAATTATCAAGGACTCAAATTTTCCTTTGCTATAATTTGTTCAAGATGTTTCATTAAAAGTTAGTCCCGAGCATCCTTTTTCTTTTTAGGAGGATACTAAATAAAATAAAATTAAAAAATCCAACCAAACAAAAAAACAACCCTATGTTATAAAAACGTTAAAGTTCTCTTTTATGCTGACCAAAGCAAATACATTTTGAGTTGAGGTTATTTAAACAACCCCACTGTAGCTTGTAGGTATAATAGCTATGGATCTGAGCCTTCACCCTTGAGGTTAACGATAAAACTCCCAGTGATTTCAGAGGGGGCTCAAGCATCGTTTTTCTAAAGCGATTTGCTTTTCAAATCCCGAATTTCTAAATCTGTACTTAGAAATCTAAATAAAAATGGCCTGATTTGCAGGGGTGCTGAGCATCCACAGATTCCCCTAGCTTCAACAAGACATGAAAATGCTCATTACCTGTGAAAATTATGCAACTTTTGCTTAGGTGCCTATATATATTTTTAGGTGCCAAACCTTAGGACCCTGTTTGAAAATACTGGCCGAAGATTTGTTCCCCACACCCTTATTACAGTATTGAAACATTGTGAAAAAGAAAAGTATCTGCCTCTGAGTTGCTTTGGATTGGTAGGTCATTTATTAAGACTGGAAACCTTATAATTCAAGAGACTGTGATATCAGCCTAACGTTGTGATATTCCATAGTAAATAATGTTTTGTAACCAAATATATTAGTCTAGTTTAAAGCATTTTAGAACTCTATCATATTTGCATTAAAAGCACATGAAATATTCCGAGTTTTAAGGCTGGTTTTGTGCTTTTATTTAAGATCAATTTTAAAAAAAACAACACTTACTTATTTTATTGATATTATAATATAAAAATCAAGCTACCCAGGTTATTGGAAATAGCTGTAAGGAGAGTTTTGTTTTAGAAAACATTATCTGATTTTTATAGTTCAAGATTTTTAATGGAAATATTGTTCAACCCTGAATGAAAGTAGCAAGAGTATTATTCTGCTGTAGGTACCAACCATTGCCTCCTCCCAAATCAGAGAATATTGTAAAGAATGAAAAGGTGTTCACCTTTTTCATTTGTCTCTTACACTGACAATACATACACTTCATGCAGTGTCTTGATGGCCTCTGGGTATTGTAGGAAGTGTTTGATTTTTATAGTTTCTTATATTGGTGAAAGACAGAGTACTGAAATACTCCAAGAAACATTCTTAACACAACGTTTCTGGTCTGGACGGAGTCAGGAAATACCTGAAATGTCATGATAGTCTGTACTTGTGAGATTTCTGGCAGTCAGCATTTGTTGCTTACTATTTTATTTCCTCCTTGCCACAGGTTCTAATCCCCCCAGCTGAGTGGAATGCTGCAGGAGAATCTTGGGCTCTTTGTGCGTAGGGGCCAGAGCAAAAGTAGGGAGGGAGGGTGAGTGCTTTCCAGAAGCCAGTGCCCTCTTTATCTGAAGATGCATCAGCACATCATGTTTTCGATGTGTAGATATGAAGTTCTGCTTCCAAGTTACTCTTAGTAGCTCGTTTATTTAGGTTGGGGAACATGGACCTAATGGGCCTATAAATAAAAAACAATTCTATTTCTGTGACATGACTAACCACCATGAGAGGTGAATGGATTGAGTTTTGTTATAGAACAGATTTTTATTTCATAGTACTTTTCATACACAGAGTATCTCAAATTAATGGGATACTTGTAATACAGTGAAAGTGTAGGTAATTAAAGTTGTGTCTAAATTCTCGTCCAGACTAGGATGTTAGAACCTATTGTACTGAGATTGGGAATGATGATCAGGACAATGTAACCTAGTCGTTTCAAAAGTGAGTTGATGCGTTTAACATCTACGTGGGCAAAAGGGATATCACTGAGAATCTCATCTGAAGAAAAACACCTGTACCATGCTGTAGTAATAGCATGTCAGTGTTATATACAGTCTAAACTTTGGTGTGCAACTTGAGCCTCTGACCTTTTGTCTGAGAGGTGAGTGAGCTACGCTGATATTGTGGATTGAGCGCTGTCACCACTGAACTCTTACCATGCATAGGTTAATGGGATCGGAAATGTTACAACTTTCATGCTTCTCTGAGGTGCTGTAAATGTGTTCTTTAAAAATAATGAACTTACACAAATAAGGGTGAGATGTGGGAAGTGGGGAAAGAATAGGGAGGGGCAACACTTAGCGATTGGGAAAATATAAATGCAGGGGAGAGGAAAGGAAAAGAAGAAAAAGTGAGAGAGAGATGAAAGGGAGGGATGGAACCGAACTCAAGGCACAAAATGGGTAGGTACAGTGGCTGAGAGTGAAAGAAGAAGCCAGACACAGCAGGGAAAGGAAATGGAAAAGAGAGGGGAATGCGTTGAGGGGAACACAGACACTGGGAGGGAATGAGTCCTCTTGAGGGTAAGCCGGGCTTCACATGATGATACTTCTGGGGGTTGTATGCTATGCTTCTGCTGCTATGTCACACCTCATGTAGATCCTGGCTATGGCCCTGCTACAGCATATGTCTCAAGAACAAGAATATAGTTGCACCAGTACTGTTAATTACTAGGCTGGAAAATGCTTGGAGTTTAAATAGTAGGCTAAATTATATTGAATGTGTGCAAAAATGCATCTTGTGTTCCAGATTTCTTATGACGGGAGTACTGAAATGTAGCTTAAAGAAAAAAAGGCACCACTTTTCATTTCAAAATCCCCCTCTGTTTTCAAAGGGAAGTTTGGATGTATAACTGCAGCTGTTGGATCTGAAAGAATCCTCCAGTATTTGGGGTGCTGGATGACTAGTGCTCACCTGATGTACTCTAAGGAAGCTTTCTATTTTTAACTTTTTTTAATGGCAAGTTGATTCCTCGCCTCTGAGTGCCCTTCACCTTTGTTAGACTGAGATTGATGGGGAAAAGTATCTCTACTGTTCTCATAGAAGTTGAATTGAGTCTTAATTTCCATTTAATGCACTACAGTATTCTCACATTTGTCTGACATTCTTTCTCCCTTTTTATTTGCTTCTAGCACGTAGAATACAGAATATTAACTGTTCTAGAGGAGAAAAAACACCTCTGTAAGTTTGGGGGGGATATTTTACCAACTCTTGACTTCCAGTTTTGCCTGCATATGGGCCATGATTGAATGCCCACTGAAATGAATGGAAAGACTCCCATTGACTTCAGTGGGCTTTGGATCTGGCCCATGAAGAGAAAGCTCATTTTAATACATGTAACTCCCAATGGTACTAACTTTGTACCCATTGAAGGGAGAATAAGCTTTAGGGCACTGATCCTGAAATCAGATACTCATATACAGATTCTTTGGGTTTGTCTAGGTGGTGGGGAAGTTCACATCAATGGAGTCTCAATACTAATACACACTAATGTGTCACACACGAATTGGGCCGTGAACATACTGCTGGAATGCATTAAAAGTTCCCTACTGTTTGTTAACATAGCACTGTTAGAAACGGGACTAGGTTATTGTGCACTAGAGAACTTTTAATGAGCACCAGCAGGGTGTAATACGGGCCAGTTAGTGACATATTGGTGCGCATTAGAATTCACACCCCACTGAAGCGTACTGCTGCACTGTGTAGACAAGCCCTTAGTCCCCCCATGGAACCCCTGGAAGATAAGAAGGTCTCCCACATTATTCTGATTGCAGGATCAGAGTTTAAGATTGTAATGGTTTGTACAGATTGGAAAAAAATAATAAAGTGTCTTAAATAACAATCCAAGAAAAAAGGTAGCATAGTAATATTTAATTGATTCCAAATATTTCCTAAGGTAAATTACAATGGATAGCAATTAGCAATTAAATTAGATTAATGGCAAAGATATCTCATGCGGTTAGCTACATCCAGTGCACAGAAATAAAAACTACTAAAGAGGACCATGTGTTTTACTATTGCCTGCATCTCCTATCACTGCATCCATTCTATGACATTGTGCTGTTTCCACTAACATAAAATGTGAAGTAACTGCTGGAGTGTTCCTGCCTTGCGGGGAACAAGGAATACCTTATTTGTGTTCCAGCAAGACAACAGGAAATCAGTGACAGCTATGAATAGTACAGAACAATTTCTGTATGCCAGTCTTACTTGATGTGAAACACTTCACCTATTCCTACTTAGTAATAAAAAATAAATTACATAATGGGACCAGCAACTGTATTAGCTTTGGAGGTAGATACAAGAAAAGAATGTATATAGATAAATGTTGTAAAGTACTTGACCAAACTACAAACACAGCTTTCAGAGTCTAAAGAATAGAAAAGACTATAAACATTTCTACGTGTCAGAAAACTAAGCAAAAATGACCTCTAGCTCTGAGGCACTTATTGAAAACCTATTTTAAATTGAATACACAAGCCAACATAATACAGGCTATTTGATAAGAAACATTAGAGAAATCCATAACATGAGGCTTTTTATTATAGGTTTATTACATCAATCTCTCCAGTGGGTAATGGAACTTGTAAATATACTCTTATGTAGGAGTCTCCTTGCGGGCTTTTTATTCATGCTGAAGTAAGCACAGCAAACTTATTTGCTGTCAGGGTACATTGAATTTAAGATTAGTATTTATTTTGGTTCTAAAGAGGTTTTGTTTTTGTGAATTGAAAGTTGGAACAGCTACATGAAAGGAAGATAGAACTACAGGGAATGCAGGAAGTAAAATAGTTTTCTAAGTGTTCTGTAAACCACGATTGCACACCGGGTGTTGGTGTATATATGCAGCATTTGTGTGGTTGTGTATGCAGCCTCGCTTTTTAATATTCTTCCGGTTCTGCAGGAAGAAAATATTTTATTGTTGTTTTTGTTCTTTAGGAACTCAATGCTTTTCAATGGAATTCACCTAGCAGGTGAGGAAATCACATGTGGGATTGGAAAAATTTTAAAGAGCAGGACTGTGTGTGTGTGTATGTGTGTACATACATCTATACTGTTATTAATGGAGCAGCCATGATGCTTATAGTGACAATTTCCAAATACTTTTAGTTAAAGTTGTAATGGAAAATATTTCAGCCGCTGCTAGCTTTAACAAAGTATAATCTTTCAAGTTGAAATTTTCCTGGTTGGGCTCAAAGAATCATATTTTTCATCTAGTCTGACCATCTGTGTATGACAGGTCGCCAATGCTTGTTTTTCAAACATTAAAGAAGCCTAACCATTTTAAAGAGTTCTAGCACATCCATAGTTTCAAGTAGGAAACAGTAATTTGGTAGGGAGATATTTCTGAGGTCAAATCAGTGTCTTTCTTTGTCCCTATGAAAACATGACGAGTTTGAGTTATAAGCCACAGAAAATTGCCATTTGCACACACACAGTCAAAATCTCTATAGTTCCTTATTTTTTTCATTCCTTATTTTTGCTGAACATTCTAACTGTACTGAATATGCTCCCTGAGCTCCAAGTGTCTCCTACAACCTACATAATAGGTAAATGATACCTATAGAGCTAAAGCTCAAAAGAGCCTCTCCTGTTTTTTCTCCATCAGAAGATATGTTGGCCTGGGGGAGATGTACTGGTCTGGGAGTCAAGAAACCATGTATTGGGGGTTAGACTAGATGACCCTTGAGGTCTCTTCAGACCCTATGATTCTATTATTCTAATTTTAGTCTTGACTCTCCCAGTGACTGGTGTTAATAATTCTATGTATGTCATAGTCCTTATTATTGAACAAATCTTCACGCCCTACTTCGGCAAGCGGGCAGGCATAATTTCCTCCCTTTTACAGATGAGTTGAAGATTTTCAAAAGTGACTAGTGATTTTAGGTGCCTCTGTTCTTGGGCCATCTTCAGGCATTTTAAAGGGGTGGTTTTCAGAAAGCACCGAGCATCCACTGTCTAAAGAGTCAGGCTCCTTTAAGGTGCCTCTATTTGGACACTCACATTTTGAGGAGCTTTTTATGATAGATAAATAAATAAATAAATATGATAATTTATAGCTTGAATAATTATAGTTTGTTAAAGCTAACAATTATTAGCCTCATTTCGAAATTTTGGCTAAGGTTTGAGAGATTGTATAAGGTCACTTCTGACAGAACTGGCAATAGAACCCAGCACCTTAGCATGGTAGACCCAAGTCTCAAACTACCTTTCATAATTAATATTTCAAATCTATTTCTTGGGCAATAATGTCTGTAAAATAGGATACTCTTGCCTATCTTGCAACCATTAAGAACTATGCACAAACAGGCATAATGTAAATGCAAAGCATTAGTAACAAACTAATAGCACCCAAGTGCTGTAATTCCTGGCTCCTTGCTCTTACTACTAGAATATACAGCCTCCTTAGCAGGAACAGAATACTGGAATCCTAATTTCTAGCACGTAGTTGTGTATCTGACTGGCAAATTAGGTGTCAAATTCCACTTTCAGTGACTGGTGCACAAGGATGACAGATTTCTAGTGATACCGCTAACCGATATCAATTAACCTTTTAGTTCAAGTGGTAGAGACCTGCAGTGTGAAATAAAGATCCTGGATTCACACTCTTCTGATAACCCTTGTTATTGCAATGATTTTTTTCAGATTTATTTATTTATTTAATTTGTTTATTTATTAAAGGCCCCTGTGAAATTCCATACAAAAATTCCATTAAATGAACACTCAAGCACTTTAACATAAGGATATGCCAGAAGTAAGGTTGCCATGTAACCTTGATTTTATTCCTTTATGTAGATCATAGTTATTAATTATGTCATCACATACTATTTTTTTCCTTGGGAACTTTGCCTCATTGAGTGTACAGGATGGATGGGGAATGAAACAAGGTTGTGTAATTTATGAGACCTTAGGACTGTTGTGTAATTGCCTTTGGACAAGGTTGTGTAATTAATGAAGCCTTAGGACCTCTGCCTCGTTCATTGCAGAAAGAGAAAATATGGCATTGTTATTAAGATACTGGTCTAGGAATTAGAATCACCAGAAAGGTGCTGGGCAGCTCTCAGGATTTGTGTTTTATTTCACTTTATTGTCATGTAGAACCAGATCCTGCGCTGAAGTGAACAGAGCTTAATAGATTTACATCAGCTGAGGATACACATCTTTTGTGTATGCTACATGTACTGCTCTGGTAGGCATTAAGAAAATCAACATTTACAACATGTTAGTATCTGAGAGGCATCAGTTATTTCTTCTTCTAGGTTATTTTCCTATGTTATTTCTCAGAAATCACAATGAAGTATCTATTAGTAAATGCTCATTTTATTTAAATTGTAACTATTGGACGTATATTTGCATTTTAATATATATGAAATTCCTCTGAGATGATATTATGTGTATATTGATATAATAAAAAGGTTGACTAAAACCTTATAAATTTCCTCTGAAAGTTTATGTAGATGTGTAAAGGAGAAAAAAAGAGAGAGAAGCAAATTAAAATTAATCGAAAACACTAAACCGAAATTGTTTCTCCACAAAATTTAAGTCATTTTATTAGAGGATGAATCAATTTATTTGCAGTTAATTTAGTCTGTGGACAAAACTGCTTAACTACGGGATGTTAATTGTTAAAGGGTCAAGAGACATGATAAATAAAGTGTCAGCAAAGTTAACAAAAAGAAAAGGAGTACTTGTGGCACCTTAGAGACTAACCAATTTATTTGAGCATAAGCTTTCGTGAGCTACAGCTCACTTCATGAGATGCAAACTGTGGAAAGTGTAGAAGATCTTTTTATACACACAAAGCATGAACAAATACCTCCCCCCACCCCACTCTCCCGCTGGCAATAGCCCATCTAAAGTGATCACTCTCCTTACAATGTGTATGATAATCAAGTTGGGCCATTTCCAGCACAAATCCAGGTTTTCTCTCCCCCCAAACAAATCCACTCTCCTGTTGGTAGAGTGGGTTTCTGTGGGGGTGGGGGGAGGGGACCTGGATTTGTGCTGGAAATGGCCCAACTTGATTATCGTACACATTGCAAGGAGAAAAGAAAAGGAGTACTTGTGGCACCTTAGAGACTAACCAATTTATTTGAGCATAAGCTTTCGTGAGCTACAGCTCACTTAGTGATCACTTTAGATGGGCTATTGCCAGCGGGAGAGTGGGGTGCGGGGAGGTATTTTTTCATGCTTTGTGTGTATAAAAAGATCTTCTACACTTTCCACAGTATGCATCCGATGAAGTGAGCTGTAGCTCACGAAAGCTTATGCTCAAATAAATTGGTTAGTCTCTAAGGTGCCACAAGTACTCCTTTTCTTTTTGCAAATACAGACTAACACGGCTGCTACTCTGAAACCAGCAAAGTTAACACTTACCACATTGTGGCAACTTGGCTATTGCAGTTAATTCCTAATATAGGGTAATGCTATAACACATGTACTCTGCAATAACTTGGTAAATATTTGTTTTGTTTTTATTTTTATTGGAATATACTTGAATATTCTGCACTTAGCATGATGTCACATATGCCTTGCAACCCTTCTTCATTCATCATGTTTTCTGAATGCTGTTTGAAGTCCTTCTTTATATTTGTCTTATCTACAGAACTGAAGTTTCTCAGATCTAGTTTTCATTTGTAGTCAGCAGAAGATGTAAGGTTCTTAATAACCACTTAGCATTAATATTGTTCTAGATACAGACTTCCCACAACCCCTTCCAAGAGCTCCTTTTGAGGGAAAAGTAGCTGATTGCTCCTCCCACATTAGGGCAATGGCTGAATGCTACACTCTGGCCTTAGTTGAAGTTTGTGGGGGGCATGAAGAGTGTTGCCCCTCCATTATGGAAACCTCGGGTAGGGGTGGAATTTGCCTCACCCCCACATGTGGCCCCATTGGCAGGACTGGAGCTGCCCGCCCTAAATATAGATGTCAAATTACACCTATGCTGAAGCTGTCGTGGTTCACACTTTTAGTTCAATCCCCAGGGTATCAGCCAAAATGGCAGCGGTCACACAAATTGGGCCTTGTCCAGTATCCGAGCTCCTGTGGCCTCAGTGCCACAGGATGGGCTTTCTCTGACTGTTGGTGTGTGTGTGTGCGCGTGTGCCACGTTCCCCTC
Organism: Eretmochelys imbricata; assembly: GCF_965152235.1. Taxonomy (NCBI): domain Eukaryota; kingdom Metazoa; phylum Chordata; order Testudines; family Cheloniidae; genus Eretmochelys; species Eretmochelys imbricata. The sequence continues at coordinate 14,349,724 of NC_135578.1, forward strand.
AATGACTGATCCACATAAAATCACAGAATCCTAGAACATCAGGGTCGGAAGGGACCTCAGGAGGTCATCTAGTCCAACCCCCCCACGCAGGACCAATCCCCAACTAAATCATCCCAGCCAGGGCTTTGTCAAGCCTTAAAAACCTCAAAGGAAGGAGATTCCACCACCTCCCGAGGTAATGCATTCCAGTGTTTCACCACCCTCCTAGTGAAAAAGTTTTTCCTACTAGCCAACCTAAACCTGCCCCACTGCAACTTGAGACCATTACTCCTTGTCCTGTCCTCTTCCACCACTGAGAACAGTCTAGGTCCATCTTCTTTGAAACCCCCTTTCAGGTAGTTGAAAGCAGCTATCAAATACCCCCTCATTCTTCTCTTCCGCAGACTAAACAATCCCAGTTCCCTCAGCCTCTCCTCATAAGTCATGTGTTCCAGTCCCCTAATCATTTTTTATGCCCTTCGCTGGACTCTTTCCAATTTTTCCACATCCTTCTTGTAGTGATGTGAGTCTGTCACAGCCCCCTACTAAGGAGCATGGCTCTTTAGTCCAGGCTGTAGAGACTCATGGCTTTCAGCTCCGGAGATCCCCAGTTCAATCTTCTATGTTGGCCAAAATGGTGGCCATCACATTTTCATATTGTTAGGAATGTCAGTACTTTCTTCTATTTACTCATATTCATTTGTATACTGTCTTTCAAGTGTCCCCACCACCACAGTGCAAACTCCCAAAAGCAAAGATATAACAAGTCATAGGTAGGCCATCATTAAGCCATATATTTATACCCAAAGCACAGTTGCACTGACAGTAACAAGACTTCACATTGTCACAAGAGAGTGTCTGCAACTGATAAGGAAACATGCTACCCACAACATAATCTCTCTCTCTCAGTATAATACAAATCTTAATTACAGTCTCAGCAACATTAGCAATATGCAGGGTTGACATGTATAAACAAGTTATGCCTGGAGTGGGCTATAAGTTTACATGGGAAGCATGAGTCCAAAACTTAGGTTTGCCTCTAAAATACAGAAATCAGTTCATAAAGCACTGAAATGCAGCTCCTTTTTTGATGGAACCTGATAGTAAAGTAGGTAATTAGTGTTCAGCATACTGCAGAACAATGTGCATGTATGTGGGAGAAGGAGTGGAGCTGAAGGTGGAGGCAGGGATCCTAGTAAAAACCCCTATTTCACAAAAGGGACATCATTTATGTCAATAGAAAAGACAGGACTGGATAGTCTCAACGATCATTTCCATTTTCCATGAGACTCCTGCTGTTTTAAAATATTTTATCTGAAAGATGACTTGTGAATGAAGCAGAGAGGTGTGTCGCTATCCTCATTGCATTTTATGGTTGTAAGAAGTTTGTTTATGTCAAACCTGATGTATAGACCACTAACCCACCCATGTACACCACAGTCATGTCCAGCTAGCCCTCCGTTCTATTTAGAATATGCTTATGAACTTTTTTCAGCTATAGTACTGATACCATATATTTGCTCTGTGTTCATTGCCTCTTTACTGAGAAATCTTAGGAGATCTCTGTACGAAGATGTATTCTAGAAACAGTGGCTGTAGCAAAATTAATGAGCGTTGAGGTGTTAAAAACACCATATGTTTATGTGATAATGCTGATGATGATGTGGGTCACAAGTACTATAGTAGTATTTTTGTTAACATTTAATGAGATATCATCATTACAGCCCATTCAGCTTTCACAAGTTAAATGATTTTTTTAAAATAATTAAAAATGTATTAATTCTCTTGACTTTGAACTAGTTGTTGACAATCCTCTAAGTGCGTTACAGACTTTTCTTCTGCTAACAACCAAAATATTAATGGCTCTGATACCTTTCATTTTAAATTCTATTTCATATACAGCAGGTTGTGAAACCAACAGGTCAAGAAAAACCCTTCTGAACATCTTTAATTTTCTGCTGTTTTCTGAACATTGTTCTAATGAGAAAACAGAGTGCAACCAAAGCAATTTATACATAGTTATTCTTATTTTAATTACTTTGTCTGAATATTCCTCATTATGACATGGAATGGCTTACTTTTTAAAAAAGTACAGTATAAAGTTAAAACTAAAGCACTCAGACTAAATAAAAGACTACTTAGAAAAGTTCTTATTGTCTTCAAGGCATTTAAAAAAAATAATCTATAGACTCTGTGTAGTGCAGTTCTCAATCCAGTATAATCCTTTAATTTCAATATAGAGAAACCTATTATTTAAATTGTAATTAAAAAAACTTGCTGAAGCAGTGCATACATTTTGATTACCCACTGAGCACTTTACTCACTAAATAGGAAATTATATTTTTCTTTAATAATCTTTCTTTTAGCTTCTATGACTTGTAATTTAAAAAGAAAAATAACTGAGACACACCACTCTCCAATTGGCATGTGACCACCTGATAAAATACTGCAGGTAGTCATAAACTCTCTGACTAGTAGCGTAGGTGTATTAAGATTCTTCAGCTTTAGTGCCTCATGAATGTTTTGTTTCTTGTGTTAATCCCAGTAAAATATGTCAAAGGGTAACATTTGTTACTTTCCATTGAAATTCTAGTCCATGACTTTGATGATTTCCTAAGATCTGCCAAATTACCACAAATATACGGTATTTAGAACTAGTTTACTTTAGAAGGACCACACCAACCCAATAGAAATAGCATTCCTTATTATACAATAAAACAAATGTTTGTTGTAAGGTAATAGAAATTTCTGACTGAAACTTTTCTTCTGAAGATATACATATCATCTCCCTTGCATTTCATTTGTTAGTGTGCTGCCTTCATTAATATTTGATCTGATTTTTATCTGTGTATCAATTTTATTGTGATACATTTCTTCAGAGATTTTCCTTCATTACAACATCAAAACAAGAGCTTCCACAGGGGGCAACTAGCTGTGTTCCATCTCTTGAGATACAATTATTTTGTGTTTATCCTTAATGCCTTGGGGGTATGATGATGTAGGAAATCCTCTATGCAGCATATAAAAGAACCTCCTTATTTGTTAGTGCTGAAAATAGCCTTGCATCATACCTAGGTATCAGTTATTAATTGTACTGTACAAAAGGTGGGATCCTAGTAGTAATCTACTTTGTGATTAACCTGGTGCAAAGATTTCTGTAGATTTGATAGAATTTCTACTTTGTGATTAACCTGGTTCAAAGATTTTTGTAGATTTGATAGACCGCTGTACATCTGTTACTCTCATGCTTGTTTGTAAATAGTTTAGATAGAAAGATACCTTTTCTCTTTCCTGGCTTTATGTATCTAAAGCAATTGTTCAGGTACTGCTGGATTAAGTTTGAAGTGTGACTTGAAGTATGTATTTGAAGTATCAGCATTAACATTAATAGTCTTTCCAATGGATGTGTGTCCCCTGTGACAAGAATGACCATGAATGGGATCCAACTTGTTGGCTACCTGAACAGAGAGGTCAAGGTTTGAATGGACCACTGAAAATGAACAACTCTTTCACCTCTACAGGTGATACCACCAGGTTAGAGTTGAAGCACATTAGCAAGACAACATTAGGAAGTTTAAATTGCCAGTGCTATACCAGTTATATGAATGACATCACTTTCCGTGTCATACGTCTTGACAGCTTTTATGAGCTACATTATACTGAAAAAAGGGGGTAATAGTGATCACATTTCTATATTACACAGAGGTATTGTGAAGATTAATTACAGTTTATAAACCCTTTTTAAGATTAAAATATTTATATTATATGTGCAGAAGGGATCCTAAGCATTCAGATACATTTTAAATTTATACCAGTAACTCCATGGAAAACTGAATATTCTGAATTTACACTGGTGTAACTCAGAACATTAAATTAAATGTTGTGTTTGTGTGGGATGATTTTGTGTGCGTGTGTTTACATTTAGGTGGGTCCAGGTTCTCCAGTCCCTCTGCAATGGAACAGCAATTAAAGTAAGTGGGCATGTGAAAGGGTCTGCAAGATTGGAGTCCATAAAAGAAAGAAATGGTTGATGGAATATTACTGGACAGTGTTGTGAAAACTTTCCTGTGCCTAAAGCTACTTTGCTCATACTAAGCAGACATAAAGAAAGAGTGCGTGAATATGCCCCCAATCCCAAATAGGGTATTGTAAAGTGAAAAATCCAGAGAGAGTGCTAAAGAAAGTCTTCTTAAGATCTAGTGTTCATAGGTTGACCACAAATGATTCAGCATTGTTTGTAACCATTCCAAAGGTTGTCCTGGCAATATGCATTAATTATTGTACATCTGAGGAAAACTGAAGTGCCTTATAGCTGCTTCAGTTTTAGGCCACAGTAACTTTCTTAAGATTGAGGCCTGCTCCTCAGACCGTGTACATTTGTGTAACTCCAATTACTTCAGTGGAGGTACGCAGATTTACCTCAGCTGAGAATCTGGCCCCATGTCCAAACAACATATATCAAATAACATAAATCCATTTATACATGGTAGCAACTTGGAGATTATAACACTGGATCCTGTTTAGAGGATTGAACATTCGGGAGAAGTGGGAAAAGCTAGTGAAACTTTCACAATCACCCACAACCACACGTCATCAGTTTTTGAAGCTATGCTGCGATATATGTTGGCCAGAGCATCTGAAGAGGGAACTTGATATAGTGAAGAACAAAATCAGACAAACTTTGCTTTGATATGGCACTTGGCATAAGAGATATTTTTTTTCTTTCCAAATCAGTTCTCTTTAAATTCCAAGCAGACGGCTAGGGTCTTTGTGGTGGTAGGCAGACATTCTAATCAATGAAAAATCAAAGAGATAATTGAAAACTGCTGATGCCTAGTTTTGCACCAATGAATGAATGAATAAAGATGAAGAGGTTGCCTGGCAATTCTTCCAAATGTGTTGAAATCTGTGCATAAAAATATTTCTTTATTGTGCCTGCTTTTGTTGGGCTGTAGACTATAAATGCTGTAAATAATAATAGAGGGCAGGACGCATGGTTTACTTTAGGGTGTAATATATCAGCCTGATTTGTGTTATGAAGCAAGCGTTTAGAAGCTGAATTTCTCTAGAATTAGAATATTATAGAATGGACATAAACAGTAGAGCTGGCTGGAAAACAAGAATCAGGCAGAGTAGAGACTTTAACCTCAGTCTCCTACCTCCCAGGTAAGTGCCTTAACCATTGGACTGTTCTAGAGTGAATGAGAGAGAGAGATTCCATCCTGGACCTGGGGAACCTTCTCAATGAAATTTTTGTCAAAACCGATGGTGAATTGGCATTTTTTATTGAATAAAGTTTTGTAAAAAAAATTCCCAGTCAGCTCTAATAAATAGATACACTTCACCCTCCAAGTTCTCTGGTGGGTATCTCCCTCTCCTCTGATGGTTTTCCCCACAGCTTACTACAGAAGCTTTTCCAATCTGAAAAAATTTACTCCTGGGCTCAGACCTGGAACATCATGTTTAATTTGTAGTACAGGCATACGCTGAGTTACATACATCCCAAGTGAGGGAGTTATAATCAAGCTATTGACAGGCCTATTGACAGGCCTCTCCCTCCAAAGCATAAGCATATTGGTCCCACTGGTAACTTAAGTATATAAAAATATATTAATATTATCCAAAGTAATTGTAAATTCAAATAAATCTTGGGAAAGACCGTGCTTATCTCCCTTGTGAGCCTTCCTTATTCTCCTTATTGAAATTCAGTAGGAAAAATGCAAATCCCAAACTCTATTTTTGGGGAATATGTTTACAATTTAATTCAATTGCACTCTTTCTATAAAAGCAGCTGTAATGTCAATAAAAGGGGTCTGTTAAAAGTGTGACTGGTTTTACAATGATCTGTATAGTTTTAAAGGATTAAAACATGAGGTAAATTGATTTATACCGGGAAAAGCAAAGTACTTTCTCTTCAACCTACTTCTTTTAATCTTTGCTTTGCTAGATCAGATCGTTGCTGTTTTTCTCAGCATATTAAAACTGGCTGTTTTAAACATGATCTAGGACAGCCAACATGAAAATAGTGGGTTTAAGACAGGTCAGGTGAAATCAGTGAAGACGACCTGACTTTCCAGGTATTGCCACGTATTATTCCAAAACTGTGATTGTGGCTCCAATAATTAGAAACAGTCCACTTAATATAGCATTTACTTGAGTGATTAAACCCCAGTATTAAATGGAGAGATTAACCTGTGTGAAATAAGGAGAGAAGAATCTAATCTAAATGGTGAGCCCCTGAAATCATTTGAATCTGTATTCCTCCCTATCCTCTCAACAGGGCCTGTCCCACTCTGCTCCCTCTTTGGACTTTAACAGTCTTACCCCTCTCTGCAACCCTCACTCCTCAACCAACCTACCTGTCCTTAAAAGAGCTTCTTTATACAACACAGTAGGTGGCCACCTGTGAACCAAGCTTGGCCAGTCAACCCATTTACTTTTGGTATGCTTCCTTTTCAGAAGTGTCTCCAGTTTAGTCGGCTGACCTATTTAACAGCTAGTGCTACATTGCTTACTAGTCTGATCTCCTCCCCTCCCCTCTCTTTTTGTTTTAAAATTAAACATTACATTTTTCTGTAAAAAAAAATAAATAAATCATCTTTCCATTCCATCCATTACATTTTTGAGGTTGTGACTATAACACTAACATGTAAACATCAAAGCAACTGTATAAGAACAGACATACAACAGCCAAAGAGTGAGATTTTCAAAAGAGCCTAGGTGAGTTAGGCACCTGTCTCTCTTTGAATTTTCAATGATGCGTAGGTGCCTAAATCACCCCGACTCTTTTGAAAAGTACCACCCAGGCCTGATTCTCCCGCCACAGGATACAAGTTGCCTATTACCCCTATTTTCCGATGACCATTCCTGCAGAATCAATTTAACGGAATTAACCTGAGTTCCTTTAAAAAAATAACACTCTCCCTGCTGAAAAAGAGAAATTTCAAAGGCCTATGACTGTACAGTTATTATCTTATTATAATTATTTATTATTTGTAAAACAATAGCACCTAGGAGCCCATTATGGCTCTGGAGTGTATTGTGCCAGGTGCTGGTACAAAAATGGTCTCTGTCCCAAAGAGTTTACAAACTCAGTATAAAATAGTTATACATTTAACTTGAATAATATACATTTAATTCATATATGGCTGTAGTTACCTATCAATAATTGAAGCACCACTCAGTTTCGGAGAGGAAAACCAATAGGGGATCCCTGGAACAGTTACATTGTTTAGCCTTGAGCCATGAAAGATGCAGTCAAAACAGAGTGGTAAAGGCAGGGTGTTATAGAACTTGGTTCCGCCCCCAGGGGCCCAGAATGAGAGAGACAAAGTATTTATGCCCATCACAAAGCAGCCACGTGTCTTAAAGTCTCTCTGTTTTTGTGGGGGTGGGGGAATCAGGGTTACCAGAAGTCAGAATACAGTTCATTGGTAGATCTGTGGGAGTGGCAGCACAGAATTATCGTCAAGTACTTTTAACCAAATCTGGAAGAGAGAGAGAGAGCAAGAGAGAAGATGAAGAACCCAAATCAATCAATCAGTCAGACACTGCATGCTTCTTTAATCATAAAATGAAATAGAGCCAAAGAAAACACTTCCTTTTTGACAGGTGGGTATGATGAAATTTCATCACACTCACTCACTGGTATCCTGTTATGGTGTCCTCCCAAGAACACTGTTTTAAGTGCTCCTATTGTTGTCAAGGCAAAACATGTAGGTAGAACTACATGGATTTTTATTGAATTGGTTAACTACCATTTTACTTTTCACTGTGTATAAATTTAAAAACCTGCTTTTACCATTAAAACATGCATGTTAAAATTAACAGCACTCTCCTTTTAAAAAAAATATTCCCAAGATTTCCACCCAGCCTTCCTTATACTGGATACAGCCAAGTATATTTTTATACCAGTCACCAGCTCACAATTCTTACATGTAAGCACTAGTCCTCTTAATATTTTACAACTATAAACATCCAGGGCCTAAAGCACTCCTGGTGTATCCTGTTGCCTTATTTGAAGAAAGACAAGTAATGCTGTAACTCTGCAGTATTGTGTCATGTTTTCCTGCTATATTTACAAAATATGCAGCTATAACATAGAAAAATATATTTTGGCTGCTCTGTTAGGTAACAGAATACAGCACAATTGCAAGCCAGTGAGTGCAAATTAGGTTCGACATCCTTCCGCGTTAAAGAAACGTGCCAGACAGATTATCTAGTACTTGCTCCTACCCAGGAGAAGTATTAAATTACTCACTGGTAATTTTATCTGCTTATTCACAAATATTTGAGAACTGAATCCCTTGCCTAAACCTTTCTGTAAATAGCAGGATACAAAGTTGGCAGGAATCAGCTTTATTTCTGATGGTGCCTGATGTACTTCGACCTGACAACAAAAGCATCAGGCTCTCCACTGAAATTGTGATTGAAAGAGAATTCCTTTCCCCTTGAGGATTTCTGCAAAAAGTTGTTCTCTTCAATTAGTTTAGAACCTGTGCATATATTTTAAGAATTCAATTTAGCTTTCTAACCATTAGATGATACAGGGATTAATGGTTACTCCAGTCTCCAGTATTTTACAGCCTTGTGTAAGGTGGTTATTCCATAACTTTTATTGACTAATGTTTTCTTTAGTGGAAAAATAGTATCTGTAGTCTGGCTTTTGTTTCATCTGTCAAGAGAATACTTTCCTTAAGAACCCTCATGTTTATTATCTAGAGATTTTTAGTTTAAGGAGCTCAGATGTCCTAAATTGTCATGAAAGCACATAAAGAGAGATGAAGACTCTCAGCTAGACAGGAAGCTGTTACATCAAAAGTAACACCTTGAATTGTACCCCAAAATGAATAGGAAACCAGGACAGTCCCTGGAGAAAATCGATAATTTATCTAACATTCTGCACTGGAGGAAGTTCCTGAGCGATCTTCTAGAGTAGCTCCAAGTAAAGTTCAGTGCAATAATGCAGCATGGAAGTTACATGGATTGCTGTGGAGACAGCCAGATCAGATAGGAAAGGCCACATGCCAATGAAAAAGATGTTCTTGGTTATCAGTCCCAAATGATACTTTGGTAACAGAAGTCTCCAAGGGTGCCCACAAAATCAAAACTCTTTGACAAAGAACGAACATACTTTCTCAAAAATAGAGGCAGGAGCTACTTGTAAGCCCACAAGTGTCCCGTCACTCTTGTTAAGACTGAACCACAGCCAGTTTGCCCCAATCCAAGTTCCAGTCCCCTAGTGGAGGAGGAGCTCATGAGAAACTTGTTAATAGAATAATTTCTGGTGTATACAAGCAATAAGCTTTGAGTGACAAAAACTCAAAGCCACAATTCATCAGATATGGAACATGACTTGCACCTCAGTGTAGTATCTACAGACCATCAGTGTGACCCTTGAGGATGAAGAATAGACAGAAGATGGTTAGAAGCCATTGCGTAAATGGTTGAGAACAATGACAGTCTTGGAGCAGGCTACTAGCAGCAGAAAAATCTCCCTTAAAAAAATAATGAATCCCAACTGGATCCCACTGCTCATTGACTGACCTCCCCAACTTGAACTATAAAAAGCCCTGACCTGGAAGAATTAACTATAAAATGTGCAGTAATTTACTCGAAACTGTATTTTCACTAGAGATGTGCCTGAACTCTGATGCTAAAATAAATGTACAATATTATTCAAAACCAAATGAAACAACTGACCCCATTTTAGTTTTAATGTGTTAGGCAAAGATATCAGTTTGATGAAGTCCGACTACAACTGGTAAAATTTACAGCGAAGAGTAGTATATGAATGGGCACATATACTTTGGAACAACTTCTAACTTGACCTTCTCTTCCTCCTCCCCGCAAATATGTTGGAGTTTAAATAAGCCTCGGTGTAACATTGCTATCATGCTGTACTGTATCTGTTTAGTTTGGTTCTATATATGCTGGTGGAGGAGGAGCTCATGAGACACTTAATAGTGTATATAAGCAATAAGCTTTGAATTAATTAGGTAGAAAGCATAATACCCTCAATTTTTACTGTATGTATGTTTGGGAGAGTGAAGAACGTCAAAAGGGAAGAAATAACCAGCAATTGAAGAACCAAGTTTCAGAGTGTGGGTTTGGCTTGGTTCTGATGAGCCCCAAAAGTGTGGATGTAATGTCCAAACTCCAATGATGTTATGACAGTCATGGGAACAACCCAAACTCATAAGAAGAGGCACATGTAAAAGAAAAATAATAGATTAAAAAAACTTCTAAAACTTCTAGATCCAACATCTTTAATTTGTGAAATAAGCAAAGGTTTCAGTGGAGTTTTTGACTTTGACTTAATTCACCTATTGCTAGCTGTAAAACTCATACAGCTCGGCTGAATAATAGATACATTCATTCTCCAGCTGCTTTGGAAGTTGCTGCAGAAACTGCTGTATAATTTTGCTTCTATAAACATAATCCATATTTATTTCTGGTTCTCTTCCTGAAGTTCTTTGTATTTTTTCCTCATCCTATAGTACCGCTAAAGGTATTGCTATAGTTAAGGGTTGGTATTTGGAAGTTCCCATTATACTCCTGTTTTTCCATGGATGTGAAGCTTTACTCTAATGGTTTCCTCTAGGCTCAAACTTAACTAATAAGACATCAGCACAGGACTGATTTTGTTTTTTAAACTACTTTTCAGAAATGTCCCTTGAGCAATTCCTAACTTTCAGAAATTGAAAACAACAAAAATGACTTGGTCATTAATAAATATGCTATGGGGCCTGTCTCTCCTTGATAACTTATCTCATGTTAAGGGACGTATAGATGTTTCCTTGTGTTTTATGTATTCTTAATATGCAGTGTATTTATACATTTTATCATTGTATCATGCATTGTATTGGGCTAATATAAGTAATCCTAATGGAGTCGTGTGAATATATCTGCTTATTAGCTGTGGTCAGCTGCGGTGTGCTGACTATATGGATGTTTGGTGTCAGAACATTTGTGTCAGTAATCCATAAACTCTGTGCTCTTGTCCTGTACTGAAGAGAAAGCATCTGTGATCATGATCATAGTGTGGAACTATAGGGATGACACATGTTACAGTCTAATAAAAAAGTGTGTGTTGGGGGGTAGAAAATGTTGATATGGTTCATTTGACATTTTAAAAATGAAACATTTGGATTTTGATTTCTCAGGCTCGATTCCCAGGGAGACTGAGGCACCAATCTCAGAACAAAGGAGGAGGAGGAGCAGGTGGTGGTGATAGTAGTGGTGACCCTCTATAACCAATAGCCCAGGGGTTAGGGAACTCACCTGGGATGTGGCAGACCCACAACTGAAGCAGGGACTTGAAGTCAAGTGTTCTTTCTCCCAGGCTACTGGCTTTTCTGGGGTGGGGCACTCTCAGTACCTGTTGAAGACATTCCACTTTGTATAAATAGTTAAAGATTAATTGGAGTAAGGACTGTCATTGCCACCCCCAGGTGAGTACCCAACTCCAAGGCTATAGAGTCATACTCATTCTCCCTGGCTCAGTGAATGATGGACTCTGCTCCGTGACCTTTGAGTAAAGCCCATGTTTATTGGGCTGGTTGTATGTTTTGCCTTGTCTTTGACTTTGATTCAAATATTTCAGACACTTAATTTACTCTCATACAGTGGTCTATCCATTCCCACATCCATTTCAGTGCCAGAACTCTTCCACAGCTAAATTAACACTGGAATAGCTTTATTTGCTCGCATCCTCAGAGGCTAAGGAAAACTATGGATTTTTTATGGTCCTGTTACTGATGGCAAGGTATATCTGACGAAGTGTGAACTGGCTCAATGACGTACATCACTTGTTAGACAGTTCTCGCCACTCCACAGCTGCTTGAACTCAGCATAATCGTGATCTGTGGAAAGTGAAGGAGAGACAAGAGAGGAGATAGGGAGAGCTGCTTGGAGTATGGTCTTCTGTAGGCCTTTGTTCAGAGTTGCAGAAGTGATGTGACTGACGTCAAGAGGAATTGCTTGTCCTAACCTACAGAAACCACCAGCAACCACCCATCCACCTGTTTGCCATTTTACTAAGCCGAGTGTCTCAGCTTCGTAATACTCCCTTCAATTATCTGTGATGAATTTATTCTATTCTCCATGGCTAAGATATATCAGCTGTGGGTTGGTGTTGCCAGACCCTTTGTCTTTTGAGATCTGTGGGGTATGATGATATTAATCAAATATCAAAGGATTCAAATTGGTTTTTGATGAGAATGCTCATGGTTGCATGTCTGATCTTGACCATCTTGGTTTCTTAAAAGCAAGTGGTGTGGCTATGGTGCAGGGATTATCCGCAGTTCTGTTAGCAAGGGAAGCATGCAAAGCATCCATAAGCATGCAAAGGTTGGAAAGCCTCCCCCATAAAACAGCTCTTTATGCAGGAGTGTTTACATCCATTTTCAAATGTAATATTTCATTTTTTTTACTGCACTGCATCACCCCAAAAATGCCTGGTGCAACTTGTTTATAAAAAACACCCAGATTATTATTTATTTATTTATTGTATTAGAAATGTTGTATGTGAAATCTCATTCTTATCAGTTAAATATTATTAGCAAGATATGTTTGTGCATTTGATGTAATGAAGGTAATTGAAGTGATAGGCAAAAAAAAAATAGAGAGAAATTGAGAGTTTTAGATCTTTTCTGCTCTGGAAGTCTTAGTACAACTGACTCACCTTGAAGAGCATTATGTTGTGTTAATTAGTGATGCCCTTCAGCTGTCCAATCTATCTGGCTTTTTATCTTCCTGAAAAGAGTTACTATTCCCAAGGCACAATTTTGTCTTGCAGAAATACCGATTTGTAACTGTATGAAAATAAACTGGCATAGGTAGTTAAAACCAATTCCCTAGGAAGAAAATAAGGAAAGGGTTTTTATCATTTAAACTGGATATATTCCAAGAATTCTCTCTTCAATTTTATTAGCTTTCCCTACAGTATGAAATATTCAATTAAACTGTCTCTCAAATTGGCCATAATTTTCAATGGAAATTTTAAAAGTTCCTCTTAGCTAACAATATCAATCACTGAGTATAATGTTCAGAGAGAATAAGAATGGCTTTGACCTGTTCATTTGAAATAAAATGTTTAACCTCAGTTTGCTTTAAACTCCCTTCAAGTTTCATTTTAATAAATGTACAGACAGACAACAAGTGCTTAGTGCTTAACAGCCTCCTGAATGCTTTCTTATTTTGCCTTGGGTTTTGACTGCTGGATACAGAAAATGTACTATAGATAAGAAAAACAAAAAGTTTGCAGGATCTTCATGGTTTCTTTTAACCAAATGTTGTGATTTTTGTGAAAATTGAGGAAACCTCTAGCTTTAAAATTGGAGTGGACCACTCCATGTGTAAAGGAAATATGAGTTTCATATATCTAAAGAGTATATAATATCTTTTCATACGATGCATTAGTGATTCAGTAACATATGAAATAGTACACTTTCCTATAACTTAAAATATCTGAATATGATTTATTTATGATTGAACATAAAACGAAGATGTCAAATATAAGTTCCATTTTTAGTATTTGCATATAATTTAAATACCACATGATATTTCCACATGGAAAATATTCTAAAGAGCCTCCTAAAGTGTATCTTTAAAATATATGTGCATATCCATTTGAGTCTGTAAATTCCTATGCTTACTCTCATGAAATGGATAATTGTATTCATAAATGTAAGATTTTGCACAGGCAAATAAGTGCACTTGCAATTTTACAGGTACATATTAGGAGGATATAGAAAATTTGCCCCAAACAGGTTTGCTTCTACCATATTTCCTGCTATTTGTACACTGTTTATGGCAAAGCAAGTAGAGGGAGGGTCAGATAAAATTGAACTGAAAGTTTAAATAAATAAATAAAGGTTGGAGGAGAAGTGAGCGCTGTAGGGATATCACAGCTGACTTCAATATTCTTATTAGATCTTACAAACTGACAAATAGCCAGCCTATAATGGGTGACTTAAACCAAAACAAAATGAGGTTATTATGATGCCATTAAACCAGTATCTATGCTTTAAACTCATTACTGAACTCCTTGTGACTTGGCATCAGAGTCAACTTTTTTGGGACATGGCCTGATGGGGATCACACTTAGATCCCCCTAAGTTCGATTTTTTTGATCTGTGTGATAGATTTATGGCACAATCAGAGGAAGCCAAGTCCTGCACTTGAAAGGTTGCCCTGATGCTGATGATGTCAACAGGAGTCAAATGTATATATCCTTGGGCAGATCCCTGTCTGAGTAAAATATCTGAGTCTTTCTGTGCTTTCTGTGCTTATTCTGTGCATTTTTGCAGAAAATTATACAATATTAACTCAGGTTTCTTCCATAACAAGTAGTAATGAAGCTTCAATAAAAGTAGCAGAGGTGAATTAAATATAGAGTGGTGGAGATGGGTGGAAGAAAACAGGAAAAGGGCTTTGCATAAATGGAAGACTTAGGTACATAAGAGGGGAGGATTGTTTGAGTACAGTACATTGAAGATGTTATAATGCTAAGGGAACATTAAAGGCATTTCTCTACATAAGATTAAGTTACATCTCAAAGATAGTGTGAATAAAGTTAGACTAGAAGATCACTGGGGTGAAACATCAAGTTGTAATAAATCCATGAAACAATGAAATGAAAAATTCTGACTACAAAAAAGTAAGGACTTAATATGCATGGTATAAAAGTTTATTTTTCAGTCCATGTGGGTCAGCTAATCAAAAGGGAGGATCAAATGGTTATAAAGTGTCTTAAAGCTCAGAAGAGGTTTGATTCTGAGTAGCACTTAATTCATCTGGGCTTTTCCAGTCCCTCAAAATGCCACTTTCCACAAACAGCCCTGCCACAGTAGTTGGGGGACTTTCAGTCATGCAAAAGACAGATCTGTGAGCAAAGCATCCAGAAACCAGTGTGTGTTTTAGGGAGGGAATAACAGATGTCAGTTTTCTATTAAACAAGAGGGCAAAACCTGTGATGCGCTCCAACAAACATTGAGATGGGGTGGAGCTATCCTCATTTTCCAGGCTGCTTAGCTATTCTTTCCACAGAGCACTCAGCCACCAGGTAGCAGTTTGTGAGTCAAGTCACATGGCACTAGAATTATCACACAAGTGAATCTTGCTCCTGATGGTGACAGAAGACTTCTGGCTTGGGTCCCCTGTAGTTGTAAGCTAAGCGATCTTTCTGGGCCAGACTTGTAAACATAAATTCAACTCCCCTGCAGAGAAGTAATCACTTTGTTGGGATTCCCCTAGCGCTGGTTGGAATTTTTCCTATGGAACTGTTTTCCATCCGAAAATGCTGATATGTCAAAAGTTAAACATTTTGCAGAAACATGTCAATATCAACAAAATTTCATTTTGAGGACAAAATGAAAAAAAAAATGTAATAAGGTTGGAACTTTCTGTTTTGACATTTTCAAAATGGAACATTTCAATTTTTCACCTCAAAATGATTGATCCAAGAGGATTTTTTTGTTTTTGGTGGGGGGGTTGGGTTTTTTTGGTCCCATTTTGGAACAGAATTGGTTTCCCAAAATTGTGAAATGTCCCTGAAACAGAAAACCCAGTTCCTGCCCAACTCTAGACACCAGTGACATGGGTAAAACTTTGTACATTCAAAAAACTGAAAGTAGGCAACGTGGGACAAGATTTTTTTAAAATTCAGATAAAGAAATTCTTTTTGATAGAATAAACTG
Organism: Eretmochelys imbricata; assembly: GCF_965152235.1. Lineage (NCBI taxonomy): Eukaryota > Metazoa > Chordata > Testudines > Cheloniidae > Eretmochelys > Eretmochelys imbricata. The sequence goes on from NC_135578.1 coordinate 14,365,404, forward strand.
CAGTTAGTAAAGAAATTTCCAGATGGGTTTTCCAATTACTTCATTTACTTTTTTATGGTGAATTTAGTGTTTCTGAAAGTTGATGGGTTGACAGTCCAAGAAAACCATGGCTTCTGGGTTTCTATGGAACATACATAATATAGACAGTGGCTCTGGACTGGGCTCTCCTGCAGTGCCCAGCGAGTGTGTTGGAACCCAGACATGAAGGGTGAAAATGTAGATACTTTCCTATGTCCACTGTGTACCTGGGACCTGATTCTCAACTATTTCTAAGCCGTGCTTGACTTAGTAGACAATGTGGCTGCAGGGGGCAAATTGCTGCTCACTGATCCACAGCTGTCCGTCCCAGTAGAAATAGAACAGCAAGGGACTTTCCTCTGCAGTATTTATTTCTGTACACCGTCAAAGACAGGATATTGGACTCGATCCAGCCTGGCAGTTACTGTACTACTGTGTTTAAAAGATAGTTTTTCTCCTAAAATTCAATGTAATTTTGTGTGTGTTGGATGAAAGCCTCACAAGCATAAAAAAGCATGCTCCTTTCAAAGGAGTCAAAACCTTGATCTTCACTTCTGTTTATTTTTGCTGATAGAAGAAGAGATGCCTTTTGGAGGTGAATCACTGTTTGCAACTGGCCTTAAGCTTAAGCTTGCTCCATGTTCATTTTGGGTCAGCTGTCTCTGTCTTGAGTAACAGATGCAACTCAAAAGGAATCTCTTATTGTGAAAATACATAAACAGAAAGCATAGCTTACACATGAAGGGTATTTGTATTTTCACAGAAAAGTAATAGATCTGTAAAGACTAACACAGACCAGACAGTAGATGCTGGAAAGTAAAGGATCAAAGAGAGCACCATGAATCGTATGGTAGTAGTTCTTTATAAACTTAGGTACTTTGAATCATCATTTTATAGGCATAAAAGCCTAAAAGAAAGTATAATTAAAATAATCTTATAAATGTTCTCCCCACTTAGGGCTAGATGTAAAGCTCACTGAACTCAACAGAAGGACTTCCATTGATGTCAAGGCTCTCAACTGGTAAACCATGTCCCATGCCCACTACTGATTTTAATATTATTTTAATGATACCCACCACGTGGTCTGATAGTCTTTACAGATCTACCTATCTATCAATCTTTCAGCCATGGCCTCTATCAAAATATATAGATCTATAAAAACTAACACTATCTTTTTCATTATCTTTATTTTAACAATTGCATCTAGTAAACATATACTTAGATAAGTAAGCCTTTTTGGTGTATGTTTGTACAGTGACTAGCCCAATGGGGCTCGAATCTGTGATTGGGATCTCTTGCCATTACGGCAATATAAATAATCATAATTTTTGTGGTGAATTTAAATGCCATTGACTATTTTACAATAACAAGCATCGTGTAACAAACCTATTCCTGCAAAATGACATAGTATAGTAAAATAAAATGTATTTGCCTTATGATATACTAGATACTGTATATATTAAATTCATTTTTTAACCAGCAATATTGTAATTTAATCAAGACTATCATATTTATGGTGCAAATAGTAGTTTTCCACATACAAGAGACAAGACAGCAATTTTGATCTGTTTATTAATTGCTGAGTATTTAGAATTCTTTGGCCCAGATCCTCATCTGGTATAAATCAGCGTAGCTCATTTGTTACCAGATACAATCAGAGGATCATGTCCTGGTTTCAATAATACATTGGATCGTGGCAACAAGACTGTGTGGGCTATGAACTAAACAGTTTGGACTTGCTTATCTTGGCTACCCACAGGCAGTAATTGGGAAGAGAAAGAAGAAGGAAGAATAGTCACTCAGAAATAAATTTGAGAAATAAATTTAACTGTGCATCGTTGTAATTTTTCTCTCCCCCTTTTGTTCTATTTTTATGCTGACGGCTGCTCCCAGAGTTTCTCATTTATTTTCCTTAACCAATGCAATTTTCTCTTTTGAAAGCCAAGTAGTATTTTTAGCTGTGTCTGTTGTTGTTGTTAGGTAGCAGAAAAGTTGTTGGTGGTGGGGTGGAGTGGGGGGTGGGGGTAAAAGACAAATGTTAAAAGGTGTCAAGTGCATGTATTTTGGTATGTGGAAAGCAACTTGATCTCATGATCTGTCATCAACTTACACTTAATGTCATTTTGTTCTCAGCTCCCATGGGTTTGATACAAATTAATTACATCAATTAACAAAATTATTTTACCTAACTGAGGCCATTACTGCCTTTGAATTCTGTATCTTTTGTGTGTTGTGACTAGTTTTCTAACTACTCAGTACAGTGCTTGCAAATGATGTAAATAGGCTGCACTTATTTCTTAGCAATACAGTGCCAAATCAAATGTCTCTAGACATTTATGAACCAGTATGGTTGAAGCTTGAAAACTGCTGTCTCGTCTGCTTTTCAAAATTGGTTCACTGGCAGAGGATGAAAGAGCAAATTATTTAGGCACCAGTCCTACAATCAGGTCCGTGCAATAACATCCTCTTCTATGGTCCCTCTCCAGCCGTACTGCATTGCTGGTTGAACATTTGCACGGTGAGGTATTTATGACCCTCTGGCACACTGTGGTTACTTGCCCCACCTTTCATACCAGAACCACATCAGTTCCTCTGTAGGAATAAGTCACTTGAAACAGCCTTAAAAATTACACTTTCGCGTCAGCCATCATATGTCCATGGGGTCTGGCAAAGACCAGCAATAAAGAAACAAGTTTGCTGTGTGCCTTTTTTATTAGTTTGAGTATCTGAGCTTAACGGCAACAATCCTCTTTTGAACATGAGGTATATTTTCTTGTGATCTTGTGACCTTTAGTATGATGTGATGCAATGTAAACTGACACACCACACTTGAAATAATGTGAAACAACAAGACAATGTGACTCAAGTACCTCTATGTGGTGTAACATAGATAATGTAGTCGATACAGTAGATATCTGCGTCAGCATGGTTCACTGACTAATAGAATTACGAGGGGATAGTTTGTCTTTTCCCTATTCCAGCATGATCGATCAGTCTGTCTGTGATATTTCTAGGCACCCATCACTACACTATCTGAGCATCAGGACAACACATCTATTGAAATTAGATGCTTAAAAATGCTCATTTCTGTATTTGACTATTTGGGACATTGGAGAAATTAAAATGTCCTTTAATTTTTGTTGTAAATCCAATCAATATAAAAATTGAAGCTGTAATCCCTATGGGCCAGATTGCAATTCCCTTCCTCATACTGCATAATTTACCACCTTTGAAGTCTATACAGCTACTCCAGGAGTAAAGGACCTATGCATATCAGAAATGAGTAAGGATATCCCAATCTCATCCTGAGGTGGTGGTGATTATTATTAGTTGTTGTTATTATCTTTCTTTTTCTGCCAGCAACAGTGAGCTGCACACAGCTATAATTGAAGGTAGAGATTATGTGAAATGTGTTTTGAATAATACATGAATCAGTCGGACATATTTAATATGTATTTAAAAAGAAAGATAAATACAACAGGTATTTGCTTAGAGCATCCCCTTTTGTGTTGAGGAGAGGAGATTTGGGAAATGTAGCTCCTTGATAATCTTTGCACAGTCTCTCTCAAATCATTACATAACAGAGGCAGAGTTTTCTTTCTGAGGTACTTGCTATAGGGTTCTTCTGACACCCCTCAAAACAATTCAGTAGAGTTCCTGAATATATGCTAGAATTATAGGTTACCCCCACCAGCTCTACGCTCTCCCAGCTGCCTGGCCATGAGTGCCATGCATCCACTGAGATACATCTTCCTCACATATGATTGCTTTGGAGTATTATATCATAGTATTATAGTTCCTCTGCTCATTTCCAGCCTCGTTGTCACTCCTCTATGTGACTCCTTTTCTCCCACTCTCTCCAGTTCTCCTGAGAGTTCATTGAGGAGGTTGTAGGGAGTCAGAACAAGGTGGAGGAGTAATACCAGGAAGACTGGTCACCTAACCTCATGTAAAAATTATTTAAATTGTTAATTGAGTTGAGAATCCTTATCCTTAATTAGGGGATTAGCGCCTCTTAGGAGGCTTCAAGTTAAATCCATACTTAGGTCACAATCAGTAGTGTAGTTGAGAGTAAACGTGTGTAAACAGAGTCTACCTCACTTCTTATTTGTGGAATATGGAGATTAGGTTATCTTCTTTTCTTTTCTTTTTTCTTTTTTTCTTATTCCCCGATGCAACAGGAGCTCTCCAGGTTCTTGTGCAAGAGTAATGGCCTGTGAAGATCCCTATTGACTTAGAGGGAGAGATCAAACTCCTTTTAAGGTCAATGAAAAGTCTCTCTGACTTAAAATGGAGTCAGACTGGGCTTTGTGACATCTAGCAAGGAACCAGTATTTATGATACTGAATAGCAAAATTAAAAACAACAACAACTGCTTGACAAAAACAAGAAGATGAATTATTTTTGAGAGAGAAAAAATCAGAGTTTACTTTATGTTACAGTTATTCTAAAGATAATATGAAATCACTCAGAGACATGATCTATGATGGTAATGAATTTATGTTATAATACAAACTGTGTGTGTATATATCATAAACAACATTGGTGTTACTTTTTGAAATACTGTTTTATGTTTAATTATGACACAGTGCTGGTGATCCCACAAGAAGTTCCTATTAATGTCTCATAAGAATTTAAGAAGCTCAGAAATTGTCTGGATCATTGTAAAAATATGAGTCCTTTACAACATTTTTAAAAAGTCTAGTTAGGTCACAATGGGAGTTTGCCCTAATTAGTAGTTTTAAAATATATTTGTAGCCTGATTTAGTAACTACTGGTCTGTATGTTTGTGAGAAACACAAGCCGTATTTGGCGTTTCCTATCAGCTATATCTAACATAACTCCTAGAAAACAATAGAAGAAATTGTGGGTAACTTTGAGTCCAACAATATACTGATAGATTTTTAACTCAGACATTGACTATGAAATCAGGACATTGTGTGGTTCAGATAAGCATGCAGAATTCAAGTGCTTTTCCAGTTCCTAACCAGGCTTATCCATCAAAGCTCTTAGGTAAGGTAATTAGACCGGAAATCTTGTGATAACTTTTTTGTGAGTTTTTTTTCTTTTATACTTTCAAGTTGAACTTAGGTCAGAAGTACCGCCTGCATTTTCTCCCTCACACAATTTAAATTCTGCTGCCAATTTTAGTTTAGGAGCACAGAAGCCTGAAAGCAGAAGGTGGGGGATGCAAAGTTAACTGAACTTTTTTAGCTCTTCTGAAAGGTCTAGCAGTCAATGTTTGGCTGAAGGTTTGGGTTTCTTTTTATTTTCATTGAACCAGTTCACCTATATCTCTTAGCAATGCTCACCTTTAGCTCCATGCATAATAAAGATTAAAAAAAAGAAGATGGAGAAGGTTAGGAGAGCTCCTGTTGCATCGGGGAATAAGAAGAAAAGAAAAGAAAAGAAAAGAAGGAGAGGGCCTGGGGGAATGAAAGGATTAACAGAAGATAATAGCATGGAGAGTATAATAAATACAACCCTAGCTAGGTTTTCATCCACACTCTCCCTCCCTAATTTACTGTAGAATATTAAGAGGCTACAGCATTCTTTGCATTTCATATCGGGATGTTTTGATAAAATATCTTCACTCTTATACACCAATTTAGGACATTTTTAGTTTACATTTCGGGGGGGTCAGAAGGAAAACCACACATTTATTTCTGAAAAGTTCAGAGCCCATTTGCCATGAGCTGCACTCAGCCATTTCTGAGTAGCTAAACATACAGGTACTTGTTCTGCAATAAACTTGGGCCTGGTCTACACTACAAAATTAAGTCGACTTAACTACCTCACTCAGAGGTGTGAAAAATCCACACACCCCTGAGCAGCATAGTTAAACCGATGTAATCCCTGGTGTAGACAGCGCTAGGTCAATGGAAGAATTCTCCTGTTGAACGAGCTATCATCTTTCAGGGAGGTGGATTACCTATACCTATGGGAGAAACCCTCCCAGCAGTATAGGTAGTGTCTACACTTAAGTGGTCCAGCTGTGCTGCTTCAGCATGTTAAGTGTAGAGATGCCCTTACCGTGGGTGAAGAGGTCTGTCCATGTGGAGTTCATTGCATGATCAGGACCATAGAAAGAAGCAGTATATGGATCTTCTACTTAGCTCTTTCACTGCTGTGTTGTATACCAGGTACATGAAACAAAATGCTCTTATGGTAATTGTTGAATGCTTATGATAATAATGATGAAAATATCATAACAGTTGATGATAATAACATAAATAAGGCTACATCAAATGGCAACTGTTTGCTTGGAGCTGTACAAGACAAAAAATAAATAAAGACAGTGTCTATGTCAAGGATCTGATAATATGAAAAGTATTTTACAATAAATACTGTGTGGCCAAAGAACCCCTTTGAAATGCCAGTATTTTAGTGAACTCTTTCAGTACAAAGGGGTTTCAGTACACAGTGGGTTAACAGTACCCAATTATCATGCAGGATTTTATCAGACCCTGTAAATACCTATGAACCTACAACTCACATTATTTTAAATATTGCATTTAAAAATGGTTTCAAAATAAAATGCTTCTTAAAGATAATGTCTACATCAAAGCATGTAAACCACACACACAAGAATAATACATTCTAATTTTAATAGAAGTATGTGTGGGCCTGGGTGGATGGGCCAGCTCACAGTCAGTTGCAGAACTGGGGCCTATGTGAAATTCAAATCTTTCTGCTGGTTATGTTTGTGATCCCTTTCGTGAAAGTCCAACAGTCTGTGAAAAGACAGCAGTATAAGAGATTGTATGATTGTAGAATAAATCTTTTGACTTCTTTTCCCAGTAAAAGTGTTGTTGCATGGTCATTTTTAGGGTGAATGATATACCAGATGCACCTCTCTCTAAGACTTTTCTTTATATTTGTTATATTAAGATATCGTACAATACCTGTCACATTTTTGTTCCATGTAACACAGATGACAGCACGCTGCATGGTCCAGTTTTCATTCAGGAACCAAACAATGTGATTTTTCCACTGGATTCTGAGGAAAAGAAAGTGAAGTTGAGCTGTGACGTAAAGGGAAATCCTAAACCAACTATCAGGTTTGTTACATATTTTGCTATTCTTTAGCATGCCTTCTCCATGATCGTGTCTCTCCAAGACACATGTCTGCATGCATCCCACCCAGAGAAGTTCTATCAGAATTTGGGGTGTGATGCATCTTTATCTGCTGGTGTGTTTTGCTTTTGAATTGATACAATAGTTTACCCTTTCGTATCACTTTTAAAATCCATGAAACACACCAAATACAATAATGTAGTTAATTTGAATCCTATTCATTTATTGCTAAGGCTTCTTAAGACTTGCTTTGACACATTAAATGAGATATTTGGGATTAAAATCTTTATGCAATACATTGAATCTACCTAAAATCCCCTGAACTTTAATACGTTTAAAAATCTGGTCCTTACGCCCTCTTTTTTGCCACAAAAATTGCACATTAATGCTGTGTGCAAATGAGCAGTGTGAGGTCTAACTTTCTGTGCACAGTCATGATAATTTCACAGTAAATTATCTGCATGCAGAACTGAAAATCCGTCCCTTAAGATCTATGTGCTTAACTATCTTAAAAATCTGAAAAATTTCAATAATGCTACTTATGGTTCCTAGCTTTATAATGTGCTTTGAGAACCTTGGGTGAAAGAAGCTATATATATGAAAATATGCTGTTCTGGTGATGCTGTTGTTATTACATAGAATTAATCTGGTTGTCTTAACCAATTTAACCTGGTGTCTCCCTCCCCGCCCCCACCCCCCATTTTTCTCTCTAGTGTAAATGCCCACTTTGAAACTGATTAAACTCATAAGACCCCAATCCTGTTGCTGTCTTCTGGCAATACTTAGCATTTAATGCAGTAGAATATGTTGATTCTCTCATGCAAATATATTCAAATTCCTTCCCCATAGGTTCCAATACAGGGAACTGCTCTAAGGATCTAATCCTTTATATGTTCCATCATGGGCTGCTAGAGATGGCAGTTGTAATTGGGGAGAGATTTTTTAGAAAATTTTGATGCCCCAGTTTGTTAAAACATCTGCTGTGAGTGAGTTTTCTTAAATTTAAAAGCAAACAAACAACTAAGGCAGAAAAAGAAAAGAAGTTGAGTGGTTCAAAAATTCTGTTTCTGAGGCTTCCCCTTGCAAAATGATTAATTCCAAAGACTAACAACATCAATAACAACAGCCAAAACAATAAGAGCATTAATCAAATCAGTGACTGAAATATATGTTAAGGATGTTGCTCTATAAGTGAAATATTAGAACATTTCAATGTGGTGCAGGAAACATGCATTTTCATGCTGGGTTTAAAAATAAGAAATCATGGGTTGTAATGTTTTCTGTATTTACTTTTCATGTTGCTTTAGAAACGTACAGAAATATTGATTAATGTTAGGAAAATTCAACTCCTGGAATTTTTATACTATAGGTGGAAGTTAAATGGAACCAGTGTTGACGTCGGTATGGATTACCGCTACAGTGTGGTGGGAGGCAGCTTGTTGATCAATAACCTCAATAAAACCCAAGATATTGGAATGTACCAGTGCATAGCAACAAACTCATTTGGAACCATTGTTAGCAGAGAGGCAAAACTTCAGTTTGCTTGTAAGTAGCGATTACAACCCATGGCAAATACTGAATTCTTGCAATATAATGCTGGAAAAATGGTAAGATGATGGCTTTTTTTTAATCTCATCTAATTTGTTATTCATTATTCTTTGTCATGCTGCTTGTTTTGTTGAGAACATATCTTGACTAAATCTGAGTGAGGATTGGAAATGTTCTATTTTGTGACTAGTTAACTAAATGGGCGTACAGCACAGAATGTGTATATCTGCCTAGCGATAAGAGACAGTGGACATGTGAGTACGTGGCAGTAGGAAACATGCTACTAACACTTTTTACAAGTGAATAATAGAAATGTTCAAAAGTGATTTTTCCCTCCAATGGAAAACAAAGATTTTAAAGCTTCAAAAGTGCCCAAAGGGACATGTCCTTCAGAAGCAGCTGTTCCATAATGGCAGTTTTTATCACTCCTGTGATAGAAGATCTAGTGGGAGGTACATATCTGACAGAGTTTTTAAGTGCTGATGTAACACACCTCCTGGGTGTGGTGTTCTGTCCCACTTGTAACACCGATGGACCCCGGACCTCTGGAGCTAAATGCATGAGGCTCTACTGCATGAGCTAAAAGCCATATGGCCCTTAGCTAAAGCTGTAAAGCAGACTCATTAGTCTCTAAGTGGTCTCGGTGCCACTACATGGGACAGAACTCTACACCCAGGAGGTGTGTGGGTTACACTGACACGGTGTACGGGTGTATATATACACAATATTGAAATTAATGTAAAGGTGATGTGCAATACTAAGTTCTTTATATGTGCTATTTATGTATCATGTACATTGGTTTATTTGATCATTTTAGAACCACCAAAGTTGCTTTTGTTTTTTCTAAAGGCTGCTTTATAATATTTATTTAAGGCCTATTCAGCACTTTTGACACACCTTCATAAATGAGGAGAGCTAAATAGGTTTGAATGGGCTTGAACCTGCATTGTTTGAAGCCAGTAAGAATTCTGCATTTGACTTCATAGAGTGCAGGATGAGGGTCCTTTGAAAGGAAGATCATGGATAATAAAGAGCCATGGCCAACCTCCTTGGCTAGCAGGCATAATAGCACTGAGGGCAAGTCCCTCCTCCTTCATACCTGTAAGCTCTGAGGGCATGTCTACACAGCAGCTACACACCCGCACTGGCCCAGGCCAGCAAACTTGATTCATTGGTGGGTAGGCTTCCTGGCTTGGGCTCAGGCCCAGGCTCTAGGACCCTGCAAAGTGGGAGGCTACCAGAGCTTGAGCTCCAGCCCAAAAGTCTACACAGCAGTGAAACAGTCCTGGAGCCCGAGTCTCGCGAGTCCAAGTCAGCTGTCACAGGCCAGCAGTGGGGCCTTGCTACTTGCTGTGTCTACTTGCTGTGTAGACGTACCCTGAGAGGCTTTCTGCTGTGAAAGGTGCAAGCTATACCTTAACAATAATTTTCTTCATGTGCATTTTTGGTCAGATCTTAGTATTTCTTAAGCATAATTTACCTGGTAAGGGAAAGATAGACTTTTAATATAATGCAATATGTTTAATGGACTGTCTAATATCTACAATTAATGTGATCCTATTCTGCAAGTAAAAGGGGTAAGATGCCAAATTTGTGCCAGATTCGCTGCACATAAAAAGGTGATTTGTAATGAGAAACAGAGCTGTGGGAAGCTAAAGTCTTCCCTCTCCCAGAGTAGTTAACAATATATTATCAGTTTTTCTTATGATCTGCTTGTGTTTTTCCATGACTGAAGATGCTCTTTCACTGTAGAACGCTAATGAACTGCTTCCTCAAAACTCATCTAATAACGTTAGATTTCAGTATGTCAAGGGGATTGTTTCATAAATATTGTTTTGGGCCTGCTTCTCTGCATATCACTTGCTTCACAGCAGCTCAAATCTTACAAATCAAGGACTTCCAATATCCATCAGGCTAAGCCTTTGCAATGTCATTATTCATAGCTAAGCACTTGAAAACAGTTTGTGCTATAATCGTATCATTTATGAAAGTCAATAATGATCTCAACTTCTAACTACCTAGAGGGTGAGAGCAGGTGTAGTAAGTTAAGAGTTCAGTGATGTAAGGCAAGGTCCTGCTCCCATCAAAATCAATTGTCAGACTCCCACTGACTACATGAATGGGAGCAGGACATGCCACTATATTCATTAAGCCATTTTGTATCAAATGACCATTAGCTGGTAATCACAAAAACAAGGCTGTATTTTAAAAAAACAACCAATCATAACATTGCATATTTATTTTCAAACATGGAACCTTAATGTCTATTGTATTTATAATTAATTGATTTATCTTTCTTGACAATAATAAATCTGGACTGTACTTGGAGTTTTGATAGATGACCAAGCATAAGATAGGCTTGACTGATTCTTAATTAAGAAGGTTGCTTTAAGATGCGAAGTTTGTTTCTTAGCACTTAAAATGGTGATGGATGAGTGTTTGGATAAATAAATTGCTCAAATTTAGATCAATTAGATTTTAATCATGTTAGGAACATTTGGATTGGAGATGGGGAGAAAAACAAGCATTTGTTAAGTCAGCCTCCGCTCTTCAGCAAAACAGTAAGTCATTCCGAGTTATATGAGCAAAGAGATTGCAACCAGAACTGGCTGAATTCTGAAATACCCACTGTAGTTTTAATTTTATTACACAAGCTCTGCCTCTGAGAAGTGTGAATCTGTTTTAATAATGCATGTTTCTGAACACTGACATTTCAAGATATGTGGATGTGCCGGTGCTATTTAATACAACAAAATCAACAATAAGAGGCACTTGTTGCAGGAACTGGAAGTCCTAGCTAATTCAAAGCACGTAACCTCTTTCCCTTATACTTTTTTCTGACATTATCATTTTTGAATTGCCCTCTGTAGGTTTTTTATGGAATAATCTAAAATTATTTCCTAGCAAGAATCCACTCTAGCAGTTTGAAGTGTCTCAGTAAAGTCCATTGCCCTCAATCCCTCTCTCTGGATTTTTTCTTTTTACCAGGGTCATTTACTCTGAATTTAACCCCTTTGTGTGGCATTTGGAGACCTAGAAACTTGCTATTATTGCACTTGCAATCTCTGCCCTACCTGCAGCTCCAGCAATTCAACTGTGGTCTCTCAAGCATTGTTACCGTTACATGTTATGACATTTTTAGCTGTGGAATACCATTTTGTTATAGAGTCCAAGACTCAGTTGTTTTACCAGCCAGCACCTTTCACTGCTTTGTCTTTAAAATGAACAATCCATTTTTCTCTGGGCTGCTCCGTATTTATGCTGTTTGTTATCTCGTTCTTATTTGAGAGCTAAGTTATTGCCAGCCCTTTTGAGACTAATACTCGCTTTTAAGTGCAAGGGTTAAATTCTGAATCCAGGGGCATCATTAAAAGATGTTCATTCTTATTTCAAGGGCTAAATTATTCTTCTCTAGCCTTTTCACTGCAGATTAAACTCTGAAATAGCTATTCAGCCTCTTGTGGAGGTCAGAGAGGGTCAGCAATTTATTCTTGAAATATGTATTTAGGTTACAAACTAATTATGATGAAAGTGCTAATATATGCCCCCAAATACTTGCTTTGTTATACATCATTAACATTTCAAATTTGTTCCTTTTTTTCCTGACATGCTAGTTGTCTCTTAAATTGAACACATTTTCAAAAAGTAAGGAGTCTGCTACACCACACTAATGGAATATGGATTAATGATTCTTTAAACCCTGTGTTTGTAGCAGTACAGATTCACCGGGGGGAGGGGGGTAAGCCTTAAACTCTTAATATGAGACCCAAAAATTGCTTTTCAAAATGATATATGAAAATACACTTAAACTAAATTGAATTGTGTGTTTTCTCTTTTGTGGAGGAGGGATAGTTTGACAATTTTATTTGCTGTATGGTAACTTGTGTTTAGAAATAAAGGGCCTGAAATCGATAGGGAGTCTTGCCTAGGTACGAAATGCAGCCCCTGTGCTGTGTTTTAAATGTATTCACCTATTCAAAGATAACATTACAAATTCTAATGGCCCCAGTCGCGCTTTCATGGAAGTCAATGGTAAAACTGCTATTGACTTCAGTGGCGTCGGATCAGGCCCTGCTAGCACATGACTGCATCACAAAGTGCCTTATCCTTCAAGGTACTGAGCATGGATTACACCTGAAATTCTTAACTCCGCAAGTATTGTGCCTGATCCAACTCCCACTGACGGCGATAGAAGTCTCGCCGCTGATTTTATGGAGAGTTGGATCAAGGCCATATGGCCGAGTGTAGGAGTAAGCCCTTTGAGAAGTATGTGTGAAGGGGGAACACTGTTCAGACTGTCCCTGGGTTTAGGAATCAGTAGGACCAACCTATGGTTGAGCAGATATTTGGAAGGAGAGTAGGTGTCTCAAGACAGGAGCCTGAGGAAGTCCTTGGGAAAGATGTGCTTCCTCCATGTATACGTCACAAGATATTTCTATTAATTTTTAAATCCAGCCACATTCAGAAGTGTATTTGTAAACTGATCATCTACTTTCTGCTTTAGAGTGCCATAATGTATGTGTATGAATGTGTGTGTATGAATTTTCATTTAAACTAAGGCTTCTTTCAGGAAAGCTCCGCTTGGGGAAAAAGTACAGGGAACTTTGAAGTTTGCCTCCCCCATGTAAAGCCTATGGTGAAAAAGGGGTGTGGGCAATCACCACATACACCAAAGAAATTCCACTTAAAGAAACACAGTTATACCTATGCCTTGACACTGCAAACCCTTTTTTTGACGTGTAATAAGGAGCACAAGGCTGTACTCCGGTGCACATGGGAGCAGAAGTTACACATGGGCACAAGTAACATTGAATACAGGGGGCTTGATCCTGCACAACACAGGTGCAGAGTGTTGTACATATAAGTGTAAAGTAATAGGTAATGGGCTTGGACAGGAAAGTAATAGGTAATGGGCTTACACACGGAGTGTGATCCTAGCACTGCTGCATGGCTGCCAAGAAATTCCTAGATACTAGCAAAAGTAAGATGGAAGAGGGAAGTATGTAACAAAACATCTCATTTCCATGCTGAGGATTGTCCTGTCAGTCATGGCCATTTTTTATTCGCACCTCAGGTTGTGTGTATGCTATTAACAGTAATAACAGCAAGGTGACACGTGGGCTTAAGATTTATTTCCACTTCCGCTAGTTCCTAACCTTACCTGTACATAGTTACCCCTACTCAGACTTGTCCTGGAGTGCACCAGCCTTGTGCTGTGTGCTTTGACTTGCAACATCAAGGCTTAAATGTTGTCCACAACTTTTCTAGAAATAAGTCTCAAGCCCCCTAGCATGCATGCTCCCTTATTCTCAAGAGCATGGGGTACAAAATACTTGGACCAGTCTGAGCGCTTAATTGCTGTTCTGAGCATAAAAATTAGGTGCTCAGCTAGCCACTCCTCTCAATGACCCTTGAATGGGGTAGCACCTGTGTGACTGAGAGAAGAATGTAGGCCCCAATACCAGTTATAAAGAGACAATTGTTTCAGGATGCAGGTCTCCTACTGCTACATAAACACTGAAGGAACATTCTGGGGCACGTGTGCAAACTACTATAGATGTGAAGACAAAGAGGAGACATTTGCTTTGTAAGAAGGTGATATTGATTCCGTGGAAAGATTCTTTAACAATGACTTCATTATTGTATCAAATGATTGACATCAGTTTTATCATTACATCAGATGGATATGCAGTAGAGTGACGGTTGTTCACTGTAATATTATTAAGTTGCCATATTGTGATTGATTTGACAAACTGAAAAAAGCAACAGCTCTGTTGTATGTTTCAACTAATTGGAGCCTAGCTCATATGAGAGGCTAAACCTACTCTTGGTTTATTGACCTGTTGGGGTCCCAGAAATCTCCAACAACTCATGCTTTGTGACCCCTTCCTAGCAGAAACCGTACTGTTGTAGAGAGAAACCTTCACGACAGAGCTGAAAACCCAGGGATAAACCCCATATCTATCCCCTGGAAGAATCCCAACTATCACATACGTTTTGTCTAGTCTCTTTCAATCCAGCCATCACTAACCAAAGAATGACGATGAAACAAATTCAGTTGCCTTTATTTACCCTGAGTAGAGTCTGGGATGACTTGCAAAATAAGATACCATTCAAAATGAGTAAAAGGATTGCAGAATCAGTCCCAAAAAAGAGGGTAGCTTAGAAGGGTTGGTAAAAAGCTGTGATATTATTTCAGTTCCGTTGCTTTTGTTCACAAACCTTTGTTAAATGACTTTTTTTTTTTAAATTAAATCTGTTGTTTTAAAATCCATTTGAGTTAGTGAAATGGAGGTGGAGGATGACAGTAATATCTCTGTCTCAAACACACACTGACCCACACACTCTGGCATGTATAATATAATATAATCTTACATTTCAGATAGCTCACTTTATTTTCTGTGAAGCACACAGTCTCCTAATATGATAAACTTAATATCATATTTTATTTCATTAAATGCTCAACCGTGACTTTACCACCAGGCCCAAGTAAGGTGCAGTGCATCTTAGCGCTGCCTCAGGAGCAGCCCAGGAAGGAGATTCTGACTCACTCTCATAGTCTCTCTCCCGCTTGAGCTGCTACTCTGGGGAGTCAATAAACTGCAACCAGTCTATACCCAAGCCACTGTATGTTGCCTGGCACATTGAGGATGTGCAGCCCAGGCTCTGCCCCGTTCTGCTGCCTCCCACCTGCCTGTGCAAGGGGTGGAATTTAGCCTACTCCCTCACTGCTACCCAGGATGCTAGTAGCCAGCAGCGGGATGCAAGGGAGGAAGGGGGCCCTGATGTTGCTATGGTAGCCAGGGTAAAATTTGGCCTGAAGTACCTGAATTCTTCAACAAGATGTACAGCTAGACATGGAAAGATACAAAGGCAGTAGCTATATGCAGTAGCTTTGATTTAAAAATAAATAAATAGACTACCCACAAACTGGGATTTATTATAAACTGCCCATAAGGTGAGCCAGATGAATACATTTATTACAAACTGCAGGTTCTCATCACATGATGATGATTATGCAATAAAAATCTAGAGGGACAAAAACAGCATACAGTTCATTAATCGTGTAATAGTTTTGCTTCCTTTAGTTATGAGTAATACTTTTAAGGTTGATGTGACTGAAAGATGAGATTGTATTTAAATGCATGTTTCTCTTTTTTAGTCCTGTTTGTTTTAGCTTTGGAATATTAATATATCCCACTCTGTGTGAACAGCCAGTGCCACTGGTCCTGCTGCACTATCATTTAAGCCCCAATTGAGTCCCTCTGAAATCAACACGATTTATTTAATCTGAGTCTTACTTAGTCATTTTCCCTTTTGTTTCTGGGAGTCTTCCACATGGCAGCAGGGCAGGGGGAAAAACACTTTGAAAAAGAGAAGAAAAGCAAAGAAGATGTAATTGCAAAAACACCTACATTAGCAGGAGAACTCGGATGGGTGTAGTGCCTCTGAACTCACTTTTTGTTAAACTGACTAGATTTCATGTTGATGCATCCCTTTAAATGTCAATCCATAATATTTCTGGGACTGAAGTCTAAGGCTTTGCATCCTTGCATCCCTTCTTTTGGTAGAACTACTAAAAGACTCAGGGTATTAAACCTATGTCATTCTTTATGCTTGTTTGTCATTAAGATTCTGCCTGTCGCTTACCCAGGTTTGCAGTGCAGGGAAGTATGGAGGGTTGGGAGGGTAAGAGGAGTCTCGCTTACCCTTTGGCAGTCCATATATGAAGACTTTTCAGTCCCTGTCTTCAGGATAACTGGGATTGCTCACTCTCTGTTGCTCCAAAGATGCCTGGCACCCCTGAAGGGCCTGGAAGGAAGTGAGGTTGTGTCTGCCCTGTACTACACACCAGCCATTGGAAATCAGTCATGAAAGGGGGTAGCAGCAAGCGCTCTGACTCTGCATATCTGGAAGCTCTTCCTTGAACCAGAATGTCTCCCAGTGCTCTCCCTGGGGGAGTGCAGCACTGCACGGCAGGGCTGTGCCTACAAGGAACCCATAGTGAGGGACCAGACTGATTCCTCTTGGAATCAGTGAAGGATTATTACTTTCTCTTAGAGCACAATCTCTGCTCTCATTGATGTCAGTGGGAGTTCTGCTATTGATTTCAAGCCTCTAATGAATTCCATTGTATATTACATTTTACCTTTGTTGCAGTGCAAAACAGGAAAATGTATGCTAATTTGTTGCATAGTATGTTTTTCACTCAAATTATACGTGTCCTTCATTGGGGAGAGGAGGTATTCTCCAACCAATGGTGTCTTTTCTGGGTGCACTTTACCTACCTAGTTCTGCATCAGATACACTGTAATCTTTACTTGATGTTTTAAATGTAGTTCTCAGCACATCTTTTTCACCAACTCCTATATCCAATGACCGTCTCCTCTCTCTCAAGCAGTTGTTTTCCACATATACAACCTACCCCAAGCAGGACAAGAGAGCTCCTCAAAATAATGTTTGGCTAGTTCTGATTGAAGAATGTGGAGAGACAGGTTGGAGGATGCCTCACGAGATTGTGCAATTCGACACACACCCCATCACCAGCCATGGCCAAGTCAGTCAGCTCTTCAGAGCACTTGTATTCTAATCTTGTTAATAGCAAAATTCTCATTGATCTCAATGGGAGCAGGATAGGCCTAGATGTGTAGTCATGTTGCTTAATGCACTACTGGAAAGCATTCAGATTAGTACTATGATGAATGCGGTATCTGAACCTGGATAGAATAGAATAGCTTCTACCGATCGAAGACCCAATCCTGCACTCCTTAAAATTAATAGCAAAACTCCCATTGACATCAAAGGGAGCAGAATTGGGCCCTTGAAGGGAAATAATCCTCAAAAATTTGCCTACCAGCTGAAGCTAACAAATGTAAAATGATTTGCAGATGTTTATGGTAAATGTTTTAGCATAAACTCTCCAAGATGTGTTCATTCATTATTCATGTATCGTCACACCAACTACCTTAAAGATGAGAATGGGCTGGGCGGGACAAGAGAGAGAAAGCAAAGCTCATGATACTGCAGATGGTACAGGTGAAATGTGCACAGCAAAGGAGTTGTTAAGAGCAAGTACAGTGTTATGTGAGAATGAATTGCATTTGGAAAACCTGGTGCACTGGGAATAGCAAGAGTCCAAAACTAACACTTAGTTAATAGCACAATGCCAAGAGAGACCTACGTTGCCAGCAGTGCTTGGCAACAGTGAACACACATAGTCACAAATATGCTAGATGCAGACAGACAGATAAAGCCAAGTTTTATTCTGCTGCTGAGCCGTAGGTAACAGGCAAATTCAGAAGAGGTTTATTTAACAAAGGGGGTGAGGGGGAAATCACATATTGGGCCCTCCACTGTGCTCCCCTCCACTGCATAGTTCAGGAAAGAGAAGGAGACAGAGATGGAAAGGAGATGAAAATTGTGGGAAGAGGAGTGGAGCAGAACTGATGGATGCGCTCTCTTTGAACTGCCAGCGTCACTGTAAAGTGCCCCCTGCATGACTGGGTCCCCTGTGAGTTTGGGGAGTATGGCTGGCAGAAGGAGGAAAGCACAAATAGGAATAACAGGATTGAAAAACAAAAAGAATATTAGAAGTGCAACATGTTAGGCTGTGGAATAGTCCCCCAAGGAGAAGTCAGGAGGCTTTCTTGCTGTGGATAGCTGAAACAAGACTGGACAAAATCCTAATCGTACAGCAGGGAACAATCTTGTATTGGCCTTGAGGTGATGGACGGGATGGGTCTTTGGATCTAACGAGTCTTTTCTCTAATTTCTGTTGTACTATGAGCCACTTACAGCCATCCTAGGCAGTTTGATTTCTTTGGAAAAGCACAGATTTCCTGTCAGACTGTATTCAGAGTTACAGCCGTGTTAGTCTGTATTCGCAAAAAGAAAAGGAGTACTTGTGGCACCTTAGAGACTAACCAATTTAATGCTTCTTCCACCCTGATGTGTAGAAACTGAAGAACAGAGTGAATGGAACACTGCTAGGAAGTGAGATGTGCAGCTCAGGGAGTGACAGGGCCAGGATAGCATACAGAGGAACATGTTCCCCAGGCAGCTGACCTGAGATATACTGACTTGAGGCTAGGATTCCCCACAGATCTTTGGAGTCCCCACAGTTCACCGGAGAAGGTGTCCATTGTGCACACTGGGGATATTTCTTCATAACCCCTGTCAGTTAACCGAGAAATGTTCCCTGGATCAAGAGGGCTTATCTCCTGAGTGCATATTTATACTGTCTGTTGTAAATATGGATGCTCTTACTGGAATTGATTCTGACTTCATTTATACTGGTGTAAATCGGCAGGGTTAAATGAGGTCAGAGTCAGACCTATTTTTCCTATAAAAATTTAATCCTTTTAAAAACACTACTAAGTTAATTGCCTCAGTCTCCCGGCAGTGAATGCCACAGGTTTTCCACAGTTTTAAATCTGTTGTCTTTAATTTATTTGGGCATCCCCTTTTTCTAGTATTATGAGAGAGAAAAAATAGTAATGCCTTGCTCATCGTCTCAATAGCATTCATTGTTTTATAATGTTATGGTAGGCTACCTCTTATTGTTTTCTTTTCTAAGCTGAAATAGTTCTCATCTTCTAAATATTTAGTACAGAACTCATTGTCTGCTCACTTTCCTTATCCTCTTCTGATTTTTTTCTACTTTTCATTATAACTTTTTTGACATTGGGAGAATAATATGAGGGGGAAAGGAGTCCAGGAGATCTGGCTGTATTTTAAAGAATCCTTATTGAGGTTACAGGGACAAACCATCCCGATGTATAGAAAGAATAGTAAATATGTCAGGCGACCAGCTTGGCTTCACAGTGAAATCCTTGCTGATCTTAAATTCGAAAAAGAAGCTTGCAAGAAGTGGAAGATTGGACAAATGACCAGGGATGAGTATAAAAATGTTGCTCGGGCATGCAGGAATGAAATCAGGAAGGCCAAACCACACCTGGAGTTGCAGCTAGCAAGAGATGTTAAGAGTAACCCTGAAGGGTTTCTTCAGGTATGTTAGCAACAAGAAGAAAGTCAAGGAAAGTGTGGGCCCCTTACTGAATGAGGGAGGCAACCTAGTGACAGAGGATGTGGAAAAAGCTAATGTACTCAATGCTTTTATTGCCTCTGTCTTCACGAAGAAGGTCAGCTCCTACACTACTGCACTGGGCAGCACAGCATGGGGAGGAGTTGACCAGCCCTCTGTGGAGAATGAAGTGGTTCGGGACTATTTAGAAAAGCTGGACGTGCACAAGTCCATGGGGCCGGATGTGTTGCATCCGAGAGTGCTAAAGGAGTTGGCGGATGTGATTGCAGAGCCATTGGCCATTATCTTTGAAAACTCATGGCGATCGGGGGAAGTCCCAGACAACTGGAAAAAGGCTAATATAGTGCCTATCTTTAAAAAAGGGAAGAAGGAGGATCCTGGGAACTACAGGCCAGTCAGCCTCACCTCAGTCCCTGGAAAAATCATGGAGCAGGTCCTCAAGGAATCAATCCTGAAGCACTTACATGAGAGGAAAGTGATCAGGAACAGTCAGCATGGATTCACCAAGGGCAAGTCATGCCTGACTAATCTAATTGCCTTCTATGACGAGATGACTGGTTCTGTGGATGAAGGGAAAACAGTGGACGTGTTGTTCCTTGACTTTAGCAAAGCTTTTGACACTGTCTCCCACAGTATTCTTGCCAGCAAGTTAAAGAAGTATGGGATGGATGAATGGACTATAAGGTGGATAGAAAGCTGGCTAGATTGTCGGGCTCAACGGGTAGTGATCAATGGCTCCATGTCTAGTTGGCAGCCGGTATCAAGTGGAGTGCCCCAAGGGTCGGCCCTGGGGCCAGTTTTGTTCAATATCTTCAGAAATGATCTGGAGGATGGTGTGGATTGCACCCTCAGCAAGTTTTCAGATGACACTAAACTGGGAGGAGAGGTAGATACGCTGGAGGGTAGGGGTAGGATACAGAGGGACCTAGACAAATTGGAGGATTGGGCCAAAAGAAATCTGATGAGGTTCAACAAGGACAAGTGCAGAGTCCTGCACTTAGGACGGAATAATCCAATGCACCGCTACAGACTAGGGACCGAATGGCTCAGCAGCAGTTCTGCAGAAAAGGACCTAGGGGTTACAGTGCATGAGAAGCTGGATATGAGTCAACAATGTGCCCTTGTTGCCAAGAAGACCAATGGCATTTTGGGATGTATAAGTAGGGGCATTGCCAGCAGATCGAGGGATGTGATCGTTCCCCTCTATTCGACACTGGTGAGGCCTCATCTGGAGTACTGTGTCCAGTTTTGTGCCCCACGCTGCAAGAAGGATGTGGAAAAATTGGAAAGAGTCCAGCGGAGGGCAACAAAAATTATTAGGGGACTGGAACACATGAGTTATGAGGAGAGGCTGAGGGAATTGGGGATGTTTAGTCTATGGAAGAGAAGAATGAGGGGGGATTTGATAGCTGCTTTCAACTACCTGAAAGGGGGTTCCAAAGAGGATGGCTCTAGACTGTTCTCAGTGGTAGCAGATGACAGAACAAGGAGTAATGGTCTCAAGTTGCAGTGGGGAAGATTTAGGTTGGCTATTAGGTGAAGCACTGGAATGCGTTACCTAGGGAGGTGGTGGAATCTCCTTCCTTAGAAGTTTTTAAGGTCAGGCTTGACAAAGCCCTGGCTGGGATGATTTAATTGGGGATTGGTCCTGCTTTGAGCAGGGGGTTGGACTAGATGACCTCCTGAGGTCCCTTCCAACCCTGATATTCTATGATTCTATGACATGAGGTAATGCTAAGCACGGCATCCGGTCTTTATTGCTCACTCATCATATACTGCTTCACTGCAGGCCCATAAGGGCTCTTCCACAGACACAGACGATGGTTTGTTTCCATTCCTAACAATGTAAATCACATACTGTGTAACAGTGGTCCACGAACTGTATTCGCTCAGGACGTCTGACCACTAAAATGTAGGAAGTTTGGGGACTTTACTTATTAATAAATATAGTATTGAGTCAAAGCCTATCCCTCCTGGACTGGTGTGATGGACTCTACCTGCAGAAGAGCCAAGCAAGGTCTGCTTAGAAGCCAGGATCATCACTTCTGGGACTATTTTGGCAGAGCCCATTGCTGCAGTGGCTCCTTCCATGCCATTCCAGAAAGTTAAGGTTGTAGGTGAAGAGAGACAGGCTGGGGAGGAAGCCGGGTTGGAACCTGTATAAATCCCCAAGTTAGTTGCACAGCAAGGGCTGGGGACAAACAGCCAATGAAGCTACATTACTGAGTTAGGGTTACCTTAATGGTTGTGGAGCACCCTGGGGGGGAGGTTTCCCTCCCTCATAGATCTCAGCCCAGTTATCTGAGTTGTTTGCCTGTGGCAGCATTTACCCCTTAGTACTTATATTTTGCAAAGGACTGCATAAACATGAGCTAATTAATCATCAGAATTTATCCATGGGGCAAGTGATATTATTAGCCCCATTTTACAATTGGGGACACTGCGACACAGGTCTAGCCACCCCCCCCCCCCCCGCCCCAAATAATTAGATTGGGTTAAAAATCATGAGATTTTTAAAAAAATCAAATACAGTGATTCTTTGGTCTGCTTTCTGATTTTTGAGCCTAAGGAAAACCTTCAGTCCCAATTAGTATGTAATAATTTCATTTTGAAAATTTAGTTGTGGATGCACCAAAAATATAGGTGTCACCCTGGTTATTTAGAGGAGGGAGATTCCACTTACACACTTCTAATCTTTTGGGTTTGAGGATCTACCATGCTATCATTCTTCATCTTCCCCCAAGCCATCTCCCACACACATTTGTCTCTCTCCTAGCTATCCCCAGCCTGGGTCATAGAATCATAGAATATCAGGGTTGGAAGGGACCTCAGGAGGTCATCTAGTCCAACCCCCTGCTCAAAGCAGGACCAATCCCCAATTAAATCATCCCAGCCAGGGCTTTGTCAAGCCTGACCTTAAAAACTTCTAAGGAAGGAGATTCTACCACCTCCCTAGGTAATGCATTCCAGTGTTTCACCACCCTCCTAGTGAAGAAGTTTTTCCTAATATCCAACCTAAACCTCCCCCACTGCAACTTGAAACCATTACTCCTTGTCCTGTCCTCTTCTACCACTGAGAATAGTCTAGAACCATCCTCTCTGGAACCACCTCTCAGGTAGTTGAAAGCAGCTATCAAATCCCCCCTCATTCTTCTCTTCTGCAGACTAAACAATCCCAGTTCCCTCAGCCTCTCCTCATAAGTCATGTGTTCCAGACCCCTAATCATTTTTGTTGCCCTTCGCTGGACTCTCTCCAATTTATCCACATCCTTCTTGCAGCGTGGGGCACAAAACTGGACACAGTACTCCAGATGAGGCCTCACCAATGTCGAATAGAGGGGAACAATCACGTCCCTTGCTCTGCTCGCTATGCCCCTACTTATACATCCCAAAATGCCATTGGCCTTCTTGGCAACAAGGGCACACTGCTGACTCATATCCAGCTTCTCATCCACTGTCACCCCTAGGTCCTTTTCCGCAGAACTACTGCCTAGCCATTCGGTCCCTAGTCTGTAGCTGTGCATTGGGTTCTTCTGTCCTAAGTGCAGGACCCTGCACTTATCCTTATTGAACCTCATCAGATTTATTTTGGCCCAATCCTCCAATTTGTCTAGGTCCCTCTGTATCCTATCCCTGCCCTCCAGCGTATCAACCACTCCTCTCAGTTTAGTATCATCCGCAGATTTGCTGAGAATGCAATCCACACCATCCTCCAGATCATTTCTGAAGATATTGAACAAAACCGGCCCCAGGACCGACCCCTGGGGCACTCCACTTGACATCGGCTGCCAACTAGACATGGAGCCATTGATCACTACCCGTTGAGCCCGACAATCTAGCCAACTTTCTGTCCACCTTATAGTCCATTCATCCAGCCCATACTTCTTTAACTTGCTGACAAGAATACTGTGGGAGACCGTATCAAAAGCTTTGCTAAAGTCAAGAAACAATACATCCACTGCTTTCCCTTCATCCAGAGAACCAGTAATCTCATCATAGAAGGCGATTAGATTAGTCAGGCATGACCTTCCCTTGGTGAATCCATGCTGAC
Source organism: Eretmochelys imbricata (assembly GCF_965152235.1). Taxonomy (NCBI): domain Eukaryota; kingdom Metazoa; phylum Chordata; order Testudines; family Cheloniidae; genus Eretmochelys; species Eretmochelys imbricata. The sequence goes on from NC_135578.1 coordinate 14,389,142, forward strand.
TGTTCCTGATCACTTTCCTCTCATGTAAGTGCTTCAGGATTGATTCCTTGAGGACCTGCTCCATGATTTTTCCAGGGACTGAGGTGAGGCTGACTGGCCTGTAGTTCCCAGGACCCTCCTTCTTCCCTTTTTTAAAGATGGGCACTACATTAGCCTTTTTGCAGTCATCTGGGACTTCCCCCATTCGCCACGAGTTTTCAAAGATAATGGCCAATGGCTCTGCAATCACAGCCGCCAATTCCTTTAGCACTCTCGGATGCAACACATTCGGCCCCATGGATTTGTGCACGTCCAGCTTTTCTGAATAGTCCCTAACTACCTCTTTCACCAGAGAGGGCTGGCCATCTACTCCCCATGTTGTGATGCCCAGCGCAGCAGTCTGGGAGCTGTCCTCATTAGTGAAGACAGAGGCAAAAAAAGCATTGAGCACATTAGCTTTCTCCACATCCTCTGTCACTAGGTTGCCTCCCTCATTCAGTAAGGGGCCCACACTTGGCTTTCTTCTTGTTGCCAACATACCTGAAGAAACCCTTCTTGTTACTCTTGACATCTCTTGCTAGCTGCAGCTCCAGGTGCGATTTGGCCCTCCTGATTTCATTCCTACATGCCCGAGCAATATTTTTATACTCTTCCCTGGTCATATGTCCAAACTTCCACTTCATGTGAGCTTCTTTTTTATGTTTAAGATCCGCTAGGATTTCACCGTTAAGCCAAGCTGGTCGCCTGCCATATTTACTATTCTTTCGACTCATCGGGACGGTTTGTCCCTGTAACCTCAACAGGGATTCCTTGAAATACAGCCAGCTCTCCTGGACTCCTTTCCCCTTCATGTTAGTCCCCCAGGGGATCCTACCCATCCGTTCCCTGAGGGAGTCGAAGTCTGCTTTCCTGAAGTCCAGTGTCCGTATCCTGCTGCTTACCTTTCTTCCCTGTGTTAGGATCCTGAACTCAACCAACTCATGGTCACTGCCTCCCAGATTCTCGTTCACTTTTGCTTCCCCCACTAATTCTTCCCGGTTTGTGAGCAGCTGGTCAAGAAAAGCTCCCCCCCTAGTTGGCTCCTCTAGCAGTTGCACCAAGAAATTGTCCCCTACGCTTTCCAAAAACTTCCTGGATTGTCTATGCACCGCTGTATTGCTCTCCCAGCAGATATCAGGAAGATTAAAGTCACCCATGAGAACCAGGGCTTGCGAACAAGTAGCTTCTGCGAGTTGCCGGAAGAAAGCCTCATCCACCTCATCCCCCTGGTCCGGTGGTCTATAGCAGACTCCCACCACTACATCACTCTTGTTGCTCACACTTCTAAACTTAATCCAGAGACACTCAGGTTTTTCTGCAGTTTCATACCGGAGCTCTGAGCAGTCATACTGCTCCCTTACATACAGTGCTACTCCCCCACCTTTTCTGCCCTGCCTGTCCTTCCTGAATAGTTTATAACCATCCATGACAGTACTCCAGTCATGTGAGTTATCCCACCAAGTCTCTGTTATTCCAATCACATCATAATTCCTTGACATCACCAGGATCATAGAGAATTAAGGGAAGCCATCACCGTATACTTCTTAAGGGTGAGATTGTTTAGACTGTAGAAAAGCTGTTGAAGCCCTCCCATTTGAAACATTCAAAACTAAAATGGACAAAGCTTAATTAAAAGAATAATTCTTCACTGGCATGGTGATGAAGTAAATTACCTAATAGGGTCCATCTTTGATATCTATGAACCAAATAATTTCTAATGGAAGTTTTAACCCTCCATTTTAACATCTCTTGGGTGTATTCTCTAATTAGATACAACTTTAATACAGAAATGTATATGCTTCTGTTGCTTGGCTTGTATTCTTATTATTCATACTTAACTCTCCGAACTGATTTTGATATTCAAAGGTATGTGTTCAGCCACACAGCCTCTTTGTGGTGGATGCAATTTGTGCCAGCAACACTTCTGCCAGCAACTGAACAGTGTGCACCAACAGGAGTATTTGCACTTTGTACCACCTGATTGTGAGCACAAACTAGGGAGTTAGAGATGCAAGTATTCAAACTTGCACCTGCACTTCATTTCTGATGGAGCCAAAATGTTGACCCTCGCATCCACCAAACGGAGGTTGTTCCTAGGGCTGGCTAAATATTTGCTACACAACATATATATTTTCTAAAAAAAAAATTAGTAACATTTTATGGGGGGATGGAGGGGTTTCTTGAAAAATCTATATTTTGGTGTGATTTTTGTTTTGATGAAAATGTGGGCCACAGGTCTGATATCTTTATGGAAACTGCTGAACTGTAAATTCCCTGGACAATTTAATCTAATGGATCCACTCAAATTTTGTGGGCATTTTCTCTATTCTCTAGTGTGGTTCCTTTCTTTAAAATCCTTCTGGATTTCATTCAGATCCATTATAGAAATTTGAATTTGCTTTAACCAACAGGATGTTTTTTTAAGTGCAGGAAATAGCTAGAGACCTATTTCTCCCCTCCCCCCCCCACAGAGTTTATTAAAGGAATTTGTTTTCTAGAAATGCTACTTTGAAAATTATTACTATGCGTGACTTAACAGATAGTGTGCAGCACAGCACAATGCAATGGCAGTAGCAAAAACAATAATAATACACTTGTAATGAGACTACTTTTGGGGTTTGACCTACCAGTCCCAAAATAATTTCACTATGATAGTTGAAAACAAAAATTACTCGCAGCATTATACAATAAAGGATTTTCGCAATATTCCCAAAGCTGTAATGATTCCTGTAATATTTGGTGATAGACCAAATCCCATAATTTTTGCTATTAGTTGCTAAGAAACAAATTATAATTGCTGCTCAAATTTTTTATTGTTGTAGCCTCTTATTGCCCTGAAGTGGATTCATTTGCTTTCTGAAGATTAAATGATCAATGAAGTAATTCTTTCAAGAACAATTAATAATGAAAACATTTGCAGAAAGCCACCAATGCCTCTGCATTTTTCAGGACAAAAATAAATAAATATATAAATAAAAAGCACAACAACAAAACTCCCTAATTAATTTATTGACATTACCGTATGAAACTGAATGAAGCTTTTGGCACATCTGAATGAAATCAGTTCCAAGGTGGTAACTGTAATTTCTGGCTGCTTAGAAAAGATGGTGCCTTTAATAAGCAGTAATTTAATTATCAAACCTCTTGGAAGTCGTTATATTGGATGAAAAAATAAAATCTGGAAATTAAGACCTTGTGAGCTGGTGGTTCTCTGACTGGCCCAGAAAGGTTTGGCAAATGATTGCCTGAGTTAATCTCAACCTTGAACTTTTTTTTTTTCCCCAGATCTGCCAGCAAGGGGCAGAAATCTAGTTCTCCAGGTTCCTCTGTATCTCTTTTCCTTTGTTCAGTTGTTTTCTATGGCGGTTCTTCTCAGTCTCCGTGTTTTTCACCCAGGCATTGAGATCCCACCCCACCACCAAATATGAACTGATGGATTTACTGGCCCAGGAAGTTTAGCAGACAGTTGCCCAGATCACCTCAGCAACCAGATGATGAGGGAAGCAAGTCATTTTAGAGACCTGGCTATACTGAACGCTGACTGAGAGAATGCAGTTCATATGCAACTCCCAGATAGATGGCCAGTGGAGCCTAATCCTGTAGGGATCACTCAGGAGGAAGGGCAAAGAGCTGAGTGGAGTGAATAGGGTGGTGTTAAGGAGTAAATTGTGTCCAGAGCTAAGGGCCTGAGGTGAACTCAGGTGATTGCCTGCCAGACTTCCTGGGCCTGTGAGTGTCCATTGGCTCAGGAGCTCTGCTACCCAAATGGCCAAATTTTATAACAGTTCATGGTCCACATAAGATTAATGTATCTCATTAAGATGTACATCATAGTTTCCTTGGAAGGTTTGTGAAAGAAGCAGAATCTTTGGAGAGCTAGCTGTATGACCCTCAACATACATAGCTAGCCCACATAGTGATCTAGTCATGAACTCAATTCAAGATCTAGTTCATCGGGATGAACAGCTGATACAACACTTAGTGCTATTCTTTTTCAGTCATGGGTTGGCTTTTAGTCCCCTCCCCCCAATTCACATTGACTTTCATGGGATTGTGCGGCTAAAACCTTTGCAGTTCTATGAAAATGTCGGGGTGTTATATTTTTTATTTCCTGCGCCAGCATTTAGACTGTGCATATAACCACTGCACCAATACACATAACCAGTGCACCTCTGCCCCCTGCTCATAGTCTCCACTTTTTCACAAAATCAAAACATGTTCTTTGAGCTACAGACTTCTCCAGGAAATAAAACATCACATGCATTTTCTAAACTGCAGAAGCTGTTTTCTTTCTTTCACTAGCCATTGCCCAACAGAAGGCTGATCCACCCATCTTATAGCTCAAGAGACATCCCTTCCTTGGTGACTAATGTCTTTGACCCACAGCCAATAAAAAGCTGTTTATAAACATTCAGTCACGCCTGTTTCCAAGCAATAATCAGGCAATCAGTCACTGTGATACACATGGTGCATTTTGTACCATCAATAAAACACTGTGAGGTGAGGCCCCTTAAAAATAAACTTCATTTTTTGTTCACTTTGTCCTTTAGTTGTTTGAAAACCCAGATGGACGCTTACATTGTTCACATGCTGACTGCCTGACCAAGGCAATCTCACAGCTGAGCACAGTTTAGATGATCCAATTTGAATGGCCTCAGCATTTCCATGTTCTTGCTGATCACTCAGTGCCTAAGCTGTTCACAGGGTAATTTCATGAACTAGGCTTCAGATGAATTAAGAATAAAGACCAGAAGGTTAGAGACAGCAAACCCTGGTATCCCTGCACATGGCCGAAGAATTGCATTATTGCTGCATCAATGCATTCTTGAGCAGCAGCAGCAGCATATGCAGAAACAGCTCCCCTCTCTCAGCAGTATCTCTAAGCCAAGCACAGTTGTATACAGCGTAGCTACAACTCAGGAACCCGACATTCACTTCCACAAAGCTGACATCTACCGCCCCAATACGCCCAGGCCCACACTGATTACATGCCATTGGGATGTAGGGCCAGTCTGTCAAATGCAGTGGAGCATGTTAGGGTCTTTACTGGTTCCTTAATCAATAGGAAAGCATCAGTATTGTGAAGATGGGTCTGGGCCTGGTTTACAGCTCTCCACCATGGTACGTGCAGGGCCAAAGCCGGGAGAGGGAAGCTGTAGCATCTGACACAATTTTGAAAGAGCAGATCTCCTCCTTGCACTGTAAGCTCCGTGGAACAGGGAGCTGTGTCTTCCTATCTCTGGGTGTACTCAACACTTAACAGAGTAGGGCCCTGATCTTTTTTTTTAATTGCTATTGTTTGTATTACAGTAGGACTTTGATGTTCATCCAGAATTGGAGTCCCATTGTGCTAGGTCCCGTGTGATTGTGTTTGCTATGATGCAGGAGAGTATGTTCTGTAAAAGATGACTTGCAAACTCCTCCCCTGAATTTCTGCTCATGCAAATGCTTCCAAATACACATTTTCTTCTTTGCTTACATCATCATTTCACACACAGCTGTAATAGGCACATTACTAGTCTTTCTGGTATCGGCTGTACAAACTCTGCACCTTTTCAAGCACATACTCTGATGAGTAGGAAGACATTCTAAGCACCATCAGCTTTTTTGGATGAATAGAACTAATATGCAGTACATTACAGAGGTTTGTTTTATAACCTTAATGAACAAGAAACAGAGGTGTAAGGATTAATATCCAGTTTGTTTCTACTTTAGGGTTATAAATAAGATAACTGTGTTATTACTTAAAACAATGGCAGGATGTTGGTAAATAATCGGTTCACCCTATCTCAAAGCTAGTACTTTTGTAGGCCCCCTTTGATATTCAGGAAATGGTTTTCAGTTTATATCACACAGAGAGGCTACTATTGAAACAAGAAAACAATGCACAAGGGAGTGTTATGTCCTAATATAAATGCAGTCTAAAGGGACAATCACAGAAGTAGCTACCCAAAATGTATTGGATAACTGCCATCAATGTCTTTCTTGTACCTGACAGAGCGATATGTTAAGTAACCATGGGCCAATGTAAGCTAACCAGTTTGTTAAAATATGTGCTTTAGAAGTATAGCCAGAGATGCTGCAAAATGGAATATCTATAACATTCGTCTGTCCGAGCTGTCTTGGTGTTTATAAATTACATCTATAATCTGTGAATGCTGTAGTGCCCACGTTTCAAAAGTGGCCTCAAATTCTAGAGGCCTCCGTTTCTGGCTGCCAGACTCTCAACTGCTATAAATTGAGGTAGCTCCACAGAAGCCAATAAAGACAAGTGAGCTGCCCTGATTTACACCATTTGAGGATTTAGGCCCCAAGTGGGCATCCAAAGGTGGAAGCACCCAAAACTGAAAGCAAGTTTTGAAAATTTGGACCTAAACGCTTATCCTGTTGGATCCCTAACATAGCACTTGAAATATGCATTAGATCGGGGGTGGGCAAACTTTTTGGCCCGAGGGCTACATCAGCATTGCAAAACTTGTACGGAGGGCCGGGTAGGGAAGGCTGTGCCTCCCGAAACAGCCTGGCTCCTGCCCCCTATCCACCTCCTCCCACTTCTCACCCCCTGACTGCTTCACTCAGAACCCCCGACCCATCCAACCCCCCACTCCTTGTCCCCTGACTGCCCCCTCCCGGGAACCCCCACCCCTAACTGCCCCACCAGGACCGCACCCCTATCCAACCCCCCCGCTCCCTGACCCCTGACTGCCCTGACCCCTATCCACACCCCAACCCCTGACAGCCCCCCCCCCACCCCGGGACTCCCACGCCTATCCAACCCCCCCGGTTCCCCATCCCCTGATTGTCCCCCGGGTTCCCCTGCCCCTTATCCCACCCCCCCACACACACTCCCCGCCCCCTTACCATGCCGCTCAGAGCACCAGGACTGGCAGCTGCACTGCCTGGCTGGAGCCAGCCACGCCGCTGCGCAGTCTAGAGCACTGGGGCAGGCCAGCGGCCCTTGCAGCCATGCTGCCTGGCGGGAGCTCGCAGCCCCGCTGCCCAGATCGCTGGCAGCGCAGTGAGCTGAGGCTGTGCGGGAGGGGAGGCTGTGGGGGAGGGGGGAACAGCAGGGCAGGGGCTGGGGGCTAGCCTCCCCGGCCGGGAGCTCAAGGGCTGGGTAGGACAGTCCCACGGGCCGGATGTGGCCCACGGGCCGTAGTTTGCCCACCTCTGCATTAGATTGTTTTATAGACAGCACAGAGCAGATGATCTCAAACCTATGAGGGGCCAGCTTTATCCTGTCACACTTGTTACTCAAAAATTCTATTAATCTTTCCTTTAGTGAAAAATAGCCAGATGCAATAGCAAGTCCAAAAATAAATAAATAAAATCCGTGACCTGTCCGAGGTTAGAATTGAAAGAAGACTACAAGTAAAATAGGATTGAGGGAGATTGCATTGATGGTTAATGACAAATGTTATAGTTAGCAGAGATTTTACAGTATACTGAGAGATAATGGACTGTGAAGCGAGTTCCCCTACCTGAGCTTTAATCACATTGTCTCTTGAAAGTGCCTGTTACAAAGAGAACTATTGTTATTGGAGCACTTTCTTTCAAAAAAACTGTAGTCATTCTTAATATCTAAAATGACTGGCTCTTCTGAAGACAAGGTGAGGTGGGGTGAAGTAATATTTTTTATTGGACCATCTTCTGTTGGTGAGAGAGACGAGTTTATAAGCTTACACAGAGCTCTTCTTCTACTCAGAGGCTATGTTTTAGTCATGGGTATTTTTAGTAAAAGTCATGGACAGGTTACAGGCAGTAAACAAAAATTCTCAGCCAGTGGCCTTTATATGAGTTGTAATATATACCCCTGAGTAAGTCTTGGGCAGGGGACTGTCCTCGGGGTGCTGAGGAGGGCTGGGACCCCTGCTGGTGCTGGGGGGGGATAGACAGTGTGGGTGGCCCAGGACCCGCATTGGTGCTGGGGAAGTGAGGGGGGCACATTGGCAAGGCTGGCTGGCTCCCTACCCGGTTCTGTGCCTTCCTGGAAGGGGCGACATCCCTCAGCTCCTAAATGGAGATGCAGCCACACAGTTCTGCATGCTGCCTTCTCCGCAAGTGCTGGCTCTGCAGCTCTCATTGGCCAGGAACCACGGACAATGGGAGCTGCAGAGGTGGTGTGTGTAGGCGGCGGCAGCATGCAGAGCCCCCTCACCGCGGCTCCCCCTAGGAGCTGAGGGAAGTCGCTACTTCCAAAGCGCCACCCAGAGCCCTCACCCCGTCCCATGCCCCAGCCCTAAGCCCCCAACCCAAACTCCTGCTGCTGCTGGCGGGGGCAGTGGCCACTGCAGAGGTCACGGAAAGTCACAAAATCCATGATTTCCAGACCTCCATGACAAACTCACAGCCTTTGTCATAGCTAAATACAAGATGGAACAGATTATTTAGCATAAGTAGTTAACACATATTTCAAGGGACCATTCAAGGTGAAGTGGCTCGTTAACATCTGTCCAGTCATAGGGGGGAAAGGTTGGGGCAGGGCCTGGGAGGACCAACTGGGGAGTTGTTAATGAGTTATAGATCATTGTAATAAGACATAACTCCAGTGTCTCTATTCAGTCCATGATTTTTAGTGTCTAGCAAAGTTATGAATTTAATCTCCCTGGCTCTTCTAAAGTTTACTTTAAAACCTGGCATACCATTGAAATTTAGATATACTAGAAGCCTCAGTAAAAGACTTGAACATTTCAATGGCATTCTAAGGTGGAATCTGACCTGATTATATTTTGTGGTGATCGTTTTCACATGTGTTAGACCCAGTTCTGAATTGTAAAAAATCTCAGTTTTTACATGTGCAAGGGGAAAAAAATCAGAGGCTTTTTTCCAGCCTCATTCATCTGCCATACTTACTTGAATCAATGTAATCTCCGGAACTGATATCACTTCTTTTTTTTCTGATTGTTTATTCTTTTTATTAAAACAAGTGAAGTGCCATTTCTAAGTGGAAAATAAACCAAAGAAATTAAGATACAAATTACTTTTTTACCTATGTTTAGATGTTTAGTCAGTGTAAATCCCTTTAATTAATTAAATTAATTGGGTTGCACAGGGTATATGAGTCAGGATACAATTTGGAAGGGTTTCCAAAATTCTGTTCTTTGAGAACATAGATTTGTCAGTTACTTCCATATTTATTTATTTATTTATAATTGTCAATGAAGTTAAGGCCTCAAACATTTTTTCTGCCCAATGAAGTCAATGGAAAGGCTGCCAGCGACTTCAGAGAGCTGTGGATTGGGCTCGTGTTGCTTATTAAACTGACGGTAAAATAGCACTCATTTGAGCACAGCATAGCTAGGGCTGGAAATGTGAAAAAAAAAATTTGCAAAGCTCTGCTAATAGACTTTATGAGTTGCAAAGCCTGTTGCTATTTTCAGTTGCTAGCCACACTATACATTGTGTTGAATTGTGGCAAAGTATTATGATTTACTCAGATTGCTGCTAGATTGAAGTGAATATAAAACTTTCCATTTTTTTCTGTTATTTCTGAAGCACAGATTTGATCCTGGATATTCAGGACAGTTTTCACTTTAAAATAAACTAGCTGTCTGTGTTTTTAAAGGTAATTTGGTCACCACAGCCTTAATCAACCAGTTACAAATTCACTAACATTAACTAATGACTCCCTGATCCAGTTGTATATACATATATATATTACACACACGCACAATTATATGTAAAAATATGCTATTCATAAAGAAGCCAATATAAAACTTCAATAGTAAGACTGAGGAAGGTCAAGGTGATTTTTACCTTTTGCCTGTTTACCACAACCTTGCAGAGAATCTCATATTGTACTATTATCAGTGAAATTTCCTGTTCTCTTCTGTCTCATTCCCAAAGCCTATCTGTATTACCACCAAGTTAGTTCCAGTTCATGGCCCATTTGGCTGTTTACTCCTAGATTATTAGAGACTCAGTGATGTTTGTCTAAAATCTAGCCCGGTCTTTAAAGGAAAAAATAAAGAAATAAAAAAATGGGTCCCTTAAAGATAAGTAGCCTGTTGTGAATATTAATGTCTCCTTAGCTGTGGTGTTAATCCTCTGAGCATGACTATATTTACCAAATATTTTTCTTAGCCTTTTTGTTTGTTTGTTTATAATTCAAAATACAGGACAGGAGTAATTGAGTAATATAGATTGGTAAGTAGCTTTTATTAGATTGCTCATCTTTGTATACATGGAAAAATTTGTGCTATATTTATTGACTACAGTACATACTTGGTTTATTTATTTTTGCAGTAAAATAGCAGGGATACCTAAACAGAAGTAGCAAATATATATACCATCAAATGAAGTTATTTTTTCCACAATAAATAGAATAGTCGAGAAATGCAGATGGTACTGTAAAATACAGTGTCCCCAGACTGCAGTAACTATTCCGGGGTCCTGATTATTCAAAAGGAGAAAACTGAGATGTGTCCTAACTGAAGGGTACTGACTTTTCAAGGAAATGGAGACTAGTGATGCTGGAAAACCATCTGAGCTATTGTGTGTCAAATATAAGACCAAAATGATATGGCTCAGGAACATTGTTGCTAAATGAATATACCGGTAATTCTTTTAATTCTTGGAATGTCTTTAAACATGATGAGTATTCAGAAAGGTACACAAAAGTCAGCAATCAGAACAGTTGGTGTAAGTAATTTCATCAGGAAAAAAATATTGTGGGTTACAATAGGTCTCTCAAAAGAGAGCATAATGACCTTAGAAAAGCCCTGTCTTCCTTCCATCCTACAGAATTTTACTTAGTATAACTGTTTTGTTATATAAATAGCTGTTGTTTAAAATGCCTGCAAGCTTCTTTAACATGAATAGAATGAAGTTTAGTACTGATGGAAATATATATATATACACACACACACACACACACACACCCCTATATAAATGATGTGTGTCTATGTATAAAATACGCACACATTTATCCATAATGATTTGATTTGACTTGAATTGATAGCTAAGAAAATCGTTGATATTTCTAAGGCTTAAAAAAAATGAGACCTTTCCTTGTCATATGTCATTATTATAGTGTTGCCAAGTCTCCAGGATTGTCCTGGAGTCTCCAGGAATTAATCTTTAATTAAAGATAATGTCTTGTGATGAAACCTACAGGAATATGTCCAACCAAAACTGTCAACCCTGGTTATGAAGGAGAAAAAAAGAACACAAAATCATTGAAAAAAATCTTTTGCAGATCATCTTTATGACCTACATATTAGCACATTCCATTCTAATTTTCTAGAACCATATTATCAACCTTGATTTCTATGTACAACTGTTGCTAGCATCAGTGAAAGTTATACATAAAGATCAAAGAGATTGGATGGCCCTTAATATTTAGTCAAAACAAGTCAGAATTCAGTTACCCTTACTATGTCTGTGCAAATTATATTATCTTTGTGTATCTGTATTTTCATTTTGTATATATCCATTGTTTTCAATTTTCCATTTTCAATGTTGATAAATGCAAAATAGTGCACACTGGAAAATATAATCTCAACTGTACATATAAAATTATGGGGTCTAAATTGGCTGTTACCACTCAAGAAAGAGATCTAGGAGTCATTGTGGATAGTTCACTGAAAACATCCATTCAATGTGCAGCAGCAGTCAAAAAAGCAAACAGAATTTTGGGAATAATTAAGAAAGGGATAGATAATAAGACAGAAAATATGATACTGCCTCTATATAAATCTATGGTACGCCCACATCTTGAATACTGCATGCAGCTGTGGTCCCCCATCTCAAAAAAAGATATAATGGAATTGGAAAAGGTACAGCAAAGGGCAACAAAAATGATTAGAGGTATGGAACAGCTGCCAATGAGGAGAGATTATTAAGACTGGAAAAAGAGATGACTAAGGGGGGGATATGATAGAGGTCTATAAAATCATGACTGGTGTGGAGAAATTAAATAAGGAAGTGTTATTTACTCCTTCTCATAACACAAGAACTAGGGGTCACCAAATGAAATTAATAGGCAGCAGGTTTAAAACCAACAAAAGGAAGTATTTTTTCACACAACGAACAGTAAACCTGTGGAACTCCTTGCCAGAGGATGTTGTGAAGGCTAAGACTATAACAGGGTTCAAAAAAGAACTAGATAAGTTCGTGGAGGATCGGTCCATCAGTGGCTATTAGCCAGGATGGACAGGGATGATGTCCCTAGCCTCTGTTTGCCAGAAGCTTGAATGGGCAACAGAGGATGGATCACTTGGTGATTACCTGTTCTCTTCGTTTCCTCTGGGGCATCTGGCATTGGCCACTGTGGGAAGACAGGATACTGGGCTAGGTGGACCTTTGGTCTGACACTGTATGGCCATTCTTATGTTCTTATTTTTCCAACAAGGGAAGAATAATAGAACTATATACAGTTTTCATAATGAAACCTTAAGTAAACAAAATTTGTCAGGTCTTTTCATTACAAAACGAAAGCTTTAGTCAGATTTGTGAACTTTTTGGTTTTAACATGTGTATCATCTAAAGCCACACAAATTTCTGTGGTTTCAGTTGTGGTTTGGATTGGTTCAGTTTCTTTCAGATCTTAAACTGAAATTAAAATTCAGGCCTGTGAACTCACCTGAACCAAAACTTACACAAACCCCTGGTGAAAAGCAGTCACCATCTTTCTTAGAGATCAAGTGGGCAATGTATATAACTTTAAAACTGTTGGGATGGAATACACAACGCCAAATGTGTGTATATTGCATTCAGCTATTTAATTTTTATTCAGCTCTGTCTAGTGAATCAAGCACAGGACAGGGATCCAGGATTCAACTCTTAAGATGACTTGCTGTGACACCTTTGTTAGGTCATATCACCTTTTGGAGCCTCAATTTCTCCATTTGTCAAATGAGGATAATACTACTTGTCCATATTTTAAAAGTACTTTCCAATTGTATTTGCATTAGTTCAAAGATAGCTTGTGTTGGACCAGGCTATCTCTGAAGTATAGAACCCACCTGCATCTTTTGAATCTGTCTCTCCAGGATTTTAGACAGTGCCCACCAACATAGTATCGAAATGCCTCCATGAGCATTTAGGGCTATATCTTGCCAGATAGTTGAGTGGTGGTTTTGAAAGTTCTCAGCTCCCTTTGATATCAGTGGGAGCTGAGGACCCTCAGCACCTTGTAGGATGGTGCCTTGTGGATTGCGGGTTTTATTAGGACATTCTAAAGAATTGAAAACAAACAATGTAATTTCAGTGCATGAACTTTCTTTCCTTCCTTTCCCATTTTATTTTCTGAGAGGGGAAAATATAAAACAATGACATAAATTGTAAGTTAGGGACAGTGAGACTCTAAACACATGTTTGTCAGGATGTCTCTTGCCAGTTCCTTTTGCCCATCTGCAACAAAACGTGACTACTACTTTATCATTCACTAGAATAGAAATAGGAGCAGAAAGAATGAAATATCTGCTATTGAAATCTGGTCTTGGGTTGGGCCAGCAGCAGCCCAAAGTAACAAGGTGTGGTACAACACAATCCAACAGGTTTGGTGTGCTGAAGGAGTTCTCAGAGGACCCTTAATAATGTGGTGTAATCAAGCAGAAGAGAGGGTTTGAGTGCTTTTCCTTGCCTCTGATGAACTCTTCTCTCTTTAGATACTGCTAAATAATCTTTGCTAGAAATGATCTTTCAATGAAGGTCATGAAGATACCTCTGAAGAATAGTTTGATTTTTAAATGCATTAAATTGCACTAAAATAAAAACTTAGGGAAGGTAATGTCCAGTACTCCACAAACATTCATGGTCCTCACTCAACGTCCCTTAAACCCCAATGAAGCAAAGCACTTAAACCCATGCTTGAGTTAAGCGCATGCTTAAAAGTTTTTCTGGCAGGATTGTTCATGTGCTCAAAATTAAAGAATATGCATAACTGCTTTGCTGAATGAGAACCATAGTTCAGATTACACATGTTGAACACTACACTATACTGTAACAGAAACAAAGGAGAATCATTTCCAGCAGATACATTTAGTATGCACCTGTATGTGTATTTGTCAGCTTGTGCCTCCTTGTATCCTGGTTATTATAAAGGATTTTGCTTCCATGAGTAAGCAAATGAATGAATAAATTTGCAAGGCCCTCAACCTTGCTCTTTGCAAACACACTTACCCCTTGTCATGGGGAAGAGGGTGTCAGGAATTTTGTTAGATGCCCTTGTTCCATCAGTGCAAGAGAGTGTTATAGTACAAGTGTTTATGTACAGTATATTATTATTGTTATTATTCATTGTTATTTGGATTACCGTAGGGCCTAGTAGCACTAGTCATTGACCAGGACTTCACTGTGCTAGATGCTGTATAAATACAGATCAAAAAGATGGTCCCCAAGGAGATTATAATCTAAGTATAAAACAAGAGATGGATTCAGATGTACTTGGGAACAATGGGACAATACTGATGATAGACAGTTATACTACTGTCAAGTTATACTATTGTTAAGTATTTTTTTGGAGGCATCAAGGCAAAGGAGAATTTTCTAGGGGGATTTGAAGGATGATAATGGGGTGGTTCTGTGGTTGTTTGTGAGGATCTCCTCCCAAGAGTGTAGGGAAGCATCGTAGAAAGCAGAAAAGTGCCCGTCTGAAAACTTAACAAGTGGGTGGTGGAGGCGGACATCATGGGATGATTGAAGGTGACCATCGATAGCTCACTGAAAGACAGCGTGGGGAAAGACCACGAAGGGCCTTAAAAATGTTGACCAGCAACTTATGACTGATGGGATAGAGAATAGGGAGCCAAAGGAGTGATGCAAAGAGAGGGATGACATGGTCAAAACGATGGGCTAGGAGAATGGTCTTTACAGCAGTGTTCTTAAGGGGTATGAGCATAATTGCTTTTATCAAGACTAGAGAAAAGGATGTTGAGTAAATGAGATGTGAGATGAACAAGAGTTTGAGCTATGTGGATAAGAAAGATCATATCTTACAGATATTACGCAGAAAGACTCTGCAGAATTTAGACATAGTCTGGATGTGAGAATCAAGAGAGAGATTTGAGTAGAAGTCGACACACAGTAACAGGCCTCAGGAATAGACCGCTGATGTTGTCCACAGTGATCGAGAAAGGAGAGGTAGCAGCGAAGGCTTGGGAGGAAAGATTAAGATCTCTGTTTAAATTTTATATACATTTTGATTTTATCCCTCTCACTAACCCTTCATATATTGCTTGCTTCTTAGGACCTGATCCTGAAAAGTCGTAAGTATGTGCTTAACTTTAACCATGTGCTTAAGTTCCATTAACTTCAATGGAGCTAACATGATAAAGTTAATTCATTGTGGGTCTTAGATTGCAAGTTTCTTAGGTCAGGGACTTCCTTTATGATTGTATAGATCTTAGCGCAATGAACCTTTGACACTGATTGAATTTTCTGCATATTATTGCAATAAAAATATAATGGTTAATAATAGAAATATTTTACAGAAATATTAATTAACCTATAACAATTAAACAAGAAATTACATATTCAGTTTAGTAATTAGCACATTTGGTATTCAATTAAGTAAAATCCCCAGTATTTACTGAAAGGCACCAATGCTTTCATTTAATAAAACGGAGTTTAATAAAAACAAATCTGTAACAGAAAATAAAAGTGTTCAATCTAGAATCATAGAATATCAGGGTTGGAAGGGACCTCAGGAAGTCATCTAGTCCAACCCCCTGCTCAAACCAATCCCCAATTTTTGCCACAGATCCCTAAATGGCCCCCTCAACGATTGAACTCACGACCCTGGGTTTAGCAGGCCAATGCTCAAACCACTGAGTTATCCCTCCCACCTTATACTGCCTCTTGTTTAATGCACATAGTAAAAATCTCATAACAACAGTATTTTCATAGGGGGTAGAGAAGTTGGGGGCCTACCCTCTTGAAACTTCTCCTCCCCCACACACACCCCCAATTAAATTCAAATCCCAGTGAAATTTCTACTCCAAAGGTCAAATTAGAAAGCATCCATCCTAAGACTTGTAAACTATTTCTCAAATCAGTGACTCTAAAAATTATTCATTAAAACACAAGCTTTTAAACTAAAACACTATTAAGCCCTGTATCAACAGAGCTTTTTTTCTGAACTACACAGGCAGCTGTACAGTCCTGACACCACAGCAAGGACACAGGCAGAAGCACTTCATCTTTATGTATTTGTGAAAGGGATGACATAAAACCCTGCTTTTAAGAAGTCAGCCACAGGTTTTGTAGAGACAGTGTTTAGCAATATTAGATCCATAAATATCGAGAGGCAAGTCTTGTCTAGTGTTTTGAGAGCAAAAAGCTTTAATGTTTTTGGGTGCTAGTCATCAGTTAAAGTGCTTTCAGCCCACTTTCTTATAGACAGGCTATGATTTCCTTTAAGCTATGTCCTCTAAACTCTACAGCTTATTAAGACGGCCTGGAGTATGCTATTTTTTGTATTTTTTGCGAATACAGACTAACACGGCTGCTACTCTGAAACCTGCTTTTTAAAGGCTGTGTTATGGGCCAAATTAGAAGATTTTATAGTCTACATCTAGTGAAGTCACATTACTCCATATGCACCAATGCAAATGGCTTCTTTCTCCATCTGTTTGTGTATTTGTGTCCAGGATATGAAAGCATGGGTCTGTTGTGTGTATTAGAGCTATGCAAATCTGGTGAAAGCAATTTGGAAGACTGTGTATGAGCAATCTCTTGATAGAACATGCTTTATCCAATCTAAAATGAGCAGATATGCCAACCTCTTTGGTCTGTGCTTTCAATAATATGGCATTTCTGACTTACTCATAATCACTTGGGGCTGCATTCTGTGGTCCTTAATTAAGCAAAATGTCCATTGATTTTGTTAAGGACACCTGAATTTTGCCTTAAAATTCATACTTCATCATAGATCCAAGATATTTTACATCTGAAAAGGTTATACACTATTGGAAACATTTAAAAAATAGCGGGTATACAAACACAAACCATTGAATATCAATGGGACTTGTGCTACTAAATCTTAGGCAGTTTTCAAAATCCCCTTGTGTTTCTTGGCTATTATATACCTGAAAATGTAGCTAGGTAAAGTACTATAATTTAGCCTTTGCCTAGTTTAGTAAATTAGCATATTAATGAAGGCTACATTCCCAGGAAGTCAGGAACAATTGTACTTGGGCAGCTAGACTGAGCCGTTGTCCATGCGATCGTAACCATACTGCTATTTTTAGCATGTAACTGGAGCAGAACTGGCATGTGTCTGTCTACCCCTGCTGGGAACCAGCCTCCCAGATACTGTGTAGACATACCTTTGAGCCAAGTATAGCAGAATAATAGCGTCCAATATTCTGCTGTAAGCCCTGAATCATGTTAAATCGGGATTTAACAATGTATAAAGAATTTATTTATTGATCAAATTTTGATCAAACTAGCCAGAGACATAAATGGTAACAAGAAAATATTCTACAAATACATTAGAAGCAAGAGGAAGACCAAGGACAGGAAAGACCCATTACTCAAAGCTGTGGGGGGGGGGGATAATAACAGAAAATGTGGAAATGGCAGCGGTGCTTAATGATTTCTTTGTTTCAGTTTTTACCAAGAAGGTTGGTGGTGATTGGACATCTAAGATAGTGAATGCCAGTGAAAATGAGATAAGATCAGAGGAGGCTAAAATAGGGAAAGAACAAGTTAAAAATTACTTAGACAAATTAGATGTCTTCAAGTCACCAGGGCCTGATGAAATGTATCCTAGAATACTCAAGGAGCTGATTGAGAAGATATCTGAGCCATTAGTGATTATCTTTGAGAAGTCATGAAAGATGGGAGAGATTCCAGAAGCCTGGAAAAGGGCAAATATAGTGCCCATCTATAAAAAGGTTAAAAAGGACAACCCAGGGAATTACAGACCAGTCAGCTTAACTTCTGTACCTGGAAAGATAATGGAGCAAATAATTAAGCAACCAATTTGCAAACATCTAGAAGATAATAAGGTGATAAGTAACAGTCAGCATGGACTTATCAAAAACAAATCATGTCAAATCAACCTGATAGCTTTCTTTGATAGGGTAAGAAGCCTTGTAGATAGTGGGGAAGCGGTAGACATGGTATATCTTGACTTTAGTAAAGCTTTTGATACTGTCTTGCATGACCTTCTCATAAACAAACTAGGGAAATGAAACCTAGATGAAGCTACGATAAGGTGGGTGCAAAACTGGTTGGAAAACCATTCCCAAAGAGTAGTTATCAGGTTCACAGTCATGCTGGAAGGGCATAATGAGTGGGGTCCTGCAGGGATCAATTCTGTGTCCAATTCTGTTCAATATCTGCATCAATTATTTAGATAATGGCATACAGAGTACACTTATAAAGTTTGTGGACGATACAAAGCTGGGAGGGGTTGCAAGTGCTTTGGAGGATAGGATTAAAATTCAAAATGATCTGGACAAACTGGAGAAATGGTCTGAAGTAAATAGGATGAAATTCAATAAGGACAAATGCAAAGTACTCCATTTAGGAAGAAACAATCAGTTGCACACATACAAAATGGGAAATGACTGCCTAGGAAGAAGTACTGCAGAAAGGGACCTGGGGGTCATAGTGGACCACAAGCTAAATATGAGTCAAAGGTGTAACGCTGTTGCAAAAAAAGCTAACATCATTCTGGGATGTGTTAGCAGGAGTGTTGTAAACAAGACACAAGAAGTAATTCTTCTGCTCTACTCTGCCCTGATAAGGCCTCAACTGGAGAATTGTATCCAGTTCTGGGCACCACATTTCAGGAAGCATGTGGACAAATTGGAGAGAGTCCACAGAAGAGCAACAAAAATGATTAAAGGTCTAGAAAACATGACCTATGAGAGAAGATTGAAAAAATTGTGTTTGTTTAGTCTGGAAAAGAGAAGACTGAGAGGGGACATGATAACAGTTTTCAAGTATGTAAAAGGTTGTTACAAGGAGGAGGAAGAAAAATTGTTTTTCTTAACCTCTGAGACTAGGACAAGAAGCAATGGGCTTAAATTGCTGCAATGGAGGTTTAGGTTGGACATTAGGAAAAATTTCCTGTCACGGTAGTTAAGCACTGGAACAAATTACCTAGGGAGGTTGTGGAATCTCCATCATTGGAGATTTTTAAGAGCAGATTAGACAAACACCTGTCAGGAATGGTCTAGATCAGTGATGGGCAACCTGCGGCCCACGGGCCACATGCGGCCCATCAAGGTAATCTGATTGCGGGTCACGAGACATTTTGCTGGTGTCGACCATCCGCAAGCACGGCCCTCCACAGCTCCCAGTGGCCACAGTTCGCCGTTCCCGGCCAATGGGAGCTACGGGAAGTGGCAGGCCGCAGGGATTTACTGGCCGCCGCTTCCCACTGTGGCCACTGGGAGCTGCGGGGGGCTGTGCCTGCGGACGGTCAACGTCAGCAAAATATCTTCTGGCCCGCAGTCAGATTACCCTAATGGGCTGTAGGTTGCCCACAACTGGTCTAGATAATTAGGCCTGTCACAAGTGCAGGGGACTGGACTAGATGACTTCTCGGGGTCCCTTCCAGTTCTATGATTGATTTAAGCATCTGCTGCTCTTACAATATATCAGAATGAATAATTATTTTTCATATAAGCTGTAAATTTAAAAAAAGAAGGTAGAAGTGTAGTAGATAAGAAATAACATTGAAACTTCATGTCCCAATCATTATAAAATGCTTTAAACTTAATAAAAAAGAGTTAACCAATGGAGAATGATGTTTTGACAGTGCATCATTCAACCAAATGCGCAACTGTGCTTATTTCTGCAAGATACAGTCACATAAATTGGCTTTCTAAAAGACATGTAGACACCTGTCACAACCAATTTGAATCATTTTTCTACTATATTTTTTATTTTGTTTAGTAGTTAAGAAATATTCCTCATGTGTGTAACACTCTTAGTTTCGGAAGTGGAATAATTACAAAAAGCATTCTGGATTCTAAAGATATGCTAAGCATTTTTTTATACAAGCTTAAGGAGAAACAACCATGGAAACACTCCCCTGGCAAACAAAGAAATGCAAACCAGAGCTTACCTTTCATAAAAGATAGGAAGCTCTTTGTCAAATCACCAATGACCTGAGACATGCAGCCTCCTTAGGGAAGTCTTACTGTTTTCATTCTTGTTTCCAGGGTGTCTGGAGTTCAGTAGTGGAATTATTTCCACATTGTAGCCAACAACTAGGAAGCAAGTGGACCTAGTATACAAATGCTGTAAACATGCCTGACTTCAGATTTTCAAAATTAAGCAATTAGGTGAGCAGTAAATGAAAATGGGTTTAAATACTAACAATAAAGGTCAAACATTACATTATCTGTGTCTCATTCTACCCATGAATTCTTAGTAAAGAGAGATCATCTTGCCTTTTTCTTGCTATTTGGTGCATTTCTGATCTCTGCTATTAGCTGATGTGACATTGGCATAAAAGATCAAATTGTGATTTTCAAGACCTCTCTGGAGGTAAAAGTTATATGCTAGAGTTTCCAGATTTTATATTGCTTTAATCCCTGGCCATGTGGACCCTAGTCATTCATAATTAAGGACAAATACAGCAGCCCTGGTTTGCTTATCATTTAATCTTCTGAGCCTATAAATATTGATGATTGTGCTTTCTGTGAATGTTAAAATATGGAGAAAATATTACCTACCCCGGCCAAAGTTGGATAATTATAACCATCAAATGCCATATGTTCCAAGTTAACATTTCTGTATGAAGTTTACTGAGGTAAACTACAGAGGCTTGTGAGGTTGTTTAGGGGCGTTTTGTTTGGAGCATTATTTCAATGTTAATTCCATCACATATGATGTTTCAGAAGTGAGTCATGCAGTACCCTATATTAAATGATAAATTAGAAGGAAAAGTTAAATGTGTTGCGATATCATACTAGCTGCAGCTGGCAAGTTTGACTGACCTTGGACATTTTTCAGATGGTTAGTCTAATAATCTACTCCAGACTGTCATCACTTCATTCTACCAAAATAGGGTGCATTCATAAAAGTAAGAATTTTCAATATGGCATGTTAAAAAAGGTCACAGAAAAAGCTAGTATTGCACTAAAAAGAAATTCAAGTTTGTACTAAAGGAAGGTTGTTAATGCATGCATGCTAATAATATCTTGCATGTATCTGGTATGTTTCATCCTAGGTTGTCAAATCTCTTTGCATATATTAATTAATTAAGCCTCTTTTGAGGTATATAGTTCAAGTTTTATTATAACCATCTTTACAGATGAATAAACTTTGACCCTGAGAAGTTAAGTGACTTGCCAAAGGTCGCACAGTGAGCCAGCGACACAAATCAACATTTTTTTCACGGACTAAATATGTCACAAATTTTCTTACAGTCGCATGTGTTCAATGACGGTTGATTAAGGATGACAGTATTATAGAGATGATGTAGTCTAAGCAGTGTTCCTCAATTTTTATAGGTTGTTTCTTCATGGTTTGAGACTTATCCAAAGTAATGATGGTGTGCCTCTGACTAATTTTTATTAATTTTTGTAAAGAAACCAACAGTAAAAAGTACAAGAGGTAAATGACCTACAGCTCACGTTATCAAATACCGCATTTTCACAGGATAGCCAGTAAAATTATGCAATTATGCAATTTTACAACTTGTCAAAACCGCAAAACCAGACCACACAAAATCAGACAGTATGACACAGACATAACAGGTTAAGAGTCTAACTGGAACAGATGCAGAGAAGGGCTACTAGGATGATCCAAGGAATCCTTATAAGAGGAAACTCAGAGAACTTGGCTCGTTTAGCCTAACCAAAAGAAGGCTGAGGGAAGATATGATTGCTCTCTATAAATACATCAGAAGGATAAATACCAGGAAGGGAGAAGAGTTATTTAAGTACCAATGTGGACACAAGAACAAATGGCTATAAATTGGCCATCAACAAGTTTAGGCTCGAAATTAGGTGAAGGTTTGTAACCATCAGAGTAGTGAAGTTTTGGAATAGTCTTCCAAGGGGAGTACTGGGGGGAAAAAACCTAACTTACTTCAAGGCTCAGCTTGATAAATTTATGAAGGGAATGGTATGATGAGACTGCCTACAATGGCATGTGGCCCATCCTTGACTGCCAATAGCAAAAATTCCCAGCGACCAGAGATGGGACACTAGATGGGGGAGGGCTCTGAGTTATTACAAGAATTCTTTCCCAGGTATCCACCTGATTTATCTTGATCGCATGCTCAGGGTCTAACTGATTGCCACATTTGGGACTGGGAAGGAATTTTCCCTTAGGAGATTGCCCGAGACCCTGGGTGTTTTTCACCATCTGCAATATATGGGGCACAGGTCACTTGCAGGTTTAAACTAGTGTAAATGGTGAATTCTCTGTAACTTGAAATCTTTAAAGCATGATTTGAGGACTTCAGTAACTCAGCCAGAGGTTATGGGTCTATTACAGGAGTGAGTGGGTGAGGTTCTGTGGCCTTCAGTGTGCAGGAAGTCAGACTAGATGATCATGATGGTCCCTTCTGATCTTAAAGTTTATGAGTCATAGGCAACAATATAGAAATGCAGTGATGAGCTGCCAAAATCTTAACAACGGGTTCCCTCCTCACCCTATGAGGGGGTCGTTGCCCACCCCCACTCTCCAGGACCCCTGTCCCATCCACCCCCCTCCCCGTCCCCTGACTGCCCCCAGATCCGGGCAGGAGGGTCTCGTGGGCCACCGTAGTGGGTGCCAACCCTAAGAGCCAGAGGCACCTGCCAGGGGGAGAGGTGCGGTGTCCTGGAGGTGCTTACCTGGGGCAGCTCCCAGGAAGCATCCAGCAGGTCCCTCTGGCTCCTAGGGGCGGGGGAGCGTAGCTACGGGGGGAGCAGGGGGAGTGGCCGCTCCCCCACTGATCACATCAAAAGTGGCGCCCTAGGCGCCAACTCCCTGGGTGCTCCGGGGCTGGAGCACCCACAGGGAAAATTTGGTGGGTGCAGGGCACCCACTGGCAGCTCCCCGCCCGGCCCCAGATCACCTCACCTCCGCTCCGCCTCCTCCGCTGAACGCGCTGCCCCCCTCTGCTTCTCCGCGCCCCCCCCCCCCCCCGGCTTCCCGCGAATCAGCTGTTCAGCAGAAAGCCGGGGAGGGCTGAGAAGCAGGCGGCGGCTTCCCACTCAGGCCAAGGATGGCGGAGGTGAGCTGGGGCGGGGAGCGGGTTCCCCTGCACGCCCCCACCCCGCCAGGTTACCTGCTGCGGCGCGGGAGGCCCTCCTCGCGCCCCTCCGCCCCAGCTCACCTCCGCCTCCCTGGGCCTGAGCGGGAAGCTGATTCGCAGGAAGCCTTGGGGGGCGGAGAAGCAGGGCGGGGCGGCACGTTCAGGGGAGGAAGCAGAGGTGGAGCGGAGGTGAGCTGGGGCCGGGGGTGAGGAGGGGCAGGGAGCTGCCAGTCACCCACCAAATTTTCCCCTTGGGTGCTCCAGGGCTGGAGCACCCATGGAGTCGGCGCCTAAGGCGCCACTTTTGGCCAGTTAAATTTAGAAGCCCTTTTAGAACCGGTTGTCCCTCACAGAACAACCGGTTCTAAAAGGGCTTCTAAATTTAACAACCGGTTCTAGGGAACCGGTCCGAACCAGCTCCAGCTCACCACTGTATATATGTACACACACACACACGACATACACAAATAGGCAACAAAGAGAAGGAGGGGACCAGGTAGAGTGAAGGGGCAGGAAGAGGAAGGGAAAAGGCTGAGGTGGAATGGAAGTCTGTTTTGTTTGAGCTATCTCAGCACTCTTTATCAAAATATACAAAGAAACAGGATCCAATTTCTTTTCAGATTTATATAATTGCTCTTTACGTCAATAAGTTATTATATTGCTGCTAACTCAGACAGGACTGAATACAACTGCTGTCGTCTGGGCATATGTCTAGTCCATTTTTGTAAAATCATGCCTTTTGTGATCATTATGCCCTCCACGAACCTTTGTGGTGGAATTAAACCCAGTTTAGTAGATCGGTACATAATCTAGGATATAATTTTCAGATGAGATTTGGTTGCTGAAAGCCATGCTCTATTTTCACCCTTGTGTCCACCTCTTTCCAAAGCTGCCTGACCATTGAACAGTCCCACAGCATATGCCTCACAGTTCCTTTTTCTCTATTACAGCGCCAGCAGATGTCGGAGGAGAAGGCCCCCATCATGCACAGCCTCTGTGGTGTCCAATACATTTAGAACAGCACCCCTTGCTGTTTTAGTTGTAGTCTTAGGTCTGCACAATGTAATTCTTCTTAATATATATTATGTAAGGCAATGGACCAAATTTGAAGGAGATGTATCAGACCACCTTACACTAACTTAGATTCCCTTATGCTCACTTAGTTGGTGTTAGAGCTGATTAAATCCATTTTACTGATATCTAAGGGGGTCTAAGTCAGTGTAAATTACACACCAAAGAACTGGAAGAAGGTATAGTTAAAGTAGTATGGTGGCTACTTTAACTTATACCTCTTTACACCCTCAACTGGGCCATAGATGTATGCGCAACAATCACTTACCCTCCCTTAGACATCAGTAGAGTGAAAGTAGCTCTAAGGGAGTTGAAGTCAGTCTAATGGGATCATAGTTATTGTAAGGGAATTTAAATTACACTTCACCCCTGAATCTGGCCCTATGAATGAATAGCCAAGGCCTGAATAGTTAATTCTTGATGGAATCTACTTTGGCATAACATACACATTGAGGGGAACTTAATTAGACTCCCTTTAGGCTTTCTTAGGGTTATGATTCAAATCTGAATTTGTAACTTTTGTGAGTTCCATGTCTATACATCATAGAAGACCTAAAGTATTCTCCAGCTTTCCTCTTGCTGATATTTAATAACATCAATGTTTTTGAATTGTTAGATCAAATTCTGCTCTTGGTTACTCTTGATATGCATCCATTTAACTTGGAGCAGAATTTGGCACAATCAAGAAATGCTATTTTAATTAGTGTTGCTTGATTTTATTTTAATCTGTGTTCCTCATTTTTATAATTTGCATCACATAATGAATTAAAGCTCCTCACTAAAGGCAAATAAATTTATTTTTAAAAAATAAACTATATTTTCCACTGCATGCATCCGATGAAGTGGGTTTTAGCCCACGAAAGCTTATGCTCAAATAAATTTATTCGTCTCTAAGGTGCCACAAGTACTCCTCGTTCTTTTTGCTGATACAGACTAACACAGCTACCACTCTTAAAATACATGGTTCATCTTTTCCTCCACTATTTCCTTAGGAATTTTAGATGCAAAGTCAGGGCATGCCTTATTTATAGGTATAATTATAGATAAGTTTTGATCTCTACTATGCAACACAAAAATGCAACATAATCAGCAAATATATATCTCCAAATGAACAGCAAAGCCAAAGAATGCCAAAAGATGCAATTTGCAGACAGAATCAAGATTCATAACACAATAATTTTCTAATGATCAAGTCATCTTTCTTTCAACCATTCTACTTTACCATTATTCTTTCAACCAGCTATACCACTAGACGTGGCCCTGTCAGCACACTCCCATCCTAAGCAAGAACAGGCTGAAACAATACATGAAAGGGAAAACCTTTATGGAAAACCAGAAAGTGGTGCTTTCAGCATGTGATACAATATTTTGAATCAGCACTGGGTCAAAGCTGCTGTGCTTCTGGACATATGTTCTGGAGAGAGACAAAAACAGGTCTTGGACAATCATGGTCATTGCAGATCCTGTGGCACTTTTGCTAAGATTGACTATGTTAATCCTGGTGGCATACCGATATTCTGGTTATTTACTGCCTGATAATTTCCCCTCTGCAGTGTCAGTTGGAAAATTTACTGTTTGCTTCTTAATAGGAATGTGATATCTCCGTGCCCTGTTAAATATTTGGTACCTTCCAATGGCTGATGAAGCGATCCTCTGTCTGGTTTGTATAGCCCTTTTGGCTGTTATGAAATTAATGTAAATTCATAATAATTTCCCTGTAGTATAACTTTCACCTACCAATATTATCATTTCTTAACAACAAATTTGTGCTATTTTGGAACGCTCAGATTAAATAGAACCAAAACTCATATATGCATATTGATGTTAATTTGGTTTTTTTAAGCAAATTATAAAAAAGAAACTCTGTCTTATTTAGTTTGTTATCAAGGCTCTAAATTAAAAACCTGATTTGAAGGTAGGTCCCTGATTCAACCCTTTCTTCTTCATCTTCTTCATTTTTTGCAATCATTAAATAATCACAAATTATGGAACAAGACAGTGCATAAGTTATTGATGCTCAAGGGCCATATAAATTTACATACAGTGTAATTTATGCAGATTTTATGTACCTACTTGATTTGTATTTCTTTATTCCCTACATTTTAATGCTAACATAAAAATTCTATTCTCAGGAGTAATTTTCAATTACCAGTTCTTTTTATTCCATTAAAATGTCCACTTAGTGGAATTGTGCAGACACACAACAGTTGTACATGTAAGGGCTCGTTTTTGGGTTGTTTTTTTCCCCCCAATACAGTAGTTGATTTTTTGTTGATATTTGGTTTGATGAAAACAAAAATATATGATAATTAATACTCATTTGAACAAAATACAGCATAAATTGTGGTTACTGATCATGCAAGCAATCTGTGATGAGTAGGGCATGGGATTTTGTACACACATTCATCAGTCCATCAAGTTAAATATCCTGCTTTTGACAGTGGTCGGTATCTGAGAATAAGTATTATATTCAGAATGAGTTCCCACTTATTTTTTATCATCTGCTAAACCAACCGTGAAATGCAGTGTCAGGGTATAAAGCTTCTCCCTTGATCACGTGACTAGAAAGGGTATTTCCTACTCCTCACACATGACCTTGCTGCCACAAAAAAATCTGGATTATCCTGGGATACCTTGATTGAGGGCCTGATCTGATGAAGTGCTTGAACACACACACAGCCTAATATGGGATGATTTTTTTAATCATCTCAGGGGTCCTCAATTTTGTCACATCGTATTTGTCTTACATATAAATATTCTTATTGACTTGATATACAAATATAAAGTTGACTCCCTTCTTCCACAATAATTGTAAATAAATAAATGAAACAAAAATATACTCAACCCTTTTAGTTAAATCCCCAAGCTGCAGCATTCCAGTATTGGTCTCACAAATGTAAAATCACCTTCCTGTTCACTTCTGCCCTGGGTATACATCCAGGGATCACATTAGCCTTTTTTTGCCACAATATTGCACTTGGAGCTCAGGGTCAGTTGTTTCACCACTGTGACCCCTAAATCCTTTTCAGATTCACTGCTTTCCAGGATACCGTCTCCTATTCTGGATCGCATTCTTTGTTTCTAGATATGTAGCTTTGCATTTGGCTTTATTAAAATGAACTTTTGGGATGAAGTGGCAAGTACCTCGATGGCATCATAGTCTTATTGATGAAGACGTTTGGGCAAATCGTAGGAGCTGGTTGTATTCCCAAAAATATGTGTGTCTACTGACTTCTGATTAGTGGATTGGGGGAACCACATGTACTTACCCGTAATGAAGGATGACATAGCATACCTTGCACTGAGCTGATCTCTTATTACATTACCAATATCTTACTGGGTGTGGAAGGATTGTACTGTATAGAAAGTGGCTTTCTATTATCTGTGAATCTCAATATCCAGTACTACCACTACGTTACACGGAGAAGGTGCTGTCTTGTAGAGATATTACTTTCATATAGTACAATGTACCCAGGTGGGTTTGTAAGCAGATGAGCTAAAGATGGTACCTATCCATGTGCAGTCAAGGGCATCACAGAACAATATGACAGGTTTCAGAGTAGCAGCCTTGTTAGTCTGTATTCGCAAAAAGAAAAGGAGTACTAGTGGCACCTTAGAGACTAACCAATTTGGTTAGTCTCTAAGCAGCCAGTAGAACAATATGAGTCATTAATATATATCTCCTCTTGATACTATAACTTACAAATTTGAACTAGATTGTGGTCCTGATTCTGATCGCAAACCAATGTAAATCAAGGGTAATCACACTATGAAGTCTGTGGATTTAAATCTGTGTGATCAATGTCATTGAGGTCAGAATCAATCCGTAAACCTTTTCTCATAGCCTGAATGTTTTTTCCCCCAGTCTTCAAATAAAGCATTTTTTCTGTTCAGTTGTTTGCAAAGCCTCATTTAAATTTATTTAATTTCACCTTCACTATTGTTGATTTCTGTTATGTGAAGACATCTTTTATTTATTTAAACAAAGAAAATTGTTTAGAAACCAATATAATCAAGAATTCATTGGAGATTTATACCGTATAATGATTGAAGCCTATTTCTTATATAAAGCTCACATAACCCTTTGCGGTTGTGATATATAGTTTAATTCTCAATGTCATGCTTGGTAGCCTATTAAGTTATAAAACTCCCATGGTAAATGAAGACCAAATAATTGTATGATACATCACTGACAGCGTGGTGAAAGTACTACACCACTGGTAACCATATCTGTATATTTTCATGATGCTTAATGTTTTATTCATTTCAGTCACTTCACATAATTTGAGTTCTTCTCACTGGGAAGTTCATTTGTTTAAGACATTGGGAGCATTAACATTTCTTGTATCTCCGAATTTTCATTTTAAGCGGAGTTAATTATCCAAAGTCTTTTTATAAAGAATATTTACAGAAAGTTAGGACCGTGCCTTTTCTCTATCAACACAGCTGATCTAAGCCCATCCAACTTGTGTACGTCTTCATGCCCATATTACCAAAGCTCTACTGTTACCTGCTATCTAAGTGCTGTAGGAACCTGGGCATTATATTCTGTTTGGTAGCCTGCTTTCTTAGAAGGGGAAGAAGTTATCTTGTGTTGCTGCGGGGCTGCTGGCTGAATCATTTTCTTTGCTTGCCACCTTCTGGCCCCTGTACTCTGAATGTGTGTCTTGCTGTGCAAAGTCAAAGAACCTATGATGCACTGTCCAAAAATGAGTCAACTGATGTCCCCTTCCTTCAGTGTGGGTTTCAAAGAAAGGGAGATGATGTCATCATGGGAAGGGGGTGCTATGGATTGGTGAAGTCTGTACAACTTATGAACACTGATTAATATTGTGGAGTTGTACTATGAAAAAGTGCTTTGTTATGACTGCCTATATGTATATGGGTCCACCATTGCTGACAGCGCCTGTAGCATGTAGAAAATGAAGGATATTTGTGGTTTTAGATGTTTATTGTTTTGTATGATCTGTAGTCTCCTGTGCTTTGCATCATTAAGTATAAAAGAGGATAGTAGTATTACACTGTACTCTCTGTGTGCGTGGACTGCTTCTGCATGTCCCTGAGAGAGTTAAACTGTAAACAAAATCTTCACACCTTTGGGGTGGAGTTCTGGGAAAAGGGTGTGCTTAGGTTGCTGGGGATCTTGGGTGTCAGTGCTGGTCCTGGAGGCCCCAAGCAGGTGGGCTGAGGATCCTCATTTCCAAGAAGGGGTAGCAGACTGGGAGTCAATGCCCAGAAAATGTGCCAGAGAGGCCAGCCAAGGCCTTCACAAACACACCTCAGGGGATCCAGAGCACAGAGGCCTGGCTTCCCCTCACAGCTGTCTAGTGTGTGGCTGGCAGGAGGCATTTGCTAGGATCTGTGACGGGGGAAAGAAAAGAAATGGGATATTTGAAATTAGTTTAAATTTTAGGAACAATAGGAAAAAAAGAAGATGGTGGAGAAGAAAAAATTGAAGAGATGAGAGATAGGAAACTTGGGTCAATGGCAGACAGAAAGGCAGAGCACAGGCGGATCTTGGCAATAGGAGAGTGAAGCATATGGAAAGCGTCAGCAACAGAAAGGTGCGGACGGGAACCAGACAACAGAAAATGGGCCGCAAGAGTGAAGAGGTGTAAGAGAGAGAGAGAAATAGGTTGAGAAAGAGTGGAGCAACAGGGGCTGAACAAGCAACGTAAGGAGCAAGACAGGAGAAGAAAGTGAATTATATTTGGCATGGCAAATTGCTGCAGATCACGTACACCCACTTGCTCCTAATTTAGAAAATGCCCCACTATGCAATATGTATACTATCACCTCACTCAGTGTAGATCTAAGAACAAGCTCTCATGAATCATGCAGTTCTGGTTGCCCTATCTCAAAAAAGATATATTAGAAATTGGTACAGAGAAGGGCAACAGAAAATGATTAGGGGTATGGAACAGCTTCCATATGAAAAAGAGATTAAAAAGACTGGGAATATTCAGCTCTGAAAAGAGACGACAAACAGCGGATCTGATTGAGGTCTATAAAACCATGAATGATGTGAAGAAAGTGAATAGGGAAGTGTTATTTACCCTCTTTACATAACATTAGAATCAGGGGTCAGCCAATGAAGTTAATAGACACCAAGTTTAAAACAAACATTTGGAAGTACTTCTTCAGAGAATTCACTGTTAACCTGTGGAGCTCATTGCCAGGGGATAGTGAAGGCCGAAAGTATAGCTGGGTTCAAAAAAGAACTAGATAAGTTCATGGAGGATATATCCATCAATGGCTATTAACCAAAAGAGTGAGGGACACAACCCCCTTCCCTGGGTATTCCTAAATCTCTGACTTCCAGAAGCTGGAACTGCTTGATAAGGGATGGATCTCCTGAAAATTGCTCAATTCTGTTCATTCCCTGTGAAGTATCTGGCACTGGTTACAGTTGGAAGATGCAATATTGGGCTAGATGGACCATTGACCTGACCCAGTATGGCCATTCTTATGTTATTCTGCATTGTGGCAAAGCCGTTGCGACTCCATAGTTAAGCAACGGTTCGGTTTTGCACTCGATGCAGGACTTCACCCTCTGTTTTTGTTTGAAAACCACAGCATAACCATGTCAAATTTTCAGCACGTAATCTCAGAGTGAAGCTTGAATTTTCTAAGGAGTTTCAAGTAAATCTGTTAATTACTTTCCTAGTTCTAACTAATTAAAAATTGGCTAAAAAAGTTCATGTTCTGAGTCTCATGACTTTTAAGGGCTCATCTAGTTTACAAAGCACAAACTAGAAAGTCAGAATACTGTAGCAAGAGCTCTTTTAGAGTTATGTAATTATTTTTTTAATTAACTAAAAGAAAGATAAAATCTTCCTTATGTTATCTAGAATCTGAGAATTTGTGGGCAAGCCAGACTGTAGAGAATACGTGACAGGTTAGGAGTGATAGTCACTCTGGGAGATATACATAGCTGCACCATTTGCACTGTAATTCACAATAATCTGAAGTTGCAAAGGCTTATTTTCATTTCTTCTCCGATGCCATCCCATTGATCTTTATGGTAAAAAGTAAAGAGAACAGTTTCCCACCTACTCTTCATGCAGGGGTGGAGAAGCACTAGAAAGGTGTGTTGCCACTGATTGAGGATAGCATAAATCAAAGGAATAAAATGTATGAGTGCCACTTATGCAATAAAGCTGCTTCTGGGGAAATTTTCAGCAAGTGCATTTAACTTTTGTATGGCAAGTGGTCTTGCTTCCATGTATTGATTGTTCAATTGTGCAGAATTTAATTCTGAAATGGAACATTTTGTAACTATTTGAATACAAGTTTCTAGGCAGTGTATCCACATTGCATAGCATCAAGAGTAAAGCAGAACCTCTTTAATTGGCACTTCACTAATCCATATATTTGTATAAATAAGTCAAAAAAAGCCAAAATTTATCCTCACTTCTCACAAAAAAATGTAATAGCAAGATACTATGTACCACAGTAAATTCATATGTACACTGTGGAGATGCATAAATAAAACAAAACTATGCACTTCAAAGTAAGGGAATGAAATATGTTTTGTGATGCATCAGCCTTTAAGTTTTATTCATGTTTGTTCACTTAGGACTAGATTGAAAATCCTTCTTACACACATCAGTGAAAAGTTACTCACAACTGAAGCCAATTGGACTACTCATGTGAGTAACAGATTCACAGTAGGGCCCTTATTTACAGTGTAAGGCTGAGTAATGCATGAGCATTTGCAGGACACAGGCCTAATTTACAAATTCAGTAATTTGCAATGTTAGCGTGAGTGATGAATGATCGTCTATATTCATAACCTGAAACTTACCTGGAAATGAGCTCTGGCCATTATTCTGTCATCTCTCCGCAGCTGACTCAAGTGGAGACATTTTTTCCCCTGGTTATAATCATTTTCTTGTCATAAATAGATTACTGGCTGTTTTGCCAACAAACTGGTGTCCTCTGAGTGATTTTCTCACACCCACAAAGAAGCTAGAAGACCAGCTCTGGGTTTAAACTTACCATTATGTTGTGTACTTTTTTCCCCTGCTGAAAGAACTAGAGTTACTGGTGTCATGACAAATGACCTAAGAACTTTTTTCTAAACCATCCTTACCAGCAAAATCCCCAAGAGCAGTAAATCAGAATATTAAAAAAAATTCTCCCTTTGCAGCCAGTTTTAAAATTAAACACCCACAGAAGTGTTTGCAGGATCAGGGCCTGAAAACTGTATTATGTACAGTCTGTACCGTGCCTTTTTATATAATGCAAAATTAAATACTTCAATCTATGGTGGAGGAATAATTGAATAGCTGAGTCACAGCTTAAAAAGTCTATTACTACATGTCTGCAGGACTTTGACAGTTATAATGCTTTTAAAATTTTCTTTCCAAAATAGATGGACACATTTTAAATACATACATCTCCCTTGATGCGTGGAACCATGATGCCTTTTCCTTGGATTTTTTTATCATCAGTACTACTCATTACATTTTTCTCCAAATGGTTTCATTTGTGCAGGTTTAACTTTGTATTTCCCAGATGATTCTATTAATTGGTAGTAATAGTGGTTGTGGTAGTGTCATTATTATTTGTTAAATGTTAAATTTGTTAAATGTGTATGTTTACGTATGCACGCACACAGGCTTTGCTTATTGAATGCCCCACTGTACAACCCTTACACTTGTTGGTGGCCATTACTCATGCAAATAGTCCCACTGAGGCCAATAGGACTATTTCAATGATTAAGTTCTCATTGATATGAGTAAGGGTTGAAGAGCTAGCCCCGGCTGTACAGTATTGGTAACCGCAAACGTTGAAGCCTGGCAAAAAAAAACCCAACCCTGATATTGGCTTAAAAATCATGAGATTTTTTTCCAAAGGGGTTCTTTTTATTTGCCTTCTGGTTTCTGAGCCTCTGGTGTGTCCTTGCTTCATGTTTTCAAACTTTTCTCCACAACCACAAAGGCTAGAAACTTACTTTAAAATAAAATAAAAATGAGATAATGTTAAAGCTTTACTTGTTGACTTGAAGAGAAGTGATGTTGGTGAAGTCTTACACCTGAGCAAAGATGTCTGTGTGCATGAATGAAATCACAGCTGAACTGACTGAAAAAGATCTCCTGAGTCATCTAGTCCAATGACTCTCAACCTTTCCAGACTACTGTATCCCTTTCAGGAGTCTGATTTGGCTTGTGTAACCCCCAAGTTTCACCTCTCTTAAAAACTATTTGCTTACAAAATCAGACATAACAATACAAAAGGGTCACAGCACACTATTACTGAAAAATTGCTTCCTTTCTCATTTGTACCATATAATATAAAATAAATCAATTGGAATATAAATATTGTACTTGCATTTCAGTATACAGAGCAGTATAAATAAGTCATTGTCTGTATGAACTTTTAGCTTGTACTGACTTCGCTAGTGCTTTCCATGTAGCCTGTTATAAAACTAGGCAAATAGCTAGATGAGTTGATGTATCCTCAGAAGACCTCTGAGTACCCCCAAGGGGTATGCATACCACTGATTGAGAACCACTGATCTAGTTAGTCCCCCTGCTCTGGGGAACTGATCCTGCAACCCATACCCGCATGAGGAGCCCTAGTGGACTACCTCACATGTTTAAACCTGCAGTTCAAGCCCCTGGGGCAGAATTGCCTTGCAACAATCTCTTGACTCTGTTTTGAAAATCACTAGTGCTTTTGTTATTATGTATGCAAACCTCCCTTGGCAGATTATTCCATTGTCAGACTGGTTCTACGGTTTAAAAAATCCTAATATTTAATTTATTTTCTCCCGACTTGGTTTCAGGCCATTAGTTCTTATGTTACCATCCTCAGCAAGAATGAAGTTCAATCATACATTCTTTGCACAGTCATAACTAGTCAGTGGGAGTTTTGGGGAGGATGAGGAATGCAGGACTTGACCTTTAAAAGCACCACTTTCCCATTTGTGTATTATTAATTTTAAAGGTATATTTTTGCCTGCTTGAAAAGACATCACCATTGTTTTTTCTCTAGGCTACAACCAAAGTAATGGAGTGTGAAGGAATTCTCTTCACCCACAACTGTCTGTTGCTTGATTCTCAGTATTCAGTAACTTCCCAGTTAAGGAATATGACTCTGTTTTTTCTTCCTTATTTATGCATGGTTTTGTATTCTGCATTGTTTTTGCTACGTATGTTCCCAATCTTTAATCAGGGTTGCCAGTATGAACCTCTTTCTCCCTGTGGAGTCCTACCGCAATGGCCCACAGCAGTTGATCCAATGCAGAATTGGGGCCCAAATTATGATGACACATTATTTAATTTGGATCATAGCTTTGAGACTTATGTGTTACTTTGATCTTCCCTAAGGGTCTGATCATGTAAAGGGCTTAGCCAATTGCTGACTGGCCTCAATTTACTTATCATAGCCTCAGTCTACTGACTCCAAAAGGAACTGAGACATGTTGATATTTTGGACTGTTATAATTTTCACAACTCATTCACAGTGTTAGAGGGCTTTCCCTTCACCCCCTTCCCTGGTTCTTGTTATGCAGACGGAAAGCAGAAGACCAGAAGTCCAAAGTGCAGGCAATGTGATGTTTATTGGGGTTTAGTTCCAAGCAAACATATTTTGAAGCCCTTCACACCAGTCAGGCTTATCGCTATATGCCGATAGAGTTTTCCCTTCCCTCCCACAACTACAGTTCTATACGCCAATAGAAACCCTTCTTCTAACCCCTAGCTACGCACACCGATGGAGCTCCCTCGTCCCAGTGTTCTGTTTCCAGCTCTGATGCCACAGAGCATTTACCCCGTGTCCCTTTCCCAGCTCTGGTGCTGCAGAGCCTTACCTGTGTCTCTGTTCCTCATTGCCCTATTCCCAGTCCTCCATTCTGCCATTACCATTCTCATTCCCCTTCCCACTCCCCATTCCCACTCCTTCTTCTTATCAGGCCCAAATATACCTGCAACACATGACCCTAGTCACACCCCTTATAACTTATGGTCATTTTCCGTTCTGGAGGGTCATGAGTCGGGGTCTTCATCCCATCCATTTTGTACCCCATGGAAGGGGTAAGAAGTGAGGTTGTGCTCCATTTAGGGGCAGGCATTCCTCTGGTCTTTCAGTGTTTTACCTTCCGCCCCAATCTCCCTTTGCCCCTCCCGACTGGTTGCCTGACCTTGCTTTGAGATAATGAGTTGAGGCAGATGTCAAGTGTGCGCTCATATAGTACCACTCCCACCATATCCTGTAACACTTTCAGCTCCATCCCTTATCTGTCTCATTGTACTAAAAGCCCCATCTGGTTGTGGGAAATGCAACACACAGCATCATTGTCCTTTGTTCTTCACACATATTAGTAAGGATGTAAGAGTATTAAAAGTCAAACCCAAAATTCTCTCTCAGGCTAACAAACAGGTTTATATACTAACCCACAGCAGTGCACAAATTTACTTTATCTCCCTTCACAAGCCATATACCTTCTGAATATTGTGCAATGTTATTCAGTCATTTAAAAAATAGTAAAATGTATAGCATAAGGACACAGCAGAACTGTGCTAAAATCTGTATAAACCTTATAATTAATTGTTGCCCATTATTTGCCTTCTGATTACTGTTTTTACTTAGGTTGTAAACTCTTTGGTGTCGGGGCTGTCTTTTTGTTCTGAATTTGTACAGTACCTAGCACAGTGGCGTCCTGGACCATAGAATCATAGAACTGGAAAGGACTTCGAGAGGTCATCTAGTCCAGTCCCCTGCACTCGTGGCAGGGCTATGTATTATCTAGACCATTCCTGACAGGTGTTTGTCTAACCTGCTCTTAAAAACCTCCAATGATTGAGATTCCACAACCTCCCTAGGCAATTTATTCCAGTGCTTAACCACCCTGACAGTTAGGAACATGGCTGGGCTCCTAGGTGCTACCACAATACAAAGAATAATAAACGCTTGCCTTGTCCCCAAAAAGTCTCTTTGTGATCGGGCATAGCACTCATCCCAAGGCATAAGAGAGAATGAGGCCCCAACCCTGCAAACAGTTTCCACATTGTGTAGCTTTACACTGGAGGGTAAAGGTATGTGCATCCGTAACTGTTTTGCAGGTTCAGAATCTACGACACTACTGTGAGATTAATACCTGAACAGCACTGTGGTTAAAATGAAAAATGGAGTCGTCTTAATAGCAAAGAGCACTATCTATGGACCTATGTTAACTCTTCCATAGCAAAAAGATCTAAAGGGGATAAAAATTAAGTATAATTGTTTTCACTTTCTAACAGTATAATGACATTCCTGTTGTTCACTTATCTCAGGTGTATTTTCTGTGTTTTTCTGCTGCGCCAAACAGCAATTTTGGGATCAGCAAACAATGGCTCAGCTGCACAGAAAGGAAAAACAGAATGGAAATTTAAAAGCAAGCCACTGTATAAGATAAAAAGGCTACTGGGTGACTCAATATACTAGAGCTCTTGCATAGAATTCCCATGGCAGCTGATGCTGCTGATCAATACTTGGTGCTGCTAGTTCGGTCACAAATTGTAACCTCAACGATTAATAGTAACTTTCTCAAGCTCACTGTGCAAGACAGAGAGAGAGGGGGGCACATTTTCACAGTGTCTAATACCTCCAGGAAAGGACAGGAGAGAAATGAACTGAGGAATTTAGTGCAATAAAGCACTGTGCAGCTAACATACGTTGGTGAATTAATGTCAGTGTTAGCAGGGAGTTTCACCATG
The DNA here is from genome assembly GCF_965152235.1 of Eretmochelys imbricata. Classification (NCBI taxonomy): domain Eukaryota; kingdom Metazoa; phylum Chordata; order Testudines; family Cheloniidae; genus Eretmochelys; species Eretmochelys imbricata. The sequence continues at coordinate 14,426,090 of NC_135578.1, forward strand.
GTGAATCTTTCCATGTTCCGAACTACAGATTTGCATCCACATGTGGGTTGCATGGGACATGGATAACAAAGACTCATCCAAAAGGGAAAGAATCATAATCTGTGGGGAAACAGACATGGATTATAAAATAAATAAGGATAAATGGCAATTTATGGCAATAATTTCTTTCATTGTGTGTTAGAACATTATCTGCAAAGCATAATACATTGTCAGTGTTATCTCAAAGAGTTTACTTTGCCCGAGGTGAATGTCCACCAGTACCAGTCCACAATCACCCAAATATTTATTGAACCTTTTGCTTCCTCCAATGTTTTGCTACGCTAGGCAACAGCCTGTTCTGCCTGTGTCTTAGGAGCAGACTTCTACAAATATCTTTTCCAAACCGATGTTCATTTTGTATCTCCCTCAGAAAATAAAATAAATAGCCCTAACATATGCAGTCCTTCCAGAAGAGAATACTAATGCCATTTCATGCACTCTTTCTTGCTAACAGACCTTGAAAACTTCAAGACAAGAACAAGAAGTACAGTGTCAGTCCGACAGGGTCAGGGAATGGTACTGTTGTGTGGACCACCACCGCATTCTGGAGGTAAATCATATTAATAATACTATTTTCAATATTCAATGGCAATTTGCAAGTTTCTCTGTCTCTTGCTCCAGAATAGGGTTTCAAGAGTTCTTAAAGTTTCCATCCAGGGAAGAAGCAGGTGATAGTGTTGGACTGAGAGAATGATCCATCCTGAATGGTTCTTGCTGGGCATACAGACACCTGGGTAAATCTGCTAAGAATTTGGTGTGATAAACCCAGAGAAAGGAAAAAGTTTTAGCATCTAAATGCATGCATGGAGGGAAAGAAACTAATGCAAATGCCAGTGTGTGCCAAAGTGGAGCAGATGAACCTAGATTACATGGAGCCCATAGAAGCCCATCTGTTTATGCTCTGTATGTTTGGTCTTCTGCAAGTTTTCAATAGGCAGAGAAGTAACCAGGTAGAAAAAGGGTGGATCACATTTGAGCCTCTTTCCATTGCATTATTATTTCATTCACAATAATGAATTTCACCCTCAGTGCAAGAGAATTTATATCCTGTGCACCAAGTTTAGCCCTGAGGTGCAAATCCCATTGAAGTTAATGAGATTTGCACCCACCTATTCCAAAGCTAAATTTGACCTTGCATTATGTGGTTCTGAGGCTTTAAATAATGTGGGGAGACATGAAAGGATGTTATCAAGTTAGTGTAACTTCCAAATATGAATTACCTTAAAACATGGTACATAACATCCCCTATATTCTAAATATATTCCTTTTATAAAGAAATATTCAACAGTCTTTAACAGGGAAATGAAAAAGAACACACTACAGTAGCCCAAGTGATTTGTTCTCTTCTGACAGTGTTTGATAGCTATCAAATCCTCGTCCATGATGGGAATCAGCATCATCGATGCTGCTGTTCAGACAAGTTAACAGGGACATTTCAATAAAAACTCAGTGTTTTCTCCGTGGCCAAGAAAGTGGTAGATGGTCCCAAAAAAATCAAGTTTCTAAATGGATTTTATAAACTATGAAGACTATAGCAATTACTTTACTACAACGTCGCTTTAAAAGGGGGTGACAAAAAAAGTTTAGAAAATTCAAAGCAATCATTTTCAACTAAATTTTTATAAAGATCTTTGGTTATATCCTATGTAGATATGTAACGAGTGGTGCCAAAACTATCTTGGTTGGCTGGGTGTTTATACATGTGTGTTTCTGTGCTGCAATTCTCACAAATCAAGCATTGGAAAGATAATTAGTTAGTTGTCTATTATATCATTGATTTGGTATTGGACTTGATTGCAGGCAATGCATTGTGTGCCCAGTAGTCAATGAAGTGTGTCATACAACTTCAGTGTATTGTCACTAATCACTATGATCAACAACCATCTATTTTGGCTGGGTATACACCCAAGTGGTATTTCCAGTAATCCACATATAAATTTTCAGGTAATTTCTCTCTCTCTCTCTTTTTCTTTTTAAATTGTAATCTTGTTTTTAAATCTATGTGCCATTTGAGTCCTCACTCATCAGCTAAAAGTTGCCCAGCTAACCATTTGCCACTGTGGTGTTTTTACTGCTCAGACACAATGAGGCAAGTATTTACTGAGCCCATTTGCTTTTGCCCAGCTGTCAGGAAAGCTTGACAAGTCTGCCAGCCTCCTTTGGCCCCTGGGCTTCACAGTGCCCACCTAGACTGACACTTGAAAGAAACAAAATTTTAAAAAAAAATAGTTTGGAAGGCCCCTGGGTCTGATACTTTAATGACCTGTGTGATCTGCTACTGCTCACAAATCAAGAGAGATTTTAATTCTGAATATCATCTGTAAGCCTTGACCAAACCTTTTGAATCAGGATAAACCCCAGGCAGAAATCCCACTGACCTCTATTGAGAAGAGTAAATATTTTTTGCACCAATGACATTGTTCTGCATTTTAACTTGTTGGGCGCTCTGAAGATTTTCTTCACCAAAGGTACATTCAATGCTGTCACTGTATGGGAGAGGGGGAATGCCATGACAAGGATAACCATCTACCTAGTTTCTGTAACTAGGACACCTTTCGCCTTCATTTTTTTAGGCATTATGCCTCTCCTTCAGTGTATAATATTATCATCAGAATTACAATTTCTGGAATCTCCATGGAAGTACCCATTACAGGGACATGGTTGTTACATCTGCAATCTAAGGCACTTTGTTCCTACCTTAAAGGTTAAATTTGGGACCTACCTGCACCTGGACTGTGCCCCATTGGGGTATCTGCATTTATTAACTGCTAAGTACTCAAGTATATAATGGAAGGATTGGCTCTTATCAGCTCATGTAATCTGGTGTGCCTAAGGTTTTATAGAGATCCCAGATCCCAATGCATACCAGCTTACCCAACTTTTCAGTAGAGATGTGGGGCCCAACACAGATGCAACGAAACCTGCAATTTTAAGGTAGAGGGGCTGTTACTGGAGGGTTCTGCAAGGAAGAAGACCCTGAGGTTGTAGTGGTTGGCATTTGAAAGGTCAGAACTAAGTGTAAGAGGTTGAAGGGTCCGGTAGGAACTTTTCAGTAAAATGTACCCTGAGCTGACTTCTATATCACAAGCCTGTTATCCAATTCATATCCCGAGGTGCACAAAGCCTCCATCACCTGCCACCCACTACCAACTGCTTCAACTTTTCTCTCCCCCCCAGCTACAAAAACCTTGTCTCCCTCCCAGGGACAAGTTTCCTGACTTGATTTCCCCAACTGCAGGCTACACCTCCCCTACCCCTATGATGAGTCCCCTTTAATTTAAAACAAACAAAAAGAATTATTTTTTCACACAACACACAGTCAACCTGTGGAACTCCTTGTCAGAGGATGTTGTGAAGGCCAAGACTATAACAGGGTTAAAAAAGAATTAGATAAGTTCATGGAGGATAGGTTCATCAATGGCTATTATCCAAGATGGACAGGGATGGTTTCCCTGGTCTCTGTTTGCCAGAAGTAGGGAATGGATGACAGGGGATAGATCACTTGATGATTACCTGTTCTGTTCATTCCCTATGAGGCACTTGGCATTGGCCACTGTCGAAAGACAAGATACTGGGCTAGATGGACCTTTGGTCTGACCCAGTAGGGTCGTTCTTCTGTTCTTATGTTTACTTTGAATTTAGCTCTTGACAATGTGGCATAAATTGTTTTGCTCCTCTTTTGGTCACTTATTTAGCCCTAGCCTCCCAGGTGCTCAGAAACCCCTTCATCCCAATTTTGGTGCTGTAGTCTTGGGAGGAGTTTTTTGTTTTGTTTATTTTGATGGGGTTTCTTTCTCTTCTGGACTGTTTTAGTGTTATGATCATGTTGATTGCCATGCTGAAATCAAAGATGCGCTGAGCTTTGCAGGAGGCTGATACTTGATCTGCATTCAAATCTCTGCTTTTGTCTAGAGAAATGCGATTTAAACAGATCTGCTGAGATACTCATAAGAATTACGCATCTATTATAACCGTACCAGTAACTGGTCAGTCTTTGAACCCATTGCTTTGTAAAAATCCTGAACAAACATTACTCTAATACTTAAAATTGGCTTCTTAAAGATATAATAGTTTCAGATAGTTTCAAGGCGTATGTATGAAAATGCCTCTATCAATTTATTTATAATGAGTTCACCATCATAGAGAGAGGCACTGTATACCAAAAATAAGAACAGCATATTACTGTCTGAAGGCACCATCTTCCCCGATTATACCCCATTCTGTCCTCCCTCCTTCCTCTCCCCGTGCTTTCTGTGTGCTCTATGCAGTTAGTTTCTGTGGCTGTATATTGGTTACCTAGGAAACTACTATAGGCTGGAATTTGATAGAAAATGCTACTGGACTGAGTGTCAGAATTGTGGCCTGTGTTTCAAGTAATGCATGAGCGCATGTAAAATCTTGACAATTTTATTATTATTTGTAACATAAAATAACGTTTAGCACTGGTGCCAAATCCATCCATGGTGTAACTACATTGATGAATTTGGCCCACTCTCCCTGCATACACCCGATGCGCACTCTCCCATAAAACCAACGCTACCATCCAGTCTCTCTCCTCACATCATGAACCCTCACAAATTATCACCCACCCCTACCCTGACAATATCATCACCAAGTAAAGGGGCTGCCATTTCCCATTAGGGGCAGGTAATGCGGAAACTTATAAACAAGAGATAAGACACAAATAATGCTATTCACAATTACTCTCTCCTATCCATCAATTAATTCAGCTGCCTTAAAATCAAACCATGCTCCTTCCATACCACCCCGATGAGTCCCATCTCACCCTTACAGAGCATTGCATACCATACCAACTCCTCTGCCACGAAGATTAAATGTGTAAATTAATTTAGCGCGAGCAATGGGAGGGTGAGGGGAATTCCAGGTTATGTGCTGAGGTGGGTTTTTTTTATTTTTTATTTGTTTTTTATTTTTTTTGCAGTGAGGAATTTTGTTGCTATTTTGCAGAGAAAATGGCTGAGATCCAGATTGAACTGTCAGGTGGATGTGTTGTGTGTAAGTGACTCAAAGACCTTCTAATGTAAATGTATTCAGTGATGACAGTAACACTCTAAAGAGCTGATAAAGTTATTTCCCATTACTTGGGTCTGAATATATACAGCATGTAAGAAAAGGCATGTTTTGGTGCCTGTGAGATAAGGACACTCGCTTCTGGTGCCCATCAAGGCAGAAGACTGAAGGTATTATTACTAGATCCACTGTTAGTTTAAATTGGCACAGCTCCGTTGTCATCAGTTGGCCTGTGCCAGCGTACAGAAGCTGATGTTCTAAACCTCTTTCAATAAGAAGAAATGTTACGAAAGGCAAAGTAATTCCAGTCTCTTCTGATCTGGATCCTGGTAATCTCACTTGCCCTGCTTGAAGAAAATGTCATCTTCTTTTTTTTTTTTAACAGGACCTAATTTGTATTTAATATAATTCATCCTGATCAGCAGGAAATAACCTGAAGGAATGGTAGAATTTTTAGGCTGCCAATTGCACATTGTTTCCCAATTGCACTTTAGTTAGCCAACTAGCTTGCTCACAATATACATTGGAAACCTATTAATGATTACAGCACAATTACTGCAGATATCTCCTTTTCCAACTGTGGGGAGATAGAAATGAGTATGAGAATATCTGATGTTCCGGGTGGATACTCTTTCTAGGGATGTTTTATTAGTGAAAAATTATAGCTTCCATCCCAAGGGATCCCAAAGTAGCTTTTACAAACTAAAACTATAGAGATCACTTCATCCAACACTGTAGTTCTACCATCTCTGGGATATAACACAGCAATTGTTTAATGCTTTACTACAGCAATACACAGCAGTTTTAGGCAAGACGTGAAGAATACTATATGTAATTGAAAATACAAGAGCAATTTAGAGAGAGAAAATACAATTATCTGATTTGGAATTTGATTAGGACACTGTGCTTAATGCCATAGCCTGGAAAATAGTGCCATGGACCTTTGATTTACCTGCTGAGGACTAGGGCTGGCCAGAAAACAAGAAATCTGTTTCATGAAAAATCTTGAGATGTCAACATTTGTTTTCCTTTCACATCTAACTCTAGACATTTTGTATTTTTTCTCAAAAAAAAAAAAAAAACCCACAAGAGAGAAACACCCCAGAATAGCCAATGGTGCGGTAGTTAGGAAGTGGGAGACCTAGGTTCAAGTGCTTGTTCTGCCTCATTCAAAATAGGGAGTTGCATCTGGACTTCCTAAGGTAAGTGCCTTAATCACTGCCCTATTGCCTATTTTGAGGTGAGTCTCTCTCCAAAAAGCTTTGGTTTTGACAGATTGGCATTTAATGACAAAAAAACATTTTGTCCAAAAAATCCCAACTACCTCTACTCAGGACAATGGTTTTACATATCATAAAAAAGACCACAGTGCCCCTTAGCACTGTGACTTAGATGGAATAGCACCATCTAGTGAATCATTATCACTAGCACATCCTCAGCTATTCCTTGGAGAAAACTCAGCCATGTAGTGGCCCAGCCCAGCCCTCCTTCACTTGGGAGATCAGACAGGGTGAAAGAAGTAGATGTATGGCACCGGGACAATTTTTTCCCCTTTGTTTCATAGTTAAGAAAAACTATTAATGGTTCATCCTTTTAAAAAAAAACCCAAATGGTTCTACTTCTTTGCTTTCTCCCCTACCCTCATTCCTTTCAGCTGTAGTTTGCTACATGTATGTAAACAGAAGTTTGGTCTTTGGGATATATCTGTTTTTTGAAGGGATTGTAGCTGAGAGCAAAATTATGTTGGATTCCATGTGCTAGTTGAGCTTTGAGCCATTTTCTACCTTAGAGATGCTAAAAAAAAAAGTCAGCTGTCTCTGATTAAAATGCTAGCAGTAATTTATCTTAATGTGAGGCAAATGCTTAACAAGTATTTTCAGCTTCTTAAAGGGGACCAAATACAGTTCATACATAGTCATTTAGACTTTCCAGTGCAAGATGCATTGCAACAATTCTTATTTTAATACAAGCTGGAAATTCACTGAATGAATCCAGTCCTTTTTTCCCCTCCAGCTGAAAAAGAAATGTGTATTTCTTAGGATACATTTTCAGCAGGGAGTCAGCATTTTGTCAGGTCAGTGTATCATAGTGTTATATTGTGTTAAGCAGCATAATGATGCGACATGCTGAAATGCTAAAATGCTGGCTGAGTGCTGGAAATTTGGAAATAGACACCTATTTGGAGCTGAGGAATAAGGGCAGGAATGGATGTAAATCAAACGTTTGGCACTGTCAGATGTTCAGCTCTTGAAACATTACATAGATGGGCACAGAAGATTGGCTTGCCTTATTTATAGGACCCTGTCTTTTAGAAGTTCCCTTTTTTTCCCTTTCCCCATTTATTCACTCATACCTATTAAGCAAGTATAAAATAGGGAAGTAGTAAAACTAAGAATAATAAAAAGCTACCCAAGTCGTCATCTTTGTTCCTTAGCCATTTATCCTATCACATGTATGTATTTCTTCCCAATACTTCTCAGTTCTCTCATCATTAAGAAGTCCATTTCTAATAATTCCTTCATTCATACCACCACACCTAGATCCACTGGTATCGCTGACAAAGTGTTTTTTAAAGATGAACATTAACAATGGCAACGGCGCCAGTAACTTCCATTCTCCGGAGGGGAATCACAGTGTTGAATACACTCTAGGAAAGAGCAGGATTGTAGTAACTACTTCAATCATTTTACATGGTAAACACTTCAGACAAAAGACTACATCTACCTCTGTTTTCACAGCACCTAACAACATTGAGTTCTGATTGCAGCTTCTGTGTGCTACCATCAAATTAACTAGTCAATAATAATAAATCCTAGTATCTCCTGCTAAGTACATTAAAAACCAATGGCCATTTTAGGAAATGTTTGGGTGGCTTTTTTGATGAGACAGGTTGTGGGTATTCAGCGTTTCTTGGGATCAGCCCTATAATTTGGAGGTAGCAAAAATAGTACTTATAGTGCTTTACATTTTCAAAGTACTGCTAGATCAATACCCTCTGAAGATGAGCACGCTCCATAGGGGATGAGACCCCCTTGGAAATATTTGAGGGATCCTTTCCCTTTAAATGAATTCCAGTACAAATCTCCATATTTAATATCTTTTCACTAATTCATGTCGAATCAGTGCTAATACACTGGTACTTTATTCTGTGCATTTATGGAAATTGGGACATTTAACTGTCACATTTACCAGATGTATGTTGTTGCTGAGCGCTGCATTACCTGCTATACAAATAGTAATTTAATTTTTGAATACTTGCTAACAATATCTCTGCCATTTCATTATGAGACTATAGATTAAACAGTGACATTGAACTGTTTAAATTTGAGCCGGCTTCAATTGCACTGAACACTAACAGCCTCTTTTTGTAACTCTTGCAGCCTGTAGAATGTAATAACTGCAGGGACACAGGACACACTCTTGTAGTAAAACCCACAGGAGTGGGATGGAGGGCCCAGGAAAGTTCATGAGGTTGTCCTTTTGGTGTTCTTGATGTATGATCTCCTTTCAGGGGCAGTGCACATAGGAAGATGGGTCAGGCAGCTTGCCAACATCAATGACCCATGGGGGAGTGTAAATTCCGCCACCTGCTTCTCTGACCTGTTCTGTTTTGGGGTGACTCCCTTCTTTCTGGAATCAAAGCACTGCAAGAATCAGATCTGCATTGCCTGCCCCACCTGTATCTGTGCTATTCTTCATCTCCATGAGGAGAGGACAGTGTGGAATTTAAATACATATCAAAGCATCAGTTCTGGTTGATTTTGCCATCAGTGTTCCTGCCATCTGCAAATCCTGTCAGAGAAGGTAATTATTGTGTGCCCTTGATATGTTCCTCCCATCATTGAGTCCTGACAGAGAAGAGTTAGCTGCTGCTGCTGTTGTTGTTATTTATTACATGCAAAAGAACTATATTAAAAATTATGAAGGTTGCAAAGTCAAGCACTCAAAAATTAGGAAATGCCAGAATTAAGGTTGCCTGTGCAACTTTAATTCACCCCCTCATCTGCATGCATTATGATACTGTCTTTAATTACATGATCATATACAACTTTTTTCCACAGGATCCCAGCCTCATTTCCTATACAGGATTGCTGAATGCTGTGTAGTGAAGGGGGCTGTTGTCTGGAGGACCCCTACATTATTCGTTTGAGAAGTTGGAAGGTGTTTAGTGAATGAGGCAGGATACTGCAGAAAGAGAAAAGACAGTTGCATGGTTGAGGCAGTTGAATGATGCCCTGGAGAACTGGGTTCTGTCCCTGCCTTTTCCATAGAGTTCCTGTGAGATACCAGTCAAGTTACTTAAACTGGTCTTTTTAGGGGTGATCACTAGTTGTATGGTCCTCATATTCTGAATGCCTGACTTCAGACCTTGGGCGTGATTTGCAGGAGTGCTGACAACTGTAACTGAACTCAGCGGGAACTCCGCTGTGAGTTTAAATAGTGCTTATATAATCCAAAGTACTCTGCAAAATCAGGTCCTACGTGTATCAAATTGGGCACCCAAAATTAGTGAATACTTTTTACCTTTCTCTCTCTGTGCCTCCATTCACTATCTGTACTAAGGATATAAAAGGTTAATCGGTTAACCAGTTAACCAATAAACATTAGGTTTACCATTAACTGGATCTTAACTGTTTACCCTGGTGGCCAGCCAGAACTGTGTTGGGCCAGCGGACCAGAGGAACCCTAGCCTCGACAGGACCCCAGCTGCAGGTGGGCTGGCATGGACCCAGCCACCACGGGCGGGCTGGCAGGCCGGACGGGCTGCGCAGCGGGACCCCAGCTGCAGTAAGCTGGGGCAGCCCCGGCTGCAGCAGGTGAGCTGGGGTGAGACCCCCGGCCGCGGTGGGCCAAGTGGGCTCTTGCAGGATCCCAGCCTCAATGGGCCGGGCAGGCTGGGATGGTCCCAGCTCCAACCGTACCAGGCCATGCTGGAGCAGCCCCAGCCACGGTGGGATGGGCAGGCGGGACCCCATCCCCAGCTGCATGGGACCATCGCAGCCCACATTGGGACCCCAGCCAGGCCCCGGCCCCAGCCAGGCCAGCGGGACTCCAGCCTCTGCCACCCCGCGCCGCCCCACCTGAGTGACCTCGGTTAATGGTTAACTGGTTAAACGATGTAATTTAAATCATTTAGTCGGTTAACATTTTTAACCGATATTTACATCCCTAATCTGTACGGTGGGAGTATGAAAATAATTTTCATTATTGTGCATGAAGCACTCATATTCTATAGTGATGAGCACCACAGGAAAGCCCATGAGGAAATTAATAGTTCTGTCTTCAGAGCCGGGCTTGAATAATGTGACGTAAATAAGGCAGAGGCCATGCGTTGAGCAACATGGAGAGAACAAAATACGGACTGTCTGTTCTGTGCACTGAATGGGGCAGTGTTGCTGCACAAATACACAGTATGAGATCAAATTAATCTATACCCATAAAGGGGCCAAAGTAAGGTTGCACAGCCAACTTTAATTCTGGCAGTTCCTAACTTCAGAGTGCTTGACTTTGCAACCCTAATAATCTTTTAACATGGGGTTTTGTGTGTGATTTTGTGCCTCTTAAAAAAAGCAAACTGAAAAACCGGAAATTATATCGTGTGGCATCATATTGATACCCACGTAGATAATTAGCAGGGGTGAAGTCTTTAGATCTGCCACACCGACCTCTGCCACTTAAACTAATGAAATAACTGATAGCAGTAGTAGGTAGTTATTCTCCATGTAGGCCAGCTCTAGAGGGAGATGGGACTTTTGCCAGTGGGTTTCACAAATATCTGCTGACAGAGGAGGGTGCAATTCAAGACTCTGGAAATGTGTGCATTCTAGTGGGCACAGACTCTTCTGACCACAGGCATTGACTTTTATTTTTCCCTGTGGGTGCTCCACCCCCGCTCCGCCCTGAGGCCCCACCCTTGCTCCGCCTCTTCCTGCTCCCACTCTGGCCCCTCCCAAGAGACTCCACCCTTGCTCTGCCTCTTCCCACCTACCCTGAGGCCCGTCGCTGCTCTTCATCCTTCCATCAGCCGCCCAACAGCTGATCTGTGGCACAGCTGAACAGTTGATGGGTGGCCCCACCCCTATTTTTTTTCTGTGGGTGGTTGAGCCCTGGAGCACCCCGGGTAGGCACCTATGCTTCTGACCATTGCCCACAAGCTTGGCCCTTCTGCCCTATTCCCCCTAACATTTCCCTATCCCAGTCTTGTCTGTACCCTACCACTAGCTCCTCATCACATTCCTATTCTCCTTGCCTACCCAGGCCCAGTCTTCGCTCCTCAGGCTTCTGATCCCAGTCCCTGTCTCCTTGCCCAGAAAATCCTAGTCTTACCCCTGCACACCTCCCATCCCACTCTTCCCCAAACAACCACTCCCAGTATCAGTGCCCAGCCAGTCCCATTTCTCTTCCCTACTCCCTGATGTGTCTCTGTTTCCCTCCAATTTCCCATCCCCCCTGCCCCACATTCCCCATGCCCACTAGTTCCCAGTCCCAGTCTCCCTCCCCAGGTTTCTCATCCAATTTGTGTCCTCGCCACCCTCAGTTCCTTACCCCAGGCTATGCCCAGCCAGTGCCTATTCTCCCCTTGTATCTCCTGGCTCCTTGGCAGATCTATTTTCCCTCCTTCTCCACACCCCACTGGCTCCCAGACCCATCCCCCACCTGTTTTTTCATCTGATCTCAGTTTCTCCCCTACCCCATTGCATTCCCTGGTTTCTCAGTCTCTGCACCATGCAACCCTCCAGTCCCAGGCTCCTTGTTCCAATCCACTATCCCAGTCCTCCCCCACAAGAGCCTAGATCTGTCTCTTGCCTCCCCCTGAATTTGAAGCAGATGGTTTCTTTCTCCATGCTACCTAGGTATCAGAAGGAATTTACTGAAGACACAGGAGAGACAGGCTTCCTGCTCTCAGTCCTTGTGCCCAGCCGCATCCCGGCCCAGAACAGCTGTTATGGAGGAAGGCTGGCTCCATCCCCATATCCCTGGGCTGGAGCACGCCTCAGTCATTCTGTGAATACGGTGCATGTGCTGTCCAGTCATGTGCAGGAAACCTGAGGGGATACAGCATGATCAGTCACTCTCTGAGGATGGTGTGTACACAGTCTGGTCACACACAGGAGCTGTGAGGGGATGGAGCAGGCTCAGTGAGGATTGCAACTTCAAAGCTTTTAGCTGTTAGGTTCTAGAAAGTCTCTACTGAGCATGTGCGAATTGTGATTTTTTTTCAAAGGCTTATAACTTTACCAGATCTGGACAGATTTTCATGAGGATGGCAAGCAGCACATCTGTGGCACAAAGGCCACCCACATGACAGATTTCATGTGGCTGCTGCAAAGTATGGGGGTACTAGAGCTTTCCAAAGAAAGGATAGCCGTGGTTTTTTATTTTTAATATTGAAAACATTATTTTCCCTAGCCTCATTCTCATAAACAGCAGTACTCTTTGGGCTGAAATTTTCCAGAAAGAGTCAGCCCAAGGTAGACAATTGGCATGGAAAGTTTCAGCCCAAATAATTCAAGTCTGGTAAAATTATAAGCAACGGAAAACAGGAGTTTATAATTGAAAGTAGAACCCCACCTATAATTATTTGTATTGCGGTAGCACCTCATAGACCCAGTTGCAGATCAGCATCTCATTGTGCTAGACGCTGTACAAACACAGAACAAAGAGAGTCCCTGCCTCAAACAGTGTGTAGGGAGCTCCCACTACAGGCTTTTGAGGAGACTGTGGCTCAGCCACAATGAGTCATTCTCCCCCTCTTTTGCCTTTAGGGCTTTTCTTCCCCATTTTTGTTTCATTTGCTCACCTCCATGCCTCTTGATAAGAGGAGCCACATAGGCCTATTCCCAACACTTGTGGGAACATCCTATAAAATAATAAAGATGAGACTTCTAAGATGTTATAAATATTACTTTAATCCAGCTGTAGAATTCAATAGCAAATTCCATAGATTGGTTTATATGTTCTCTCTCTGTTTTATTTATGTGGTTTCCCATGGCCATAGCACCTCACAATATTTAAAGGATTTAGCCTCACAACACCCAGCTTAGGTTCAGGAGTGTTGTTTTGCCCATTTTATACATGGAGAACTGAGGCACAGAGCAATTAAGTAACTTGGGCAGCATCACACAGGAAGTCTGTGGCCGAGCTGGGAATTGAACCCAGGTTCAGTACACCCTAAGCACTGAACTATCCTCTCCCTCCCATCATTTCTTTAGAAATTATACCAGATTATCAAACAGCTTCAGTGGAGTTATACAGATTTACACCAACGAGAGGATCTGGCATAGTATTTTCAGTTAAATGCTATAGTATTTACCCATCAAAGAGACTTTAAAAAGATCATTCTAAATTTGTATCCAGAATCTCACAGGAATTTCAGTGCAACACAACCCTGAGCTAAACCTGATCATTTCATAGATTGATCGGTGTTGTCTGAACATTGACAGAACGAGGAGTAATGGTCTCAAGTTGCAGTGGGGGAGGTTTAGATTGGATATTAGGAAAAACTTTTTCACTATGAGGGTGGTGAAACACTGGAATGCGTTACCTAGGGAGGTGGTAGAATCTCCTTCCTTAGAGGTTTTTAAGGTCAGGCTTGACAAAGCTCTGGCTGGGATGATTTAACTGGGAATTGGTCCTGCTTCGAGCAGGGGGTTGGACTAGATGACCTTCTGGGGTCCCTTCCAACCCTGATATTCTATGATTCTATGAGAATTCAGCTATTTTTCTTCCACCTTGTTCTGTTAGAACTATAAAAGAGGTACGTTTTACTAATTAAAATAGAAATATGCACTCATGTGTTCAGTTCCGTATGCTGGAAATGAAGCTCATATATTCGTATCTAGTCACTTATTTTCCATTTAGGAGCCTAGCTTTAGGTACCGAATTTTAAAATATTGGGTTGATTAGTAGGGCTTTATTTGGAAAAACAAGATTTAAAGGAAAATGAGTTGACACCTTGTTCTTCGGAAGTATTGTATGCATACATGTTACGAAGATCCACTTGCATATTTCCATCTTCCCAAGGGGAAGGGAGTTATTAAAGATCAACCTGTTCAAAGAACTCTTAACTATCTCAGAACATTACTTCTGATGGAATTGCATTTGTAAGCTCTGTGCCTTTGAGCTGATACGTTGACAGGGAATTATTTTCACATCTTTTTCACATAATGGATGAGCTGCTAAAGGTTCTGTCTTTTTTTGTTCTCTCCTGACTTTTTCAATAGCTGAGAGAACTTTTGGTTCTGTTGCACAGCTTAATCAAGTAGAACTAACTAAATTTTAGCGTTTGACAGAAGAGATGGCAATTTTGATTTCATCTCAATCTCAACCTTTCATGCTATATGGTAGGTAGTGAAGTGCAGCTGCCAGCCCTGTTTTCAAAATACACTGTGAATTACAGCAACAAAGTTCTGCAGAAAAGTCCTCAGCACAGGGTGTCATTGGTTGGGGAAACACACAGAGCCGGCCTTACAAGTGGGCGACGTGGGTGACTGCCCAGGGCACCATGGTCAGGGGGGAGCCGTGGTCAAGAGGATGCTGGCACACGGGCAGGGCAAGAGGCAAGTGCCCACCGGCCAGGTTCCACTCCCCACTTGCGGATGGCTTTGTTGGCCCACACAAGGTCCTGCTTGGCAGAGGGAGTGAGTAGGCTGGGACAGCTCCCAGATAGGGGAGGAGCTGAAGTTGTGAGGGGCGTTGTTACAACTTGTGGTTGGGAACGGTCTGTCCCAGGGTTGAGCTGTGGGAGCCCCAGCAGGCCTGGCGGAGCACCTTGCAGGGCAGGATGGGACCAGGACTGGCCATGTGCCGGTCTGCACTGGACTGGGGGGTGAGGAGAGCACCCGGGGGAGAGCTACTTCCACCCTGTGTCTCCTGCACTCACCCCAGGCTGCCTGGCACAGCTAGGGTGAACAGATAGCAAGTGTGAAAAATTGGGACAGAGGTGGGGTGTAATAAGTGCCTATAAAAGAAATCCCCCGAATATCAGGACTGTCTCTATTAAATTGGGAATCTGGTCACCCTAAACACAGCCTGCCTGCCAGGGTAGCTGCTCACTCGCTCCCAAAAGCCCGTGGATCAGGGGAGGATGAGGTGTGCCCAGGCTAGTGGTAAGCGCTCCTGGGGGCACACAGCAGTGTCTGAAGTTGGGCAGCACTGAGGAACAGAAGTAGCGGGGCTCCTGGGCAGGTTTATGGCAGCTCAGGGAAACAGATCCTGTGCCAGGTGCATGCTGTGCTAGGCTTCAGTTCGTCCCTCGCAGCCCTGCCATCCCTCCAGCACTTCACACGGTCGCCAGCCTGATGTTCTTGCCGGGGTGCCCGTGCAATGGTCTCTGCTGAAGGGTACACACAGTCCCGACTGTAACTTAAAGCTTCTCCAGTAAATTCAGGTGTGTGACCATACTGTGTATCTGTACTTGACTCAAAGAAAGGGTGCCAAAATACAAGTTCGCCCAGGGCACCATTTTCCCTAAGGCCAGGCCTGAAAACACATTTGTCCTCACCTGAATTTTTTGGAAAACAATGACAGTCATTTCATGGGCTAAAACCAATACAGTGTTTTTGGTTGTAATCATGAGGACGATGAACTGTTGTGTGAAATGAATTATTTTTTGCCTGTGCAATCATCTCTGCATGGATCATGTCCCAGAGTTCTCCCTCGCTTACCCAAGCCTGCTGAGGAGGAAGTAGGGCGGGGGAGGAAAGCAGGAAAGTTGAGCAGGACTGTTCAGTTGGACTCCCTGCAGACAAGGGTAAGGTACCACTCAAAATAAGAAGGGGTATCACAATCTAGCCCTTTGTCCCTGGGACAAATCCTGGGTATCACACTCTGGCACCAAATATTTGCCTACCATTCATTACCTCTCCCCCATCCACCAAAAACAATGGTCACACAAGATGCCATTTATAAAGGGTTTATAAATTATTAATAGCCGTCTCAACAAATGTTAGAGTCCGAATGATCAAAAAGTTGTTTATAACAATGGCTAATAACCATTTGTAACACCTTGTTCTGATAACGTTTATAACCATCTGTTCATATGCTGCTGATGTCTGTAACATCTCGTCGTCATTGTTAACCCTTTGTTAACCATTTATAAATGGAATCTTAATATAATGTGTGGCCCAAAAAACCCAAGGTAGTCAAAGAGAATGCGCCAAGGAAGTAAGAAGTAGAGTGAGGAAATAGCCCCTCTAGTCAATATGGAAGATCAAACATGCCAGTCAGTGTCCACGGGGAAATGAGAGATTGTTTAAGTGTACTCAGAGTGGCATTAATTTATCCTCCTTTCTCTGAAACCCTCATGCAGGGAACATGGAGAAGAGCTTGGAAGAATAGGTCCAGCCATGGTTCGCTGTGACCTGACCTGGGATTCGTACCATGTTATTTCTAGCTCTCATGGAGGAGTGGGATGCTGTATTTGGAAAAGTGCTACTTTTTTATGTCACTTGGGATCAGAATTCTGCTTATTTCCTTTGTTTACATAGAGAGGATCACAGGATGTCCATACATTTTCTATTTTTGTGGCTCTCATCTCCCCTAACAAAAGTTTTTGAAAAGGAATTTTTTCTGCAGGAAAAAATCTGTATATGTCCAAAAAGGGACTTTGCAATGAGCAAAGTCATTAGAATGGGCCAATTTAAAACAGACAAAACCAAAGCAGCCTGCATCAATTACCTGAGTTTAATATTAAAAGTTATCCTAAAAAATCACAGTGTTCTATTCGGTCAAATTAATGGAGAGACTTGATTAGCTGGTTTAACTGCTGAATCTGTGAAAAATCCATTGTTGACTGTGGAGGAGATTGGAATGAAAATGTGATCATTCCTTGGTGCCTGGGGGAAAAAGCAGCTATCACTAAAACTGCTTGAATTAGCACTAATGAGAGAGCTGCTGCCTTGAAACATTTAGGATCTCAAAAGGTGAACTTCCATCTGTGCCATTGAGACATGTGTTTACTGAGGTGCATGAAAGATGCAGTGAGGGAAGACAGAACAGAACTGGAGTTGAAATAGCTAAACAAATCCTAGCCAAATGGCAGTGTGGCCTATTTCAGAGATCTACGTGGGGACAAATCAGCTATCTTGTGACAAGAGGACCACTTTGCACACACACACACTCCTTATTGAACTAGCACTCCCACACCCATATGTTTAATATTGTCATTCTGGGTTACACTTCCTGGAAGCTGGTGGGCAAAACCCTAACCTTCATTCAGAATAAATGTAAGAAAACGGTCAGGCTCTTTTATACAATAGATAGCCGAAACAGTAGAAGACGCTGCCCAAAACAAGTCATGCTGAGCTGGTCAGAGGCAGAGCTATGTTGGTAGAGGTTTTTCGCTGGTAGTCATTTGTTGGAGGTGGGGGGGGGGGGTGTGAGAGAGAGAGAGAGAGAGAGAGTGAGAGAATGAGAGAGAAGATGCAACCAGAAAGACCACTGAAGGAGACCGAGACGGCAGCAAGGAAGCATCAGACACGGATGCAGAAGAATTGGTACCATGACCCTGAGAAAAAGCTAAGAGAAAGAACTTTGGGCTAAGTGCAGGCTGGAAAGGGGCTTAAAACTGTGAGCAAAAAACCTGTCTCCTCATGTTCCAACTGCGTTTAGGGAAACAGGATTTTGTGTTCATTCTTTGTAATGAAACATGATTTGATCCATCATGGATTTCCCCCCTAACGGAAACAACCCACAAGATCCTACATTTTGTCCAATCGCATGGATCAAAAATAGTTACAATATTAGAGACTGCACCCAATACAATAGAGTCCTGGTCCATGACTGAGATTCCTAGGTGCTATGACAATACAAATAACTAATACAAAAAAGTGCTCTCTAGTCTGGGGAAAACATATTTGGCTCTGAAAGCCATCAAGTGACATATTGCAGGCAGAGAACCCAAAAATTGCTGCTCCAAATCCTGCACGCTTCAATATGAATTTTTGGGCCAAATCCTCAGCTGCTGTGAATGAATGTAGCTGCATTGAAGCCAGTGGTTGAAATCCCGTGTACCAGGTGCAATCATTTATCAACAGAACAAAATTAATGTAAGTTATCTCATTAGATACTAGTATTACAGATTAGCCTGTAAACAATGAGTCAGAATCAAGAATCCATTGCTGGACAGTCCTGCAGCATTTGCATCAGGGCAGTATTTGGAAACAAATACAAGCTATAAATCATTTACCTTTTTGTACTTTTCATTGTCTGTTCCTTTATGAAAATCAGTTTAAAAAAATTACAGAAAAAGAAGGCCATTGCTGAATGAAATATGACATTACAGGGTTAGGAAACCGTACCATCGAGCATAATTCTATATTCTCTCTGATTCAGCATGTTGAAGAAGTGTCCTGATCTGCCAGACAGGTTTCTTGAAACTTAAAATCACTCATAAAAAACTCTACTCTAATTTAAATTAGATGGGTTGAAAGTTGTAACTTCCATTTAAAGTATATGGTCCATCATTTATGTTTTATATGCAGCCTGTTTAAATTATTAAGATCAAGAAGTAAAAAGCTTCTCAGGAGATAGACATGGATGAGATTAAAATTAATCCTCCATAATCCTTGTTTTAAAACTGCTCATTCAGTGTGTTTACATGTTTATCAATTTATTTAAAGATGGGAGGGAAATAGATTAATTTTTTTTGGTTTTGGAACTTCTTTTTTAAATGTCCCATCACATATGTGTCCTTTAGCATTTTACTGGTCTATCACCTGTTCAATTCTAACAACGTTACAGTTAAGATTGTTTTGTTGTTGTTTTGTTTTAATTGGGAATTCTAAGAAATTGTAAAACTCTACTTTTGTTTACACTGGTGTAAATACAGTTTACTTTGGATTTACACTTCTTTAACTGTACGATCTTACAACCCTTACCAAAGTAAGTAATTCTGATTTCAGTGGGGTCAACTTTTGTGAGCTGGAGTTGCAGAAGTGGGCCATAACTGAGAGTAGAATTTAGCTCAGATGTTTGGAGCCAGTTGGTGTAACTGAGTAGCACCTTTGACTTCAATGGAGCTACACAGATTTATACCATCTGAGGATTTAAAAAATTCTGTTTATGAAAGGAGGGAATACATTTGCTTACAGTTTCCTCTTACAGCTGCCCTATTCCTCTGCAGGTTTAATATATATGATGTTCTGGTAGTGTAACCCTGCTATGTATAATTTATGCATGATTCTTGTAGATTTTTACCCTTCAGTCACTTAGGAGCTGCAACTCTTCATGCAGACTAATGATCTCCTGCTGACTGACTGCCCACTTGCAGTTTTGTCTTCAGCACATCTGTCAGTGCAGCTTCCCCAGGGATCTGTATTCAAGTTTGAAACTCTGACACATGTGCATTAACAACCCAGTGACTTTTCTTGTTAATAACTGACTAAATCTTTGAAAACAGCAAGTTTCCTACCGAACACTTACTATTTTCCCTTATATGCCAGTTGGGCTCTTGGACTGTCACAAGATAGACAGCAAGGGAAAAGACATCTGGCATACGTAACTCATGCTGCATTCACAAAACTAAAACATAAGTGATTCATCTCCCAGGTAAAGACCCTGGACGATATTGAAATAATAAGGAACAAGACATTAATGGATTTTTTTAATTCTTTTTTGGTGATGGCTCATGACAGCGTTTAAAAACAAACAAATAAATATTCTGAAAGTTGGGCATGTGCTTAACTACCTTGCTAAACTGGGGTCTATACTAAATGAATATTGAAGGGAGGTGACTAATGGCTGAAACCTTTCACCGCTGAGTAAATAGACGCAGTAAGTTATGTTGTGACCATTTTGTGGTCTATATACAGTACATTAGAGACCTGAGTCCAGTTACTAGTGTACTTCTGGTCACATCACAACCACACACCTCCTCCCATAATAATTTGAACTTTGCTTGGCAATCTCCCACAGAGATGTAAAAAAAGGGCAGAGACTGTGAGCAACCTTCAAGTCCTCAGAAGCAGTCCTTACAGAACACAAAGCACATGAGTGGGACAGTTGTCTGTGTACATGTACCCACATATTATATATGCAAAACACTAGACTGGTGCATCTCCAATCTTGCAATTAGATCTGCTTGCTCCTGTAGAGTCCCATTTAAGTTAACGGCTCTGACAGCACAGTCGTTTATGCACATAGAGGTAGTGTGTTAATCCATGTGGAATAAGACGAAGGCAAAATCTGACCTCAATTAAAAAACAAAATCATGAGCAAGGTCATGGCACTGTGAAAACCCAAATTTTTACATTCCCTCTGTGTGTAAATGTGTAACCTTAATATTGTATGAACATGGGATAATTTCCATGATTTTTTAAAAAGAAAACAGAGAAACTGCCCAGCTTAAAAATAAATAAAGTTTTAACCCCCAAATGCAGAGTTTTTTCAGAAAACAATGTGTCTTAGTAAAGTATAAATGTAACTTTACTTACAGCAATTAAATCCAGCTCATCAATATAATGTTATTTTAGCATGCACGTTACAGTAGCATCAAAAATGTAATGCAATAATAATATCTATACAGATATCAAATATTTTTGGTAGTCTGATATTTCCTAAAAAGGACATCTCTCTCATACTGTTTTGCTAAATATTTCAGCCTTAGAATTGATATTAATACACTTCAGTAAGAAAATTCTCCACAACCAACTTTCTTTTAAAGGTTTGATCTAATCTCTTATAGCTACAATAAGAGGCTGATCAAAGGTAGTGAAAGCGTGGTATTAAAGGATTAGCTAGGTCACATTGAAATATGTTTTAAAACAAGCACGGGGCCTTTAGATCAGGCTCAGCTCGAGCAAGCATACAAAAGTAGGGCTTTAAGCTAACTCTCCATGACTTTAAATAGAAAACAAACTGACTGATTAAATCTGTGAATCACTCTTTAAAGTGATATTATTTATAGTTTATATAGTACACATAATAACTTGGGAAATATAAGTAATGGTTGAATTATGTAAAGGACAAATATATTCTAGAGTTAAAAATCAATTTTAGTATCATTTAAGTACATAACTAACTTGAGGCATCTGGACTCTCTTTTGACTTAAGGCCACAGGTAATTAGCAGCCACGGTCTGGTCCTCCTAATCATTTAGTCTGTCCTATCTTTATTCTTGTTCTCTCCTCTTCCTATTTACTACTGACAAGATCTACCATTGAGACACCTTATCTCTGCTTGGCTGAGTGGTTTCTTTCTATGCCACTCTGTGGACCATATCATGCTATTATTCTTTTAAGGAAAATTTCCTGACTAAAATGAATGAGGAAGTGCAGATCAAAACCAGAGAGAACCATATGGCCCCATGTATAGTTCAATAGGAAGTGCTGTGAAACCATCTTGGCTTGAATAGAAGAGCAAGTATTTTCACATAGAATGTAATTGCTAATATAGGGGTTTTGATCCACTCATGAATGCCCTGTGCTGGTTTTGTGGCCATGACTGGATGAAGCTGTGTGACACTGTATGACACTGTACAGTCCCCATGCAGTAAAGTTTGCCTGAAATCATTATTTTAACATTAAGAGACAGCTTCATACGGAAAGACACAAGGGGTGCAATTTGCAACACTTGTGCCCATTGTAGTAGCCGGGCTATGTGGGGTTTGGCTCGAGGGATACCTACCCCCAGAAGTTCTGTTAAAGGAGATCAGCTTTAAATTCCACAGACCTCTCTACAGAGTACATCTGCTGACTGGGCCTGTCCCATCCTCTCCCAACTTTGGGGTCTCTGTTCCAACCAGATACAGTCCCCTCCTCAACAGAGTAGGGTTTTGGACAGTATTAATAGTTATATCTCCACTCTAGGGGAGAGCCATTGGTCTAGTGCCAGGAGCAAACTGAGCCTAGCTTAAACTAGACCTGCAAAATATGTGTGTAATGAAACTGGCAACCAGGGAAAAATCATTTTTTTAAAAATTTTATAACAATCCAAACATTGGGACTGGATCATCAAATATTTCCGAAATCTTTTTTTTACAACATTGGGTTGATTTTTCAAACAACCTTCAAGCAAACAAATTCTGAGTGAATGTGAGACAATTCATGGTTATGACCCAGAGTCAGACCAAAAAATGTAGTGGTGTCAACTTTGTGAATTGTGAATTGACACTGGAAAAAACGTTTGCTAATTGAAATTACCAACCAGGTTTTTCACAGCTATAGAATTACTTATCTTCTGGGCCACTGACCTTCCTCTCCCCTCCAGTTGGCCCCAGAAATTAAGTAAAGAAATTAAGTTGAAAACCCAGAGAGTTAGATTAATTGGGGCTGAGACAATGTTCCCAGAAGATACAGGTTCTGGAGGCAATTTCTGGTTTGTTAGGTCAGCGTACCTGTAACAGACTGACAATATCCTGTATTATCCTGAATAAACCTTATGGAACTAAGTTAAACTTTGATAAATTAAATTTAACATCTTTGGAGTTCATTGTATTAGAAATACAAATGTTTATGTATTACTGTGAGATTGTATAGAATTGCTTTAGCAGGAAGACAAGATTAATTCTATCTCTGGCTGGTAGTAGGAACTTCAGAAGTCTTTTTTGGAACAATATGTATGAGGTGGACTTCTAAGGAAGTATTTTTGGGGGAGGGAAATGCAAGTTCTCCCCCCAGAAACCAACTTTTGGAAGAGAGAGACCCATTGTGTACTAATTACCTCTTCTGAAAACTCCAGATTAAAGACCCCTGAACTGTATAAAGAATGAAGTGAACAGGTTATGAATAAGGCCATCATTTAGTCACAGAGGTCATGGCAGTCACGGATTCCATGACTTTGCCGGAGCTCCGTGACTTCTAGGGCTTCAGGAGGAGGAGGCGGGACTGTGCGCCCCTGCCCTGCAACTGGGGCTGGCTGGAATCAGGAATGCAGCTTCCTGGGCTTGGCAGGGTCCACGCGCCCCATCCCCGTGGCTTTCACCGAAGGCTGCAGCTGGGGTCACATGCCCCCCATGCGGCTTCCCAGGGCCATGTGCCTCCCCTCTCCCCACACTGTGGCTGCGGCTGCAGTTGGGCATGTACCTCTGTCCCGCAGCTGGGCCAGCACTGGAGCAAGGGCTGTGTGTCACCCATGGCTGTGACCCCTGCTGCGGCCACTGGAGTTGGAGCTTTGCCCCCTGCCATAGCCCAGGGCTCAGCCTGTCAGTCTCCCCCGGTATGGGACTCCATTCCTCCCCCTACCTAGCCCTGCCCCTGGTTATTTTTAATAAAGTAACGGACAAGTCACATGCTCCATGAATTTTTGTTTATTGCCCATCACCTGTTTGTGACTTTTACTAAAAATAACGGTGAAAAAATCTCAGCCTTAGTTATGAGCGTGCTTGTTCTGAGCTGAAGCTGTGATGAACTGGTAACCACAAGGACACTCCTAAGGTGCAGGGTTGGAGGACTTATCCTGTCAGAATCCATGTTAGAGTTTGGTTTAACTCTGGTAAGCTTATTAGCATGCATGCAGGTTCTTTTATTGTTTTAATACATTTTCTCTGTGATGCTTTTACCTTAAGAATAAAGTATGCTTGCATAGGAAGCCTGTGTGGGTACATATCTGTAGCCCTTACACCTGGTATCTGTCTCTAAAGAAAAAGCAAGCCGTTGTCCTTGGGCAACCCGGCTGTGATGGGAAATACACAGAGAAGTCAGGGACCTGTGCAGCCTGGGAATACCCCAGTCAGAAGAGAGAGGGATGCAGGTCTCCACCCAAGAGAGGCAACAGATGGGGACCTAGAAGCCTGAGGGTAGGTTCCCTTGTTGGGCCACTGAAGGGTGTAATTGCCCTGAACTGTGACAGTACCCATGCAGTTCTTATCCATACAGTTTTCTCCCAAGACCTATCTGCCTGCATGCTAGGCTGGCAGGGAAAAAAAACTGCTACTCATGAGAAGTTTCTGCAATAGGTTTGTGAATTTAGCAGTAATAAATACAATACAGAGGACTTTCAGTCTCGTAATATTTTCCATTCTGTCATAGATGGAGGCGACTGGTGATTTTTCTCCCTAAGGGAACTTTTAAGTTAAGACTGTGTCAAAATCCCCAATGGGATGTTGGGGTAATAATCATTAATGTTTATAGTTGCTATAGCAACTAGGATAGCAACCTGTTTGTAGGAGATAAGCTAGGTCAATTATTGAACAACTGTCAAATATTTAACCATTTTAGAGATATAGAAAAGCAGAGATAAGGAATGGGTCAAACTGATTATTGACCAGAATTCATGTAATACCGAAGTTCTTACACAGTCTTAGTTCCTTAATGAAAATATAATTAATCTGTGTATTCAAATTATTGCAAGTGGGAAAAGATAGGTTTAAATGCAGGAACACATTGTAAGGAAAATGTGTGTGTGTGCATTTGTGTGTGCATAATATATATATATATATAATATGCATATATTATGGTATAGCATCTCTTCTATCACTTATTACTGCGAACTTATGATATACACATGATTAGTCCCGCTGAAGTCAAAGGGACTACTCGGGGGTAAATTTAAGCATGTGCATAAGTGTTTGCAGGACTTGGGCCTATGATATTTATATAGATCTTTATTATAAATGTTTCCCATCACATAGGCCTTCATCTTGCAATTTTAATTCCTTTAAAGTACATTCCAAATTTCCTAATTATTTAATTCCCTGTTTTGCCTCCTGAAACCCTCAGGTATGAGGCAAGTCCATAAAGAGGTAGCAATTATTTTTAAATATGTTGCATAAGTGCTACATTCCTATTGGAATACACCTTGTATCAGTCACCAAAAATCTTCTGATGTTTTACTTATTGAGGACCACATCATATCCTTTTACATAGAACTGGTCAAATACGGTAGTACAAAAAGGTGATTCCTGGATTTTTTTAGGCTAAAAGTAGTATATTTTCTCTACTGCTGTTGTGGGTTCTTATTATTTGTTGTTGCAAATAGTCAGATGGCCGCTGAGTATCTGTGAAAATATTCACCCATCCTGAAAGTTGTATAAACTTTAGCACAAGTAATTATTCTTCTGAAAATGTGTTATTTTAATTTGTCATCCTATTAGGGGGCAGAAACCTGGAATGTGGCTTAGTGACCAATCATACAGCATGGTTAGTGCATAGCAAATAGTCAAAGTGAAGAATAAGTGAATAAATTGATGGTCTTAAATTTGGTTCCTCTAAATTATTAAGCAGATCACTTCCCTTCACTTCTTGACTCCTTTTTCCATTTACCTGGGGTCACAGGTGCCCATAGTTCTTTGCCACTTCTTTCAGTCCCTGTCATGTTTTCAAAGGTTTTGGAGTTCCACCCCTTTTCTCTTCAAACTTCTCTTGACAGTGTCTGTCCAGTGTATCCTCAGTCTTCCACATTGTTTCTTGCTGTCTTCTTCGTCCCATGCTTTCTTTGCTGGTCATTCTTCTCCCATTTATATCACGTCCCACCCAATTCAAACATGCACTCTCCAGCCTATCACTCAGATTTCCAAGTTGATCTTCCATGTGCCCTGATTTCTTCCATGCATGCTCTGTCTACCCTTCACTTACCTAGCATATTCCTCATTGTGTTGTTTTTCCCTGTGTCGTCTTCGTTCATCTCTGCAAGATCCACCATTTCCAAACCATAGAGCAGGAAGGCACAAACACATGCAGCATATGCTTTTCCTTTCACTTTGTTACTTAATTGCCTGCCACCTTTTTCACTACTGCCCATGCACATTTGGTTCTTCTTTTAAGGTTCTCCAGATCTCTCTCTAATGGTACTGAATGTACTTCAGAAGTGCACAGATTCTTTCTTATGATTCAGCTTCTTTCCTCAAACATCAGCTAGCAGGTTTGTCTATCTTCCCTAACTGAAGAACATCAGTTTTCCTTGTGTTTACTTTCAAACCATAATCTTCAAACACCAATGCCCATTCTGATACTGTATTTACCAATTCCTCTTTGCTGTCAGCCAAAAGGGACAGCTCATCAGCAGACATTATTTTCCTCTGTGTCTCCACGGGCTTGTTTCTCCTACTAATTAAGTCCATAGCCAGGATGAAAAGAAGCGGATTCAGCACACTGCCTTGTCTCAGTTCCATGGTTATCTCAAAACTCTCTGAAATTCCACATATTGTTACACCTTAGCTCTTGACTCTCTATCGTCTCCAATTCTTGCAGGCCCCCTCCCATCCAGCTCACTGCTCCAAACACCAATTGTTGCAGAACCAAGTGATATGCTTTCTTGAGATCAATAACTGCTACATAGCAGTTATGGCCTCCATTTATCATGCTTTCAAACTTCTGTCTCATTGCATATATTGTATCTATAGTACTCTTTCCCTTCCTAAAGCTATGTTGCTCATCTCCTAAATTTTCCTCCATCTTGCACCTCAATCTTGCCTCCAAAACTTCTCAAGGACTTTGAGAGGCTGACTTAACAGGGTGATGCCCCAATAGGTGTTAAAATCATTTGGATCACACTTACTGTTCAAGAGAGGCCAGAACACTCTACAACAGCAGTTCTCAAACTGGGGGTCGGGACCCCTCAGGGGGACACGAGGTTATTACATGAGGGGATCATGAGTTGTCAGCCTCCACCCCAAATGCTGCTTTGCATCCAGCATGTATAATGGTATTAAATATATTTTAAAGTGTTTTTAATTAATAAGTGGGGGGGATCACACAGAGGCTTGCTATGTGAAAGGGGTCACCAGTACAAAGGGTTGAGAACCACTGCCCTCCAACAACCCTTGCAGAATTCCAGACAAACACTCCACTCAAGTGAGAAGGAGCTTGGGAGGCTGGAGACAGGCAGAAGTGTGTTCTCCAAACCTCACAGATTGGTAGCTCTAACCCCACGATGAAGCCTTGTCTTCTCTTCTCCTTTAGTTACATTGTGCCAGCAGTTGCCATGGTGCCCTTGGGTCAACCCTGTCTTTATCTAGAGAAGTACTAATCCATCTGCCTGGCTGAGAAGAGAGTATTCCGTGGACAGTGCTCCCAGACTTCGCTCCCCCTCCTTCTGCCCTCGAACTGCAGAGCCCCATCTGTACAGTGGAAAACAGAAGGATTTCTGCAGGCTCCCTGGGTAGGACCAAATGAAGGGAAACATCACTGCTTTCCTCTCCTGCTCCTTTTGTGGTTTCTCTGACAGCTTCACTACTCATGTCTCTCTTCTCTGAGGAGTATACTGGTACTAGATCAGCAGTGTATCTTTTTTTTTAACCTGTGAATGCAAGTTGTAGCAGATTCTTTGAAAATTCAGTGATAATAAAGTAAGAGATTGTCCTTTTATTAAGGGTCTGATCCTATGAGATGCTAAGCCTCCTCAATTTGTGCTGAAGTTAATGGAAGCCCAGCTTTTCGCAGGATCTCCTCTTTTATTTTAAAATTGAATGAACATCAACAGTGAAGGCCAGTTAAGAGAGAGAGAGAGAGAAAGTGTTAGTGCTTTAAAGTGTGGATTGAAACAACCTAAGAATAGGTCACATTCGTCCCCACACCATATGCTTTGGAGTTTGTCTGGTTGTAATAACAAGTGAATATTGACAGCTGCCATATTTGTAACTTTGGGTATGAGCTTTGTGAGATTGTGTTGTGTGACTTGGTATGCAGTGTTTGTTCAGGGTAATATCTGGCAGTAAACAGCTATATTCCAATCCTCTTCAGGTCCCCTCCCTCCCAGAGCCTCTGCACTTTTTATGTTACAAAATAGATGATAGTGTAAAGAAATAAAAGTGAAGAATAGCAACATTTGGGAGAGGGAATGGAATGGTAGATACCAGAGACAGCTGGGATGTATGTGATGTGTCAGTTCTGTATTCTTGTTACCTCTGTTTGTTGCTGCTAGGGGAAATGCAGCAAAATACCGGCTCCTGTTACTTTGTTAGGTAAGTCTCCATGGAAATTACTATGGAAATTCAAGCAAGCATATTAAATATAATGTTAAGAGTCTGCTTTCAACCCTCCATAGCCAAGAAATTTTCAGATAAATCTGCAATGGGCCCTTTTGCTTGGTATCCTTGAGGCTTTGCCATGATAGCTTACAGCACAATATATGGTCTTCTGTCACAAGCTGCTGTATTATATGAATGGCAATAACATATTTTTATCCATTACCTATAGCTTAGCAATAATCATCATTTATAAAGGCAAATGCAAATCTGTTCTCTAGCCCCAATACCACCCACCTAATATCAAATATAATTCCTATGTATATGGTTACATACACATGCTTGATAGATCACTTGTGTGTGTGTGTGTGTGTGTGTGTGTGTGAAAAACAAATGTGATCTGTGATATAGAGTTCAGTACTTCACAGGAGCAAAGGGAGGAGTTCTTAGGATCACTAGTCTCAGTGCAACATGAGCTGTTCTCTCTCCTGGAAGATCAGGAGTGCAGTACTAAAGCAGCAGGTGTGCTGCTGGTCTTAGGAAGCCAGTGGGAATGAAGGGAACTGAGAACCTTGCACAGCATCGAGCTTCAGGAGCAGGCCTACAATTTACAGTGGAGGGGGACAGAAGAGGTGACTCCCTTCATATTCAATGAAGACATTAAAAAAGCCTTCACTTCCTCCTCCTCCCAGCCCACACTCTGTTTAAGAGCCCAGTTTTGCAGCATCTTCATGCTTGGAGTTCTGCTAATGAAGTCCCTGCCGACTGGGGCTGGAACTTCTTATCCACAGGGAATGACTGCATTTAAGGGGTTTGAGTATTCATGTAATGTGAACATGTTTGGGTTGGAGGAGGGTTTTCTGCAGGAGAGTTCCACTCATGCCCCTTTTTTCCAGCTAATCTGCCTCTCCTCTTCCAGTTCCTGAACCTGCCGTTAGGTTTGAACTGGCAATGGGGAGTGATAATGAGATCCCCCTTCCCCCAGCCATGTGTTCCTGTACAGGCAGAGACCCAGAACGGAAGCAGGCAGATGAGGGAGAAAGGGAACACAGACACAAGCGGGAGGCACCCAATTAGGGCACTTTCAGGAAGGTTGCAGAGAGTGTAAGGATAAGTGCACACTACAGCTTAGGTTGGCATAAGTTACATCGCTCAGGGTGTGAATGAGCCACCCCACTGAGGAATGTAAGTTACGCTGACCGAAGCGCTGATGTGGACAGCGCCATGTTGGCGGGAGAGCTTCTCTCACCCACATAGCTACCAGCGCTCACGGGGGCTGAAGTAATTAAGTTGGCAGGAGAGCTCTCTCCCATTGGCTTAGAGTAACTGCATTAGCAGTGCTATAGTGACACTGCTGTAAGCTCTGTAGGGCAGCCATAGCCTAACAAAACTTGACTGTGTTGTGGGAAAGGAAGCTTCAACCATCTCTACAGTGGGAAGAAGTCTGAATGCCTGTTGCAAGGGTAGAGGGGAGTATGTATCTGCATCCCTCTTCAGGGGGAGGCTTCAAAGCCAATAATTGTTCATTTGTTTTCAGCATTGTAAAATAATTTGTATTACTTATA
The DNA here is from genome assembly GCF_965152235.1 of Eretmochelys imbricata. Classification (NCBI taxonomy): domain Eukaryota; kingdom Metazoa; phylum Chordata; order Testudines; family Cheloniidae; genus Eretmochelys; species Eretmochelys imbricata. The sequence continues at coordinate 14,455,568 of NC_135578.1, forward strand.
TGATGCGCCATCTCTAACTGAAGGGTGGGTGGAGTGGTTTGCTAATCTGATTGGTGAAGAGGCTGTGCGGTTGTGATAGGTGCCGGAGACAATTATTCAGGCCTTTTTCTGTCTGTCATACAACAGCTTTAATCTGAGACACTTTAAGGAGAGAGAAATACATTATTTGACATTTTTTCCCCTCAATTTGATCACATGCTCACTATTGCAGCAGCTTGGAGACTTAGCCTACTTTCCAAAGAGTAAAGATATTTTTGTGTACAATGAAGACAGCCAAAAGAATTGTCTCTTTCTGCAGAATTCAGCAGGGAGAGATTACGTATTTTGCAGACTAATGTAGTGAACTCTGTTACAATGGTGTGCCCTACAGTGGGATCAGTGTCCAGACGCTGTGTGGATGGGAGCGTTAGAAATGCACAGATAAGATACATGGAGATAGAGCTTTTGGGTACTGCCATAGTATGAATATTTCATAACAATCTCTAAGCTTAAGTGAAGTCCCTAGTGGGGTAAAAAGTCTTCTTAGGGTGGGCTTTTTTGTTTTGTTTTATGTTTTTAATTATATTAATTCTAAGTTTGATTTATTTCAGGAGTTTTTGCTTGTTTGTTTGCTATACTAGCAATAATAATAAGGTAGATATTTTCCATTTAAAGTTCATAGCTCGAGCCATATACTATCTGAAGATAAAAATAAATAAAGATACTTCATACTGAGGCCTGACCCCTGTTGAAATTAATGGGAGTCCTTCATTGACTCCACTGGTAGCTGGATAAGCCTTCCCATACCATTCTCATCCCAGGGTTAAAGATAGTTTTTAAAAGGTGGTTAAGGTATAAATATCCCCATTCTACCAATGATAAACTAATCACAAACAGCCTAAATGATTTCCCCAAGATCATACAGTGAATTTGTAGCATATATATCTTTTAAGATCTGTATACATTCTTCGTCTATATTAGATTTTACAGCAAATGTTGCAAGCTCTGTGATTAAAAGGGAGTCCCAATTTTTACCCACTTGTTGAGGATGAAATATTGGGTGATACTATATAAATTAGGGGAATTATTAATGATCTATCTTTGTAACTTTCAGTAAAGCCTGTAAAATCTAACATTGCATATTATATATAGCACACTGTTCGTATTAAAAATGATAAACATTCCCCATTTTGTTGTTAATATTCATTTACATTTTTTACTCTTCCATTTAGCTTTATGGTAAATGAAATCTTGATGTTTTAATAGCTTTTTTCATAATCACTATATAGACCTTTTAAATTTGCTCAGTGGCAGACCTCTCTTTATGGAAAATGTATATTTTGTCTAAAAGCAATACCAGAAAGAAAGCTGTTTTTGTATGAGACATGAAATGTGCATTTTGTGTTCACTAAGAGAAAAAAAAAAGGTTTAAATTACATGGGAGCTTGAGAGAACATTATTCTGGCAAATCATCAGTCTAATTAAAATTGTAATTCAAAGCATAAGTTCCTATTCAGCTTTCAGTAACATTTTTGACAACTTTGTAAAAGTTATTATTTGAGAATATTTTGCAATTAACATTAACTTCCTTTAAGTGTGTATCTTTTCCTAAAGTAGAATGTATGCTGCCGTGTTGTCCTGGGGATGTACTGGGGATTACGCTGTTTCATATAGATTCTCATCAATTAATTAGAAATGCAATCTGCCAGGGCTTTGGGCCATGCCATATAAACAGGGAGTAATGGAAATGTGAAAGGGGAAGAATATATACAAAAATGGGGAGACACCTTTTTAACTGTTCAAGGTTTATATATTCAGTGATGTGCTCTAAGCCAAAAATTGCCAAGCACTACATGATGGGAAAGTTCAATGCAAATAATACATTTCCCAAATGCTCTTTGGAAATATTGTGGGCCAATTTCTGCTCTCATTTGCACCAAAGTAAATGCAGAATAGACACTGAAAACCATAGAGATAATCCATATTTAATGGTATAACTGAGAGCCACTTTGGCAGAGCCAGGCAAAAAATTTTTGGATCCATAGTTTATTCTCTAACAGTTCAGTTTCAGTCAACCCAAAACTATCTCTGAATTTGACCCACGTGTGTGAGGTAATATAATTTATTGGACCAACTTCTGCTGGTGAGAGAGACAAACTTTCGAGCCATACAGAGCTCTTCTTCAGGTCTGGGAAAGGAAATCCCAGCCTCACAGCAAAATGCAAGGTGGAACAGATTGTTTAGCATAAGTAGTTAGCTCAGATTGTAAGGGACCATTCAAGATAGAGTGGCCTGTTAACACCTCTGCAGTCAAAGGACAAAAAGAGGGGGTTAATGGTAATAAATCATAAATCCTTTGTCTTTGTTCAGTCCAGGTGATCTTTGGTGTCTAGCAGAGTAATAAGAAAAGGAGTACTTGTGGCACCTTAGAGACTAACCAATTTATTTGAGCATAAGCTTTCGTGAGCTACAGCTTATGCTCAAATAAATTGGTAATCGCTAAGGTGCCACAAGTACTCCTTTTCTTTTTGCGAATACAGACTAACATGGCTGTTACTCTGAAACCTAGCAGAGTAATGAATTTAAGCTCCCAGGCTTGTCTTTTGAAAGTGTTGTGCGTGTTTCCTTTGAGGATAATGACTGATAGGTCAGATATAGAGCGACCCACTTAGTTTCAGTTGGAAAAAAGTTTTTCAGGTTCAGCTTCAGAAATGAGAGAGAGACAGTATGTCTATGTGTCCATTCCTTTCCTCCCCCATAACCTTTAGCCCAGTGGTTAGGGCACTTGCCTGAGATGTCATGTGGGAGCCGTAGGTTTGAATCTCCATCCGAGAGCTCAGATCTTCTCCCTCCTGGTGAACATCCTAACCAATGGGCAATAGTCTCTCCTATTGAAGCTGTTCTATTTTGTATTCATACTTATATATACATTAGGCCAGAGAGAGCAAGTAAGAACAACTCTATAGCCTGGTGATTAAAAGCACTCACCTGGGAAGTAGGATATGTGGATTCAACTCTTCTCTCTGCCTGATTCATAAGTAGGGATTTGCTATATTTCTAGTATGACTGAAAGTAATTTTCAGTTTGGGCAGAGATTTGAGTTTCTGGAGAGGAATGTGGAGCCTGAGGTATTCCTCAGGTAGATATGCTTGATTATCTGCCTGCCTTTCAGGAGAACTGAATACTATGGAGAAGTGCATGATGATACTCATGGGAAGAGTACTTGTCACAGAGTAAAGAGAATCCATGGTTGTTTACCTAGTAGCACACCCCTGAACCAAATTGAGAAAATAATTGGGTGACTCCATCCCTAAGTTCTCATGCACAATGACAGGACCCAAGTATCAGAGGGGTAGCCATGTTAATCTGTATCCACAAAAACAATGAGGAGTCCAGTGGAACCTTAAAGACTAACAGATTTATTTAAGGTGCCACTGGACTCCTCATTGTTTTAATGACAGGACCATTTGTTCACTGGTATCCCAGGCACCTTGTTGCACCTATAGATAACAAGAATATCTAATATAAGACATATATACACATAGAGGCACTGGACTGGGACTCAGAAGACCTTGGTTCAGTTCCTAGCTCTGCCACTGCTTTGCTGGGTGACCTTGGGCAAGTCAAGTCATTGTGCCTCAGTTTCCCCATCTGTAAAACAGGATAAATAATAATGACCACCTTTGTAAAGCACCTTGAGATCTACTGATGAAGAGTGCTCTATAAGAGTGAGCCATCATTATTTATTTATTATTTGCATGTACAGAAGGTTTTTGTTGTCCAGGATATTATGAGTGTCCTAGCAAAGTAACTAGTCTTGGCTACAATGCGTATATTTTCAGGTCATCCTGGCTCAGCTGGCTTTTGAAATCCAGAGCCATGGACTTAAGATGGTTATTTAAGTCAATCTAGCATGCAACAAGATGCAAGACATTTAAGAGAGTATGAGGAATGTTAAATTACGTATTCACAAGTCATATAGTTATAATTCAAGGATTACATTTAAAGAGGAAATTGGCCAGTCTCAGTTCTCAGACAGATATAACAAGAGTCACAGAGAACCAGGCTAGTGACCAAGAAAACCTTTGCCAGCCTGAAGAGCACTACAGTGCTTTAGCTTGCACCACGGAAAGAGCATCAGGTGTTCACAGTAACATCCAAACTGTATAAAAGAGCAAGAATGGGGTAATCCATTTTTCATCAGATTTAGCTCTGTCAGAGAATGAAGACTGAGCACACCAGCAGCAAAACTGTTCTCTCACATATACAAATGTTCCTAAAGAAACTGCACTTTCTACTTATATTATAAAACCTCTGTGAGTTGAACGAGATGATACTAGTAGCAAACTAAGCATGCATCTGAATGTAAGGTACTCTAGAGTAGCCAGACAGGAAGTAATGACACAGATGATAAATCGAATAAAAGGCACAGACATCCCAGTATGAGAGAGCAAGTGGATGCTGCTAGCAGAAAGAATACACGGGCAGGCAGATTGATGAGGCTGCTGATTTCTTCTGTCCTCCACCATTTCCCATTGCTGTGCTAAAAGATGCCATTTTGCGCTGTGTCTGTATCATGCTTTACACATCTTTCTGTAATTCTGCATCTCTACACCTCCATCTCCCGTCATTCCATGGAGATCACACTCAGGCCATGTCTAGTGATACTGTTTCTGGTGACAGGTTTCAGAGTAGCAGCCGTGTTAGTCTGTATTGGCAAAAAGAAAAGGAGTACTTGTGGCACCTTAGAGACTAACAAATTTATTTGAGCATAAGCTTTTGTGAGCTACAGCTCACTTCATCGGATGCATTCAGTGGAAAATACAGTGGGGAGATTTATATACAGAGAGAACATGAAACAATGGGTGTTACCATACACACTGTAACCAGAGTGATCACTTAAGGTGAGCTATTACTCCCCACTCTCCTGCTGGTAATAGCTCACCTTAAGTGATCACTCGGGTTACAGTGTGTATGGTAACACCCATTGTTTCATGTTCTCTCTGTATATAAATCTCCCCACTGTATTTTCCACTGAATGCATCCGATGAAGTGAGCTGTAGCTCACAAAAGCTTATGCTCAGATAAATTTGTTAGTCTTTAAGGTGCCACAAGTCCTCCTTTTGTTTCTGGTGCAGAGTGATTGCCTTTGTCTGCTTGTTTCTGCAGATTCTCTAGTGGCAACTTGTGTGAGAGAGTTCTTCAGCAAAACTACAGGTATATCACAGGCCAGAAGAGACAGTATCTGGGACAAGATTTTCAAAAATGAGTGTCTTACATTGGGTTCCAAAATCTTTATTTAAGTAGCTTAAATAAGTGGTCAGTTTACAAAAGTGTTAAGTGAAGTAAATGGGTGTTATTGGATGTTCCAAACTTTGGAAAATCAGGCCATTTATTTAGCCATCTAGGAATGAATGCAAGAGCCTAAAACTTCTTGTTTTTAAATCCTGGCTGAGATTTGTTAATGGGTTATTTTTGTCTGTTTCTTATAGTGTATAATATGGATTTGTGATCAATATACTCGATTCTGAAAAGCAGACATAGTCCAAGCTGATGTGGAGCGAAATTGTCACGCTCAGGCAGGTAGTGAGGGAGAATCTATGAAGGTGATGAAAGAATTGAAGTAAAGGGTTCCTATCTTTTGATATTGCTCCTGAGTAGAAGCCAAGAACGTTCACAGGGCTTTGAACTGGGATAAAGGTTAATGTCCCTTAGATCAGGGGTTGTCAAACTGGGGATCGGGACCCCTCAGAAGTTCACAAGGTTATTACATAGGGAGCTGCGAGCTGTCAACCTCCACGCCAAACCCCGATTTGCCTCCAGCATTTATAATGGTGTTAAATATATAAAAAAGTGTTTTTAATTTATAAGAGGGGGGTCGCACTCAGAGGCTAGCTATGTGAAAAGGGTCACCAGTTCAAAAGTTTGAGAGCCACTGCCTTAGATGGATTGTTTAAAATGTATATTCCACCTGTAGCATGCAGTCTATCACATTCCAGTGCTGATCACTAATCCATAACATAAAATTAAATATGTTAATACTAATAATGTTAATATGTTCTCTGTTATTGCTGTGTGTCCAAGCTTTCCCTAAAAGCTTACGGTATTTCCGGTTGTCGGTGAATTTTGATGGCTAACTAAATGAAGTAGATTCTTAGGTACTACTGTGTGGTACATTTCTCTGTGATATGTTTATGTGACTTCCATTTCTGTGACTATATGTCTCTGCACTTCTCTTCCACCATTTATTTTAGCCAGAGTGAGACCAATCTTCTCTCAACAACCTAATGTATTCCCCACCTTTCACTTCACCAGTCTTTACTTGTGCTTGAATTTACCAAGGGCTCCCTTGAATTCTGAGGGATATTATAGAGTTTTAACATGCTGTTCCATATCTGTATTATCTTTGCTTCATTGCTCCAGAGCCTTAGAGCAGATCCTAGTATCTTGTGACCTTGTGCACTGTCAAGGTTCCTCCCCCACTCTGAACTCTAGGGTACAGATGTGGGGACCTGCATGAAAACCTCCTAAGCTTATCTTTACCAGCTTAGGTCAAAACTTCCCCAAGGTACAAAGTATTCCACCCGTGGTCCTTGGAATGGCCGCTACCACCACCAAACTAATACTGGTTACTGGGGAAGAGCTGTTTGGACGCGTCTTTCCCCCCCAAAAATACTTCCCAAAACCCTGCACCCCACTTCCTGGACAAGGTTTGGTAAAAAGCCTCACCAATTTGCCTAGGTGACTACAGACCCAGACCCTTGGATCTTAAGAACAATGAACAATCCTCCCAACACTTGCACCCCCCCTTTCCTGGGAAATGTTGGATAAAAAGCCTCACCAATTTGCATAGGTGACCACAGACCCAAACCCTTGGATCTGAGAACAATGAAAAAACATTCAGTTTTTTACAAGAAGACTTTTAATAGAAAATAGAAGTAAATAGAAATGAAGAAATGCCCCCTGTAAAATCAGGATGGTAGATATCTTACAGGGTAATTAGATTCAAAAACATAGAGAACCCCTCTAGGCAAAACCTTAAGTTACAAAAAAGATACACAGACAGAAATAGTTATTCTATTCAGCACAATTCTTTTCTCAGCCATTTAAAGAAATCATAATCTAACACATACCTAGCTAGATTACTTAGTAAAAGTTCTAAGACTCCATTCCTGGTCTATCCCTGGCCAAGCACAGCATACAGACTGACCTAGACCCTTTGTTTCTCTCTCTCCTCCCAGCTTTTGAAAGTATCTTGTCTCCTCATTGGTCATTTTGGTCAGGTGCCAGCGAGGTTACCTTTAGCTTCTTAACCCTTTACAGGTGAGAGGAGCTTTCCCCTGGCCAGGAGGAATTTCAAAGGGGTTTACCCTTCCCCTTATATTTATGACACGCCCCCCAAATCTCAGCTAGGGTGAAACACTGGCTGGGATTTCTTCCTGGAGCTCTAGGAAAAACAGAGTTAATAAGACACATGCATCTCTAAATATACTACCAAGTACATAAAGACTAACAATATTTTCCACATCTCAAGGACGATTTTAACCAGTTGACTCTGGGAAACTTTCACGGGAGAGTGCATCAGCCACTTTGTTAGAAGCTCCTGAGATGTGTTGGATGTCGAAATCAAAATCTTGGAGAGCTAAACTCCACCGAAGAAGATTTTTGTTAGTTTCCTTGACGGTGTGAAGCCACTTCAGTGCAGCATGGTCGGTTTGCAGGTGGAAACGCCGTCCCCAAAAATATGGGCGTAGCTTTTCCAGAGCGTAGACAATGGCATAACATTCTTTTTCAGTGACTGACCAGTTGCTTTCCCTCTCAGACAGTTTTTTGCTGAGAAACACTGTGTCAATGGAGTGGTATGCCCGTTCAGTCAGTCCTGGGGTGGCTGAGAACGTTGGCGCGTAGCTAGTGCACAGCTCCTGGATCTGCTGTCGCTGCATACGCCCAAGGGTCATGGAGAGGTTCACCTCTTCCACACCACCAGCACATTTCCCTTCGTAGTAGACACCTTCAGGCCACTCAGCATCATCTTCTCCCTGGGCTGTAAACTGACAAACCTTTAATTCTCTGGAATAAAAGGGCTTTAGAGAATTAATATGGTACACCTTAGGCTTTCGGTTGGAGGTGGGGAATGCTATGAAATAATTAACAGCTCCCAGGCGCTCCTGGACCATGAATGGCCCTTCCCACGATGCTTCCATTTTATGGGCCTGGAGCGCCCTTAAAATCATGACCTGGTCTCCTACTTTGAAGGAACGCTCTCTGGCATGTTTATCATACCAGGCTTTTTGCTCTTTTTGAGCATCCTGTAAGTTTTCTCTAGCAAGGGCTAAAGAGGTTCGAAGGGTGTTTTGTAGGTTGGTTACAAAGTCCAGAATGTTAGTTCCTGGAGAAGGTGTAAATCCCTCCCATTGCTGCTTCACCAACTGCAATGGCCCCTTAACCTCACGGCCATATACAAGTTCAAATGGGGAAAACCCTAAACTGGGATGTGGTACAGCTCTGTAGGCAAAGAGCAACTGCTGCAACACTAGGTCCCAATCATTGGAGTGCTCATTTACGAATTTACGTATCATGGCCCCCAAAGTTCCATTAAACTTCTCCACCATGCCATTTGTTTGATGGTGGTAAGGAGTGGCAACCAAGTGATTTACCCCATGAGCTTCCCAAAGGTTTTTCATAGTTCCTGCCAGGAATTTAGTCCCTGCATCTGTGAGGATGTCGGAGGGCCAACCTACCCTGGCAAAAATGTCTGCTAGTGCCTGGCATACACTTTTAGCCCTGGTGTTGCTTAGAGCTACTGCTTCTGGCCATCGGGTGGCAAAATCCATGAAAGTCAGTATGTACTGCTTTCCTCTGGGTGTCTTTTTCGGAAAAGGACCCAGAATATCCACAGCTACTCGCTGAAATGGAACTTCAATGATGGGGAGTGGTTGTAGAGGGGCTTTGACCTGGTCTTGGGGTTTTCCCACTCTTTGGCACACCTCACAAGACTGGACATAGGTAGAAACATCCTTGCCCATTCCCTCCCAGTGGAATGACCCCCCCAAACGGTCTTTGGTCCTGTTCACCCCAGCATGGCCACTAGGGTGATCGTGGGCTAAGCTCAAGAGCTTGGCCCGGTATTTAGTTGGAACTATCAACTGTCTCTGAGGATGCCAGTCTTCCTGGTGTCCACCAGAAAGAGTTTCCTTGTATAAAAGTCCTCTTTCTACAACAAACCTGGATCGATTAGAAGAGCTGAGAGGCGGTGGGTTGCTCCGTGCCGCCGTCCAAGCTCTCTGGAGGCTTTCATCTGCTTCCTGTTCGGTCTGGAACTGTTCCCTTGATGCTGGGGACATCAGTTCCTCATTGGATTGTGGACCTAGGCTTGGTCCCTCTGGAAGCGATATAGGGGATGGAGCTGTTTCTGTTGACTGTGAACCGCTCTCCGCTGGTGCACTATGTTGGGATTCAGGCTCCGGATGAGCCTCTTGTGTAGGGTTATCGGCTGCTGCCAGTTCAGGTTCAGTGGGGCCCTCTGGTGTTGAGGTTGCAAGTACTGGATTCAGTGCTGACACGGGGTCTGGTGTTGGTTGTTCGGCTGGTTCCGGTTCTGGGACTGGTTCCGTCTGGGTCTCTGGGACTGGTTCCGTCTGGGTCTCTGGGACTGGATCCACTACTGCTGTTGCAGACATTGGCCTGGGGTCCGGGTCCATCACCTCTGACTGGGTCCTGATAGAAGTTTCCGGAACAGAGCTAGGCCTCACGGCTTGTTTAGCCTGGCTGCGGGTGACCATTCCCACCCTCTTGGCCTGCTTCACATGATTGGCCAAGTCTTCCCCCAACAGCATGGGGATGGGATAATCATCATAGACTGCAAAAGTCCACATTCCTGACCAGCCCTTGTACTGGACAGGCAACTTGGCTGTAGGCAAATTGAAAGAGTTGGACTTGAAGGGTTGAATCGTCACTTGGATCTCTGGGTTGATTAAATTGGGGTCCACTAAGGAAGCATGGATAGCTGACACTTGTGCTCCGGTGTCCCTCCACGCGGTGACCTTCTTCCCGCCCACACTCACAGTTTCCCTCCGCTCCAAGGGTATCTGGGAGGTATCTGGGCCTGTGGACCTCTGGTGTGATTCCGGTGCAATGAACTGTAATCTGTTGGGGTTCTTGGGGCAGTTGGCCTTTACATGCCCCAGCTCGTTACATTTAAAACATCGTCCAGCTGACGGGTCACTGGGGCGAGGAGGGTTGCTGGAGAACGGGGTGGCAGGACGATAAGGGGTCTGGAGGGTTCTTTGGGAGGTAGGTGGGGCCTTGGGCGGCCCCCGGTAATAGGGTGTGGTCTGGGGTGGTCCCTTCTGGTCTCCGCTCCAACTGCGACCAGTTTTCTTCTTCTCTGCCACCTCCACCCATCTGGCTCCAATCTCTCCTGCCTCGATTACAGTTTTGGGTTTCCCATCTAGGATGTATCTTTCTATTTCCTCAGGAACACCCTCTAAGAATTGTTCCATTTGCATTAGGAAGGGCAAATTTACTGGAGATTCAACACTTGCTCCTGATATCCAGGCATCCCAATGTTTCACAATGTGGTAGGCATGTCGGGTAAATGACATGTCTGGTTTCCACCTTAGGGCTCTGAACCTCCGACGAGACTGCTCGGGTGTTATCCCCATTCTGACTCTCGCCTTGGATTTAAACAGTTCATACTTGTTCATGTGTTCTTTAGGCATTTCAGCTGCCACCTCAGCTAAGGGTCCACTGAGCTGCGGCCTCAGCTCTACCATGTATTGGTCAGTAGAGATGTTGTACCCAAGGCAGGCCCTTTCGAAGTTTTCTAGGAAGGCCTCAGTATCATCGCCTGCCTTGTAGGTGGGGAACTTTCTGGGATGGGAAGTGGTACTTGGAGAAGGATTACTAGGGTTTGTTGGGATATTCTGCTGAGCCTTTATCTTCTCCATCTCCTCCACATACTTCCTCTCTTTTTCCTTCTCCTCCAGTTCTTTGTCCCTCGCTTCCATAGCTCTCCTGTGAGCAGCCGCTTGGTGTTGTTCTGCTTCTCTCGCTGCCTCCCTTTCTTGTTCCTTCTTCAGCCGCATGAGTTCTATCTGTCTTTCATGTTCCCTTTGTCTTTCCTCAGCCTGAAATTTGGCTAATTCCAGCTGTAGTCGAGCTGAGGATTTGGTCATTCTAATCTCTCTGTTTTTAACTAACTTTACACCCGAGGTTTAGAAATAAACAAACAAAACTTGGCTGTAAAATTTTGCTGTGCTGGAATAGAATACCTATTCTCTGATAGTGATGGTCAGCCTACAGAAAAAGACAATTCCCTTGTCTCTGCTCTGGGCCCAACTTAAAGCAAAAAACCTCCAGCTACTTGGAAACCTGCTTACCCAGCCCAAAGAAAAAAAAATTCCCTTTCAAACCTGTGCTCCTTGTAAAACAAAAAAATCAAAATCCAAAAAAAAAAACCCCTGCCACTTTTGTCTCCAGGCAAATGGGTAGAGCACACACCCCTTTTAGGAAGGAAAAAAAAAAAAATAACCCTCTGGGTTGGAAGACTCTGAATTTCCCTGCAGGAGTTAAGTACCCTGCCTCCAGGCAAAGAAAACCTGCAATTCACAAGATAATCCCCTTTTGTCTCTGCTTGGCCACAAAGCAGAGAAAAACAATCTGCTTTCAGTTTCAACTGCTTCAAAGCCACAGGAAAAAAAAATTCCTTTTTAAAATCTGTATTTCTAGTTCAAAAAATCTCAACTGGATCTCAAAATGATTTCAGGTTAATCCCACCACTATGCCACCATGTCAAGGTTCCTCCCCCACTCTGAACTCTAGGGTACAGATGTGGGGACCTGCATGAAAAACCTCCTAAGCTTATCTTTACCAGCTTAGGTCAAAACTTCCCCAAGGTACAAAGTATTCCACCCGTGGTCCTTGGAATGGCCGCTACCACCACCAAACTAATACTGGTTACTGGGGAAGAGCTGTTTGGACGCGTCTTTCCCCCCCAAAAATACTTCCCAAAACCCTGCACCCCACTTCCTGGACAAGGTTTGGTAAAAAGCCTCACCAATTTGCCTAGGTGACTACAGACCCAGACCCTTGGATCTTAAGAACAATGAACAATCCTCCCAACACTTGCACCCCCCCTTTCCTGGGAAATGTTGGATAAAAAGCCTCACCAATTTGCATAGGTGACCACAGACCCAAACCCTTGGATCTGAGAACAATGAAAAAACATTCAGTTTTTTACAAGAAGACTTTTAATAGAAAATAGAAGTAAATAGAAATGAAGAAATCCCCCCTATAAAATCAGGATGGTAGATATCTTACAGGGTAATTAGATTCAAAAACATAGAGAACCCCTCTAGGCAAAACCTTAAGTTACAAAAAAGATACACAGACAGAAATAGTTATTCTATTCAGCACAATTCTTTTCTCAGCCATTTAAAGAAATCATAATCTAACACATACCTAGCTAGATTACTTAGTAAAAGTTCTAAGACTCCATTCCTGGTCTATCCCTGGCCAAGCACAGCATACAGACTGACCTAGACCCTTTGTTTCTCTCCCTCCTCCCAGCTTTTGAAAGTATCTTGTCTCCTCATTGGTCATTTTGGTCAGGTGCCAGCGAGGTTACCTTTAGCTTCTTAACCCTTTACAGGTGAGAGGAGCTTTCCCCTGGCCAGGAGGAATTTCAAAGGGGTTTACCCTTCCCCTTATATTTATGACATGCACAAAGAAGTTAATTCTTTGACAAAAGGAAATCTGCTTTCCTTCTCCTGGAATGCGATAAGCTTACTGCTATTGCACTGAGCATCCCAAGTATGTACAGAAGCACGAACAGCAGAGTAAGCTGAAGTCACCAGTTTTCCTAAATCAGCAGCATACATGTGTATATATAAGGAAAAGTTCTTAACATGAACAGTATAGTGAAAAAAGTTTCTTATTTAATGTCCTGAATCCAGTGAATTTTAAAAAGTTGTGGAAGCCTGTGATCATGCCTTAAAAGTTCAAAAATAGCAGTTTTCCTCTGTCCAGTCTTGAAATCCTTGCCAAAGTGTGAATTTGCCAGCAGTCTTAAATTTTTTTGACACACCTTTCTCTCTTTTGGAAATGCGTGCAGTCAAAGCACTCCCCGCATGGAAAGTGCATCTCCCTAGGAAAAGAAAGATATATAATGTATAAAGGGTCAGCTTCTCGGCTGGTATCAATTGACTAAAAACCAATCAAGCTTCATAGATTTTCACCAGTTGCAAATCTGGGTCAAAATGTATAAAAGAGTGCACCACATTTAAGAGATCTAGCTTAATGTATTTTAAAAAGGCAAATAAAACATTGTATGCAGTGTAGTAAAACATTGTCTGTTACCCAAAATTCCATGAGAAGGGACCCAAGTTAGAAAACAGCACATCACATTCAGTCCTGAAAGGATACCTGGTATGGTCTGTGAGAAACCATGAACTACTCTGGATACAATCTTTACACTGTAAGGCACCTTGTTATAACCCACATAAGTTTTTCAATCACCCACCAGAATCACCAAATGCTATCTCGTACTGTATTTTAAGTGTCTGTTTACTCAGATGTTACAAATTGCCTATGGCACAGGAACTGTCTGTCACTTCCAGAGCAATTAATATGTGAAACCTTATCAAAAGAAATCTGTCAAGTTTGAAAAGACATAAATATTGCACAGGGATCTCTAAGGAAATCAAAGTGAGTATTGTACAGTATGTACAATATATATATATTGCTACAGAAGGAAATGTACTTAAGGCTTCTCCAGTCTGCTTTATTTCCCATCCTTTTTATTATATCACTTGATGCAAACTCACTGTAATTCTACAATAATAAAAAGTCCCCAGTTATTTTAGAACAATAAAATTAGAACTCTTAATAGTATCACCCAGTTATTTTCAATACTACACAGCACATCTGACTTGATAATGCTGCCTCAAGCCTTATAACTACAGCAGTTATTAGTTATACAGCTGTAGTACTGTGCAGTGTAACTGTGTTAGAATCAGCATAAGACAGAGATACTAAATCATTAGATCTTTAGTAAGGCTGAGATTTTCAAAGGTGGCTAGTGATTTGGGGTTCCTCTTTTTGTATTTTGAGGGTCTTGAGACAACTTAAAGGAATCTGATTTTCAGAAAGTGCTGAGCATCCAGCCTCTGAAAATTTGTCCACTTTGCCTCAAGATGGGCTCCCAATAATTGAAGTACTCAAAATCACTAGTTGGTTTTTAAATCAGTCTTCCCCATTGCATACAACATCCACACAGTCTTCTTCACTCTTGTATCTGCTTGCCTAGGGTTTCTAAACTCACACTGAATTGGAGTCAAACAAATTGCTGAGTATCTTATTGATTGACTGTGCTGTAGTTACTACATAACATTTTTGTCTTAGGCTTTTCCTTATTTTGCAGGGGGGACCATGATCTGTGGAGATTCACTCAAACCTAAAAGCTGCTGTTTGCATTCTAGAGCAGAAATGTTTGTCTATTGTTGGATTCTTCTGGGGGAAACAAGTTAATTGTTCACCATGAGTAAATTAAAAAAAAAAATCTAAATACTTGCAGGAAATAATAAGCCTGCTGAGAAGTGCTACCTTGTTTATTCGAAGTATCCTCTTGACATCAGCATGGGGTTACTTATAATTAGATGCACATGTGTAAATACGATGATTAGATATTCCCACATAAACGTAATTATATCTTCCAAGAGGTCTAAGCAGATATTTTATAATCCTGTCATTAAATAAATAAATAACTAAAATGAAAACCACAACAAACTGCATACCCCCTCCTATGTGTGTAAACACTGGAACGTTAGGACAGAATGTATTTCCTAAAGTACATAACAGTACTTGAGGTCAATTACAATTATGGCTCATTAGAGTATTAAACTAAGAATATGCTGTTTACTATAATTAATGTTCCCTTTACAAAGCTACAGTGATCTTTCCTTACTGTAATTTCTCAAACATTTTCAATGTTTAGGTATTAGTCTGAGACAAATATAATGGGGTTATATTACATTAACCTAACTTATAAACTCTGCAATCACTTGCAGTATGTCTCTCACAGTTTTTTCTTTTGCAAATAACTTCCAAAGACATGTTATAAATTAAAGTATTATCGAATTAGTCACACTGAAGATTATAGCTACTTAATTTAGTGTATTAAAAAATTCCAAAGTATAAAACCGTACAGTTCACAAGAACAGAGTAAGGCAGATTCCACCATAATTTATCTTGAAAGGAAAGAATGAATAAAGTTAAGAGTATTCTTCATGACTCAGGAAAAATGAGATTGTCACGGGGTGGTCCCTTGTGAGTCCTTTTAGGCCTTTATCACAGATCACAACTTCTCCAGGTCTCCTTCTCCACCACCTTTCTTTATCGTATTCTTCCAGCAGGCCACAGCATATAGTGTTGTTCACATATATTTACTGTTCATAGCCAGCTTCCCCGCTTGCTTCTAGCAAAGGGAACCCTACTAGCAGCAGCAACAGTCAGTCCTGCCTACCTCTGCCTTCCTTCCGGCTACCAACCCTTCCCACGACCCTTCCTTCCTGTCTGCTTATGTGGGCCCAGTTGTTGGGCCTGCTTCTACCCACTTAGCCACTCAGACTATCCCCATTCAGTTGATTATCCTCTTTTGTCAACTGCCTGTCTTTCAATCAGAACTCAGTTAGCGTAAACAGATGGGGATTTGAGTGATGGAGTGCTGAGTTAGTACCTGAGTCAGCACACCCTGTTACAGATATGTTCTTGGTGACAAAGGCATAACAATTGTTCCACACTTAGTTTCCATGTGATAAAACGTCCTGACCTGTCAAACCATTAAGTCTGAATTCTCTGCGATATGGTGGATGATAAATTCAAATAAATGGAGGTGGATCCCAATGAGTTATGTGCACATACAAACATAGTCACCCACAATTTTGATGCGCCGTTTCGGAAGTGAAGATGTAGAATTTGCTTGTGAAAGCTGGTCCACAACAGTTCTTAAAGGTGAACTACAAAGTAAGTTTCCCTGCCAAAGACAATGGTTCATGATAGTTCTCTATTTCATTTGCATAATGGTGGAAGGCCTGATCCTGGTAAGTGATCAATGCAGAAAGACATTTGTGGGGCCTTGACTTGGGAATTCTACATGGGCATGAAAGTCAGCCAGCACGGTAACATTGCAAGATTGGGACCAAATGCTATGGCAGCAGCTGTATTATTCCCTGTTATGCTTTGTGTCTAAAGTTTTCAACACTTGCAAGAGAAAAATAGAAGCCTGGACGTAGGTCAGTATAGGAGGAAAATATATTCAGTTTTAACCAGTTTCTTTTTAAATGTGTTAATGTGTAAATTTTTAAGACTACACACATGTTTTATTGTAGATGCAGGATATCGTGGTTCTTAAATTTGTAAAAAAAAATTCAGATTGCTTTTAATTGATGCTGTGACATACAAAGCTGATATTTTTTGATGAAATTCTTTAAAAACTGAACCTTTGGGTATAAATCAAAGAAGTCTCACAAAAATCAACATTGCAATTGATGTAAAAGTCCACTAAACAAGACCAACATTATCTATACCCAAATGTAACAGGTTTTTTTACTATTTTTTCCCCGAATTAATGACTAGTCCAGAAAAAAGAAGCGAGATACTGAGACACCTTTATTCTATACGGTACTGTCTATCTGCATTTCTGCTTCTTTACAGTTTATGCAAGGCTGCTCTTGAGTCATCTTTGCCATAAATAGCTCCAGTGGCTGCCTCTGCTACAGCTCATCGCTTTTCTAAGCCATGTGAAATTGGCATGATTCTTGACAGTTTCAGAATAGAATTAGAGAAATTCTCGTTAATTTCATTTTGTTCTGGTTTGGAAAAGTTGAGGGGCAACAGAGGCGTTGGAGCTTTTAGCTGTCTGGCTGAAGACTCAGAAAGACAGCACTGCACCAGTACACGTATGGAAGATTATATTCATAATTGTACAAACAAGACATTTTCATTTCATTACGAGTTACTGTCCCCTTACTGTAAGTACAAGAGACAGGGAGAAATTCATTTTCAGAGTTTCAGTTCTGCCCTGGGATGGAACCATATTTTAAAATTAAAAAAGCATTATGTTAATAATACCTTTTACTTCTAGAACTGACTTACGCATGGATCTTCAATGAATATCCATCATTTGTGCACCAGGATAATCGTCGCTTTGTTTCTCAAGAGACTGGGAATTTGTACATAGCAAAGGTGGAAACATCTGATGTGGGCAACTACACATGCGTAGTGACAAACACTGTAACAAATAATAAAGTGCTGGGCCCCCCAACTCCTTTGATACTGAGAAATGATGGTAAGATATCTGTTTTTTGTTGTTGTTGTTTGTTTGTTTTTTTGAAGCAATCATTCTGCAAATATTAAGAAACGGCCTGAATTTTTATTCAGAGTAAAGATAAATAATTAGTCTCAACTTCCTAAAGTTCCACTGAGAATTTGAAGAATGCACAGACTCAGTTTGCAGTTCTATGTCATAGAAATCAGTATTTTTTAAAGCTGTTGTTGTAAAAGATACTTTGTCACTGGAAGATGCCACAATAGCAGGGGATTGTTGTAAAATAAAATACAAACTTGGAGACACTTGAGCAAGGACAGGGAAGAAAACAGATTTTAGTGGATATGCTGCAGTTTTGCTCATTTTATACAGGCCAAAAATGATCACACAAACACTTAGTTGTTTTGGAAGCTATTAGCTTAGGCAATAGTTCCCAGTAGAATGAATGCTATTTTTAGTAGTCAGAGGAGTGCTACAAGAAGGGGAAAATAAGTAAAGATTTCTAATTTTATACCACAAATAGACTTGTATCACATTAAGTTTTTGAGTAGATACATAAATCATATTTTCATGATTGCTTGCAGTGTTTAAATGATCAAGTTAGCCTTAGGAAGTCAATGGAGTAATGGATAGCAGAATTTGGCCCTATATATATATGGTAATATAGGTTACCACAGTGCAGGAAAGAAAAAGATGAAAGCTTAAAGCTGTGAAGTCTTCCATTAGCATCTGCTCCATATGAGGAATAAAAATAGCCTGTATGTTATTTAAGATCTTCAGTAACAATATTTTACACAGATCATACAATACTCTGCTTCCACTGACTTCAGCGGAAGTAAGATTGGGCCCTGTATATGCTGTGGTTCTTGAAATGGAGCATAATGTTATGATGCTTACTAGTGGTACTCACTATGAAGCACATTGCCAAGGGCTTTGCCTTAGCAAATCATTCCTCTGCACACTCACACTAACATATTTACAGGGTCCAATTGCCTTCCTAAACATACTCCAACTCCTTTGAGGTGTACTCTACAGTTTATTATGGACTTGAAATTTTAATTGAACTGCTGAGGAGCCCTGGAAAACATTGCATTAAACAGTAAAGGTGCTATAATGTCCATTTAGCAAAATATGGTCAGATTTCCCCAGGCGCAAAAGTTAGTATCTTTAAGATGCGCGAAATTTTGTATTTTGAAACTAAGCTTGTCACTAACATTGTGTGCAACATCTAAAATCATTTCCAACTTGGTTTCTAATACAACAGTTAGTGATGCAATAAAATCTGGACTTAACATGCTATGATGCATCAAAAGAAAGAACACAGCACATTTCAGAAATATAAAGAGCAAAAATGAATGAAATGGAAACCACAGAATAGCCACATTGTATTTAAACTGGCAAATATGTCTTGCTTGTCTTTTGGATTTATGCCGACATGTCCAGCAATCTTAATATAGGACATATTATTCTCATTAGACTGCTGTATCATTAAATTAGCAGGCTAAGAGGCCTATTCATCAACAATTAATGTCCCAGTTACATCTAATTTCAATTAGAATTACATGGGAAAATTTCACAATGTACCTCTCCCACTTTACTTAAAATATACTAAACTGTTATTAATCTATTTACTGTACATTATATATGATTAAACATGCAACCATGTAGCAGAATTCCTGTCTATGGTGAGGTGGAATAGGAAGCCTCCCCTCCACACACACACCCGAAAAGGAAGGTTTGGGGTTTTTTCCCCCAAAAATATAGGCTAGACTAGGGATGAAATGTTCTCCACCTGTAGAAAACCTGAGGTGGAGATCCTTTCCACCACTTTGGCTCTTTTACGCTGGGTTGAGGGCCTTAGCAGCATAAAGGGGGCCTTAAAAACCCCAGTTCTGCCTCGGGAGGATTCCCCCGGCACAGGCGTTGTGGAAGACAGGCGTAAGATTGTCTCCTGAGGCTCCCCTTGCAAACCCTGGTGTAGGGTGTGGGTCAGGAGCGGAGGTTGGGAGAGTGTGTCTGGGACAGGGCTACAGCACACTTTACAGCAGAGACTCCAGGTAGCATTGCATCCTGGGACAACAGTGCAGCCCCCTGGGGCTGTCTAATTTATGCCAAGGGTCTCACCAGCTCCTGGAGCAGCCCAGGATCTCGGGGCAAAAATGTGGCCTAAAGATACCTTAGCCCCTGCTGCCCCAGGGCTACCAGTTCTGTGCAGTGGCTCCCATTCCCCGCTACTCTGGATCTTAGTCCCAGTCACCTTGTCCAGCCATTCCAAGCCTCCCTTTTTTCCTCCAGCTCCTTGTCCAATCTCAGTGTTTTAACTCAGGCCAACTGGCTCCCAGTCCTGCTCATTTCTATCACCGGCTCCCAATCCCGGTTTTCTTGCCCAACCAGCCTGATCCTCTCCCCCCTAGTTCCCAGGCCCAGTCTCCTTTGGCAGATATTTTCAACAAACACAACAAAATCATCCTGAGGTAGACACCCAGAATAGAAAATTTCAGTCCAAACAGTTGAAGTTTCGCCAAGTTTTAAGCAACTGAAAACAGGGTCTTATATTGGAAACTGTCAGGCAGCCTTAAAATGGACAGCACTATCAGCTCCATCCATATTATAATCTCCAAAGGCTGAAAACTATTGGGCCTAATAATTCAAACTGAAATGCCTAGTTTAATGACATTCACTTGTGAGTTCCCTGATACTTTTATGTGTCTTGTTTTGGTAGTAAGTGTTGTGTATTTGTATTGTTAACAAACATACTTTGTTCAGATGACTGATTTCATGTGGCAGCTGCTTTTTATATAATGTAGAGACAATGCTCATTTAAGCAAATGGATTGAAGGAAGGTGATGTAACCTGTTGTTGTATCAGAACAGATAATATATAGGTCAAGAAGTAAAAATGGATTTGATGTAAGTCTTAGCCCACACACACACTTATCCTGGGCATTTTTGATATAAAACAATCCCACTGTGAAAAAGCAAAGCAAATAGCCTCTCCGGCTTCTTCTTGCTGTCATTAAACTTGCACCATGCAGTACTTTTTATAAAGCAATGACACACATGACAATACAGCAAATAAGAAAAAAAGACCACCAGAACTACTTCAATATATTTGATTTACTCATCAGAATTAACTCTGTGGGAACCTATGCTGCCCAAATTCTGAATCAGTGTGTATTGGTAGCAGTCATTTTTCTTCATCAGGTGTGCTGTTCCCTATCTCCAAAACTGCAGGACTCCCCCCATTCTTAAACCCCAGTCCTGCATGGTGGCCTCCCAGAGAGAAACAGTTAAGATTTAAACTACGATCATCATTTCGTTTATAATCACTATCGGTGAAATTATATGTACCAGTTTTAAGACTCTGCAGTCAGTAGAAATCTGGCAATTTATCATAAATTTAATGGCTTTTTTTATGTGCACAAATTTTTAAACACAATTTCATAAAAATCCTGCCATGTTACATTATTTAATAAGGCAGTTAAAGATCAAGAAATTACTAGTACAGTATACGATCTCTAAGCATCTAAATCCTTGAAGTTAATAGGAGCCCTGATTAGCCCCCAATGCTTTTAAAACTTTTTCTAGTGGCTATTTGTTCCACATTACATTATTCAAAAGATGGTGATCCTACTTTATTATCTCTTTCCGTATTTTACAAGATACCTGAAAAAGAACTAAATATTCAAAAGCAAAAAAGTAATGGAACCATGAAGAAATTTAATCTTAAACAGATGGAGGGGAGCTGTGATGCAGATTTTCCTCTAGCAGTAAATGGGAAGAGAGTCCACAGTACTAGGCTGTTAGAGACAGGCCCTGTTTTAAATGAGCAGATTAACTGGGCAAGTAATGATGTATAGAACAGCTCTGTGATAATGCAGGAACACTTGAGAATGTATCACAAAAATTCAGCCACACTTTAGCATCTATGATGTGTTCACAGGGGTGATGGGTGAATATGAGCCAAAAATAGAAGTGCAGTTCCCAGAAAATGTTCCATCTGCAAAAGGAACAACTGTGAAACTGGAATGCTTTGCCTTGGGAAAGTAAGTTTTGGTTCATTATTATTACTTTAGCTTACCCGGGTATAATAGTAGTGTATGTTAGAGTATGCTTTTTTAAATCACTTGCTTTATTTGTAGTATAGATATTTGCTGATTTCCTTTACATGGAAGAGATTTGTCTTAGCTTAACCCGCCATGAAAAATGTGATTGGTAAGGAGAAGAAAAGAGACAATTTATTTTGTAAAGTTGCATCTAGGTATATTCTGTTACTAAGGTTCTTTTGGCACCTGAGAGGCTCTGAAAAGTGTCACATGTTGCAATTACCATACATTTCCAGCACATATATGGGGAAGATGGGAAAGTGGAGTTGTTGGCACTCATTCACGGACTCCTGCTCACCAGGCCAGCGCAGACAATGTGAATGATGGGCTAGCTGGTAAACCCATTAAAAAATAAATTATGGAATCAGTGACCAAACTACTCCAGTTCTTTGGCAGAGTATTCACCCTGTGGAAAGAGAGGTCATCGTATATGAAACAGGGAACTGATCAGAGAAACAGTTATCTTAATCAGGCCAATGCTATACCAATATGGGGCCCAACCCTGCTCCCTCTGAATTTCAGTGGGAGTTAAGCTTAAGCCTAGGAAGACATAAAATCAAAAGAATAGCATTGTTCACTTTCCAAGAGAAGTATCAGGAATACACAATTGAGATTTTGGTGATCAAATCAAATAATTAAAATTAAGCCTGTGAAGTGCTTGTTGAAATGTTTTCTAGTGGGTAAGCAGCTCTCACTTAGCAACATGCATAATATATCAAGATGGGTGGATGTGTTTGTGTAATCACCCTCTAGTGACTGACCCACAGAGAGAATAAAGGACCTATTATTGTAACCAGCGATTGAACATGCTCTTCACCTCAAGTGAAACACACCTGTGTTTTTGGAGTTAATGGATCAAAGTTCTAGTCCTGATTCCCAAAGTCAGAAGGGAAGGTGGGGAGAGGTTTATCTAGGGATTGTGTCCGTTGTTTGCAGTTTGGATTCACAGCACACTATACTTAGTATATGAACAAAACTATTGCTTTTGGGGAAACAGAACTTCTACTGGTTCTACTTTTCAAAATATGAATTAATAACCCAGTAACGGGATGTAGCTTTTACTATGAGGCTCTTTTGCTTTATTCTTATTATCAGCCCAGTTCCTACTATTAGCTGGAGAAGAGCAGATGGTAAACAAATACCCAGGAAAGCCAGGAGACAAAAATCGAGTGGAGTTCTTGAAATCCCAAACTTTCAGCAGGAAGATGCTGGTCTGTATGAGTGTGTGGCTGAAAATGTGAGAGGAAAGAACATGGCACGAGGGCAGCTTACATTTTATGGTAAGCAGAATGACAACTTTCCTGTTTTTTTATTGCCGCACAAGCAATGTGTTGTAAACATCTTGTCAGGATGTCATTGGGTTTTTTTATGTTTTTTTAATTATTTTATTTTGCCAGCAGTAGTGCTCAACAAGTACAATTTGAAATAAAATAAAATCTTTCTGAGTAGGGCATATTGATTGTGACTAAGAAGTGAGGGAAATGAAAATATGCATTGTGGAAAGGAGACTGGCATGGTAACACACAGAAAGCAATTGTAAAGCAATTTATTTGCCTTTGCCTACAAATAGCTGCAAACCTAACAGTCCTATGAGGCATTCTGGTGGTTATGATTTGTGATTTATTATGAGAGCTGTGTGCTGCCCTTCATTAATCATTGGTAATTGCTCTTAACTGGGCTGTTTTTAGAAGGGGTTTTGGTGGTAACACTACACAGACTGAAAACTGTTGGTGATTAACCAAGTCAGTGCTTGACTAATCCTTCCCACTCCAAAGATTGTCTGTATCTGCTCTTGTTAGAGTCAAATCATGGGTATTGATCTGAGCACGATATAAATGTAAAATTTCAAACGCGTGGGCCTAGGATGACCAGATGTCCCGATTTTATAGGGACAGTCCCGATTTTTGGGTCTTTTTCTTATATAGGCTCCTAATACCCCCCACCGCCATCCCAATTTTTCACACTTGCTGTCTGGTCACCCTACATGGGCCTCTGATTAAGCTTGTATTGGTGCCTCTAATCCTAGTAGAAGTGTCTGCAGATACATGATCATCTATTGGAAACTCAGCCCCAAACTGTCAGCCTTTAGGAAATGAACTGAGCTTGCAATTGCAAAGTTTGAGTTGGTCTAAGTTACATTAGATTTGCTCATTTTGGATCACGATGTGTTTTTTAAAGGTAAGAAAGCACTGGCTAAAAATGTTCATGGTTTTGGATTTATTTTCATTTTGGTTATTTTTTTGGAACCTGCAGAATATGCAAGTGTATGCATGCACACACACAGAGTTGTCCTTGCTTTACACTCCCAACAAGCTTCAAAAATCCCTGTGTCATAGTTACCACCCTATTTCCAGACACAGCTTCTTCTGGAGCACGTTGGTGTCCTCCACTGAGGGACCAGTTGTTCAAGCGTGACCCGATATTCTCTCTCGTGCACTGGTACGGAGCACAGTTATTCTTTAGAGTGCCGAGCTCTATCAGCCTGGGAGGCTGGATTGAACTCAAGACCAAATCTATGTTCCCCACCACGACAGTACAGCATGTCTCCACTGCATTGCTGGCACAACCTCTGTTAGATTATAAGCAGTAAGCATCATGAATTTGGTGACCTCAATCCAATTCCCAGTGGACAACTGTCCACATCACAAAAGCCACAACCACAATTGCTGTCACTTGTCATACTTATCAGCAGTCTTGGCAGAGAAGGTCAGGATTTTATGGGATGACGGAGACTGAGCTACCCGCTTATCCCTAAAACCCTGTTCCTCCAGATCAGGGTTGAAGCACATTGCAGTGCAATGCTGGGAAGCTTGTTCTACTGCTGCCTGTGCGCCTACCTTTTCTCTGGGCAAATAGAGGCATTCAGTCTCCAGAACTGTTCCTCTGTGACCGGTGACCAGTGCAAATTCCACTGTTTATTTGGAAGATATTAAATTAAAATATTATCTTTTTTTTTTTTATCCCCAGTAGTGTCATTTTGAGGCTGGCATAATCTTTCTAGTTTTCAAGGACACCTTTTTTTGTTGGCACCCATTTAATGTTGAAAATGTAGACCATTTTCACAACATAGGTCCTGAAATTGACCCTGAGTTTCATATAAAGGCTAAAATTTTCATACTGAAAGCAACTTCGTGTAAATACCTCATATGAGTGGTGCATGAATGAATGAAAGCATATTCCCTTAATCCTTTTTCTTTTTAAAGATGGGAAATGTTATATCTTTATGGAAATATAACTAAGGTTGTTACAGCTTTTCAAGTTGGTTCTAGTGGGACAAACGTTCACAGCCTAAAAAGAGGAACACTCCAGAGTATTTGATATGGAAAATCAGACTTGTCACTTACTTGCAGCATTGCTCAGGGAAATGTTCTATCGCAATGCATGCCCTCAGAGATTAAAATCTGGCTCTAACAGTGTTACTCTTTTAAACTGAGTTATCTACGTCTGTGAACAGGTGGAAAAAAAGAAAATGAAATTCAAATTTGCCTGCTTGCTGTAGATAACCCAGGCATACCTCCTTTGTCAACCACTTTTGGTGCTTCAGAAAGTCGTCAGGAAAGGCTGACTTGTATTGTATTTCACTCTTGTATCAATGTTTATTCTTTTGTGTGACTTTTCCCATTGTTAGCATATCAGTGACACGAAAGTTGTTTGGCATTCTCATTGCTGCAGGAAAGAATAATTAAACATGACAGATGTATTCTTCCATAGATTTCTCTGTTTTGAGACACTAAAATATGTTGTGTTGTTGTTTTCCAAAGGCATGCATTCCTGTTATCCAGCTGTCCTACTTCATTATTAGAAAATGTACCAAATTAATATAATTATAAGTACTTGTATTTCTCAACCAAAAGTATATGGCAAACCCTGACTTAAACATTGCTTTCCTTGTTTTTTTTACCATAAGAGGCTATCATAACACACACACACAATACCTAACCAGGTGTTTTGTGTCTGAGATTAACTCCTGAATACGAGTGAATTAAGTTTGGAGATGTACCTCTCTTTTTTTTTTTTTTTAGCCCTTATGTGTTGCTTATCCATACAACACCACAGTAGCAGTCACAGGTATGTTGTATGGTATACCTGGCTTTGCAATCTGCTCCCTATTGAGCTGAAAAAATGAGCTTTCATAACAAGATCTAGTTTGAACCTCTGCTGCTGAAGAAGGTGTGCAAATTCCTTCTGCAATGCAGTGAGCCTTTAAACTTGAGCCTATTACCAGATCCAGGGCTCCCAGATGGTAGGAATGCATTATTGCCATATCATTTGGACTGGCTCCTGGGCTTCTAGCTTCTGCTTTCTCATTGAACTGATTGAACTTGGAAGTCAGAAGTCAGAGCAATATGTTTTGATCCAAAACATTTATGAAGTATTCACTTTAACCTGAATTCCATTTTTAATCTGACGGCTCAGAAATTTTAAACTTGATAACCTTACATGAAGCAAAGATTTATATATTATGCAGAGGTAAAAACCCAACACTTTTAGGGTTTTCCAAGGAGACTCTTCTGAGCTAATTCTAAGAGAGAGCTGCTTTTCCTTTCACAAAACCGGCATCAAGATAACTTTTTTATTTATTATTATTTTTTATTATTTGCCATGGCTCCTGGGATGCACAGTCATGAGCCAGGACTGCACTGTACAAACACGGAACAAAAAGCAGTCTCTGTCCCAAAGAGCTTATAGTCTAAATATAAAACAGGAGACAACTTTGGACACAGACTGATGGGAGAACACAAAGAAACAATGGTGCTGCCTTTTCAACTACTGTGATTAAAAACATTCCTAGGAAAAATGGGCCAACTACATCCCTGCTATAATTCTACTGAAATCAGTGAGCATGATTCTCCTCTGTCTTGCACCTCGTGGGAGCAAAATGCTACCACATCATAGCGTTACATTCCTTTTGTAGAAGTGTAAGTGACTAGAGCTGGGCATAATTTTTTAACTGAAACTGTTTTCAACAAAAAACTCTATTCAGTGACACTGAAATGTGCCTTAAGTTTGTGCCAGTTTTGACGAATTGGGTCAAAAAAACAAAAAAAAAATATGAAAAAGTCACAGTGTTTTATTTTAACATTTCTTAAAAGAAATGTTTTGAATTTTTTATTCAGAATGACTTTTTGTTTTAGAATTTCCTTTAATATTATTTTTTTAAAAGTTAAAAACTGCTTAAAAAAACAAAACAATATTTTTTCCATTTTTCTATTTGCTAAAGATTTCAGTTTTGCGTTGATCTGAAACAATTTTTTTATTTTTAGAATTGCCAGCAA
Organism: Eretmochelys imbricata; assembly: GCF_965152235.1. Lineage (NCBI taxonomy): Eukaryota > Metazoa > Chordata > Testudines > Cheloniidae > Eretmochelys > Eretmochelys imbricata. The sequence goes on from NC_135578.1 coordinate 14,482,254, forward strand.
ACTTAAAAATCAGTTATTAGCAAGCTCTATAAATGACAGAAGTCTAAGTTTATTACACCAATGCTATTTCCTTTGGTGGATACAGATAATAGTACAGGCGTAATAGACTTCCATATCGCATGACATTTTGATTAAAAAACCAAGAACACTACAAAATTAACATGCTACAATTAAAGGTATTAAAAGCTGGCTAACCGATAGGACTCAAAGTTTACGTAAACAAGGAATCATCATTGAGTAGGAATGTGTCTGGTGGAGTACTGCAGGGGTTGGTTCCTGGCCCTCTGCTAGTTAACATTTTTATCAGTGACCTAGAAGAAAACATAAAATCATTGCAGATAAACTTTTGAAATTACACAAACATTGGGAGAGTGGTTAATAATGAAGAGGACAGGTCACTGATACACAGTGATTTGGATTGCCACAATGATTTGGATCGCCTGGTAAGTGGAGCACAAGCAAACAATATGTGTTTTAATAACCCAAAAGGGCTTATCATAGAATCATAAGACTGGAAGTTGACCTGGAGAGGTCATCTGCTCCAGTCCCCCGTGCTCAGGCAGGAGCAAGTAAATCTAGACTATCCCTGACAAGTGTTTTTCTAATCTGTTCTTAAAACCCTCCAATGACAAGGATTCCATTTCCACAACCTCCCTTAGTGACCTATTCCAGTACTTATATATCCTTATAATTAGAAAGGTTTTCCTAATATCTAACCTAAATGTCTTTTGCTGCAGATTAAGGTCTTTTCCTATGGTCAGTGGACATGGAGAACAATTGATCACCATCTTCTTTATAACAGCCCCCCTCAGTCTTCTTTTCTCAAAATTAAACATACCCAATTCTTTTAACCTTTCCTCATAGGTCATGTTTCCTAAACCTTTTATCATTGTTCTTGCTCTCCACTGGACCCTCATCTTTCCTAAAGTGTGGTGCGCAAAACTAGAACACAGCTCCAGTTGAGGCCTCACCAGTGCTTAGTAGAGAAGAGCAATAACTTCCCATGTTTTTGATATGACACTCCTATTAATACACGTATGCTTGATATTTCTCTTTTTTGCAACTGCATCACATTGTTGGCTCATATTCAAATTGTGATCCACTGTAACCTCCAGATCTTTTTCTACAGTACTACCACTTAGCAAATTATTCCCCATTTTGTATTTCTGACCAATTCTCCATGTTATCAAGGTCATTTTGAATTCTAATCCTGTCCTCCAAAGTGCATGCAATCCCTCCTGTTTGGTGCCATCCACAAATTTTGTAAGCATATCCTATTACCCAAGTCATTAATCAATATATTGATTAGTACAGCACCCTGGACACAACCTTGAGGGAACCTACTAGATACATCCTCCTAGTTTGACAGTAAACTCTTGGTAACTACTCTTTGAGTCTTTTACTCAAGGAGCTGAATCTATTCAGCTTAACAAAGGTAAGGTTAGGGGGTGAGTACCAGTCTGTAAGTATCTACAAATATTTGATAATGGGCTCTTCAGTCTATCAGACAAAGGTATTACAAAATGCGATGTCTGGAAGTTGAAGCTAGACAATTTTTGACTAGTAATAAGGTGTAATATTTTAACAGTGAAGGTAATTAACCATTGGAACAGTTTACTAAGAGTCATGGTGGATGCTTTATCACTGGCAATCTTAAAATGAAGACTGAATGTTTTTTTTTAAATCAGATGCTCTAGTTCAAAAGGAAATATTTGGGGGAAGTTATATGGCCTGTGTTTTGCCAGAGGTCAGCCTAGATATCACAGTGGTGACTTCTGGCCTTGGAATCTATGAAGCTATGTCTGTTCAAGGTGCAAAACATGTTTTCAGCTCTGATTTTTACTTCCACACTGTGGTATAGTCCTGAATGGACAACTACCAGGATGCCCCCGCCACTCTGAGCTCACACACATGTTGGGCGGTGGACACCATTTTGCTCTGCATCCTCCATGTAGTTTGAGAACAAAATGTCATCCTCCACATGGCAAACGTCCCAGTAAGCTGTTCCAGTGCGAACTGGCCCCACACCAGCTGAGCAAATGCACTCAGCTTTGCCATGCACCTCTTTTACAAGTCCCATGTAAAACAAGTTTTCATGGATAGCAAATAATGTAAAATACAGAAAACAAATGGCTACATGATGTCTTTAAAAGGACTTTTGCAAGTGAAATCAATTTTCAAAAGTGCCAACTCCCATTTTTAAAAAGTGATGTTAGCACTTGAGCACCTAAACCCTATTGACGTTCAGTGAGACTACGTGTTTTTTGAAAAATTTACCCAAAAGTGACTTAAGAGCCTAAATCATTTTCAAAAGTGAGTTAGGCATTTCAGAGCCCTGCCACCCGGAGCATTGCGCTGGCAGCGCAGTGAGCTGAGGCTGCGGGGGAAGGGGTGACAGCATGGGAGGGGCCGGGGGCTAGCCTCCCAGGCCAGGAACTCAGGGACCGAGCAGGAGGGTCCCACGGGCCAGATGTGGCCCGCGGGCCGTAGTTTGCCCACCTCTGCCCTACTGTAACTGTGGTTCTTTGAGATTGAAACAGGGTGGCTTGCCTCATGGGCTGGAGAGGCTGGGGATAAGCCAACCTCCATTACAAGATGATCTCCACCTGAGAGGAATCAGGTAATTCAAGTACAAAAAGGAGCAGGAGGTTGCAGTGAAGGTGGGAGCCCCAGGAAACTCTGGCTATATTTGTACACACTGCAGGGAACAGAAAGTCTCTGAGTCAGCAGGGGAAAGCTCCAGAAGCAGGAAAGAGTGCAGAAAGCTCTTGAGGCAAAGAGGCCTGAGAGAGACCCTGTCCAAGCTGGGGAGAGACTCCAAAGGCCCAGCTGGGAAGACCTGTGAAGGAGGACAATTTCTAGGCAGGAGATGCTGTGGGAGAAGCAGAAGGGCAGTCCCGCAGGGAGCTGGGTTTGTGCCCAACTGAATGTGGAATGAAGACTGTGTGTGAGTTTGTGTTCTATGTTTGAAAGCGTTATTTTGATACTGAACTGGGTTTGAGGCCCAAAGGGCCCGTATGTGCCTGAGAACTCAATAAATAGGATCTTAGGAGGGGATTGTTTGAACTACCTTTAAACTGAGTTTTTTAAAGGATCCTGAAGAGAGTAGGTAGTTGAGGCAGGGTGCTGTAGAGTGACCTCTGTCCACTGCGGGGTGCTTGGGTTACAGAGATTGTTGTCAATGCAGATTCCATGATCATCCTCCATCCCCACTTTTCAGTGTTCTCAGTGACATGGTCTTTGGATTGTGAGGGATCTGAGGGCCCTGCACCATCCTTTATGCCCTCATATGGGAGCACTGGGAGGCTTGGGGCGTATATGTGACCTTGATGGTAAAAAGACTCCAATTTTGTGAGCATAAGGTACATGCAGTCCTATAATGGAATCCACACTGATGACATGATGGATAACCACAGTTATTGTAGGGTAAGAAACTGTTCTTTATAGACTGCCCCTTTCTCAGAGAACTTACAAATGAAAGCCATGATCCTGCAAACCCTTATGCATATCCTTAACTTAAGCACATGTGTAGGCCTATTAGCTTCAATGTGAATAAAATTAAGTTAATTTAAGTAAATGCTTGCAAGTCTGGGGGCCTGAATGTGCATGACAGACAAAGGGAGTGTTAAGCTATGTCTACAGTAGAGACCTCACAGCGGCATTTCTGTACTTATGCCGCTGCACTGCTGTAAGATCTCCATTTTAGCCACTTTATGCCGACAGGAGAGAGCTGTCCCATCAACATAATTAAACCATCCCCAATGAGCAACTGTAGCTATGCTAGTGGGAGAGCGTCTCCTGCCAACATAAGGCTGTCCACACCAGCGCTTCTGTCGGTGTAACTTATGTCGCTCAGAGGGGTGTTTTTTTCACAACCCCGAGGGACATAAGTTATACCGACAAAAGTGCTAGTGTAGACATAGCCTTACTACCCTAATTATACAGATGGGATCCTGAGGAACAGAGAGATTAATTGACTTGCCCAATGTCATTCAGAAAGTTGGTGGCAAAGCTGGGCAGTGACCCCAACTCTCCTGATTGCCAGTATAGTTCCTTAATCCTTTACACACATGAGTAATCCTACTGTAGTCCAAAGGTCTGAGTCTCATTTATGATAAGGCCACTTTATACCATTCTGGCAATGTAAAGCAGCCTTAAATGTAAATTATATTATACCTGCTTCTAAGTCCCTTTTACACTGCCAGAAAGGTGTACCAAGAACAAGGTGCAGTAAATCTTTATAGGGCTGGGGCTTGAAATCATAGGCTATTTTTTTAAAGTCCAAAAAGACTTGAGGTGAAATAAAATACTGTTTGGCTAAAATACAGTAAAATCAGTGTGATACTTAGTATAGTTTATTAGTTAAAAATAAGAGTTTGAATGATGATCATAAGACATTCCAACTTCCCTCAGATTCTTGCAGTATCTGCAGTCTGGTGCATAAGTGAGTGAATAGCAAAAACTTCAAGCATACTGCTTCCCTTTATAAAGGTATACTGAGTCTGTAACACAAGATTATCAGTGCCATTACAAAAGGCAAAAAAAGAAAATATGTGATTGTACAAAATGTTTTATGAAACAGGAAATAGGCTGGTATAACTGGGCAACATAATGTCAAATGCAGGGATCGGTAAGCCCCCCGGCAGGCTGGGCCGGTTTGTTTACCTGCCACGTCCACAGGTTTGGCCGATCATAGCTCCCACTGGCTGCGGTTCGCTGCTCCAGGCCAATGGGGGCTGCGGGAAGCAGCAGCCAGCACATCCCTCGGCCCACGCCGCTTCCCGCAGCCCCCATTGGCCTGGAGCGGTGAACTACTACTTCTGTGATATTATAGTATTGAGCAAAAGGCCCCAGTCAGGATTGTGCTGGTGCTGTACAAACAGAGGAAAGACAATCCCTTTCCAGAATGGGTTACTTTCTCCAGACAGAAAAGGAGTACTTGTGGCACCTTAGAGACTAACCAATTTATTTGAGCATGAGCTTTCGTGAGCTACAGCTCACTTCATCAGATGCATACCGTGGAAACTGCAGCAGACTTTATATATACACAGAGAATATGAAACAATACCTCCTCCCACCCCACTGTCCTGCTGGGTGCCACAAGTACTCCTTTTCTTTTTGCGAATACAGACTAACACGGCTGTTACTCTGAAACCTTTCTCCAGACACAAACAGCTGAAGAGTAGGTGATGAGGATACAGCATTCAAGCCAATGAACCTGCTGAAGTTTTGTTAGACTTTGTTAAATAAGTGGATTATCATTTGTTTTTTATTGAGGGTAGAGAAAAGGAAACAGCTTGTCATCTGCCTTCACATGGCCACTAAGAATTCTAACAGATTAGGGATGTATAAATTAGTGAGACTATGTTCTTCTTTGTCCCATATAACAGGTGTGCTTAATTGTCCCTCACAGGGGGCAAACATCATTCACTGTGTAGTGCTTCAGAACAAAAAAATGCTTTATTGTTAATTATTTTTTTCAACTGTTTTAGTTAGTAGTAGTGTTTGGCTCTCCGCTCTGATTCCCAGGTTCACTTTCAGCCTCTTCATAAAGAATAGATACAACAATAGGCAGTCTTGTAGCCCTTCAGTAGAGTATCTGCTGTTCATGATGAATTACACAGCCTGGGCCAGGTCCTCTGCTGCTATAAATTGGCTTAGCTCCACTGAAGTCTATATATAGCAATTGTGAATCTAACAATATGTGTATTAGTCGCTCTTTTGCTCCAGACACATCTTTGCTAGTTTTGTCTATTTCATCTTCAAACTTGCTTTTAACCCTTTTAGTGCAGGTCCAGCCTTAGCTGGGTCTCCTTTTTGGCACTTGCAATTTGTGCAATAATTGCAAACTCAGCTTAGGCTATTTAGACATATAAGTGCCAGACTATATTATTTGGGTTAAGGTGACCAGGTACCTGGCTTTTGACCAGAAAGTCTGGTCAAAAAGGGGACCTGACAGTGTCCGGTCAGCTCTACTGCCAGAACACCCAGAGTCCAGTTACCGTGGGTGGGGAGGCGGGGTGGCGCTGGATCATCATCCAGGACCCCCTCCTACCTGCGTCAGGCAGCTGTAGCTCCCAACCCCGGCAAAGCAGGCGAGTCCCTCCTGACCTGGGCGGGGAAAAGCAGCAAGTGAGGGGAAGGAGGGGGGAAGATGCATGGATAGAAGTGGGGCCTTGGGAGAAGAGGTGGGGCAAGGGTGGGGCCTTGGGAGGAAGAGGCAGGGCAGGGGTGGGGCCTCGGGAGGAAGAGGCGGGACGAGGGAGGTTCCAGCACAGCTGCTGGAGTGTCTGGTTTTTAAATATTACCAAATTGGCAGCCCTAATGTGAGTATAGTTACTCACTTAGCTGTCTAAATGTCCTAAACTAAACCTTTAAACCTTTGAATGTAGTAAAAGGTAAGCAGGGCTTTGGAAATGTGTCCCTTAATCTCTACTTTACATTGTACCTGCCAGAGACTGAGCTCCAGGCCCTGATTCCATCACTTGAGATGGATTTCTTTTCTTTAAAGAATACTCATATCCATTCAACTGTTTTTGTATTTTTTCTTGCCTTTTTTTCCTTTCTCTCATAGATGTGACATATGCCAATTTCTTGTGATGTTAATATTATTCTTAAATTAGCTTCCATGCTGCTTTTATGATGTCTAATGACCTAGCTTTTCCCTTCCGGAGTTTTCAGGGGTCTGGAAGAAGCTCTACCAACAAAGAAGCAGCTTTTTCAATATAGCTGCCTTTAAACTAGCAGCTGTTGCCAGCACAGCCCCATGTCAGTCACAAATCACACATCATCACACCCCAGACCTACATAGCTATGACATTAAAAGTTTGTAATGCACAACTGGCCTTACACCCTTATTCTTTTTAAAAAAAAAAATTAGCCTGCTTGAAGCTTTGTCTCACTTTACTGCTTCTTTGTATGATCCCCAATGGGAGGATGTCAAAATTTCATTATATTATGGTAGCTGGTGCTGATGGCTCAAACACACCTACTTCATGAACCAGCCCTGGTGTTTTACATAAGACTAAATTAGGAGAATGTCTTGTATTCTCTAGAACAAGTGGTTCAATGGAGAGTTTGACCTAATTAAAAATGTCTCCCAAAGAGAACCACAGAACTGCATTCCTGTGAAACAATGGGCCCTGCTGTTGTCACTGAGATTTATTATTGACCTACTAAGCTTTCACAATAGCTGTCTGCATCATAAATAGCATTAGGTTAAAAAGCTTAACCAGTTCACATAACTAGAATGGATGAACACTGGGGTATCGTTCAAGTCTGTGGCTCACAGGTGCTGCACAAGAGATTGAAATGAATAGCTTCTGTAGCTGTTAGGATCATTTCCAGCATCAGAAGTTTGAGTCTTGATGCAATTATTTACATTAGGATTTTAAGATTTTGTAACCCGAATAAAATAAAGACTGGAATGTTCTAAAAGTAGGGATCTGATTGCTCCTTCCAGTTCATAAACGCTGGCTCAGTCCTTCAGTCCAGGATTGGACAGGCAAAAAGCTGCCATTTGCATGGGTGAAATCTTTGCTTATGCAAGGAATGTAAGATTGATAGCCACAAAAGGAAAAAGAAAGATCTAAAATCTCACCTATTATAGAATTTGAGTTCTTATAATTTCACCTGAGGCAATTTATATATGACATTCCAATATAACTATGCCACAGAACACACTGTACAGATTATGTAGATTTTCTTCATTTGATTGTTTTGTCTATTTTTTTAAAAAGAGCAATTTGGGGTTTTTTTGGGAAGTGGGAAATGAACAAAACAAAAAGGAGGTTTTATAGAGTCCTTTCATAACAAAGGGTATCGTAAGGCTTTCTTCAAAGTTATGAGTTAGATGCTAATAGTAATAGTAGCCATGTAGACAAATTGTGCAGTCAGCTGTAACTTGCAAATAGCATTAAATCTTAGAACCTGTTGCACTGAGAGAAGGAATGTGTGCCGGAACTCATTACTTCATGTCTTATTCAATACAGTGCTAGCAGTTGCCACCCATCTTGCTATGTTTCACGACCTCCCCTTTTTATGACTCTTGGGATGCATGTAATGAACAAGCCTAAAGTATAACAGTAGGAAAGGTAGGAAGGGGTAAGCCTTGTCCACCTCTCCATTTTTGGTTGTGAGGTCTATTTAAGTTCTATATTAACATTGTTTCACCATATGAAGTTTGGCTTTCTGCTTTTGTAATCCCCACTGAGTATTTCTGTGGTGTATTTAAAATTCTATGCAAATTTCTGTGTTTTTTTCCCTTTGATTTGTTGTTTATAGACACAGTGGGAGGGGAAATATTCAATGTGGCATATGTGGAATTAGGTGCATATCTGTTATGAACAGCAACATCATTTGAGACAAATTCCCCAGGCAGAACATTAAAAAAGCATCCTAGCTCTTTGAGATTTCTTGGGTCTATCAGCAGGAACATATAAAGATGGACACAGCAGTATTTAAAGTGTAGTGATGTCAAGTTTCCATTCAATTTAACATTTGGTGTTTGTTATCAAGTTTGTTTTTTTCATCTATTCTGTCAAACCTTTCTCTGTTCCCTCATCTCAGGCTAAATGGGATTTATAAAGCTGTTGTCTTTTGTTTGAGAAATCCTAATTGTTTTATCTGATTATCGAGGGAAAGTATTGAAAAATATTATTCAGGTTCTTGGAGACCTCTGCTGGTAATATTTTTTTAAATCCTTTCAGGTTGTGTTTGTTATTTTAAAGTAGGGCAAATCTACCTTTAAGAAAAACCTGAAACACATCTGATTTTAGTACAGTCCTGAAGCTCAGACTGAGTTTTTTGAAACGTTCACTGGGGTTTTGTGCAGTGGACTAGAGACAAACCTATGTCAATGTGGTTTTGTGGAGATAACATAAACTCAGTGGTTTTTCAAGGTTTCCAGGAAAACTTGAGAGTTACAGCAGAAATTTGCTCTCAGTTTTGAGTATGGATAATATAAGGGTGTGAAAACCTACCTAACACAAAACTAGAAAAAGGTTTTCAGACACCTGCAAACAACAAATGCCAGTTTTCACAGAGATCTATTTAGAAGATTAAGTATGTGAAGTCAGTACTTTAAATGCTACTGTATTAAGGTCCCAATCCTCTGAACTCTTATTGACATGAGATGCTTTTTTCTACACATGTATCCTTTATTCACGAGTAGCTCGGGTTTTGCAGGATCTGTCCCTAAACTAGCAAGGGGCCAAGATGTGGTGTTAGGATCTGAACTTAGATCTGAATAGTGCTTGAATATGGCTCCTAATGCTCCCAAAGCTTAAAGGGTTTTGATCGAGAGCTGTGACCCAGCAAGCCACTTAGGCCCAGTTTGTGAAAACATCAGGAAAGTACTAACTTCAAGCATGTCAGCAGTCTCATTTATTTCAATGGCACTTCTCATGTGCTGAAGTACTTCATTTCTGAAGATGCAATTTTTTTTTTATTTAATACTTATATTAAAAATAAAAGTTGGGAATCCTGTTCCTGTTCCCATTAATTTCAAAAGGAGCAGAATTGGAACCCTAGGGAAAAAATCCCCAAAGCGAATCCAATGGTATTAAATATGTGATTCTTTGAGGAAAGCTATTTGGGGGGTTTGCTGGCATCTAGAAAATAGACTCTTGTTTACAAACATGTGGTTTTATTCATTACTTTCTGCACTGCAGCACCACCTAACTGGATTCAGAAAATAAGTGATGCTCACAAAGCTATAGAAGAAAGCATCTTTTGGGAGTGTAAAGCGAATGGGAGACCAAAGCCTTCATACAGCTGGCTAAAGGATGGTGAGCCATTGATGCCTCAGGTAAGAATATTGCTGAAGTCTAATGCCTTTGTTCTTTGAACGAGGTGGCCTTTTGCAGAATGTTCTACAAGGATTCTGCTGATTTGGCAGCTTTCTCATGTCTGCATAGTTCACTGCCTTTGAAATAGAAGTGCAAACAGTGACTGAGCCTTAAAATTCAAGCTAGAGCATATTTTCTACCTTCATGGGTCAATGCCATTATATGACATTGAGTTCCTTTATTGAAGAAAAATAGTCCCTTACTTTCTGTAGGATGGTGGGGAAGGCTTCAGGACAGGTTCAGAAGAGATTTATATTAGGGAAAATAGGGTATATGAAGCAATTATACTTTTTCAACTGTTTATAGCTCTGTGGAACGAGTAATTCATAATACTAATCTGATGGTTGAGAGGCCCCAGTAAAATCAGGTACCATGGGGTTTTAGGACATAAAATGATTTTCATTTGATAGTTTTCAGCTGAACTTCAAATGTTAATGAAACTTTGGCATTTCCTTCAGTCTCTAAACAATAATCCAATTTCTCTTGTTTAGAGTTGTTCCTGCATAGGTGACCAGAGACTTGACCTGCCATTAGCAGTGCCATGAAGAACTGCCTACAGATTAGCAATCCATAGAAGTGGGGGATAAAGCTCACTCTCCCACCGCCCCACTCCTTCTCTCGCTAGAGGGCAACTTTGAGTCCCATTATTGTCTCAATTATACAGCAAAACTAAAGCAAATTACTAAAGGGTTATCAGGGTAGCCTGCATTTTTCTCCCTCCACTTAATGTGAAAGGACATGGCTGCCTAGATTTGATCAAGTCCTAATAAAGATTGCACAAACATTAAATTGCCACCCTGCAGCCAAGTAGAAAGCCAATAGCTCTTTATATTACTTATTTTTTAAAAATGGCAGAACTCCCAGGAGGGAGGGAGCATTTTGCTGTACTTATTAAAACTGATAATATGAGTTCCATATCCTTAGGCTGACAAATGATACCATGGTCTTTTGTTCCACATGCTAATTTTACTTCATGCTGGTCACTAGCAGATGGTCTTGTTCTTAAATCACGTTAGTGGCAGAAATAAAGTAAAGGATCATTAAATTATTAACATCTACATTTTTTTCCAGTAAACTGCAGCTGATTTTAAATGTTTCTCTCTGCACTACCTAAGATGATTACTATTCCTATTAACCTTCAGAGGGCTACAGGCTAATAACTCAACTGTTTTAAATGTTCTCAAGAATGTATTTGACCATGATACACTACCTTAAAACAGAAGTGCATTTTTAGATTCAAGTTTATCTCTTTGAAGGGGATATTAATCTGAATGGTTTAGGTATTAAATCAATGAGAACTCAAGGGAGAGTCCTCCCATTTAAATTGCATTTACCAACTACGGTATTGGTTTTTCCATTTAACGTCTAACCTGATATAAATTTAGTTGACAGACAAATAGATTGTAGCATGTAAATTGTTCATATTACTATTTTTTCCTGTCCCCTGTGATGTAAGAGATGACACAGCTGCTGTAACATAAATTCTAAGGTGGGGTTTCCTTATTTATTTTGTTGTTCTACAGGACAGAATTCAGATAGAACATGGAGCACTTACAATAACAAATGTGAATCTGTCAGATGCAGGCATGTATCAGTGTGTAGCAGAAAACAGACATGGAGTCATTTTCACCAGTGCGGAGTTGAGTGTAATTGGTGAGTTTCCTTTCCTAAAAACCAAAAATCTCATGTTACCTATACCAATGTTGCTAAGCTTAAATGTCTCAGCCAAGAGTACATCAGTATACCTCTGGCACCAAGGAAACAAGTGTAATAACAATTATTTAGGCAGATGGTTATACACGGAACAAAGAATTCCTCACATCACTCCATCTTGTTAATACAGGTACCTGAGCATGGAAAATTGGTGGCCTACTACCCACCTCTTGGTGTTTAGAAGCCCCTATATCAGCCTTTTAATAAGACAGTGGGATCCAGTGATAGTGCAGTTGGGAACTGATCCATGTTGAACTCAATAAGTCTGTCTATTGAATACAGAGTCTGAATTTAATCCTCTTTAGGAAACTTTGCAAAACTTTCCTCTTTGAATAGCCTTTTCACCCTAAGAATGACACTCACAACGCTGACACCCTTTTCAACCCCTAAATCCCTAAAACACCTCTACCTTACACAGAGTTTTGACACCATAAAAAGGGAAGTGCCAGAGACTCTAGAACATCCAGTAGGGACTTCATTATTGCTACTGATTTTATGTGGAAAGCAGTATAAAACCCTCAGACAGAACGAGACAGACTGACTTCAGTGGGTCATGCCCATGTTATATATCCATTTCAGTGAGCATAATGACAGCTATAAATTGTGTCAGTGTATTGCAATAGTAAAACTGCACTTCTTCCTGTATATCTGCTTACAGTCAAATTGTTCTATGACTACACCACAAGAGGGTTCCACTGTATGCATTTTTGTTTTGCGACAGTCTGCTATGAGTATGCACTGAGCTCCTCATTTGCCAAATGATTGTCAATCCACACATAAAAAGTGTTATGCGCTCTGAGGTCCATTCAGCAAGTAAACCCATTGGGCCTGATATATTGGCCTCTATTGCACTGGAGTACATTAAGAGTAACTCACTGAAGTGGAGTTACGCCTGGTAAAACTGACGTAAGCAAGAGGAAAATCAGGGTCATTTTGTGTAATGCTAGAGCAAGTCCAGAATAGAGACAGGCTGGTTGTTGGTCTTGCATATTATACAATTCCATTTAACCAGGGGTTTTGGCTATCCCTTCATACCATGCGATAAATAGAGTTTCAAATAATGAGGAGCCAACCAGTCAGTTTTACAAGGATCCATGGACTGAGCCTCAGACCATCACTTTGAACTAGAAATCTTGTCTCCTTATCTTATCTGCAGAGGGGGAAGCTGGAGCACAGAGAGACTAATTCTGATTCTCCTCTCACTTATCCTGTTGATAATCAGGAGTAGCCCCATAGTATTCATTGGCAGCATAAAACTGGTGGGAGATCACATCTAAAGGGACTTCCAGGAGGTGTATGTCAGAGTCAGGGATAGAACTCATGTCTCCAGACTCCTAGTTCTGCACTGAATTAGAAAGCTGCCCTTTCTTCTTCCTTCCTTCAGCATAAGCTTGTGAGTAGCTAATTTGCTCTCTTACAATGCTGGGAAAGTTCTTTCCATCAGAGAGAAAAGAGGGAACCAGTAAAGAGGTCAGATTACATGCAGCATTTCCAAGGGGAAACTAGAGTTTCTGATTAAACAATCTAGTCTTAGGAGTGTTCAAAGAGAATGTTCAGTACCGTTGTTTGATTTGCTTTGTCCTTAAGAACAAGGCATGAGATATGTTCTGCACATCACATTTCAATGTAGGTCGTCCTTTTATCAACCTGAGAGATGCCTACTTGGAAAAAAACATTTTCATCTGGAAGTTTGCTGCTCGAGGAAAGTACAATCATGTTCAACAAATTAGGCTTCACAGTGATAAGATTTATTGGGCATGTTGCCTACTGTATAAAAGAAATCCAGATAAACCTACTGCTGCTTTTCCAGTCTATTCAGAACTGTTATAAAATGAGCCTTGTAAGGTAGGCAGAAACTAGCATAAGATAAAGACCCAGATTCTTCCCTGCATGCAGGCTGCACTTGGTATAGGGGGCATGTCTAGGGCTTACCTGTGCCCCAATAATCTCTGGATGATAAAATGGCCTCTTGGAGCTGTTGGCAGCTGATGTCATTTAGAGTAGCCCTGAGACTGCTCTCTCATTCCTGTGGACTGGACAAAATTCACAACAGCCCTAAGATCAGGAGTACAAAAACATGGCTGAAAGTCACTTTTATTTTTCCAGTGTTTGGCTACAGCCGAGGCTCTAGGCCAATATATTGTGGAGTTGGTGGGTGATCCTAACAATAGCCCCTAGAGAGGAAAGAGTATAGTGCAGTGGCTTCCCATATTGACACAGGAAACATGAGGAAATGGGCGAGAGCAATAGCTTCCCATATCCACACAGGAAACAGGGATGGATTTTAGATAGCTTTTACCCTGATACTTCACCTCTAAGAAAATCCAACTCTTCAAGGTCAGCATCTCTTAAAGCAGCAAACAAAATCCCTGCTTCTCTATTCTGTCTGCCTCTTCAATAAATCCCTGTGCTGGTATGACACTCTGCCTGTCTGATAGCAGTCCTATTCTGCATTATACCCCATTTCTTCAGGGCCTGTGCAAATGTAATGGGTAAGCAAGGAGTGCCCGGGGTCTTTACATACGGTGTTTTACATCTTCATCAAGCTCAAATGTAGAACAAGTCTAAGAGAGCTGCTCATGCATAACTAGCAAATATCTTAAAGAGTTAGCCTTAAAAACCTGCAGATTGAGAGAAAGATATGGTTAATTCTAGATTTGCTTTGTTCACATTAAGGTTGCAATGATTCTGTGCTGTTAAGGAACTGATCCTCCTTCTATATTAAGACCAGTTCTTTGTTCCAGATAAATGCTTGAAATAGAAGGACTAGTAGAATACTGAAAAACCTGCTTTACAAATATATTGGTGACTCCAAGACCTGAGTTCAATTTTCTGTGATTCCTAGGGTTATATTATCTCTTCACAAATAATTTAGGCTGTTGCTCAGTATTCGGTATCTTATATGTAAATCATAGTAGTTTCTGTGTGGTTGTCTCTCTCTCCCCGCCTTCCTCCCCCCTACATAAAATGACAAGAATGATGATTCTGCAATGAATGTGGTGTTCATTATTTTCCAGTTTAGAAAGTTACAGCCATCTCATACCATCCGGGAGCAAAAATGCTAGTACTGTGTGTCTCAGGCTACTATACATAGAACACATGTACGCGAGTAACAAAAGTGAATGGTCAATGCAAATACTTTGCAAGCAACCTATATTCTGAAAATTAGTTGTCTAAACTGTTCAGTAAACATTTATAAGTAACTGATCTACCCAAAGATTGATTTCCAAATTATTTTTCAATAGAAAAAAAGTGGCACGTTTCATTTTAAAATCGGTAATTAATATTGTTCTCAAAGAGCAATGTGACCAACTCTGATATATATAGTATATTAATATGTAGAGGTCCTTACTGTGTGTGTTCTATTTTGAAAGGTTTTTTGGCACCAGTTTTGTTTTTCTGGTTCTTTGATCGTCTCCTATATAACGTATTGTACTTTCCTCTATGCCAAAATGAAACGATCCATCTATGATCACACATAAAAGGCAAGACAGCTCAGATGTTAGTTGACTCACTGATTCACAGAAATTGGAGATAGAAGAGTTGTCTTAGGCCATATAGTCCATCCCCTAATCCGCATGAAGTTATTCCTTATCCTATATTCTTTTTGCACTGGAGGCAGAGTGGATGGCAGAAAATTGAGTGGCAGAGAAGTGAGCTGTACCTCACGAAAGCTTATGCTCAAATAAATTGGTTAGTCTCTAAGGTGCCACAAGTACTCCTTTCTTTTTTCAAGAAACTGAATTTCTCCTGGGTTCCACTATCCAGTTTTGTGCCACCCTATTGCTTCAGGAGCATTGTAGACATAGGCCTAGTTTGACTTCTATATTTGGGGGCGGCAGCTCCATTCCAGACAATGGGGCTATGCATGGGGGGGGGGGGGAGGAATTCCGTGCCTACCCGAGGCTTGCAGTTTCAGGGATGGAGGGGGCAATACCTCCCCCTTCCCGTCCCTCCCCAAACTACAGCCATTATTTTAGCCATTATGTGTAACATCTACTTGATCTACAAACAGTGAATTAAAACTCTCCTGAAGTAGCGGAGTGACACAAAACTGGAGAGCCAAGCCAAATCTTTGGGCTCACTTCTACAATTATATGCCATAACATGAAAAAGTTTTTAATTTTTGCTACAAAGCATTCTGGCGGCCAAGTTCGATATATTATCAAGCAGGAATTATTTGCCAAAACAAACAAGCAAACAAAAAACCTGCATCCGAGAAGGGAGTTGTGAGGACCATCATGCATTGGAACAACAGCAATAGATTTGAAAATAGAATGCAAAATCAATGTTATAACTCTTAAAAGCCAAACATGGTGCCAAAGCATTGTATTCGAAAGTATAGCTGTATGAAATGTACTGTGAAATGAGTCTAATGTGATTAGTATACCTGTAAAATAATCATATTGAATTAGTATACTGCATTGTATCTTAGCTAATACAGTAAGACATGTAAGATGTAAAAGTAACTTTTTTGTAGTTGCAAAAGTAGCAAATTTAGTATGTTATCAGTTGTGGGGGAGATGAGGTCTTTTCTAATTTGTCCCATTTTGTAGGTGTCACATTTATAGGGCTGACTATTTTTTAAACTTGGATTTGTGCATACATGTTAATTATAGTCAATACAGTGTGTACTCCATAATTCAGTTTAATTCTGGAAGTTTGTTGAAGACATTTTAGCAAACAAAATTTACTGTATGCTTAAAGATAATTCAAATCACAAACTCTGGGCTTGGCACTCTGTATTAAGTCCTAGTACTTTCCATTATACTGCACAAACCTTCCATGTTAGGCCCAGCTGACAGGCTATACAGTGAGCATGGAGAGAATAGATCATTGTTCCAGGTGGTCTGTGGATTTGTGAATGAAGTCTTCAGGGGACACCTACAAAATGTGTTTTTTGTTTGGTTTGGTTTTTCCACGCCTGTGGTTTGAATTATAAAACATTTTTTTAAATAAAACTTGAATTTCTACTGAAATGGACCAAACTTTCAGCAGGCTTCCTTGCATCTTCCAAATTTCCAGACACTTCTGTTTGTATATGCCGGTGTAGGTGATTGTTCATGCAAATGCGTGCATCGGTAAAATGTGCAGATGTATTTAAGGAGGCCTGAAGTAAATGTTGCTGTGTAACAAGATTTTTGTTCCCCAAAGCCTAGAAGACTTACAGATCGAGGGGGAGGGGGAAAGTGGGAGCACCAAGTTCAATCAAAAAGCTTCATTTTGGGTTTGAGACAGGTTGACAAAGATGTATTTGGTCAGCTGAAAAATATTTATCAAACCCTTTCACTGTCACTATGGGTGTTAAGTTTGTTTCTGAACACAATGAACATATTTATGTACTATGGGGCTTATTCTGACCTAAAATTGGCTTTATACAAATGTAATTCCTCTGACTTCATAGTACTTCTAGCTTATTTAGTGTAAAAGGAGAATCAGTTCTTGTATCTATACAAAACTATGCACTTTATTTGAATATAAATGTTACTTTTTCTGACTCTTTAAATTATACTATTAGCATGTCAACATCTGCCAAGAGCTCCAACATGATGGAAACCGAGATATCACTTTTATTTGGCATTCTTTTAAGTATAAAGTAAATTGTGCTATCTCAGAAGCCGCTCTGGAGTAATTGTTTACAAATGCTGACAGTTTAATGCTGATCACGGTATCTACAATAAAAAGTGTTAGAACAAGAAACATTTATGTAAAAAAAAAAAAGCTGAGAACCTAACATAAATGTCCCACTAAATTCCCTGAGTCACTCAACCCCTCTTCAAACTACAGCATTTATTGTCCTATATTATGTGTTCCATTCCATAATTATGGCAACAGTCACCTCCCTGCATACTATTGTGTTATGCACACACAATACTGGCGAAGAGATCTGTAATCTCCTGTGTACTGTTAGGCATCTTAGCATACTTTCATCATCACCACACACTGTTATGTTATGAACATGGAAGATTGACACCTACTGCACATATAAGTATTTCTGATGTGAGCTTCTCCAAATTGCACTATATAAATGGAGCCTGATTCCTAGCTGGTGCAAATCAGCAAGGTTCCATTGACTTTATTAGGGCTACACTGATTTACACCAGCTGAATATTTGGTCCATGATCTTTAGGTTTCATTACCAATAAGTTTTGCTATTAAATATATCTTTCTAAATAAATTAAGCTTTTAAGCACAAAAGTATCTATTTTCCTAAGCAATCTGCATGTGTAGCTCCTGATGTTGATAATTATGGAAGTTACAAATGTAAATTGGTGAGAGGATACACCAAAATATTCTAATGTTAAAAGAAACCCGATTGCTTCTTTCCAGAGTGAATTCTAAGCTGCTTCTACTTTTCTTTTTCAGCTTTGGGTCCAGACTTTTCCAAAACCCTCTTGAAAAGATTAACTCTTGTTAAAGTGGGCGGTGAAGTAATCATAGAGTGTAAGCCTAAAGCTTCCCCCAGACCTACTTATACTTGGAAGAAAGGAAAAGAGATCCTAAGAGAAAACGAGAGGTAAACTCTTAAAGTAATCATTACTTTTGTTAGCTTGCTCCAACCCAAGGGCTTTCAGCAATGAAAGCTAAAATGGTCATTAATAGCTTCCTGGAAATGAATTGCAAATAAATGGAAAAACACCTAGCCCTGGTCTACACTAGGACTTTAGGTCGAATTTAGCAGTGTTAAATCGATGTAAACCTGCACCCGTCCACATGATGAAGCCCTTTTTTTTTTACTTAAAGGGCTCTTAAAATCAATTTCCTTACTCCACCCCTGACAAGTGGATTAGCACTTAAATCGGCCTTGCCGGGTCGAATTTGGGGTACTGTGGACACAATTTGATGGTATTGGCCTCCGGGAGCTATCCCAGAGTGCTCCATTGTGACCGCTCTGGACAGCACTCTCAACTCAGATACACTGGCCAGGTAGACAGGAAAAGAACCGCGAACTTTTGAATCTCATTTCCGGAGACTGCAGGAAC
Organism: Eretmochelys imbricata; assembly: GCF_965152235.1. Lineage (NCBI taxonomy): Eukaryota > Metazoa > Chordata > Testudines > Cheloniidae > Eretmochelys > Eretmochelys imbricata. Next base: position 14,500,798 of record NC_135578.1, read on the forward strand.
TGTGGGATAGCTACCCACAGTGCAATGCTCTGGAAGTCGACGTTTGCCTCGGTACTGTGGAAGCACTCCGCCGAGTTAATGCACTTAATACACTTAGAGCATTTTCTGTGGGGACACACACACTCGAATATATAAAAACGATTTCTAAAAAACCGACTTCTATAAATTCGACCTAATTTCATAGTGTAGACATACCCTTAGTGTTCAATCTGTGGTATTTGGGGTGGGAGAGCTGCTCCTCTTGTGTTCATCCCAAGCTCTGTATAGAGTTTAAAAAAAAAAAAAGCCCTGCCAAGAAGCTTATCCACTAAAGATATAGTCGAAAGAGCAAATATTTGCCTTTGGATTGCTCCAAATAGCCATAGTTCTTCAAAAAGATTTCCCAGGAGATCCTCTCCCTGAAACTCTCAACTGCAAATTATTATCCCCTTGTAAATTATTCAGTCTCCCAGCAAACAGCAATTATTTGGGGTAAAAAGAAAAGGAGTACTTGTGGCACCTTAGAGACTAACCAATTTATTTGAGCATAAGCTTTCGTGAGCTACAGCTCACTTCATCGGATGCACGATGCTTATGCTCAAATAAATTGGTTAGTCTCTAAGGTGCCACAAGTACTCCTTTTCTTTTTGCGAATACAGACTAACACGGCTGTTACTCTGAAACCTATTTGGGGTAAGTAACTAGTTTGGCAATTGTAATGTCTGACTTGGAGACAGTACTTTCTGAGTGGCCAAGTCACATTTATTTTATACCAAGGATGATATTTGCAACTGGCCTCAACATGGCCTCTAAATTTGCACATGCACATTTCGCACATGCAGTCAGGTGTTGGTACTGAATGTTTTTATATCTGATGGCTTTATCTACCCAATTTGTGCAACAGTGGTGCTTGCAATTATGCACAGGAAAAAAACTGAAACCATTCTTTGAAAATTTGTCTCAAGGAATTTATGAGATAGTGTTACATGCCAATTTTGGTGGCATTCGCTCAATGAGCAGATTCCTGTACTGCTAGCAGATAGCTGAATTTTATAGCTCTTAAAATTAATGCACATAATTCTATGTGTTTATTAAAATATTGTCAATGAAAATATACTTACATTCAAGACTTCTGGTGCTGTTGGCTTTTCACCTGCCCACAAGGATGACTTTATCCTTCATCCTTCAATTAGGCATGGACGAAATCAGCAAATGCAGAAGTGCCCAAATCCTACTTTTAAAATATGTACCAACCTTTTTCACAGCTTAGACTGGCTCAGTTTGGTTCACCTGAAAGTCTAGCCTCATGCTTTGTTTTATCTGAACTGCTTACCTGTAATAACCCCATTCTCATTGCAAACATTAGAATGGTATGTCAAAATTTAGGCTCATTTATGGCCAGATGCTAAAACAAGGGTGCTCATTGCCTTGCAATAAAACAAGGGTGTTCATTGCGTTGCAATATCTGACATTTATTTATTAAGCTATTGCATTATGTGCTGTTTGCTTTGAACTCTCAAGATGCCATTTTCAATAGACCAGTCATTTTGCCCACTCCCTCTTTAAAGTGGGCTAGACTGCACATTTAACCCATTGAAGTAAGTGCAAGTTGTTCCTGGATGAGCCCTGCAGAATTTCATTCAGTCTTATCCTGTGGATAAAGTATAGAGCTACCTCCACCAACTAGAATCTGAGGCAAGTCTAGATTAAAGTTATAAAAAAGTGTTTAGGACTCGCAATGTATTGGGTTTTAAAACGGAGATATCTTGTTCTTCAGACAAAAGACTTTAAAGAGAATAGAAAATGTTGAACAATTAAGCCTTTACTGTCTCAGAATTGTGAGCTCACTGTTCTCCTTGCATTCTGCACTAGCCAAACTCTGTATCTGAAGTTTGTATAAGCATTAGCTGTGCACTTTTTCTCATGTGTGCTGATGGTGGGGTGACTGAGGGTTGGTTTATTTGGACAAAGGGCTACTATCTAGAAGGGAAAATATACGAATATATATTTCTCATCTAAATATGTACTCTCACTGTGATACAATGCTGACCAAGCACAATTCTTTGGACTTTAACCTTTCCTCCCAGAAGAAAATATGAACTAAAACATGAAAACTATACTTTAACTCCTATAGTTACTATTAGAAAAAGTTTAGATACAGAACAGTTGGAATTGGAAGGTAATAGATACCATCTGAATTTAAGCAAGGGTGGCTCACCAAAATATTTCATGAAGGTGAGATCATTTTGGCTTCTAATGGGAAAAAAATAATCAAATACATGAATAGTTCAGCAGGACACATTAACTATAGTATATTAACTACTCATTCGTAAAAGCCTTAACAAATCACAGTATCACATCTGTTCCATGTAACTAACTCATATTCACCAGAGAGAGCCAGATGCAATTGTGGAAAAAATAGCAAAGAAGATAATGATGACTAATGCAAGATCTGAAGCATGATATCACTACATTCTTTCATATGGACTCAAATAGAATTACTGTTCTTCCAATTATTTCTCCCAGCCCTAATGCCTTAATAAGACATTTTTCCTTCTAAGTTTCCCATACTATATTTATTATTACAAATACATGATAGCCTACCTGTCCAGATGTAAAACTGGGTACCATTGGGGAGGTGGCTGCTTGGAAATATAAAAAAGTCTCTCCTCTGCTACATTTCATTTATTGTTAGAATGAAATTCAAACTCAAACGTTTTAAAGTCACTTAAAAACTTTTGGGGGGAGGGATAGCTCAGTGGTTTGAGCATTGGCCTGCTAAACACATGGTTGTGAGTTTAATCCTTGAGGAAGCCATTAGGGATCTGGGGCAAAAATTGGGGATTGGTCCTGCTTTGAGCAGGGCACTGGACTAGATGACCTCCTGGGGTCCCTTCCAACCCTGATATTCTATTTTGGAGGGAGGGATAGCTCAGTGGCTTGAGCATTGGCCTGCTAGACCCAGGGTTGTGAGTTCAATCCTTGAAGGGGCCATTTAGGGATCTCGGGCAAAAATTGGGGATTGGTCCTGCTTTGAGCAGGGGGTTGGACTAGATGACCTCCTAAGGTCCCTTCCAACCCTGATATTCTAGGATTCTATGAAAATGTTGAGAGGGTTTTTTCCATTGCACCTGCTTTTCATTTTTCCATACCATGGGCTGTGGTCCTGTCCCGTTCCTGGTGTTTCTGAATGCATGCAGATCAGATCTCGAGTCTTGCAGTTACTTGCTTTGGGGTGGAAATATGCAGTTCTCTACACAGTGAGTTAGTGTGCAGCAAGCCAGGGTGTGAATCTACAATGTACTATCCTGCTGCATGCTAACTGACCACATGGACCCTGCTACTGTGCACTAACAAGTCTGTAGTGTGCTGTAAGAATGAGGAGTACTTGTGGCACCTCAGAGATTAACAAATGTATTTGAGCGTAAGCTTTCTTGGGCTAAAACCCACTTCATTGGATGCATGCAGTGGAAAATACAGTAGGAAGACACAGATATATAGATACAGATATATACACACACAGAGAACATGAAAAAATGGGTGTTGCCATATATACTATATCTTCCTACTGTTAGTCTCTAAGGTGCCACAAGTACTGCTCGTTCTTTTTGCTGATTCAGACTAACACGGCTACCACTCTGAGACCTGTAGTATGCTTTGACATACTAGCCATGTAGACAAGCCTTTAGACCAGGTCCTGAGTTCACTACCCCATATACACTAACCATTTATCACTCTGCAGGTCCAAATAGATTTGTGGACATCTGCTTGATCCTCCCTTCAGGAACCCATGGCCAGTGATATTGAACAACAGCCTTCTTCACACAAAGTACTCTTATTTAGCAGCTGGAACAGTATGTCAGAGAAAAATAGATCTTGAAACAACCAACAGTCTGCATGGGTATTTAGCCTTATCTAACCTTATGCTTCCCCTCAAGCTATGTTAGATAGGCTTTCCCTATAAGGTACAGGAACAGAGACAATCCAGCTTTCATTCTTCTAGCAAAGCTCAGATCCTCCAGTGTGTCTCTCTTTGACTGCTTCAAGAAAGCTCCATCTCCTTTCTGTGTAGGTTTCTGAGCCCACTTACCATATTGGTCAATAGTTTTTCTGCTTACAAGCCAAGATATGGCATCTTCTGGTGTTTCAACCTGGGTTTTTCCAGTCAGCTGGATCTCACACTGAAAGGCCACCTTCAGTTCACCCAGCTGCAAAATGGGTACCTTATGCATCAGGTTATGGCAGTCAAAGACAGTTGGATGAGATGCTGGCCACATCACTTCCTTGTGTGCTATTGGCTGTGAAACTGATATGCCTTAACCCTGTCAGCTTGATGAGCCATTGGCTCAGGGGAAATTTGACTTCTGACTTTGGATCTTTCAGCAGGGCCTATCCAGGAGAATGTCCCTGCAGTGGCTTCTGCTCCATTGTTTGGGAAATTAAACCCATTCATTCTCAATGGGTTATAATCAGAGGCCTGATTGCTGTCTCCCCCTTGCGGGAGGGTGTTGAAACTGCCTGATCCCCGGCTTAGTCTAACATTCCATCTTAGAAGTCAAGCACACAGACCACATTTTAGATACAGATCAAAATAGGCAATTTAATACAGAAGCCTTATGGTCATATTTGATTACACCAGGCACACCAAGGGTGAGATTGTTTGCTTTGCCTCTAAGAGACTCAGCACAGAACTCACAGCCCCAGAGGAGGGGGAGGCTAAAGTGGCTTTAAGCCATCTTTGCATCTTCACAATTCAGTTGCTAGATCACCTCTTCCCCCCTATGTAATTTAGACAGCTTTAGGGGCCTAAGTTACAGCAGCCACCCTGGCTGCCCTCTCAGCAGCAGCAGTGCTCAGAATCTGTACAGCCCTGCCATGCCCATCCTGCCTCAGCTCATCCCTATGCCAGGGTTTGCAAGAAGATCGTCATAGCACAGTCTTATGGATATCTCCTGCAGTGCCTGTGCCAAGAGAATCCTTTGGCAGGAACCAGGGCATCGTAAACCCCTTTATGTCACTGCAGCTGTCTTATCAGGCCCAAAGGGGCCAGAGCAGGAGTGAGTTCTGGGTTCAGACTGAAACTGAAAATACTAAAGGTCCAAAGGCTTGTGGTAAATCTTCCATCAACTGGAGCCTTTAAATCAGGGATGGATGTCTTTCTCAAAGATATGTTCCTGTTCAACCACAATTTATTGGACTTGATGCAGGACTCATTGCGTGAAATTCTCTGACTTGTGTTATGCAGGTCAAAGTAGTTGATCATGACGGTCCTTTCTGGTCTTAAATATATTGAAATCTATGGAAAAAAGAGCATAAAGAATAGCTGTTGCTGAGATATTTTCATCTGGGCTGGAAGCAGAAGTTTTGGGTAGCATGTGAGAAAAGCTGTTCCCACAAAATTTCCAGCCTAGTCAACACTGAAGATTTGTGAACTTTGGACGAGCATCTGAACTTCTGGATACCTCTCCTAGCTGAACCTCAGCTCCGATGCTGTGGAGGTTCATTGGTGTGGATAGTCCTTCCAATTCCAAGAGGAATTAAAAACAAGGTTAATGTGCCAGTTCCCTGGGATGCTTTGAATTCTGCCATATCATGGCAATTGTTCAGGTTCCTACCTTGAGGCTCTTGTGACTTTGTAGACAGAGTGTAATATTAGGGAATAACGTCCAGAGGCAGAAATAACATGCATCATGTGCTGTTAGGAATCCTGTTCTGGGGGCTACTGCTGTCCAGGAGGAAGAACTAAATGTAATGCTTAGTGTTTGCCCAGAAGGCACAGCCTATCTTGAAAAAGAAAACTTTATTGCTTTAGGTTTTGTATTCTTCTCTGGAGGCAGAACTACTGTGTTCTGTGCCTTAATGAACAACCTGCCCTGGAGGTATCTCTGAGTGGTGTTTGAGAGCTCTACCATTGTGTTATTAGGAATTCTGCCCTGGGGTACAATTATATTATTGCAATCATTAAAGGCAGTTCATCTCCATAATAATGGAAATCCTGCCTTGGAGGCATAACTGCATCAAAGTAATGTTAGCAGCCTGGCTCCAGAACCTAAATTATATATAGCTATAGCATAGATATAGAAATGTTGCAAAATCAGCTCTGGAAATAAAGACTGCTCCTACATAGCTATGGATCCAGAGTTCATTACCCGTTCGTGGTGCTACATGAACATCCAGACACATTATTCACAGCCCAGAGCCTATTATGTTCTATGGGCAGCACATAACATAATCCTTGTGCATAACCACATTACATATGGCTGAAGCATCCCAGTAGAGGATTTCCCTAACCTGGGGTAACTCTTAGTAATTCAGTGCTACCACAGCAGATCCCATCCTCCAAGCCTTTGGCGTAAGGGTTATGGCCAGACATCCTAGATTCTCGCAATTTGTGGTTCTCAGAGTAGACCCTTGAGACTCTGAGCACCTGGCAAAATGTAGAGTAGGCTTGCTGCTCTACCTTATGCTAGATAGGTCTGTGGATCGGGAAGAGGAGGTTACAAACTTTTGCACCACCACCTTCCTGAGCTCTGCCAAGCAATTTGGCCCTATAATTTTTCAAAAGTACAAGTAGACTAGCAGCAGGGTCTGAACCAGATCGACAGATCCCAACACCGTGCGGGAGAGAGAGCAGACGTGGGCCCTACCTTTCTTCTCCCTTCCCTACCCTTTTGGAAACAGAGCTGGGGCTCTAAACATTGAACAGTTAATGAGAGCTTTGGTCAGAAGAAAATGCTAAATGAATTTGGTAACTATGGTAAGCCATGTTCAGTCGCAGGGCCTGATAGTGCTCTCAGTTACACCAGTGTAAATCAGGAACAACTTCACTGGACTGAATAGTTACCCCAGTGGGAGGCTGGTATAAATGAGAAGAGATTCATATTCTTAGGGAAAACTCTTCTCTTAAACTCTTGCACCTTTCATGCAAGTTTTTGATTAAGCATTTTATGTTTCACCATATTCCCTATTTGTGACAATCATTCCTTAGCATTAAATGCCATATACAGTGTTAGGATATAGATATTCAGGCCTGTCTGTAAAGGCCTATACTCTAAGAATTTAGGTATATTCTTATCACTTGGCTAGTTATAGAGGTATAAAGAAAGAATCAAAATCACTGTCTGCCGGTGTAAGGTCCTTCTCTTACTGTGACAGTCTGAGGCCCTGTGCTTAGGCTAAGGCCCTTGGCTAAGCAGCAGAGGCAGCCATAAGCTGGGAAGCAAACGGTCACATCCTCACATTCCAAACTAATCACATTGAAATAAGGTGCTATTGGGCTGTTAGGAATACAATCCTGTCCTGATAATGCCTATCGCCTCCAGAGAAAGGGAAGTGCCTAGAAAATGTAAAAGGAAACTTAGTTTGATAAGCATCCTGTCTGGCAAGAACTCATTTATCAATAGCTGGGATGTGAAATCCTCATTTCTTTGTTTGTTCTATCACTGTAGTCCCCATTTCCCTATTGTTTGTCTGCATACTCTCTGTCTGGTTCTGTGATTGTTCCTGTCTGCTGTATAATTAATTTTGCTGGGTGTAAACTAATTAAGATGGTGGGATATAATTGGTTACATAATCATGTTACAATATGTTAGGATTGGTTAGTTAAATTTCAGGAAAATGATTGGTTAAGGTATAGCTAAGCAGAACTCAAGTTTTACTATATAGTCTGCAGTCAATCAGGAAGTGTGAGGGTGGGGTGGGGAAATGGGAACAGGGAATGGGGGTAGGGAATTGGAATCATGTTTTGCTAAGGGGGGGAATGGGAACAGGGACATAGGTAAGGCTCTGTGGTGTCAGAGTTGGGAAGGGGGACACTAAGGAAGGAAATTGGAATCATGCTTGCTGGAAGTTCACCCCAATAAACATCAAATTGTTTGCACCTTTGGACTTTGGGTATTGTTGCTCTCTGTTCATGCAAGAAGGACGAGGGAAGTAAGTGGGTGAAGGAATAAGCCCCCTAACATACAGGAAGACTGAGTTGGGGTAGTCATGACAGACTTGTTCCTACAGGGTTTCTGAATCCTCTCATAATAATTCAGTTACAATGTTAGATAGATTTGTTACCTAAATTTGTGTTTTAAAACCTTTATTTTTCAGGTGATCTTATTATAGAAAGATTTACATTTATTTATAATGACAGTATGGTTCCTGCAGGGAACTTACTCTGTTATAGATAGAATGCCTGTTCTGGCTCGAGCATACATGGGTGTAAATCAGAAGTAACTCCACTAAAGTCAGTGACTATAGTGGTTACTCTTGGTTTACAATATAAGAGAGAGAGAATCAGGCCCTGGGTGACTACAGATAAATCCAGGTGGTCTATAGAGCGCTGTCAACTAAAGCTATGATGTTCAGGCACAACCATGCCCATATTTCAAATTGAGTAAGAAATACCCTGTAATTTAGGTACCTATCCAACTGAACTATGTAATTATATCAGAAAGCATATTTTAAAATATTTGTAAATATATATTCCCCTTCATTATAGTATACTCCTCCATTGTCCAAATAATTATAACATTGCACAGGCCAAAGAGCTTGCAAGCAGTACCATATATGCTAAATGGATAAAGTTTGGCACCTTCAGCCACAGGAGCATTGCAGTTAGTACAGTATGATTTATTAATCTGCATTACCAAACTCACTGAAGCCTCACAGTTGGGTTTTCTTTAAATACCTTATTGCATTTTTTGTGTGTTTGTAATATATGGAAAGAATATTTGTCTGAACTGATCTTATTCCCCAGCATGTACCTCGCTGTTGATGGGAAATCATGTCGCTGTTGAGGAGTGTTGGGCAAGGATTAGAACATAGGTCTTGCATCCACAAGTTATGCGTTCCTTTTCCTGCTCCATCATGGATGGCCTGTCACTATCTCTCTCTTTCCCCCTCAACTTACACCCTTATATATTGGGGATAATCACACTTATGTACTTCACATGGGGGCAGGGGTTTATGGGACTAAATGAATGTTTGCAAAGCACTGGCAGTCTTCAGATGAAAGGCACTGTTTTAAGTGGTAGGTATTCATTTTAAAATATCAGTCTCTCTGTACACACATCAAAGCTTATTACTTTTCCATGACCAGACACACAAAAAAAGAATTTTTAGTAACTGTCTAAATGCCAAATGCTACTCCCCACACATTTCTGCATAGCTCCAGTAAATAGCCTTTGTAGGGATAATCCAAGAAGGGTTTAGTTGAAGGAAATCTTCCCAAAAGCCCCAGAGCTTGTTGTGGGGGTGCTGTGCAGCCATTCCACTGATGTTTCTATAGCCTAAGGACAATAATGGCACATGAGAGCCCTGTACACCCCTCTATCTGAAAGAATTTAGCACTATGGAACTGCATAATGATGAATCTGCTCACTGCTCTCCACCCCCTAACTCCTGCTGTGTACTGCTTCTGAAGATAGGCACTGTAAAGCAAATCTCCACAGCACAAAGGGTGTACTCGATCTGCTTTCATGGCAGCTCACAGCTAGTAGTCCCCACCCCCGCCCCCGCTGCAGAACCATAGTGAATCAGTTGTAATTTAACACCTTCCATCCCCATGAAGGAGATGACCACATTTGGCCCTTACGCAGGCTAGGATTTGGACGTGCTTTCTTTCTCCAGGTGTAGGTAAGTGAGAAATCTTGTCTTCCCTTTTCAGACTTAGAGCTGTGCAATATGCAAAGATGACAAGAGACCCTATGTTATGTCTTGCCTTCAGATCAGTCATTCATCCTCTTCCCCTTCCATCACACATTGAGCCACATGGTCTATTGTCAGTTATCCAGTTTGCCAGCTCATATCAAAACCAGAGCTTGAGCATTTCCAAACCAGTTAATATTCTGTTAAAATAATTAATATTTAAAATCCACAAATGGGGGGCTGGTGTTCCTAATGTTTTCCTGAAAGACACTGAATATTAAACTGATGCTGCTACCAGACACACATGCACAGTGGCACAGAAAACTAACTTTCCTTTTATGCCAAAAAAGATTACTCTCCTCCCATTCTGGCTCATGTTAAGCTCCTTTACCATTAGAATACTCTCCTTTGTATGAACATACAGTGTGTGAATTGTTTATTTGGTTCATTTGTAAGGGGAAAAAAATCATAAAAAGTAAATGATGTTCAGGACTGCTGGCAAAGAATGTGAAAGTGTCCAATTAAACAGCCGCTCACAAGGACTTGTATAATAACAACATCTGTTATCTTAATTAAACAAGTTTCTTTATAAAGGGGCCTTCACGGTGCGCTTTGTTACAGCACGATCTGACCTAGATACTCTAGGCGTGCTTGCTATCTTCATGGGAATTTTCCCAGTTGGTCCCATTTATGTTGCAGCCTTGACAAGCGTGGTGATATATGAGCGCACAGACACAAAACCGTATTGTTTAAGTCCAGAAGGTTTTCTTTTTTATGAAATCTAGTAAAAACAAAGAAATGCAACATTCAAACTGATCTTCTTCTGAGCATAGGTAATGCAGTGCTTGGACGTCTGGCGCATCGCTCCTTAAATTTATACTTCTGCCATATGAAGGTTTGAGGGGACAAGCTAAGGTGATACAGTAGTATTTTCAAATATGCCTGAGGGCCAGATTTTTAAAGATATTGGGAATTAGGCATCTATCCCTAAGTCCAATTTTCAAAAGTAACTAAGGAGTAACTACGTCTCACTGAAAGTCACTTAGGCTCCTGACTCCCTTAGCGTGGCTTTTGGAAATTTTACTGATAGTGCCAGTGCTGACATTTGGATTTCTTTGCATTGACGCCTTTGTGTCACAGACCATCTCTACTTAACACAGAAGACCACAAATTGTATATGAGTCAACACTGTGATGCATTGGCAAGAAAGGGAAATGTCACTGTGGGATATATTAACAGGAGTCCCATATGTAAGACATGAGTGGTGACTGTTCCACTGTACTCTGCAATAGTGAGGCCTCAGCTGGAGTCAGCCCCAGCAGAGCCTTCCCAAAAATGTGAGGCCAGGGGCTCTGCCCCCTCTGTGCCCTACCCCTCCCCTTCTGCCCGAGGACCTGCCCTTGGCCAAGCCAGAAGCTGGAGCAGACCGTAAGCCACAGACCCTCCACCTGCCTGGGATGGGAGGGGGGCGCACATCAGCCCCAAGTCCGTGTCCCCACCCTGCGGGTCCCCTGCCTAGGGCAGGTGGAGGGTTTATGGCTCCCAACAGCTGTCTGCACGGCTCTTACCCTGACCCAGCTCTGGCTGGGGTACGGGGCCTTGGAACCGCAACCCGGCCATGTTAAGAGCTATTATTTTCCTTGTTGGGCCTGTCCTGTAGTAGGACCTACTACAGGACAGGCCCAACAAGGAACGTAGGCCCTACTACGGGACAGGCCCAACAAAGAAAATAACAGAACACCACTGGCCATCACATACAGCCCCCCAGCTAAAACCTCTCAGGCACATCATCGGCAACCTACAACCTATCCTGGAAAACGATCCCTCCCTCTCACAGACCTTGGGAGGCAGGCCAGTCATCACTTACAGACAGCCCCCACAACCTGAAGCAAATACTCGCCAGCAACTACACATCACACCACAGAAACCCTAACCCAGGAACAAATCCCTGTTACAAACCTCGTTGCCTACTCTGTCCCCATATCTACTCTAGCGACACCATCAGAGGACCCAACCACATCAGCCACACCATCAGGAACTCATTCACCTGCACATCTACTAATGTTATATATGCTATCATATGCCAGCAATGCCCCTCTGCCATGTACATTGGCCAAACCGGACAGTCTCTATGTAAAAGAATAAATGGACACAAATCAGACATCAGGAATGGTAACATACAAAAGCCAGTAGGAGAACACTTCAATCTTCCTGGACATTCTATAACAGATTTAAAAGTAGCCATACTTGAACAAAAAAACTTCAAAAACAGACTTCAAAAAGAAACCGCAGAAATAAAATTCATTTTCAAATGTAACACCATTAATTTGGGCTTGAATAGGGACTAGGAGTGGCTGGCTCACTACAAAAGCAGCTTTGCCTCTCCTGGAATTGACACCTCTTCATCAATTATTGGGAGTGGACTACATCCACCCTGATCAAATTGGCCCTGTCAACACTGGTTCTCCACTTGTGAGGTAACTCCCTTCTCTTCATGTGTCAGTATAATAATGCCCGCTTCTGTAATTTTCTCTCCATGCATCTGAAGAAGTGGGTTTTTTACCCATGGAAGCTTATGCCCAAATAAATCTGTTAGTCTTTAAGGTGCCACTGGACTCCCTGTTGTTTTTGTGGATACAGAGTAACACAGTTACCCCCTGATAAGGGTACATAAGTCTTCAAATAAGTAAAAGATAATTATAAAGAGGATGGTGATCAATTGTTCTGCTTGTCGTCTGAGGGTAAGACAAGAAGCTATTGGCTTAGTTTGCCACAAGGGAGATTTAGGTTGGATATTACAAAAAACTTTCTAACTATAAGGATAGTTATACCCTGGAACAGATTACCTAGGGAGGTTTGATGGTTGTAAGAACAGGTTAGACAAATAACAGTCAGATCTAGTTTCAGAGTAGCAGTCGTGTTAGGCTTCCACTGAATGCATCCGATGAAGTGAGCTGTAGCTCACGAAAGCTTATGCTCAAATAAATTTGTTAGTCTCTAAGGTGCCACAAGTACTCCTTTTCTTTTTGTCAGATCTAGGTATCCTTTATGTTGCCTCAGCATGAGGTGATGGGCTTAGAGGACTTTTTGAGGTCCCTTCCAGGCTTACATTTCTATGATTCTGTAGTTGTTTCAAGGCGTCCTACTCTCTGCTATAGTTGTAGGGTTTGAGTAAAAAGGCTAGAGTTTATTGAGCATTTCAAATAAACAAGAATCCCATCACTTTAAATCATTTAGCATTTACATTTTGTCGACACCATTAATAACACATCAATCACATACTGAGGATGAAGTAGTACTGGATATTTCAGCTCTCTTGGTATCCTTACTTCATTGATTCACCAGTGAAATGACTTGCCCCGATTACCTCATTAGCTAGGAGCTGAGAAAGGAATTCAGTCCTTCTGCATAAGCACAGCAACCCTGAGAATACTGCATAGTCAAAACAGGTCAAGGACCGGAAAGAGACTCTTTTTGTCACTTGGATGGAGTCTTTCTGTAAAGAAAAATATTGCTTATTGCAATACATAAAAATGACAGTATCATGTAAATTAAAGTTATCTTGTCAAAGCATGTATTTCTTGATTTCAGATTTCTTGCTGTCTAAAAATACATGGCTGATTTCTCTTGCCTTGATTCAGGAAAGTGCTTAAGCACATGCTTACATCCATGCATAATCGTATAGCACTTATGCCTGTGACGAATTGCTGGTCCTGAAGGATGCTGCTCTAAATTTGGGCTTCTAATTGTGTCAATTTCACTAATGTAGCGTGAAACCCTGACCCTACTGAAGTCCAGTGGGGCCAGGATTTCATCCTTGATATATGTGCACTTAGATCCTAATTCTGCAAATGTAGCAGTCTACCATGTGGAGCTCCTTGCAGGATCATGGCCTCCGTGCACTCAGATCTGTGACAGGAGAGAACGCAAAAGCTCCAGAAGAGTCCATTCATCTCGGCACCACTACAACCCAGGAGGTGTCAAACTGAGAATTTCAAAGTAGTGTGTGCAGTTCAGAGACACGTTTTGCTGCAAAAATGATATAATGTGAATCAGACTCCCCTACTCTGCTTTGAAAATGTCAACCTACATGCTCAGTTGTCACTCTTCTAACTAAAGTTAGTTTGTGGAGAATTAGCCATAAGGTATGTTTGTGATTTTTAAATGATAGCAGCTCTTGGGCTCACTAGCATTACTTAACCGTCAAATTGTACTCTTAGAATTGTCTCTGAATAGCCTGGATTTGATGGACTTAATTCATCCCCATTGTGCTACTTCATTAGTTTTATCCTACTGCAATTCACCTTATTCACAATAATGGCCATATTGACTACTTATATTAGAAGAATTTGGCCTGTTATTTGAAATCTAACTTATTTTTATTTTGACAGTATAATGTATACAACCCCCTTTTAAAAAAAACTAGAGCTTCTAAAAACTCCCAGATAACTACTCCAAAATAGGAAGTTATCTGCCAGTTAGCCAAACTGTTGTTTTTATGTTCATTATTTTGCTTACTCAATTGAATGTATTTTCTTCACAGAATTGGGTATTTTAAGTTAAGTAGGTCCATATTCTGTAGTGATTTACCAAAGAGTTTAAAATTTGGCCCATAACTTTAAATAAACATATATACACACCGCTTTCTGCTTTCTCTGCAAGGGGTAAACTGAATTAAGTGATAGAAAGGTAGAGATTTTTCTGTTCAGCTTTTATTTTTTGGAACTATTGATCCTTAAAGAGGTTTAACAACTTTGCTTTTCTAGGGGGAAAATATATTAATCAATGTTTGCTCCCAGGCTGTCATTTTGCATGCCAAGAACCGTGTTTAAAAAATAAAATTTTAGGACTTCCTCACAAGCCACTAAAACTAGAAGGATTTTGCGTAATGGAAATTCTGACATTATATTAACTACAGTTCTATATAACTGTACCATTTTAGTAAGGAAAAAATGCAAAGCCAGATAAGAAAGAGAATGCAAATTGGATTTCCCTAGCAGTTTAGATGTTTCTTGAGTTAAAGAGTATTAATACAGATTTGGGGGAGAGGGGTTGGTTGTCTTGAACCTACTTAATTATTTCTTACCTGCTCTGAACATCAAAAAGAAAATGACAATAGGATAGAAAACACATATTAGCCACACGGTGCCTGTATGCAAACAGAGATGATATTAGTTTCATATTGATAACTTGACAGATGTAGTGTAAGAATTTGTTTTGGACATGTAGTCTAGTGGCATTCCAGAGAAGACCAAAACCCCAAAGGAAGTTTCCAACCATTGTCTTGCATTGATTGCGTTGTCTATTTTTTTTAATAAAGCACCTATGCAATTTCTTTTAGGCAGGCAGGTAGCCAAATCATCAATAACTTGTCGGTTTTTCATTACATCCTGCCTTGGTAGAGTGAAAAATGACACTGTGTAAATAGCTTTCTGAGCTTTGAATTGGCATTACAGCATTTATCTTAGTTCTCAAAGAGGTGGCTTTACCTTGTTTGAACGTGTGAAATAACTGGCCTGTCAACTTATTTTAACCCATTTACTGCAAAAGAGAGCTAAAATGAAGAATTTAACTACTTGATTGGACAGAGAGAGGTCCAAAATTACTGGGTATCCTGTTCTTAAAAGGAATCATTTTAATTGATTATTTCTCAGCAGAACCTGTGCCTCTCTATTTTGTTCAGGGAAGGATCAAGTGTGATGTCACCCAAGCTCATGGATATGTGTTCAACACTTTCAATAAAAAGAAAAGGAGTACTTGTGGCACCTTAGAGACTAACCAATTTATTTGAGCATGAGCTTTCGTGAGCTACAGCTCACTGCATCGGATGCATACCGTGGAAACTGCAGAAGACATTATATACACACAGAGACCATGAAACAATACCTCCTCCCGCCCCACTGTCCTGCTGGTAATAGCTTATCTAAAGTGATCATCAAGTTGGGCCATTTCATTGTCCAGCACAAATCCAGGTTTTCTCACCCTCCGCCCCCCCACACACAAACTGACTCTCCTGCTGGTAATAGCCCATCCAAAGTGACCACTCTCTTCACAATGTGTATGATAATCAAGGTGGGCCATTTCCTGCACAAATCCAGGTTCTCTCACTCCCTCACCCACCTCCAAAAACCACACACACAAACTCACTCTCCTGCTGGTATATAGCTTATCCAAAGTGACCACTCTCCCTACAATGTGCATGATAATCAAGGTGGGCCATTTCCAGCACAAATCCAGGTTTTCTCACCCACCCCACCCCCATACACACACCAACTCACTCTCCTGCTGGTAATAGCTTATCTAAAGTGATCATCAAGTTGGGCCATTTCCAGCACAAATCCAGGTTTTCTCAGCCTCCGCCCGCCCCCCCCCCCCCCCCCCACACACACAAACTCACTCTCCTGCTGGTAATAGCCCATCCAAAGTGACCACTCTCTTCACAATGTTGGTCACTTTGGATGGGCTATTACCAGCAGGAGAGTGTGACATCACACTTGATCCTTCCCTGAGCAAAATACAGAGGCACAGGTTCTGCTGAGAAATAATCAATTAAAATGATTCCTTTTAAGAACAGGATACCCAGAAATGGCCCAACTTGATGATCACTTTAGATAAGCTATTACCAGCAGGACAGTGGGGCGGGAGAAGGTATTGTTTCATGGTCTCTGTGTGTATATAATGTCTTCTGCAGTTTCCATGGTATGCATTCGATGAAGTGAGCTGTAGCTCACGAAAGCTCATGCTCAAATAAATTGGTTAGTCTCTAAGGTGCCACAAGTACTCCTTTTCTTTTTACGAATACAGACTAACGCGGCTGTTACTCTGAAACACTTTCAATGTAATTTGTGGCTTTGTGGAGTTTCTTGGTAAAACACCTTGGCTGCCTTTTGTACTGGTTTAGCTCAGTTGGCATTTGGAGGTGACTCTGAACCACTGCTCTCATGAGCAGCCAGAAGTGAGCCACACAGGCTGATCCATGAGATTCCTGGCCTTGGCAGTTGCCAAGACTGCTCAGAGTTCTGAGGAATCAGAACTTGTCCAAGACTAGGTCCTGCAGTTCCAAACGAGACATTTGTGACACTGTAGCTGCCATTCCTAGGGGCAGATTCCATGGGCCAAATTCTGCCATCAGTTACAGCCATGCAACTGAACGGCGTCAAATGGAACTTTGTGCATTTAACTTAAGGGCAGTATTCAAACCTCTCATTCCACTTTGCCTTATCATAATTGTGACAGTTGAACCATTGTAAAGGCTATCAAGAGGCGATGGCTGTAAATAACTGAATATTTGGTTCCAGCATAGGTCTGGGGAAAAATGTTTTGGGTCAACCCAAAATGAAAATGTTTCAAAATTTTAGTGAACTACAATGTCTAAAAAATTGTGTTGATTTTGGGGTTTTAAAAACATTTAAAATGCTTATGAAATAAATTAGGGGGAAAGCCAAAACAAAATGTTTCAGAAATGTGGAAAAGTTCTGACATTTCCAAATTTCTTATTTTTTTTACCAAAACAATTCAACCAAACCAACCTGAACTTGCAGATTGTTTCAGTGGACCTGTATCTGCATTTTTCAGCAAAATAAAGTTTTTTTGCATGAAAAATTTCACCCAGCTCTACAAGAGTCCAAGCTCACTTTATTAGTGAATTGAATGAGTTCCAAGATTTCCTAACATGGAATCAGGTTTTGCTTCGCAAGCTGATTGAAGATCACTGGTTTATGGAATTACTTTAAAGAGGTTGGAGTCTAAGGCCAGACTCTCCGCTGGTGTAAATCAGCATAGCTCCATTGAAGTCAGTAGAGCTATGCTGGTTACATCAGCTAAGAACTTGGCTCTAAGAATTCACCCCCACTTACAGAAAAATGTATGTTTTATTGGTTTTAAAGATTCAGTTTTAATCCTCGGATTCAGTCCATTTCACTCACCCAAAGCAGCACATGATTATTACTCTGAGTTTAGGACAGAGAGGCTACAAATCAGTGCTTTATTTATGCAATTGTTTTCAATTATCACAGTATAAATCTTCATTACATTGAGCCCTCAGTGGACAGGTTGGATGGTGTGCAGAGAATGAGGCAGAAAATGAGGTGTTGGGCGCATCTTATCTCTCTCTTACACTTCCATTGACCGCTTGTGGGTGAGACACGTTTCTCTTTGCTTTAGTCTTCTGTGTTGCAAGTATTCAAAAAAAAAAAAGTAACCATTTTGTTCTAGGATTTGATTTAGTGATAGCTTGAGCACTTCCTAAGGGGTTGTTCAGCATCCTTCACTCTTGATTAATGCCCCAGTTCAACAAGTTACGAAGAACATGCCTAACTTTAAACATGTGTTTTTGCTTCAATACCTTGCTAATTTGGGGCCCAAGGCAATGAGAATTGAAGGTGCTTAGCGCCTCTCCAGAGGAGCTCACAGTATCAGGCACCTAATGATTTGCACTTGGAGGATCATAGAAACATGGAATCCTGTTTTGAAATTATGAGTATGTTCTATAGTCCACTATAAAACCAACACCATTTGGTGCTGCGTCCACTGGAACCTTAAATTATTACAATACCAATTTCACTTTTCTCCTGTGAAGGGCATCTCCACAAAGACTAGAATTTGAAAAGCAGATAAAATTCACTGCATTAAAAGTCGTCAAGATTTGTGTTTCGCCATAGATAGGGTTTTAAACTTCCTGTGAAACAGGGTGTGGCTCCCTCCTATCTGTTATTTAAGCTTGCCATAGCACTTGCTACAATGAAGGTCTCCTTCTACTCTCAACAAAGCTAATTTCCCAGTGAAGCCTCTTCCTAGAATTGTTTTAACATTATCTGAACTCTTCATTTAGTGCCATTCTCTCCTCCCTCCTCCCTTTGTAAAATAGTTGCAGTGGTCACAAAAATGAGCTCGATCTGTCTCTTCATCTCACTTAGCACGAGGAAATGGTTTATCGTAATCATCCACAAATTCCATAGAGAATTATGAACACGATCAATTTCTATGAGGGGACTGAGGTCTGGACTTCCCCATATTAAATTGTCACAATGTCAGAAGTCTGATCATCAAAAAGGATATTGCAAAGAAATTGCAATTATATTTATCAGGTTTTTTCATTGACCCTTGAATTCGGTTCTCCATCCCCATGGTAGAATTTCAGAACATGCTATCAAAATCAATCGGACTGAAGTAGGCTTACTTCATACCCTCATAATAAGGGCTTATCTACAGGGGGATGCTCAGGAAAGTTAAGCCTAACTAACCCAGGGCTAGACTACACTGGGAATTTACCTCAGCATACCTTCGTCGCTCAGGGGGTGAAAAATTCACCCCCCTGAATGACATTGTTTAGCTAACCTAACTCCTGGTGTAGACAGCGCTAGGTCAACAGAAAAATTATTCCATTGATCTAGCACTGTCTACACCAGAGATTAAGTTGGCATAGCTATGTCTCTCAGGGGGTTGTCACACCCCTAAGAGATGAAGCTAAGTTGACATAAATTCTTAGAGTAGACAACCACCCAGAATTAAGTGGCCTTAATTTAGTTGAGTTAAAATCACTTCCAGAGGTTTAAAGTGAATTAAACTAAGCTAAATTAAGGCCATTATAATTATGAATGAGTGTGTCCATGCAGGAATTTAATGCGTTTTAACAAATCCACTTTAAATATCCACCTTTAGCTAATTTGGATTAATTTTTCTGAGTGTCCCCATATTGACAAGCCCAAAATGTTCTTTGCACAGGACAGTGGTTTGTTTTCATTATAACTTAACCATCCCACAAACTATACAATTAATTATTTCCTCAAATTTCATAACTTTATGGATATGGATATTTGAACCTTA
The DNA here is from genome assembly GCF_965152235.1 of Eretmochelys imbricata. Classification (NCBI taxonomy): domain Eukaryota; kingdom Metazoa; phylum Chordata; order Testudines; family Cheloniidae; genus Eretmochelys; species Eretmochelys imbricata. The sequence goes on from NC_135578.1 coordinate 14,520,238, forward strand.
TATGCACTTTTTTGATGTAGCATTTTGTGTGTATCCTATTGTGGTCATTTTTCCATTCTTTGAAATTTTGATCCATATGTAGTTTTCAATAATTTTTATGCCAAACTTGCTACAGTTAGTTGGAAAGTAAGAAAATATAATAAATATACTTAGCTTTTACGAACACATACAAGTTCAACGAAAGCTAATGGGAGTTGTGTACATACGTTACTACAGCAATACAATTTCCTTTTGAAATTTTTTAAGTAAAAGAAAAGACATTCTAAAAATAATTTGAATATATTGTTAATCAACATCTCTGCAGTTTTACAAACACCACATGTATCCATAAAGACCTGCTTGCCTCTTTCTTGTTCATTATATCGAACAGTCATTTTGTGTCAACATTGTCATCAACACTGGACTTTAGAAACATGTCTATTAAATAGTGCAAAAAATGGATACTTGTCCTACCAAAAATAAAAAAGAAAGAAAAATAAAAATTAGAAAACTGCTCTTTGGAAGCAAAGGTGCTTTCTGCTTTTTTTATTATTATTATTATTTTATTTTATTAATGCTTAAATGCCCTGAAATTGTGTGTTCAAAACTTAACTTTCTTTTTAATTGGAGAATTTAGTGTTTTTAAAAGGGGCTGGATTGATAGCCCTGGAGAATGAGGTCCTCACTTTATCCCCAGAAGAGTTATAACACTAGCAATAGCAGTGCAACCTTTGCCAACAAATGCTCAACTGCTCAACTGGAAGGCCCATCTGTAAGTGTCATGGAAAAGTTCAATGTCCAGGCCTCTAAAGTCTAGTGAGAACATAAGAACAGTCATACCGGAGCAGACCAGTGGTCCATCTGGCCCAGTATCCTGTCTTCTGACAGTGGCCAGTGCCAGATGCTTCAGAAGGAATTACTAGAATAGGGCAGTTATGGAGTGATCCATCCTCTGTCGTCCAGTTGGAGGCAGGCAGTTGAAGTTTAGGGACACCCAGAGCAGGAGTTCCATCCTTAACCATCTTGGCTAATAGCCGTTGATGGACTCTCTGGTTTCCAACTAATGCTTATTTAGGGGCAGATTGTAATTATACAATTTACCCTGAGTAAAGGGCAGTGCGTGGTTCCACACAAACAAGTCTGAGTCACAGTTCAGTCTTTGGCTCCACCTTGCTCCATGGAAGAAGTAATCTACCCCAGTCCTTTGCCAGGTGAATGCCAGCTGAATCAAGATTTGCACACTTCCCACTCCTGCCTGTGCCTTCCGTGTGAGAGGAAGAGTGGCAGCCGCAAGGAGGTGCTTTCCTTTGGATATCCCACCTACTGGAGTAAGCAGGCATCTTCTACTCTCTTATTCCCCCATGATCTTGTCCTTAGTACGATCACTTATTGACTAGGAATGGCACTCCTCAGTTCATTTTACAGAGGTCACCTAGCACATTCAGACAATAATGAATTTGTTAATACCAACCTAAGCCATATTTCAACCAGTGACCTGGAGCTGACAGGCTCCATAGCCACTTGACCTATGCAGTGCTCTGTATTGTCAGAGATGTTTTAGTATTGAGCGTTTAATGTATATTATTCTCATGAAATGAGAGGAAAAAGTACTAAAACAGTGGTCTCCAACCTTTTTACGCACAAGATAACTTTTTGAATTTAAGATCAACCCGGGATCTACCCCACCCCTTCCCCATGGCCCCGCCCCACTCACTCCATTCCCCCGACCCTCTGTCGCTCACCTTCCCCCACCCTCACTCACTTTCACCGGGCTGGGGCAAGGGGTTGGGGTGCAGGAGGGGGTGCAGGCTCTGAGCTGGGGGGTGGGTCCAAGAGGTTCGGAGTGTGGGAGGGGGCTCCAGGCTAAGCCTGGGGCAGGGGTTTGGGGTGTAGGCATGAGGGGTGCAAGCTCTGGGAGGGAGTTCGGGTGCAGAGGTCATATGGTCACATTGCACCTAATCTCATAGAATCTACTGGACATTTCATGAATTTTACTTTTTATTAGTATCATTTGTGGTTTATAGATCCAAAATCCTTCAGGGATTGTCACAAATCAGTGTAACATTCTCAACTGTGGGATGTGCATTGGCTGAGCCTGGGGCGGGGTGTTGGGGTGCAGGAGTGAGGAGTGCAAGCTCTGGGAGGGAGTTTGGGTGCAGGAGGGGGCTGCAGGCTGGGGCAGGGGGTTGGGGTATAGGAGGGGGTATGGGTGCAGGCTCTGGGCTGGGAGGCACTGACCACAGGCGGCTCCCGGCCGGCAGCGCAGCAGGTCTCAGGCAGGCTCCACGCCCGGAAACGGCTGGCTGCTGGCACATCTCTGCAGCCCCTGGTGGGAGGTGGGCAACGGGTCTCCCTGCGCTGCCCGTGCCCAGAAGCGCTGCCCCCACAGCTCCCATTGGCCTGTTCTGGAGGCAGTGGCAGTGCGTGGAACCACCTCCTCCCCCAGCAGTCGCAGAGATGTACCAGCAGCCAGCTGCTTCCAGGAGCGGCACGGAGCCAGGGCAAGCAGGCAGCCTGCCAGAGCCTTGCTGCATTACCAGACTTTTAGCAGCCCGGAGAATGTGATCGACGGGTTGGTGACCACTGTACTAAAATATTTGCTCATCATGCAAGTGTTGAGTGTTCTGTTCTCCTCATCATCATCATTACACACACACACACACACACAAGTTGGATGCGAGTTAAGTCTGCCTAGTCAAAGTAATGACTAACCTTCTAGCGGCAGTTTCACCTAAAGAACCCAAAGCTGTCAACAGACTTCTTAACATTGGGCTCAGTTGTGACATTTCTCAGGTGGTGTTTGGTGGGTCACAAGGGGGTGGAGGGCAGAGAGAGGAACTGGGGCCTACAGGCAGCATGCCTCCTGGATGCAGTCAGAGGCACTATGTGCTTACACCTTCCTAAGAAATAGTGTCATTTTCTCTGGGCTGTTAAACAGCTGTTGCTTTCCACACTGGCAAGGGCTACATTTCAGTGATTATTAAAGTTATCCCAGTGTACTGTACATAAGGCTAAATTATTCCTCTCACCCTGTGAGTGCACTATAGTGAAAGATAGAGTTATCCCCTGCAGTGAAACTACGCAGGAGATGGGTGTAATCTGTCTCCAAGTAACAGAGAACTTTTCTTAGGGGAGGGCTTAACACCCCCACACCCACACACACATACACCCCAAAATTTTCAAAAATGCTAAAATTAGATTCCTAAATGCAAGTGTAGATTCATTCATTCATCCACATACACACAGTATTCCCCTAATCCAAAGAAACTGATTTCAGTAACTTTTATGCATTTTAAAGGAAAACATTATTTATTGTCAAGTGTTTCTTTTCTGCAATGTTTTCATAATTAAAAAAAATAAGATACTGATTCTACATTCAAGGCTCAGCTTTAAGAAATTCATGTAATGAGTTTAAAATCTGAGGAAATAACTATATGTCTGGGAGGGGGGAAAGGATTTCTAAAGTACTTTTCTCAGATATTCTAGCATGTTATCATAGTATTTTTGATGAGTAATTAAATATTATGTTTATGTAGTTTAAAATGTGTCTTTGGAACTTTAAAATCCATGTTAATGTCAATTATAAGTGAAGTGGGTAATCTGTCTTTGTACCGTGAACATTTTTCATTGAAACTAACAAAAAGAATGTCTTGTATTTGAAAGACTATGCCTTTGGGCTTCTGTTCAGATGGTGTCAGCTGGAACAATAAGCTGAGAATGCATTTACTGCTTCTTTTCTAATCTCATGAATGGTTCCAAAAATGGGTTGTGTCAGCAGCTGATTCACATAGAAAATCTGTATGAATGTACATATTTTTTCCACAGAGAGGACTAGAGCTTGTCATTCCAATTGGTAGAGCTGTTAGAGCAGGAGGCTGGAAGTTGCAATTCTTGGGGTCTCTTTAGTGCTTCCACTGAATCTGAGTCACCTTGGGAAAGTCACTTAACCACTGTGACTCGGGTAACAATTACTCTTGTGTAAGAATGGGCTTCCTAAAGTACCTCAACTGGACTTTGGATGGGCTGAATGAATTAGTTTTTGTAAAGCACCTTGAGATACTTGTGTGGAATTCACTTCACCTGCATAAATCCTGAGTTTATTGGGCTTATATAGTAACAATGTGATATGTGTGAACTCTTCTCCCCAAACCATGGCCTGTCCGCTGCTCCTGCTAAAAGCTAGAGTAGTAACTGTAGCTCTTCCTCCCCATTTAAAATGTGTTTTGTGGTGATTATAGCTACATAAATGTGGGTCTTGTAGACCTTCCGCTGGCTAGTTTCCAAGCCCCTTTCCTCCCACCTGCTGCTCACCTCTCACCAGTCTATGTGAGGCCAGCACAGAGATCTCTTCTAGTGAATAGGAAAAGTGTGAAGCAATCCTGTGCAGCTTCTCTGCTCACAGCCCCGAGCACCCAGCCTTAGCTGTGCCAATGACTCTGCACTGGCCCTCCCCATGTGGGTAAATTTTGCCGATTTAAATGTAAACCATTGCTGTTGTATATTAAACTCTAGTGTCAGAAACATAACCAGAAGGTATACTTTTAAATGGACGGCTCCCACACAAGAACCCAATTTTAAGAACAGACAAACTCAACAGGCCAGTGAAGGGAAAATGGGGAGTGGTATTGATGATCTAGTTAGTGCCACAAACAGTCATGCCTTGGTCCATGCTTACATCCCCCATCCCAATGCAGGCTGTGTGCCACTCCCTATCCCCAAAGAGCCACAGTGACACCTCAGGACCAGTCTGGGGACATGTAGCTGTTTTTAACCCACTTTCTACTATAAAAATAAAACGAGGAGCTGGAGAATTTTGCCATAAGAGCTCGATTTCAGTAGGGACTGAGAATTCCTATGTGTTTGTCATGCCCTCATGTCCCACTGGGTTCAACGGGAAATGGGTGAACTCAGCATCTTGCAGCATTAGTCCCTTCCAACCTTAGATAATCCTCCCAATTCAACACAAAGAGCCCCATTTAACACCAAACATGCTTATATTATGAACAGTGGAAGCTATGAAAAATTAGTTTTCCATGGCTTTGCATACACATTGGCTACCCAAACACTTATTTTCATGAATTGGTCTCCCCAAATTTATTTTTTTAATTATTTGAATCCTGATAAATCAGTAGAGAGAGAGAGAAAGATGAAAGAAAAGAGTTTCTATTATTTAATATTCACAGCATTCTCATTTCCTTTGGTTTTCCTAGAACCATTTGGTTTATGTATTTATTTATTTTTCCTGTTATCAGTAGCCTTTAAGGAATATATTTTTGTAGTGAGCTGTTCCTCCTAAATAACTTAGAGATATTTTTATACTGGAATTGTGACCCTGGGCATCTTTAAACAATGTGCCAAAGATCCAGTCCAGTGCCCAGGGTTTGGTTCTTCTCATGTTCTCCTATGGAAAGGAAAACAAGGACGCTAGACTTCAGAAAGGCAGATTTCAGCTGACTCTGAGAAATAGTAGGCAAGGTCCCATGGAAAGACCAATTAGGAAGAGAAGGAGTCAAGGGTGCTGGCAGTTCTTAAAAGATGTAATACTAGAGACTCAACATCAAACTATTCTGTTGCAGAGGAAAGATAGGAAGAGCCACAGGAGGTTAATGTGGCTGGCTACACAAGGAGCTTTTTACCAATCTAACAACCAAAAGGGACACATACAGGAAATAGAAGGAGGGGCATGTCACCAAGGGAATAATATGAGCGTGTAGGGACAAAATCAGGAAAGCCAAGGCAAAGAGTGAGTTACAGCTGGCAAGAAATGTTAAAGACAACAGGAAGGGGTTCTTCAAATATGTCAGACAAAAAAGAGAAAGATCAAGGACAGTGTGGGTTCGCTGCTCAATGGAACAGATGAGCTGGTAATAGAAAATATAGGAAGGCAGAGCTGCTCAATGGACTCTTAAGCCTTCTCACAAAAAATAATGTTTCTAGATGACTAGTGAAGCTACCATAGACAATAAAGGGGAAGGGATGCAGATCAGGATAAGTAAAGAACACGTCAGAGATCTTCTGACCAATTTGAATGAATTCAAATCAGCGGGGTCAGAGAGCGCTGAAGAAATCTTGGAGCCACTGGCAATAATATTTACAAACTCATGGAGGACAGGAGAGGTCCCAGAAAACAGGAGAAGGGCTAACAGCTGTGTATACAGCTATGAGAGCTTTGTGATTCCTTCCCCATCCAATCGCAGAATGGAGCTTGTGCCTGAAAGTGGGGGAGGGTGGAGGAGAGAATCTCACCTGTGAGGCATTTTCCTGTTCACCTCAATCTGAGGGAAGCCCCTTCTTAGGCTATCTGTGGAACTGATGGGGTTGGAAAGAGGTCAGGTGGGCAGCTGAGAGACAAACAGAGGATGTTAATATGACTCCAAGCTGTATTTACTTCTGCTGGTGTGGCTGCTCAGCACTGTGGAATTTCCACTGGGAGATGGGGGTGGATCATTCCTGGGGCAGATGCTGATGGAAACTGGCAGGTAGAGAGATGCTGAGGGGTTTACACTGCTGACGGGAAAAGTCTTGGAGCTCCAGAGATGGTGTAGTGTCACCATTGTAGTGTCATTGTAGGGCCTCCAATGGGTGGCTGAGTCTCCGGGGTGTGTGTGAATTTGTGCAGCTTGTACCTCTAGTGCAGGGGTGGGCAAACTACGGCCCTCGGGCCAGATCCGGCCCCTCAGGGCTTTGGATCTGGCCCGTGGGATTGTCCCCCGTGGTGCCACAGGCCCTACGCCTCAGAACCACGCCTCAGAACGTCCCTGGGGCCTGGGGGCGGGGGGCAGAGGACTCCATGCATTGCCCTTGCCTCCAGGCACTGCTCCCCACCCCCCGCAGCTCCCATTGGCCAGGAACAGGGAACTGAGGCCAATGGGAGCTTTGGGGGAGGTACCTGGAGGCGTGGCAAGGGCAGCGCGTGGAGCCCTGTGCCCCCTGTTCCCCGGGGCCGCGCAGGGACGTGGTGCCGGCCGCTTCCAGGAGCGGTGCTGCGTGGGGCCAGGGCAGGCAGGCAGGAAGCCTGCCCTGGTCCCGGTGCACATTGCTGCCACCCCGGAACTGCTTTAGGTAAGCGGCGCCAGGCCGGAGCCCGAACCCCTCCTGTACCCCTGCACCCCTGCCCCCCAACTCCCTGCCCTAAGCCCCCTGCCTGCACCTCGCACCCCAGCTTCCTGCCCTGAGCCCCCTGTCTCATCCTGCACTCCCATGCACCCCAACTCCCTGCCCTGAGCCCCCTGTCACACCCTGCACCCCTCCTGCACCCCAACCCCCTGCCCTGAGCCCCCCATACACCCCACACCCCTCCTCTGCCCCAATCCCTTGCCCTGAGCCTGTACCTGCACACCGCACCCCTTCCCACACCCCGCACTCCCTCCCGCACCCCAACCCTCTGCCCCAGCCCTGCATACAATTTCCCCAACCAGATGTGGCCCTTGGCCCAAAAATTTTGCCCACCCCTTCTCTAGTGGATCCTCTGAGACTTGTGCAGTTCTCTGGGGATCTGTGGCTTCTGGCCTGGTGGCTGAGCATTTGACTTCTCTGTGGGGAAAATGCCTCCCTCCCAATGGAAAAACTTCTATGAGGCAAAGGACTTTTTTTTAAGTATTTTGTAAAATTAAACCAATTCCCTAATGCATCTGAGTGACAGTGGAGGGTGTCTTTCACTCTGAACCAAAGGCATTTTCATTGGGGAGGGGAATCTAAATTTGAAATTTTATTTTGACTAATATTAGCTTTCGCAGCAAAACATGAGAAATGTCATGCTTCATGGGGGGAGCTGCATTTGGCAACATATTGAGGAAGAGTGTCTTGTACAATTTGTACTTATGAAGTACAATCACCTGGAACATCGATTCAGTTATGTAGGTGGTAAATTGGTTAGAAAACTCTGAGGTAAACTGAACCCTGCATGATTCAATGTAGCTGGCTTCGGGAGTGCTCTGAGACCACAGACGGAAACCAGAGTTAAAATAAAATGAAACTTCCAGGAGATCTTTCTAATTAACAATCACATAGGGTTGCATTGAAAAAACAGGCAATCAGACTTTTTTTAATATAACCAGTTCATAGCTAATTCCTGATACGTATCTCCTGCAGAACACAAAATGGACTTCCTTCAATGAAGTGAATTGTGATTTAGGAACTTATTTCCACTTTAATTATACGATTGTCAGTAGAGATAGTCTAGTTAAGACTGAGGAAGATATAAGCTATAATTTTTCCAGGTTATTGTTGAGAAGAATTGCAAATATTATTCTAAAAGGAAAAGAAAACATTTTTACTGAGAAGGAGGATCTGCAGCAGATCCTCAGATGACATAAATCAGCATAGTATCACAGACAACTGCATCAATTTACACCTGCTAAGAATCTGGCCTCTTCCTTTTTTTTATAATGAGAATAACTAATGGTTTAAGCCACTATTATAGAATACTTTAGCATGGTTTGTAACTTGAACCTGAGAAAAGTTACATGTGAATATTCCCAGTGATTTCACAAAGTACACTCACTGATTTCATATGTATTTCGGTTATTGGGAATACAAAAAGCTCTTTGTTATCATCATCTCCTTAGAATTATGGAAGGGCCTTTGTCATTCTGGAATATTTAAATTTTCCAGAAAATGCAACTCTTTAGTAAAATGTCCAGTCAACAGATTTAATTAGTCATTATAGCCAATTATTTGGGTGATTTCACAGTTCTTTCCAGATTGGTTGCCCATCAGGGTCTGAGGTTCTATGGTTACAAAAAATAACTGTCACCTGGGAAGGAGATGATAAGAGGTGACCAATTAAACATGGGATTTTTCACATGATGGTTGGTTTGTCTTCTGTTTACAAAATAGCAGATATCCATTTCACTGTGAAAAACTATACATGTAATTCCCTAAGGGAAAAGCACATACTCTCTTTGCATCTATCAGACTCAAATGAGAAGTGAAATCCTGACCCCGCTGAAGTCAGTGGCCGTTTTTCTGTTAACCTTGATAAGGTCAGCATTTTACCTGAGGAGTTTTTTTTTAAGCAAATGTAAACTCTGAGATTTAGTTACAGTAGTCACTATTAAAAGACCTGTCAATTGTCATAGACAAGTAAGTGCAACATCCAGTGCCTATTGAAATCAATGGAAAAATTCCCAGTGATTTAAATGGTTTTCGATCAGTCACTAAATAACATTACCTTAGTATTGCATCTGATGAAGTGAGCTGTAGCTCACGAAAGCTCATGCTCAAATAAATTGGTTAGTCTCTAAGGTGCCACAAGTACTCCTTTTCTTTTTGCGAATACAGACTAACACGGCTGTTACTCTGAAACTTAGTATTTGCAGTAATCCCTGACTATTTCCCACACTATGTATAGGGAAGTGTGTGCTGAGGTAACTATCTGCTTAACTAAAGCAAAACTAACAAGTCTTTAAGACAGGTTTCAGAGAGGCAATTGTGTGTGCACAATGCAGGACTTAGCCATCTATTGCCTAGTTTTTCATTCAATTCTGAGTTTAGTTTGATAATGAAATTGAAATACATTCTAACGCAGTGCTAACAAAAACTGCCTGTCTTCCTTGTGGTCCTATCTAATGTAATGACTGGATTACATAACTGTGAATATTGTTCAGGTCCCTCACTTCTATTTCTCAGTTAATAATTAATATGATATTCAAGCGGTACTCAGTGACTCCCACAACTGTAGCAGCATGGATTTTCCGCATACCACAGATTTTAAAATGGGCAGAAATGTCATATGGTATCCAATCATCCTGTCAGAATGATTTGATCAGACCAGTCTATAAGACTATTTTCTTCCCATGCATTCCCTATCTTAGGCTTTTATACTGCCATCAGTGTCTGAGCCATCTTCCATGTAAAATCAGTAGCAATAGTGAAGTTTCTAGTGGAATTCATTAAGTCTCTGGCATTTGTCCCTTTATGGGGTAAAAACCTTGCTTGGGGGATTTGTTTGTTTGTTTGTTTTGGGTGGAGAACTATACTGTAGTAATAATTTTTGACCCCTGTTCTGCAATATACAGTTTTGTATCAGTGTCTTATCTGCCACTTGTTAGGGTCTGATCTGGGAGATGGTCATCACTGCTTGTGAGATGGTGAGCATTTTAAACTTCCATGATTTAGCGTGTGATCATTTTCCATAAAAGTAAATGGAACTGAGGTAAATGGGATCTAGATTGGGCCATTAGGGCAAAACTCTGCTACCAGCTTTGTACAATTAAGGGTGCAGAATTTTGCCTTTTGCCTTCGCTTTGTTAGTGATTAATTTCACAGCCGTGGTAAAGAATGGGCATAAATGCAAGATTTGATCATTGTTGTTTATTTATTTATATAGAATGCAGGGTACTAAGAACTTTACACTCAAGTATGAAGACAAGGTCCCTGTTCCAAAGCATTTACAGTATGTGTGTCATATTCTGAACCAACCCCTTTCACAATATGTTGAGCAGTCACTCACAGTCTCACAGAGTTCAGTAGCAACACATTTGTGAGTCATTACTCATCACTGCGAGTAAGGGATTCACAATCTGCCCTGTAAGCATTTTGCAATCTCTGCTTATTTTACTGAAATAGATTAATGGCTAATACTTGTGTTATGGGATCACTTTAATAATCTCAACCTTCTGCTTAGTTCAATGGCAAGAAATAGAAAAGGGTAACAAACTTTGAAAAGGCTATTAGATAGAAATAAATTAAGAGAGATAATATGGTAAATAATAAAATGCACCAGAATCATACCAGATGCTGAGCACCTCCAAAGAGGTGCTCAACACCCTCACCCTTCCATTGAATTCGTGGCAGAATTGGGTCATGAGTTAGGTTAAATAAGCTCTTAAAATGCTTTAGGGCCTGATTCTGTCTGTAGAATTATGGCTAGAGACTGAACAGATAAATTGCTAGGAATACAGTCTGGTCTGTCTGATCAGCCCTTCTTTTTTTCTCCCATAAGGTTCAGAGGATGGCCAGTGAGCCATTTATCATACAGGCTGAAACACAGGTGCATTTAACCTAAATCTTCCCAGAGAAGACAGATTACCTTTTAGAAGAATTCTGTCACCACAGTCTCTTTTCAATAGCCATGTCAACCACTGCCACAAAGGCTGTACATGAAGGGATCAATGGTAGTTTTATCTGAAATTGCACTCTGTGTGTGTTTCTTCCAACTGACATTCATTTAAATTCTTGCTCGAAGACATCTTTTCTCCCTGTAATAGAAAAAAGATCAGACATTCTAAAAATTGTTTCTTGGGGAACTAAAATTTAAAACATTCACTTGGCTAAGCAGGAAATATTTCTGATTTATGTGTTTAATCAACAGCCAAAGCGAGTAAAGATCTGCTTGTAATTCATAAATTGCAATACTAATATTATCACATAAGCAGCAACATAACTGATTTAATTGCAGAAGAACTAATATGCCCAATGTGGACAAAAGCCACCATATAATTGTGAGTAGTTTGCTCTAAAGAAACCATCCTACAAGTCAATAATGATAGCCCAGAAGTCCTGTAGCCTGTATCCATATCACTTCTTTACAGAAGGTAAAAATGTTAATGTTGCACACTTAGCCCACCATATGCACTGCCCCCATCCCACCCCCATTCATCTCACAGAGCAGTAAAAAGAGGAATGTTGAGAATCGTATAAGTATAAATACCTGCAATATCATCACTCTGGGTAAAATCTAATTTTTCAAATATTGTTGCATGTACTTTGCAGGTTAGTAAATAAATCAAAGTGAACTGTGTTAGCATTTTGCATGCCAGCAGAGCACCTACATTCACATGTACAAGGGCATCCTTCTCCCTGATCGTTGCAAGGTAGGGATGATGCTGTCAATCCCTGGCCAGCAAAGGTGTTAGATTTAGTGTTTGGATCCCTTATAGATTTTTTTTTAATTAAACATACAGCTTGGGACAGGTTTTTACAGTAAATAATGCAAGGTTGGGTTTTCTAAGTGAATACCAGATTGAAATAGGAGTTTGAAACTGAAGAACAGATCGATGGCATGTTTTGGTTGAAATGCATATCTTCAGACACACAAAAGATCTGTCAGATTTCCCTGAGGTTTGGTAAGGGGTTAGCATTGATTTCCAGGTTTGTGATGAGTTTAGGAGGTCCTTTTCCTGTGTAACTTTGGGTCATCAGACAAATGATGCCAGAGAGCCACCCCTGGCCATGAGGTGTGGCTCAGGAGGCAGGCTGCCCATTTATATAACCTGATCCTGTTTCCATAAAGTCAATGATAAAAACTCTCATGGACTTCAGTGGGGCAGAATCTGGTTCTAAATTTGTTACTCATTGAAAAATATAACTCCTACTGAAAATTCTGCTTTCAATATTTACATTTTTCTTTCTTACATTCTTCTTTCCTAATTCTCCTTTGTGTGTTCTCCTTTCCAAGGTCCATGCCAGCCAAATGAACAAATGCCTTAAGATACTTTCTTCTCTTGCTTCAAAAACAGTTAAGGGCATTTGCTCTCACATGGGCTATACAGCATCAATGAGGAGCTGTCATGAAAACTGTGTATGTCTCAGTTTTGGGATAGACCTCTTCCTTAGGGTGACAGGATGTATGCAGGTTTTGTCATTTGCTGCTGCTGTAGGGGAAGAAAAATCTGCATTTTTACCATCTCCCCAGGCTGGTTTGATTTACAAGAAGAACAAGGTCAACTCTTCAATGGTTAGAACCCAAAGCCTCATTTTAAGAAATAGAGATTCAATTTATCTCATAAGTCCAGATATGTTCCTACTCTCGATGGATCTGAATCTCTAGTTGACAGCCAAGAGCAGCAGCTTCTGTACATTACAGATAATGTAATATGTTGCAATTAAGATGACCTGTCTTTATAAAGGGGTGCTGAAGTACTTGTCTCTTCTTTATTTTTCCACCTTGATACTTTTATCTTCTTTGACTTTTCTATGATATTGTCAGTGATTAAAAGGCAGCCTACAGGTCGGTCAGTTTCACTAGCCTATGCAAGAGTAGAAGCAGATATACATTTTCAGTTCTTATCTAATGTTACCAGGATTCATGGGAATTAGTAGGGAACCCGATGCTCAGAATCAGATTAATAGTTGCAAGTCAGTCACTTGTTTAAAATTTGGAGGCCTTGAAGTATATCAAACCCAGAACCTGGAAAATCCAACCTGGACAACAAACTGACTTAAAAATTAAAAATCATATGAGCATGAACAAGGACAGTTTAACTAGCCTCAGTGGAATCTTTCAATCTCCCTGATACTCATGGAAAGAGCAAGTAAATGTGGTTAATCTGCCTAACCAATTATTTGCGTATAGTCGTTATCCTTTAATCAAATAATATTATATTATTTACACAGATAGTAAGCATCATGCAATCCTAAATATTGGGTAAAGGCAGGATTGAAGTAGATTCTAAGGGTCCAATTCTGAAAACACGTTAGATTAATGAGAATACGCTGTGAAATCATTGGGAATATTCACATGTAACTTTTCTCAGGTTCAAGTTACAAACTATGCTAACGTATTCTGTAATAGTGGCTTAAGCCATTAGTTAAAAAAAATTACTGTGTCCAGTCCTTTTTAAGAGGACACTAAATATGGGTATTTCAGATATGAATTATTCATTGTTAGGATGAAAGTGCTCTGCAGCCTGCTTCCTGTGACGGTTACCTTCACAAAACTCTCTGCATGGGCCTGATTTCACTGAGAGTATGAGTGTCTTCTACCAGAGGAGTTAAAAATACAGGTTTTCACGAATATGGGGCATTTGAAAAAAGTTAATAACTGAAATGCTTCTCTCAATGGGCGAGACCTGACTTTTAAAGGGTGCTAAATTCTTCATGGCAGAAAACTCAGAAAATCAGCTTCAACTCTGACAAGCCCAACCTCTTTTTGGTTGAATCAGGCCCAAAGTTACCAATTTTTGTCTTTAATTTTGCAGTCATGGGCAGCGGGTAACATAGGGGAAGGCTGTGCCTCTCCAAACATATAAATAACTAGCCATGCAAGGGGAAAGTCCGATGTCTAATCCTATAGCATGTAGTAATACTCATATTTAAGAGCTATGTGCCCGATCCAAAGCCCATTGAAGTCAATAGAAAGGATCTCTTTGATTTGGAGGGTTTTGGATCAATTTTAAAGATTATTATTCTGAGCCTAAGTAGCATCCTAATGTATGTATTGGCTTTGCCTAATAACTTGTGGTCACTATACAAATAAAACTTCAGCTTTTGCCACTCAGCTGTCCAGTATCACTGGTGCCAGGTTGCCATCGCTGCTGAAGCATTCTTCTTAAATTCATTCTTCTGAAATATCTGGCTTCTGCTGACTTTAGATGCTGTGGGGAATTACACGTTTCATAAATACCTGCTTAGCACTTTGCAGATGATGGGAGAAAAGAATAGGAGAAGAGAGGGAAATGAAGAATGGTGAATAAGATAAGGCTGGCAGGCCTTTCCAAGAGGTGAAGTTATGATGAGCCTGGTGGTTTCAGTAGCATTATACTTGCTTGATGTCAGCAAAGTGATTATTGCCTGTTGAGTCTGAATAGATATTTCTATAGTCCTAATCTGTCCCTTGTGGATCTTTAGGATAAGAGTAACTCTTAGGGGCCTAATCCAGAGCCTATTGAAGTCAATGGAAGTCTATTACAGAATAATATTTAGATAATACAGTGCTTATATGGCTCTGTATAAATAATAATGATTGACAGAGACTGAAAAACCATGCGCATTGAGTTGCAATGAACAAGGCAAACTTTGTGGAAACTTTTTACATTTTCTGACCATGTTGCTAGACACCTATAACTGTAAATTAATTGCAGATGGTAGTACTGTTAACACACTCTCCAGGGAAAACTACTGTTTTTTTCTTACTTTCAAGTTTGAAGCAGTTTTAAAGGACTATTTAATTTGGAAAAAAAAATGTACTCAGCAATTGACATTTGATTCTCCGCTAAAGTAATACATGCATTTATGGAAAATGTTGCTTTAGTTAACATCGTTCCTGGCAACTAATTAGAAAATGTGTTGGTGGATATATTTTAGAACAAAAAGTATGCTGAGCAAAGCTTCATTTAATTTGAACTTCTCATCTTGAAAGAACGTTTTTAACCAAACTGCTGAAAGTGGTTGATGAAGACATGTTTTCTTTCAACGCAGTTAGCAGTTAAAGAGCCTTCAAAGGCCTACAATGAGCTTTTTCCCTTGTTTTAATGTGGCTACATCTACAAAGAAAACTTGTGAAGCAGTGGAAGTCATTCCTACTCTTTGAACTCTCTCTAACAAATTTCAAAGTGCTGAAATAATTGTTCCTGTTAACTTCCACCACATGAGCTTCATGTTAAGGGGCAAAATGTACAGGTTAGAAGAGTACTTTCAGCAAAATGGACCATGAGGCCCACTTAATCAATGAGTCACAGTTTAAACAGTAAGCTTAAGGATCTGATTTATTTAAAATACATTTGTCTTACATAGGTATTTGTCTGTTTTAATGTAAATCCTTAGCATGAAAGTAAAAGGGATTACTTACTGGAGTGTGGTTTCAGAATTAAGAGTATTCACAGCTATTAAAATGCAGGTGGAGCGGTGTATTTAGGTACTTAGTGGACTGTTGGCACTTTCATATCATCATTAAGAGACACCGTCAGTTTTGAGAGCTACCCACATGAACCTCAAAATTGGAAACAGAAGTGACATAGATCCTCATTCAGTAAAGCCGCATTAACATCCCCCTCCCCACGAGTGTGCACAAAGCTGATATTAGACTCACTGGCATCATCCAAAGGTCACTTCTTTGGAAGCTGAAATCCAAAATTCTTTTCAAGTGATCAGCAAACTAAATTTATGCTGTGAAGGAAGCTCACACAAAAAGAGAAAGGGTAGCATTTGGAAGCCAGAGAGAGAGAATTAGACAAAACTCAAAATTAGAGCCATTTGAACACTGGATAAAATTAAAATGCATTATTCATGAAATACATTATCTGATAAATAGCTTCCAACTAGCTCTATGCGAAATAAAGATCTATGATCCATCCCCTTAGGAGCATTGTGCCAGTACTTAATAGCACTTATCTAGCACTTTTCATCCACAGACCTCAAAGGGTTTTCCAGCATACATATGGGGAAACAAATACTGAGAGGGTAATTGACTTACCAACTGTAACAAAGCAGGTCAGTGGCAAAGCTAGGAGGAAAACCCAGGTTTCCTGACATACTGTTTGTGCCCTATGGACTAGGCAGCACTGCCTCCTGAATTCAGTCCTATTCTGCACTTAAAGGAGTCCCATCAGACTCTCTTGTTCACCCTTGAACTTGCCTCATGCCTTTTTTAAATCGAATAATCACCTTTTAAATAAATTTGCTACATCTGTTCTGCCCCCTGAGCCACACTTGGCTCTTTTCAGCCATGGTCTCAGCTCATGTTGCCCCCAGACGCCTTTTCCAGCAGACCCAAGAGCTTCGTTCTCCTGTCTGTACAGCTTTGGCTTCTGTTGAAAAAGTGAAACAATGAACACTGACACACAAGGTTTTTTTTTTTTCCAACATATTTTTTTTAATTCTAAAAAAATAAATTGAAATGCACAATCATTTTCCCTTTTTGGTTTCAAAAATGTGATATTTTTAATAATGTTCCTTTCATCCCTTTCTTTAAATTCTGAAAACCAAAAATAAAATATAAGATTATCACCTTTTTGGGGCTTTTGTGTAGAGCAGGGGTGCTGCGGGCTGGGTTAGGTGGGGGGAGGGATGTATGCTGTGGCTGGAATGAGTGGGTGGGTTTCTCTTTTGGGGGCTGGAGAATATTTTTTGTTCTTTGCATTTGTTTCTTTATGTCTATTTGGAAGTTTTAATGCATGTCCAGGGCATCTTCAGCTTTCAGAAAAACACTTCTAGGTCTGTTCTTAAGACTTGAAGTGGATAATAGCACCAAGTGCTTCCTTTGAAACAGCTGGTGCTGGCCTCTGCTGGATTTAGGATACTGCACAAGATGGACCGTTGATCCAATCCAGTATGGCCATCTCTATGTTCAATATACAGTTCACGTCACACGTACATTGATATGTGGCAGTATACGAGTAAAGACATGCGCTGGGGCTTATAGTGGATTGCAGATTGAACATGAGTCAAAAATGTGATGCAGTCACTAAAAAGGCTAATGTCATTCTGGAGTTTATTAACAGGAGTATCTATGTAAGACATGGGAGGTTATTGCCCCACTCTACTCAGCACTGGTGAGGCCTCAGCTGGAGTACTATGTCTAATTTGGGTTGCCACACTTTAAGAAAGATGTGGACAAATTGGAGAGTCCAGAGAAAAGCAACAAAAATGATGAAAGGTTTAGAAAAGCTGACCTGTTAACATTCAGTTTTCCAGCTGCCCCCTGCTGTGCAAGCAAGGTATAACACTGCATGGTGCAGAAATTCTTTTGCAAAGGAGAGAAAGTTTACAGGACTTCTCAAACCATGATTGTACAGGCCAGTGCTGCCGGACATGCCATGAAATGAGAGTGCAATTAAAACATCCAGGTAGTAGGTTTTCAATAAGCAGAAAATTCACCCTGATTTTTAGTAAATTTTGTACCCTTATTTTAGAAGCCACAAAGTGTCTTACAGAAAAATCAAAGAAAGCAAGTCAAATTTTGTAATAACACTGTTTTGCAGTATTGAGTAATTGACTCTAGACTTTTGGGTGTAGCATGTGCACCACATGTTGCAAGAGTTGTTCCGGTGAGCACTGACTATCAAAGGGCAGATTCACATAAAACCTACACGTGCTCCTAGTGTGTAAATTAAAGTTGCTCTCAGGTAAAGACACAGAAAACTCAAGTAAATGATGCATGCAGTATTTATGAATTGGGCCCTAAGAGATTTCTGTCAATTGAACTCCCTCTGTAACTGGCAATGGACTGTGTACTGTTCAAAATGCAAATAATTGATACAGACTTAAAAGAATATTATGCTATCTTAAAAAAAACCCCTTCATGCCTGATTGTCTTTCCAGAATCAATATTATGGATGATGGAAGCCTCCGAATTGTCAATGTCACTAAGGCAGATGCTGGAAGTTATTCATGTATAGCAACAAACCACTTTGGTACGGCTAGCAGCACTGGAAGTTTGGTGGTGAAAGGTAACAGCCCTTATTACACAATACTGATACCTCCTCCTTCATCTCTGATAGAGAAAGAAGAAGCCACACATGTTCCACGCTTCTTAATGTCTCCGATCCTGCGTGGTACTGACTCCCAGCAGCTCCCACTAGTCAATGGGAGCAGTTGCTACACATTCCCTTCTGTTGTATGGCTCTGTGGAATATACAGAGATTGCTGATTTTCAAATATCAAAGCTTACCTAATGCCATTCAGTATAACTGAGGCCAAAGATATGTTAACAGTAAAATCTGTTTGATGTCTTGAATAATATTTATTGCAAGTTGGTACTATGTTTTGTGATATATATAAGATTAAACTGAATGAAATATAGGAACATAAGAATTGCTGCACTGGATCAGACGAATGGTCCATTAAGTCCACTGTCCTGTCTCTGACAGTCACCAGCACTAGACCCTTCAGAAGAAGTTGCCTCCCTAATGACTAATTATGAACAGTTATGCACTATGGCCCTGATCCAGCAAAGTTTTTGAACTACATGCTTAACTTGAAACCCATTAAAGCAGGGGCGGGCAAACTTTTTGGCCTGAGGCCACATCAGGTTGTATGAAGGGCCAGTTAGGGGAGGCTGTGTCTCCCCAAACAGCCAGGTGTGGCCCGCCCCTCGGCTCCTATCCGACCCCGCCGCTTCTCGCCCCCTGATGGCTCCCCTGGGACTCCTGCCCCATCCCCCACCCCCTGCTCCCTACCCTCTGACCCCCCCCGACCCTTATGCACACCCCCACCCCCGACCACCCGCCCGAACTCCCCTGCCCTCTATCCACACATCCCCACCACCACCTTACTGCACTGCCTGGAGCACCGGTGGCTGGCAGCACTACAGCCGTGCCGCCCAGAGCACCGGGTCAGGCCACGGCTCTGCAACTGCTCTGCCCAGAGCGTGGCACAGCGTACTGAGGTGGAGGCAGAGGGGGAACAGCAGGGGAGGGGCCGGGGGCAAGCCTCCAGGGCCAGGCGCTCAGGGGCCAGCCCACCTCTGCATTAAAGTCAGAATATCCATGGAGGAAGTTTTTTTACGCTAGCAGTTAATGGCTAGTTGATGTCCTTTAAAAATGTTTATCTAATCTAATGAAACTGCAGATGTCTAATCCTTTTAAAAGTCCTGGTAAACCCTTTATACATGCAGGTTTACAAAATAATATGCAACTTTTGCCCGTGCAATACAGCTTTTTATTTTCCAAAATATAATCAGTGTGATTTAACACGATTTATTAATTCTTGCCACTGGGTGATATTCTTTATACATCCCACGAATCCCAAGTGTATGCCCAGAAATTCTCTCTCAACAAATTTTTAAAAAAAGTAAACATAAAATGTTTCATCAAAGGATTTAAAGTTCAAATCTGTTAAATGCAGTGACACTGACAAATGTTTTAAAGTTATGCACTGTTATGAGAAGTTGCATGTCTGATGAATTATTATAGGCAACAGGTATATAGATTATTACACTGATAAACACTCTCCATCTCTCTCTTATTTGTGGAAAATGCTATGCTGGATAACAGATCAGGAGAGATTGATTTATTATTTTGTAATCAATCACAGAGCTCTAATGCTGTCAGTTTTAATTCTCCCATATATTGGCATTGATGGACAGTATTGGTTTAGAGGCTCTCCCTATCAATTATTTCTATAGTATACAGAGACTTCTTAAAAATGCTTTTAATGCAAGTTTAAACAGGTGCTTTTTATAATCAGAGTGGGTTTAAGCAATGAATCCCAGAATAGCTGGCCCTGAGAAACACAGTGATCCCCCATGTTGCTTTACCTGCTACAAACCTGTGTGTGTGTGTGTGATGCAGCACCAGCATGTTCATGGAGCAAAATCATCCCTAAAATGCTGGGTGTGCACTTGTGTGTGAGAATAGGAACTTTCCCAATTATATTATTAGATCTTCTCTCTATCTTTAATTTTACATGCTTCTCTTTATATTAGAAAAGTTTTTAGGTATATTGGAGCGATCTTCAGCTGGTGTAAATTGACATAGCTCCAGTGAAGTCAATGGGCTTCATGGAATAACACCAGCTGAAAATCTGTCCCTTTGTGTTTTGTGCTTGATACCCTTCACTTTTTCCCCTTGGGACCTCTAGATGTGCAGTGTAACATTCTGTCACTTCTGCGATATCATCTCAGAATTCAGCAGTCCTTTCCCAGGTAGAACTCCCATTGATGAGGTTGGTACATATTTAGGAATTGAAGGGTCAGGCCCCACAGTAGGACAGCACCAGCATAATGCATATTTCTTCTCTTTCGTTCATGTGCCTTTGTGCAATTTTTATTTTAAAATGAAGGCTCTAGGGGGACTATATTATGTCTTAGAAATAAATTGGACTTAACATAGTCACTTCCAGTTTGCACAGCTTGTACAGCTTGTGCCTCAGCAGATATTAGTCTCTTTGAACAGGAAGTCCCTAAGGTTAGCAGTAGGTCTGTGTTTAAGATGACTCTGGCTGTCAGAGTCATGTTAAACATTAATCCCTGTTTTCCTCAAGCTGAGGCATAACAAATAAGTGTGATTGAAATTCTGGAAGTTCCCAAGAACAGGACAGCAGGAATAGTCTTGCCCAAGGTTCTGAGCACCTCCTGTAAGGGGCAGAAGGCTTTGTGCCCCACCACTGAAGTCAGCGGGAGCTTAACACTTCAGCAGGCACAGGAGATAGCCCTGAGTGACCTCTGCTCCTACTGATTTTAGTAGAAGCTGAGGGTGCTCAGCCCCTTGTAGATTTGGATCCCAATAGCTTTTCCTTAAGGAAAAGTCTAATTGTGAATCCTTTGTAAATTAATGTACTAATTTAAATACATTATTATTGCATGGAAAACATAAACAATAGAATATAACAACCGACCTTTTATTGGCACAAAAGGATCCAGTTCTTAAGTCCATTATGTTAGTACAAGAAAGCAGATAGGCTAGGAATATGACTGGGTGGTGCAATGGCCCTTCCATGGACTATGATGAAGTTGCACTCACTTATATCAGCGGTGAAATTGACCCTGGGCTCAGATCTTAAAGATGGTAGCACCAAATAAGTATGAATCCCAGTGTGTGAACCCTCATTTGTGCACATCTCAAAACCACCATACAATTTGACACAACTAACCCCGGCGTCAATCTCAGGTCAGGAGAGGGCCAGGGCTAGACTTGAGACATTTGTCCAGAATTGTGGTGGCTATATGTGAGAACAATGCTTGCCCAAAGCATAGCCAGGTAAAGTGGGACACAGAATTTTCTTGGGGGCCAGTCCAAGACAGTGGAATGAACTCTCCCAAGAACAAAGGACCATCATAAACCTCACCACTTCTGCTCCTAGTGCAAGGTTCATTTCTTTGCCTTTGCCTTCTCTAAAATAAAGTTGCCCCTTTTCGACCAAAGCAGCTGGTCAAAGTTCAGGGCCTTAAAGATGTTTCAGTTGCAAGTAGAAATCGATGGAGTCTGATATTTTCTTTGATGCAGTTTTGGTTATTTATAAGGAAGGTACAAAGTCCTGTGTCTCTGAATGCAGAAGGAGCCAAGAACAAAAGGAGCAGTTTCTTAGTTTATCATGCCAACAGTAGATCTTTGCTTTGTCCATGGTCACACTGTGCTTACAGGCTCCTGCTTGGCTTTCTTGCCTCTTCTGTCTCTGTTCTTGTCTGGTCTCAGTTTCTGTGTGATATCTTTTCCCCCTTCCCCTTCCCCCAGACATCCCCACCCAAAACAATACTCAGCCAAAAGCTCTTGGGTGGGTTCACACACATCTTTTGTCTGACACAGGGGCTCATGGTAACAGTTATGTTAATTGAAGGGTGGTTTCACACCTATCCGTCTCGGTGGGGTTTTAATTCGACCCATAACAATAAACAGGGCAATATGTATATTTATCAAAAACAACCAACCCCCCTACCAAAACAAGACACTCCACTATATGTGCTTCACCCCCTGGGGAGTGACAAAGATGTCAGTCACGTTGCTCAATGCACTACTAGAAGGTGCCCAGATACTACGGTAATGAGAGTGGTATTAGAACCTATATACATAGGTGCTGGAATTAGTGCTGCTGGGGGCACCTCCACACTCCCTGGCTTGAAGTGGGGTCTTCATGATATCCAGGGTTTCCAGTTTGGTTCAATGGCTCTCAGCACCCCGACTATACAAATTGTTCCAGCACTCCTGCCTCTAGAGATATAGAAGCACACTTTCCTCACCTCTGTGTGAATTGTAACATACTGTTTTAAATAATAATAATAATTAAGAGCTCTGTGTTTGAGGACCAATTTGACTCTAGTCAGCCCTAATGAGGGGTTACATAGGTGTAAATGGAAGCAGAATTTGCCCTTAAGTTATGTCTACACTGCATACTTCTCCGCATGGGTAGGCAGACACGAGGTAGCTTGCTAAAACTAGCAGTGTGGCTGCAGCAGCATGCGCTGTCGTTCGGGCTAGCCACCCAAGTTCAAACCCGCCCAGCCCTCTGGGTACATACTTGGTGGACAGTCCAAGCCACATGCTATGGCCATACTGCTATTTTTAGCATAAGCGAGCAGAGCTAGCACATGTCTGTCTGTCTGCCTGTGCTGGGAAGCATGCTCCCAGCTGGTGTCCAGACAAACCCTTAGGGACTGATTCTGATCTTACGTGATGCATATCAGAACTAACTCTATTGAAGTCAAGAGGGTTAAACAGATGTAAAACCAGCGTAAGTAAGATAAGAACCATACCCTGAGTCTTTAGTTTAAATATAATTGATACAAGGTCTGATTTTCAAAAATGCTAAGACCCATATCTCCAATTGAAGTCAGGTGCACCTCCACAAATCAGGCCCTGACTGTACATCCATAAAAGGTTAATATTTAAAAATATTACTTTGTTTAGCTGATGCTGTTGAAAAGTAGTAATTTTGTAATTTAAGAATTATCTAATTCTTCCTTCTTATTATTATTAGAGACAGCCTGTTTGCTACTTAGTGCAAGTGTATATATTGCATCTGGTCATTGTTTATTGGTCACATGGTTTAAGTATCTCTTCACATTGTGTTAATAACCTCTTAAGGTTATAAGAGATTAGCAAGTATTATTTTTTCATCGTCAGTGCTCATTAGCAACTTGATCCTATTAACATTAATAGGACCTACACATATGTAATAGTTGGGGGGGAAATATTTCTGAATGCCATATTTTAATTCAATTTTGTGGTCTACAAAAGGGCTAATTTGTCAGCTGATGTGTTCTCTGACCTTAAGATATGTTTTTATTCTTTTTGATCTCATCATATGTCATTCATTAAAAAACCGTGAAGGTCATACATCAGAAGACATCTTTTCTAACCTTTCTGGTTTCTTCCATTAACAATAAGCATTTCTCTTTTTTAAATCCTATTTCCTTCTTTCCTCCTCCCCCACCAAATTTGAAGAGAGATGCCAATAGTGTCACATATAGGGTGAGCAAGGACGGAGGATTTGGAGGAGGAGGGGAGGAAGGATAATATCTGTTACACCAGATACATGGAGGCTTAAAATAATCTCTGGTAAACAACCAGAGAGATGAATAAATATTTGTATTATGCATCAGTAGATGTCTTAAAAATATAACATTCTGACAGGTGCCCATAGGGCTGTTTATTAACATGCCATTGTCAGAAATTCTGAACTTCAGTGGTTTCCCAGACCAATCAGAATACATTTTTGGTTTGTTCTGTTAGTTCTAAGTGAAAACTGTCCTGGTGAAAACTCAAATTCTTGCAAACCTTGCATGTACAATTTGACCTTTACATTAAAAACCAGGGATTGCATCTATACGGATAGGGAATAATTCAGCAGATATTATTAGGAGATGTGTAGAACACCGGTTGTGTTTACATGCAGCATATACATATTAATTTTCAGTCATTTTTCCATTTTTGCTGTACCTGAGGCTAAATGTTCCAATTCTTCCATGACATAAAAAGACTTAGTACTAGAGTGTTTACATGACGAATAGAGTAAACAGTGTTAGGCATATACTGTCGAATGCTGGCTTATTTGTACTTTAATGCAGTCACATAAGTGGCTTTTTATAGAGGCAGCTCTGAGCTGCTGAGGACTAATTCAGATTTTAATGGCAAAGCTGAATACATTAACTATAGAGAGACTCTGGGAAAGGGAGCTTCTCTAGCTACTACGGTAGCAGCTTATTTCCAATGAGGTAGCTCCCCTGCGCACCACAACTACCAATCCTGCCTCCTGTCTTCTGCCTCTTTCAACTTCACATTATCAGAGTGGGTGCAAGCAGCCTGCTGGAATGGTTCCCCTGAGCCTTGCATTGTCAATGGCTAAGGGAGGACCAGCTTCCTTCATCTTCCCTGAAGTGTTATTTTGTGTCTTGTTTATGTGCACAAGTCGGATACCATTTGCTTGCAGAATGGCTTAATTACCAACAGGTCCCTTCTCACTCGGATAGCAATAACTAATACACAAATGAAGTTTCTCTGGCAGGCAGGGGTTCAGGAGGGAGCCGTGTAAACAAGCTAATAATAACATAAATGCAAATGATATTGCTACTGCTCCCTTCCCAAAATAAGACAATCCTTCCCATACAGCTTGGTGCTTATGAGTTACACTAAATACTTACATGAGTTTGTGGCAAAATTACTTTGACGTACATGATCCTCTTAATATGATTTAGTCTTTTAGCTTTGGAGAAATGGAATGATCATATCAGTTCTTAACACTCAAACTATGTAAACATGTGCAGTGTATATCTGTTTTGATATAGCCCTCTGTATCAAATCAAATAGCTTCTGAGTCTGAAACAATATTGGTTTGATTGTTTGGCCAAGTTTGGTAGTATATGGCTTCACAGCAGAGGCCTTTTCACTGTTCTAGTGATGCTACAAGTATTATTGTTCTAATGGTTCATAAACTGTGATTACGTTGGGGAGATAGGCTCAGGTTCCTCACTGTACTGCACCTCGTACTACTCAGTGTATGTAAAACACTACACGTTCCCAATGGTAATGCTTTGCATCCACTTTTCCCTGGTGTAAATAGCTAGATAAAGTTCAGGGCAGGGGAGAATCTATGGGGTTTGTAAGTAACAGTCTGGTGGGAGTGGCTTTATCACTTTCTGGTGTCCGATATCACAGTAGGTAGGGGATAAAGTCAGTATGTTTTGTAGACTGATAATCCAGAGCAGATTATAACAATGGTTCCGGTACTTACATGCAACTAGGGCAAGGACAAGTTCTAATTACCTTATTTACCTGTTCATTTTAGGAGTAGGTTTCCAGCTACCATCATGCCAGCGCTCAAAGCAGTGAATGGCTTAACAGATTTAAACCGTTGTTTATTTTTGTTTGTGTCTCAGACTAGCTTGCATCCATCTCATATTGGCTGCTTTGGTTTTCAGCTATTTACCTCCACACAGGAGTAGTGAGCAACGATATTGCCAATAGGTGTATTCCCACCCTGAAATAGACTGAGATAGAGGTCTTTGTCAACAGCCTCAGCTTTCTCCAGCAGCTCGAGTTTGGATTCTTTTCTTCCACCCACAGCAAGAACATTACTTTGCGGATACACTGATTTAATAACCTATTTTTAAAATCATGTGGTTTGGCAAAATTCAGCAAATTCCTCTGAGGAATATTTACCTCCGTGGTCTGAAAGCTTTTCAGGGATTCCGTATCTGACAATTCATGGATTATTGTAATACCTTTGGTAATGTTCAGGCTTGTAGTTCAAAGAGCATTGTATTAATCAGTATTGATACAGACTTTATTATCCCACATAAACCACATCCCTGGTTTGGAATGGTCTTACAGACATTAATATGCAATCTATGACTCTTTTGTATTTCACATGCACCTTTTGTTTGAACACTTTGAAGTAAGTGGTCAACTTGCTGCCATGTGCCAGGCCGAGAGAATATGTCCCTGCCTCGCATTTTATACGTCCCTGCCTCGTATTATACCCATAGGACCAGTGTGGATTTGCACTATTATATCTTGTTTTAGTGGATGTGAAATAACTATTTTCTCACCTTCAAAAATTAAGAATATGCCATCCAAGATGGAGCTGAAAAGAACTTAACTGTCTTGTTCCAAAACTTTGCTACACTAGAAAAATATTGCTTTCTAATGCCTGGCCATCTATCCAATATTGCATGTTTCAGAAATTTTGTTCTGAAAGTGATTGGCGCTGGAGAATTTAGTGTTTCTTCAAGTGATTTAATTTTTCTATAATAGGGTGATTGGGCCAATACTAATGATCACACTTGCAATCAGATGGAATTGCTTTTCTGCGTGTGCATAATGCTCTTCAGATTGGTCTGAGTGACTTTGTTACATTCAGTAGTAATCAGCCTTTCTGAGGTTCTATTGCACCAAGGCCTTTCATAGAAGCATCTGCTTGGCAAGGTCAACTTTTCAAATAAAAACTCAGGAAAACACTGAACCGGGTTGGATTGCGAAAAGGTCCATCATATTATGGAAAACAGTGTCTTTATCTTAAATGGAATTCATTGACTTGTTTTAGTATGGCCATGGGGGTGCATTAATTTCAAACAGTCTGGTTCAAACTTTGCCAGCTACAGTAGTTAGCTACAAGAACATGATGTAACTCTGCTCCTTTGTGTGGTTGTTTCATGTTCTTTATTGGAATGATTTAAACTGGGTCGGTTTGATCCCATTTCTATCAAACAATGTTCCGACTAGTTTACCTCCAGTACACACAGCAATCTTTTTTCCTGGGTTCAGCCATACCACCAAGGCTGCTTAAAAGAAGGAGCCTGTTCTGCATTGTATTGCAGTAGAGTTTTTAGACCCTTGCAACTCCTTCATAGGTCTCATCACTCTTGCATTGTAATTCTTCTCATGGTGGGATGATGCTTAGAGTGTCAGAGTTACATGTTGTCAACTGGATCTACAGATATCCCCAGTTTAATAACTGCAAGATTTACACATGAAGCAATGGTCTCAAGTTGCAGTGGGGGAGGTCTAGGTTGGATATTAGGAAAAACTATTTCACTAGGAGGGTGGTGCAGCACTGGAATGGGTTACCTAGGGAGGTGGTGGAATCTCCATCCTTAGACCCAGCTTGACAAAGCCCTGGCTGGGATGATTTATTTGGGGTTGGTCCTGCTTTGAACAGGGGGTTGGATTAGATGACCTCCTAGGTCTCTTCCAACCCTAATCTTCTATGATTCCAGGTCCATAATTGAAGATGCTTGAGTGTTCATAACAAAAATCTCAGTCCTCAGCATGTCTGCATTTCTGCTTATATCTGTGCCTTGTACTTTGTCATTTAGTTCTATAGCCATAGAAACTCTTACTTGTACAGTGCAATGGAACCAGAAGACTGAATTTGCTGAATATATCATGTACTTTGATATAACGTTTCTTTGGGCTCTCCAGTATCAAGATTAAATCTAAGAGTAAGAGATCAGCAAATGCTTGGCCTGTGCATGACTGATCTATTTCTCAAACATTAATGCTGAGTATATCAATACAAATGTGTTGTGTTCATTAACTGTCCTTTATCATGTATTGGTCAAAAATATACGTGGCTTGGTTTGTGTCATATCTACATGGCTTTCCCAAGTTTTTCAATGTATTACATTTAGAACAGTGACCACCATTTTCTGGGTATATTATTTCATTGGCGGGGCATTAACTACAACATTTCTTTGCCTTACGGATATACAAAGTGCAGATTTTCTGCAAGAGTTTGGGCTGTCTTTCTGTAGCCCTTGTTTTTTCTTTTTCTTTTTTCATCACTGACTGCACATGCATTTTATCACTATGCATTTCACTAGTTATTGTTTCCAGTTATGATTGAGGTACTTCCAGGGACACATCTATATCAATTGTTTTTCACTTAGGGGGAGCTTGAGTCCTTGATCAAGAAGATTTCCCCAGGAGAGAATTTGCATCGAATACTTTACTACCTCTAACCATTTCATTGCTGTCTGCATAGTATTAGCTACAATGTTTGACTTAAGAATTCTAAATCACTGGTCAAATGTCTCTTTGCATTATTCCCCATAAAATATTTGTCTAAAGACATAAGGTATATTTCATATTTACAAGGTATATTTCATATTTACCAGAATAAGATTTTAGAACCTTAGCATCCTCTTCACACATGCTCTGTGAGTTATGACCCAGTTTTTCACCGTATCAATATAATAAATTGCTGCTTTTTCCTTTATTCTGAGATCTGATTTGAGGTGGTGGTGCTTTGTGACATGCAGTTACTTTACATTTCTTTCCCAGCTGACTGATGTACATCATCCAATTTTAAACTCCTAAAAAAGTTCATCCTAGCACCAGCCAGGAAGTCTGCTTTGAACTGTGAAAGTTAGTATGGTCTGACTGTCATTTCCAGGAGCCCTGATAGTTATCTCTGACTCTGCCATTGAGAAGAGAGCAAGTTTCAATGGCAACTTAATGTTGAAATAGAGGGCGATAGGCCTGTCATGCTGCCTGGTATGGCTCACCACTGAGAATGCCACATTCAGGGCAGACACACCCCAAAACTGGTGGTTATTCCAACATTAGAGTTCACCAAGACGGTAAAAAAACTGAACTCTTGTATCACCACACTGGTTAACAAGAAGCTAAAAACACAGTCCCCTTAGGCATCCCAGTCCCTAGCTTACCACCCAGACAACTGGACTTCTGTGATTATTAAAACCAGAAATCACATATAAAGTTCTTCCAATCCGAAAGGATCAGACATGCACCTCAGGTCAAAATATACTTCAGATCTTACCCAAAAATCACACTGATAGCCAATCCTTTAGGAACTAAAAACTAAAGGTTTAATAATATAAAAGAAAAGGAAAGATAATTTTTAAGAGGGTAAATGAATCATGTAAATTACAGTTGATTTCAGAGTTTGTAGATCTGGTTAATACCAGTGATGTTAAATCTGGTCTGGTAGGTTGCAAATAAATTTCTTTAGATCATCCAGAAGATTAGAGTCCAAATGACATTTTAGCTGTAGTCTGTTAGAGTCCTTGCATGAATTATCCAGGGCAATCCAAGAAGTTACTTGGACATCTCTGTCCAATGGCCTAAACTTTCCCTATTTAAAGTTCAACAGACTAGAGATGGCAGGATCTTGCCCAAGGTCCAGTATTTATAGCTCTCCGGCAGGCTGACAAGCCTTCTGACAGAAATTGTCACAACAAGTTGGATCTTCATTGTTAAACTAGAACCCTTCTTTGAAGTTAACCTTCTGCTTCCCATGCATAAACAAACAAACCAGTTACTGTACATTGATTTACATAAGGTAATTGCTGACCATTCATTATAACAGGCATGGATAATTGACGGTCATCAGTTATTATCATTAGTCTCATGCATTATATACACATCTTTGGTTTTAAGGCTGATTGAGTACAGTCACATACACCATCTAAAGAGACATGAAAATGATTTAGCATCTACAAGCTGATGTGGTGACATTGGTAAAGTTCTAACAAGATATAGGTAAACACGGACAAATACATTTAGCATTTGCTCTTGAGTCTTATCACTACACATGAACAAGTTAGTGATTGCTGGTCTAATTAACATTTCTTTGATACCCACACACAAGTGAATTATCCTGATTACAATGCCTATAAGGGTCATACACAGGTTAGCTGGTTTGCCAGCGTCACAATACCCATTCAGAAAAAAGCATAGCTTCCATAGACCAGCAATCAAAGAGAGGCAATTTGGGCTGCCCGTGGTTTGGTTTTTGGTAATTATATTTGATGGCACACTGTGTGTTGTCAACTAGTATCAGAGCCAAAACTATTCAGTTACCCATCATCAAGAACTTTGAAAAGGTCAAAAGAGGGGGGGAAAGACAATTTTAAAATATTTTGTTAAGTAATGGAGGACCATTTTTATGGGGACTCATCATACATATGTAAGATCTGAGTATTCCATAAAAATTAATACTAGTTTAAAGAAATAATTTTGGGGAGAGAAATCCCAATTTTGGCTTAATAATGGTTTAAAAAAAACCCCACAATTGATCTCACGTTCAGCAAATCCAGATTTTTGAAATTCTATAGGGAAAAATACAGGGGATATAGAGACATTTGACCTCTGATTTATTCCTGGTGGTTTTTGTGTGTGTTCTTCTTGTTTAGTTTTGGAGTAGAAAAATAAAATTGATTTCCACTTTGTTTTTCAGTAGAGAGACCATCTCTGTGCATTGCTTTCTAAAGAAAACTGTGATAGTGTTCACATAGTCTGTTGAAACTAACCAATATGTGTAAGTATTGAAAAATGTGTCCTGTCTTCTGACTCACAAACAGTTAGAAATCAGTAATGAACACTAAATTTTAGCAATTAACAAAAGCAATAACGTTTGGCCATAAAACTGCAACTGAGTACATTCTCCCTAATTGGACTGTTTCCAATGGCACCAATTATTTTCTAGGATACAATTAAGTGTCTTCTAGTAGGATTAAATATGATCCAATGTATACACTGTATGAAAGAAAAGTTTTTAAATGAGAGTTATTCATTTCACTGATCCTTCTTTGTCACCTCCCCAAATTGTTGTAGCCATACCCCTTGGGGCTGTTGTGCTGATAGTGGATCTTCTAAGCCAATGGTTTTCAACTGTTTTTCAATTGCGGACCCCTACAAATTTTTGAATGGAGGTGTGGACCCCTTTGGAAATCTTAGACATAATTTGTGGACCCCCAGGGATCCATGTCTGTGGTAACAACAACCTTTCGTGGACCCACAGACATAGTCTGCGGCCCTCCAGCGGTCTACGGACCACTGATTGAAAATCACTGTTCTAAGCTAAGCCTGGTCAGTAGTTGGATAGAAGTGAAAAATGTGTTATTGATGTCCAGTAGGTATCATTTTGCAAGAGCAGTATTACAATTTCAAGCAAAATTCCAGTGTGTTGCCTAACTGCATTTCCCACATAGTTTTAATTGGGGTAAGTTATTCTTCTCCTAAATACAGTAGGTTGAATAGTCTCATTGTAGACCACTTTGGGATCGTCATTGTGAGACACAAGTCATTTCCATTCCAAATCACATATGTAGGGTCAAATATTCAGAAATCGTCTTCAGAAATCAAAATTTGTGGGGGTATGCATTTTATGCATGCAAAACTTGCATTTAATAATACTTAGAACTTAGACATCTCCTTTCACCTGAGGATCTAAAAAAGTACTTTGAAAACATTGACTATGGTTCAGAGAACACCCTTCTGAGGTAAAATAAATTGCATTGTTTCAGTATCTCCATTTTTCAAATGAGTAAATTAAAGCACAGAGATTGCAGATTGTCCAAGGTCACACAGCAGAGCCAGGATAGAACCCAGGATCCATGCTATAACCTTTGAATCATATCCCCTTCCCCCCTCAAATTTTGCAAACACTGTTAAGGAGGACTGCTGAAAATGTGGCCCACGGAGTATAAAATGTGTGTGTGCCATGGAATGTATGATCCTTACCATCTTCATAGTTCTTGTGCGAATGTCTTTTACTTTTGGTTTTCTTAATGCCAACATGACAAGCAGTACAGCCATGGACCATTAGCACTGTGTTGTAGTAGAGAAAGGTCAGTAACTTTCCATAACATTTGATAAAGATTATAGCAAGCATAATGGCTTATTGAACATTGCCCTCTTTTAGGGCCCCATCCAACTACCACTGAGCTTTTCCATTGACCTCACTGGGAGCTGCTTCAGTCCCATAATTGGTTAACTGCATATTGTTATAAAACTGCATTCCTTTAATTTATGATCATTGCTGAACAGAAAGTGCTTTGTGAAAAAAATGTTTGTTTCTTGCCCTTTTTACATTTAAGTTCAACTCTGATACCTAAAGGATTTAAAAAGTGAATAGAACACACTCAGGCAGCTAAATTGAAGTGTAAAGTATAATACTTTTCACTTAGGAAAGGCTGCTCACATGAAATAGATTCCTTTTTTTCTTGTAAACACTTACTGATCATAACAAATAAAACTTGTCAACATAATATGACTGTTTAGCCTCATTAAACTTGTAGCAGACACTTATTTTTTTCAGGCAATTCAAATGGTCTTCCGTAGTACTGATTCAGTTTAATTGAACATATTACCATGAGCAGATAATAAGAAATATATTGAAGATATCCATCTGGCTTGCATTGAAAACCTTGTGCATTTAATTCTCCATGGCTGTCACAGGCCTTACTAATTGCTTCATTTTGGCTGTTTTACAATCAGTATGATTTAGCCATTAATGTGATAAAAGTCTTACTGGAGAAAAGCTAGATATTAAAAAGCATAGATCTCTGACCTACCTCACTTAACAGTTTTGGACTTATTTCTAGCATTATTAAAGTTATATTTTTAACAGCAGAAATAAAAATATATTGACTCCTTCTGAGCTGCTTTTTTCAGTTCAGTTTCTTATTTTGCCTATCCCACTCTGATTTAGAGAAAGCTGGGTGCTGTGAAATGTCTGTTCTATTAAATGTTAAATTCAGAAGGATTTTCCTCCCCCATTTACTTTTTTAGTCAATTAGTGGTTTTAAATGAGATAATTGCACAGATAAATAAGCATGTCAAGACAGGAGCAAGTGTCTTGTGTTTCTAAATATTTCTATGTCAGTATGTAAAACTTGTGGGGAAATGACTTTAAAGAGGTCAGCCATTTGTCTACACTCCCTGTAGAAAAGGAGAGGTTTTTCCATTTGTCACCCTGTATTTTCAGCATAAGCCCACAAGGCATAGCTAACAAATTTAAACAAGCTCACATATTAAGACTAAGAATTATTACAACCTCTTCTACCATAAAAAAACCCATTAAAATAATTCATGAAAAGGTTCATTTTAGGAATTTACTTACCCTTGCAGAGAAAGGAAGAGGTTCAAGAGTTCTCACTTAATTTCACTGTCAATAGATGATTCAGTCGATTTGCCTGTCGTTGAAGATCAAATCCATACAGCAGTTCAAAAAGGAGATGACCTGTAGGTTAAACAAAATGCTCAATAAGATGAAAGAAGGTTAATTAACACTTTTTCATCAACTTGTTCCAATTTAGTTTAACATGATCCATTTCAGAAAGGTTACAATATTTTGCAGTTTTCTGAATACAAATGAAAGTTCAATGTTGTTAAAATGAAAGCATTCTCAAAGCACATATAGTGGTTTTCTGATATATATCTGATGCCTACTTACATCTGAATCTGAGTGTGTATGTATATGAGCACAAAATATAAAGAATAAGTTACTTTGAACCTGGCCAGATGGAAGCTGTTTTAATTTCATAGATAGGGAAGTCATGTAAAGAGCAGCAAGGGCCAGTTAACTGAAAATTATCAACATGGTGAGTGTGTTTACAGTAAAGCGGATACATTTGGTTTATCATCCTACCCACTTCCCTCAGCTATCAGTAATAGAAAGTAGCTCAACTTTTGATTCTGACTTAGGGAAATGAGAATGTTTGTAACTTGTAGCAATGAGAGAATCTTCGAATCCAGTAAGTCAGGCAGCGACATCGTGGGAAGAAGGCCACAGATGCATTTGACAGATTTAGTCAGTTGGAGGTAGCTGCAGGGTTAGAACAGGAGTGAGGAGCTGGCTAACCTTTCCTGCATCACTAAGCTCTGACAGTTAATGATTTGTACTGCTAACGCCAATGTCTGCAACATAAGAATAAAAAGAAGAGTCCATTTCTAATTGGATGCAGTAGGCCAGATTCTTAGTAGAGTAAATTTGAGTAGCTTCATGGACTTAATGGAGCTGCATCAATTTACACCTGCTGAAGATCTGGCTCAGTGAGTTTGTATGTTTGTTTGTTCCTTTGACCATTTTGATTCTTATAAAGTCAAATGTGACAGTTGTGCTGCCATGGCTTAAAATTCCTACTGTCCCAGAACACCCCAGTGCAGGAAAAACCCTCATCATAGAGGCTAGTCAAACTGTGTGAATTTCAACTCTTAGCGTGTCTTCCTACTTATCCACTCTGAGGGGTGTGGTTTGTCTCTTTCCAGAGCAGGCAGGGAATGGACCTCCAAATGCATCACCTCTACAGGAATCCCACAGATCTGGGGAGGGGACGGGGTAGAGAAGGCAGGGACTCTGCAGTATTGCCTCATATCTCCTTTGCCAAGGCAGCATGACTTTCACAGGAGGGAGCAATTGCAGACACGGTCACCATTATCTTATGCTGCTATTTTCCTGATATTCTAATGGGAAAGGACACCACAGAGAACAGTACAAACCCTCCCTGAATATGCAACCCTGTCTTGGAGGAAAGGGAAAGCTTGTCATAGAGTCAATGGCTGTCAAAGTGTGGGGAGCAATCTGACTCCCATCCATTCATGTTATTGAAGGAGACTGGAGACCTAAACCTAGATATTACACACATTGAAAACGTGACTGATTGTCTCAGTGCCTGGTGATAAGCCAAAGGGAGCAATATGGGGGCGGGGTGGGGGAGTGAAACGGACAGCAGTGGCAAGAATTTTTCAGTGCTGAAAATTGTACACAGTGAAATTTGAAAACAGTGACTCTGAAATCAGAGTAGCAGGAAGTCTCTTTCCAACATCTACATTACTGATCTAATGAGATGCATTATGTAAGAGCTGGGTATTATTATTATTATTGTATTTACTAGTAAAAAATAGAGAGAGAGATGTGATATAGTGATTCACTTGCATCTCAACACTGGAGACCTGAATTAATATCCTGGCTTAGGTACAACAGAAAGTGATCTTAATGATTTAAGGCTAGACATAAGTTGTCCGGATAACCAAACTGTCTGATATATTTCAAGATGACTGATCTTCTCCTCTCAAGAGCACCATGAATGTGAATGGCAAGGAGTGGTGTTGCAGCTAATGATTAAAGGGCATCAGCAAGGGTAGGTAGGATAGCTATTATGGTAGCTACCAGCACTGGGCCAAATTCATCCATGGTTTAACTGCATTGAAGACGAGATGAATGCCCCAGTATGTCTTGGAGCAGGTGCCATCTTCTCTTTATATATTTATACAGTGCCTAGCACAGCTGAGCTCAGATCCCTTATTATTATATATACCCAATGCAAATAATAAGTAGTTTCAGCCAAACCTAGTCCCTTTAGTTTCTCACTTTTATGAACACTAAACCCACTCTTAAATTTAATCATTTAAAAAAATCTTGAAAATAAAGTTTGAAATACGAAAATTATTTTACATGTTGGCACACTATATGTTTCTCTCTCGTTGTATATCTTTATAAGTTACCTCTTGAGTCACATTATGAAGTGATCTACATAAGGAAACCTGTGATTGATTTGGAGTAAAAAATCTGTGAAAGGAGAGCAACATTAGAGATGCTTTCTAATAATGCTTCATATTGTACTTCTAGTCAGGAGTGGGAACCAGAGATTTTCTGCAACCTCTGAAGAAGGGATGATCTTGAGAGTTTTTTATTCTACACATGATTCTTCATTGATCCTTCCACTTTTCTCTCACATCAATGCCAGGAAGTTATTAGTAATAGAAGAAAAGCTCAGCTATCAAAATAAAAGTTTGCTGTCTCAAGATCTGTCAATGGGACAAGGAAACATTAATCAGTACCGTGCAGGATTCCCAAGTAAATTGAGAAGAGGTTATCATGTTCACCAGAAAATAAATTAGTCTCTTCTGAGCATGGAATTTTTTTAAAAGAGGTTTGTTTTGGAGGGTTTTGTTTGGTTGGGCTTCTTTCAATTCTTGGCATTTGGTCCTTTTAGAAAGATGTGTTTTGTCTTCTGTGTTGCGTGCAGTAATAGGGCAAAGGATCAACAGGATATAGGATAAAGATGTGTTTCAAAATAAGAATTATCTACATTTATATGATGGTATTTCCCTCTATTACGCAGTCATGTCTCAGGGCCTGTTTGCCATTCTCCGCTTGATCCATATACAGGCAGAATTTAACTTTACATGGAAGGCCTGATCCCAAACTTCTTATCTTTTTGTGCAAGTCCAAAATACATTGGGTTGGAACTAAACAAAGTGAGCTGTAACAGCCACAGGTTGTGTTATGACCTACACTTCTGCATATATAACAGTAAGTTAATATATCCTGCAGTCTAGTTTGTCTCTTTATTGTACTGCAAAAGCACAGCCTAGCTGATTTCTGTTTTTAGTGTGGTTTCTAAAAAGCTTAAGGGTCTTAGACTTGGCACTTGTGTTGAAGAATCATTTCTCTCAGGGAGCTATTTGCTAACACTTCTATTAATTTTCTTCTAATTATAAAATAGTGGCAGCAGATGCTGTTTAGAGGAATACTTTGGTTGAAGTCATCTGTGAGATTGACACAACAACCCAACCTGCAGAGAAACCATTGCAATAACTACAGGCTGTTGCCACTCAGTGCTGAAAACTGAGGTGGTAATTTTTCCGAAGAAATAACTGTAGGTCCCAGTGTGAAACTCTTTGCTTTGTTCTTCTTTTACACTGTCCTTTGTGTTCCTTCACAGATTCCAGTATACGATAATACAGAGAATTTGGTTTCCAGTAACATCAATAAGCTCTGATGGTCCACTTCCTGTCCAAAACCATTTTAAGGTGGGAACAGGGTTTTTCATATACAAAGATGGGGATGAGGAAAGGAGAGGGAAATTGTGCATCAACGGAGAGATAAAAGATTTGATTTTCAGCTAGAGCTAAACAGTGTAGCTCTGTTGAAGTCAAAGAAGCTAAGTCAATTTACACCGGCTGAAAATCTGCCCGTCTGTGTTTTTAGTTTCAGTGTAGGGCTGTGAGTTTTGTTCAACTTGCTAAATAGAATAAATTAAGACTAGGAGTCCACCCCAGTGATAGTTCTGTTTAAAAAAATTAATGCTTTGTGGCATTCAGTACTCTGCATCATTGAGGGAATCACAGATAGAGAAAATAAATGAAAATTGTTTAACTAGTATGAAAATACTTACTGTTCTTTATTTTTGGAAAGTTTTTCTTCATCCCCTTCATCCTCAGGTTGCTGAATTGAGGGCAGCATTAGCTAATTTTACTCTCAGACATTTACGACACTGAATTTCTGCTGGACATTTTCAGCATATTCCTTTGATTCACATACTATGGCCGAGACTTTCAAAAGTGCCTGGTGATCTTGGGTGCCTAGCTTGTGACACTGCCTAGGGATCTGGATTTTAGAAAGGGATGATGAGACACCCTTTGAAAATCAGGTCCCTCATTGATACTTCCAGTGGGGTACCCAAAAAAGTGAGGCATTAAGAATTACTAATCAGCCCTGTAAATGAAAGACAATATGTAACTGTATTTAGGTATGTCAGCAGGTGACACTGTTACATAGTCCTGGATGTTCTTTTTCTTAGTGTGCAAGCACTATTCAGTCTTGGAAAAAATGATTGTATTATTGTTATGTAGTTTCTCCTTGTGGAAACTACGGCAAGCAATAAGGTGGAGCTGCTCTCTGCCTTAATCTTGCTAGTTAAGGTCAATTCTTGTTGCAGAGTTGCCCCTTGGGAGCCAGACATTGGTGTTCAGAGTGAGATGCCTGAAAGTGGATTGCTTGTGTGCTGTTTGTGACCATGACTGTTCAAGGACTGATGTATCTAGTATAAAATAAAAAAGTTGCACTAAGACTATATCTGGACTCCACATCATTGATGTCTCCTCCACCAGGAAACCAAACTTCAAGGCCCTGATATCTGCTTCTGCCCAACAGAGGACGATAGATAGAATTTTGTCTTTCACACCTTGAAAAAATATGTAAAACTTGCAACAAATTGGCATGAAATCAGGAATGTTTTATTTTTTTAAATGTGCAACAGGTGTCCTTCAGTAAACCAGTACAGTTCAAATGAAATGTTATGACCAGTAATTGCGTTATTCTGGGGCAAAACATGATTTTTGTGAAATAAACATTAGGACTTGACTCTTAGCCAAATGGAAGAAAAAGGAAATGTTTTCCTGTGGTTTTATTTGCAACATGAATTGAGATCTAAAAGGCAGATGTGTGGCCTTTATATTTTTTACTATAACATCTGAGAGACAAAATACTTGTCCATTGAGTATAATCCCCTGTTGTCACCCCCTAAGACATGTACAATCAAAATAATGGTACCAGGATTTGGGCAGCTAAAAACTGGGATAATGCTCCCCACCCGCTCCCCATCTACTAAAACAGAGGTGGGCAAACTACGGCCCGCGGGCCACATCCGGCTTGCCCCCGGCCCCTCTCCTGTTGTCCCCCCTCCCCTGCAGGTACGCTGCCGCGTGGGCAGCAGGGCTGCGAGCTCCTGCCGCTCTGAGCGGCATGGTAAGGGGCCGGTAGCAGCATGCAGCAGTGGGGGGGTTGGGTAGGGGGTTCTGGGGGGCAGTTAGGGGACAGGGAATGGTTGGATGGGGCAGAGGTTCTGGGACGGTTGGGGATGGGGAACAAGGGGGGTTGGATGGGAGTCCTGGGGGGCCTGTCAGGGGATGGGGCAGTGGATAGGGGTCAGGGGACGGGGAGCAGGGGGAGTTGGATGGGTCGGGAGTTCTGAGGGGGGCAGTCAGGGGGTGGGAAGTGGGAGGGGGCAGATAGGGGGCGGGGGCCAGGCTGTTTGGGGGGGCACAGCCTTCCTACCTGGCCCTCCATAAAGTTTCACACCCCGATGCGGCCCTTGGGCCAAAAAGTTTGCCCACCCCATACTAAAAATTACATTAATAATTATATCATGTCTTACAAAATAATACAAATTACAGATTTATAAAGAAACTTCATTACAAAATATAATACCTAAGAGTTTTGTCTTAATGAATAAAACTGACACAAAGCACAGCTCGAGGTTTTTATCCATTTCAAGGAGCCAGGTACAATAGTTAATGTTTTACATCAGATTAAGATAGCACAACATCTGGGCAGGTAGAGAAGGAAATGAGTGAGAGAAGATGGGGAAAGGGAGATACAAAAGAACTGAATAGGGAAAAAGCAGAAGAGAGGGGTATCCCGTTTTGTCTCATTATTATCTTGTGCCCTCTCCCCCTCCCCAGTCATATCTACATCTTGTCTAAGACCAGGTCTACACTAGGAAATTAGGTTGATATAGCTACGTTGCTCGGGGTTGTGAAAAATCCACACAAGTCCCACCCCTGAGTGACACAATTAAACTGACCTAATCCCTGATGCAAACAGCACTAGGGTGACAGGAGAAGTCTCCGTTGACACAGCTACCTCCTCTCGGGGAGGTGGAGTGCCTAGACCAACAGGAGAAGCCTTCCTGTCGGCATAGGTACTGTCTTCACTGAAGCACTACAGGGATGCAGCTGCAGCATTTAAAGTATTGAGCTGCCCTAATCCTTAGACTGTAAGCTCCATGAGGCCGTGGATGTCTGTTCTGTTTTTACAGCGCCAAGCACAGTGAGGCTCCAGTCTATGACTGGGGCCTTCTGTGGCTACCATCATACAAAAAATAAGTAATAGTAAATTCGCCAACTTCTTTTGAGATTATTGGTATAGCAATATATATAGTGATTGGTTCCAGCAACTTCAGCTTTCTGGGGAATGGTCATCAGACAAAACGACAGTGGCCATAAGTGGCTGAAAGTACCATAGTCTGTATAGTAAATGTCCTGGAAGGCCTAGATATTTGCCTATCCCTTCAGACCAATGACCAGTTCATGATATGACATCCATGATACTAAGGATTAGAAACTAATGCTATACCATGTTTGTTTGAAATCCTGGTTTTCCATTGATGTCTAATGGTATTCTCTAGGTTTGGTGAGCCCGGAGTTATTATACTTTAAAAATGGTTTATTTTGATGTTACTGTTGCATGTTCACTAAATCCTAAGCTTTAGAATAACTTCTTGGCCTGCACCCTGGATATGGAGGTAGCAGAGCAGAGATAAATGTTGGGGCGTGATGGGCATGTAGAGAAATGTAAGAATACATACAGCTCCATACAAATGCACAAACTATATCAATCACCTTATAGCTGATGTGTTTGAGTGCAGGCATATTAGTTATTTTTTATTGCTCGCCTGTAGTGCCTTGAAAATTTAAGCCAGCACTTCTCTATATTTACGATCATTATCATTCTAAACATATTTTAAAATGCCACAAATCAACAATCTCAGCAGGCTACATTGTTCAAAATGGCAAAATTCTTTTGGATGCTGTGCATGTGACAGTAGAACACACTGCATGTCATTACATTTCTGCAGTAACAATGGCTTGTTTCAGGGGGGACCGATGATTGATCTTTGAGTGACTTGTAATTTATCAAAGACCAGATATGATTGCGTCTGTATCTGATTAACCTTCCTTGTAAGATGGCCATCATTTTTTAATGACAGTAGATTATTCCATACTTGCAAAGATGGATATCAGCTAGTATTAATCAATAGCCCACAAAAGGTGACACCTTGAATTCACTGGATTATCTATAAAGTCTGTCACAAATGGTACAATCATTTGTCAAATATACCGATTTCATATAAGGTACTTCTGAAGTGAAGTGCCTTTTATTTTAGTGCAAAATACAAAGCAATACATGTATAGCAAAGTGTATGCTTTGTTTTCCTACTGTAATCAGGCACCAATGCTGACTGCTATAAAAGAGCAAGTAAAAATTTCTCTGAGTGACAGATTTGATTGTCATTTTCAGACCCCATTACATAAGATTTTCTTTGTCACATTTGTACGGAGAGAGCTTGATTTAATAAGATAGCATTGCACAGGATAAAATGGAGGTTAAAATGAAGTATTGTTCCCTGTTCTTACTTAAGAAACACCCTTTGTGCTCTCTTTGTGGACCAGATATATTTTAATTTGTTTTGTCTTCATAGTGTTATAATGGTGCATCCCTTCCCGGTATTCTTTGATCCAATTCCATTTTTAATTTGTTTTCAGATTTAAATTAACCTTCATTTACTATTCAGCCACACAAAGAGTGTGTATTTCAGTATGCAGAAATGCTTGTCTGCTGATTGACTGGCTGGTCCCTTTCTTGGAGATGGGAGGCATTAATTCCTGGGAGGGGAACTCTTACATCATGTTTAGACAGTTTTCAATCTATGGGAAACTTTTTTTCAATGTCATTTTAAGAAATGTGTTAATACGTTGTACCAAAACTGTCATTCAGGTATGAATGGAGCCAAGAAGAAAACTGCCACTTTTAAAAGTGAACAGATGGACAGCTTAGTAGGAAAAGCAATGGAACAGTATTTTGCTCACATTTTACTTAAAAAGAAAAATTGCCCACGTTAAAATGAAATGGATGCTTCCTAACAGAAAATGGCTCAGGAGACACTGTAACATATATCTAAAAAGTATACAAGCTCTCCGTTTATAAAATGTGGTTCTAATGTAGCAAAGACTAAACATGTTAAAGTTGCCAGGGTTGTAATCATGCGGACCCCTCTCAGGAAAGCATTTAAGCATGTGTTTGATTGCTGAATTGGGGATGAATTGCTGAATCAGGACATTTGCTCCTTCAGGAAGGACCGCATTTCTCCCCCTCCAAGCCTCACTCCCAATTATGTACATCGCTATAAATCACTGACATCCCTTATTACAGAAAAGTATGGCAGGAGTATATAGCAACACTATGGGTTAACTTTTCAAAAGCATCTAAGTCCTATTTTCAAAAGTGACTCAGGCACTTAGGAGGTTAAATCCCACTGACCTGTCATGAGAAATTTTACTCTATATCTAGCAATATCATAGTACTGCAGAAAATAATCAATACAGTAAAATGCTATATATTTTCTTATACGGGACATGCCTTACAAATCAGTTCCTTTGCTTGTGAGTACACACGTACAGTGATTCATTGTACAGAACACATGGAAACATATACTGGTATATGAAAAGAGCCAGCCTGAGTCTTACTAATTATATGTGGACCATTATGTGCTGTTGCCTTCCTGTAAGATTGACAGCATATAAGTGAAAGCAATGCAGGTGGATGCTGTGATATTGTAAAGTGGAAGATTTTGTTTAACCACTCACCTTTGCTCTCACCTTTCCCTGTTCCTTACTAAAATTAATTTTGGCCATGCCCCATAAACTACTCAAACAAGCCATTAGCATAGCTGTAGAAATTAGCATAGCAAACTACCACATGTTAGTTTAGCTATTCACCGGTTATTAATCTTTTCAGTTCAGGGTCACATTATCCTGTCTTCAGCATTTTTCACAGTGTCTGAAGATGTCTAGAATGTTAAGAGGTCCCAGAAGTTTGATAGTCACCAAGCTTCAGATGCTTTTGACTTTAAGTCAATTTGCAGTTCTTGTATAAATGTTGCATTAGCAAATACAAAAAGGCGGGGAGGGGGGAAATGTTGCAGCTTGTCTGAATATTTAGTGTATTCCTATGGGTGATTTCTAATCTTTGGTCACATATCAAAAGCAGAGTGATTTAAATGCTACTGTTGATTTATATTGTCTCTAATATAATATAGATCTTGTCCTGCAAGGTCTTTCATAGAAGAGAAGAGACCATTATGACCATCTAGTCTGACCTCATACATAACAAAGGCTATAAAATGTCACCCATTAAGAGACCTGCATTATGTCCAATAATTCTTGGTTGAGCTAGAACATTCTATTGGAGAAAGTCATCCAATCTTGATTTGAAGACTCTAAATAATGGAGCACATACCACATCCCTTGCTAAACTGTTCCAATGGTTAATTATCCGTGCTGTTGAGAATTTGCATTTTGTTATGTCTTTGTGGGATGCGGGCATATGCTAGGGGACTGGATGATGCTTATAGATTTTTAGGGCCAAATTCAGAGGTAACATAAATGGCAGCATAAATTTACATGTCACCTCATCGTTGTAAG
Source organism: Eretmochelys imbricata (assembly GCF_965152235.1). Lineage (NCBI taxonomy): Eukaryota > Metazoa > Chordata > Testudines > Cheloniidae > Eretmochelys > Eretmochelys imbricata. The sequence continues at coordinate 14,563,107 of NC_135578.1, forward strand.
TGGGTGAATTTGGTTCAATCATTGGAATTTACACTTTCATTGTATTTTCATTGTGTCATTATCCTGGTCCTATTTACCTGAATGGGTAGGTATTCTGCCTGTGTTACATGGATGCCTTAGGCTTTTAATATTTCAGTTTAATCTGTATCTGCTATCTCACATTGCCACTCTTAAGGCAGTCATTATTTTCTTCAAAAGTTTGACAAATTTTATGATGACACCAAGACTATTGTTGAGCATATTTGCATGATAACCCAAGCTTTTTTTCTGCCTGATCAAAAACGACAGTGTGGCATTCGACCTTCACTGTCTGCACAGGCAAAAATGTCACCTACTTGTGCATGTTTAAAAAAACCAAATCAGTGTGTCTTTTTACTCTCTCTTTGCTGTCACGGTGCTGACTGTTATCGGTCTGCTTCTGGGGGCTTTTCCACTCATTTCATGTGGTTTCCCATCTGCTTAATCTCTCTCCTTGTTTGTCAATATGCCCTTTTGTCACCAGCATCCTGCTTCTTGACCAAACTACAACTGCAAGTACTTCTGGTTCCATCACATTATCATCTATAGAAACAGCAGAAGACATTATCTAATTTATATCCTAGCTAATTTATATCTAAACCCTGGCAGACACCCAAATAACCCTTTCCCAGAGAATTAGTCAGTTTGTACAAACTAACATGACAAGGGAAAAATCCACTGAATTATTTACATAATGCAATAATTTAGTCACAAACCAAGAATGACCATAAACACCACTCATAAAATAGATCACCACTGACTCCAAATATTTTCATTTTCTCTCTTTTCCTCCTTTATTCTACAGTCCAGAACTCAGGTGGAGGTGTACCGAAGCCGTTACAACTTTGTAATCCTCTTGTCCTTTTTTGAAAAAATTCTGATTTCCTTTTTGCCAAGAACAAACCTTGAAAATATGTTTTGAAATCACACACACCCTTCATGTTAGGTTTCCTATTAAACTTACATTCAGGCACCAAGTGTAGTTTAGTACCAATATTATGCAATTAAAATATTCCTGGAAAATGGTGAGATCATCTCTTATCTTACTGGTATTTTGTTACCCTTACAAGACAACCTAACTTCTTAACCTCTGATGTTGAAGCCAAAAGTCAGCAAGCAAAATTTCAACAACAATACCAGAATGACCTAAATCTGAAGGTGAGAACATCTGCTCACTCAGGTGAGATACACATGCTAGGAACACTTTAAAATTCTGCAGCTTACACAAAGGAAGATAAGACTCAGTCTTACTTGAAATCAACATAATGCTCTACGTGCAGGGCAAAATTTAGGGCATACTGCTTTGGTATGCTGCCCAATATCTCTCTTCATAATGGATTTCCAAAGTCACACACATCCAAGACCAAAATGAATTGCCTGGGAGCAGTTTCAGCTATATCTATCTAATCACTGGTCCTTGCCAATTGAAACTAAGTAATGGAGATCTTTGAACAGCTACTTATGGCAAAAATAAATAAACCAAACAAAAATATTTCAAAAATCATCCCCAAAATTCTGGGGTTATAATTTATCTTTAAAAATTGAATTTAAATCTAAATCCTTGTAAAGTTGCATGAGTGCCTGTGCATAAAATAAAAGATATATGGCCCAGAACTTTGAAAGTTAACTCTGATGTTTGCATCACAAAACCAGGTAGTTAAATGGGTGGGGACGAATATTTGCACTTGAAAATCATTCCAGGTCCACAATTGCAAGCACAATCGTTTGTATCTACAAAAATGAATGCGGAATGGAGGCCACAGAAAAAATATAGCCCTGTATCTGCTTTTGCTATGGGGGCATCTTGTATGCACATCAGGGTCAACTGGGGCACAAAAATGACTCAATATAATTTCCTGAACCAGCCTTTCAGTATTGTTAATCAAAGTAAATTCCTCCGGAATCAACCATGAATGCACAATCAAAAGTGATAACTTTATGCATTTGGGTGGAGTTTAGTAAAAACTGTGGTCTATTATTCTTCCTATTTGCATGGGGGAAGGAAGAGGAGGTGTTCCTAACATCGTTAAATACCTGAGGCCATAGAATGGCTGGCCTCAAATTTATAGCTACTGCATACATCCCCTGACCCGCACAAAGGATGCTAAAACTTTAGTGAACCTTTTACCTAACCCTGTTGTGTCTTATCTGATTACTGTACATCAACAGCAAAGGCAACATTCTGTCCATTTTCAATAGTGTTGAACTTGACCCTTTGTGCTTGGCATTGCTTTCCTTTGTCTTAGCTGCTTGTTTGAACCATCTGGTAATTGAACATAAACCCCTGCACTTGAGCATTCATGCTTGAACCTGAAATTACCTTGTCATCCACACTGGCTTTCATTAAAAATCTAACAATGACGATACACAGTATCGGAAGTCAGCACCTCGTGTGCTGAAATGGCCTTGGCCTATATGGCATCCTTCTTTCCAGCTCAGAATAAAATCTTCTTCATTGCATTCTCCAGCAGCCACTTTGGCCATTCTGTGCCAGAGCTCCTCAGGCTCTCTAACTCAGGCATTGCCTCCAAGTCTATTGCTGATATGTGGGTACCAAATGGTATCAAGGAGCTTGAAGAAAATGTACATGAGTTACCTGAGCAAAGACTCACTTTCTTTCTTCCAGGTAAAGAGCCAGACCAGGTTTGTTCTCCCTCCATGAGCTAGCTTCAATTCTTATGTATGTAAAACACAGGAGTTAACTGTCCCACTCTGTTTGGCACTGGTGAGGCCTCAGCTGGAGTACAGTGTCCAGTCCACTCTAAGAAACACGGGTACAAATGGAGAGTTTTAAGAGGCAAAATACAAAGGGTAATTTTGAACAGCAATAGGCTTCCAGGGAAAGCTGTGGAATCCCCGACACTGCAGGTTTTAAAGAACAGCTTGGACAAACACCTGTCAGGGATGGTCTAGGTATACTTGGTCCTGCCTCAGCACAGGAGGCTGGACTTAATGACCTCTCAAGGTCCTTTCTGGCCTTTCATTCTGTGATAATAGTCTAGTCTCCTGAAGGTTATAATACTTTGATCTAAGTTTGGATATTGGGTTTAGTGTGTGGATGCTGAGTGGTGTTGATGGCATGTGATATGTAGAAGGTCAGGCTAGATGATCTGGTGGTCCTTTCTGGTCTAAACTCTGACTCTATGAAGCGTTTTGGGGATCTGGGTCTTCAAATATACTTATACAGTGCTAAGCATAATGCTATTCTTCTGGAGATGTTTAATAATAGTGGGGAGCAGAGAGAGACCAGGCTCCTTATGAACCCTGTCTGTGCCATTCTTTACGTCAGTCCAATGGGGCTGTATGACGAGAGCATGTGATCAAGTGCAGCGTTGTTCTCAAACTGTGGGTCGGGACCTGTTTTAATGGGGTTGCCAGGGCTGGCTTAGACTTGCTGGGGCCCGGGGCCAAAGCCCGAACCCCACCATCTATGGCTGAAGCGCAAGCCCTGCCTCCCAGGGCCAAAGCCCGAGGGCTTCGGCCCTGGGCAGTGGGGCTCATATTATAGGTCCCCTTCCTGGGGCTGAAGCTGCTGGGCTTTGGCTTTGCCCATCCCCTCCTCCCCCCGCCCCACCCAGGACAGTGGGGATTGGGCTTTGCTTTTGCCACCCACCCACCCAGTGCAGTGAGGACTCAGGTGGGCTCATGCTTCGGTTCCCCACTCCTGGGGTCATGTAGTGATTTTTGTTGTCCGAAGGGGGTCGCAGTACAATGAAGTTTGAGAACCCCTGATCTAGTGATTACAATATAGGAAGGGGGGGCCGTGGCTCCTGGATTGTTTTTCTGTTGAGCACTTCCAGTGACTTGTGTAACCTTGAGAAAGTCATTTTGGCAAAAAATGTAAACGTAGGGACTTGAAGCTAAGCATTTACATCTGTATTTAGGCACCTAAATAAGCTGTCTGGTGCTCGAGGTGCTAAAGCAATGGAAATGGTAGGTGCCCATTGTTATGATGGGGGACGTTTGTACAATGCACCCCACATACAGAGGAGAGAGAGAGAGTCCCCACCCTGAAGAGTTTATAATCCAAATAGACAAGGGTGGGGAAAGGGAAGCGCTATTATCCCCATTTTACAGATGTGGAACTGAGGCACACAGAGACTGATTTGTCCAAGTGTTGCAGGGAGTTTGTAACAAAGCCAGGAAGTGAACCCCCAGCTCACAGGTCCCAGTCCTGTGTCAATATCACAAGGCTTGTCTTCTTCAGCCAAGTACCTCTGAAAATCAGGTCACTTGTTTAGATGACTAAATACATATTTCGGTCCCTAACTTTAGAGACCCACATATGAAAACGTTGGCCCTACGTCTCTTTGGGACCAATCATTTGAGATGCTCAACTCCCACTGAATCACAACTCCTTTTGTTTGTCTCAAGTCCTGAGCATGTTGCAAACGGTATTCAGCCTTCTGGGGTTTAAAATACTCTATCCTCCCACCTCATTCAGGACTTAGGATGCTTCATCCTTTTTTTGCTAAGCACTCTGATGTCCTTGAATGAAAGACATTATGGTTATTAACATTATAGCATTCCCATCCGTTCACAGTCTGAGCACACAACTTTGCCAGGTTGGAAGTGAACACACTTGAAATGGGACCCTGTGTGGCGGTGTAATGCAATGGACCAGCAGACCAGCCTAGCTCTAGTTAGAAATCCCCAATTCATTTGAAGTCTTTTTGGTCACTAGGGATAAACTGTTATCCACTGTGGTGTCATTCATTACTCTGTTGTTGCTCACTCGTTTCATTCAGCAGCTGACACTCTCACATCAGGCATTGGCTTTAAAACAACGCATCCGTCTCTGACTGTCTGCCTCTGATTTATTTATGTTGCTTATTTTGTGCCACAGCAGATTGTGTCCCACTGTGTCATGTATTCTAGATCAACATGACACAACACAGCACTGCGTGATCTACAACAAGCAAATATGGCAATATGGAGCTGTTTATTCTAAACAAACAATCCCTCCTAATGGACACAGAATCAATTAAAAAAAATCAGGGCAAGCTGGTTTCTTTTCAAATTGGATAATTTGTTCCCCTCAAATATCGGTGATACATACAGCTGGGCGGTTTGAAACTATAAAATGTGTAGCAACTTCCCGAAATGAGACATGAAAACCAAATAGTGCAAACAGCCAGAGAAGATTTTCTTCTGGTAGAATACAAGTAACAAAAGCAACCGTTACAGCAGGCACACTGATGACAAATGCTACCCACATCTTCTCACATTGAAGGTTAACAGGTAAACTCTTGCTAAAAATATAGTCCAACATAAGCAAACTAAACTAATGAGAAATACAGCAGATTCTGGTAGCCTGCAATCAACAGTAAAACTAAGAGAAACAATGCAGATCAAAAGATAGGTCAGGAAAGCTTGAATACTCTCTGAGGGTTCTTTTGTACGTATTATGGGCCAGATCCTTTGCTGGTGTCAATTGGCATAGCTTCACTGAAATCAATGGAATAGTGCTGATTCACACTAGTTGAGGATCTGGCCCTGTAAGCATATTCTCTTCTCAAAAGACCTAAGCTTTCAAAACACACTGGAAACATAAATGATCTTTCAGATATAGTTGGCATGCAAAAAGATATTGTATGTAAAATAAGAAAATGAAGTTTCCTTTACATGATAAGCACTAAAACTTTGGTCCTGAAAATTGCTGACTTGAGGGGAAGAAAAGAAAAAAGCAGCTTTCCTCCTCTCCTGAGCTTTCAGTGACACCTACAGACAAGAGTGTTAACTACTCATTGACAGTATTTGTAGCAGTGAGTCAGATCAAACTGTAAATCTCATCATTTACTGCCTGTCCTCTCAATACTTATCTAGGAAAGCCTTTTTATTAATTATGGTTGAACTCCGTCCCTCTGCGATGGAAATTGAACTCTTTCATTGTACGCCAAGGCTGCATTTGGACCTATATATATTAATCTATGATATATATTTACATATACGCATACAAAACATGCTATTTCACTCAGTTGCCCTTTTTTCTTAATCTGTCATTAGTTCCTTTTCACAACTGGAAAGTGGGGAGGATTTTTTACCTATTTGGTGTTTGAAGAAAATAAAAACCTCTAGAGAAACTGAACATTACCTTTTTCAATTTAATATTTCCAAAGGTATCCGTGCAGTAATGCTAGCTGAACTTTCTCAGAACTCCCATTCAACAACTTTGATTGCTCTTATTTTTGAAGCCATACCAATGTGCACAAGAAGGCTTCCAAAAGCAAATGTTCACTTGAATCGCAAATAAAAAAACCTTTCCGTTTGACCACTTTTTAAAAACAATTAGCTGCCCTTGGAAATCTTCCTCTGTGTAAAGGTTACTTAACAAAGATAGCTGAGGAAAATAATCTGTATTTAGGAGAACATCATGGTGGAAAAACAAAAAAGCCCCGCTCTGCTGTAGTATATAGGTAAATGGTTCATTCGTCTTTCTTGTATAGTAACTAAGAGCAATAGAGAATGAATAAATAAATAGTTATTTCATAGCAAATTTTGACTAGCTCATAAAAATCCTTGTTGAAGCTAACTTTGAAATATGGAGGCTAACCAGAACAAATTTGGTGTCATTGAAGCACTCTCTTTGATTAAAACTATGCTTGATTCAAACTATGACTTTTAACAATGCAAATCAAATAACTTTGATTACCATTTGGCCTCATATTGCCAAGGTCTGCCACTTGACTGTCCTCAACTGGCTTGTGCATAACACTTTCCATTTGCTGCTGCAACTAGGACTATTAAATAGAACTTTTTTTTTACTTCTCCAGTCTTTGAACACAGATTGGTAACCATTCTCCCCAGAGTGATTTGTAAATTGCATCATAGAGGGCTCACATTCATGCTAAATATGACTAGGGTCAAAGTCTTGCCTGTATTCCACTCAGGTGTCATTTGTCATCAGGCTGTATCAGCCATTCAGGGAAAAACAGTATGTTAAAATATAACATCACTATGCTTCTCGACACTAAGGGATTAGGAACCTGAGGCAAGGGCACCTGTAGCTCCTATCGATTTCCACTGGGATTAAGTTTAGCATCTCGGAAAGCGTGTGTGTGTGTGTGTGTGTGTGTATATATCAGCAACCATTCCGTGCCCTTCCCTTCCCTTTTGTAGTGATGACCTCTTGCATTTTTGCAGGATGTCACAGGGAAGTGCAGACTAGACTCAGCGAAAACTAGCCACTAATACTTGTGTAGAGCCCAATCCTGCAAGATTAATTATAGGACTCTAGTAGAAGCTGAAGGTGATCAGGACAAAAGCTGGGTGGGCAAAAGAGATTTTTCAGTTTGTTAAAAGAACAGGAGTACTTGTGGCACCTTAGAGGCTAACAAATTTATTAGACCATAAGCTTTTGTGGGCTACAGCCCACTTCATCGGATATTAGCAATTCCAAAAAGTTAAAAAAACAAAACAAAAACAGTTCAGGTCCACTGAAATATTTTGTTTAGACAAAACAAACATTTTATTTTGATTTTAAGCATTTTAAACCTTTTAGATATTTTTAAATAAAATTACTGGAAATTTTGAAATGAAAATATGTTTCTAACTGAAAAACTAATCATTTTAACTGGCCATTTTAACTGGCCATTTCAACATTTTTGGAAAATTTTATTGACTTTTTTCCAAAATAAGAAAATTCAGCAAAATCAACACAAATTCAAGAAATATTTTGGTGTCACCAAATCTGCATTTTTTAAACTAAGTAAAAAGGTTAGTGCAAAAAAAATTTGCCCAACTCTGCTCATAAACTTGTAGGAGACACTCATTTCTTCTCAGGATCACACCCTTAAACATTTTATGGGATTTTTGGAGAGGGCTGAGGGAGTTCCTGTCTAAATGATTATTGTAATCCTGCTAGGATTTTATCGTAGCATTAATGATGTGTTAGTTCATGTAGAGCCTTTGATAGGTGGGTTTTTTATCATTATTATTATTTGAAATTATTCGGGGGATGGGTGGACAGAAATGGTAAATTAAGATTTCCTTTGAAATGCTAAGTGCCCTCAATTTCCATTAACTTTACTTCACAGGATCAGGCCCACTGGGAATTTTGCATGAGCTTAGCAACACCAATGTAACCCTCACTGGTACAAACCCTAGAGTAACATGCTTGATTGCTGTAAAGAATAGCTTGAATCAAGTGTGTCTTAATCCATTCCAGGGGGTTGGGTGGAAACCAATGTACTCAATCCTTTAGACTCTGAACCTCTAGCTAACATATAACATTTATAATGAAACACAATAGTCAGTACAGATGTTGTAGGCCTACTTGTGGTAACACTACACCTGAGTTGAGAGGCACCATACTGTATTTCCTTACCTGTTCTGCTAATTTTCCTGCTACACATTGTGGAAATCTGTATTACCCAAGTCTTCTATTCTTTGTATTTATGTAGTTAGTGAACCAACAACGGTCCAACTTCATTCTAAAGTCCATATGGTTTGAAAGCATGCCTAACAAAGTCAGTGGGATTCTTTTTCTCTTGACTTCAGTGGGGTTTGAATCAAGCCCTAAATGCCCAGGTTTTAAACATTTACCTTTGGATTAGATACATCATGTAGGAGATGCCTAAACAATAATTTTATCATCCTACTGCGGGAGGCCAACCCAGTTATCCCAGCAATCTGCCAAGCTACAGTGCTGTCAGACCCTATTAGATTGGGCTCCTCAGGTGAGTTAGGTGGCCAGATGCCTATTTTCCCCAGCTTGTGAATCACTTTGGGGCATAGGCAGATGAGCACCCAGACACCCACAGTAGGGCAGCAATGTGCATGCTCAGAGACAGAAGCAAAAACAACTTGGGAACATTTACTGCAAAAACTTAGGTGCCGAGTGAGTTTAGGCATCTACAGGGTTTCAGTGGAAGTTTTGTGCATCCCAGCAGTCCCTGAAACTGGGACTTAGATGCCTAAAACAGATGCATAACTTCTTTTGTACATTCAGGCCCTTGTCCCCTGGCCTTGTCTTTTAACAAGTTCTAAAATGTTCAGCAGTGTTTATGCATAATGTTTGCGTCAATGGCATGATGAGAAATATTCCTTAATATCATTACATTAGTGATTATTTAGTCTTTGACAATTAGGTATATGGTGGAATATTTGCTTTGTTGTATCTCTGGAAATGCCTCTTGGATTCTGTTGCCTAAGTATTGAAACATCTGATATCTCAAGACAGAATGAGAAATCCTTCATAAAGAGCTATTTGGGAGGAAGAGTCACTGCTATTTTAAAGCCAAAATAATTTTTTTTAGCTTCAAAGGCATGTAAATCAAGGGTGGGTTGAGAGGAAGTATCTGTTGAGATCTACAGTATAAGCTTTGAAATTGTAATAATGGTAAAATTAATCCTTGTGTAAGGAGCCAGCATATGGCTTAAACTCTCCCAGTTAAGAGGAATGTGGTGCATAGACCTTGTGTGGGCCCTCTTCAAAACAAAGAATTTCACCCAAAATGAATGGACTTAAGAGCATCAGAATTTGGAAGATGGTAAACAGATGTACCAAACAAATACACAGTTTGTGATAAGAGCCATGAATAAAGGAGATTCTGAATGTATTTAGTTTAATTTTAATATGTTCTTGCTTCACTTTGATTGCTGCTGCTTTAGCACTCTATGATTCAGGCAAGAAGTGCATGTTAGTCCATGAATGAATGGTGTCAAGGTAGTGCTCAGTTTGGGGAATACTCGCAACTTTTTTTGATAACACTAGTGAACCAATACATTCGCTGATAAACCTTGCAGCATGTATTCCCAGATAAAAGGAAAGTGATCAACTGACAATGGTTATAATAAAGGGAGGATAAACAGGTTCTGATGAAATATTCTCTGATCTTTGGCCCCTCCCCTAAATTTGAACCAAGCCTTTCAAATTTGATACCCCTTCTCCCCATCCCCTCTCCACATCTGGTCATTACCTTTTTATTTTCATACACCTCTTCCTGCACTTCCAGGCTGCAGATGGAAGCAGACATCCTGAAAGATTTCCAGGTGGTATTTTCAACTCAGCTGAAAACAGAGGGCTCAAGGGCCTGTTCTTACAAAATTCCCAGCCCACTTTTACAAACTTAATAGTTCAATTGTTCCTTTAAGCATCCTCCTAACTCTTCAGTTCTTCTCCTAATTGAACCTCTTAACTTTTTAAAAGTTCACTCACCAATAAAGAGGTTGCAACAAGCTGCCTAGTGTTGTAATCAGCTCTTGAAATCTGTGTATTTCTAAAGGAAAAAGGAGTCATTCTTCTTTTGTGTATTCTCTGTTTATTGTATACAGATCCAACACGGGTTGTCGTACCACCTTCCAGCACAGATGTCACTGTTGGAGAAAGTATTGTCCTGCCTTGCCAGGTATCTCATGATCACTCGCTAGATATTATGTTTACTTGGTCATTTAATGGACACCTGATAGACTTTGAGAAAGACGGGGATCACTTTGAAAGAGTTGGAGGGGTAAGTATTAATATGAACTACCCCCAAAAGCCATTCATATGTTATACTGAGACACAAGTAATGACCATGGATAACTGAGAAAAGGACTGTCTACACAGAATCAAACTTAAAGGGAAAGATAAAGTAGTGATATATCCCTGCTAATAGTGAGAACTGTATCTTGTGTTTTACTGACTAATAAGCAAAGCATTAAATAGGTACTGTATCCCAGTTTTTAGTAATTCATATATAGCCCAATATGACTGGTATTTCTCAAGGTCTATTTTTCTGTGGATTCTTGAGGGACATATTTTATACCAATAAATCCCACTAATGCTAAAGAGCCCTACAATACATTGGCAATTCCCTTTGCGTAGAGATTTCTTAATCTGCCCCAAGGTGAATAAATTTCTTAGCGTTCTCCTCCTTGCTGAAACAGCAAAGTATAAATTGAATGTAATTGTAAAACTCTATATTCACATAAAAAGTAGAAAGAATTTGGGGAACACACTTTTCTGGAGCTCTGTAACCTGTTTGATTAGTCTTTGTCATTGTCAGTATATTTCTGTGCCCCCATAAATCAATGTTTACTCAGCCTTGTTCCAGTTTATATCTGCAAAATAAGTATCCCCTCTCCTGCAAACTACAACAGTGTTGCCTCTGGGATCAGGTTTTCTTTCAATGTTTTACCATCTGATTTTTCTGTTTGTGTGATATGGCTGGCTGGTATTAGCACCACTTAATACTACTTTGTTTATCTGAAATCTAAACTGTGACACCAGATAATGCAAATATTTTCAATAACCAAAGAATATGATACTCGTAGGTTACAAAGATTGTGTCCATGAAAACATGGTATTGAGTAAAAGAGCAGGTTTGATAAGAGTTTTTTAACCGTTTTGTTCACATTCAAAATGTAAAGTATCTCATTACAGAATAGACTATGGGATTAGGAAAGCATCCATAAAAATTCTCTCTGCCTTATGAGTTACATTATTTCATTTCAAATTCACTTAACTAGTGACCCTACACCTTTCACCTCTAGGTCACTAGTCAAATGCAGCTCCCAAAGTTGTTACTGTCTGATCGCTGCCTAGCAGCCTGTGTGAAATGTGTCCATTTTCTTCTAGAGTTGTTTGGAGCACATCAGAAAACAACTGCCGTAATCGGCACTAGTTAACACTTTTGTTAGCAGCCCCCATGGAGAGTCTTCAAGCCAAATGGGCATAGGGCATGAACCACCCTCTCCCGTCTGCTGAGGCATGGTAAATTGGTGTGACAGTGTGGGGAAGTTTGCCCAACTGCTACCTGTGCCAAACCTCTTCTGTCTGTCAGTAGAAGGCTTCTGTCTCCATGGCTGTGAATCTAGTACCCTTGTGGCCATTAAACTCACTGAAAAGACCTCCATGCCTTAACCTTATCATTTTCTTTTGTTTTTAAAACAAAAGACATTGGGCCCATTCCTGGTCCCATTGAAATCGATGGGAATTTTCACATTTATTTGAATGGAATCAAGATTTGGCCATTTTTATAGTATTAACGGGTCATACTGTCTTTTCTCTTCAAGGATCCACTGCATGGCAGACAGTGCAGCAGGAAGAACACCATGAGGCAGCCAATCTTTCTGCATGGTACCTTGTCTGTGACAGTATGTTTGAGGTTTAACTTAATAGATGTAGGTTGGTATTTTCAAAAGAACCTAACGGAGTTAATGCATCCATTCAATGGAAGTCGGGTGCTGTTTAGGGATGGGCCCTTTTGAAGATCCCAGCTGCAGTGAATATAATAATTGTCAAAGCCACTAAGTTGAAGTCATTTCTCAAAGGCTAAAGCCGTAAATATACTTTTGCAGTCAAGGTCCTCTGTATGAAGATGACAACCTCATGGTGCTTTTGGTGTTCCTGCAGTGGTCACAAGCAGGTTTCCTCATGGGCCCTGTAGGAAACAAAAGTGCTTACTACTTCAGTACAAAGTCCTAGAGTTGCCTTTGAAAAGAAAACAAGGGAGCAAGGCAGGAATAGAGTCCATTTCATTAATCACATCAGTACTTGGCCTCTCTACTGAGATTATTGACATAGGTATCTCATTTGAAAGGGGATTTAGTAATGTGAATCCACACCCAATTAGAATGAGATCTCATTATATGTGGACTCATGAACAGCCATCCTGAGGTAATAACTTTCAGTCACTAGTGAGGATCAAACTGTTGACCTAGAGGTGAAAAGAGCCCCTGAGTCATACAATGCACCTTAACATCTAAGTTCTTAACAGTCATTTGAGGCAATCTAAGGCACTGTTGTCAGTAGTTTGAAATATGAATAATACACTCGCTGCTTTAATGTGTTTTCACCTGTAATTGTTTTAATTTTCACACTTTTTTGTAATACCAACCATCTCTGGGAGTCCTTACAGATTGGGTGCTATAAAATGTATGTGATTAAGTCAGGGCCGTCCCTAGGGAGGTGCGGGGCCTGGGGCGGAAGTGACAAATCCATCACTTTCGGGACTGACCCATCACTTCCGGGACTGACCGCACTGGCCCACGGGGCCCCCCAAAACATGGGGCCCGGAGCGGTCGCCCCGATTCACCATACCCCAGGGACAGCCCTGGATTAAGTCATTATAAAGGAGGTTTAAAATAGGAATAACAGATCCATGAGTCTCTCCCAACAACCAACCAAACTTTTGGATGTTATTATTCTGATTGAAAAGAATTGATAACACAGATGAAAAGTTTTCACCCCTTAAATTTTCAGAGGGGTAGAGCATGGGCTGAGTTGTTGTGTGTGACTTCTTTTGAGGTCATTTGGGCCCACAGGACCAAAATCCCTCGCAGTTCACTGAAAAATAAAGTTCACTCGTGTTTCATTTGAATAAAATATTTGAGAACTGGGTTGTGTGCAGTATTTCGTACAGAGATGGAATCCATCTATGCTATTTTTCACATTTCCTATTTCATGTAGTTGTACCCACTCCATTTTGTGTGGGTCTGTTGAGGGTTTAATCTAACCTAGTTGCAACAGAAAAAAAATATTTAATTTCATTTTTTCCCCTTGTCTGCTTGCATTCAATGTAGCTAACAGAAAAGATGGAAGAAACCAAATATGTATTCACTAGAAATAGTGGAGGGAACGAAAAAGGTTTCCACATGTGGCTTTCATGGACATTTCACAAAGTTAGAGCCTCTTCTAGACTTTAAGCAGAGTAATGGTCTCCATTTACATTTGTCAGGTGTGAAATTTAGTGCTGCAGGGAAAAGCAAATGCAATTTATGAGCCTTGTTGTTATCATTTTGAGGGGTTGTCAAGGTTCCTCCCCCACTCTGAACTCTAGGGTACAGATGTGGGGACCTGCATGAAAAACTCCTAAGCTTATCTTTACCAGCTTAGGTCAAAACTTCCCCAAGGTACAAAATATTCCACCCGTCGTCCTTGGATTGGCCACTACCACCACCAAACTCATACTGGTTACTGGGGAAGAGCTGTTTGGACGCGTCTTTCCCCCCAAAATACTTCCCAAAACCTTGCACCCCACTTCCTGGACAAGGTTTGGTAAAAAGCCTCACCAATTTGCCTAGGTGACTACAGACCCAGACCCTTGGATCTTAAGAACAATGAACAATCCTCCCAACACTTGCACCCCCCCCTTTCCTGGGAAATGTTGGATAAAAAGCCTCACCAATTTGCATAGGTGACCACAGACCCAACCCTTTGGATCTGAGAACAATGAAAAAGCATTCAGTTTCTTACAAGAAGACTTTTAATAAAAATAGAAGTAAATAGAAATAAAGAAATCCCCCCTGTAAAATCAGGATGGTAGATATCTTACAGGGTAATTAGATTCAAAAACATAGAGAACCCCTCTAGGCAAAACCTTAAGTTACAAAAAAGATACACAGACAGAAATAGTTATTCTATTCAGCACAATTCTTTTCTCAGCCATTTAAAGAAATCATAATCTAACACATACCTAGCTAGATTACTTACTAAAAGTTCTAAGACTCCATTCCTGGTCTATCCCCGGCAGAAACCCAGCCTAAGACAGACACACAGACCCTTTGTTTCTCTCCCTCCTCCCAGCTTTTGAAAGTATCTTGTCTCCTCATTGGTCATTTTGGTCAGGTGCCAGCGAGGTTACCTTTAGCTTCTTAACCCTTTACAGGTGAGAGGAGCTTTCCCCTGGCCATGAGGGATTTCAAAGGGGTTTACCCTTCCCTTTATATTTATGACAGGGGTGGTGAACAAAATGAATTTGAAGATGCAACTTATCACTCAAAGATCTGCATTCTAGGGAACACAGCAACAGAGACAGCTGTTTCTAGTGATTACACTTGACAGGGCTACAAAATTTCAAACTTTTTATTAATATTCTTCACTGAAGATACCATAATCACAATCTTAAATTGAGATTTCTAATGTACTGAAAGCATTGTGTCTGGTGAAGAGTATAGAAATATTGAGATACATATACATACATAAACATAATTAGTTCTATTCAACTGTTAATCAGACATGCATTAGTGTTGTTCCATCCTAGGTGAAGCAAGATTTCCTTAGAGAGTACTGTTCTCATTATCTTTAATATATAAATGGTGGGCAATCAAAATGCTGGCTGAAAGACAAGGTTGTCAAACTATATGCCTCCTAATTTAGGCTGATTTTCACCTATGAAATGGCTGTAGGCGGAACATAGGTATCTGAATACCAATTAAGTCTATAAATTGGATGGCTGGAGAGATAAATAAGGAATCATAGAGAACCTGACTCACATAAATTTTGTCACATCATTTTAATGGTAAACTGTCTACCTGACCCACCAGACTCCCCTATCCCTTGTAGAAACTATAATTTTAGAAATACTACTGCTCTTATCTTCAAGGCAGGTTCACATATTTGTAATAGGCCACACAGCTTCCATTACTAATGTTTTCATCAGCCGGTGTAAAATAAATCCATTAGTCACAGTGTCCTTCATGTGGTAATGATGTTTAGAGCTCATTAAAAAGTAATTGTAACCACTTTTCCCTACTTTATCAGCAGGATTCAGCTGGTGATTTGATGATCAGAAGCATCCAGCTGAAGCATGCTGGGAAATACGTCTGCATGGTGCAAACAACTGTGGACAAGCTATCGGCTACTGCAGACCTGATTGTAAGAGGTATTTGAATTTTGTTGCTGTTGTAAAACTACTTTTTACACTGTCTGCTGTTCTTAGTAATACAATGCATGGTCTCAGAGAAATTCCCAACACCTTATCATTATTGTAAGAAATAAGCTATGAGGTACCACACAGTACATTTTCCAAATACTGCACACAAAAATCCTTCTATGTGTGTTTATATAGCCATCACAAAACTTTCATAACTTGCAGAAACAAGATTTTGTATTGAGTTACTTCTGCAGCTGAAATACTTTAATGTTAATTCACTAAATTCGTTGCTGTCAATACTGCATTGCTTCTCCAGATTAATCATGATCTAGTAAACCGACCGTCATGTTAACTTTGAGATCAAATCCTTGGTGTGCTTAGATGATCTGTGAATCTGGCCTTTAATTTGAATGTATTAAATCTCTATTCTGGGTCATTGGCATGAATATAGCCTGGATTCAGTGTACAGTTGCTGTGTGGGGAAAAATAATTGTTAGTTTCAACCAAACCAGTTTCTAAAATGCCCATTCTGCTCATGCAAGGTGCTGAGCAATCTCAGTTCCTACCAATTTCAGCGGAAGTTGAGGATGCTCAGTTCCTCATAGGAAAGGACACTGTCCCAAAACCCAGACCTGCAACTTGCTCTAGTTGCCTTTGTTAGGTTGCCTCAGCAAAGCAGTTATGAATGGGATCGGAATTGAGATCAAATTGGACTCTCTCCCCACTGAAGGTGTCCCTCTGGGTCAAGATAAAGGCACATACATTTTGGGCAGTGTGAGAAGAAGCTTGCATTCTTATCTGCCAATGGAAGACTTCAGTTTTTATTGCTGTCTACCCAATGTATTCCACAAGCTTTCATTTCACTCCAAAAGGAAAAAGAGAAAACTGTGTAGCAAGGGCTAAATCCTGCTTCCTCACCTATCGGCTGTGGCAGTTTTGTCAGAGTAAAACATACAAGATTAGGCCATAAACCTACCGTCACAAATGCACCTCTGTGTATAGATGGGAATTCCTGAAATCAAAATCCTATTTTATGAGTTTAAATATGTTTACTACTTTAGGAGGTGAATGCTGAAGTTCTTAACCACAGGCAAGCTGTCAGAGTCTAGCAGAGGAGAAATTATTACTGTCCATTTAAGAAGACAACCATGGTTTTTCAGTCCTTCCCTGGTAGGATAAAAGACACTATTGCTGTTCTGAATGTTTTCTCTATTTAATGAGGATGATGCTCAGATCAGCACTTAAATGCCAATAACTTAAACTACTAAGTATTTAAATTAGTAGTATGTGAAGTTCTTAAGTGATATTGCATACTTCATTTTACAGGAGACAAAGTCTGCTAGGAATTTGTCAACACCATTCTTAGAAGAAAACATATTCTAAAAAGCCCAGTGAACACAATGAATGATTTAGGTCTTTTGTTCCTAACTCCGAATTTCTCTTTATTCGATTGGCAAAATAGTTGAGAAAAGCTATACCTATGGGAGGAATGACTGTAACATTCATATTTTCTCCTCATGAATCTATCAACACATGCTGATGAAAGCTGTTGATGAAATGTCATGTGCCAGATCATCAAATCATTGTTTGTGACGGCATATGTGAAGCAAAAACTCATTAATTGTTATACCCAACATCCCCTGTCCAATAAGGAAAGCTACTACCCCGTATCCCCAGAGAGCTCAAGTACTACAATTACATTGCTGTTTCATATTTTTTGTCTTTTATTGTTTCAGATAAATATTTTTGCATAAACATTTCAAAACAGTCCGCTGGTGGGAACATGAGTTAGGTAACTTCCCGTAAACCAACTCTGTAAGCAGTCAACAAGAACATGATTCTTACAACAAAATGACCACAAAGATAGCAGAAATAGTGACCTTGCCACCACAAAAAACACCAGTCTGAACTAGGGTGACCAGGTGTCCTGATTTTATAGGGACAGTCCTGATTTTGGGGGTCTTTTTCTCACATAAGCACCTATTACCCCCCACCTTCTGTCCCAATTTTTGACATTTGCTATCTGGTCAGCCTAGTCTGAACCTTTTCCTAAAAGATTGTTGTCCCATGACAACTATGCACACTCTTGTTGATTCTGCCTCCTCGATTGAAAAGTAGTGCCATTTTTGTTGCTAATTGTACTGATCTTACCAAAATAAAGAAATCATTCAAACGTAAGTGAAGGGGGAAAAAAGGCCAGGGAAACTATGGTAACTTTCTGTGTCAGGATGGGTGAGGAAACAAAAAGCAGGTAACTTATTGATAAGGGTTTATCCATGCCACAAAGGCAGATAAATATATTGACTAAACATTAGGATGTGCGACTAGGAGCCATAGCTCCCGAGCTTCACTTTTAGTTCTGCCACTGACCCTTATGAGTAGTCATTTATGTCCTCAGCTTCCATATCCATTATTAGGCTGAAAAATACCTATTGCACCATTGTGAGGCCATACTGAGGGCTGTCCTTACTAGTAGATCTGGCAAAAGTTTCTCAGACTAATAGTTTATTAGACCACAAAAAAAGAAACAGTTTCAGCTTGACCTGTAACTATTCATAAACTATTGGTATAGTTTTGCCTATTCCCAAACAGACAGAGAATGAGGAAGAGGTGGTGATGCTATTCCCCACCTGACAACCATTAGCCCAGTGGTTAGGGCACACACCTGGGATGTGGGTTCAAATCCCTGGTCTGAAACAGACTTTCTTTTTATTCTCCAAAATATTTCTGATTCAGTTCAACCCAAACGAAAAATATTTTGGGTTTTTTTTTCTTGAACTGCCACCAAACTGACAAATCAGTTATTTGCCAAGCTCTACTTACTAGAGGTTTATGTGGAGTCACACCACCACAGAGGAAGCTGTTTGTGATGACCGGGGCATGGGCAGTCAAACCGCTTGATTCGAAGCCAGGATCAGAGTCATAGGTGTTGTAAGATGCCACCAGTATGGTGCTCTGCTCTGTTCAATGATGATAACAGTTGGCTGTGTGCATGTTCCCTCTGTGTACTGCCCCGGCTCTGCGCAGATAGTTGACATAGCAGATCCTGAGAGAACTGCCCACGGCCCCCTAGGCCAGACAAAGACATCCACTCAGGGATGCATTCTTATACACAGGTACAAACAAAGTTACACATCACTCCTGATGCATCAAGGTACAACCCCTCTGCTTGTTGGGGTGCTGCCTCTCTCCTGGTACATGTTAGTTTGAACAAACAACTCTATCCATCATGTTATCCATTTGACCCTGTCTTTTAGGATGGGTCAGCCTGTTCCTCATTATCTCTGTGGAATGTGTTCGTACCAGACTCTTCTTCCTGGCACCTGTTTGTCCTATTAGTACTTGATACCCTTTAGATATGTGTGTAGTCCATCTTATTACATTCTCCCACTTTTTGTCTTTTTATGGAGAGGATGTTTCCCCATCGTCCTGGAAAAACATAATGCATGGACTACAGATAACCCAGTGGGCTAAACAGTGTTATGTGGTTACCTCATTTTACCATCCATACACTTATGCCCCACCTGTCTTTTTAGTCTGCACATTCCCTCGTACGACTGATAGGCAGATTTTATTATCCAATTATTTTTTAGTCCTTTATGATGGACCTGGGAATGTTAGGCCCGGGACCATGACTGAGGAATGTAGTATTATGATTGAGTCTTAGAGGCACTCCCAAATAATTAATACATATGAATAATATGGATATGGCATATATATTTGTAGCATATATGGGTATATATGTATAGTATTTATGTGTACATATGACACAACCTTATATCCAAGCATAACCATGTTTTTGCAGTCTGGTATTGTACTCTGGCCCTTTTACTTTGGTGACACATATAGACTCCTATTAGGGCAATTACAGTTATCACCTCTTTTCAGAGTAACAGCCATGTTAGTCTGTATTCGCAAAAAGAAAAGGAGTACTTGTGGCACCTTAGAGACTAACCAATTTATTTGAGCATGAGCTTTCGTGAGCTACAGCTCACTTCATCGGATGTCATTAGCAGTAGGCTGAATGTT
This sequence comes from Eretmochelys imbricata, assembly GCF_965152235.1. Lineage (NCBI taxonomy): Eukaryota > Metazoa > Chordata > Testudines > Cheloniidae > Eretmochelys > Eretmochelys imbricata. The sequence goes on from NC_135578.1 coordinate 14,582,732, forward strand.
TTGAAATATTGGGATAGGCATTGTTATAGTGTGTTCCACAGCATTATGTATATGAGAAGTAAAACAGAAATTTGGACTAGTGACACTACAAATGAGGCCTTTATATATAAATGTCTTGTAATTAGTTATTACCCAGTATTGTGCATTCATGTTATGAGTTACCCTTACTGCTGGTTGTCATCCTCTGGTAAGCTTTGCTGGGCAGGAAACAGGAATGGCTAGCTTCTCTGTTCCATGAATTGCACTGCCCGTGATACACCAGTAGTTGACGTGGATCTAGCTGTTTCTAAGGATGTTGTTTTCCAGATAACCTACTGAATGGACAGTAACCAATTTATCAAATATCGCTGTGTCAGGATGTAGTATTGGTATCCCGACACTGAGCAAGATTGTTTTGAATAACAGGTGCCTTAGTTAGGAGGAAGTGTCAGTGACCCACATTATGACTGGTACTAACAGGGAATTTGTTTACCCAATTTGTAGTTACTGTGTAACTTAATTTCTTTACCAATTTATTTTTTTCCTTGCTTTCATGTTGTTTGCCGCCATTCATTTGATGATTTTTACCTGTGTGTTCGTTAAGCAGTTTAGCAAGGTTATGCGCCTTGTAAACGCTGTACAGCAATAACGCAATACAGAAATAATACCACAGTACAACGATAATACGGTAGTACAGCAATAATACAGCTCTTTTTACACAGGAACCAAGTTGAAATTAAATGACAGTTTATCCTGGTCCAGCTAGTGCTTTTTAGCTGATAGTTAACTTAATTGTCCATATATGGTAGATAGAGGTGTATTTGACCAGTCTCTTATTTATAAAGCACTTCATTTTTCTTTTCTTGATGCTTGAGGGTTTCTTCACTGTATACTGATATTTTCTGGTGTCTTCAGGGTGTGATATTTTCTAGTGTCTTTGGTCTGTGGGATGCAATTTAAACAATTGTTGTGAGTTAACATAGTAAAGTTTTTTGTTTGTTTTCCTTTTTTGTTTTTGTTTTCAGTAACCCAAACTTACTACAAAGTTTAACTTAGTTTGTTTACAATGTAATAGGGACAACATAATAGGGACCAAGTCTTTTATAACACAAGCTATACTTTTGCAATTGTTGTATAGACAGTCATTTTCATTTGAGGTGCATTACTAATATTTTTTATTAAATGTAATGCTTAACTGCTAAAATAAATACTCACAATCTTCTGTGAGAAGGTTTATTGCTTTTTTTCCTGCTGAACATTCTGTGTTAGCAAAAGACAATCACATAATTTTTAATAAGCTTTTTAGAGTTAATTTGCTTGTGATACCAATTTCACTCTTGTTAACTGTTTAGAAGCACAAACTTTAACAACCACTGCTTCCCATTAACATAACATAACATAAAAGAAAAGCGTATAAAGTTAAGCCAACTGTAAAATTAAACCAAAATAAATTTTAAATACAGGTCCATGCAAATACTTTGAGGGTATTAAACTTTCAAATAAGGCAAACAAAAATAAAAAATAAAAAGGGTTAAACATTTGAATAAACAAGTTATTACCTGATTTAAAACTTTTAACAAAAATGGATAAAATATATATTAATATTTGCCAAATTTATTGTATTAATTTGGTAACAAGGAATTTGCATTACTTTATATTTCAGATTATTTTAAAACTGTGCTATATGGAAATAAGATTAAAATATTAGTGAGTGGTTAGGATTAGAAGCAGAGTGTGCATTTCTGTTACTTGGCCACCATATCTTCAAGAAAGTTAGGAATAATTCCAGCATTCCTGAAGGCTGGTCATTGGGAAGTTTAGACTTGAAATTAGACGAAGGTTTCTAACCATCAGAGGAGTGAAGTTTTGGAATAGCCTTCCAAGGGAAGCAGTGGGGGCAAAAGACCTATCTGGCTTTAAGATTAAACTCAATAAATTTATGGAGGAGATGGTATGATGGAATAACGTGAGTTTGGTAATTAATTGATCTTTAAATATTCATAGTAAATAGGCCCAATGGCCTGTGATGGGATGTTAGATGGGGTGGGATCTGAGTTACTACAGAAAATTCTTTCCTGGGTGTCTGGTTGGTGAATCTTGCCCATATTCTCAGGGTTTAGCTGATTGCCATATTTGGGGTCGGGAAGGAATTTTCCTCCAGGGCAGATTGGAAGAGGCCCTGGGGGTTTTTCGCCTTCCTCTGTAGCATGGGGCACGGGTCACTTGCTGGAGGATTCTCTGCTCCTTGAAGTCTTTAAACCATGATTTGAGGACTTCAGTAGCTCAGACATAGGTGAGAGGTTTTTCGCAGGGGTGGGTGGGTGAGATTCTGTGGCCTGTGTTGTGCAGGAAGTTGGACTAGATGATCATAATGGTCCCTTCTGACCTTAGTATCTATGAATCTATTAATTAATTTACTGGCTCTATTTAAAGTAAAGTTTTTACCTTGTTTTCTTTTTGTTTCTTGTTTTGTTCTATTTTCAGTTGCTTTATCTTTTGGAGGTTTCTGCAAAAACTATAACTTTTAACACAGAGAAAGAGTCGAAGTGAGGAGAGGCAGGAAACAAGGGGGTGGGGGGATTGAAAAGCTACCGTCCTAGGAAGGTAGTGAGACTTGAGCCAAGAGAAATTAACTCTTAAGGTACAGGCAGCAGCAGCAAGTTTAGCAAACTGATAAAGGATATAAAAGAAAACATACTGGTATGTAAAAATATTTGAGAAAGGAGGTTATATTTTTAGCTGAGTGTGGAGTGTGGTTCCATGGGTCAAAGCAGTTGGGAAACCGCACACTGGGTTTCAATCCTGGCTCTGAGATGAGAATGAGGGTAATTATCTGCTCTTGTAAAACCTGAATCTGTTGCTTTTGTCTGCATGCCAAACAGATTGCAGGAGGGCCCTTTTTTTTCCTGCAGTTAACTGTTTTTGGGCAACTCCATATGTTAATGCATCAATTCTAGGTGTTAACTTGCTCAATTTTAGTTTCTGACTTTGAAATTCCTTTTTATTCACTCCCCTGCAATCCAGTCGCAGCTCCTGTCTCCTAATGTGCTCTGTGAACTGTACCATTTTTTTCTTCATTTGATTTACCAATTCAGCGAAAGTATTGTGTGCTATCTTTTCCATCTGTGCACTTACTTGTCCCTTTCTGACAGGCACCAGTCCAGGTCCCGATTTAGGTTTTACCAGCACCTGGCTTTTATCATAAGGTAGTGGTTGCAATGCAGTGGACCCCATTTCATCTTTTAATTTTACGAGGGCCTCTTTTTTCCATTTCTGTCTCCATTCTTCAGGCACAGGGTAGCTACCTGGAACCTGCTGTTTACCACCAATACTTATAACAGGGGACAGCACATGTGTTTTTTGTAGGTTCCTTACAGCTGTTTCCAATGTTTTATTCTGTTCTTGTGTTGGTTGTCTCTGGGCTGCTTGCTATCCTGCAAGGGGGGTGGGAGCATTCCAGGGCTGTGTAGCTTCTTTTGATTCTTTTAACTCTTTCTTTGTTACTGTTACTTGCCCCACCAATTTTGTGGTGTGCTGTTTTAACCATTTAACAGCCATGGTTATAGTTTGTAGTATTTTACATTTTAAGGCTACAGTCTCTGCCCTAGCCTTACAAATTACATTACATGTTTCTTCCCCATAATATTTTTTAAACTCTTTGGGGATTTGCAGGGAGGGGCTAAAGGGGTCCCCTAGCTCATGGTTTTCTGTCATATTAGATCTTGATTCCTACAACAGACAGCTCGCTTACTCACCAGATCAGCCATTGGGGTCACCAGTGTTGTCAGATGCCACCAGTGTGGTGCTCTGCTCTTTTCAATGTTGATAACAGTCGGCTGTATGCATGTGTGCTGTCCCGATTCTGCGCAGATCGCTGACACAGCAGATCTCAAGAGAACCGCCAATGACCAGAGACTCCGATAAGGTACAAAGGCGCCCGGCCAGGTTTATTGCCAAACGAAACAGTCTCTAGCTCCCCGGATCGGATGTCTACAGTTCTGCTAATACATATGTGGTCCCTGACAATGGACCGGCTCAGTCAGTGGTGGGATTTACCACTTCCCCCTAGGCCAGACAAAGACATCCACTCAGGGATGCATTCTTATACACAGGTACAAACAAGTTACACATCACTCCTGACACATCAAGGTACAACCCCTCTACGTATTGGGGTGCTGCCTCTCTCCTGGTACGTGTTGGTTCAAACCAGCAACTCTATCCGTCATATTACCCTTTTGACCCTGTCTTTTAGGATGGGTCAGCCTGTTCCTCATTATTTCTGTGGAATGTGTTCGTACTGGACTGTTCTGGTGCCATCCCGCCACCTGTGTATCCTATTAGTACTTGATACCCCTTAGATATGTGAATACGTCCAATTAACTGCCTTCTTCTTGCCAACTTTTGTGAGCGGGGCCTGCCTTTGGCTCCCAGCTTAACTTTGCTTTATGTTAGCAAAGTCTTGACCATTACTTTACTTCAGGCCTCAGTTCTCACACCGAGCCTCTGATACCAAGGGTTTATGTTTCAGGTCCTCATCTTACTACAGTAGGTAGAGCAAAAGAGCAGGAAGCTGGAGCGAGGTAGGAAAACAGAAATTGAGAGCAGAGGAAGGTCTGGGATAAGGAGGACAGGAACCAGGAATTAGGCAGGGTCCAAAGTGGCAGCCAGCCAGGGATTCACCTAGTTGCTCAGATAATTTCTTGGGCCTCCTGATGGCTTAAATTGTGCATCTGAGCCAATCTGTGGGGCCAGACATCTCCCCCAATCAGGAGATTTTGTGGGCGTGGCCCTGAGTGCGCTAAAGCTCTGCCAGTCCTCTTCTACACTGGTTTCAGTAAGCTGCCAGAAGGCCACTGCAGTCTGGGCACTACCTGGGGACCTGTAGGCCCATGTTCAAACCCTCATGCTGTTAAAGATCTATATATCTTCCAGAAGAGGGGAGTCATCCTTTGGAAGGTTATGGTCTATACTCTCATAACAGCAGGAGGGTCATGGCTCTGTTACTTTCCGCCCTTCCATACTTATGCTGGAGAGACTACCTCCCAAAACGACAGCATCCCTGCATGAGTAAGAATGCTGGCTCTTTCAAGACCTCCTTGAATGCTCACATGGTCTGTGCTTTGTCTAGATGAGTTTCCTTCTCACTACACTGACATTTTGTTCATATTTTTTTCCTTTGTATAATAGGCAGAATGACCCTTACCACACAGACGCCACCCTATACCTCCCAAAAATAAAAATAAAATATAAAAACCTATAACAAACAAATTTAACAAAAAACACCAAACCATAGTTTGAGCTCCAAAAAGGAGGTAAACCAGAGACTCCATGAAGCCTACTAAGGACTTATAGCTACCAATTTTCAAGCAAGACACTCAGATACTATGATCGTGGGTGAGAGTATAAAAACATAAGATAGATTTTTCTGTTCTTCCCTCTCCCCCTTTACTGGGGCATACAAAAAATTTTCCTGTGGAGAGAGCCACTAAGATACTATGGGGATAGGCATGGAGAAAGAGAATACATCCCATAAAAGTGTGTTAATAAATGCAAAGAAATAAAGTTTTAATAAATGTACAATATAGCCTTTCAAATTAAGTTATATTAATAACACAGATTAGATATGGTGTGTTATTCACATCTAGAATTCAAATAAATTAGGTACCTTATGTCAGAGGATAAAAAACAAGAAAAACTGACAAGACAATACTGAAAAGCATACCCATGGCATTGTATAAATAACAAATAAGCCACCCATCACAGGCTTAGAGTTCCATTCATTCTGAAGCCACGTAATGACAGCGTCTCTCGTCTGTGCATGCTGGCGGCTAAAACAGGCACACATTGCTGAAGTGATGGTGGATCAATATCTTAATTTCAGTTTCTCTTCTCTCCCTTCTCTCCCAGCTGTGTCTCTAGTTTTCAATAGATTTAATTAGTATAACATGGAAGAACGTCTACGAAGTTATCAAACTATCTTGTCTAAGGAGAACTGTATTCTCCCAGAGTCTTGGAAGTAAAAAGTACCACAGCAGTTGCTTTAAAGTTTGTGTTACTGGGGAGGGTTTGTTGTCTAATTTGTAAGACACTTGGCCAGGCTGGTTGCGAAAGAAGCAAGTCTTACAGCAGGTAATCGAAAGTGATATTATATTGTGTATTTGAATAAGGTACGAGGTGAGAGGCCTGAATCTGTACAGTGTTGGTCTAAATCATATAGATTTAAAAGCTGGAAAATCTTGTAATTCAATTTCTGCTGAATTTTGAAATTTGAAACACATCCACCAATCTTACAAGTCGGCAAAAATGAGGTGGGAGAGAGGGAAGAGGATTGTGAAAATGTAGTATGGGGTTTTTTTTTTATTTTAGAATTTTGAAATGTCATGGAATTTTTAAAAATTTCAACCGGCTCTAGTAAAGCCTTCTCTTAACCAGGTTTTAAATAGGTCTTTATCTGTATCATACTTCTGCCTTCCTTCTTTATAGAAGGAAATCAGAAATTTGGGGTCTTTGGCCTTTCCTGTGCACATACAATCTCAGCCTATCCAAATCATGGCTTGAGTTTGCAGGAAAGCTGTCTGTTTTATCACCAGAGGAAACCCAAATGGTTATCAAGCAAAGATTTTCCAACTTCAGTAGTTAGTAGAGAGGAGGAGTCTGACTTCTTGGAATTAGGAGACCAAACTTTTGTGTTTCTTCTTTTGGACATTTGGTTCTTTGGGTTATTTCTTTTCAGGTCATTGCTATTGAATACTTTGTGATAATAGCTGTTTCACACAGAGTGCTGTACAAATACTAAACTAATTGCTTTGGATTATTACTACAGGGAAATGATTGAACTAGATGTACCATCGCTTTAAAGCCCTGATTCTGCAAATCATTTAAGCATGAGTTTAAGTTGTCTAGAAAGCACTTAAGCACATTCTTATGTGTTTTTCTAATTAAATTCTCTCCTGTAAAGTCTACTTCAACTGTAGTAATTCTCTTCTATATGGGCTACACTGCCCATGCGCTGCACTGCTGGTCTCCCACTAAGGTCATTGGTAGGTCTGGGTGGGGCTGGTTCTGGGGCTGGGCAAACTGGGCGGTAGCCCTGGGCACCAACTTCCATGGGGCTCCACCATGCCACTGGGTGCTTCTTTTCCCCTCTGCTCCGACAGGCTGTTTTTGCTCCACTCTGATTGGCCAGCCTTTGTTTTGCCCTGCTGATTGGACAGTTGTTTGGCTGTTGTGGGTTTTTTCCTAGTTTTGGGGGAGTTTTTTTGCTATACCTCTGCAAAGGGGCATGTGCCAAACACATTTTTCACCCTGGGCGGCAAAACAGCTAGGGCTGCTCCTAGATCTATGTGCTAGAGGCAAAAACCATAGAGCCATACCATTCTAAGGCTGAACTTTCTGTTTCTGAATCTTAAATGAAGAATAGAACATTTCTTCCTTCACATGCTATATTGTGTCATTTTAATAATTTCAGCTGAACTGTTTTGTATGTATTTTATAACAGGTCCACCAGGCCCACCTGAAGCCGTGACAGTAGATGAAATCACTGACACTACAGCTCAATTATCCTGGAGGCCAGGAGCAGATAATCACAGCCCCATTACTATGTATGTCATTCAAGCAAGGACCCCATTTTCTGTGGGATGGCAAGCAGTGAACACAGGTAAATGCAGAAGTCAGTAGTAACTAAAGTTGGCCACGAAAGAATTCTGTACATGTAAAAACTGATCCATCATTACACAAACATACAGGATGAGTAAAGTTAGCTATGCAGCCAGAATAACTCATGCCTCCAGCACAGTGATTACAACTGTTTGGGAATTTTTCACCAAAACTATTTTGTCTGAAAACGCCCATTTAGTGAAACTGAAACCTTTTCCAGGAACCTATCCATTTAGGTACAACTTTTGTCAGAAAAGCTTCCTCAAGTCTGGGAGGGAGAGAGAAACAGACAGATACAGACCCACCCACCTGTTCCAGGATAGCCAATAGCCTGGTGGTTAGGGCACTTGCCTGAGATGTGGAAGATACAGGTTCAAGTTCCTGGCCTGAATCAGGAATTCTCACCTGGGTCTCCCACATCCTAGGTGAGTGCCCTGACCACCTGGCTATTATGAGGTAGCGTCTCTCTCATTTTTCACGGAAAAACTTCAGAAGATCTTGGGTTTGTCTCAAGGTGGAATGGGAAAAATGGCTGAAATCCCAAAAAGTTTCATGGAATGGGAAAACCACTTCCTGTCCAGCTCTAATAGCAATACATTCGGTCTTTCTTAATCCTTTCCAGGATTTGCCAACCTTGCAGTGGTATTACTCAACCAGTTTTTCTCATCAGTTTTTATGCACTGTATTTTCGGGGAAATATTTCTTTCCATTATTTCATATATTACACAGTGCTACGCAGGTGATGTACAATCATGACGACAACAATCATACTCTAAAGACATCTTTCAGGCGACAGACAGCGTCATCCGGAGTAGCGTCTCTTTTGGCGGAATTACTTTCCCAACAGAGGAAGAACAAAATTCCACTGTATCTTTGCTCATTCTTCAATATGTTCATTTGATTCAGCAAATTCTTGTGAAAGACACAATTTATAATAATTGTTTCAACTGCTGTGAGCAAAAGGTTCAGAATGCTACAGTATGTATGGAAAGCCTTCTCTACACATGAAAGTTGTACTGTTTTAACCAAGCCAATATGGTTAAAACTATACAACCTAGAGTGAACATAGTTACACTGATATAAATATGCTTATACCAGTATACCTATTCCTGCATGGGAAGGGAAATAAGCTATAATGCTATAAGGCACCTTCTTATATAATGCTATAAGGCATCCACACTAGGGTTTGTATCAGTATATCTCTATTAGTTAAACCAATAACCAGCTAAACAAAATAATCATATGGTACAAAAACTGTGTGTAGATCAGGACTAAGTTGTGTTACCTTTTAATGAGACTATATAAGGATACGGTGGTATTTCTGTGAGGATGAAAAGTCAATTTCTAAAGCATAGATTTCCTTAATGCCTGCATATTGTTTGTATACATCCTGCTTTGCTTCCCCATATTAAGCATTGACAAAAGAATAAAATGGGAAAACACACTAAGGGCCCAGATTCATAGTCCTTAACTGTTCTGCTCTCAAGGTGATCTTCCATTGTTTAATAGGTTTCAGAGTAACAGCCGTGTTAGTCTGTATTCGCAAAAAGAAAAGGAGTACTTGTGGCACCTTAGAGACTAACCAATTTATTTGAGCATAAGCTTTCGTGAGCTACAGCTCACTTCATCGGATGCATACTGTGGAAAGTGTAGAAGATCTTTTTATACACACACAAAGCATGAAAAAATACCTCCTCCCACCCCACTCTCCTGCTGGTAATAGCTTATCTAAAGTGATCGCTCTCCTTACAATGCGTATGATAATCAAGTTGGGCCATTTCCAGCACAAATCCAGGTTTTCTCACACCACCAGCACCCCGGATTTGTGCTGGAAATGGCCCAACTTGATTATCATACACATTGTAAGGAGAGTGATCACTTTAGATAAGCTATTACCAGCAGGAGAGTGGGGTGGGAGGAGGTATTTTTTCATGCTTTGTGTGTATATAATAAGATCTTCTACTCTTTCCATAGTATGCATCCGATGAAGTGAGCTGTAGCTCATGAAAGCTTATGCTCAAATAAATTTGTTAGTCTCTAAGGTGCCACAAGTACTCCCATTGTTTAATAGTTTCAAGACTGCGCCTATAGATCAAGAGGCTACTGTTATTCAATGACTGAATAAGTGTAATTGCTCTTAATGTCCAACTCTCACTCTCCTAACCTGAGGGTATATTTCAGTTCCAGATATCATTGATGGCAAGACATTCACTGCAACCGTGGTGGGTTTAAACCCTTGGGTTGAGTATGAATTTCGAGCAGTTGCAGCCAACCTCATTGGGATTGGGGAACCAAGCAGACCCTCAGAGAAAAGAAGAACTGAAGAAGCTCGTAAGTAGTAGAAAGGAAGCCCAATAAAGTCTTTTTTAAAAAGCACCTTGCCATAAGCAGTAGGTTACCTTGAACAAGGTTAAGAAGTATTTTCTATATGACAGTTTCTATAAGCTATATTATCTAGTTTCTCCTCTGCCTCATGGTATAACATTCACAAAGAGCACACATAAATAGAGTAGAATAGAATTAATAGAAAAAATGAGGCCCAAGATGGGCTTTATTCCATGCTTTCTAGAAGTACATGACTGGGAACACTTCACCCAATTCCCCCCATGTCCTGTATAGCCCAGCTGACAAAGGGCATTTGAGGAGAGGTGAATTCAGCTTCCTCTGAAGATAGGATGGATCACTGTTGTGAACCAGTCTAGTAATTCCTGCGTTGTCCCACATTTGTGCTGAGGGAACACTAGTAGAGTACAGTATGATTACTTTTTTCTACAGATCAGAAGTGAGTTTCTGGTCTACTCCTCTCAGGTACATCTACACTTCACACTCCTTACGGTGGAGTGTAGAGGACATACATTTCACACCCTTCCAGCATGGGTATAAATGGCAGTATATACTGAGGCACTGCTTAGGCCCCTGAACTCTTACATTAGGGTATGTAATCTATACAGCACTGTACACATCCAAGCAGTGCCTCTCCCAGCAGTGTCGTGTCTCACTGCCAGAGTCTTTCCCTGTCACAGAGAAAGGCTCCAGCAACATGGAAAGGCTCTGGCAGTGGGGGGAAGGCAGCCAGGAAAGGCTCTGACAGCTCCCTACTGCTGAAGCCTTTCCCCACTGGAGTGTGGAGGCAGCTTGTTTTTTACTGTGGTGTGTAGCTACGCTAACTCTACACACTGTCACTAGTGGTGTGCAGTGTAGATGTAGTTTAAGAGGCAGAGCACAGAATTTGCAGTGCAGAGACAGAGGAGAGACTTAGGTAGCTTTAAGTCATCCTGAGGCCTTCTTGGTCCTGGGCCACTCCATGCTCAGACAGCTCTGGGGCATCTGTGAGAGTTATGGTGAGGGCTGGCCAGAAAAAATCAATTCCGTTTCACAAAAAATTTCAAGGTTTCTTTTCATTTTGATAAGGAACAAAAATAAGACCTTTTGAAATGTTTTTCACAAAAAAACACAAGATACAGAGAGCTGTGCTTGCATGTCAGAATAGCCAATGGGCTGGTGGTTAGGGCGCTCACCTGGAATATGGCAGAACAAAGACTTAAACCTGAGTCTCCCACATTTGAGGAGACAACTTTCACCACTAGGCTTTTGGCTACTCTGGGGTGGGTCTGTCTTGAAATTCTCACTGAAACCAATATATTTCCATGAAACATTCTGGGTTAGACAATATGGTATTTCCAACAGAAATAATTTTTGTCAAAAAAATTTCAACCGGCCTTAGTTACTGCAGCCTCTGTGGATTGTCCTCTGCGCCACAGCACTGCCCATAATCTCTGCAGCACAATGTGCTATGATCTCGTTCCTGACAAGCCACACTCCCTGACACCTTTAAAACTAGTGCTCATGAGGAGAGCCTTAAAAGGCAGCCTTATAGACGTCTTCTGCAGTGTCTGCGCCAAGGGGCTTTCAGAGCCCCTTTATGCCGCTCTAGCCCTTTGACCTGCCCTAAAGGTCTTGGAGCAGGGTTGGAGACATCACCCCAGGCAATTGTCACGAGGACTGTTCATTATGCATCCAATCTTGTAGTTCTTGCTCTGTCTTAACTCAGGAAAAATTCCTACTGACTGCAGGATTTGGCTCTAAATTGAAAAGCAGGAATCAATATTGTGAAAATAAATGGACCTTGTTATATGGAAAATAAATATTTAAAACAAGCAATTAGCAACTAGATACATGGATAATAGTCCATCTCACTTACAAAAAACTAAAAGTATCTGTTCTCTGTGCTCCTTTCGATAGTCAGGCTCATGGTCCCAAAAGGGAAAAGTCACAAGATGCCAGTACTACATGTGCCTCTTTCTTTCTCTGTTTAAAATGAATCAAACTTCTAGCTTCAAAATTAATCACTTGTGCTTCCATGCCACCTCCTGTAACATTTCTTTTACACAGTTCCTGAAATCACCCCGGCTAACGTCAGTGGCGGTGGAGGGAGCAAGTCGGAGCTGGTCATTACCTGGGAGGTAAATGAAGTATAAATCAATGGGAGAATTAATGCATCTGTTTTATAAGGCTGGACGATCGAGGTGCTAAAGGAGCACTCAAGGACGATAAGGCCATTGTGGAAAAACTAAACAAATTCTTTGCATCAGTCTTCACGGCTGAGGATATGAGGGAGATTCCCAAACCTGAGCCATTCCTTTTAGGTGACAGATCTGAGGAATTGTCCCAGACTGAGGTATCATTAGAGGAGGTTTTGGAACCAATTAATAAATTAAACAGCAGTAAGTCACCAGGATCAGATGGTATTCACCCAAGAGTTCTGAAGGAACTCAAATGTGAAATTGCAGAACCACTAACTGTAGTCTGTAACCTGTCATTTAAATCAGCTTCTGTACCAGATGACTGAAGGATAGCTAATGTGATGCCAATTTTTAAAAAGGGTTCCAGAGGTGATCCCGGCAATTACAGGCCTGTAAACCTGACTTCCGTACCAGGCAAACTGGTTGAAACTATAATAAAGAACAATATTGTCAGACATACAGATAAACATAATTTGTTGAGGAAAAGTCAACACGGTTTTAGTAAAGGGAAATCATGCCTCAACAATCTACTAGAATTCTTTGAGGAGGTCAACAATCATGTGGACCAAGGGGATCCAGTGGATATAGTGTACTTAGATTTTAAGAAAGCCTTTGACAAGGTCCCTCACCAAAGGCTCTTACGCAAAGTAAACTGCCACGGGATAAGAGGGAAGGTGCTCTCATGGATTGGTAACTGGTTTAAAGATAGGAAACAAAGGGTAGGTATAAATGGTCAGTTTTCAAAATGGAGAGAGGTAAATAGTGGTGTCCCCCGGGGTCTGTTCTGGGACAAGTCCTATTCAACATGTTCATAAATGATCTGGAAAAAGGGGTGAGGTGGTAAAATTTGCAGATGATACAAAATTACTAAATATTGTTAAAACCCAGGCAGACTGGAAAGAGTTACAAAAGGATCTCTCAAAACTGGGTGACTGGGCAACAAAATGGCAGATGAAGTTTAATGTTGATAAATGCAAAGTAATTGGAAAACATAATCCCAACTATACATACAAAATGATGGGGTCTAAATTGGCTGTTACCACTCAAGAAAGAGATCTTCGACTCATTGTGGATAGTTCTCTGAAAACATCCACTTAATGTGCAGCGGCAGTCAAAAAAGCAAACAGAATGCTGGGAATAATTAAGAAAGGGATAGATAATAGGACAGAAAATATCATGTTGCCTCTATATAAATCCATGGTATGCCTACATCTTGAATACTGTGCGCAGATGTGGTTGCCCCATCTCAAAAAAGATATATTGGATTGGAAAAGGTTCAGAAAAGGACAACACAAATTATTAGGGGTATGGAACGGCTTCCTTATGAGGAGAGATTAATAAGACTGGGACTTTTCAGCTTGGAAAAGAGACGGCTAAGGAGAGATATGATTAAGGTCTATAAAATCGTGATTTGGTGTAGAGAAAGTAGATAAGGAAGTGTTGTTTACTACTTCTCGTAACACAAGAACTAGGGGTCACCAAATTAAATTAATAGGCAGCAGGTTTAAAACAAATAAAAGGAAGTATTTCTTCACACAACGCACAGTCAACCTGTGGAACTCCTTGTGAGAGGATGTTGTGAAGGCCAAGACCAGAACAGGGTTCAGAAAGAACTAGATAAATTCATGGAGGATAGGTCCATCAATGGCTATTAGCCAGGATGGGCAGGAATGGTGTTCCTAGCCTCTGTTTGCCAGAAGCTGGGAATGAGCGACAGGGGATGGATCACTTGATGATGATTACCTATTCTGTTCATTCCCTCTGGGGCACGGGGCACTGGCCACTGTCAGAAGACAGGATACTGGGCTAGATGGACCCTTGGTCTGACCCAGTAGGGCCATTCTTATATAGTGTGCAGCACATGACTGATGATGATCTGCTCACACCAATTTTATCCCATTGTATTTCCATTCTCCAGTGAAGATACTGCTGATTTACACCTGTGTATGAGAGCACAAGACCACATTTATTGAAAAGGTTCCTGCCTTTGATTCAATTAGACTAAAATCCAGCCTGTTCTTCCATGGAGGCTCTCCAAGCAATGGAACTAATGCATATTTTTTGTGCAAGGGGGGTGGAGCTGGCTGTGGGTCGGCGGTGCAGGATGTGTGCACTACAATGTGTCAGTGAGCTCCACAATGATCCCTGCACATCAGCACAGACAATGGCAGAACATGGATGGGCTGGGCTAGGGGGTGGAGAGAGAGAAAGGATCCTTTTGTCCCCCATCCCAGGAAGCAGCTCCGTGGCCTGGGAGGTAGGGGCAGGATTCCTCCACTCTTGCTCCTCTGCACACCTGCCCATCATCTGATCTGGTTACTCAGGCCAGCCACTCCACAGAGAATTAACCTTGGTGTATAAAATAAGTTTCAAGAGGCCAAATCCTGAGAGGTGCTGATTTGCTTGATGAGTTGTAGGTGATTAGCGCCAGGCTATTTTTGTTGAATAACAGTAAATGGTCTGAAGGTGGCTCTAATGATAGTGCATCATACAGAACTTGCATTAGCGGTTGATTTCAGTCGATCACAAAGCCTAGAGAAGAAGAAAGCACAGATGAAAAATTCTTGAAGGCAATTGAGGGTGAAATATTCATTGTTTTGACTGCTCTTATTTTCATATTGGGGTGTGATGGAGGGAGTTAAACTAGCCATTAATATAACTAGATTTGATACTGCCCACACTGAGCACTTCTTTTGAGTAACCTGGCAGCCGAGAGTCACCAGAGGTATTTTTGAAGATTATTAAAAATCTGCAAATGTGTTTTTATCCTCACTGCATGGCTCAGTGTGTTGACCCTTATCTTCCCTTGGACTAATTAGTTTCACTGAATCCCTTAAAGACACTCAATATACGTTTTTTTTTAAAAAATATTAGAGAGATATCAAAACCATCATCCGTGACTTTGAATCATGTTTTGAAAGTATCTTAGTTTAGGCTCCTCTAAAATGATCAACACACAGTCATTTTCTTTTCTTTTTTTAAAAATCCATATAACACTGATTACGGAACACTCACTTCAAGTTAAGGAGTACTTGTGGCACCTTAGAGACTAACAAATGTATTTGAGCATAAGCTTTCGTGAGCTACAGCTCACTTCATCAGATGCTTATGCTCAAATACATTTGTTAGTCTCTAAGGTGCCACAAGTACTCCTTTTCTTTTTGCGAATACAGACTAACACGGTTGCTATTCTGAAACCTGTCACTTCAAGTTGTTTTATTTTTACTCTGATACTCAGAAAAATCACATAAGCACACACTTAAGATCCATTGGCTTTAGTGAGACTAAAGCACGTAATTTTACTGACTTGGGGCTTTTATTGCTTATGTTCCTTTTCTAAGGTTAAAAATATGAAGCTAGGCAATTGCAGCACGTACAAAAGTGACCTGAAGGGGAAAATCTCTTCATTTTATGTGATACATCATTTGCCTGCCAGTCTCCATCACTTTTATGACATGTCACTCACTGCTATCTTACAGCTATTAGTATACTTCACGTTATGCTCTTTGCCTGAAAACAAGCTACGTACCATGACCAGGAATTTGGAAACTGCACACAGAGTAGCCAGAGGGGAGCATACAAGCTAAAGGCTTTGATGGTTATAAAGTCAGAGATCTGCATAGTAAATACACATGGTTGATGTCAGTTTGTATAAACAATGGAGCCACATGTTAACTTAGATATGCAGATGAGAAACTCACTGAAACCAAACAGGAGCTGATCTGCAGATTTAGTTTACCTGGGATATGCTACAGAGATAGGTGCTATCACCAGGCTGCAGACAGCCCTAAGATGGGTAGACAGTTGTGTCTGCAGGTATGATGTGGCTCAGAATGTTTTATACAGGAATTTCTATATGAATTTGAGGAGCTGCCTTGCAGATCTTTGGCACAAAGATGCTCTGGCGTAATTATTAGCTGCACCTACTGGAGAACTACAATTGTTTCCTGTTTGGAATATGCCATTTATGAGAGGGTTTCTTAAAGGGAGCAAACTGAGAATGGAAAGCCTGCGAGAAGGAGAAATAAATCCAGGCAATACCTGACACTACTGATTATTCTGTGTATGATCTGCCCTCCTTATAGACAGTGCCTGAAGAATTACAGAATGGAGGTGGCTTTGGTTACGTGGTGGCATTCCGACCCTTGGGCACAGTAAGCTGGATGCAGACTGTAGTAGCTTCTTCTGATGCCTCCAGATACGTGTTTCGAAATGAGAGCTTGCCGCCATTCACTCCCTATGAAGTTAAAGTGGGAGTGTACAACAATAAAGGGGAAGGTTCTTTTAGCCCTGTGACAGTTGTATATTCTGCAGAAGAAGGTACAGTATGCTGTGCACTGCACTTCCTTCCTTTGCACTGTCTTGAAATCTGATGCATGAGGCATGCTGCTAACTGTTTTTGAAAGGGTTTAGTATCCCAGGTGGACACATCCGTTGATTTCTAATCCTTGCTCTGATTTATTATAAATGGTGAGTCACAAGTAATTCTTTTGATAGTCATTAAAATAACATTAGTCACAGTGAAATCTTTTGATATTAATGGGAACGTAATATGTAATTTTGAAAGAATTCAACTGAGATTTAAAAGGAATTAATGTTCACTGGTTAGAAAATGTTTCTCTTGTCCTAATACCAATACGTCATGTCCTGGTTTAAGTGCCCCAATGACATCTGATTATTTATTACACATTGGCATAATGAATTCATTCCTAGGTCTGATGGGTCACCATTTTGAATTTGAAACAGTATTTTTGGCTGCTTAACCCCACTCTCTTCTAGTTAGTGGAGTAAACCCTGAAGTTTGTAGCAAAGTTAAGCATAGAACCTACATTGAGACCTTTGTTTTCCCCCCATCTATACATATAGAACCCACCAGAGCTCCAGCCAGCGTCTTTGCCAAAAGCCTTTCTGCTTCAGACATTGAAGTTTATTGGGCCTCTCCACGTGAGACTCAGAGTAAAGGAAGGATACAGGGTTATGAGGTATGAGAATAAAATATGATATCAGCTGGAACAGACTTAATACTGTTCAATGAGGAGATCATAGCAATATATAATTGAAGGTCACCTAAACACTGCTTCTTATATGGGTATCTGCTGGCTGATGATGACCCAAAGCAGTGCTTGCTCACTGTTTTCCCCCTGTACACTGGGATGTCTCTTTTTAAGGTACAAAGGAAAATATATTTGTCATCCATGATGAAAATGGGTAGCAGTCTGTTGCAGGGTGGGGGGGGGGGGGACCTGTCTTTTCTAGGGACTTGTGGAGACTACAATAGCCCACAGTAAGTGCTGTTCAGTTGAAAATTGAGATCTATAAATTGTTTCATTTTCTCCATGTCAGAGTCCACTGCAGGTCAGAAGCACTGACCTCTGGGTTTATGAACATTTCCAGTTGTGGTCTTCTCTAAGATGGAGAGAATAGCAAGATTTATAGAGTGGAGCGGGAACACTGTCTTAATATGATTCTCACTTTCAGGATGGTGAATGGCCCTGTTCCATTTGACAGTAGTTAAGGGCATGTTAACCATAGAGATAAATTTTACATTATTAATCTCGGGATTTCACTTACTGCAGTACCATGGCTATGGAGAATTAAGACATGGATAGGTTCAATTACGCTGACTTAAGTAGGTAAATGTACATATTCTGTTTTTTCAGGTTAGATGTTGGAGACATGAAGATAAGGAAGAAAATGCTAGAAAAATCAGGACTCTTGGTAATCGAACATCTACAAAAATCACTAATTTGAAAGGCAATGCATTATATCACTTAGCCGTCAAGGCATACAACACCGCAGGGACAGGACCCTCCAGTGCTCCAGTCAATGTCACTACCAAAAAGCCCCGTGAGTATTCATTGTGATAGATCATGGTCTAACACTGGGATGCCAACAAGCACTTTCCTTGTTGGCATTTTCCAGGTCTCTCTCTAGTTTGAAGGTGCTGTGAGATTTTTTTCTGTAGCCATGTTCTTCCTGCAAGAGCTTTGTGGGGTTGAGGTGGTGGTTTGGGTTTTTTTAAACAACTCTACTGAAATTATTGCTATGCAAGAAAGCTAAACATTCATATTATCATTCAAGGTGGTGCTCTCTCTTCTGGTCATACTCATGTCGAGCAAGCAACTGAGTCCCTTTTCATTTATACCACTGTGTTGTGTAAGACCTGCTGTGACCTAGAACACATACCTTGCTGCAACAGCTCATTAACTTACCAGAGCATTCGGGTTTTGTGGATGTTCAGCTACTGTGGTGATGGAAGCCATAGAAGTATTTAGCTGGATTAAGCCAGAAAACATTGCTACATAACCATATAATACTTTGTATATTTTAATATAGCACCGAGTCAACCCCCTGGAAACATCATATGGAATTCATCTGACTCCAAGATTATACTGAACTGGGATCAGGTTAAAGCACTGGATAATGAATCAGAAGTGAAAGGATACAAAGTGGGTAACTTCTTAGCATGGGTACATAAGACTGGTTATTTATCTGTATTAACTGCCTCTTGACAGTAGGCCTGTGATGAACTCATCAGATTCAACTCCCCTGGGATTTTCACATTGACTTTTGGGTTAAAGTGAACCTATCCATGAATCCGGAGCTAAATTTAGAGTTTGGAATAAAATCAGAACTCAAGAGTAGGGTGAACATACGTCCCGGTTTGACTGGAACAGTCCTTTTTTTAAACCATGTCCTGATCATCCGTTGGCAAGAGCAAAGGAGACAAATACCCAGTTTTGCAAAAAAAAAAGTGGGGTGACCACTAGTGGGGCACGGAGGAACATCCAGGGATGATGTCCTGGGTGAGCGGCTCCAGCCAAGCCAGCTCCACACAGGCGGGGAGTGGGGGAGTCGCTCAGATGAGTGGCAGGGGCCAAGGGAGATGAGCAGCATGGCCTGCACTGCTCACCCCCCTGCCCTGAGTGGGCAGGCAGCTCAGGCTGGCCCTGCATGAGCTGGAGGAGGGGGGTGAGAGGCTTGGCAGGGGGGTGGGGTCAACGGCGCAGGCTGAGGGGGTGAGCAGCACGGGTTGGCGGCTCATGGCCCGTGGGGGGAAGGGCGGGAGGTTGGACCAGGTGCCTGATGCCAGCCCCACATAGATATGGGGGCAGGGAATAGGGCCAGCCCCATCCGGAGAGGGAGGGCACTTTGGGCTAGCCCCAGGCAGTGTCCCTTTTTCACTTTTGGGAAATATGGTCACCCTAGCCAAGAGACTTTTGTGTTATTTGCACAGCTATCCTGACCCAAGCAGGAACAACGATGTAGACAGTTACACAGCCCATTATAACTATGTAAGGACATTCAGAAATAGATACAAAATCAACACGTAGTGGGCTTGTTCTGTAATTAGTAAAGGGCATTCACCTCCAGAGATTCCTATCTGTGCCAGAAGGAAAGTGATTTAAACTCTAGCCAAGGCTCTATGGGAGCCCCTCTGGCAGAAGTGGTGAATTTTCTGGGCTGTACTGGCCAAAGCCAACATGCCAATTAGGGGTTGTGGGCAGCTTGCACCACTGTACCCCTGCCCTTGACAGACTTGCTTACTGGGGCCCACCAGTGGCTGAAATAAGCCCACTAATTGCAGCAGACAAGATTAAAGTGCTTGTTAGGTGGTTCAGCTTTGTTCATAAAGCAGAAGGAAGGAGGGCATGACATACCAGTTAGTAGCAATTTTGGTCCGGTACAAATTATAAGGAGAAAAATCTTGGGTAGAATTCAGTCCTGGAACTATGCCATGCTACACGAGACCTTACTTTGGCCTGAGGAAGCAGGAAGTTACATTGAGTTTCAAGCTCTGCAAACCTTTTGCAATGGAACCTGAAACTACAGAAAATTTTACAAAGTTTCAGGTTTTGTTAGGAACATGAAACTCAAGACAGATTCACTTACCTTCATGAACCTGGGCCAAGTTTCATGCATGTCTGTGCTGATATTTGACCCAATCTAGACCACATTTTTATATGGGCAAAACTCATTTCCATCCAAACCCAGCAAATCTCAGCAGTTTTGGCCACATTTTTGAGTTCAAAATTCAACGAAAAGTCAGCCTGAAATGGTGGAAGAGAGGCCCTCGTGACCTTTCCAAAGCCTTCTCATCTAGTAGTGTGTCTTTTTTGTATCTCGTCTTTTTCTTTCGTGTTACAGTTGTACAGCCACATTATTGCACTTATATGCAGAGAGCAAAACCACTTCTTTTTTTCTGGAAATATGCTATTTTGTGGCAGGGTTTATATTCTAAATAAGTAGAATTTCCAGATCTTAGGAAAAGACAGAAGGTAAATCAAAGAAGCAATTTATTCTGTGAAGCTGCTTGTGACACTACATCAAATACGCCAGTCCAGTTTTCTGAAGCACTATAATAAGATGTTATGACATCTCTAAATAAGCCAAAGGATTTATTTTAGTTTGATCCTTAGTAAGGACTAAGGTGATACTGAATTTGATGTCTCTGGTGCCCAGAATTTAGAAAGGAGGCTTAGGGATCTTTCTAATTTAAGGAAAATCATATTCAGCTCCTTGCATTTACAAAGTATAAATTAAGGTGTCCAAATGCTACATTAGAGGAGAGGGAAGGAAGTATCCGCAGAGGAACTCAGTGATTCTGAATAAAGTTGGCATGTGCCTGGTTAGCTCTTTGAATGGAAGCGTGATTTATGCCAGGCTCATCTGATCACAAGCCACAGCAGAATCGCTTTCGTTTTTTATTTTCCAGTCAAAGTGCTCTTCCCTGCTACTCCCAACAACCTGGTAAATAAAGAGCCCAGCAGCAGCACCTCTTCAGAACGATTTCTGATGGCTGACCCATAAATTAGATGGCCCTTTTGAAGCACACCCACCTGGCTAAAGCTGGCTGTGCTGGAGAGCTTCTGAAATTGCTCCAGCTGATGGGAAAATGAAGTTTAATCAAGCTGAGAGGCAGAGGTGCTCTGCCAGTGACAAGGGCCTCTGCTGCGTGTCATGTGGCATTATAACAGGGCTACCCATCAGAATTCCAGCAAGAACCGTGTTCTGCAAGCTCCCTCCGTAGTTAGCCCTCAGTGCCCAGTGGCTTCACATCAGCACAAAGTGAAGTATTCACAAACGTTGCTTCCTAAAGCACCGATCAGGTTCGGATCAACACATCTGTGAAATCTGTCGTGCTTCTGGTGATAATAAAGACAATTCTGTGGTACTCTAGGAAGGGAAAGAGCAATAGTAAATCTTCAGGTTGTTATGGAGATGATCAGTTCTGGTATTTCTCTTTCCCCCTCCCACCTCCATTCTCCACTCCAATGTTTTGCAGGTTTTATACAGATGGAACAGACAGAGCAGCACATCTGTAATCGAAACGAATAAAACATCTGTTGAGCTTTCTTTGCCTTTTAATGAAGACTACATCATAGAAATAAAGCCATTTAGTGATGGAGGCGATGGTAGCAGCAGTGAACAAATCCGAATTCCAAAGATATCAAGTAAGAATGTTGTCATTTTGGGGTTTGTGCTTGTGTTTCCAGACCATGGAGCATGGATTCTTAATGGATCAAGGGCCCAAATTTTCAGATGGCATCCCATTGCTTGCACGCTAAAATTGAGCTCTTGCGGGCACTGTGGCCCACTTTGCATATGCAGATTATCAGCTGCAGCCGCAAAGAAAGGTTTTGTGCAAGCAACCCGGAGCGTTCAATCATAATGAAGGCAGGCTTCAAATTTGCCCAATTCCACACGTACGCAGGTAGGTATGCTGAGAAACAATAAACCAGAGAGGAGACTGAGCTACAGCGCTCATATTCAGACCTGAACTTTCCGAGAATTTGGGGGCATTCAAACCCAAGGTTTAGGTTTGGCCCCAACTCAAGAATAAACTACATGCAACAGCATAGTAAAAAGGGTTATATTTTACTGAGCATTTCTAGACTGACACGCTCATGTTTTTTTCATTTGCTATTACAGGTTTTGATAGTCTCTTCAATATCAATGTATTGAATCTGTTGTTTCACGGCAATTTATGATCAGAAAGTGTCCAGTATGATGTGCAAAAATGTATTAATTTATACTGTCACCTTATATCAGTACTTCACTGTATGTTGTGTGCATATTTACTTATTTAGGGAAATGAAACTTTATCTCCATGTAGAAGCTGATATTTTCATTTTAAGTAGAGAAGGGAGCAGTTATTACAATGCACTGGTCTTATAAAATGCCTATGTTCTGCCTTCCCAAGTGATTTCCATGAGTGATGCTGCAGTTGGCAAACTGATTTAATCAGGTGGCTGGGGGAGTTTATGGCCATGGGCCAAATCCTGACATCATTACTCAGTCAAAACTCCCACTGAAATTGGGATGGCAGGATTTGACACATACCATGGGAAAGTCAGGAGAAAAGCCCCAATCCACCTGAGATGGCTGAAATTCTCCAAGCAGGATCAGAGCTGTTAGGGCAAGACATCAAGCTGAAAGTTTAGGGAGGTGTTGCTAGGCTGACTGTTTCTGCAGGTTCTTTAAGCCTGACCCTGGCATAAATTTGTCAGAGGGGAGTGTGTTTATGGATGTTCTGAAGGGAATTTTTAAGGCTGTGTCACTTTTGCTTGCGGTGTTTGACTAGGTTTGAATTTAAATCCAGATTGGTGGTTTTGCTGGGAATCTTTAATATTTCTCAGAGTTCTGGATGCTATACTGTACTCATTCTAAGGGCCTGATTTTGCCCTTACTTACAGAGTAACTCCACTGCACTCAGTAGAGTTACAGCAGTGTAAAAGGTAATAGGCTACAATTCCGATCTTACCTATGTAGATAGGTACCTTACTCATACAAACGAGTCAGGAATCTAAGTGTCGGTCACAGAAAATCATAAGATCAAAAGCCAGTAACGTGCATGCTATTTTTCTCTGGTCTAACATGGGAGTCACAAAATATATCAGACCAGATTCCAAGCTGGTATAAATCAGCTAGTTACATGAGGATCTGGCCCATCATGCCATGTTGGTATAGTGTTTGGTAACTTGAACTTTGTTCTATTCTAAAGAGATATATTCCCTAAAGTAATAGAATTTTGAATGTACCTGGAATACAAAAGGCTGGGGGAATTCAAGTACACTCCATAATGCAGAATGGCTAATGAAAGTAGTAGGTCCCACTAAATAAACAGAATCTAGAAGGGGAGAAGAGGTTGGTTAGGTCCAAGAAAGAAAAATTCCATTCCGTCTTCCCCATGTTCCTCAGACTGGGACTGTGAGATTTACAAATCTTGGACATTCAATATGCTTGGATTGATTTCTTCGGCAACCCTGAGCCTGTACTCATGATGTCTCATCAGAAGGCTGTTGTAGTAAGATCCCTAGCCCAATCTGCAAACATACAGTTTGGCTAAACTTTGAAGGAACTCTTGGGTCCGTAGCCAAATTTACTTTGAACTCTGGACCTTCGGAGGTCACCACCTCCTCATTTGTGGTTTGTTACCCATTTTGCTGTCAAATGCATTTTGGGTTCATCATGGCAGGATTTAATGGCTGCAGGGTGAATCCTGCTCTCCTTACTGTTACTTTTCTCTCTCCTTTTTTCAGATGCATATGCGAGAGGATCTGGTACTTCTACTTCAAATGCGTGTACGTTGTCAGCCATCAGCACAATAATGATATCCCTCACAGCTAGATCAAGTTTATGACAAAAATTACATAAAGGACTTCCTGTTTATAATATAAGCAACATTTAGCTAGTGTTTTGAAGACACCCAGTACTAAGTAATATTGTTGTTCAAGTACATCTTACTACTGGAAAAAAAATGTTTTATGCTTCTTTAGGAATGGCATTATACAGTACTTCCTCAAAGCAAATATAGCTTTGTTTGAAGTTTCCTTGGAAACTCTGCAATGCACTGAAAACATCTGTAATATGATGTTACCAAAGCAGTTTACATATGTCCTTATATGCATATTTTTTATTATATATTTAGTGTTTTATAGAATTTTTTAAAGTTAACATATGATGTAGATATTAATTTTTCCTCTGCTATAAAATGCTACAGATAACACTATCATAAAAAATATTGTTTGGAATTTTTTCCTTTAGAACTGAGAGTTCAAAGTTGTTCTTAGTAAATTGGTTACAAATTGATTGTACAGTTTTACAAGGGTACACATTGGGAGAACTGTTTAGGACTTGGTTCGTAACTCAAGGCAGCTGTATTTAAACGGCAGTTATGATGGTTCCTATGTTAAATCAAGTGCTTATGATATTTATTCATTTTGGATCAGATGAGTAAACAAGATAAACTTGAGCTAACCTTCAAGAACAGCTACAATCTTCAAACATAAGTATACAGATTTTTGTTCCTAGCCAATAATTTAACATCATATATTAAGCTTTCATTTTATTGTATTTAAGTAGCTCTGTCTTGATCATAATTAACATTAAATTGAACATTAAAGTTGATATTACTTAGTCGTAATCTCTTCCTATAGTAACATAGACCAAAAGTTACTGCAGCAAAAGAAGGATCAGATTCTGACCTTAGTTATCTTGGTGTAAATCCAAAGTAATGCCAGTTTAAACAATTATTTTACTCTGGACTTACACCAAGGAAATTATAATCATAATATGCATGTCTTTAAGATTTAAAACTAATTCTGGGTTCCACTGTCTGAATATGTATTTCTTTTCAGTGTACATTTTAAATATAATTCATAAATCTTCATAATTTAATTCCAAAGTTATGTTTGTTTTTATAATCTCTTTTGAGTGTAGATCATAAACTGAATCTGACAGATGTATCATGTTTCTAGTGAATAACTCTCTAAAGTATAATTTTCATATTCATTTGCAAAGAATCTTTGTGTGTATGGTCCCTCAACCGTTCTGTGCTAGGAAGTCTTTGTTTCTTTACAAACTCGTCATGCAAATATAAAGTCTAAGTAGAATCATATTGGAAAATGACAATATCAACAGAAAAATAACTCTTCTTGAGAAAAGGACTGTTTGTTACTATGGGAGAATTTTGTAAGTCCACTCAGAGGGATCAATGCTGGTAAAAAGGCAATGGAATTTTCTATACAAATTTTCAAGTTTAAATGCGCTGCAGTGCTTTATTTTTTTCCTGATAGCTTAAATTTGCTGTAACTTGTCTTTTTTGCTTACAAAATACTACAAGTTAACTTTTCAACCTTCTAAATATATTTATTCAGTAACTCATCATTGGGATTCCACTTGTGTAAAAGTCAGGGGTGTTAACCAGAGAAATATTGTCAATATTTCCAGCTGTGTTCCTTTCTTAGTTTGATATGGTTACTTCTATGTAAACAGAAAAACAAAAAAACCCACAAAAACAAGAAAATGAAACAAAAAAAAGCCGATGTAGTTTTCTCCCCAGTGTAAATGATATTTATCAGTGATCTAGCAGATGTAATCTTTTTTTTAAAGGTATTGGTAATAAATATTCTGTCATTTGTAAAGATACTGGTCTTCCAGGAGCATTTTTCCTAAATACCTGTTTATAATTTGAGACAAACTTCAGCACTGGTTATCTCGGATTGCCACTGACGTAAAAGTGGGAAGCAGTCCAACCCAGAACTAAGGGGAGGCAGAGAAATCAAATTACATGAAGTCTCTAGGCTTATTCTGCTTCCTACACTATAAAAAAGAGTATCTGATGAATTTTGGATGATCCCAAACTCTTGTGTTGCTCTGTGACCTTTCAAAGCTTATGTGAACTAATATCATAGAGTGTTTACTGATGGAGAACCTCAGTTAGCATCTCATTTAGATATGGAAAAAAGAAACAGATGAAATGTTTATCTTCACAAACCCATTTAACACTTCTGACAGTTTTTGAGGAAGGACACAAGCTACAAAAGTTCAGCAGGTAGGAAGGAACTGCAGTCAGAACAAGTACAGGTGCCCAATTTGCTGATAACGTTTGCAGATAGCACAAATACAGTCCAGAGGATGAGAGGACCTTTCTTCTGGTGCCTGTGGGAATATTAATTCTGTACAGAAGGATATATAACCTTGATCAAGATTCCTGCTGACTCTTGGTATTACTAATGAAATTTTCTTCTAAGCATTCATCCAGTTGTAAGTTATACACAATTCCAATGAACCCTCACTAGGAAGGCTGTTGCTTTGTGGTTTACAATGTACATCAGGGTAGTCAATAGGCAGACTGCGGGCCAAATCCGCTTTTGAACAGACCCTAAAATCTTTTTATTTACTTATTATTATCATTATTCTTTTTTTTTTCCTGGACCTTGACTGTACCTTTCCCAAGAAATTTGGACCTTAACAAAAAATAATTGACTACCCCTGAATTTGATGCGCAGAGTGTCAAGAATGTATATATCATCATTTGTACTGTGAAGGTTCTCTTCAATTCAACACTAGAGAAGCTAGCAGTTTCTTTGATATCAGTAGTATCCTCAGTTTGTCAGTGCTGCTGGATTTATGGTAATGGTAAATTGAAAATGGCATTAAAGTCATGAGTTGGCTTTTATATGGCCCATACTGCGATTTCATAAACTCAGTGTTCTGCTTGTGAACATGATCTCTGGATCTGGATATGTGCTCTCACTGGATGCTGTGTGTTAAATTTACTAGTAAACAGACACTCCTCAAAAGGGTGTGGAGGGGAGTTAATTGCAGCCCTTTTATGTGGATTTAAAGAGGAGTCTCTATCAAACAGACCAAGCAAGAGGCCCAGGCAGAGCAACAGGCTACATAAGCAAAGGTGCAAGATTTCCAAGCAGATCTTCCCAGTTTGGTGCTAGCTGGTTTGCCACTCAGTCCAACACAGCTCTTCTTACAGACTCCAACTTTCCAGTGCTCAGTGAACAAGCAAGCAAGGGGAGAACTCGATATGCACAAGCTTCCCACCATCACATATTTCCAGCAGAATGGGGTGGGGTATGAATATCCTGCTGTATTATATTTCTAACATTGAATTTTGGGTGCACCAGTGTGTGAAGGCGATATAATTATAGCAGTCCAATGACGCTGTACATTTTCAAAGGAACCAGGCTCCACTTTGTGATCAAGGGAGCTTAAAAATCAAATGGCCTGGTAACTCAATTTTAAATTTGCAATATTCAGTCAAGGTCAGTATTTAGTGGTAGGCATTCCCTATGCTGACTCTCCACCTGATGTTATCTCAGATATTTTTGTGTTGATGTATATGATGAATATATTGGGTTTGTGTTTCCTAATTGAAGGCAAAATCTGTGTGAAGTATTCACTTGGGTGTCTAGCACAAATGTACTGAACCTATTTGTAATTCAGATCTAAAAACATTGGTATAAACAGGCCCAATATTTGCTTCAGCACAGTTGCAGCCACCACGCCACTGGTAAATTTGGCCCATCATCTCTGCCACATTACACTGTAATGAGGCAATAATCACTAAATGATGATAGTTCAATTAACCATGAGGGTTATGAGTGTATTAGAAATTTTTCAGTGACTCAGATTACTGTCCTGTGGCTTAAATTGCTAAATGACAGTAAGGAATGACTTGCTAGAGAGTTGTTTTATTGTTCTTTTTAAATAAATAGCTAGTCCCTTTAAGCCACAAGCAAAGCCTCCCAATTTACATCTGCATGAGACAGGCAGTACTGTGATGTCAACAACGGCAAATACAATGGGCTAGATCCTCAGCTGGTAAAGTTCATGATGCTATGTTGATTTATATCAGGTTAGGATCTCATCCCATTACAAGAATAAACCCAGTATAAATCGGTGCTGTAAGGAGGGGAAAATAGTGATTGCCTTGAAAACTACTTAGTTCCTATCATCCGATACACACAAACATTTTGTCTTCAAAGGGAAATTTACATCTTGAATATCTTTGACCATGTAATAATAATATTTAGCTCTTTCCTACTGCTGTTCATCTGCAATTCTCAAAGCATTTTACAAAGGGATGTGAGGTCATGATGCCCTTTTTTACAGAGGGGGAAACTGAGGCACAGAGAGGCACAGTCACACAGGTAGGCATCTTGATTCTCAGTCCAGTGCCTTATACACTGACCACACTGTCTCTTTCAATTATATTTACAAACTTTCCTGATGAGACTTTATTGCTAGAATCTTATTGGAAATTGTGTGGTTTAGACAAGACAACAACTCTCTGGAGATGGGTTTCAGAGTGGTAGCTGTGTTAATCCGTATCAGCAAAAAGAACGAGGAGGACTTGTGGCACCTTAGAGACTAACAAATGTATTTGAGCATAAGCTTTTGTGGGCTAAAACCCACTTCATCAGATACATGCAGTGGAAAATACAGGAGGAAGAGATATATATACACAGAGAACATGAAACAATGGGCGTTGCCATACACACCATAGTAAGAGTGATCAAAACACCCATTGTTTTAGCCCACGAAAGCTTATGCTCAAATAAATTTGTTAGTCGCTAAGGTGCCACAAGTCCTCCTCGTTCTTTCTCTAGAGATGGGGTACCTGGATTTCAGAAGAGTGCATACCAGTGTAGATACATGGATATGCAGTATTGCTCACCTATGGGCAGAACGACCAAATCTAGATGCCAGACCCTAACAGTTTGTTGCTGGACATATATCTTTCATGTTATATTTTATTTAAGTGCATTTTTCCAAGAGCAAGGCAATGGCTGTTGTCCCCACACAGCATTTATATTCTATGGGATAGATTATGATACCCTTACTCACACTGCATAATACCTTGCACCACAACTAGTGTTGTGAGTAAGGTTTTTGCAATCTGGCCCCTCTTGAGCAAGCGAGTCATTTCTAGAAGTACTAAGCATCTGGAGCATTGTTTCTGGCTTTATGAAAATCTGTACACATTCTCGTATGTTTTCATCAAATCTTTCAAAATGTTTGTGTAATTTCCTTGTATAATTTCCTTGCATAATTTCCTCATGCACCATCCATCTGGCTCTTGTCAATAACACTAAAACTTGAAAGATTGTCTTTCATTTTTATTTGAGACATTAATCAGAAACACAAATATTTGTCCAAGTACACCAGCCTAATATACCTGTCTTTTATGTTTGATCACATTTTTTGGCTACATCACTAGCTTGGCTGGTAAATTCTGAGCATTCCAGACAGTTTCTAATCGCTGAACCTATAGTAATACAATGCAAAAATTATTTAAATACACTGCATAATCCCTGCTGTAGCCTTCTGTTAAAAAGGGCTTAATAAATGAGAGAGAACTAGATTTAGCATTCTTATATATTAGGATAGTTGATGGCATGAAACAAATAAAATACATCAATAGCAAATGTATTCTCCTCTGTTTCCATTTTAAGCTTCTGTTGATCTAATACACTCTGCTTTTAGGCTGTTATATCTTGGCTCCTCAGATCCATTAAAATCACCTGAAGGGAGATTTTTAGGCACAAAAATTCAAAGGAGTCATACAAATTTACACCAGTTTGGGAACTGGCTAATTAAAGTAAAAAAAATGGGGAATCCTTGTGGCACCTTAGAGACTAACAAATTTATTTGGGCATAAGCTTTTGTGGGCTACAATCCACTTCATCAGATGCATGGAGAGGAAAATACAGTAGAGAGGTATAAATACACAGCATGTGAAAATATGTGAGTTGCCTTACCAGGCACCTATTTAACAACAGCACCGGACAGTGGTGGCACTAACTTCCGGATAGTATTAGGAGAAACTGCACAAGTCACCACACCTCATGAGCATCAGCAAAACAAGTTCCCTTTCAAGACAAAGTTGCCTGCGTGGCTCTGAGATGCAGGTTTATTTTACAGTGTGCTCTGTGGATTACACAAGGCAAGCATACAGATTGCAAGGGAGGCAACAAGATTAAACTAAAAGAACAAACACTGGCTTAAACTCTGCTTCATTTGGTTTGGACTGGTGCAACTGAGAGCTGAAGTGTATAGTGTACAATGTAGGCAATACCAGAACACCCTATTGATTAAGGCTGGAATTCTCAAGGATCCTAAGGGAGCTGAAATTAATGGGGAGTTGGGGGCCTAATTCCCTTTGGCTTGTTCGGAAATCCCAGCCAAGAGCAATAATATTTCTCTGCGGGTTTCCTTTCACTTTGTCACAGGGTGGCTGGCTGCTGTAAATTAAATAGATCCAGCTTCCCTGTGCCAGAACAGATGCTCCCAGGCTGGCTAGTTAAGAGGGCAGCGCAACACTTGGGGCTATAAAGGCTCAGGGAGAATCTAAGAGGAAGAAAGACCTGGTGAGTCGAGGTTGGCGGAGTCAGTCAGGAAAATGCAGGTGAGAACTGCCAAGTGCTTCCTGAAGGGGGCTGAAGGCAGGAGGAGCATCGGAGGGAGGTGCTGGCTGGTTCTAAGCTGGAGAGCCAAAGCTGAGGGATGAAAGCAGGGGAACAGCAGTGGTGCTCACCCATTGATGTCTCCACTCTGCAGAGCTGGACCCAGGGGAACAGTGAGAAGGCTGGGGGAGCAAGCAGGGCTCCCTGGGTGAGGATGCTCTCCCAGCAGAGAGACTGTGGAAGTTTCCAGTGGGAAAAGCAGGGTTGCACTTCAGTGGAAGAGGCTGGGGTAGCTGTCCTGGAAGAGGGACTAAAAAGGACTGACAAGAAGCCTAGGCGTGGTGGAAGATGCCAAAATGTGGTATGTGTTACGCTAAAGGCCAAGAGAATGTGTGATTTTTTTTTTAAGAACTATATGCACTGATTGTGATAAAGGGACTTTGTGGGACTTATGTTTTGGACTATTTGTGTTACATTTTGTAATAAACAGACCCCCAGAGGGGTATTATTCAACCAAGAGAGCCTAGCATGGAGTCCCTGGTTTACCTGAGTGGACAAACTGTGATGGGTACACATGTTGTACCATGGCCTGCCACAAGAGGGCACTCTAGTCAGGACGACTTTATGAAACATCCATATATATTTGGGAACAAATTTTCCCATGCCCTCTACTTTTCCATGCCAACCTTTTGCAAGTGCAACTGATTAAGACCACAGAAATGGGCATGATCCTGTTTTATGCACAGAGATCCGTTTGTCCAAAGTTCACTGTCTGTGGCTACAGAATGGATGTGCTCCTATTTATTACAGGTGCATTCAACTGTTCTCACAAACATGAGCATGTGAAAACAGAGACTGGGGCTGAAAACATAGTAACTGAAGGTCTTTGTTTCCCTCGCTCTTTTCAGGATATCTTCTATCTTCACATATTCATAGCCTAGGAAGTGTGTCAATGTGCCTAGAGACAGGATCTCACGAAACTTACTGCTCCAAACAGGGTTCCTTTTCAGAGTAGAAAATTATTTGATCAGGTGAGAAACACCATTTTCACCATTTACTCTAGCACTCAGTTTTTGGTTTGGGCAAATGGCCAGTCCTCAGGTTAAAGGCATTCCTAGCACAACAGGACATTGCTGAAGATATCTGGCACTCAAGCACAGAAATTGTGAAGAACAGGCTCGAGAAGAAGCCATGAGAGGGCACAGGACACGCTCCAGAGAGGTGCTGAGTGCCTGCCACTCCCACTGACTTTGTCACTTAGGCCTAGAATTTGTTTCATCTGCACAAGCAGCATTTTCAAAGTAATTCTGACGATTTAAGTGCTGACAATGTGCTCGGCCCTGTCTGCAGACAGCACGTAGTACAGATGGGCTTGATGCTGATAGACTAACCATTTCATAATGTTTGAAAGGGCAGCTACCAAGAATCTGTTGGCTTCCTGTTTACGTGTGAATGTGTGACTTTTGTTAGTTTTCTGTTGAACTTTATAGATGTTGCGCTAAATGCTTTTCAGTATGAAGTCACTCAGTGTTTGAATTTGGCACACTGATAGCGCACAAAAGCTATAATCCTGATGCATAACATCCGAGGTCGCATTGATTGCAGAAGCAATGAATTATCTGAATGCACATGATCGCTTGTAAGTCTGACTAGTTGTGCATGCAAAAAGATAATTTGCACGTGCAGTTATCAATTGCATATGCAAAGTAAGCAGCCTATTTGGATGCCGCAGAAGGTAACTAACCTCTTCAAAATCAGTCTCTCGTGACCTCACAGTTTACAAACTCTTGTAATTGTAATTAAGGAAGACCAGATGAGCCTGAGCTGCCATATCCTGCACCTTGTTCAGTCTGAGCCCGATCTGCCATTATTCTGCACCTGTTTAATCAATTACAGCAGTGCAAAAAGAATGCAAATACAAAGTTTTACACCCATTTTGCAGTACTGTAACTAACTGCACAAGGTAATGGAGAATCAGGCCCTCATGTTTGACCTCTGGTTAAATACTATGAAACAGAGTTCTGCACATCAAATCTCACACACCATTAAAGCAGTTCTAATTACACTTCCCCCCCCACCAAAAGGAAGAAAATCCACATTTTAAATTAAATCTCCGAGTAGTTTGCCTAATTAGGTAGTTTGGATGTTCCCTTATCCATAAGTTGTTAGTATTTGCTTATACTTCCACTGATATTAATTACACTTTACATATATTAAGACACAGGTCTTGCAAACTGAGAAGCTTATAACCGAAGATGAGTTCAACAAACATAGGACGCTAAGGGAATGAATATTAAAAAAGGGAAGGCCAGAGGGAGGATGGAGTTCATAGTACCAGATATTAGAACAGCTATGGTAACAAAGGATGTATCATAATTTAGTTCCATGTGGGGGGTTGTTTGTCTGGGAAAAGGTGAGTTTTTAAAAAGGGAATGGAGGGCAAGGGACTTGCGTAACAAAACACAGATCGAGCCACCACCTCTTGAAAAAGTTCTTTCACTGTATTTTGATTTTTGAGTCTTTCTGGCCCTGTCCCACCTGAGCTCCAAAAAGCAAAGACTCAAATGTGATTTGTATCAGTGTGATAGCTCCCTAACCCCCTTCTCAGAACATATGGTCCTGGGAACAAAAATATGCCAGTTATCGGAGAACAACAGCAGCAACAGGAGATGAGTTCTTCAGCCCACTCTTACAGGAGTGGTTCCACTTGGCCAAATTCAGCTCTGATGTAAGTAGAAGTAGCTTCACTGTGGTTACTGGAGCTCTATCTCTTAGCTGCCAAGCAGAAGAGGTCTTTGGCTCTCACAGAAAGGAATTTATTGTTTCATGCTTTGATAAGAAATGCTTATAGAATGTGTGACGTTCCCCTCTGGTGTTGTCTGGACCAGTGATCTGCTAGACCACTCCAATCCTTGACTCTGGGAGCCAGACCTACCCTGCTCTGCTGTGAGAGCCCCCACGCCTGGGCTGTTCACGCACAGCCTCTGGCATATAAGATGCTCCTTGGATTGTGCAGCTGAATGACACTAGCCAATATCTCTGGTTCCAGAAACTGGGCCGGCTCTACGTTTTTTGCCGCCCCCAAGCAGCAAAAAAAAAAAAGAAAAAGAAAAAGCCCTGCCGAATACGCCGCTGCTGGAGAGAACAGGACCATCGGAGGGAGCTGCCGCCGAATTGCCACCCACGGCGAGACCTGAGTCAGAAGAGTTGCCACTGAATTACCGCCGCGGGAAACAACGGAGAGGGGCTGCTACCGAATTGCCAGCAGGGCTGCTGCCGGAGTGCCGCCCCTTCAGCAGTGCCGCCCCAGGCACCAGCCTGCTTAGCTGGTGCCGAGAGCTGGCCCTGCCCAGAAACAACCCTCGGAGCATCCGTCTTGCAGTGTCCAGTTATGCCCACTGGACGCTGCAAGCTTATATAAGTTTGTCCATTTAACAAAGAAATTGATACGTACCAGGCTTGTTCTCCCAAGGAGAGTCTCTGACACGCTGCAAACCAAATACACTGCTTCAGGTAGAATAAACAAACATTTATTAACTATAAAGTCAGATTTAAGTGATTATAAGTCAAAGCATAACAAGTCAGATTTGGTCAAATGAAATAAAAGCAAAACACATTCTAAGCTGATCTTAACACTTTCAGTGTCCTTAAAAACTTAGATGCTTCTCAGGCTGGATCTTCAGCCAGGCTCTCCCCTTTGATCAGCGCTTCAGTTGCTTGGTGATGGTGGTGTCTGTAGATGTAGGTGGAAGAGCGAAAACATGGCACAATAACGCTCCCTTTTATCGTGTCCTTTCTTTCCTATTGGCTTTGCCTACCCGTACCCCTTCAGAGTCAGGTGAGCATTATCACATCGCAGTCCCAGACTGCCCAAAGAAGGGGGTGACTCCCTCGAGGGTCTAACAGATTCTTTTGTTGCTGCCTGAGCCAGTGTCCATTGTTCCTGTGAGGCTGGGCTGTCCCATCCATGCCCTGAACTGCCTCCCTGTTCTTGGAGAGTTCTGTCTGGGCTTGCTTTAAGCCACAAGACACATTTTCAGCCTCGTAACTATATACATGAAATGATAACCTACAACATCACTGTAACAATTACTATAACATCACTATAACAACCATGCTCAGTGCATTATGAGGCTTCTGAAGATACCCAACATGAGAAACTTTGCACTGGATACCATGCAATCATTTTATAAAGATGAACATGGGGGTGTCGGGTGCCCCCCGGAGGCCCAGAGCGTCACAGGCCGTACTCACTTTTTTCTTAAAAAGTGACATATTCGTATGTGTTAGTTTGTAATTAAGCAACTTAACCGCTTGGAAGCAACACATTTCTCTATCTTTGAAGCGCTGGTGATGGCGTGCCCTGAAGGTCCATCCACTCTAAGCTGTTGTCACGTGCAGTAACACTCCTGTTAATTTCAAGATCAGGAATGGAGTAATATTTCAGATTATGAATCTTCGAGGACTTCGGAATAAAGGTCTTCAGTATAACTTCCAAGGTCTTCAAAGCAACTCCCGACTTCTGTTTCTGTTTCACTGGTATAGGTACGAGCTCTCTGGAACACAAACACTGCTTTTAGCTACCAAATGGTAGGTGAAAAATGCTTTTGAGCTCCAGTTCATGACAGTTCAAAGTTCACTATGATTAAAAACACACAATTCAAAAATATATATTTTTGCTTGAGATTTAACCTCTGAAACTGGTGTATCCCAGGAGCAATGCACCCATTAACTCATCCAAGCAGTATGAAATTTTGCAGGCTGCAAAGTATGTCTCAGCAGGGGATAAATTGTGTAAAAGTTTATATCACAATTAACCCCGTTGCTGGTTGTGGCCATTTTGCTGACACATGTCACTTTTGTCACTGGCAATGTGAGATCCATTGACAAAGGTCACAAATCTAGCTTTGTATAATATTGCCTTAACTGGCAGAAGAAAAATGCTAAAGCATGGGCTGTGGGGAAAATGGCACTATCTTACTCCACAGATCTGCCCCAGGTGTATTTGGTGTCCTACCTAATTATTTTTGTTGCAAAATCAGTGCTTGACTACCATTTTTAACTCTGTCCTGTTAGCACTGCAGAGCTAATAAGGCTCCGAGAGGAGCAGTGTGGTGCACTATACCAGCATACAAAAGACTTGGGGTTCTATTCCTGGCTTGGCCACTGGCCTGCCGTAACCTTGGACAAGTCCTGTACAATCCTGGTCTCACTGACTTCATTGGGGATTTTGCCATAACTTCAGTGGGACCAGATTTTCACCCTTTTGTAAAGTGACAATGATACTTTCCCTCCTTGGTAAACTGCATTG
The DNA here is from genome assembly GCF_965152235.1 of Eretmochelys imbricata. Lineage (NCBI taxonomy): Eukaryota > Metazoa > Chordata > Testudines > Cheloniidae > Eretmochelys > Eretmochelys imbricata. The sequence goes on from NC_135578.1 coordinate 14,618,410, forward strand.
AGATCTATGGAGGAAAAGCAGGATGAATAGTGTTAGGAGAGAGTGAGCGGGCTATCCATTATTTAAGAATTCTCTATATAAGAATGGTGGTGCCAAATTCTGACCTCTGAACCCCAAATGGACTTTCACAGGTGTAATTATGGATAGAATGCGGCCTTCTGAACCTTGATACATGAACCAAAAAGAACACAGTTGGACTTTCATGATCCCAAACTAAGTTTATAGGGCTGGCAGAGAGATAAAATATCTGTTTACTTGTAAGTTGAACAAAGTTGCCTTGGAGTCATTGAAACACAATAAATATGGAAACTGTGAATTGCCATTTTTACACAGGCCCCTTTCTGAGTTGAACCACACCCTAATGTTAAATATTTAAGAACTGAGGGGCAACACAATAATTGCACCCATTCTGGCAATCTCAGCAGAGACACCAAAATTGATCTGGCACAGAAGTGGTCCCATCAGAACAAACTAAAGCATGTCAGTGGGGTGGGAGGAAATTTGCTAGCTGCTCAGGTTGTATTGTAGTATATTGCTAAACACCAGCCTTCTGCCTCTAGGGCTCTCAATCTGGTTTCGTTCACCTGCATTAAATGTACTTTAAATAAAAAGACTGCTTCATAAACCCCAATGCTGCTCTCAGTAATGTAAAATGCTCTTTGTCTCATTTCACTTTTTCTAAAGATTGCTTAGCTGCTATGTTAATGTTTGCTATTTCTCTTATTCTAAAATCAGTTTGTCATACCCAGTCATGTTATTTTCCACAGTTGACTTTACTTTAATTAAAAACAAACTGAAGGCTTATACAATAATCTCTTAAGCCTGTTTCCTTGATCAGACTGTGGAATAACAAAGGAAAACTTTTCAGAGGATGGCGGGAAATTAGAAGCAAGTTACTATACAAAATTCTCCATGAAAAGCCAAGGCCAAGTTACATCTTATCTGTAAGGCAATTATATTTTTTCAGGAATAGCAAACATAAGAAGGCAAAAAAACTACTTAATATTAAGTCCAAAGGATCTCTCATCAGTTTTCACAAAGTAAATCAGGTCAGAAGACCGAAGTTACATGGTGTTTGCATCTGTGCCAACACAGGGCTATCTATCTATGGTACTTCCATATCCCACATTAGTGTAATATCTGAGTGCTCACAATCTATAATGTACTTATTCTCACAACATCCTTGAGAGGCCATTGTCCCTATTTTACAGGCGGGGAACTGAAACACAGAGAGACTAAGGGTATGTACATTGCAATCAGGGGCGTGATTGCAGCTGGAGTAGACATATCTGAACTAGGTTTACTCTGGCTAGCTTGGGTACAAACGGCAGTTGCAGCCCAGGCCCAGGACCCTGGGTACCTACTCGGACAGCTAGCTCATGCTGCAGTCCACGCTGCCACTAGTACTAATGGTTCACTGCCATTAGTACCCAAGCTGGCTAGATTAAAGCTATTCAGGCATGTAACGTACTACGCTCATACCTCCGATTGCAATGCCCTGTTTGACTTGCCCAAGAAGTTGGTGGCAGAGCAGGCAATTGAACCTAGAGTTCCCAGCTAGTACCATAACCACTGGATCATCCTTCCTCCCTTGAATGTTACCTGGAATACATTCTTTAGTGCTTTGTCCATTCAGGTTTAAGTTTCCTATGGGATGGACTTTTCCAGCACTTCGCACCATTCCTCCACCACATACATCTTGCTGTCAGCAAATGTTTCCAGATAAATCTGCCTAGGTTTTCCCTTTCTTCATTTCATCAGATTAGTCCTAGTTACATCACTTGTACTATCCTGAACAAATCTGCCACTCGAACTCCACTTCACTGTTCAGGAGACAGCTCCTTTCCCCACTGAAGCTATGGCATCATCTGTAGCAATCTGGGCTCACACTGGAACACAGTAAATGGACTTTGTGGGCACAGCTTCCAAAAGTGAATTCTAAATCGTAAGTGCAAATCCTACAGCTGACTAGGCAAGCTGGCGCTCTGGCCTTCCAATGGGTAGCTTGCTAGGCATCTAAGTGCCTGTTTGCCTGAGCAAATGTATGATTTGGGTGCACATTTACCTTGAAAATCTGGCTATTTCTCTCAAATCCGGAAGGAATGTATATGGCTTCCCCTGTGCTACCCAGAAGGAGACACTGCAGCAGATTTCCATTCTGCAACACAGTGGGCAAGCTACAGGCATGGCAGGACGTTATCATGCCTCACATTAGAAGGTAGTAGCAGGCCACATCCACTGCTCTTCCCTCCCCCCCACCACCCACCCACCCACCCACCCACACAACTGCAGCCAGCCCTAGTCTAGCTACAGATATTTCTTCAAGCAAGCAAAGTCTACTACACAGGCATGGTTCTTTTACCAGGATTTGGCCTTATACTTTTAACTTTGTGGCTTATTTTTAGTGTGTATTTAATACAGTAGAGCTATGTAATACATAGGGCCACCCTTTAGGATTTCACACAAATATACAATGCACAAACAGGGCTCGGTCACAAGTCTTCTCTAAAGTCAACAGATCTTTGCTAATTTAAACCAGTTTTAGAGTCTGGCCACAGTTGCCATAATTGCACACCCAACCTCACCAACTGCAGGTGCAAATGGCTCATTCAGTTTCTAACTCGGCTTTTTGTGCTTGCAGTTAGGATTGTCTGATTATTGCATTAATTGCACACACAAATTATGTGCACACATTTCTGCATGCACTAGTCTGGAAATGTGGCTCACAAGTAATATTTACATGGGAAGTTATGAACAGCAGGAAGGGAGTTCTTAATCAGAGCAATGTTAGTTGCTCTCCAGGAGGACAATACAAAAGAAAGACATACTTAACATATGTCTAGGAAAGAGGCAGCAGCCAAAGACTGTTAATTGTCTCCTCTGTGCAAATAACGTAAATACATTTCTTTTACCTGATAGCTTTTATTTAAAAACAGATTTTTTAAACTGTTTTGGGGTGTTGGAATTGGTGGAAATAGTCTGCTCCATACGTGATACCTGTGGAAACAGTAAAGCAGGTTTATGAAAGAAATCAGTTGGTTTCTTCACTCTACCATGATTAACAATGGTTTGATTCCCAGGGACATACACTCAACTCGCCTGCCCCAACTCCTACTCAGATTGTGACTCCTGACCCAGGGAGGAGAGCTGGGGGGCTACTCACCTGCTAGTAAATGGCTGAGGCCAGAGCAATGAGGGAGGAGACTCCACTCACCCCTAATGACTGGCCAGAGCAGCTGGCCTAGCACGCTGTGGGTAGTGAAGTGCCACGCAGTGGAAAATAATGCAATAACTTACGCTTTCCCCAGGGCAAAGGGGAGGGAATGTGACTCGGTGCCATAATCTGTTCTCTGAGGTGCTGCTGGGATGGTGCCGCTATAATCCATGTGCCTAATAGAGAGAGACCTCTTTAAGAGATCTATAGACAAGGGGGGACAGGGTGGGGGTTTAGGAATAACTAGGTCATTGGTGCTTGGTAAATGCAAAATTAGCAAGCCACACCCAGAAGTTCCTGAAATTGGGTGTAGTTTGGGGTATGCTCAATAGGTTCCTTGTAGCTGGACTCCATTGCAGGTAAGTAGTCAGAGCTTCTGCTTTGCAAAAGCCCATGTGGCCTGTATGCCATGTACCCTTTGGGTGGACTTCACTTACCTTCTCCAGTGCCTCAAAAAAACCATCTCCCCTAGGAAAGCATATGGAGACCTAGAATTCAGTTGCTGAAAATTTTCAGCAAGGCTTGCACAGGGTCAACCTCCCCAAACCAAGTCTAAAAGGAATGAACTTAATTCTCAAGTATTAACTTTATATAATCTTATAATGCTAAAGAAACATAAGAAGAACAATTTCTGCATTATAACAAGGCTACTTTAATCTTCACAGTTATACACAAACATAAATAAAACAAAGTAAGGCTAAACAGGTCTGTCCCCACAGAAACACAGTGAGAAGTAACTCAAAAGCTTAGGTTGAATTTATCAGAGGCTCAGTTACAGTCTTTGATCACCAAAATGAAAATCTACAGTGTCTGCTGAGAAAAAAGCACTATCTTGCTTTCCTAATCAAATACGAGGATCCCACTGCACTATGACTTGCAGAGCCGACCAAAGATTAGATTAAAATCCTGCAACCCCTATGGAACAGTATCAAGATCCTTACACCCAACTTCGATGCTGAGGCTCAATGTTCCACTTTCACCCAGCCTGGTAATCCACCCACTCTGCAATATGGACACAGGCTCACACACTTGAGTGCTGATAGTTCTCCACTACCTTCCCACAATTCCCCTTTTCTGCCCAGGACAGACATGATCCTGTGATCTCCGTGACAAAATTATATTCTTAATATACATGATCTAATTGTCCGTTCCATCACATGCTGATATGATTTAAGTGAAATGACACTGGTTTAAAACCAGTGCAACAATTAGCATAGTCTTTGTTGATTAGATGCTCAGCTAGCATTACATCTGCACCACTTTCAGCTGTGTTGGTTGGGGTCAAGGTGAGAACTGCCTGTTTCTGTTTCACTCTGTTATGTGCTGCTTAAGGAAGAGGCAGTCCTGTACCATTCCCACTAAGCTACTGATAGTTTTATTTTATCACCACTGTCTCAGTTCATCTGGTTGGTTGAACTCTTCCATGACCATCACTTTGCCCTTTTCAAAAGCCTCTTTGGTTCCTGCCAAGCTCTTATTATCCCATTATTCCTTCTGAGCAAATTATCTACAGTAAATTCCTGCTACTAACTTATTCCCTTTCATGTTGCCCACTTGGGCTCTTAATTATACCCCACAGATAGCTCCTCCAAAGTCTTCCATGACTATCATGCGGTATTGTAGTTGGTAGACATGCCCTAGCTAAAATGGCTACTGCCTCAGTAGGTAAATGTTACAACACGTATTTGTGCTTAGCTAATTATTTAGTGATGTGATGATGAAAATTACACATCACAAAAGGGAAGACTGGGAATATTGAAAACACAATGAAGTCTTTTCACAGTTGTACAGGCTATAACTTTATGCCTGAGGCGTGTGGCCAAGGAATCATTGGGAATGTGGGAGAAAGAGGATTTCCTAAGAAAGAGATTTCTAAGGGGACCTAGGCACTTCCTCTTCCTTACCAAGGAGAAAAGATGGAACATTCTGCAACCTATTTTGAACACGGCGTCACAAAATGATTCGGAATGTGCATGTCAACCCCTGAAGTGTGGCTCAGCTGGAGTCACTCGGGGGGGAGGGGGCGGGCAGTTGCAGCTGGGGATCCAGCTAAGGGATGGGACACAGCTGACTGGAGATAGTACTGTTGTACATGCTGCTATCATTTCAGCTCTTGGCAGGTGAGTTACTTGTACCACAAAGGGAATATCGTCACAGCACAGTTAACTCGGGAGATTGGCAGCCGGTCTGAGCACTTATGTTGTCCCAGCCCAGGTGTGAGCAGCCATGCTGCAAAGCCCCCTACCCTAGTTCCTGGGGATGTTTACATTGCAATGAAAGACCCGTGGCATGGCCACAGCTGGCCTGGGTGGGTTGACTTAGGCTGCAGGGCTGTAAAATCTGCAGTGTAGATGTTGGGGCTCAGGCTTAACCCTCCCACCTCATGGGGGGTCTCAGAACCTGGGCTCCAGCCCAAGCTCAAACATGCTATTTTTCAACTGACCTAGACTCTGACACTTGGCGCCATGGGGTTTTTTTATCACAGCGTAGACATACCTCACTGGTGCTGCACTCATGCGTGTGTGTGGCTAGGACTTCAGAGACCTATCCCATGTTCACTGAACTGAAGTAAGCTGACCTGCTCTATAATTCCTCCCCAGTGAATTGTGAGAGAACATGTCTGTCCTGGGCACAAAAGGAGAATTGTGGGAAGGTAGTGGAGGACTATCAGCATTCAAATGAGTGAGCCTGTGTCCATATTGCAGAGTGGGTGGATTACCAGCCTGGGTGAAAGTGGAACTGCAGTTCTAACCCACACCTCTAACCATACCAGCTAGCCCAGGTTTAAGTCCCCATGAAATTTGGATTGGAGGTTTTGTGTGTGGCTAGGAGGGAAATTAGGGCCAACTCCCAAGTTAACTCTGTACTGGGAATATACAATGCAAAAACACCCCCCTGAGCGGTCCAAGTTTCTGCGCTGTAAAGTGGCAGTGTAGACAGTGCTACAGAGCTGGACCCGCGCTCCCAGTGTTGGGAGCTATTCCCCTCGTGGAAGTGGCTTTTTTACAGCACTGGGCTCTTTCCCAGCACTGGAGCTGCTATGGCAGCACTTCAACATCGGCTGTGTAGACATACCCAAAGTGATTCTTTTTACAACCTGTGCTTTTAGTTTGACAAAAGAAACTTTGGGGGAAGGAAGTCAGCTGAAGACTCATCAGGCGAGCAACTAATTTAGGAGCCATTAAAGAAATTAACAGGCAGTTAGTGGATTCAAGGACAGTGCTTGAATTACTGCGAGCATTTTTATTGTGAACCTAATGGTTGCTGCTTGATATATCTCTTAGGGAGAAGAGTTTGTAATTACATTATTGATTCTTTGAATCATCATTGATGAACTGACTTCCTCATTGATTTATGATTCTCTTCCTTGATTTCTGAATACTGCCACTGAAATCCAAACTATTTCTGGCTTTGTTCACACAATGTCTTTGGAAGGTTGGCTACAAGGGCATCCATGGGCTCTAATATTAAAAAGAAGCTGCTATAAAATACTTGCCAAACCAGTCCTAGAGAATATTTAAATGCTAATGGGTATAAGTCCATACTGGCTTGGTTTTCTGGTGGTGCTGAGCACCTTTGCCTCCCAGCGAAGTCAGTGAAAATCAGGCCACATGTACAGGCGCCTAAATATGGATTTCAGGTGCCTGGTTTTCGACCACAAGTTTGAAAATACTGGCCTTTGTCTTTAACCATGAAAGATGGTTTCTCTGAGCAGCTTTTGTTGGGTCTCAAGGTGGCATTCTTCTATGGAGATAAATGGCCACCAGGGTCCATCTTACTGAGGACTGAGCAAAGTAGATAAGGTAGCTTCCCAACAGTCCATCTCACACTGAGACAGTTTCAGTCCCTCTTTCAACACATGGCTTTGGAATTTGAGATTAAATTGTTCATTCTCCTAAACTTCCTTAAATTCACTGAACAACTATTATTATTTAATCAATATTCTTGATATGTATTAATCATGTTTAATACCAAAATAAAAGCCCTTTGAGTACCGAATAATGCATTTAATAATTCCTCATGCAAATGTAATCTAGGCGAATTAGTTATTGCCTAAGCAAAAATACTTACTTTCTGCATATTATAGCAACAAGCAATGCCATGGAACATATGGATACTATAAGCGCAATGAGAACCGTGTAGGTCTTGGAGTCTACAGGAGTCCTTGGCTGGTTTTTTCCTGGATTTAAAAAAAAAAGGATGATTTTTTTCCCTTTGAAGAAAACACATTGGGAAAAATTCTTCCAGTAGATAAGCCCTTGGAACCAAGTTTACTTCATTCAGTGGGTTTACATGGATGTATCTGAGATCACAATTTATATCTCTCCATATAAAATCTTTTATACCTATGACTGGGGAACAATCTGTAGCAAATTAAGCATTAAGAACTTCTTCCACGTGGCTAGGTTTCAATTTATGCATAGAAGAAAGCAAGCAAGCTAAGAACTGGCATGAATCAGGGCCACAATCATTATCAGTGCAGTGCACCCTGCTTTGTTAACATACTGAGTTGTGCAATTCCACACAACAGGCAAATATGTCTGAGGCTGCAATAAAGAGACAGTTTGCTTATAATCGTGGTCACAAAGAACTTGTTTTCCGTTAAACCACCCTTCAGTTATTTATTTTAATCCTTTCAAGCCAGGAGTTGGATTTTCCTGGCTTAATAGCCAGGGCCAATAAAACATGCAGTGAGACCACCAATTTTTCTTTGAAGTCTGTTGTTAATCCTCCCTCAGGAAGAATGTCACTGCTCCAAGTGCCTGGGGGCAGAAACACCTATTGTATTAAGGACAATGTTCCTGTTTGACAAAGGTGTTCCTGATGTCACATTTCACCACTCTGATCTACATAAAGAAAACATTTACATTTGAACATTTAGATTTTAAAGTTTTCCCACTCCCCGTATGCCTATGAAAACGGCACGCAGCCGATATCAAGGTGACAGAATGACTGTCACTGAATAATTGAAAGGATATAAATTGGTCAGCAGCACAATACTCAGGTTTCAAGAAGAAATAATATTCACCTTTGGAACCGATTCTTTTCTGTACAATGAAGGCCTAAGTGTCTAAGCCTGCAGATCTTATGGGAGGAGTCACCCTGTAGTCATTGTAACAGCCGTGTTAGTCTGTATTCGCAAAAAGAAAAGGAGTACTTGTGGCACCTTAGAGACTAACCAATTTATTTGAGCATAAGCTTTCATGAGCTACAGCTCACTTCATCACTTCAGTATGCATCCGATGAAGTGAGCTGTAGCTCACGAAAGCTTATGATCAAATAAATTGGTTAGTCTCTAAGGTGCCACAAGTACTCCTTTCCTGTAGTCATTGGGACTATTTTTGTGGGTATGGAGTGCTCACATGAGAAACGATTGCAGGATTGGGGCCTGTGCCATTGCAGCTTGTCGACCTGGGCAAACGTGCATATTAATTACTGCCATTGATTTAAATAGTTTTTTTTTAAATTTTGGTTACAATTATACTTCCAAGAAAATGAGGTCTAAGGCCAAGCTGTGCTTGGTGCAAGTCTGGGAGGGTGGGGTGGAAAGTGGCACTAAGATGCATTTACATTTTCTTAGTCCTAAAACTGGAGTGAGCTACTCCTGGTTCCCAGCACATAGTAGAGTAGTCCTGAAGCTTCTGTGGGTTTTTTTTTGGCTGCCTTTGATCCTAAAGAGCCATAAGATAAGGCAGGAATCAGGAATACAAATTTCTGTTTGTAAACAAGAAAAACCTAGCAACCTTAACAGACACTGAATTAAGTTTGTTTTGGAGAATTTCCTTGGGTTTTTAGGTTTTAAATGAATAATCCTGGTGAGACATCTGGGTACATTTTTAGTTTTTTCATCAGTTTGAATATGTTTCATGTTTGCAATTAGTGATGCAACATATGAGGTTGCAAGTTCAAGTTCTGCAAAAAACATGTGAAACCAGCTCTCCAGGGACTCACTTGGCACATAAACAGTTCATTGATGTAGGCTAGTTCATGTCTAATAAGTTCTCCACAGACAAGCAGACTAAAATTTACCCAGTTATCCTCTGCAGATCCAACATTTGCCAAAGTTACCAGTGTGCTACCTGAGACAAGGCAGTATTTCCTCATACTTCAAATAAGAAGTAAGGGCCCAGCTAATGGCAGCTGAAAGAACTTAACACAGGGCCTTAACCATGGCAACTCAGATACTGTGCATGTGGAAATTGTAGGCCCAATTTTGACCCTTGCTCCAGTAGGTTCTCAAACTGGGAGGGCGTGGAATGTATTCGGTGGGGGGCGGGGAGAAGTTTTAGGAGAGCAGTGGCTGGGCATCCAGCTCTGAAAGCAGTGCAGAAATAAGGGTGGCATGGTGTAGTATTGTCATCCTTACTTCTGCTTTGCTGCTGGTGGTGGTGCTGCCTTCAGAGCTGGGCACCCCACCAGCAGCCACGGCTCCCCGCTCTGTCCTAAGACCTAGGGTGGCCATATCTGTATTTGTGGGCCAGGAACAGGGTGTGTGTGTGTGGGGGGGTTAAACTACTACAGACACAAAGAATGGGGGGTGCAATCAAATAAGTTTAAGAACCATTGGCTTATAGGACCTATAAATGAGTCACAAAGGGCTGAGCCCCAGAATGGAAACAGATTAGGGCTGATGTAAGCAACCCTATACTGACTTCCTTCATTTTGTGAGCACAGCTTGGTCAGCACCAGAGCATGAATTGTAGTTGCATAGCACTGCTGTGGCCCCATTTCTGAAGGACACTCTGTTATCAGGAGCTGGGTGAAGGTACCCAGTGAATTCATTAGAGCCAAGTAGGCACATTAACACATTAATGTTCATTAGATAATAGGTGTAAAGGCATTGAAGAGTTTGGTAAACAGGAGAGAGCAAAGTGAAGAACATTTTTTTAAAAAAGAAAATCAGGAAGTAAAAAAATATAACTCCAAAGATAAGAGAGCGAGGGGATGGCTGAGAACAAACAGTCGATAATGTGTTATGATATGATAACTGCTACTTCTATGAGAACATGTTCAGCAATCAGGAAATGCAGTATCAAGTGGATCCGATCTAGGCAAATTAATGCTTTCCAAAGATACTAACCTTCACAGACTCCCGTGGGAGTTCAGGTAACTTCTAATAAGGAGTACCTGACCTCACCATTCGCTTTGACTTTTGGCTTTAGCACACCAGCACCCACATCACTGGGCGGGGGGGAGGGGCGGAGGAGGCAGGTATGTGTCATATTTAAAGAATTAAACAGCTAGCAGGACATGCTGATTTCTTCCTGTGTGATGCATGTCAGACCCAGCTGTGCCAGCTCAGGCTAGGATCTTGTCATATTTCACATGGAGAGCAAAACTGCCCCAGGCTAGTAATTATATGGAGACACCTAAGGAAACTGCAGGTTACTACAACAGGTAGATTCAGGAGGTGGCATTCGTTTTTCTGAAATAGTATTGCACCAATCATGTCTATACTTGCCATTTAAAGCAGAAAAAGTCCCTTTTTTGCGCAAAAACCATGGGAGCATCTACACTTGCCAAAGACTTTTTGCAGTAAAAATCAGAAGTTTCACCGCAAAGAGAAAAACATCTCCATGAGAGGCGTGCAGCTCTTACTGGTGATGCTTTTGTGGTGATGTGCAAGTGAAGACACGTTCTTCCTGTTTACACAGCTTTTAGCCTCCACAGGATATCCCACAATGCTAGGTGTCCACTCTGGCAGCAGCTCTGCTGCTGTGATGCCAGGTAAACAGACATCCACCCCTCCCCCTGTAAAGCCCCGGGAACTTTGAAACTCCCCTTCCTGTTTTATTGCAAGCGCTCATTTATCTTCTGGCCAGGTGACAATGGCTGCTCCACTGAGCAAACGATCCCCCGCTTGGAGCAGTGCTGAGCGACTGGAGCTGATCCGTGTTTGGGGAGAGGAGGCTGTGCAGGGACCCAGGGTGCCCCGCGATCACCCCACCCCCACCCTTCCCACAAGACCCATCGTCAAACTGGAGAGCGCTGCACTGTGGGATAGCTGCCCTGATCCGCAATGGAAGTGCTGCAAATGTAAAAACTCTCTGACGCCTTTGGAAGTAAGTGAGTACACAAACCAGCGCTTTTCTTTCTCTGGTTCACTATCACCATTGAGACTGATAGTGCAAAAACTCTGCAAGTGTAGACATAGCCAATGCTCCAACATGGTATCAGTAGGCAGGAAGGAGCACTATACACTCCCCTAGGACCATGATTTCAGAGGTGCCAAGCATGCACAGCCCTCATGGACTTCAAAAAGAGCTGTGGGTGTAGTTCAATGAATCCTTTTCAACCAGCTCTAAAATTTGAACCAGTCAGTTTCACTTTCTGGTTCTCATGTATTAGCAATACAATAGCATTTGTGTTCACGGCACCATGTATATTTTTAGTAAGCTGTTTTTATTGATTCTTTTAATTAAAACCTGAATTTGGGATCTACACTATTTTCAAGTGTTCTTTCAAACAAATTTTTCATTTATCCACAAATATCTTTATGAATGGAACCCATATTCTGGACTATCCAGAGGTAGCAAGGAGTAGCAACAATTAAAGGGTCAATGTACGTCCTCAGATACACTTGCATGGCTTCCACTGAAGTTAATGGTAGCTGTACATGTGCATGATTAAACAGAATTTGGCCTTCAATAACATATGTATTAAAGTAACTGTTAGACAACAAAGACATTTTGATTCTTACCAATATAAAGAGGTTCAGTCCAATCACTCCAAAATCCTTCGGTACACCATGATTGATGATTAGCTCTAATCTGTATGGAGTATCTGCAGGTGTCATCAATCCTTAAACTGAAACTATTTAACTCGGTTTCCAATATCTGTTAAAAACAACATAACTCTGTCATAGATTTCTTAAGACTAATAAGGTCAAGACAGCAACACTTAAATTGCTCCAGTTACTAAACTTCAGAAGTAAATTTACAATATTTGCTTTAGGCATAGATATAAGCATTGTTACAAATTGATTATTGTGTTTGTTCTTCTTTTAAATTAGTTTTAATAGCCTAGAGGTCGATGTCAAAGACATGATTTTCACACAAAACCTCCATATTTGTGGGCACAATTTTGCACCCACAATTAATTACATCCACCATTTTCCCCCTGCAATTCATTCAGGCCAAAATTTTCAAAAGTAGTCACTGGTTTTGGGGGGTCCAGTTTAAGACCCTTACTGTTGGATTTTCAGAGTTGCTGAGCACCTGTACCTTTGACAGAATGGACCTGGATGCGTCAAGATGAACATCCAAAACTGATGTACATTTTAAATTGTTCCATTCGTGTTTTCCAAGCTAAAATGTGGGTATAATTCATTGTAGGCAAAAAAAAAAAAAAGTGCTCCATAAAAGAAAGCTGATTTAAAAATTAGGGGTGAAATCCTAGCCCCATTAAAGTCAGTGGGAGTTTTGCCATTGATTTCAGTGGGACTAAGATTTGACGCTAGATCTGTAGATTTTAGAGGATGGTAGTTGGAGTGCTGGTTACATTCATAATGTGAAACTCAAAAGATATCCATGAACCAGAAGACTTTTTCGCTAGATTACATATAAGACATATTCTAGACATATAAGAAAGACAATTCATAGGTAAGTTCTATATAGAATACCTCATCTTTTAACAAGCAGTTACCTGTTTGTAACCCATCTTCCAGTTGTAGATGTTAAGTTCATATTTAAAACATTCCTTTAGGAAAGAAGAAGCTGGCATTTCCCACTTGACCAGAAGGTTGTTTTGTTTTAAAGACATGGTGACATTTCTAGGCAGATTCACTTTCTCTAGAAAATGAATAAGATACCAATGTATTACCCATAAAGCAATTCTCTTGGCAGGAGGTTGTTCAAAAGTTTGTCTATGGTTTGGATCTGCTTTATTTACAGCCCACGAATTTCACTTTGAGTTTGTTGTATGATAGGAAGGGGTTTAAGAGAACTGAATATATCAGTGGAAAAACAAACACTGAAAAGTTGGTAAAGCCACTGATATATTAACAATTACTGAGTAACTGACCTCCTTTATTAAAATCCTTTACAAGATTTTAAAAAACAACAACTTTCAATTATTTCATGCCTTGTAAGATTCATTATTGACAAAGAGAAGGTAAGGAGATTTTTTTCATGCAAAATAGGTCTTGTTGCTATAACCTTTTCCCCCTTTTCTCCTTAGCCTCCACCAGCTTTTGTCACCATATATCATTTCATGTTGCCTTATTTTAGGGGTTGGATGATGACCCCTAGAATTGTGTATATGGTGCTTCTATATGTCCTGCTGAGTCCATCTGTGTTGTAAGATCTTCCTGTTTTTCAACATCCTTTTGGTAATATGGTGACCGGAATACAATACTTCAGTGTATTCCAGGCACCATGCTGCCATAAAGTTTCTGAAAAATTGCAAGAAGTTCAGAGAAGAGCATTGAAACTGAATATGTGGATACCTCTAAGAAGTAAGTTTAAAAAGTTCAATATGTTTCTCTTAGTTAAGCAACATATGAAAGGAGATGTGATAAGTCTATAAATAAGTGAAGGTTGTACAAATTAAGATAGGAAGGAAATTATATAAGAGAATCCAGGGAGTATAAACTAGAGTAAAGGGATGACATAAAGGAAAAATAACCTATCAGGAAAAGCTTCCTTCCGATGAAATATGTTAAACTGTACATTAAAAACTGCTAAAAGCTGCATTGCTTGGGACATTTAAAGCTAGACTGGATAAAGCAGTAGAAAAATACTGTGGGAAACCATACTTTGGCAGGTTTCAGAGTAGCAGCCGTGTTAGTCTGTATCCGCAAAAAGAACAGGAGTACTTGTGGCACCTTAGAGACTAACAAATTTATTAGAGCATAAGCTTTCGTGGGCTACAGCCCACTTCATCGGATGCATAGAATGGAACATATTGTAAGAAGACATATATACACATACAGAGAAGATGGAAGTTGTCATACAAGCTGTAAGAGGCTAATTAATTAAGATGAGCTATTATCAGCAAGAGAAAAAAACGTTTATAGTGATACTCAAGATGGCCCATTTAGACAGTTAACAAGAAGGTGTGAGGATACTTAACTTAGGGAAATAGATTCAACATGTGTAATGACCTAGCCACTCCCAGTCTCTATTCAAACCCAAGTTAGTGGTATCTAGTTTGCATATTAATTCAAGCTCAGCAGTTTCTTGGTGGAGTCTGTTTTTGAAGCTTTTCTGTTGCAAAATTGCCACCCTTAAATCTTTTACTGAGTGGCCAGAGAGGTTGAAGTGTTCTCCTACCGGTTTTTGAATGTTATGATTCCTGATGTCAGATTTGTGTCCATTTATTCTTTTGCATAGAGACTGTCCGGTTTGGCCGATGTACATGGCAGAGGGGCATTGCTGGCACGTGATGGCATATATCACATTGGTAGATGTGCAGGTGAACGAGCCCCTGATGGCGTGGCTAATGTGATTAGGTCCTATGTTGGTGTCACTTGAATAAATATATGGACAAAGTTGGCATCGGGCTTTGTTGCAAGGATAGGTTCCTGGGGTAGTGTTTTTGTTGTGTGTTGTGTGGTTGCTGGAGAGTATTTGCTTCAGGTTGGGGGGCTGTCTGTAAGCGAGGACTGGTCTGTCTCCCAAGATCTGTGAGAGTGAGGGATCATTTTTCAGGATAGGTTGTAGATCTTTGATGATGCGCTGGAAAGGTTTTAGTTGAGGGCTGAAGGTGACAGCTAGTGGCGTTCTGTTATTTTCTTTGTTGGGCCTGTCCTCTAGTAGGTGACTTCTGGGTACTCTTCTGGCTCTGTCACTCTGTTTTTTCACTTCAGCAGGTGGGTATTGTAGTTTTAAGAATGCTTGATAGAGATCTTGTAGGTGTTTGTATCCATCTGAGGGACTGGAGCAAATGCGGTTGTATCTTAGAACTTGGCTGTAGACAACGGATCCTGTGGTGTGTCCTGGATGGAAGCTGGAGGCATGTAGGTAAGTATAGCGGTCAGTAGGTTTCCAGTATAGGGTGGTGTTTATGTGACCATTGCTTATTAGCACAGTAGTGTCCAGGAAATGGACCGCTTGTGTGGATTGGTCTAGGCTCAGGTTGATGGTGGGATGGAAATTGTTGAAATCGTGGTGGAATTCCTCAAGGGCTTCTTTTCCATGGTCCAGATGATAAAGATGTCATCAATGTAGTGCAAGTAGAGTAGGGGCGTTAGGGGACAAGACCTTTGGCAGACAGATAAATTAGGGGAACTAATAGGTTATTTCTATCTTTTAGTTTTATTGTCCTTAAATTTAAACCTAACTATTAAAATCACACTGTTAAAATCATCATATTTCCCCTAGTTCCACACTAACACCTCCAGTTTCAGAAAATATCCATGTGAACCCTTAAACTAGCCCATATCTTAAACTGGACCATGTATCATTCAAACCACCAATGAACTTCAGCAAATCTTTAAACCAAAATGCAGAGCACGTTTGAGTTTTACATCAGATTTTTTTAAGATTTCACTGCAAACATTTCACCAAGATCTAAGAAGCTATAGATATTTTAATGTGTAAAAAATAAAAATATTTACTCACGAATGGCATTTTGATTAAATATCTGTTCAAAAGGTTTGATTGCAGTGCCATTGCTTGACCCATTAATGTGTATTACGATGACTTCGTCAGTTTCACTAGTCTCTATGTAAGTGCTTGAAAATCGGCAACCAATATTTCTCTCCCATTTGTCTTTACTATATTCTTGGCATTCTTCAGTGTAGTTGTTATACCTAAATTAGATTAGTTTGTAAGACATTATTATCTTAAGGAAACCTACAAGGGTCAAAAATAGAAGCAGGCACTTACCTGTAAAATAGAAAGTATTTGGTATCTTCTGGCGCCGCTTTGCCAGCAAGCCAGGTGCAATGTAGAGATGCAGTATTATTAACGGCAGTGCAAATTACACAGGACAAGTTAGTGACTGATGTCTCAACAGCACCTATAGCACCAGTAATAGACAAAAGGTTGCACTTGTAAGGTAATACGTGCTAAATATTTACTAGCATGTTCTTACTACTCATGATTATAAAATAACTTAAAATACAATTGATTACAGTCTTTGGTTCCTTGTATATGTATATATTCTATCTAATCTGTCTATATATCAAATATTTCTCTGTCTATACATCAAATCTCTCTCATGAGTGGTGAAGCAGTTCATCCCAAACATTACAAATGTTCTTTTTATACCACAGGACATCACCACGTATTCTGTGTATGCCCCTCAATTACGGGAAACAATGTTTAGAAACGTTTTAGAAAGTTTTAAAATATTTTCTCCTAGTCCCATTCACTTGAAGCAATTTCTTTCAACCCCATTCCAGCAAAACCCTTAAGCACATGTTATACTACATTTAATGGTCTATCTGAGGACAGCCCTACTTCATTCGTGATATTACAGAAATTGCAGATCTTGCAGCTTCCACTGCAATTTGTATTTTAATTGGCTTACTTTGCACAGTCCACAATTTTGCATACATTTTGATTATGCAATTAGCACTGCACTAACATTCAATGCTTGTAAAAGGCTAACGTGACTGCACTCAATTTCTACAGCAGTTGTGTTAAGACTTTTAGTCTTCTGAGTTTTATATTGTACCTGTCACTGGTTTAAAATGAATGTAATATAGTTGCAGTAAAAAAGGTTGTTATCAAAACAATGAGCAGGCATAACATAATACGTCAGTGTTGATATCGTTCCAGTAATTTTTTCATAAACAAATAGGTCTACTTTGGCTTTTCCAAATTACTGCTATTAATAAAGGTCCATTATTACTTTTCCACGATTTTCCATGTCTTGTTCGCAACTCAGCCGCAATTATTTAAAGTTCATCCCACAATTCAAGTAGGGCCTTATATACCAACCCAAAGAGTTAAAGCTGTTAACATGACCCTGTAACTTTCCAACATGAAAAAGTTTTAAGCAACCTTTAACATTTGGTAAACAAAGACCTCAGCCTGCTTAGTACCATGGCAAATACATGATTAAAAACACCTTTTAACCTCTTATTAGAGATAGAAAAAAGAAGGGAAAACAGTTAAAGCATTTAAAATGTAAGGTATTAAGCAAGACTTTCATTTTAACAGCATCCCTTGTTCCCTTTTCGTTTACCTATAGAGAGTCTTTAGAAGGAAAACAATCTTTGTTTGACATTCTCTTAAATGGTCTTTTTTGGGGAAAAGAGAAAAAGTTAGTTGAGAAGGGCTGAAGCTGCTGTTGCTGTTCTTTTTAAAGTCTGATCCCATTTCCTAGAAAGCAAAACAAGACATATACACACAAGGGGAGAGACAAGAACAGGAAAGACAGAAAATGCAGCTTTTGGCACTGGTGTTAACTCTCAATTGCAACATTTCTGCTGGAGAAACACAGGCATAGCAGTCTTATCAGCCACTCCAAGAAGTGGCAAACTTGTACCAGTGTTGGACTAATTAGGCATTGCTTTTATCTGCCTCTCTGGGCACAGGCTCACAGACATATTGGAAAAATATGCAGTCTTGACTAGCTAAGCCTGACGTCTATTAAACAGAAGGCAAACGATGAGATAGGATAAGAGATAGGAAAGAGAAGAAATAAGGTGGGACGAACAAAAGATACACAGGCGGGGAAGAAAACAACACAGTCTCAGACTCCAGACGGTTCTGGGGTGTAGCCAGAGCAGTGGGGGTAGTGCTATCATCTGGGTCCCTCCCTTTGGCCAAGTCTGTTCAGAACATCTCTTGGTAGTAGGATGACAAAGACCCACGGTGGATCCCAGAGTTCCAGTAGGCGGGGGAGGGAGGAAAGCCATGGTGGTGAAGTTTGCTTGCTCCTGTTCTCCCATCTTTCAGTCACCGGTTGTTGACAAAGAGCTGCTGCTTGATTTTTTTTTCCTCCTAAAGACTTTTCTTTTAAGGTGCCCAAAAGGGAATGATGGGCAGAATAGCCCATTTCCTCATTATTTTGCTTGCCAATTAGGCCTAATTTCCAAAACACCAATTCTGGTTCACTGAGTTCTGGTCCCTGACTTTACCAGGCATGATCTTAACACAGTGCTTGAGTTATAACAGTAGGCTTTTTAACTAATTCTGTCTCCCTTTTGTACCTTTCCCCATCAACATTTATTGTTATAGGCTACTGTGACATTTTCTGAACTTTCACTCACTTCTTACAATTGAGCTCACAGTTAGGGTAAATTTGTAGGCCCAATTATTACTACACATAATGCATAATTTTAAGCCTCTCAGTAGTCCCATGGACTTGTAAGGGCTTTGAATCAGGACCCAAGAGTATAAGGCTTTCTCAGGCAGTTTGCATGATGTCTGACAAGTATACATACATACATACATATGTAAACAAACCTATCTATCTCTAAATAAACATTTCAAAAATCAAAAGCTTCTTAAAATCACTTCCATTTCCTTCTTTCCCAGAATTGGTTGAACCTGTTTGCATAAAGGAAGTCAGACTAGAACAGATACAACACTGCCCTTCAGGCTTTGTGATGTAATCGGCGCATTTAGACTTGAGCTGTCCTAAACTGTCTCTAGAGCAGAAGTGAACTAAATTATTAAATAAGGGGGGATTAGATGATGTCAGCTACTGTCTTTCAAGAACTCTGTTGTAAGGATTATCAAAGTTGTACAGCTCCAGAACATATTCCAGGCTTGGGGGCTTCCAAGAGTGAGTCTGGCTAGCACAGACATGACAAGAGCTGCAGAGAGATTGAAATCAGATATGGATTGGAAAGGAGATGGAAGAAGCAATGGAGATAACTATGATTCTCTGGGGCCTGTTTGCTTAGCTTTTTTGTAACACAAGGCTCTGATTGCTGATATTGCTGGATACCAGGCCAACAATGAAAACAATGCAGGATAGATGAGGACAATTGGGAACATGAAAAGTCTGTAGGAGACGAGTACTACAGACTTGTCTCATGGAGAATTCAAAATCCTAAAACAGGAGTATGTTTTCTAAAACAAAGGGTGGATGGTTAGATTTGATTTAGAAGAATGCGAGTCCATTTACAGGATCAAATCTTACAACAGCAGTGTAACCTTCTACATGCATCCCTACCATCTAAAGTGCCTCTACCTTGACCCGTAAGGATCGTTTCTAAGGCTGAGAAATAGTGCCCATCTCCGTTCAGTCCTGTCAGCATAGATAGACAATTAGTTAAAACTGTGATGAGGAACCAACTCTACTAGAAACCAAACAGGGTTCCCCAACTTATTTCACGTAGACCCCTGACCAGTTGTTAAGTAGTAGTAATTAAAAGTCAACCAGTAACCTCCAAGTGAAAAAGGTTGTTATTCTGTTACCAGTCCCCTGAGCCAATGAGTCTTCCAGGATAGGCATCTTTCTGTTCTTTTCATTTCAGGATCTTACACATTCTCATGATATCTTTGCCCACGCCCTGCTCTAACAAAACCACTACTCCACCTCCTCTTTATCAATTATATTGGCCAAACCAGGCCTATCTTAACTGATACCCTAAATCTCAGCCATCTTCTGCTCCTTGGGACTGTTGTCCCTCTGAGGGCCTAATTCTGATACCCATACTCAGATCAAATAGCATCTTGCTCCGCAAGTAGTGCCGCTGACAAAATGAAGTCATGGGGTTATAATCAGGAGTAAGATGCTATTCAGTGTGAAAAATGATACCGGAATCTGGACCAAAACTATTGTATAAGAACAATGCCATGTAGAGTAGGAGATGTGTCTTCCTTCTGAAGTTTTTAACCTGTCATCCTTTTCGTGCTTTCTTGTCTACAGACTACAACATAACATAAAATTACATTCGTAACATATCTTACCTGGTGGGGCTTGGAGTTTAGCTGTAACCCAGTTACTTTTTATTTGCGAGTTGGTATAGAGAAGCAATGTCCGAATACGTGCAGAAAAACCATTATGAAGCACAGCCATACGGGTACTGCAAGTTTTCTTTGTATCATACTTGAAAAATAAACAATTTATTAGTATCAAATGCAATGAAACCTGACCTAGGTTCTCACTCAGGGGACCAGCAAAGATAGATCTCCTAACAAAGGTGATCTTTTACTAAAGTTCAAATCATATGGTATTTGAAGGTACTTCAAATGTGTTGCTTAAGATGGGGGATTGCCTACTGGAAATGGGTTAAATGAAGATTTCCAGGTAGAGAATTTTGGTGAAACATGGATCCAAATACTATCTATATACTGGCATCAATCTGCAATAAATGCAGTAACATGAGTGGTGGACTATACCATCCAAGAGCAGTGCTGATTCAACACCTCTCCCGGACAGCCTCCAGTGAGCCAAAAATTAAAAGAAACATACCCTCACTTAGTAGAATTCCTTGGGAACCGTGACAGAAATACTGACACCTGCTATTTCCTGGGGTTAATCTCCCTTGCAACAGAGTTGTTCCCACAGACAGAGAGAGAGATGGATCTGGTCAATGGCTAATATATTTGTTTATGACACAAAACCAAAAGTAAATCTGATGAGCCAATGTATCTGAAAGTCATATCTTAATCAGTAAATCTTGGGTTTGAATTTAATATAGCACATTTAATCCAACATGTATTAGCAATACTTTACACTTACCTCGTCCCTCTCGGGAGTCATAATTTCCACATCATATCTAATAGTGTAGTTCTTTTCTTCTTGATCAGGGTTTGGTTTCCATTGCAAAAGTACTTCTGCTAGAGCAGAGACTGTGAGAGTGAAGTTAACAGGTGGGAGAACCTGAACTGTTGATTAAGGGAAAAAACAAAATAATTAATGATATACTAATGTATAAACTAATAATAGTGAGTAGTTCAGAGCAATAGCTACTTACAAGTAACTATCAATACAGGAAAATGGTTACAGACTTCACTTAAATGTTAGACTTTATTCATTCAATAGCTTCTTATAAAACATGTTTCTTATACTTGGGCAAAAGGCTGAGAGATAGGAGCAAATAGATTATTGAATAAGAATTTAATTGAAACCTAACCAAGATAAAACTATTATGAAAACCAGATTACTTTAAATTCACAAAGTTGAGTAACCTACTATCACAGCTAGTTTGTTTAAAAAAATATAGTTTTGGATCCTTCAGGTTGATTGACATAGATGGATCCCTGACATGGATGGATCCATGGATTTGTGTTGGCCCAGGGCTATCACCCACAGATCAGTTTGCACAATCAGGGCCTTACAAACAAGATGGAATTGAGTTTTGTCCCTGGGAAAAATGTATATTAAAGCATACAGAGAGATTTAATTTAAAACACAAGAATTTATATGTATAGGCTTTCCAGGATTAGATTTTTATTGGTAAATGTCTGTATACACTGCTTTCACTGTACCACACGCACACACAGAAACCGACGAAAAATATTTCCATCGGTAATCAAAATTTACAGATAGGTAAAGTAAGAGAAATGCTGCTTGAGAACTTATTCTTGTTTGGTTTAAGGACATTTACTTTGTGCATTTTGACATGTGATGTTGACAGTTAGTGTTTTAAAGTGTATTAAAGCTTTAACTTTAATAACAACACCTGCTGTCATTAAATAATTGTCTGATACACACACCCATAATTTTGCCCAACTGTGAAAATTAGAATCAATAAAAATTGGAAAAATGCTTGAAATAAAGATTGGTATTAAAAAAACTGAATTCTGCCAAGCCTACATATATGTGTGGAACATATTTATGCTGAACAAGGAAATAAGGCATAAATATTAGCAAAGATAGAAGAAGGATGGGACTGACAATTTAGAAGGACAAGGTGACAGAGACCCCGAGAGAACAAATCATGATGGGAGAAAAATGTAAGCATATAAATGGCAAGAGAACAAAAGCTTCAGGTATCACTAGGAGAAAATTACTTACTTCCTTTAGCTTGCAATGAGTTAGCCTGAAATGCCATCATTGTCCAAAGGAGAACTGGAAAAATGCTCACCAGGATGGCCATATCCTTTTGGTAATAAGTGATAATGGTTAGTTATAATACAAGATGTAGCCCCTTACCTATAAATTAACACACACAAAGTTTGTAGCGTAATATCTGAGGTGGCTACATGCAAATAAACAAAATTAAGGAAATTAAGTTGTCACCTTATAGTGCCTATCCTCCACTCCTTCCCCCGCAGGCAGGGCCATTCCTACCCATACACAAAATATGCAACTGCGTGCTGCTCCAGCCCCTGCTCCGCCTCTTCCCCATGCACCCCCCGCTCTGCCCCAGCCCCGCCCCTACTCCACCCCTTCCCCAAAGCCCCCGCCCTGCTCCACGCCCGTCCTGCCGCTTCCCGCCCCCTGCTCTTCCCCAGCCCCACCCCCACGCCACCCCTTCCCCTGAGGACTGCAGCAGGGGTCAGGCACACCGTGCATTCACTGTGTGGCAGGAAGTTTAGCGACCCAGCCCCAAACCGCTCCATTCCGCTGGCTCGTGCTGGGGGATGGTTCCCCTTTGCCCCCCAAGCCTGTTCCTGCCCCCCATGGAGGCCTGAGGCCCCTCCCCACCCCCCGCAGGGGGCTGAGTAGGGCACCAAAATGGCAAGGGATGGCCCTGCCTGCAGGTACACATCTTGCCATTACTAAATTTCTGTCCCCCTTCCCTGTGCAGCAGCTGCCGGCGTCAGTGTGCTGCGAGCTGCACCCCACAGGGAGAGGCAGGGGCAAAATCTGGAAGGTTAGGGAGGGGCTGCTGCTTTCCGAAGTGGGAGACTGAGGGTAAAGGTTGTCTATGCACACACCACAACCTTCATTCTACCCTCCTTCCCTTCCACGTACACTATTTTACTAACTTACCCCATCAACACTGTTATTGTTAGATGTGCCTGAACCGTTACTTCCACGTTCTTGCGGTTTCTAATAAAACAAGCTAGCAGGCTAGCCCTAAAGGTTACGTTCTCCAAGGACCTACATGCCTGTGTTTATTACTGGGTGTAAGAGAAGCCATTTTTGTTTGTATGAGACTGAAAGAGTGATTACTTTTAATGTTTAGTAAACAGCATGGTGTGCTGAGGTTAAACTCGGTTTTTGTGTGTGAAGTACAGAAAACCTGTTCGACTGATCATTCACACATAACCCAGTAAACAACAAGGCAGTACTGACCAGCAGGTTCCCAAACTTTCATATGATGGACTGCATCTTAAGAGAGAGACAGTCTCACTAAGAACATCCTCTGGCATGGCTGCATTCCCTCCCAGTCCGACTCACATAACTTGTCTATGGCAACTACAGCAATTCCTTACATGGAAAAATAACACTGTGAAAGTATTTAGTGTATTTTAGCTTCTGTAAAGTGATTTAGCAGCTGGAAGTGAAAAGAGCTAGCATCCTGCGACCTATCAGTTTTCCATGACCCATCAGCAAGTACTCTGCAGATCCCCAGTGATCCAGCAAGTGCACGTTTGGAAACTTCTGCTGCAGAGTAGCTATTTTTAATTTTGAGTTCATGAAAACAAGGTGTTGTGTAGCATCCAAGTCCCATTCCATTCTCTATGTTTATATCCTGTGGGGAGTTAGTTATTCGCTGGTCAGAAAAGTGAATGAGTCTGGTTGGATCTGTGGCTTTTCTAACTGATCAGTCTCAGGGGAGCCAAGCTTGGCCTCCATCTGCTACTATGGAGTTGGAAGCAGATTTGGCCTGATACTTGATGCCCTTCTGAGATCCATGGGAATTTCAAAGAATCATGCCATGGCCATCCACATGCCTGCACAATATCTCCAAGACCACTTGCCCTCAATGGCAGTATAGCTCCTGAAAAGCCATGTGTCTATGGATTTCACCATTGGCTGTAATTAGTGTGGTGGCTGTAAGTCAACCTAACATAGGTTGACTTAGGGCTGTAGTGTAGACATGCCCTAAAATGGGCTATTTAATTGTTGCCTAATCTGTATGTAAAGACACAGAAATCATACCAATAAAAAAGTCTTTATGTAAGAAAAGACCCAGTGGGTCTTGCAAAAATACGAAATATAGCATTTCTTTAAAATTCCATTTGCAAGCCTCATACAGATTTTCAGTTTTTCTTCTTCCATAAACATTACTAAAGATACAAAAATCTACAGACAATGGCTAGATCATATTTCTGCTAAAACGCATTCAAATTACTGAAAAATCACATACAAATCCTAACAGGGACGTCTGAGCCTCCCAGAGGCAATGCAACAGTACTTACCGTTTAGTTTTGGTATTATTGAAGCCGATGTAATCAGAGTATTGAACTGGATTTCACTTATGATTAAACTTTTTAGCTATGGGAGGTGCTTTATTATTGCTTCATAGCTGCAGCAGTACCCTTATGTAATGTTTTAAAGAGAGCTTTATATTTCTCTGAGTAAATGGGGAGCACAACGCTGGCAATCAAATTTTTCAACCGTAGGTGCCTAAAGGTTAGGCACCTGAGTTCATCTCTAGATTTCTAAAATGCACAGCTTGTCAGATGTGCTAAAGACCCACCTCTTGTACTGACTTCAGTAATTTCAGAACATTGACTTGGACGGAGGCTGCTGGTACTTAGCATGCCTGCAAATCAAGCCATATATTTAGTAGCTGAAAGATGGATTTGGGTGCCTAACACCCAAGTTTGTAAATTTTTACCTTGGAGTCAAGAGATCTGGTTTCTAATTCTTCTTCCACCACATACTTTTCCTGGGACCTTGGAAGGACACTAGGCCCTGGTCTACAATACAGAATTACTTCAGTATAAGTATATCACTCAGGAGTATGCATAATCCAGCACTATGTCGGCAGGAGAGCTTCTCCCAATGACATAACTACCGTCTCTCCCAGAGGTGGATTAACTAAGCCAATGGGAGTTTTCTCCCATCGGCTTAGAGTGTTTTCATTAAAGAGCTACAGCAGTGCAGTTGCATTGGTGCAGCTGTGCCAAGCAGCGTTTTAAGTGTAGACCTGTCCTAAGATTCCTGGACCCTCAATTTCCCATTTGAAAAATGGGAGAAAAATATTATACTAATGCAGATCAGTTTACCTTGACTGAATCTTATGTTGTTTTATCCTTGAATCCTTGTGATTTTAGCTCCAAATCTTTTCCTTCCTCATTTCTTTTTATTTTATACTTCATTTTTCCATCACCCCAGTAGAGAAAAATTAACTCTTTAAAGAGGCATTTCCATACTCACGTGATACTACAAACTTTTCAGATATATTTATCATTGTTCTTCATCATTTACTGGTGGGTGTGTATGTGAAATTACTGAAAATGTAATCAAACGAAAATGTATGCAGTGTAGTTGTAGCCATGTTGGACCCAGGATATTTCAGAGACAGGGTGAGCAAGGTAAAATCTTCTATTGGTGTTAACGGGCCACTCTGCCTTGAATGGTCCCTTATACTATGTGCTAACTATTTATGCTATGTTTCAGAGTAGCAGCCGTGTTAGTCTGTGTTCGCAAAAAGAAAAGGAGTACTTGTGGCACTTTAGAGACTAAGATGCCACAAGTACTCCTTTTCTATTTATGCTAAGCATTCCATTCCATGTTGCATTTTGCTATGACATCGGAAGTACCTTTCCCAGACCTGAAGAAGAGCTCTGTGTGCCTCCAAAGCTTTTCTCGCTCACCAGCAGAAGTTGGTCCAATAAAAGATACTACCTCACCCACCTTGTCTCTCTGATCAAACAAAAGTGTCATTTTAAATAATTAGACAAGGTGATTAGATATCCACAATAGCATTAACAGCCTATTCACTAATACGCATAAGTATTCACACTGAAATAAGAGGCAAGCAAATTTTGATTACGAATGGTATAAAATAAATACTGTAGAAAATGATAAATAATATCTTCCGTCTTAAAAGACAGCAAAAAGCCACAGTTGCAGAAAACATCTGCTAGAAGTTAAGGTTTTTCTTACGTATTAGCACAGCTGCAGTCTAGTCCACTGTCAAGAGTTTACTGACTGGGAGCAGGTTCCAGACTCTCATTTCCCAGTGCACGAAAGACAAGGCAATCTGTAAAAGGGATACCCATTCACTGCTCCAAAAAATGTTCCTTGAGGTTTGCAGCAGAATCCTAAGGGTTCATTTCAGATTCTTAGCTCTGTTTCTGAAAACTGGCCTCTGGGCAGCTCTCTCCGTGTTTCTTTTATAACTCTGCTCTGTGTTTAAATGCAACTCTGAGACGTACGTTAGAAATGATGACGGATGATTAATTAGGAGACTGCAGAAAAAAAGGGAACTGTGCATGTAACCACAGAATGAAGAGCTTTCTTAAGCAATGAAATGGCTTTACTTCTACCTGTGTTGGCTTAATTATATACCATAATATGGTGGGACTATAAATAATTTGGCATATAGCAATATGATACAACACACCACAATGATTTTTGTCTTTCATACAAACTGCATCCCGAAATGCTCTGCGGGATTAAAGAATTCTGGCACAAAGTTACAATTAAAAGTGATAGCAGAGGAAATGAGAAATTAAGAAGCAAAGGAAAAAAAATGTAAAGAACTGATTTATAGGGAAGGCAACTCTGTCATTATCAATGGAAAGTTTCTGTAAAGGAGTAAAAAGGAGGCTAGTTTTAGGCCTGGTCTACGCTTAAAACTTATACTGGAATAGCTATGTTGACAAACCCACCCAGTATAGATGCAGCTACACCAACAGAAGAGTCCTTCTGTTGCCAAACCTAATATTATTTGAGCAGGTGGTGTTCCTGCACTGGCAGAAAAAATTTCTTCATAGCTATGCCACATCAGCCTGGTCTACACTTAAAAGTTAGGTTGGTATAACTACGGCACTCAGGGGTGTGACAAATGCATGCCCCTGAAAGCTGTAGCCTGTAGTTATGCTGACCTATCCCAGGTGTAAATGTGGATTGGATAGGTCGATGACAGAATCCTTCCATCAGCCCAGGGACAGATTCTTAGTCTTCTTACCATCTTAGACAAGTCTGACTGAAGGCCATTATATATATCAGATTTTTTGGAAGAGTTCATTTATACTTGCAGGCATTCACTCTTGCAATGTCTGTTAAGTGTTCAATGCCAGGAAAATCTTTCCACAGCAAAATGCTACTGTGTCAGCTGGCTTTGCGTAAAATGTGAGACAAAAGAGTCCATTTATGTGTAACAGTGCCTCCCATTTGCAATGACCATTTCAACACCCTTGCTGCTGAGACTGAGCTTTACTCACAAAGGAAGCCAGGCAGCCATCTCCCAATGACTTTCAATGAAATTTGGATGTGTAACTCCTTCCGGCTCCTTTGAAAACCTGCCTGCCTTCATGTTCTAATGAGCCAAATTTGTCCCTTTACCTCAGTCAGGAGTGTCCTTCTAACTTTCTAAGAGGAAATGTAGCCATTTTTGAATCATTTCCTCTCGGTAAAGGTACACCAGATACCCAAACTATTATGCAATGTCACAGATCATTGTTGAACAGCTCTCAAGTTTAACACCAGAAGTGGCTCCAGTTCGTTACTTGAAGTGATCTCTGTAGTTGATGTATGAGTTATAGACCCATTAAGATCTATATAGACCCCACAAGGCTCTGTGTGGGTGGACACATTTTGCAGAATTGGGGCCTATGTTTGTAAAATATTTCGGAATAGTAAGCATTAGTTACATTTCAGATAGAGTTCTTTTAATATTAAAGCGGCCTGAAGATTAGTATGAACTTGTATTTAATGAGGGAATTTTTCTGAACACAATTATAAATGTATTCTTTTGTAACCTTAAGAGGGAGGTCACATGCTACCTTTGCCAGAAATCAGAACATTTGCATTATGATGGGTTCAGTGAATAAGAAACAAGCAGGGCCAGGGTAGGTACTAAGCAAACTCCTGCGGTACTTTTCTTTGTGATTGTCTTAAATGCACCAGAGGATGGACCAACACCAGCATCTTCCCAAGCTGATTATGGCTTAACAACAAAATTTTTCAATGGACCCAAACAAGGTCCCACTACACCAGTATATTCCATCTAAAGCCTTAATGAAAGGTTTAAGTGAGGCATAGTGCCCTCTGCACTGGAAAACGTAGGACCATCAGGTTTGCAATACTAGGACCAGTATCCTAACTACTGTCATTATTTCACAGGAAAGCAGAATGTCCATCACCTAATGCACCTCAGAAATTGTGAAATGCTTTTCATGGGGAAGAGATCCTTCTGACCCTGGGGCTAACATTTAATACCCGGAGTATCAAATTCAATGGGCTCTAGCATTGCCTTTGTAGCTATAATTTTGTTTTTCTGGTCACAGAATTATCCAAGCCATTATTAAAGCCAGCTACAGCATATAATGTTCTGACCTCCTGTATTAGTGAATTCAACTCACTGACTAAACACACTGTGAAGAATTATTTTGCTTTATATTAAAAATACCAGCCATTAATTTCAAGTGACCCCTTGCTCTTGAGATCAAAGGTAAGGAGTACACTGGAAGGCTACTTAGCTAACAACAGGAAATGAATCCATGAATTTGTGGACTCTGAATTGACAGGGCCAGATGCCTTATGTTCTTTTATAAGGGACCACATAAAAAAAACCAGGACTGATATTTAATTTTAAATACCTCAACTAAGTGCGTATATATCTTTCACAGTATTTCTAATGTACCCGTCCCCACAGTCTAGGCTATGATATGACACTCAAAGCTGTTACAGTGTTTACATTTTCAAAGTTTTGTTCAAATAGTAATTAATCATCAAAACTATATCATTTGGTAGGTAATATGCAAATGAAGAAACTGAGGCAGCAAGGTTAGGTGACTTGCCCAAGGCAAACAATGAGTTACAAACAGAGCTGAGATTAGAACTCAAGAAGCTCCTGGCTTCCCATCCTGTGTTCAGAGTACTAGCTCATTATGTTTTGTAGTTTACTGTTCTATCGCTTTTCAGTCTCTTTCTATACACATATCCTCATAAAAGACTTCTAACCATCTTTACTGTCCTTCACTGAACCTTTTGAATCTCAGCTATATCTTCAAATTGAGATACCAAAACTGAAAACAACATTCCAAATGGGAATGTGCTACTTTATTCTTTGTATTTGTGATGTATTGAAAGCTGTATTAAAATAAGATGCTATCATTGTAATTTGTAAAGGGTTTACTGGTCCCGCTTGCAGGTTTGAGGGCTCTATAGGGAAGCATGTAATCCGGGTCTTTCTCAGAAGACAGTCTGCAGAAAGCCAGCTTTAAGTGAGTTGTGTCTCTCTGTTTTAGGGAGTCACCCGCTTTGTGTCTCTCTGTTTTTAAGGTTTTGTGTGTATTGTTCTGAATTCTAAGAAATAAAGTAGTGTTACACGGCAACTGTCCAGCAATAGTATTTTATGTTTTTATTATAACTTCTATATGTCATATAAAAAATATGTTCAGTACCTATAGGCTCCAAATGAGACTGAAGTTCCATTTTGCTACGCACATATAGTAAGAGATAGTCCCTGTCCCAAAGAGCTTACAATTAACAGTTAAACTATGTTCTGCATTATTTCTATCCATAATGCATCCAGGCATGCTGCACACAGGACCTCTGTTCTGCTTGGGCTCTCTATACTGAAATGTAAGGACTAAAGACATCGGAAATTTGATCCAACTGCATACATCTCTACATCCAGGCAGGGCTCCACCAAAGGTAAGCAGCTGCAACCAGGCCAATCTAGCTGGAATTCTAGTCCTAAGACTTTACCACAGAATACTCGTCATGTTTACAGCTCATCAGCAGCGTGGCCAGCTCTGGTGATATTGTTGTGAGACTTGCAGTACTTTTTCTTAAAGTTCAGGCTGCTGGAATCAGGGGATTGTATGTGAATCTCAGCTTTGATTTTTTTTTTAATGTAAATTTCTAGCCCTTATAGTTGCATAGTAAAGCACCCTAAAGGCTCAGAAAGTCCAAGGCAAATAAACACATTTTTTTTTAATCTCATTATTTCTAAACCAGCTAGTCATGAGTTTGCGGGACCTGAGTCATGATCTTTGAACTCTAGGGGTGGGCAACAGTGCATCTGTATGAATTAAAAGACAGTATGGAGTCCCTCATGGGAAGTTTTTAAGAACGGGTTGGATAAGCATCTGTCAGAGCCAGGGATGGCCCAGGACGATGAGGCAGGATGATGGACTAGACCTCGTGAAGTCCCCTCCAGCCACTACATTTCTCTGTTTGGCAACATACTGTAGTAAAATGAGGCTCTGAAACATAAACCCTTGTATCAGAGGCCCAGTATGAGGCCTAAGGCCTGAACTAAAGTAATGATCAAGACTTTGTTAACATAAAGCAAAGCTAAACTGTGAGCCAGAGGCAGACCCTGCTCACAGACGCTGGCAAGAAAAGGGCTGATGTTGCAAACATACACATACCTAAAAGGTACCAGAATACTTAGATACTTGCACATTCCACACAGATAACAAGGAACAGTCTGACCCATCCTAAAGATGGGCAAAAGGGTAATATGATGGATAGAGTTGTTTTGTTCGAACCAACATGTACAAGGTGAGAGGCAGCACCCTACTATTACATTGTAAACAAACTTAGTTAAATTTTGTATTAAGTTTGGGTTATTGAAAACAAACAAAAAACTTTACTATGTTAACTAACAAAAGTTGTTTAAGTTGCATCCCACAGACCAAAGAAACCAGAAAATATCACACCCTGAAGACACCAGAAAATATCAGTATACAGTGAAGAAACTACCAAGCATCAAGAAAAGAAAAATGAAGTGCTTTATAAATAAGAGACTGGTCAAATACACCTCTATCTACCATATATGGACAATTAAGTTAACTATCAGCTAAAAAGCACTAGCTGGACCAGGATAAACTGTCATTTAATTTCAACTTGGTTCTTGTGTAAAAACAGCTGTATTATTGCTGTACTACCGTATTATCGTTGTACTGTGGTATTATTTCTGTATTGCATTATTGCTGTACAGCGTTTACAAGGCGCATAACCTTGCTAAACCGCTTAACCAACACACAGGTAAAAATCATCAAATGAATGGCAGCAAACAACATGAAGGCAAGGAAAAACAAATTGGTAAAGAAATTAAGTTGCACAGTAACTACAAATTGGGTAAACAAATTCCCTGTTAGTACCAGTCATAATGTGGGTTACTGACACTGCATCCTAACTAACATGTTATTCGAAACAATCTTATTCAGTGTCTGGATATCAATACTACATCCTGACACAGCAATATTTGATAAATTGGTTACTGTCCATTCAGTAGGTTATCTGGAAGACAACATCCACAAGAAACAAGTGGATCTAGGTCAAGTACTGGTGTATCACAGAGCAGTTCAACCAATGGAACAGAGAAGTTAGCCACTTCAGTTTCCTGCCCAGTGAAGCTTACCAAAGGGTGACAGCCCGTAGTAAGGGTAATCTATAACAAGGATGGACAGTACTGTGTACGGGTTTCAGAGTAGCAGCTGTGTTAGTCTGTAGCCGCAAAAAGAAAAGGAGGACTTGGGGCACCTTAGAGACTAACCAATTTATTTGAGCATGAGCTTTCGTGAGCTACAGTTACTACTACTGTGTAGTAACTAATTACAATATATTTATATAGAAAGGCCTCAGTGGTAGCGTCACTACTCCAAATTTCTGTTTTACTTCTCCTATACAAAGCACTGTGGGACACATCACAATCCCTATCCCAGTATTTCCAAACACTCAGCCGACTCCTAATAATGATACAAATGGTAACTGTAATTGCCCTAATAAAAGTGGGTTGCTACCTGCAGTACCACAGGGGCCAAATTATAACACCAGATTGGAAAAGAATTGTTATGCTTGGATATAAAGTGCTGGTATATGTACATATACATACATATATGCCCGTATACACTACAAATATATACACCATATCCATATTATTCACATATATTAATTATTTGGGAGTGCCTCTAATGCTCAATCATAATACTACATTCCTCAGTCATGGTCCCGGGCCTAACATTCCCAGGCATTGTCAGGGAGCACATATGTACTAGCAGAACTATAGACATCTGATCCAGGGAGCTAGAGACTGTGTTTCGTTTGGCAGTAAACCTGGCTGGGTGCCTTCGTACCTTATCTGAGTCTGTGGTCATTGGGTGGTTCTTCTCGAGATCCGTTGTGCCAGCTGATCTGCAAAGAGCTGGGACAACACACAGGGAGAACACACATGCACGCAGCCGACTGTTATCAACATTGGATAGAGCAGAGCACCACACTGGTGATGTCTGACAACACATACCTATTACCATACACTGTATGTTTCTTCTGCCCACCTTACCCAAGAGTGTATGGAGGTTCTCATGCTACTCTGCGGGCTGGCTTCTGATTTTCTAGTGCAACGGATGAATGCCCCAATTAAAAAAAGCGAAATCAGTGAATATCTAAAGAGAAAGCCACAAGCCCCCCCCCCCCCCCCCGGTTTTGGACAGCTACATAAAACTCAAACACTGCTGAAAATAACCCCACCCCCAAATGAGATTAAGAAATGCCAAAAAACAGAAGCACTGTCTGTGGGTTAGTGACAGGATCAGTCAAGGTGCCCTACACAGGTGAATAGGGCAAGTGACCAGCTGTGGGGTCCCTCAGACTCGCCCGGGGGCACTTTTGCGTGGGGATTTATTTCACCCACAGCTGGGATGCTCACAGGAGCGGGAAGCTCATCGTGACCTCCCCCAGCCTGGCCCACGGGACGCTGAGGCGATCGGGGGCAGACGACAGCGTGGAGCTGGTGCAGGTTGAAAGCTCGGTGCTGGCTGTGGAGGGGCTGGGGGGTGAGATGGTCTAAGTGCACTAGGACACTGGGATGCAGAGCCCACAGTCCCGCGGCCTTCGCCTTTAGGGGGCGCTGGAGTCCCCAAGCCCGCACCTCCCCCAGGGGCCGGCAGGGGGCGCAGAGCCCAGCAGCCCGCACCTCCCCCAGGGGCCGGCAGGGGGCGCAGAGCCCAGCAGCCCGCACCTCCCCCAGGGGCCGGCAGGGGGCGCAGAGCCCAGCAGCCCGCACCTCCCCCAGGGGCCGGCAGGGGGCGCTGGGCCTGTCATCCTCCCGCCCCGCGACTGGCTCCTCCCCGCTCACGCGCCCTTCCCGGAAGAGGCGGCCTCGGCGGGCGAGCTCGGTACGGAGGCCGCAGGCTGGGTAAGGCCGCCGCTTCCCCCTCCCCCCCCGCCCCCCGCCCCCGCCCCCGCCCCCGCGCGGTCTAAGCGCCCGGCGTGCTGGGGCCGCTCCCTTCAGGCCGGACCCCGCGGCGCCTGCCCCGGGCCCAGCGACGCCCCCACCTTGCGGCGGGCACCGGGCAGGGGAGGGGCGACGGGTCCCGGGGGCAGCGGCTGCCCGGGCTCCTGCCGAGCCTCGGCCTGAGGGGGCAGATCCCGGCGCCGTTTGCACGGGGCCGAGCCTTTCGCTCGGGGCTGCCCCGCTGCGATGCCGGCCCCGCGCGGGGGTGGCAGACCCGACCTGGGGCCGCCGGCCCCCTCGGAGTCCTGCCTGGGGCGGGCCGGGGGGTCCGGAACCCCGGACTCAGGGGGTCTTGGGGTGCAAGGAGAGCTTCCCCCCCCCCCCCCCCGCACTGCGCGCCGGGCCGGGGTCCGGACTCGGAGTAGCTCTGTGTGTGTGTGGACGCTCTAGTTCTGGAATCAACCTGTCGGAGCCCGTTGAGCGAACCCGGAGCAAGGCACCGTTCGTCTGGCCTGAGCGCCATTTAGTTCCCCGTTTGTAAAACAAAGGGGGTGATGCTTCCTTATCTCCCCCTGAGCAGACCTGCCTTGAAGTTCTGGAGGCGCTGGGGTGCTGTGGCGATTGAGGGGCGTGTTCACGTCAAGATCAGTTGTTTGACCCTTCCCACCTTGTGGAGAAGCTGCAGAGAAGGGGAACTTGGCTTTTCCCCCCTCAGCGTTGGGCTCCGTCCCAACTTATACTGGGTCCGTTTCTTCTCCTTAGATGTGGTGCCAGCTGTTCCTGCCGCGCTGCAGGGCGGGTCTCCACCTCTTCCCCCTCGCCCAGAGAGGGGTCCGGGTCCAGGGACGGCACTTGGTCACCATGAAGCTGGAGTCTCCGGAATTCCAGTCTCTCTTCACCCCAGGGCTGAAGAGTGTGGCAGGTGAGAGATGCTTACACTTCCAAAAAGAAGAGGACTTGTGGCACCGTAGAGACTAACAAATTTATTTGAGCATAAGCTTTTGTGAGCTACATCCGATGAAGTGAGCTGTAGCTCACGAAAGCTTATGCTCAAATAGATTTGTTAGTCTGTAAGGTGCCACAAGTCCTCCTTTTCTTTTTGCGAATACAGACTAACACGGCTGCTACTCTGAAACCAGCTTATACTTCCGTCCTCAGAGGTGACTTCTGGTCAAGCAAACCTCTGGCAGTGGAGTTCAGAAAAGTGACCAGATTATTGTAGCTCAGTAGCTCAGACCACTGTTAGCACTGAATGGAATTTGAAGGGGTCCAGGCTGCCACTCAATTGATGAAGCTAATAGAGGGAAGCTTACTTTAACCTTGTGTTGGCACAGCATGCATTGATTAATGGTTAGAGAATATGTATTGGAACAAATTTGAGTGTGGACGCAAGTGCATTTCTCACCAATGAAAGGCTATCTCCATCAGATGTACACATGGCCTTTATCTAGGCCTGTATGTAGGAGGGGCTAGGTAGTGGTGCATGCTAGAACATGTATGCTTCTGTTTACCTGTAAAATTCAGTTCTTCCTGCAAACATGACTTTGTGTAAATGGTTCCATATTCATTGACTCTTACTCCACTTATGAGCTGAGAAAATGAAATGTGCAACCGTATCGTCCAATGTGCAGATATTGTTCTCTGAGTCAAGTTGTCTTGCAGAAGCACAAGAGCGTGAGTACCAACCTCAGGGCACACTGTCAAAATGCAGGGCACAAGCCCCAAATTGATTGTGAGTTCTATTCTTAGATTTATCAAGACATGAGAAGTAATTCTTCCACTCTCTTCAACGCTGTTGAAGCCTTAACTGGAGTATTGCGTCCAGTTCTGGGCACCACACTTGGAAGTTGGGAAAAGGAGTGGACATATTGGGGAGAGTCTAGAAGAGAGCAACTAAAATGATTAAAGGTCTAGAAAACATGACCTGTAAGGAAAGATAGAAAAACTTGGGTTTGTTTAGTCTGGAGAAGAGAAGACTGAGGGGGGATGTACCAGTCTTCAAGTGCGTAAAAGGTTGTTATAAAGAGGAGAGTGATAAATGGGCTTAAATTGTAGCAAGGGAGATTGAGTTAGACATTAGAAAAAACTTGCTAATTGTCAGGGTAGTTAAGCACTGGAACAAATTATCTAGGGAGGTTGCAGGATCTCTGTCATGGGAGGTTTTTAAGAACAAGTTAAACAAATGCCTGTCAGGAATGATCTAGATAATACTTAGTCCTGCCTCAGTGCAGGGGACTGGACTAGATGATCCCTTGAGCTTCCTTCCAGTCCTGTGTTTCTATGATTCACATTTCAGATATGCCCAGTTTGCAAGTAAAAAAAAAATATATATTTTTTTTCACGTGTCGTCTGCACAAACCCTGGGTGCTCTTGCAGTCAAGCTGGATTCTTTTATTTTGCTCATAGGTATCTGCCAAATTGCACCTTGGCAACCCCTCTGTCTTCAGATTATAGGTAACACCTGTGCAAAGTTACCTAAGGCTGATAAGTGTCACTGATTGCAAAATCTGAAGTTTATGGGGCTGCAGGCAGGAAGTTACATTTCACTTGGAGAACCTCTGTTACTAGTGGTGATTTATGAAATGGAGAGAAGTAGGAGTCCAGGGTGAGTTTGTGGGTGATGGTATTTAGAAAACAAATCTTTTCACTTCCAAAGTGAGCAAATTTGAAATGCAAATCAGTGAGACCGTGTATATGGAGTCCCACTGTGACATTTTTAGAGATTCATTTCCTGAGGGTAGAACTGCATTCTAAACTCAGAGATCCTGTTAGCTTTGTAAATATATTAAAGATATGGTGGTACATATATTGAATTTAGATTTGCTCTAGTGTCTTAGACAAAATTTCATTGACTTTGTGTGCCATTTGTTTGCTGTTCCTTCCAAAAGTTGGGGTGTTTTGTGTAATGTGTGAAGTGTTTGGGATCTTTCAGGAAAGTATTATGTAAGTTTAAAATATTATTAAATCACTTTGTAAAATAAATGAATAAATACATTAAAGTGGCTTCTTCATAAAACATTTTATTCTAACTTTTTAAGGGGACACTTTCAAGAATAAAGAACATTTTAATATGGCTGATACTAAAATGCCGAACATTTTTTGAACGTTATTGAAACTGAAAGTTTTAAACAGCTGTTTTTTCCCATGTACAGTAACTCCTCGCTTAACGTTGTACGTTCCTGAAAAATGTGACTTTAAGCGAAACAATGTTAAGCGAATCCAATTTCTCCATAAGAATTAATGTAAACAGGGGGAGTTAGGTTCCAGGGAAATTTTTTTTCACCAGACAAAAGACTTATATATATATATACACACACACATACACAGTATACATTTTAAACAAACAATTTAATACTGTACACAGCAATGATGATTGTGAAGCTTGGTTGAGGTGGTGAAGTCAGCGGGTGGAGTATTTCCCAGGGAATGCCTTACTGCTAAATGATGAACTAGCACTCAACCGAGCCCTCAAGGGTTAGCTCATTGTTATTAATGTAGTCTCACACTCTACAAGGCAGCACAAATGGAGGGTGGGGAGACAGCATGAGAGACAGAGACACACCCTGTGTGTGTATGTGGGAGAGGGGGAGAGAGAGAGATGTGTATTGCCCCATTAAGTACACTGACCTCACTCTAAGTACACTGTCTTTTTAAGTAGATCAGCAAGTTGAGACAGCAGCTGCTGCCAGCAAGCTCCCCCCCGTCCTGAGCCCTGTCGTGTCGCATCCCCCCTCGCCCCTGCCATGGAGATGGGGTAAGCGGGGGGCAGGAGCGGGGGGAGGGAGACATCCTGATATTAGCCCCCCCGCACTCCCCCCTCCCCTTCCACAGCAATCAGGAGGCTTCTAGGAGCAACTCCAAAGCAGAGGGCAGGAGCAGCACACGGCAGTGGGGGGAGGGACAGCTGAACTTCCGGCAATTGGTAGCCTGCTGGGTGGCTGCAGCACAGGGAACTTAGGGGAGCGGGGAGCTGATACGGGGGCTGCTGGTCCACCCTGGTTCCAAGCCCCCACCAGCTAGCTCCAACGGGCTGCTCTTTCTGCAAGCAGTGGACAAAGCAGACAGCTGCCAAACAACGTTATAAGGGAGCATTGTGCAACTTTAAACACGCATGTTCTCTAATTGATCAGCAACAAAACAACGTTAACCGGGATGACTTTAAGTGAGGAGTTACTGTATGTTGTTTCCTTGTTTGCATTTCATTCAGCTAGGACAGTATAATTGGCACATTGGTCAAAGCCATTTCAGTCAGTTTTTAGTCCATTTGACATTTTGGTTCTCATGTGCGGGTATTGTTAAGGATTTCGACTCTACAAGGGAATATTTATCCTCAAAACTCTTTTAATTGAAATAATAAATGAAAACATTTTTATTCACAGTAGGTTTATAAACAATGAAAAAATCAACAATTTTGTTCCTAA
This sequence comes from Eretmochelys imbricata, assembly GCF_965152235.1. NCBI lineage: Eukaryota > Metazoa > Chordata > Testudines > Cheloniidae > Eretmochelys > Eretmochelys imbricata. The sequence goes on from NC_135578.1 coordinate 14,656,160, forward strand.
ATTAGTATGTATTTTTGTTTCTTCTGTCTTCATTTTACAATGAAGAGGTCTAAAAAAACCCTGCCTCACTTTAGCAAACTTGGACATTTGAACACATTTTTATGTATAATACGCTCTTTGTGTGTTTCTCTTTTCTTTATAATTGAAAACAAATCTCACTTCTTGAGTCTGACTTTTTCTTTTAAACTTGGGGTGGAACAACTGATTTTGGCACCACTGAATAAATATGGTATTGCAGTTACACCTCTGACCTTGAATTGAGGTGTATCACATTTTGAGGTTACTGCATCAATAAATCTGTCAAGAAAACATGGGAGATTGGGAAAACTGCACTGTAATAATATTTACATAAATTTTAATGTGTCACGTGCTGGAGTGTGGTAGTAATGTACTGACCATGCCTCTCAACTTTAAAGAGGGTGTCTTTTGAAACCTTATTTCAAAAAATATTTTAAATTCTAGTAAAATTAACATATTGCCTGAAAGAAAATAAATATTTTGTTTCTAACTCACAAATCTTGCAGATACTTTTATTTCAGTGTGTTGCAAGGCTTGCAGGAACCACTTTTCTAAATTAATTGAGGAAGTTGGGCCTTTTTGGTAAAATATTAAGAATACAGGGAGATCTGTACTTTGCCATATATTCTTTTTTACCAATTTCAAATATGACAATCATTTGTATAAATTCCAAAGAAGACAGTGCTCCTCATAATTTATGTCAAGAAGCTGCTGAAGGCAGCAGATTAAGTTCTTTAGTTCTTCAAGATCATATAGGCATTTCTTCACATTCTGTGTCCAGTGACAAGAGAAGTCACTACTGAACCATTACTAGCAGTAATCTTTAAACCAGTGATACTGACTGAGTCTCGCAAGTAAGAAGTGGCTCTTTAATGTGTCTCCTGCAGCTCTCATTTTGCTGTGAGACAATGAATTCATGCTACTGTAGCTCTTTTGGGTAATGTTGATCGCTAATTTGGGTTCTGAACCACTGAGATCTGGGTATCGCTGCTTTAAACTGTTGTTCGCATGTTTTAATTTCACATGGACCCAATGTTCAGGCACTTGCACAATTATTCTTGTTTAGGTCCTCTTGTGGTGCTATTCAAACTTTATAGCAAGTATAACCTTATGCAAATTTCAGTAATCTAAATATTTATTTGTTGAATGCACAAGGCCTATATTGACTTTCTTTGTCTTTTATGCAAAACAAGCCTCTGTTAACGTGATGTACTGGGCTAGATTTTTCAAATGTGTGCATGCGATGTCATGAATGCAAACATATTTGCATCCATACGTGGCCAGTTAGGCAATCAGCTGGCTTGGTTGTATGTGCACATGACTAGTGGTTTTGGTTTTTGGGGTTTTTTTATATGCAATCCTGGTATTTGTGCATAATTAACATTTGCAATATCTTTGAAAATCTGCCCCAATATGCATGAGTCAAATCTACAGCTGGTTAAAGAGGGATATTACATTTTTAAAAGAAAATATTCTTACCAAGATTTTTTCCCCTCTCAGAGTTATTTGAAAAGGAAAAGTATGAATTAAGAATAGCTGGAGGTGCTGTCAGAGATTTATTAAATGGAATGAAACCACAAGATGTGGACTTTGCCACCGTTGCTACACCTACTCAGATGAAGGAAATGTTCCAGTCTGCTGGTGTTCGTATGATCAATAACAAAGGAGAAAAACATGGAACCATTACTGCCAGGGTAATCACAAACTAGGTTTATGAATCTTGTAGGCTCTTAGTAGTTAGAAAAAATCTGTTAGATAGTCCATCCCCATATAAAAGCAGGATATATTTTCCCCAATACAGGGCTTATCCAATAGTAAACTGATACTATGCTTGATCTTAGCCAAAGTACCATTGCAATTATTTCCTCCAAGATTTGTATAATTATTTGGCTTCTGTTTTCTGAACAAAAGTATAGCACCCCAAGTAGCATGAGAAAATTAAAAATAAAACCTTATCAAACGAACCTTACCTAAAGGCAATGAACGTATTCTGATTTTTCTGTTCATTGTACGTTTGTATAGAAGGTGGATATGCACAAAGAAAATTTAACTCTTGTACATTGATTCCTTTTCCCTATTGTGTTTGAAGATAAAACAACAATATTGTGTGAATTGCAGCTCCATGAACAGAATTTTGAAATTACCACACTTAGAATTGATGTTGTCACTGATGGACGACATGCAGAGGTGGAATTCACAACGGACTGGGAAAAAGATGCTGAAAGAAGAGATCTTACAATCAACTCTATGTTTTTAGGTAACTTCTTCCAAAAATAAAATACAATTTCTGTCTTAATGTTGAAGGCAGTGTTTCATCTAGGCCTTTGCCCAAAACCAGAATTTGCCTCCATAGCTAAATTGGGGGTTGCACAAATGGAGGAGGTCTGACCGATCAGAGGATATCTTGGCTTTCATGTCTTCTGACGTGAACGTTTTCTTCATAGAATCATAGGACTGGAAGGGACCTCGAGGTCATCTGGTCCAGTTCCCTGCACTCGTGGTAGGACTCAGTATTATCTAGACCATTCCTGACAGGTGTTTGTCTAACCTGCTCTTAAAAATCTCCAATGATGGAGATTCCACAACCTCCCTGTGCAATTTATTCCAGTGCTTAACCACCCTGACAGTTAGGAAGTTTTTCCTAATGTCCAACCTTAATCTCCCTTGCTGCAATTTAATCATTTACCCAGTAATAGAGTATTGTGTTAAAACTAAGTGTATAATCTCTGCTGCTTTAAATCAACTAAAATTATAGGTTGTTTTTACATTTACTGAAGTACACCTTTTAAAAACACTTTTTCTTTACTAGGTTTGGATGGCACGCTTTTTGATTATTTCAGGGGTTACGAAGACTTAAAAAACAAGAAAGTAAGATTTGTAGGACATGCAAGCCAGAGAATACAAGAGGATTATTTACGAATACTGAGATATTTCAGGTAATATTTTGCTTTTCTAAATAAAGAAATGAATAACGTTATAGTTATTTTCAAACAAAATCTTCACAAGAGTGTTATATTCCACAGCCAGTTGGATAAATAGAAGCTTAGTGTGTCATGAAAAACACACAAGCCAAACTCATATAGTGCCTTGTCCTCAGTAAGATGCTGAAAATAGGGACTCATGTAATTTTGGTAATGATTTTCCTTCTGCGGTGATAAATAGGGTGATGGGTCGTACCACACTTGTTTCTGCAACCTCATGTCCCAGTTATTAACAAAACATGGAGATGGAGAAACAAGACTAAGTCAGCTTTAGAACTGAGGAGTTAATTAATAACATGAAGCTCAATTTACTGGTTACTCTGACCCTCAATGGATCTAATGTTACCATGCCTAGAAATTTTCAGTGCTCAATCAGCTTTTCTTTTGTGATCGTCTCTGATTCTGGACATCTGCTGCCAAGTTCACTACAGTGGCTGGGAAGGTTAGTGGGTGTGTAATATGATTCTTCTGTTGAGGAATGGGGAATGTTGCCATCTGTTACAGGGGAAGTAAGAGTAGAGCCAACATGGCATTAAGCTGTCAGGAATGGTTTATGAATGACATGTTATCCGAGAACATGCAGAGAGAAAAGGAAAGCGGTATTCTGAAGACACAAAAATTGGATAATCATTATAAGATTAGAAACTGCTTAGTTCATTGGGAGTAGGTCATAGCAGTCAACAGCCAGCTTTTCAAAGGTATTTATTTAGCCATCTAAAGATGCAAACAGGCACCTAGTGGAATTTTCAAAAGTGCTTAAACAGATTAGGTGCCCGACTCTTGTTAGGCACCTAATCTATTTAGGTGCTTTTGAAAAACCCACTAGATACCTAAATACCTTTGAAAATCTGGCCCTAAGAGACTTCAGTTCTGTCCCAAGATCTGCCACCAACTTTCTGTAAGACCTTTTGCAGCTGCACCTCAGTTTCATTTGTAGAATGAAGTGATGATGCCTTTGAAAGTGTGATGTGCTTTGACATCTGTGGATATATAAAGCACTCCATAAGTTCTAATTATGTAAGATCAGTTGCACTTTAATACTCCATGAATACTTTAAGATTAGGACAGTTAATATTGCCCTGAGGTAATTTTCTGAAGAGAAGTAATAAACAGAAGAATCGTTAAATGTAGTAAGATTTAGAATTCTTATTTTGTAGGTTTTATGGAAGAGTAGCAGAAAAGCCTGGTGACCATGAACCTAATACTCTGGAAGCAATTAAGAAAAATGCCAAAGGTTTGGCTGGAATATCAGGAGAGAGGATTTGGGTGGAACTGAAAAAAATTCTTGTTGGAAACCACGTAAATCATTTGGTTCGACTTATGTATGAGCTCGATGTTGCCCATTATATAGGTAAAGTACAATGAGGGTTACATAAGAATTCTATAACACAAATAACTGCAGACCAGCATATTAAGATGGCAGTAGTCTCCATAGTCATTTGTGTTGTCATGCAGTACTTGATTAGACCATTTCTTCTGCTGATTTGCTAGTTCTTTTGTAACACTATTTCATGATACTTTTTGTGTGTCCCCCTTCAGGATTACCTGTTAATGGGAGTTTAGAGGAATTTGACAAAGTCAGTAAAAATGTTCAGAATCTGTTTCCAAAACCAATGACCGTTCTAACATCACTGTTCAAGGTGCAGGATGATGTCATAAAACTCGATTTGAGGCTGAAAATCTCAAAAGAAGAGAAAAACCTTGGCCTTTTTATAGTGAAGCATAGAAAAGACTTAATCAAAGCTACAGATAGTCCAGAACCACTTAAACCATATCAAGACTTCATTATAGATGTAAGTGCATTTCACGTCACTGTCTATTTTATTTCTTATATTAAACTCAAAGCTCTCACTTAAGACAGACAGGAAAAGAGGCAGCATCGTCCAACGCAGAGAACCCTGGACAGGGAATCAGGACTCTTGTGTTCTATTCCCAGACATTTTACTGACCTGCTTTGTGATTTTGGGTTAGTTACTTCACCTCTATACACCAAAGTTTCCCCACCTGTAATACAGGGATCATGATACTTTCCTTCCTTTCAAAAGTACTTTGAGGTTTGTGGATGAAAAGTGCTGTACAGAGTTAACTATAGTTTACTCGTGGGGGAATTCTGCGTCAAAAAATTAAAAATTCTGTACATAATATTTTAAAATTCTGCATATTTTATTTGTCAAAATAACACCATTATAATCACACCAGTTTCAATTGTTTTGGTAATTTGTTTCAAAATACCTGTCAGCAAGTATGGCAGTAATAATACAGCCAAACAAAAAAATTATTCAGGGAATGTTTTTTGGCAAAAAGATTCCTTACTAGGCAAATTAATACAGAACTTTTTGGAGTAATTCATTTAAACTACAATACAGAAACATATTTCTCATACCCCCCAGAAGCCGTGCAACGGCTTGGGGGAGTCAGGGTCAATGGAGGAGCTGAAGAAGAGGGAAGGAGCCTGGGATTGAACCTGGAGGGTTGTTGAGTGTGGGTGGGAGAAGTATGGAACTGAGGTGGGGAGGTTTGGGGGTCAGAGGAGGAGTTGTTAGGAAGTTAATTACTATAATAAGTCTATCACTTGCAACATAAAACACCCCCTTCAGAGCTGCTATTCGCATGGGCACCTGTATCACACTTTGATACCTAAAAAAGCCAAAATTTTCAAATCTGATGGTTTGTGTTAGGCTCCTAAAAGCCATATGTATGCGCCTTCTTAGAAGTAATATTTTTAGCAGTGCTGAGCTGCCCCAACTCCGTAAGGTAGCAGCTTTTGCATAGGCCTATCGGTCTAACTTTAAGGCAGCCAGGTTTGAAATGTTGGAGTTAAACATCTGAAAGAAAAGTTTGAGTCAATGCTACACAACTCCTTGTAAACATATCTGGGGAATGATTTGTTAGTTTGGCTATGGCTGTCCCAGCTGATCTCTTCTGCTGTATCAAAACAGAAGAAAAAAGGTTGACTTCAAGGGACCCTAACCATAAAGAGCTTTATAGATCAAATTCAACCATTTGAATTGTGCACAAAATGAACTGAAAGCTGGTGCAGTCTCTGAAACACAGGTATAATATGTTCCTTGTGAGAAGTACTATTAAGTAGGCAGCCAGTGCCATTCTGCTACAGCGGAAGCTTGAATAATTTTCAAGTGTAGCCCCATGTTGAGTACACTGCAGTACTCTAGGCTGGAGGTGAGCAAGGCATGGATCACTCTGGTAATAGCCTCTTTGCCAATTATATACCGGAAATAATGGCCACTACTACTATCTGGGTTTCCAGAAGCCTCCAAGGATCTGCCAAAATCCCCAGGTTGCAAACCTAAGTAATAAAAAACAGGCTCACTCCCTTGGGATGAAAAATATCTTCTGATTTGTTCCACCTTCCCCAAAATGCTAAATCCAATTACTTATCTGAGCCAGTCTGGTAGCTACAGTGGCTCTATTGCAAGTGCCAATCTTGGTTAGATGTTGGGGAAAGCTCATCAACTGCACAGTCAAAATGGAGATGTTATGTATATATTGTCCGTTAGGGCTTTACAAGCTGTCAAGCGAGTGCTGGTTGTGGTGTCAGTTTGTGATGTTGAGTAGGAACAACATCAGCTGATCTGAGACTAAGCTGTTTTCTGATACTTAATAGTTGTTGTGTGTTTTTGTTTTGTTTAAGTCTAGGGAAGCTGATATGAACTCCAGGATCTGTGAGCTTCTAAAATACCAAGGAGAGGACCATCTTCTAAAGGAAATGCAAGAGTGGTCTGTCCCTTCTTTTCCTGTCAGTGGCCATGATTTAAGAAAAATGGGAATTTCTTCTGGAAAGGAAATTGGAACAATGTTACAGCAGTTAAGGGATCAGTGGAAGAAGAGTGGTTACCAAATGGATAAAGAAGAACTCTTAAATTGTGTAAAGAAGGTGTAAAATGTATGAGTAGTAGGGTTTGATGATTTATTAATACACATAATTGTATTTACCTTGTTACGGGAAGAATCAAAATATTTGTAAATATAATGCTACCACCAACCAATATTGCATTTGAGTTCAAGACTTTTAGGCACTGAATTGTTTCATGTTCAAAATTCATACTATGCTCTGAATGCAGGAGTTTAGCTCTGCAGTAACGTGGGGCTTTATTTCTGCCAATCTGACTGAAAACTCTACCTCTGTTTATGTTTAAATGGTAAATAATTAATACCTGGGGGTTTTTTATCTCCAGTGTTCCTAATGGCAAGTAGAGGTGACACAAGGATTTTTGATATTCTGACTTAGCTACAGACAAGGTGAATGACTTCTGTGCTCCAGATAAAAACCTCTTTAATGCATTATTTTTGCCTGGGGGAGTCTCATATTCCTAGACTAATGAGATCTAAATATTTTTTTGTAGTCAAAGCTGAGTATCAGCTTGAAAGGTTCACTTCAGCAGTTCCCAAACAAATGATATCCTATAATGTGAAACAACCCTGTTTTCCTGAAGCTTTTAGTTTTTATCTTAATTCCTAAATCAACTTTAGATTAAACGGATGACTAGTCTAAATTGATATCATAAATATCTACTTGGGTATAAGTACTTTTTATGTCTTATGATTTTTCAGTCATTTGTTTCTCCATTTTACAAGTATACAAATTTTTGGAGCCCCTCTGTCCTTTTTCCTAAAGTATATTTTAGTTTTTATACATGAAATGAGGAATATTAAAGTGTAACATGTAACCACTGAAAACTAAAGCAGATCCAGAGCAGCTAATCACATTTTGTCACAGTAAAAGAGAACCACCTCGTATTCTCCTTACTGATTAGAAGTAATTCCCTTCTTACCTTTCCCTAGAGTCACAGATATCAAAGGGAGTAAAAGGGTTAGGGTGTGTTTGCTTGACATACCCTAGGCAAAGTGAACCTGAACTGCGTACAGGGGTGTATATGTAAAGCATTTGAGGGGATAAGAAACTGACTGTAAAAATATATTTACTACCATAATCCCCCCACACCTCTCAAAATAACTGACTTAGGGTCGAGTTCCTGCCACCCTTACTTATGTTTAGTGTCATTCAATGAATAGTTGAATTGAAATTAGTGGGATTAGTTCAGAAAAATAGACAATGACTCTAACATTAGATGGCAGTAAAATCAGAGCAGTTTTACAGCAGGACATGTATTTGTGTGCTTTTATGTAGCTAATTATTATGGGGTGGGTTGGAATTCCAGTTACTTACACAGTCAAGACATGATACATTGTTCTGTAGATATTTAGGGCCAATGATCAGAAACTGAGGAGAAAACATAAATCCTTGAGTACTGTATTTTCATACTAATAAGAGCATGGTTGTATTTTATTAGTCTGTTGATATGCTTGCAAGCGTTCTATCTGTACAATTTGTTAAAGTATTTTTTTAATTTTGCCTGGGAAAACAGGATACAATTTAGCACTGAAGTAGATTCTTCCTTCTAAGGAACTTAGAACACTTTACAAACTTGAATTAATCCTTAAAGCAGCCTTTGAGGTAGCAACTCAGTGTGGCAGCTTTGAAAATTCTCTTTTCAGGATGAAACTCTGAGGGAGGGTTTGGCATCTTTGACTTTTCCATCCTTAAACTTCACACTCTCAGCAGATGGAGAAGCAAGTTGCTTTGAAAGTAGTGTGATTAAATACAATCACTCTGTTTTTATTGCAACCTGATTAGCATCTCAGATCAAATAGCCCAATTAAAATTCTTATTAAATTTATGGTCCCTACCTCAGGTTCATTGAATGCTCAACATTACTGTTTCACAGAATTTGGAAGAAATTAAATTAAAAAATGTGAAACTGTGAGACATCAATTTTCGTATCTGTAAATGACTATATAACATTTTAAACAAACTGTATTCAATTAAACTCTACAAAACATTAAAAGCTGCTGTTAATAGCTTTTCAATTCCACAATTAAGCAACAAAGCTGTTGCAGAGATCATGGTCAAATTTACTTTAAGTAGTGCATTCCATAATAGTGGCTTAATTAAGTTATATATTACTGTATTCATAATTTGTATTAATTTGTAAAGTTCCATATAAGTCACATTAAATCAGGTTTGGTGCACTGTGGGACATCCCTGTTCCTGTGCCCCTTTCTCTGAGGTGGCTGCCACCATGATGGTTGAATGGATTATTTCTCATGTTTCTGTAAAGCTGGAGTAACTAAGCGAATTCAGGCCTGGTCTATACTACATGGTTAGACATAAACCGCCTTGTGTCAATCTAGCTGAGGCAGTGTCTTCACTTATATTTGGCTCCTGCTGACGTTAAGTGTCTCTCTAAGCCTATTGTAACACCACCTCTCTGAGCAGCTTAGAGTCACAGTCTATCTAATTTAGTCAACACGCTGTTAATTATGTTGACTGTTACTGGCCTTCAGAAGCCATCCCACAGTGCCCCACTCTGATGATACAAGCACTCCTGGTGAGGGGACACACTGCTTTCACAAGGAGCCAAGTGTGCATACACACAGGCAGTTTAATAACTGCAGGGGCTGTCTGCCAATGTAAGTTAAGTTGATGTAATTTTGTAGTGTAGACATCCTCAGATTTTTCATACCTGGCCCCACTCCCACCCCACGGTGTGCAGACAGGCTTCTTCATTTGTTGTCCTGTGTCACTGAAAGCGACTGATGGTTCTGTTCTAATACACCATATTCCGTTTACCCTTCAAAAGAGCTCCTAAACACCACGCAGCAGAGGTAGATTCCTCATGGAGAAAACCAGGAGGAAGAGTTGAAAGTGCCCTTCCACTGTCTCTTCCCTGCAACTTTTCTGCTTTCTGTCCCCTCTGTTTTTTCTTGCAAAGAGTCAGTGCTGCCAGGCTTAAGCAGGGGTGGGAGTAGTTATAAACAAGGCAATGATACTCTGCTTCTGTAGCCTTCCAGGGTCTTGGTAGGCGATGACTAACCATCCCGGGATGTCCATTAATGGGATGCTTAGAAAAGGACTAATATTTAGAATATGTTACCAAGGATATCGTGCTGAGGTAGCAACCGTCATCTCAGGGAGAAGGGAGTTCTTTCAGTCAGGATCCATAGCACAGCACAACAAGATGGATTCAGCCTCACTTGGTGCAGAACTTCAAGGGGGCTCCTGCCCTCAGCAATCAGCTCATCTGCCCTCCATCTTCTCCAGATACCTGTTCTCCCCACACCCCCAAGGGACAAGAAAAGACTACCTATATACCACCACCTCAGATAAGGAACCGCCAGAGGAGGGCAAAATGGAGAATAATACTAATTACGTATCACCAAGGTGAGTTGTGAGGTTTATTGAATGTATTTACTGTGCTTTGTGTAAATATCATTAATGTCCCAAATGGGCCTGAATGCATCTCAAAAGAAAAGGGCAGAGCCAGCAGGCTGGGAGCAGTATTATCACTACATGGGGCTTTTTATGGTCCCTGAGAACTCTAAATGTAAAGGTTTACTGGAGGGAGGTTAGTAGGAAAATAACTGTAAGGACCTGAGGCCTCTTGAGTACATAGAATACAGGGTTTGATTTCTTTAGAAAACACATAGCACATTGAGAGCCAGGTATCATTGGTTGAGTCCAGCACTCAAGCCACTTTGACATCAGTACTGAGCAGAGGATGAGCAGGGCAGCTGAGGCCTGGCTTGAGTGGGAATGTTCACAAGCATGCATAAGTGGCTTCTGGGTAGGGTTGCCAAATTTGGTTGGCAGTATTCCTGGAGATTTCATCACGACATAATCTTTAATTAAAGATTCATCTTTAATTCCTGCCGACTCCAGGACAATCCTGGAGGCTTGGCAACCCCTACTTCTAGGGCATTCTTGTGTTGTCCCCCCACCACCACCACCTTTCTTATTCACTTTATAGCAATACTTAGCACTTACATAGGGTTTTACATTTCAAAGTGCTGTACAGACATTAGCTAAACATTTCAGACTTGCTAAATTGCCTGTTAACAACCCATGCAATTCACACCTCTAAATCCTGACATCAAAATGACCTGCTCAACTCCAGGAGCTTCCAACTGGAGCTGAAGTTTTACACATAAGGCTAACACCAGCCCATAAAACCAGTTTTCCAAACTTTTGCCTTAATATTTGTAATCTGAGCCCAGATGATGTTTTTAAAATCAAGAACATATTGCTCAAATCGTGTTTGAGTTTTAGAGCTGTGGCATTTGAAAAAAACCTCAGATACATTTTTTTCCAGTTCAAACCTTTTTCCCCCCACCAAGTTTCATTTTAGTTCAAACAGCCCATGTTGTTCTTAAAGTCTAGTGCGGGGATCGGCAACCTTTGGCCCGCAACCCACCAGGGAAAGCCCCATGGCAGGCCAGGCTGGTTTGTTTATCAGCCGTGTCCGCAGGTTTGGCTGATCACGGCTCCCACTGGCCGCGGTTCGCCATTCCAGGCCAATGGGGGCTGCAGGAAGCGGGGCAGGCCGAGGAACGTGCTGGCCGCTGGTTCCCGCAGCCCCCATTGGCCTGCAACGGCGAGCCGCGGCCAATGGGAGCCGCGATCGGCCAAACCTGCAGACGTGGCAGGGTAAACAAACCGGCCTAGCTGGCTGGGGGCTCTACCCTGGTGGGCCGTGTGCCAAAAGTTTCTGATCCCTGGTCTAGTGCTAAAATAGGTTTCATTAAACAAGGGGATATATTTCAAAGGCACAAATGCCATTTATGTGCCTAACTGCCACTTAAAGTCAGTGGGAGTTGGGTGCTGTTTTTGTTTTGAAAACCTACTCGCAGAGCCTTACATGCAAGTTATTAGCATTGTAGGATCCAGTGCTACAACTGGGTATTCACAGACACCATTCCCCCACATCGGCTTAGTGCCTGACATGGATTTCACTGGTGCTTGGAACCGGCATAGAAGGCTACTTTCATGGTTCCAAGTCAGGGCAATAGTTTGTAAGTTAGGCACATCTGTTGTGATTGTGCCACGCTTACAGGGTGACTCCATTTGGGAAATATTCCCACCACCTCAGCTAGCTGACAAGTAATGGTTTGGACAATTAAGAATTTTGTCTTTCATGTCTAAATGTTTAAGAAACACTGGAAGGGTATTGATAAAATAATCTATTGTCTGCTATAGCGTAGTTACAAGTGTTTATCATTTAGCAATAAGATGGATACATTTAAGTGGGCCTCAAAATGCCATTGCCCATGATGTGGGTAACAGGAAATTGAATTACAGCTGCAATAATTTGGCAACTTTTTCGAACACTAAATTCTCAGACAAAAGCAAATTCTATGAGAGTGTGTATCTAGCAAGATAACAGTGGTGACTGTTAGACCTGGAGTTAAGGTTGTGTTTCATTGGGGAAGCTCTAAAATAAGCTTGGCATTTAGGGCAAGGACTTCAAATTTACAATAACCAGCAGGATGTCCCTTGAATGTGCCACAGTAAATGTGTTCTTCATTGTCATTGCACATGCCTGCCTGCTGTTGAAGGAATGCTTGCTCCTTTTATAACAGCCCCAAATGGGTAGCGTTATGCAGAGTTTGACCATATAACGCTGACAAGATCAGCTTGGGTAATTTGCAGTGTACACCAGTTACCCAATGTGTAAAAGACTGTAGCATAGGAATTGCCAAGCAGGAATGCACTCACGAGCCATCTAATCTGGTACTCTTCTTGGCCAGTGCTAATGAGCTACAACAAGGTGACTGACTCCCTCACTAGATGCCTATATCCAACATTTAGGCACCCCCTAGCATTCCTACACAGCTGCTACCAAACGCTGGTGGTGCCTGCCTTCCCGAAGCACGTAACTTTTGGCACTAAAAGGCCTTTATGCCTATGTTCCTGCCTAAGCCCCAATAGGATTCTTATATGAGTGTGATCTGGTATGCAGAAGCAACACACAACTGTCGAGAGTGGTGGCCACAATTTAAAGGGGGAGGCAAGTGACCGCGCCATGTGTCATCTCTGCTGCCCACCCATCAGCCAGTCTTGCTGCCTCCTGCCCCAGTGCCTTCTCTCGCTGGCCCCTCCCTGCTTTGCCCTTTCACCCCCCCCCCCCAGCCCTGCTGTTGCTCCATAAACCTTCAGCGGGGCACACCCCGCTTCCAGTGAGAGAGAACGACACGTCATTTCCAGTCCAGAGCCACCTTGAATTTTCCTGAGCATAGGTGTCGACGCCCACCAGCAGCCAGCTCCCACCCCCGCAGCACTACTGCTCATCACAATCAGCTGTTCAGCAGCATGCAGGAGGTTCTTGGAGGAAGGGGGAGGGACAGGGCATGCTCGGGGCAGGAGGTAGAATGGGGTGGGGCGGGGACTTGGGAGAAGTGGTGGGGTGGGGAGGTTGAGGCCCCCCCCAGGCCGAGAGGGGCTCCTCCATCCCCTAGGCTTTGCACCCGGAGCCATGTAAGGTGCGGCTCCTCCTGCAGGTGGTGCCTTCCCCACTGAGCCACCTTTTGCATGGCTCTGCAGCCAGTGAAGCCCCTGCAGCCAGGTCCCTGGTGCACAATGCCTCATTACGGCTTAACCCCTTCTTGGCTATGCTGCAGGAGGCAGCTGGGCTATATCCATGGCCAGCAGCAACCTGGAGGTGGTAGCTGCCTTTTGGTACTGTGAGGAGTGGGAAGGGGCGGGAGCTGCTTCCAGCTGCAGCATGGAGAAGAAGCAGGGAATGGATGAATGCTGCAAAGACACAAGCCAGGGGCAGCTCCAGGGCAGGGCAAAGAGAACAAGGGCAGCAGCCCTCACTTGATGGGTCTGATGATCCAGTGTAAACCGTGGCAAAAATTGGAGGAGGGGAGACAACTCAGCGTGGGTGCCCCCCCAAACACGTCATCGCTGCTGGTAGGTGTGCGCAGAGCATGCCTAATTTCACACAATACAGCCTGGGGCAGAATGGTTTCCCCTTATAACTGTTTGGTGCAGTAATTAGGGTACTTAATTGGGATGGGAAATCCTGCCAGTTCAATTCTCCCTTTGCCTAGTGAGAAGGGATTTGAAATTGGGTCGCCCATGTCTCACGTGAATACAGCATCATTCTCACAAACTCTCCAGCCCAAATAATTATTTGTACAACAACTTCAGTACCAGAGACCCACCTCAGAATAGGCCAGTGGTTTGGCACTCACTGGCATAGTGAGAGACTTAAGTTCAAAGCCTTTCTTACATCAGGCAGAGGGCAGATTTAAACCAGGCTCACCCGTGTTCTGTGTGTACACTACCTAACGGTGGGGTTCTCAGGAAGATCACCCCGCTTTGTAAGGAGGTAGCTGTACACAGCCCCGTTTCTTGCAAGGAATGGGCGACTGATGCCAAGAGAGAGGCCATAGTTGTGAAGACTCCCACGTGGTGATAAATGCCACCTGGCAGCACTGCCTTAGGCACCTACATCTCTTTGAGGGATGGGGTTTAGGACACACACCCCTCTCTCGGCAGCTGCTGTCCTTTAGCTTAAGCCAGAGGTTCCCAAACTGCCCCCCCCCCACCCCCAAGCACTACCCTGGCCCATCCCCAGCCTCAGCCCAGCTCCACACCCGTCACAGTCTGACTGCAGCTTCACGCCAGCCCGAGCCTTGACCCCTGGTCGTGGCTCCATTCCCGACGAGGCTGTGGGCGGGTGGAGGTGGGAGCAGAGCCACACCGGTTGTGGGCCTGGCTGCAGCTATGCTCCACCCCCAGCCTCAAGCCCTGGCCCTGCTTTCGCTCCCAGCCTCAGCCCCCTTACCTCTGTCTACCTCGTGTCTCCCACCACCCCCCCCCACACCCCGCCAAGCTGTGTCTCCGCTCCTTGCCCCGGCTCTGGAGTGGGGGGCAGAGATGGGTGTGGTAAGGGGACGGAGAGGCCACAACACTCAAAGTTTGGGGACCAGGGGCTTAAGCAGCTCCCTGAGAATCATGTTGGTTTTCATGAATCCCAGTCTTAGGCACCTCCCAATGTATTATCTAGGCGCCTAATTCAGGGTTGTGGATTTCACCAGGTGAAAGGGCACCTAAAAGGGAAGAATGCAACACCCAAGGCGCCATGGTGCATCTAGCCCTAAATTCCCATATTTTTCGCCTGATAAACAATATGAAAATTGACATTATGTACAGGCGTGAGTGACAAGGCCACGCGGAACACAACCTCGGTTGTCTTCAGCCTGACTGTGAAGTGTAGCACTGTTCGCTAGTCACATGCTGTACCTAAGGAGCATATGGCCCCCTATTATGGCCCTGCAATGTAGGAAAGTGTAGTGGAGTTGCTTCAGATTCAGTCAGTGGGCCAATTAATGTATTGATACATTGAAACAAATATTTTCCACAATCTTGCATGTTTCTTGATGAAGCTGTTACTTGTAATCAGGGTTTGGCTGGTCTTCTGAGCTGACCAGGTCCACAGTAGGTGACACAGACGCTTTACAAACCAGGAAAGTTCACTAATATATGTACCACATTATGAGGCAGCAGGCACGGTGAAAAGGTTTCAGTGGGACACACCTATTGACAAACCCTCCCAAGACATGGAAGTACAGTATCTGTAAACTCAGCACAGCAGCTAATATGGCCCATTAGCAGTCACTGCATCCATCCAGTTCCCTTTTCGTAATCGCTGTGTCACGTGACAATCCATATAGATTTGTAATCAGTAAATCAAGTTTCAAGTTGGGTCTTTAATTTAAAATAAACTTTTGTTGCTCTTGACTGTACCATGGGGGTTGAGCAACCTGAGGTGGTTAGTCCCGCTGCAGTCCATATAACATTTAGGGTGCCCTAATTCATACATTAGACTCCTCCTTTCCATTTCAAAATAGCCGATCTTATTGCTGTAGCTTTGTAACAAGAGGCTAGGCATGAAAGCTCTTTTTGCTTTATTGCTAATAGATGAAGGATGCAGAGAAAGACATGAAGTCACACTTGCCCTTTTTTGTACTCGCTGAAGTAAGAAGTCTGTTGCTTGTACCTTGCTTTGTCTGTTTGCAGTGACAAACGGGCTGCTTATAATAGATTCAAAGCACCCCAGTGCTGCTGAGCAATTGCTCCACCCTCCAGATTAGCTTTATAGATGAGGGTGATCACAGAAAAGCAAACACTTAAGTAAAATTTACACTCCAGGCCAACCCTTTCTTTCAGCCAGCGGGCAGTGAGTGCAGTCGCCTGCTGCCTATTTCCGCATATAGGTAAGGAAAGGAAGACGCAACCAGTAGTAAGTATTTTTATGCAGTCTTTTCATGGACAATAAACCCTTCTTTTTAGAAGCCTAGCTTTATTTGGGCATGTGTGCTATTAAGAGCTTTACTAGGACCATTGCCCCCAAGGAGAGGGAGAGAGAGTGGGGGGGGGTGTGTTTTGGGGTTGGGGGAGGTTCCAGCGTTCAGTGTCCACGTTTCACAAACGAGAAAGTTGGCCACCCTAGTTACTGGGGCTTGTTTTGACATCCTTTCCAGGGGAAGAAAAGTTTCGGGGATCTGTATTCCACAAAGGCGGGTCTGCTGAGCAAGAGGCAACACAATCAGTTTGACTGCGCATCCTACGCTGAAGTGCACGGTGAATTTTACCACACTGTACTCCAAAGCTGTGTTTTCAGAAAGATGTGTTACAACAGCAGTTGCCCAGCCACCTCCCAGGCTAAATAATAACACTTCATTAGCGCTTGGCATTTATGCCACATGCATTACTGTAGTGTTTCAGTGATACCAACCATCAATCTGCAAACCAGCTCGTGTCAAACATGCCTGCCAACTCGCTGCAAAGTCCTTGAGGCGTGAGCACAGCGGAATCTGGTGCTCTATACAATGCAAGGGCCTGGGTTCACTAACCAGTGGCGACAAAGCAGCACTTACACATGCAGTTATGTCATTTTTTGGTTGTTTGTTTTCAGGCCTGTAATTCATTTGCTTATGTGAGTGTCTGTTAGGCTTTAAATGTTAACTAAATCCCTTCTTACGGGTTAGGCCCACATAGCAACCTGTAGCTTAAGAGCTTGGCTAATGGTATTGATTCACATTTTTAATGGGCAAACAATGTGCTTGGTGCTGGAAGAGACAAGGAACAAGTGGAGCTTTTATAATAGTCATTATGCTAAATGGAAACGTATACCACTGAGAAATGAATTATTCGGCGGTGGGAATCAGGGCATAAAGGAGGTTAAACAAGTTATCAGGTTGCATAAGGAAAATAAACTCCATGTGCAAGCTAAGATGTCGCTTTCCGAATAGGTTAACCCCTAATCTGACTTGACTTAGTGACAGCTAATATTTAGGAGTTGAGCTGAAGGAAGACAATATAATCTATTTCACTCACAGCAATTGAGCCTAGTCCCTCTTGTAGCCTCATTTTCTCTGTGATAATATTTCTGCACAAGGGCTGCATTAATGAGGATTAGAGCTGGTCTTCTGATGAGTTGCTGGCAATGATATTAATTTACTTTTTAAGCATAACTCACAGCAATGAGTGTTTCTTCGAATTAACATTTTTATCCTTTTCCATTACTGAGGGAGAGAGGAGCAGCTCTGGCTCACAATGCACAACGAGATGGCCGTTATTGCCTCAGCTTTCTGTTGGGCACAAATCACAAAGAGAGCGAAAAATACATACGGAGCCAGCTCTCTATATATGTGCGTGCACATATGCACTCTCTCGCTCAGGTAAAAGTAAAGTCCCTCTGAAGTAATTTCAGATAACTGAGCAAACAGCGTCTGGTAGACATCATACATGCCTTTCTTTCAAGACACATATTGCAGTCAACCAGCAACCCTTCTACTTTGGGTGGACAATCTCAGCCAACATCATCCAATCCTCTACCCTGTGTAGTTAATGGGAAAAAAAAATTTCTGCCCATCCTGATATGCCGGGACCAAGGAAAGCTATCAAGTCATGTGATGTCATCATTATCTCCCCAACAAGGGCAGGGTAAAGAGAGGCCCATGACTGGTGAGATTATTAGCAGCAGGAGGTGAATTTGAGCAAGTGCTTAACAGCATGTTTTGTATTTACACTGGTTGTGATTATGGCCATATATTTTATTGACAAGTCACTTAACCTTTCTGTGCCTCAGTTCCCCATCTGCAAAATGGGGATAATATTTCCTGTGCCCACAAGGGCTGGGGGCGGGCAGGGGGAAGATACCAGCAAAAGGAGGACACTCAGGCCTAAGAATAGTAAACTATGCTTTATTGACGGAAGGAAGAACTTACGCTCCAATCTGCGTGGGGAGCCCCTAGGACGCACGGAGGGGCTGCGGGGACTCTGGCCGTTCGGGACAGCTGACCAGGCAGGACTCCGCCCCTGGGGGGAGTCCTCTGCGGCGCTATATTCTCCACACTTATCTCGGGATTACATGGGGTCAACAGCTGGCTAGATTTTTATATGTACGATTTATGTTTATTACTTAAACTGACTTGTTTACAGGCAAAAATATGCTGAGCTATGCTACAATGTCTTTTGGCAGGGTCTGTCGGACAAATTTCATTGAAACTGCCTGCATCCTTCGCTTACATCCAGTCACATACTCAGTCCACCACTTAGCTCCTCGCCAATCTTCCGCAACCTTGCCCCTACACTTCCCTACCATGTAGAGGAATTGGGAAGATAAATGCCTTTCACACCCACCGACACCATGGCAATGGGATGGCCTAACATGTACCTAGAATAAGGTGTTAAATTCATTCGTTGCAGAGACTGAATTCCATTTTTAATATAGTTTACAGGCTGGGATATAAATTCAGGACTTCATATTGCCCTCAGCCCACAAAAGATCTCCTGCTGCTGGCAATGAGAAGTTAGTGCAAAGATCAAGGATAGAATGAATTTTGTGTGTGGTGAATTAACTTTAGTTACTACCATTATTTGTGTGTTCAGTACCCTATAGTCACAGTATCACTCACCAGAGAGAAAATCTGTTCCACATTAGGACCATTGCTATTTCTCTTTCCCCGCCATCTTCCGTTCTCTGCTCCTCTCCCTTGCTTTCTCTCTCGCAACCTTTTACACCATTGCACTGCTTTCACTGCAGCAATTCCCCTTGCCCCAGGCTATCCGCAAAAATGCTAAGCAATTAAATAGTTAGTGCTGGTATTGTTGATAAATTGTAGAGTCGATTACTTGACCACAGGTTGGTTTGTTAGTTCTTTATGAAATATATGTAAGAGACCAAATAACCAATGCCAGTCTGATTTATTAATATGGTACAGGAAAACGGTTCTATAATGATACCATTCTCTGAAGAGCAGACTCGTGCAGCGAAGTTACATTCACCTTATGCAGAAGGTGTGCTCCCCAAGTTACACATTTCAGCTGGTATTATTTAGATGGTTTTACAAGTTACACATTTCTTTACACATCACTAAAATCCAACCAATCAGTTTGTTCCAGTTCCCTAAGCTGTTGTTCTGTTCCTTCCTTATCTTTATTTTGGATACTAGCATTCCATCTGTGAAGATCCTTCCCTAGCTTGTACTAAGACATAGAATGAATGTAACTTGATTTTGACAAGTTTCCTATCTGCCTGCGCCATGTGCTTACTTCAGCAAATACAAGGTGTTATGGGATACTTAGCATGAGTGAACAGGATTATGATATAGGCCAGTTTAGGCTATATCACCGTTACAATATTTGGGCTTAATGTTATTGGTGCTTAATGCAAATATATATATGTATATACATATAGTGCAGATAATAACATCATTGGGCTCCAGGGTTGACATTCCAATGAGAGCTGGGGTGAGTTTACACATCTGTCATTGTTTCAGGCTATCTAACAGACTGGGGTTAGAAACTTATTTGTCTCAGCGTGTGGATGACGAAAGGGGAAAGCCTCCTGCGTACAATTCCTGACTCTGCCATTGACTCACTCTGTGACCTTCCTCAAATCATGTCACATTGCTTTGCCTCAGTTCACCTGACTCACATCACATAATACCTATCTTGCTTTCAGGAGTGTTGTAGCTTTATTGCTTTGAATATCTTGAGATTCTATGGCATTTGGTGCAATAGAAGTGCAAGGTAAAGTCTTTTAGGGTAGCAACCATCTTTTGTTGTTGTATGTTTGTACAGGACCTAGCACAACAGAGTCCTGGTCCATCACTACAGATCCTAAGTGCTATTGCAAGACAAATAAGAATAATATTATGACTGTATTGTTTGGCTTCCTACATTGCAAATGTTCTTTTGAAGAAAAACATACTCTAAGACATCAAGGGTTAAATCATTACCATTTTGAATTAATAAGGTATGTTTGCAGCTACCCAGACTGCAGGCTAGTGACAAAAGCAGCATTTTAATTTTTTCCCCTACTCTTCAAAGTCTTATCTCTATTCCAAGCATAGACTTCAGCAATGAACAGACACAATTTGATTTATGAAGGGACTTATGCTGCATTTGCAATAAGATGACGGTTTCTTTTTACAGACAAAGACAAATCTGTTGCTCCTACATGAGAAAATGATTATTTAAACCTAATTTTATGACAAAGTTTTATTCAAACTTCATGCTCACTGAAAGCGAATAGTATTCCCCAGGTATTGGGCAGAATCATTTTACAACAAATACATTTCTAATGCAATTGTAGTTTATTTTGTCACAAGGACCACACCGTACATATTCAAACTTACTGAGACTGTGCTAACATGGCCCCAGTACATTACAGCTCAAGTGACACATGAATACAAAGTATTAGATGAAGGCAAGTTACAATTGGCAGGCATGTGATGGTTACATTTTGTGTTAATCTCACTTTTCTCCCAGCATTTGTTCTCAGTGAGATGCGTATAGTTGGATTTGTTGGTCTGCTGAAGCCATTTTGCACAAGACAGTTTTAAAACGGCTAGTAGAGAATTTCCCTTCTGTAGGGTAACCAGAGCTAATATGGAGTGTGTGTGTGTGTGTGTGTGTGGGGGGGACTGTCAGGTACTTGCAAGGGCAGGAGGGAGAACAGTGGAATGTGGTGGTCCATTATGGACCTTATGCCACTGACTCAGCTAGAGTAGGCCCATCTTCTTGTTCTAACTTCCACCAGAGCCAGGTGTCAAAGAATGAGAAGGCTGCAAACAACTCTCTGCAACTCCCACTCTCCTCTACATCCCAAGCACAGCTGGAGAATCAAGGTCATGGTACAGATTGGTACGCTCAGTGAATGAAAATAAAGACGCAGTTTGCAAGTTTGGTATTGATTATTGCTCATTGTGTGATGGACAGCCTCCCTCACAGCAAGGTAGTTTCTATGGGGTTTTTCTTACCTATGGCTGCATTCCACTGCAAACAAACAATATAATGAATGCATAACACTTATGTTTGTCTCAGAGCTCAGATTTTTGAGCTGTATTTTTAAAGGCTATGGGTCAGATCTTCAGCTGGTATAAATTGCTGTAGCTCCATGAACTTCAGTGGAGATTTATCAATTTACAGGATCCCAGGCTCTGGCCCTATTTGTCCAGTTAGTTGAATTCTTTTATTTACTTTTTGTATTTTTTTAAATTGAAAGGCTACGGGATTTGGCTCCTCAATAACTTGAGCACTTTTAGAAAATTTTACCCATTGTCTTTTGGATGAAATGTAGAACATGGCCCTCATTATTTATGGTCAGTGCAGATGCCATGAAAATTTTCACAGAAGGGCTAATCCCTCTTTTTATCTTGGGTAATTATACTTTTCCTATATAGGTATGCCAAATAGCTCATAGACAGGTCTCTTGACTCTGTCCTGGGCCCTGAGTGCTAATCCTAGTTTCTTACTGAATCATTCGACTACCTTATGTAAGTCACTTCCCATTTCCCCATCCATCAAAAGGAAATAATGATACATTAGCCGTGTTTTAAAAGCAGACAGAGGTCTACACCTGAATAAACACTACATCACTGAGTACTAAAATCTCCCACGTGCTTTCGTTTCTGTAAATTATTCTTTACTTCCTAAACTTTTGTGAAGTCCTGCTGTGCTCTGTTAGAATTTGTTGTGTTTCATCTCATATGCTGTTATACTTCAATTTGGAGTAAGAGTGATTCCTCTATAGTTTGCACAATCAATGTTTGTGCACTGGGATCCATTTGGCTGAATGTGAAGGCAGAACATTATCCTTATTTTACTTGCCCATCTGGTATAGACATGAAGGCTCATTAACTTCTGTGGGACTCTCATAGTCTCAGTTGATAGTTTTTATGACAATACTAACCTTTTTGTTCCTATATATTACAAATGGAATTACTAGTAGGTGAAGAAAATGTGCACAGAGAATAAAATACAGATTGCAGCCCTTTATAGACAAGTGCTACCGTATTCAGACATAGATGAAGCTTTTCAATCAGTTTGTCCTCTAAGTCCTCTAAAAGTCATATTTATTTATTTTTTAAAAGCCACACACACATTAAAGAAGTCATATAACACGCTGCCGTTCCAAACCCTTTGTAATTTCTCTATGGATTAAGTAAAGCCTGTGATCATATCTTTATCCTTATCTAGTATTTTATCACTGATTTTATTCAGGTAGTTGACCTTTCTTATGAGCTTCAATAAATCAGCAAATCCTATAGAATACTGTGAAGCATGACTGGTTATTGTCTAATAAGTCTACCCTCTCTTTCTCCCCCTCCCCACAAAATCCTCTTCGAATTCCAATGGGATAGTAAAGATTGTTGCTTTAATAGAATGTTAGTGCTAAAGGAGCTATCAGTGCCCTTCATTATCAATGTGTGTAAAAGGACAAGGATTTAAAGTCTTGACATTTTAGGTAATTTCTTCATAACACAATAGCTCTTTGAAAGTCTGAAATTCAATTCAACATGCTCCCCTACCTGCATATAACCGTAAGTACAAGTTGAACAGCCTCATTTAGTCATAATAATATCTTTAGACGACAAGCTCAGGATCTGTCCTCTTCATATGGTACATGCTTACATTTCTATGCAGACTCTATCAACCCATGCCCAACATAATAGCTATGCATTTGTCACTAGCCCCTAGCGGATTTGCACAATGCTGAAAAACGTGGGATCTCCCAAAGAAGAGGGGCAGACATCTTAAATTTGTACGGAGTCAAGCATCTGGTAAGCCAATCAACGGCAACTTGTTTATGAGAAAATGCATACACAGGTTTTCTTGCATGCTAGATCTTGTGTGGGTGTGGAGAAGTTAGAAATGCATATAATATGTAGCACTGAATAGCTTTTCAGCCATGTGATTATAAACTGCTAGAATATACTAAAAATAGCAAATACTTTCAGTCTACATTCAAAGTATGACCTGAAAAGCCTCTGCAGAAACTTAGTCATACACCAGCATTGGTGAAAATATTAACAAACAGGAACTGGGCATGATTTACATTTCAGACTTACTGGTATTTGGCAGTAATACTAACCACCCTCCATTATAATTCTTGCCAGGTAACTGGAGAATTATACACTTTACATCAAGTCTAGGGGTAAAATTTTCAGAAGTGCCTAAGCAAGATACATGCCTCAGAGCCATTTTCAAGCGACTTAAGCCCTTAGCTCAGTGGTGCCCAAATGTTTCCTGCCTCCCCTCCCACCTTCATTACTGCACAGCTGGTTCAGCCGTGGAGCTTGGGCTGAAGGCGGAGCTGGGGGCAGAACTGGGGATGCTTTCTGACAGAAAATTAGTTCCTGGTCTCTACTTAGAACAAAAATGTCAACAGCTAAACCAAGTTACTCTATTTCTTTAGGTAACCTAGCCCAGAGCATAGAACATTAGAGGTGAAAAAGCTCAGATTAGACAAGGTCCAAATGCTCCTGGTTCATGTGGTAGCACACATTTATGAGCATACTGGTGGGTTCATATCTAAGCTGAGAGTCTTTGCTCTGGTTCAATTGCACTTGATGCAGGACTTGAGCAAGAGGTGGAGCAATGGTGGCTTTACGTCATTTTTATATTTCTTCCCATCCTGGAGCTGGCTAGTCCCTGTGCTTATCTTAGACATTCAAGATGCTTGTAACAGTTTTTAAGGCTCTACCTTGGGATTTATCAAACTTCATTGCACTGAGACCCCCCCTCTGACAACAAAAATTACTACACCACCCCAGAAGGGGGGAACTGAGCTTGTCCAAGCCCTGCTGCGCTGGGGTCAGGGTTGGGGAGGCCTGAAGCCCGAGCCCCACCACCCCAGGCAGGGGAGGCCTAAAGCCCGAGCCCCACCACCCCAGGCAGGGGAGGGACGCAAAGCCGAAACCCAAGGGCTTCAGCTTGTAACTGAGCCCTGATGCCCAGGACTGAAGCTGTTGGGTTTCGTCTCTGGCCCCGGGGAAGCTGGGCTCAGGCTTCAGCTTCGGCCCTAGGCAGTGGAGCTCAGGCTTTGGCCTCAGGAAGTCTAAACCAGCCCTGATGACCTCATTAAACGGGGTCGCGACCCACAGTTTGAGAACCCTGCCCGACATAATTTTGCCTCATCTTCCCTGGTCTTATCACATCCTCATTCCCCTCCTCTCTGCTAATTCTGCCAGGCTCAACATACCATTTGTCTGCCTTTCCCGTATTTGTCTCTGAGCCTTTTTCCACACAACTCCCCGTAGATGGCACACTTTTCCTGAACTTGTCATAGCTACCCTCTCCTCAAAACTCACTTCTTCCATGATGAAAAAAGAAAAGGAGTACTTGTGGCACCTTAGAGACTAACCAATTATGCCTCTTGAAAACTAGCTGCCTAAGTTATCTACTTATTTATCTAATCTCTCTGTTAATGAAGAATTTACTCATTTCAATGAAGATAAAAACAGTGGAACACTAGAAGAGAGGGAGATAAAAATTGGAATTGAAGCTAGGGATTGCTTGGGTGGGTGGAAGTAAAGGGCTTAGAGGGACCATCTTTTCAAAAAGGCAAAAGTGGGACCCATGTAGGAGCCCTGCCCGCAAGGCTCCACCTCTTCCCCCAACCTCCTGCCTCTCCTCTCCTCTTGAGGCCCTTCCCCCTGGCCAGGCCAGAAGCCAGAACCAGGCAGTGGTAAGAGCTGCCCAGGAACCTGGGCCGCTGTGGAGAGACCTGGACCCTCCACCTCCCCTGGGCAGAGGTCTGGCATGCTCAAGATGCTTGTGTCCCTGCCCCCTAGCGAGCACCGCCCATGGCAGATAGAGGGTCTGGGGCTCCCCAAACCAACCTGGAAGGCTCTTGCTACTGCCCAGCTCCGGCTTTTGGCTTGCCCGGGGTGGGCCCTTTAGCGGAGGGGGGAAGGGAAGAGGAGCAAGGGCAGGGCCTCATGGTGAGGGGGGCTAAGGCAGCTGGGAAGAGGCTGGTGCTGCCCCAAGCCTCAGGCAGGCACTGGAGGGAATCTGAGCCAAATGCTGTCTGGAGTCATTCAGCCCAGGACCAGGACTTGAACTCTGCATTTCAGAACTGTCCCACCCAATTCAGGATGGGTGATCACCCTAAAAGGGCTCATGGGGGAGGGGAAGGGACTTTAGTGTTTCATTTAGCCCCCCCCTTCAAAAACAAAACAAACAAACAAAAACCCAGTAGAATTACCGAGCCATGTGTGTACCATTTTGCTTATATATTGTTTGACCATCTTACACCTTTTGTCCTTCTTTGCCTTTCCAGTCTCCATGCTCTTTGAAGTGGAAACAGTGTCCTCTGTATTTTGGAACACACCTAGGGCATTTTGAACACCACCACAATCTAAATAATAATACAAAACCAAATGCTATCTTTCCTTCCCAGCCCAAGCACCACCCAAAAACATGATCCTAGGCATTTGTTTTGAAATATATTTGAAAGAGTTTTATTTTTCGTGAATGTTTGCAAGCAATGAAATTTTCTGAAAACTTGTTTAAAAAGGCAGACAAAGGAACAGTTAAAGAGAGCGTGTTACCCTACCTGCAACTTTACAAAGAAGTTTTAACAGTCAGATGAAAAACAGGTGGATGAACAAAATGTTTCATGTACAAAAATAGCATTATAAAATAAAATAAGAGATATAGAACTCC
This sequence comes from Eretmochelys imbricata, assembly GCF_965152235.1. Lineage (NCBI taxonomy): Eukaryota > Metazoa > Chordata > Testudines > Cheloniidae > Eretmochelys > Eretmochelys imbricata. The sequence goes on from NC_135578.1 coordinate 14,681,987, forward strand.
AGAACACTCTAGAACAGAAATAGCTACATGCAACAGAAAACATTTTATTATGGATCTGTTTATGCATCTAAATTTAACAGAAATTATTTTGAAATCTTGATATTTGTTAGTGAAATGGACTTTCAGATCAATGTGGTGTCTTAGTGCTACCGCAATAATGACTTTAAAAGAAGCAACTGAATGAAGCTGAAACAACTGTTTTCATGATGTTTACTGATTTGTTTAGTACTTGGTTCTCAGAAGTATGTAATCTCTGTATTTGAATAACTTACTGATAACAGCTGACAATCCTAACATTGTAGTAATTTTTCCTCAGAAAAGAAAACCTATTTTTCTAAGCATAGAAAATTCTAACTAATGTACAGAACCTTTTACAATTCTACATCCATACTATAAAAGACCTACTGTACATATTAAGGATCCCTACAGTTGTAGTTTTTTAATGGCGAGGTGTCCCACAACAGAGTTTATCTTCTTTGCAATTAACCTGAATCACACGTTTTCAACTTAGAAAATGTCATGAACTTTGTAATGGCAAACATTACACAGAATTTTAGGTAGAGTGAAAAACAACAACATTAAGTTACTGCTAAATTAACTTCTTAGTGATCTCACTCTATTATATTAGTTTTACATTTTTATATATGCACAATACCAAAAGTATGCTTATTTCATGCTAAAATATTGTCTCACAATGTTATTCTGATCTTTTTACTTGAGGCAAACTGATACAGACCTAGCCAAAAATAAAAGCACACTATTAGGTTTGATGATAGCCGAAGACAACATCCTTTTTGAAAAAAATCACTCACCACAATTCAGTGAATATTAACAGTGAATGACATGATTTTCAAAAGTGCTAGGCATCCACAAAGCTCAGTAATGTCAATAGGAACTTCAGGTGCTTAGTACCTTAGGAAAAAAAAATAATCAAACTAAGTTAGAAAAAACACCTCAATATAATTTGAATGACTATAGTACAGATAATTCACAGACTCTTGCTCCTTTCACACGAGTGCTTAACATTTAATCTTTTTGAAAGCTGATTCTAAAAATACAAATAAAATCTAGAATGCTTTAAGAAAATGAATCATCTTTCACCCTCTATTTGTTCAGAATTTTGTTTAAACTAATATTGCTTTTCACCGCTCACTGATAAGAATGTTGCAGAATAAAGTAAAATTTGATTTTACAGATGTATATGTGATAACTAAAAACATCACAGAAGCACAGAGGTAGAAGGCTTCAAGGAATTAAACCTGAGTTACACCATCATTACTCTCTAGATATCTAACATAATAAAGTTTTCTAATACCCTTTCAGCATATAACATCTTGTATCACTTGAAAATCTTTTTTTGGCTTCAGTACAACACACCATGGCAACATCAGTAAAGTCAGTTACTTATCTCTTAAAGATATTTGTCCTTATTCCTTTACTGGAGTAACATATTAATGCTACATACAATAAACAAACATGGTATGTGAGGATGGATGAAGCATTTCATAAATATAATCTTAAACATTTTAGTATAATTTTTCTTTAACAATACAAGTAACCACACATAGAGGATCTCTAAGATTTACTTTGAACAAATAAAGAGTGAACAGAAGAGGGGAATATATATATATATTTATAGGAGAAATCTGTCATCTTCAGATTCTACCATCAAAGTGCATTCTGAAAAAACAGCAAAAGCTGCACCCTTTTTGGCACCCTTTTCTGTAGCACAGTGTCTCATAAAAACAAACCTGCCTTTGATTTCTGCTTTATTTAGAAAAATTACTCCTTTATCAGGAAAGAATGATGATAAATGCACAGCCTTTCACTTATGATATGCAAACATAAAAAGCAGTAAAGGTATGCTGCCTCTCCCTAGTCAAAATACAGATGTGAGCAATTTCCAGTGTGAAGTATTTCACAGATTACATCACCAAACTTTAGGCACGTATACAAGGTAAATTAATTTCAGAGGGAAATTGTTTAAAAAAATGTAAAACTATTTAATTTTATTGACTGAAATTTACTAATGTATTATGGAAACAAATGACAATGTATTTTATGCACTGGAATCAACCTGTACATTTTATATTCATAATTTAGTTTTTATGCGATTGCTAATCAACATGTCAAACATGCTAAGTATATGAAATAACTGATAAGGACAAACAAGTAATACAGGATTCCTTTAAAAAGGAATTTTATACAGTAGTTGCTTTAGCAGCAGATATCAGTAAGTGCTTGGCTTCTACCATTTACAGCATCGCTACAAGGATGACATTAACCAATGCAACATCAATCAGTACAGAGGTTTGGACCTGACACACTCTTTGATACTTGTTTAGGCAAACATTTGAAAAAGACTGTGTGAACGTGGAGTATTTCATATAATTGGAAACGAGGATTTCTCAGCAAAATATACTTGAAGTATACTAGTAGCCAATATCCCACAAACAAAATTTGATATTTACCATCATACATAAATTGTATGAATCAAATACTGTTTAATCGTGCTTTTTTTTGCGTATCTTTTAACCTTACTTCAATTGCAGTAAACATCTTCTTAAATTATACAGTGGCAAGTTTGAGTAATCTGTTTCAGCATTTATCTGACATTCCTTGAATCAGATGCATTTTCTGGTCTCTCACTGTACTTCTCTTCCCAGTGTCAAATTTTAAGACACAACCTTCAATTCCCAGTATATCTGGAAACAACAGTACCTTGTCTGTGCACCAAACCCAAAATGTAATGATGCTTGTCTTTTTCTTTGCTTTCATTTAAAAAAAAAAAACGTATTTAAGCAAGCATCAGAAGCCGCATTGACCATGTTCAATTGAGAGATACTGGCGGCTGCTTATTCACTCCAAAAACAGGTTTACTAGATTACAGGCAAAGTAATGGTGTTCTATCGTGGCCTGATCCATCTTCTGGAATTCTAGGCAGGAGAGCAGATCGGGTCAATCCCCAGAATCTTTGAGGAGACAGATCTTTTTTAGCAGCTGTGAACTTCCACCCCATGTGATTCCCACAAATTCTGCACTGGGCTATAGTCCATGCATACCTAAAAAAAAAAAGAAAGTGTTTTGGCAGGAGTCACATCATTCATGAGAACATTTTAATGGAACTGGAACAGTTAAATAACTCAGTAAGAAGAAAATATCAGTTTTAGTTTGGGATTTTCAAATGGGTTTATGGGATTCAGGGACCCAATTCTCATTGATTTTTCAACAGGGCTTGGGCACCAAACTCCCTAGGTCGCTTTGAAAATCTCAGCCTTTAACATTATTATATTGTCCACAAAAGTACAATAGTAAAAGCATTTTTATTTCACTATATATTTCAGTAATATGATTAATTATTGTATGCCAATACAGGAGTATCAAAAATGCTTATCATAATAAACTTAAGACATAAGGGATGGTTTTAAGGATATATTTAAAGGAGAATGATTTTTCTGAGTTGCTGATGGATTTAATAAAGAATGAGGCATCTAGCTTGATAGAGCAATGGCTTCAAAAGGAAGAAAACCAAAATTCTACTGCCTCCTGAGGAGAAAATCTGAGAATGAGAAGTAAGGACTAACTTCAGAACAGATAATATGAGTCACCAGATGCCTTCTGTGATGAATGCATGAAAGAAAAAAGATCCTCTGAGACAGAGGTTCTCAACCTCTTTCTTTCTGAGGCCTCCCCAACATGCTATAAAAACTCCAAGGCCCACCTGTGCCACAATAACTGGTTTTCTGCATATAAAAGCCAGGTCCAGCGTTAGGGGGTAGCAAGCAGGACAACTGCCTAGGGCTCCATGCCACAGGGCCCCCCGCAAAGCTACATTGCTCAGGCTTCAGGCCTGGGTGATGGGGCTCAGGTCCCTGGGCTTCAGCCCCATGCTGTAGGCTTTGGCTTTCTGCCCTGGGCCCCAGCGAGTCTAATGCTGACCATGCTTGGAGGACCCCTGAAACCTGCTTACGGCCCCTCAGGGAGACCTGGACCCCTGGTTGAGAACCACTGCTCTGACAGATCAGTCAGTGAACTGGTTTTTCCATATATCCTGATGACCGCCCATCTACATCACTCACCACTGACAGGTGGACTTGTATTCAAAGGAGAAGCAGGCAGCAAGGTGAGAAATGGCAAATTTAAACGTGTGCAAATTAGTCAAGTACCCTGGAATGGCTATTGTGGTAGCTATCCATTTGTTTAAGTCAGCAAGTGAATGCAAAAACAGGGTCCAATTCCTTTAGGAGACAACAGATTACCATGGAGAGACAGACTGGTTAAAGGTGAGTTAAATTTGATGAGCAAATTATTTCTGATAGTATGGTACAGAAAGAAAGAGGCAGAAAACGATTTATGGATTAAAGTTAAGGACAGAGTTGTAGAACACAACCTACATTTCAAATTGTATGTGAATTATGACAAGCTTACAAGTGCACGTTGTTGTTTTGGTTTTTTTTAATTATTCTAAAATATGCTTGTCTATTCAAACCAAAAGCTTAAATGGTTCTGGGAGGGATGGGCGGCAACTTTAAGGGAACCTAAACTTCAGTTGGAAGAAAGGATCATAGTGGTTGCTTAAGAAAATAACAGATAAAGGACAGAAAAAAAACCAAAAATTGCACCACACCCAAAATGTTATATCCCGAGGTTTTTTAGGGGAGAGCTCAGGACAAGGCTGTGGGTAATGGGGGGAACCCTTTGATGTAGGAATCCAATTACTCAGATGCAACTCTTACTGGTTGCAGAAGCTGAGATCAACCTTTCAAACACGTGCATTATCTAAAAGAATTCATTACTGTAATTTTATTTGAGAAATTGATCTGTATCACTTTACCTTACCAAGACTTGTTCTGTGGAATAACCTTTTGAAAATAAAAGTCCATGGATAAACCATGAACAATTCTGACTGCTCTAAATTTGTTCAGTTTCCCCTTTAATTCTTGGCAGGATCTGAGACAGTTCCTGCACCTGTACTTTTTGTTTTCCTCCTTGCCCTCTATCTCCTTCAAGTTAGAAAAACAGGATTTATTCGCATCTTTCACCTGCTGAAGCGTACGCACTTTTTAAGTGTTCGGAACTCAAATAGCTTCAAAATTAGGTTATTATTCCAGCAGTGCTACAGGTGCTAAAGAGTTTATTTAAAAAATGGTTCAGGAATAAACACCTTTGTTATTTTGAAAAGTAAGTACCTTACTTCCTCAAACAGCAGAATTATATCACTGCACATTTAAATCAGTCTCTGGATAAGATAATATTTCTATTTTTCGATTATTATTAAAGCATAGCTGACAGTTTGTGGATTTTTCTAAATATTCTATATAGGAACAATTCCACTTATGCATCACGTTTTCTGTATTTGCCTCTAAATCTTTTTATCACCAAAGATATCTGCAGAGAAACAATATGGCTTTTTTCAGAATTCATCTGTTTATGCTGTACAATTCCCTGTTTAAAATTTTTGTAGGGACAACACTGGTCCCTACAGAAATAATTATAATATGCTTTCCATAAACTTGTCTATGTCATAGACAGAGAAACTCTTCGGAAATAAATATCCCACTTATATGCTCCAGAAGCTGGACTGTGTTTAAATATATTATTTAAAGATTTCTATTTTATTTTAAAAGCTGGGTATTCAAAATCGCCAACCTACTTAAGAAGCTACTAGTCCAGTTATATGGTTTATATATGAGATTTTCCTCGTAATTTTTTTAGACAAGATGAGTAACATGACATGGTCTGAAATGATCAATATGCTAAATATTCTGCTTGGCATTTTGATTCAACTACATTTGTAGGGAGGGTGGTGATGAAGCATCAAAGATAAACGGAGGAGACTGAGGGAGAACAGAAGTAAATTACACTTAATCCTTTTCAGTGATCTATCAGATATTTGATAGTGAGGAATCAGTAGTCAGGATTAAAGTGTGCACCACTTAAAGTTTCTAATATGAATAAAATAAATACAAATCTATACATTTTAGTCCATGAAAGACAGAATTCCCAACTATAAGCAATATAAACAACCAAAATAGTTTAAAACAAGGTCCTCAGATTTGTAAATAATCTCTAGTCATAATGAGAGACTGTCACAGTTTACTATGTGGAAAGTTCTAGGGTTGGAGATTACATACTGAAGACAATTCAAACTGGGGATGGAGGGAGGGAGGGAGGGAAGAAGTAACAGTAGTATCATTCTGGAGACTGAAATGTTTTTAAAAAGAATGAAAGACATGATCCTACAGCTAACCGATTTTAAGGTGATAGTTAATATCACCTGACACTTTAGTTGCTGGTTCTTTCGCCATCTACGTGAAAGACTGTAAGCCCTCTTGGGACAGAGTATCTATTTTACAATGAGGCCCTGATACCTACCTGACTGGGGTCACTTGGTACTACTACAATACAAATTATAACACTCCCTATTATATATAGTTATTTATCAAGATGCTGGTTGGGTAATTAAAAGAGAATTATTCAAAAACAACTTTTAAAACGTGGCAAAATGTATGCACAATTTTAAAGGTACAAGAGAATTTTCAATATGTTTTGTCTAACTTGTCCAATTTATTTTAGATTAAGAAGGAATACTAAATTTACTTTTTTCTTCATTTACAGTAGTTAAATTATCATTTTTAAGAGTTTAGAAAATAATGTAATGTCTGCTTCTCAGCGTTTGTAGGCCAGAATGCATTTAAATCAGAATTATAAATTTCTATTATTTGCTAATAAGATTTCTGAACTGTATTTTGTAATACTAGAGTACATTATTAGTAGAAAGAAATACTGTTTTACCCAGGAAACCAACTGTGCTCTGTAGAAGGTCGGCCACTCAGACTCAAGTTGCAGGCTTTGTACACTGTAAGGGTCTCATGGACATATCCATGAGGATTCACATATGCTGCCATGGGTCCACACAGGGATAAACTACAACGGATAAATAAGAGCCAGTTATGTACTTTGATAATTTCCCAAGACATATATCAAAAAGGAAAACAGGGCTGAAAAGTGTTCATAAAATTAAAACAACTCTAATTAGAAAATGAATAGAGGAAGGAAATTGCCAAATGCTTAAAAATATTTTGCATAAAAAGCAGTCTAATATGCTTGTAGACAAAATTTATTGAATTACAGTATTAAAAGATGGAATAAAAATAGGTATGTGCACCTTCATTACATGAGAGAACATTACTTGCCTCCACTGAGTAAAAACTTACAACAAATAGCAACACTACTCATCCTCTTAATTCTGCCTTTAAAATTGAGCAGTCAGAAAAATAAGCATTTACCACACTAATGTCTCAATTTCAAAAAAGTAGTTAAAAAAGACATCCCACAAATGAACATAGCAGCAGCTAAGCGTTCCACAATCTATCGTTTAGATAATTACTATAGCTGCTTATCACACGGACAAAACAAAACAAAAAAACCACTATGAAGAACCTTTGTTAAGCCAAGAAATCTTTTAACCTTCAAATCATCATAGGTGATAGACAGATATTAGTTATCCTGGGTGAAGCTGGAGACAAGGCCACCAGCAGTGGTAACTGTTTTCAAGAAATACTATATTGACATACCTATTAATAAGGACAATGGATAGGTCATGCATATAAGAATGAATTGCCTACTACAACTCTTAGAATGATTTTTAGACTGTTTGACATCACGTCATATCCAATGATACATGTCTTCCTTGCTTCATAACATACTAATAGCACATCTATGATACTCACATCACATACAGTAATCTGAAATCAGTGCTTGTTAAAATGTGGAAGTATTATGCACAACTGAGATTTTTTTCCCTATTACTTCTGAATTAGGTTAATCAGATCCGAAATATTACAGTGATATACAAGAATTTAGACTCCAAAATTCACCCTAAGAGTACAACCCTACAGTGGCTGAGTGCTGGGCCAGATAATATAACATGGACTTTCAAACTCCAACTTCTATTATTCTAAAGTCATCATAAATAACCCTTTTGTTAGATGTCTGTGGACTGGATGATGTCTGAGTTTATTTTATCTATATTGTTTTACACAGAGAATTTCCTGTGAATATTTATTGATCAGCTCAGAACAATCTCAGAAGAATAAAATGCAAAGAGAAAATGAGAGTTGTAGGAAGAGCAAAACTATTAATACATATCCAATTTGCATTTATTGTAATGCTGACAAAGTACAGGAATTGCATGTCTTCCAAAGAAGAGACTAAACTAATTAAAAACTCACCTGAATATTTCATTCTTAGTTGTTATTTCTGTGTCTTGACATTGTTTACAACAAAGAGATGTACACTTCAAAAGAAAAACAAATACACTATCATTAGGACAACTTTACTCACTTCTGCATGTTTGTCATCAAAGTAACATAATCACAAGCTTTTTTGTTTTTTAAAAGAAAAGGTCTCTGACTATGTAACTGTAATAAATTAGGAAAAGGTCTATTCTTTCAAGAGCTTTTGAAAAACTAATACTTCTAGAGAAATAAAAAGATGTTGCTATTTAATATGTAACATAGAAAAGGAGGACAAGTATAAACATGAGCTTTTAATTTCGGCAAAATGTATTAAGTTCTGAAATACTGGGAAAGAGTGCTTTTAACTTCAAGAAAAAATATTTTTAAAATTAAATGGATTGATTCCCTCACCACCCTTCTTCCTATGACCCCTGTGAAGTACTGTAACAGATTAATCTACCACTTAAAATTACTAGAAAGTAAGCTGGAACAGAACAAAATTACTGACCTTTCCCAGAAACTAAACCTGTAAAAATCAGTTCATAATAATACTTTATTCCAGTATAAATTTTTGAATATAAAATATTTCCTACCTTTTTTAAAAAAAGAATAATACTTTTGAAATTGTCAGTGAAACAATTTAATAAGTTTATGAAACAAAATGTTGTTTTAACAATATTCACTTAAAAGAATTTATGTAAATCACAGTTCGTACTTTTGATTCCACCTAAGTTCTGACCCCTATTCCTCATGTCCTGCTCACTTCAGCATGTTGCTCCTTTTGTTTCCTCTTACTTATGCCTTTTGGGGGTTTTTTTGGTGATGTGCACTATACCCTGAATGACTTCCCTCTAATAATGTGCCAACTGTCATTACTTTCCTTCCTGTTCCTCAACACCCACTTCTTTTTGCCTGACTTGCCCACCACTAACCCATTCCTGTGTGCCATCTTCTATTGTTCTTTCATTCTACTGCACTTATCTTAAAATTATCAGAATTTAAGCATCAGACATCACCCATATTCTCCTTTATTTTATTCTTTGTCCATCCTTCCCTTCTTTACCTGGTGTTTCAATCACTAGGACTGTCTGATTTATAATGTAAACTCTCTGGGGAAGGAATCATGTATGTATTATTTCTGTATAGTGCTATGCACATTTTTAGCACTATATAAATAAACTGTTTATCATAAGAGCAGTGCAAGTTTTATTCACAAAATGCATTACTAATGCAATATATTTCACATGCATTAAGGCAATAGGACAGATTCTGACCTCAGTTACAACACTAAATCAAAAATAAATCAAAATTTGGCTGATTCTGTATGTAATCAATTTAGTGGCCTTATATTATATATTACTCCAACAGTTAGAGAGATTTATATAATATATTTTTACAGCTGGATCTTCACATGTACACTCGTGTCCTATATTGTTGGGTAAGGAAAGACTATAGACTAAAGTCAATGCTATATATTTCATAAGGGCAGTTCAGGTCTCCTAGTCTCTTTTAGGATTTATAAAAAGATGTACCTAATGCAGTTTTTGGAATTGCATGAGTGTTAACATTAGAACATTTTATAATTTCAGCAACAGGAAAGGGGTGGCTAATCTCCTAAATGATTAGAGAAATCCTATCTGAAAATTTTCCCAATGCAGCCCTAAAAATCACAGAAATGTAGGGCTGGAAGGTATCATGGGAGACGATCTAGTCAATCCTCCCATGCTGTGGCAGACCAAGAATGCCTAGACCATCCCTTGCATAATGGCAGGTTTCAGAGTAACAGCCGTGTTAGTCTGCATCCGATGAAGTGAGCTGTAGCTCACGAAAGCTTATGCTCAAATAAATTGGTTAGTCTCTAAGGTGCCACAAGTACTCCTTTCCTTTAGACCATCCCTGTTTGTGGAATCCCCATCACTGGAGGTTTTTAAGAACAGGTTAGACAACCTTTCTTGGTAACTTATTCCAGTATTTAACTATTATTATAGTTAAAAAGTTTTTCCTAATATTTAACCTAAATCTGCCTCGCTGCAGATTAAGCCCATTACTTCTTGTCCTATCTTCAGTGGACATGTAGAACAGTTGATCACCGTCCTCTTTATGACACCCTGATGAGCCATGGGCTCAAGGGAACTTTGACTTAACATATTTGAAAACTGTTATCAGGTCCCTCTCAGTCTTCCTCCTCAAGATTAAACGTACTCAGTTTTTTTTAACCTGTCCTCATAAGTCAGGTTTTTTAAAGCTTTTATCATTTTTGTTGCTGTCTCCAATTTGTCCACATCTTTCCCAAACTGTGGCACCCAGAATTGGTCACAATACTTCACCTGAGGCCTCACCAGTGCCAGGTAGAGAAAAAAATTACCTCCCTTGTCTTACATATGATACTACTCTTAATATAACCCAGAATGATATTGGCAGTTTACACAACTGCAGCACATTATTGGCACATATTCAGTTTGTGATCCACTATAACCCTCAGATCCTTTTCTTTGAAGTATTACTGCATAGCCAGTTATTCCCCATATTGTAGTTGTAATTTTTCCTTCACAAGGGAAATACTTTGCACTTGTCTTTACTGATTCATCTTGATTTCAAACCAATTTGTCAAGGTCATTTCGAATTCTAGTGGTCTTCTCCAAAGTGCTTTCAACCGCCTCCGAATTTAGCGTCAGCCACAAGTTTATAAGCTTACTCTCCACCCCATTATCCAAGTCATTAATGAAAATATTGAATAATACTGGCCCCAGGACAGAGCCCTGTGGGACTCCACTAGGTGCAGCCTCCCAGTTTCACATGGAACTACTGATAACTACCCTTTGCGTATAGTCCTTCAACCAGTTGTGCACTCACCTTATAGTAATTTCATCTATATCACATACCTAGTTTGCTTATGAGAATGTCATGCTGAACCATGTCAGGAGCCTTACTGAAAATCAAGATATACTATAGCTACTGCTTCCCCACCAGTAACCCTTGTCAAAGAAGAAAATTAGGTTGGTCTGGCATGATTTGTTCTTGACAAATCCATGTTAGCTATTACTTATTACCCTGTTTTCCCTAGTTGCTTACGATTTGATTGTTTAGTAATTTGTTCCACTTTCTAAGTTAGGCTGGTTGGTGTTTAATTTTCCAGGTCCTTTTTGTTCCCGTTTTAAAAGATAGGTACTACGTGTGTCTTTCTGCAGTCCTCTCGGACCTCACCCATCCTCCATGAGTTCTCAAAGATAATTGCTAATGGTTCCGATATTGCTTCAGTTAGTTCCTTAAGTACCCTAGCGTGAATTAAGTATCCTAGCCTGCTGCATTGAATATCTCTAACATCTAAACATTCTTTAACTAATTCTTTCCCTATTCTGGTTTGTGTTCCTTCCCCCTTATTAATATTGACTGTGTTACGCATCTGATCACCATTAACCTCTTTAGTGAAGACTGAAACACAATAGGCCTTAAATACCTCAGCTTTCTGTCATCTGTTATTAACTCTCCAATGCTCCTCTGTGCATTTCTCCTAGCTCTTTCATGTGAAGTTAGTACATGTACACTAGATTGACAGCCCATCTGAACACACAGCTATTGTAATTCCTGCGTTAGATAGTCTTGGTAAGTTTTAGTTCCAGAAAACCCATGTAAAAGGGCAACAAAAGACAAGTTTTAAAGCATCTTGGAATCCTGCTGCTTATCAGGGTAGTAGATGTTTGAATGTAAAAATCCTTTTAGTCCAATATTTATATAGTCTTATCATTGTAGGGATATATCACACTTTAAAAAGCACCAAAATCCACTCCACTTATCATGGCACAGCAATATTTCATTAATGTATGTTTTACTGTAAATGCTTTCTGATTTTTGAAAGAATGGTACTAACTGCATCAGGCTTCTAGCACCATCTCTTGGCTGGCAATGTACAATGAAGTGTTGGAACATCATTTTAAAAATATGATTGTCATTCTTTCAAGATGAAAAAAAGCCAGCAAGTACTTTAGCGCTAGGGAAAACAAGGATAAAATACACTGCGAGTCTGCTGCTAAATATAATGGGCCAGCCACTATCAGTGGAGCACATATTCTATCAAAGTTAAAAATAAATAGGAAAAATAAAAAAAGTTCTAAAAAATACCACCTCTTAAAAAAAAATTCTGCCATTTCCAAGTTATATTTTGTTATAGATTATACAAATTCTACTCTTATTACCTGGTGACACTAAATCAAAGCACCGTAAATTAAACATAAATAAGATACTTACTTTGTTCATAATATCTAATTCACACCGCAGTCGCTGAATAGCGCTCCCTATTTTAAGCAGCTGAATACGTAACGAATCATCAATTGGCAGGCAAGCCGCAACTCTGTAAGAAAAATCTGGAGAAAAGCACTATGCCTGTTACAATGTAAGAAATAAAAAAATGAAATACAGATGCCTTTTATTCAGTTCTCTATGTCTGCACAATGCTTTTCTAAACAAGATTGTACTAGCAAAAATATACACTTTTCACACACCGTAACCAAGTGGCAATGTTGGCTCTAATATCAACGTTTGCTTAAGTGTTATCTCATGGGAAGAATAAGCATTTTCTGTGTGCATTCATTTCCGTAGGTCCCCCACGCAAGATTTGTAAACAGAACAAAAACAAACCCAACAATAGTCACACGTTTCAGTCTTGATATACTCAATTGAGTTTTATTTTTAAGAATTATATAAAAATCAGCTGTCTTTAACCAGACCTTGGAATTTATGCTGTCATAAGGTAATGGACTTTACTGTATTCATCCTTGTTCTTATGTCATCAAAAGCACCGTTAGACCACAGGTCAAGCACAGGCCTGATATACTACTACAGTCCCATCTCATGGTCAGTCAGAAAATTCAAAAGCTGAACTTTCCAGCTTTAAAAATTAATTTCTAGCAGGTCAGAAAACAAGTGCTAAAAGTGTGTTGGAAAATTTTTGGTAAAGGTGCTTTGTTAATGGACTAGTATGTCCTTTCACTACACATAATCTCTTCCTAGTAGAAGTCGTGGGCTAGCCAGCAAGAAAAAAAAAACAAAAACGATCATTACCTTTAACAAAATACGAGGGGAGAAAATACAAATTTGCTGAAAACCAAGCAACATAATTTTGTAATACCTATTGGATTTGATGGAAGAGATTCATCTTTAAGATTTTCATCCCACTCATGTAGTTGCCTCTTGACTCTTTCCATTAAGGTTTCCTTTCATTAGAAGAAAAGCGTAATTTAAATACACATTTTTTCCCCTTTAAAATAAAAGCAAAATGGGGAGTGAGCTATTGGCCTCTAGTGGACATGAGCTTTTAAAAAGCTTAGCACAAAGACAGTTTATCTACATGTCTACATATTTTAAGCTAATAAATTAAAAATCAGCCTAGGTTTCCCATCAGGCAAGGTGGGGATACTTCTCAGAAACAAGAGATCTGATCAGTTTTGGAAAATAAATTAACTACCTTTAAAGGATTTCTATGCTATGGTAGTATCAGGGTGGCTGGCAGCAGAACTGCCCCCCTCGCTCCCCTTGTGACCAGATGCATAGTCCACTTTCCCTCCACAGGACACAAGGAGTGAAATCCTGGCCTCACTGAAGTCAGTTTCAAAACTTCCACTGACTGCAGTGGGACCACAAGATTTCACAGACGAGGTAATACACTAACAGCCAGGGCTGGTACTGCTAAAGTTCTTCACAGGATGCATATTCTGGATGCATATTCTGTTTTGCTTATAATGATTGTGGTAAAGATTGAGCAGACTTTATTGGGAGGAAGGGGAACAGCTGATTAATTTAGTGCTGATTAAGGATTCTAAATGTGTATTTTTTTTGAACTACACTGAACCTTTCAGTACCGGATCAACTATTAGGGTAAGTCATATTTGGTGGGGATTCACGGTTTCTGCTAAAGTCATGTACACAGACTATAAGGTAGCAAATAAAAATCCAAGCTACTGATTTGGAAATAAAAACAAAAATTGTTATTGTGTTGAGTATTTCTGCAGCAAATATGTGTAAGTTTGTTGAAGATATTTTAAAATGTGTGTCATTTTGGCTAATGTTTTGATAATGCCGCAGTCAGTACTTAAAAACACAAAATAAAAATAGATTATATGGTTTTGTGCTACTTAATAATGAAATACCCAAAAAGCATAAAATTGATTACAGATACCTGGGTAAGATCTGGTTTATACTTACAGCATCATATAAGGAGTAGAGCCACGGAGGCCAAGAAGTCAAACTAGCACAGTGAAACTTCCGCTGAAACAGAAAACATAACATTTACTTTTGAATCATAACATTTCTGTAGATCTTGTTCAAACAGATATGGGGGAGGGAGAGGAGAAAATAATCTGGGAAGACATCTACTTATTTAAAAATGCCACGAATTGTCAATCAACATAACACCACTGGGGACTTGTTAGCACATTCAATCCAAAAAAATCTCAAAATATTTTGAAAATGCATGAAGATACACAGTACCCACATTGCAGATTTACAAATAAACAAACAAACAGATTAAATCTCATTTAATGACAAATAATCAACAAGCAGACGTGGCCTTTAAAGGTACATAATCACCTTCAAATCTAGTCAGTTTTATAAAAAGTTATCAGTAGTTTCAGGTAGTTTGCCTGTCCATTAGCCCACTGTTAATTTGTGTGGGTTTTACAATCACTTTTTTGTAGTTTAAACATATTTATCCCTCTTCTGTTGTAATAAATGATCCCCTCCAGCAATGGGGGGTAGGAGGGGAAACTGACTGACTACACAGGGTAAACAATGAAATTATTATAATGAAATGCACATGCAAACTAAAAAAAAAATTGAGAACAATGGGCCAGATAATTAGCTGGTGTAAACTGTCTCCCTTACTTCAAAAGAATACTTTTTAAAGAATTAGCAATGGTAAGTGTTGCTTGTAAAAACAGCAGGTAGAAGTACTCACATAGATGTTTGATTTTTAAGTTGCCAGTGTCCCCAAATGACAAGTTAAAACACACACACAAAAAATATCTGTGGACAAGCCAGAAACAGAATCCAGATCACCTGAGTCTCAGCTCTGTAGTAGTCTAGTAAGTAGATCCAAAGAGTGCTTCCTCATAGTAAAACAGTTGTTGAGTAAGGACATTTCATATTAAGTACAAAACTGTGATCAAGTCACAAGTCCATTGCTATCTAACTGAAGGTATAATGAGTAACATTACTGAAGTGTCTTTTTTAAAATCAAATAATAGTTGCATTATTGATACCATGAGTGTGGTACAAGACCCTAAAAAACAAACAGAATATAGGTTTCAGAGTGGCATCAGCAAAAAAACTGAGGAGTACTTGTGGCACTTTAGTGACTAACAAATTTATTTGGGCATAAGCTTTTGTGGGCTAAAACCCACTTCATTGGGTGCATGCAGTAGAAAATACAGTAGGACAGTGGTTCTACAATAGGAGCTGCTGGAAGCGGCGCGGGCTGAGGGAGCAGCGAACCGCGGCCACTGGGAGCCGCGATTGGCCAAACCTGCGGATGCAGCAGGTAAACAAACCGGCCCGGCCCGGCCCGCCAGGGGCTTTCCCTGCGCAAGCGGCAGAACAAATTTGGGAACCACTGCAGTAGAAAGATATATATACACACAGAGAACATGAAAAAAAATGGGTGTTGCTATACCAACTGTAACGAGACCAATTAATTAAGGTGGGCTATTATCAGCAGGAGAAATAGATGTGTATGTGTGTGTGTGTATATATATATACACACACACACATCCATATACACACACACATATTTGGGCATAAGCTTTCATGGGCTAAAACCCACTTCATCGGATGCATGCAGTAGAAAATACAGTAGGACAATGATTCCCAAACTTGTTCCGCTGCTTGTGCAGGGAAAGCCCCTGGCGGACCGGGCCGGTTCGTTTACCTGCCCATACACACACACACACACGCGCACGCAGTTTGAGATGTAGAACAAATCATAACCATAATGATTACAGTAAAATTCTACAAAAAGAAAAGGAGTACTTGTGGCATCTTAGAGACAAACAAATTTATTTGAGCTGTCAAGAGTGACCTGAGTTGTTCTCAAATATGAAAACGAGTAACATGATCATTGGATTTCTGCTCTAAAGAAACAGCACTACGACATACAGAGTGGATTCAGAGAAACAGCATGAAAGGGAAAAGGCTCAGTGACATCATCTCTCTATGTTCAACCTGTCCAACAGTAACACACTTTTTTCAGTTGTTCAAAAAACAAATCAAATCTCTGCAGTGAACGATAGTTTCAAAGAATTAACAAGAGAGTGAGCGAGATTAAGATATTAGAAATACTGAGGAAGACACAGGCTACTTCCTGAGAATTAATGATTCTCTATGAAGGCTGATGCCCCAACACAAAACAAGGACATCTATTATGACTGATTTCTGCAGTGAAAATGCTTTGGTCATTACACATTTAGGGACCTTTTATTGAGATACTGAACTCAAGTACACAAGACTGGCATTTTATTTTATTTCTTTATTTAAAGGAACTAGTGTGGGTGTCTTAACAGTTGCACCTACTGCAATGGTCTAGCTAAAAATCTGTCAGCATTTAAGTATAAGCCCTTATTTTCAGGGATATTACTAGGTCAAATAATCTTCCTTCAGAAATCTTGGCACGTGAAGGTACCAACGCAAGAATTCCTTGTTTGTTTTTATTCTAATAACTTGAAAACTTTATATTGTTCACTAGCATGTGAGAAATGAGTACAATGGGTCTCTGTCCATTTGCCAACAGACAGAGGTTTACACGCCAAAA
Source organism: Eretmochelys imbricata (assembly GCF_965152235.1). Taxonomy (NCBI): domain Eukaryota; kingdom Metazoa; phylum Chordata; order Testudines; family Cheloniidae; genus Eretmochelys; species Eretmochelys imbricata. Next base: position 14,699,024 of record NC_135578.1, read on the forward strand.
AATAAACACCACAACCAGTCCTAACTGGTACCTTTGGCCTCGTCTACACTAGAAAGTTTGCTTGACACAAGCCACTTGCATCTACCTAGCTCTGCAAGTCTACATTTCACTTTGTCTTCATTAACATATGCTCTCTATTAAGCCAACAGAGTAACACCACCTGCCTGAGCAGTGTTGAGCCATGGTCACATACTGAGGTCGATGCAGCATGAGTGTAAACATTGCGTTGCCTATGTTGACCCTGACAGTCCTTCCAGCAGCTGTCGCACAATCCCAGACACTAACTATTCTGGTCACAACTGTGACCTTCACTGCCCAGGGGTCATGAAGAACAGAAGCCAAAACCCCCTTTAAAACCACACAAATTTTTGAAATGCCTTTTCCTGATTGTCCATCGGGGCAAGCACATCTAGCAGCTATCTGTTGTTCGGTGCAGCTGCCCAGATGACCATGTCAGCTACATGTTCCAGACATTCTCCAGCTTGGAGCAGACAGAACATATTAGCCTCCTGGGCAAAGAGGCTGTGCAAGCATAGCTATAGTAACATGGACATCTACAAACAGATTGCAGGGGGATGCAGGAGAAGGAGTACGACTGAGATCAGTACCAGTGCTGCGTGAAAAACAAAGGAACTGTGACAGGCATATCAGAAGAGGCCAACAGTCGATCCAGTGCTGAGCTACAGACCTGCTGCTTTTACAAAGAGCTGTATACCATATTGGCAGAGACCCCACCACCACCCCACACACCACTGCGGATACCTTTTAGGAGCCCAAATCACAGTCCCCGGACATGAACAGCAAGAATAAAGATGGGGGACTTGCAACTGCGGGTGGGAGGGGGGAGTCGAGCTATGCCGCAAGCCAGGACCTGTTTGAGATTCTACCGATGTCCAGTTAGTTACGGTAGGCAAGCATGGGAGAGCCTAACACAGGGGAAGGAATCTCCGGTAATTATGTAAATTTATTTCCCATTACAGTGATGGTGCCCCCATCAATAGAGTTTTCATTAATCTGACTGATAAATGGACCATAATTTAAAAAGAAAAAAAAAAAGCGATAGGTATGACATTTTGAGCCGGAGTATGCAAGTATACAATGGATTGAGGCCATTGTAGGGGACACTGTTATTATTACAATATTATCTTCACACATTGTGAACCTTTAATTATAACATTTTCTAGTAGATCCTTTCCTAGAGTTCTCTAACACACTCAGAACAACAATGGAACAAGATAGTTCGAGGTCAGTTAAAAACCCATTGTCCTAATGCTCTGGTGGTGAGAGCTCAGATCTGGATGACAGATCATCTTTTAGAGTCAGCAAATCTGGAACAAGAAGTAGTCTCTCACAGATCCCTGCTGAAAAACATAGAAGGTCTGTGAGCCACTGCTATGTGGGAGCCATTAAAATGATCTTTGCCTTGTCCTGTTTTTCTTTTTTCCCCTTTGAATCCAGCATATTAGGTTTATAGCAGAAAAGGCACGGAAGAGACACTGGCTCCAGGACATGAGGAATGCATCCAAATATGTCTCACTGCTTTCAAACAAAGCTTTTGACATTTTGCATTCTATTTGGCTGTAAAAAAGTGGGGGTGTCCCTAGTGTGTGGAGATTTCCTGTATCACTGATGTTTTCAGTAACCACTCATTGATATCTACTGTGATTTGCACAGCTAGTCCATCAGATTCTTGTTCTTCCCTGAGAGATGCATAACTGGAGGGTCTATACCAGAGAATGCACCATTCCCACAAAACCACTGCTTCCTTGCAAAGATGAGTAAAACTGAAAAGCCCTGCTTGTTTATATAAAGCACTGCAGTGATGTTTTCATAATTACATGGACAACTTTGTGCTGGAGATGAATAAAAAAATGCTCGTAATGTCCAATGAATGGCTCTGAGCTTTAGAAGGTATATATGTATTTCTGTCTAAGGGGAATTGCAACATCCCCACACTGTGAACCTGCTGCAGTGAACACCCCATTTTATGTTGCATGCATCTGTAGCACTTGTTATAAATGGAACAGGAAGACTGAACAGCAAAGATGTTGCAAGGTTGAGTTCACCACTTTAAAGATATTAGCACTTTCTTTAGAATGGAAAGCTTTTGATTCACCGTGTCTGTACCCTGTCTGTAATTTTTTGACAGTCAATATTGTAAAGTACTAATACTGAGATGTACGCATGACGCTAGCAGGCCAGACGCTAGTTCTTGCCCAGGCTGCAGGCATTAGCTAAGAATTGACAGCCTCGCAGCTGGGGACCAGACCAGGTCACCAATGTGTTAGTTTTGCTCAAAATACATATTACCCTTATAAGAACGTACAGTAGAACTTCAGAGTTACAAACTGACTGGTCACCCACATGCCTCTTTTGGAACTGGACATATGCAGTCAGGCAGTAGCAGACACACACAGCAAATACAGTACAGTGCCGTGTTAAACGTAAACTACTAAAAAAAATAAAGGGAAAATTAAAAAAAGATTTGACAAGCTAAGGAAACTGTTTCTGTGCTTGTTTCATTTAAATTAAGATGGTTATAAGCAGCATTTTTCTTCTGCATAATACAGCTTTGAAAGTTTACTAAGTCAATGTTCAGTTGTAAACTTTTGAAAGAACAACCACAATGTTTTATTCAGAGTTACGAACAAACTCCATTCCTGAGGTGTCGTAACTTTGAGGTTCTACCCTATATTAAATTGATATATTCTCCCAAATTTTTTTATAGTGTTAGCAAAGTGCATTTGACTAGTAAGGCCAGAGTATTGGTCCGTAACTTGTGAGTGACTTATATGCAGGAATTTCTTACGATTGAGTATTAGGGCTTGGCTACACTTGCGAGTTACAGCGCAGTAAAGGAGCCCCAGATGCACTAGCTCACTACCCGCCCACACTGGCAAGGCACGTAGAGCGCTCTGACTCTGCGGCTACAACTCTGCTGGTACTCCACTTCGGCGAGTGGAATAACGTTTGCTGCGCCCCTGCTGGAGCACCACAGCGTCGGTGTGAATGAGGTGTTGCACTCTGATCAGCCTCTGGAAAGTCCCATAATCCCCTTAAGTCAAGTGGCCACTCTTCTCATTGTTTTTAACTGGCTGTAGGAATGCGGATATGCTCTTTGAAAGCTTCGTTTCTGACAGCTGGCTGATTATCTGCTTCAAGACAAAGCAAGCTGTTACTGTGGAATGCTGTGTGTGAGAGAGAGAGGTGGGGGGGGAAGGGGAGTCTGCTGCTGTCTGAACTTACAAGACAGCATGCTGACATGTTCTCAGTCCCCCAAAACCCACTCACTCTCCCCCCACATACATACAACACACTCCCTGTCACACTCCACCCCCCCCATTTGAAAAGAACATTGCAGCCACTTGCATGCTGGGATAGCTACCACAATGCACTGCTCTCTGTGGCCATTGCAAGAGCTGCTAATGTGCCAATGACAGTGCGCTTGAAGCTGTCAGTGTGGACAGACTGCAGCGCTTTCCCTACTGCGCTCTACGAAGGCTGGTTTAACTCAAAGCACTCTACATCTGCAAGCGTAGCCATACCCTTAGACTATAAGCCATCCAACTCTGTGAGAGAACAGATGTCCAGGAAAAAGACCCCCTCAAACTACCAAAAGAGTCTACAGAGATATAAGCAGGACTGTTTGGTAAGGAACAATTATTATTGCAGATACTTTCTGCAGTGATGAAATGGGGATCCATTAAAAGAGGTCTTGCGGATTGCCAGTTGTCAGGAATAGTGATCTGGTTAGAATTCCCTTTTTGCTTATCCATCATGTAGCCTACAGATACCATAAAGGAAATTCCATAAGTAATGAGGTAAACAAAAACATTAAAAAACAAAACATATGGCAAAAGTCAATATAGGAAAATATTTTTTCCATCCACAAAAGGGGTTTCTCTTTGTTTCATACCCCTTAGAAAAGACAGATATATTGGGAATTAGGCAGGGAAATGAAATCTGCCATCAACACACCAGTTACACAGGGGAGAGACACAAAGGCCAGCTCTTTAACTTACACCAAGGGTGGTAATATCTCTTTTCTTTCTGGATGGTGTTGAACTAATCTCTGATTAAATCTTTGATCAAATAATTCCATTTGAGCCTGTTATTTGACAATCTCAAATGGTTATTAAATTCAAACATGCAGCAACAGCACAGACTGATTGGATTAGCAGTGATTGGATTAGCTACTGTAACTTGAGCTCTTGCATTATTAGCTTGAGCACCAGCATCACTCAAGCTCCAACTCACTTCCCTGATAGGCCAGCTAGGTTGATCTTAAAACACCTCTTAATTTAAGGAAGAGGTTTTTGTGCATGGATGAGAATCGAGTTAGTGGCAAGACTTGAGTCACAAACTGAAATGTTAGGTTCTTTTGAAATGTTTACATTGTAGATTATCCCCAATTTCAGCCATTGGCAAAACTGCAATGGTGCAACTCTGCAGCACAGGGAAGGAGACAGGATTTTCCTCAGTGGAGCATACTCTGGGGAAATGAGTGAAATTGAAGTTAAATTCCTGTCAGTCAAGACCAACACCTTATTAAAGTGCAATAGCAGTTTCTCCTCTCCTCTTTTTTTTAAAAAGTGAATAAAATTCTAAAAGCTACATTACAGGAGCATAAAGGTGCATCTTTAAAAAGCAGAGAAGGAAATAAAATAGTTAAGATTCTCATAGAAACACTAATTCATATATATTATGCTTTCACTAGTTATTAGAACTTACAAATAGAGCACATGCAACAAAGAAACCTTTATTTGCCTATGTTAACTTTATGTTTTGCATCTCCTGACTTAAATATGTAACCTTAATGTTGCATTAAATCAAATTAATTTTCTAAATTTAAATTTCAAAATACTTAATCAAAAATTATATACTAGCTCTTCTGAAAATGAAATATTTGTGTTGAACATATGCCAAGAATAATGAAGTAGCATTAAAAATATAGAGTTTGTCCAAAACAAATGGGTTAAATACAAATATTGTAGTTCTCTGGTAGACATAACTTACTGGGCAGGTTACTAGGCACTGAAGTATGCAGAAATATTTTGTATATAATTACAGTCATGGGTATCATATTGAGAACATATGAAGAGATATGTAATTACAACATGAATGTGCTTTATTTCAGCTTCTTAGGTTTAACTACCAGCTTCTCAGGTGGGAGAATTGAGATGCAAGGAATCTTAGGAGCACTACACACCTGATTTCTTTTGATTCCTGCAGAGGTTTGGTCTTCAGAAAGTCTGGATTTGCATTTTCTGTTGATGAGTTACTTTCTCCAGGTGATGAACTCTGGCCATAAAGCACATTTTTTCACTGCAAAAGTGTGGGGCAACCTGATTAGCATATGCAGGGAGGGAGGGACTTGCAATCAGCTACGCCCTGCCTTCTTTCTGATTCATTTCAATACTGAAAGTAAAACAGGATTATATTTAAGCAAAAACGTGTTAAGCAAATATCAGTTTGGGATATTCAGGATTCTTGAAAAAAGAAAAGGAGTACTTGTGGCACCTTAGAGACTAACAAATTTATTTGAGCATAAGCTTTCGTGAGCTATAGCTCACTTCATCGGATGCATGCTCACGAAAGCTTATGCTCAAATAAATTTGTTAGTCTCTAAGGTGACACAAGTACTCCTTTTCTTTTTGCGAATACAGACTAACACGGCTGGTACTCTGAAACCTGTCAGGATTCTTGAGTTATTCAGCAAGGGGCATATCATCATCATTTGTATTGGATTAACACTTAGGGGCCTCTGATCTTAAAGCATGACACTCTCAATTTATTTAAAAAGACCAAGAAACTTCTATTTCTTGTATTATATATTCAGCCTGTGTATTAACCTCATTTATAAAATTTCCTTTACAGTATTTAGTAGAAGCCAGTAAAATGCATCCAGCCTATGAGATTGTCATCTATGGTTTAGGACAGGGATTGGGAACCTTTGGCACGCAGCCTGCCAGGGTAAGCCCCCCGGCGGGCCGGGCCAGTTTGTTTACCTGCAGCATCTGCAGGTTTGGCCCATCGCAGCACCCACTGGCCATGGTTCGCCACTCCAGGCCAATAGGGGCTGCGGGAAACGGCGCAGGCTGAGAGATGTGCTGGCCGCCGCTTCCCACAGCCCCCATTGGTCTGGAACGGCGAACCGCGGCCAGTGGGCGCTGCGATCAGCTGAACCTGCAGATGCGACAGGTAAACAAACCAGCCCGGCCCCCCAGGGGGCTTACCCTGGCAGACTGTGTGCCAAAGGTTGCCGATCCGTGGTCTAGGATCACCACTCCTAACATGAGCGGAACAACTATGTATTTAAATACAAAAAATTAAGCAGAATGGAACCTCACTGATTTGCACTTTCTTAAACTGCACAGCTGCAAAGGGAAAGCAGACATCTAAATTTGCTCTTCAGTGAGGAAGTAAACATAGAGGTTCTGATGCTGGGGAAGTCGCCTCCCTGTGGATAACTACAGGAACGCAGCGTCACCCATGGATTACCTCTCACCCACATATCAAATGCCTGGAAGAAGATTCGACCACGAGCAGATGCTGCTCATGCTCTTCCACTGGTGCACGTTCTCAGTGTTCCCATAGATCAATAAAGCCACCAAAAAAAGCCACCTCTGCCCTTCAGCTGAATTTACCCAACCACAGAGAAAAGACAGGAAATGAAGGCACTCTAAAATTTTCCACTACAAATCAGCTACCACGTCCCTCTTCTCTCCGACAGCCAAACCAAAGCCATGGCAGTAGCACCCAGGCAGCAGCAGAAGCAGTAGTAGCAGCACTGATGGCCAACAGTTTTCGAGTCAAAGCTAAACCCAGGGCACGTCAAGAAGCCCTTCTATTTGCCCACAAAGAACATCATATCAACTTGCTGGCCCTATCCCCAGCTCTCAGTATTCTACAAACCTCACTAATCAGTGTTAGATTAGTGAGGTTCAATTATGTACATGATAAAGAGTCCAGTTTAGAAAAAACAAACCAGGTACACTTACAGAAATCGCCAGAAAAACAATGCAGAACATAAACATTTGCTAGTTTGCTTATGTTAATGTCATGTGGGATCGTTTCTAAAGCGTTACTAAAATCAAGATACATCACAGGTACTGCTTCCCCCATCCAGTAGGCTAGTAATCCTGTCAAAGAAGGAAACTAGGTTGGTTTGACATGATTTTTCTTGACAAATCCATACTGACTATTTTGTTTAGCCCTATTATGCTCTAGGTGCTTACAAACTGATTGTTCAATTATTTGTTTCAGTACCTTTCCAGGTATCTAAGTTAGGCTGACTGGTCTATAATTCACCTGAAGTACTAGAAGTCAGGGTGATAATGAAAGAGGAAAGAAACTGATGGATGAAAGGAACTGATATGAGAAAAAAAAGTAAATGTTAGAGAGAGGAACTAGAAGTCAAGCCCTTAGATTTAATTCTCATTATGTAGCAATCACCACAATCTCCTAACACTGACCATCCCAATAAATAGAATGCATTTGTAAATGTGTCTTGGGAGCCTGGGATTCTTAGCTTACATTTAAAAAAAAAAAAAAAAGGTTTATGTGCCACTATAAACATTAATAGATTTCATATGGACTTAGCCACATAAGCTATGCAGAAAAAAAGCACTCTTATGCCTAAATAAGAGTGTCCACATGGGGAGTTATGCCAGTAGAATTATAGCAGAATAACTCCAATAGTATAGTTCTGCTGGTGAATTTCCACGTGTAGGCAATCCTTATACCTTCCCTGCAATTTAGCAAGATATACACATACAACATTACTTCCCCCAAAGCAATGACATGGTAATTAAAATAAGACATAACTAATCTAATACAAAATGTGATTTTGCCCACTGCTGTCCGCTGATAAACAACCCACACAATCTGCAGCAACAGCAGAAGGTTGACATACAGGGTCCCAGTTTGTGCATTTTTCTTTAAAGACACACAGATAGAACTTATTGATTTTTGAAATGCCATCAAAAATAAAATAAAAAAAAAACAATTAGTTTCTGACCTTTTGATATTTCTGCCACCATTGATGTATATGTTGGTCCTGCCACGCTGTGGGTTTGGAAGAAGGAATTATGTGGCATCTGTTCAGGGATTCCAGCTGTACTGCTGACATAGTTGAAGGCAGCACTCGCTCAGGAAGGATTTGTACTTTAGCCTGCTGGATTCTGATAAAGAAAAAAAATTATATATAAAAAATTTAGAAGAGCAACAGTTTGGATTCCACCGCCTATGTAAATATGTGCAGAAGAACCAACCTCGATGCAGCAATGTAAATCTTCAAACATGAAGCCATCTCATTAGATTTTTAAAGTTACTTAAGTGTCACTTGTACAAATTGAACTATTGTTGTGACTACATAGCATAGAATTTATGTACAGTAACTCCTCACTTAACATTGTAGTTATGTTCCTGAAAATGCAACTTTAAGTGAAATGATATTAAATGAATCCAATTTTTCCATAAGATTTAATATAAATGCGGGGGGGGGGGGGGGAGTTAGGTTCCAAGGAAATTTTTTGGGGGCAGACAAAAGGCATTATATATATACTGTACTGTACTGTGGTTGGGATGTGCCTCTGGCTTACCCCATAAAGGCACAGCCCACTGCAGGCAAGAACGCTAGGAAGCACTTTGTGCAGCAGCAGCTTCCCCCCAGAAGAACAGGCGCCAACTTTTTAAGGGCATAGTTTATGTATCAGAATTGTGATCAGAACTGAAGTCAGTTTGGAAGTAGAGTCACAGCAGAACATTCTACCATCTCAGCATTATATTTTTAGTTTTTTGTCTTCAAGTTAATTTTGGTATTAAAATAACTGTCAGATAATACACATCAAACTCTCAGAAAGGAAGTTTAGCTGAAAAGCAGTTTCCTTTCTTTAAACCCTAAACGTTATGTGATTAGCTAGAGTTCAAAATCAGCAGAAATAGGATACAGATGGTAATCATCTTTTAGTACCCCACTTATACACTAGAATCATAGAAGGTTAGGGTTGGAAGGGACCTCAGGAGATCATCTAGTCCAACCCCCCTGCTTGAAGCAGGACCAATCCCCAATTTTTGCCCCAGATCCCTAAACAGCCCCCTCAAGGATTGAACTCACAACCCTGGGTTTAGCAGGCCAATGCTCAAACCACTGAGCTATCCCTCCCCCCAGGTCACCTACTCCCCAAAAAGGCCACTGTACTTTAAAAAAAACAAAAACCAAACCACCTACCAGGAGTACTGTTTAGTAGGAAAGTATTTTATATGTTCTGTTCTCTAACAGTATAATGCACCAAGAATACTAAAATACTAACATGAATTTGTCAGCTTGAAAGTGTGATTCCACATGTTGTTTCAATTCAACAACAAAAAAAGCATCAGACTTAGATTTCTGCTTCTTTTTCTGGTATATTTAATGAGTACTTTCCCATCGCATATTTTTAGAAGTGCTGCCTTGACCCACAAATGCAGATCATATTGTAAAGTGATATTTTAATATTTACTGAAGATAAAGAATAGGATGAAAGTGAGCAATAAAAAATAAAAAAAGAATGGCACCCTTTAGTTTTTGATAGTCACTTCATGTGACTTAAATACAGTAATAAAAAGGTTTTAAAAGGTTCAACATAAATATACGTAGGTAACTGTTGTTTTTTAACTGTGGTTCAAAGGTCACACTAGGGAAGTTGAATACAGCACACTGGAGTTATTAACTATGTTGGAGTTACATCTATGTTGTACAAGCTGTAAATGCAGGCAACAGTTTCAAATATGAGAATGCCTCCCGAACCATGCAATAAAGCTGAACATATGTTGGAGACAATATTACAAGATCTGAAGCACTCCAATAAATTTAATCTTTAAAAAGTTAAACAATATCTTGTTTTTAAATAATTTTTCAACCCTACCTTGAGTTAGTTCTAAAAACCTAAAAAACAAGTTCCTTAAGATTTCACATTTTCTTGATTAATATTTTGCTGTGCGATAATGAACTTTCTAAATCACTTGTAGAATGTAATTGCCATAGTAAAATATTCTAGCAGCAGAATAAAACATCTGTATCTTTGCCACCTCCAGATATTCAATTTTCATAACAGATGTGGTTGCTACCTTTGTTAACTATGTACTGCCATCTTGTGTTCAAACAATAACTTTCTTGTTTCAAAACTGAAATGATCAGTGACAGAAGCAAAAAAATTAGATGGTTAGGGACAGCAGAGCAGTACTGGCCTTTGTAAATGGCAACACATTATTTAATCTTTTACTTAATGTTACTGTAAAGTAACAGAATGACTAGTTAATCAGATTGCTCAGTTAGCTGATATTCTAATGCCTCATTTTAAAAAGAATGTTGCTGTGCTGAACAATGAATGCAAACATTTATGTTGTTCCTTTTAAGTGGGTGGACAGGAAATCTCATCTCTAAATATAAATTTTTTAATGAAAATATTATTTGTATTTTGCTACCACGCACAGTCCTCAGTAGGGACTGTGCAGCACTCTGTACAAATATACAACAAAATACACTCTCTAACCCAGAGTGGTTATATTTTAAATAGAGACAAGCTCCAACAAGGTGTAGAACATAACTGGAGACGTAAGTGCTGGAACTAGCGATGTGGGGGTGCTACTGCTACACCCCCTGGCTTGAAGTGGTTTCCATTGTACACAGGGTTTACAGTTTGGTTCAATGGCTCTCAGCACCCCCACTATACAAATTGTTCCAGCATCCCTGATAGGAGGAGAAATACATGGGTTACAGCAGGTGGAATACGGACGTTGCATATATTCTCAATTGAGTGTACAATTTAGAAGTGTCTAATTTTTTTTTTTTCAAATAAGCAGACAAGAGGTCTTAGCCAACCTAGCCAATATCATTATGCAGTTTACCATAGACATCATAATAGAGGACAGAGAACTTCCTTGCAAATTGATTAGGGAATAGTGTTTAATGCATAATGGACAGCATGGAAGAAGGTGAGAAGCGATTGTGGGAGAAATGACAAGCTGGTAAAAGGCTGACATGATTGGTGGAGTGAAGGAGATGGATCACAAAGCAGTGAGATAAGATAAGAAATGGATTAAGTTCTGGGAAAGCTAAACTGAACTGGGTAAGTAAAGGAACAGAAGTTAGTGTTTGATGCAATGGAGAAGGAGGCGCCAACGGAGTAATTTCACACTGAATGCCCAGAAATGAGACTCCGATGCAGAGGGGATGCAGGGTGGGTCGTGAAATAGAGTCTGCATCACATCTGTAAGATCCACAGTTACAACAAATACCTGTTTCTTCTTTGAGTAGATGCAGCTGTTCCAATTAGGTGACACAAGCAGAAGTGTCATGCCCCCAGCTGCAGCAGGCAGGGCTCAGAGTCTACCTAAACTCAGATCTCACTACCAAAGCTTGCATCTGCTGTGAAATATGAGGTTATGGGGTAATGGTTCATGAACGAATGTATCAATGATCACATAGCACCCTTGCATATGTCCAATATGGAAATGTCACTGAGGAACGCTATGGATATTGCTTGAATCCTCATAGAATGAGCTCCCACCCACTGAGGAGACGTATGCCATCTTGATGCAGGATGTTATCCATTTGGAGATAGTCTACGAAGATACTGCTTGAACCCTCATGTGGTCTGCATATGACACAAATTAATGATGCAAAGCAGGAAATGGTTTAGTCCTGTCCAGATAAAAGGCTAAACATTGCCTGACATCTAAGGTATGGAGACACTGCTCCTCTGGAGCTGAATGCAGTTTAGGAAAAAAACCCCAAAAAACAACAAAAACAAAAAAACAGGTAAATATACTGACTAGCTCAAATGAAACTGAGAAACCACTTTAGACAAAAGAATTGGGTGTGGTCATAAAGTCACCTTGTCTTTGGAGAATTGTGCATAAAAAGGATCTTCCATTGGAGCCTGCAACTTACACAGTCTTCTTTGTGGATTTTATTGCTACCAGAAAAGTCATTTTCTGACACAAGAGTGGAAAGGGACAAGATGCTAGGGGCTCGAAAGAAGGACCCATCAGACCTGTTAGGACTGTGTTTAGGTCCCACAGGGGAACACGCTCTTAGATGAGAGGATGTAGACAAAGGATCCCTTTTAAGAATCTTGTTCCCATGGCATTGGAGAGGACTGATCTTCCCTGAACAGGGAGATGAAATGCCAATATCACTGCCTAATGCACTTTCAGCCAGGCACCTCCATCCCGATTGCAAGATGGGCACCAATCCCAGTACCCATAATGCTCCACCAACTGCCCTTGATGCAGGTCAGACGCTGGAGAGAGGGAGGATGATGACCCCGACTCAGATGCAGAGGAGCCTGCAGATCCCAGAGATAAGGATGAACGGAGACCAGAGGCAGTGAGTACCCTGTCTGACTCATCCGTCACCCAGAACGAAGCGATGCTGCCAACGGAAGTGGTACTATTAGTATCAAGCATACTGGTGTCGGTCCCGAAGTGAACAGTGGTACGACAGTGTCTGACAGTACCAACATGGAGGGTGGTGAAAGTCACCATGGTAGCATTTGTGGTGCCAACTTAAGCGGTACCAAGGCCCCCTGTACCGATACCTGTACTGGCCCTGCTTCCACAACCTGTGGAAGGGGAACACTGGGGTGCGGTGCTAACAGCGGCTCATTCAATCTCCAGGGCTATTGTTGACACGGCCCTGACAGAGTCCTGGACCAAAAGGCAGAGGAGGTATGTACCTGCCAGATTCACCACCGAGGTGGAACAGTTGATACTAGCATCTCCCTCATCAGCACTGGACTCAATGGACACCTGGAGGCCAGAACCAGAGTCAACTGGTATTGATCACTGAGCAGTGGAGATATGTCTGCAGGTTTTGCATCTGTTGTTCTGGCAGGGTCTGATGCCGCTTTGAGTTACTGTGTCCTGCTCTGTGGGGAGCTTGCTTCTGTTGATGAGCTTAGAGAAGCTGAGGATTGTTTGAAGGCCAGAAATGGAAGTTCAGGAATGATTCCTTTCAGGATGGGGTTCCCATCAAGTATGGGTTGTAACTGTTTGATGATACCCTGTATGGTATGGGTTCCAGTGTCTGGTGGTAGGTGACACCTAGGGGTGTGCGGTCAGAGAGGGTTTTATTTCTGTATTCAAGCAGGTTCTCTCAGGGTATTTGGGTGGGCCGTTCTACGATGCAATCTACTTCTCTGGTGGAGTGTCCTTTGGTGAGGGCGGTTTTAGTGTGTTAAGGTGCATGTCCCGGACTTTCTCCTCTGAGCATAATCTGTGGTATCTGAATGCCTGGCTGTAGATAACAGATTTCCTGGTGTGTTTGGGGTGGATCTATGATGGTAGGTGTGGTGATCCATGGGTTTCTTGTATCTGGTTGTTTATAGGGTTCCATTGTTAAAGCTGACTGTGGTGTCCAGGAAGTTGATGCTAGTGTGGGAGTGTTCCAGAGAGAATTTAATGGACAGTAGTGGTTGTTAAAGTTGTGGTGGAAATCTATGCGGGAGTTTAAGCCATGTGTCCCTAACTTAAAGCGCAGCTATTGTTTAAAAAAAGATCACTATAAATATAGCACCTTCTTACTCAACCAATCTGAGCCCTGTGAACATGCCAAATAATATGGGCTTACTTTAATGCTAAAAACAACTTTTTACTACTTTTCACTCATGTTGGCTGTGTTGGCTCTGCACTGCTATCGGAGTGAAACAAAACCGATCAGTAAATTCTGAATGGAGAGTGTTTGTTTTTGATAAAGGTATATTAGCCAACGTGCCAGAGATGTGATTTTGCAGAGTTACTGGCCAGAAAAACAACCCCACCATTTCAAAAATCATATGTCTGAGAATTTTAAATTCTCAATTAGAACCGTTAGCACAAAATTTTAAAAACATTTAAAATGCAAATGAGAAAAAACAAAAATTATAACAAAAAGTATGTAGATACATAAGAAACAACATTAAATCAACATTAAGGTTGCAAAGTCAAGCACTCAAAAGTTAGGAAATGCCAGAATGAAGGTTGCCTATGCAATTTTAATTTTTCTTGTGAGTATGTGATACAGTCTTTAATTACATGATCACATACAGTGGAGTAGCATCTTAAGTGGGGGTTAGGTTCTAAAGTCAGTGTGCAAGGCGAAAATCACGTATAGTCAAAATTACCCTTGAAAATCTCTTAAATCGCCCATAAAGTACAGTATACTGTATATGGTTTTGTGTATACAACCTGTACAGTAATATGTATAAATGTATAATGTATACAGTAATGTACCGTGTATAATAAAGAGTACATATGCAAAATGTAATTTTACAATACTGTATTTTTAATTACAAGGGGTAATTACAGGGGGGTTGTCAGGGCTTGATGTCGATCCAGGAGACGGAGGTGACGGAGAGCTTGGGTGATGGAGAGCAAGTTGTAGACGAAATGGTTGGCTCTGGTTCAGCTCGAGAAGTTGATTGCGTAGGCTCATCTGCTGCTGGTTGTTTTTCCTTGAAAAACATGGTGATCGGCAACTGTTGCTGTTGTCTCTTGAGCTGCTCAAACATTTCTTGATACCGTCTCAAATTGTCCGTAATACGATGTGTGATTTTGAGGCTTCGTTCCATAGAGGGATCGTATTCAGAAATTAAATCATTTAAATGTTTCGCTGCTTGGCACACTTCAGCAAATTTTTGAAGATTCCAACTTGCTGGCTCTTCCTGTTCATTATCATCATCTTCTGTAGATGATTTTATCAGTTCCTCTAACTCTTCATTAGTCAATATTTCTCTATGGCTCTCAATTAATTCTTCAATTTCTTCCTCAAGGATGTCGACGAAGCAATCACCACCAACTTGCCTGGCCACCTGAACAATGCATTTCACTTCTTTGTGTCAATGGTTGGGAAACCCTTAAAATCATTCACACATTCTTTCCATAGGTTTCGCCAACATGCATTGACTGTTTCAGGCTTGATTGCATCCATTGCCTGTTTAATAAAAGTGATGCAATTGGCAATGTTGAAGGACGTCCAACACTCTCACATTAAGATTGTGATCAGCATCCATTGCGCTACGTATCCATGAGAACGTAAGCCTCATGTATGTGGCCTTGAAATGGCGAATCATGCCTCGGTCGAGAGGTTGGAGGATGGAGGTAGTATTGGGCAGGAGAAGGACTACTTCAACATCATTATGCGCAAACCGGAGTGCTGCAGGGTGGCCAGGAGCACTGTTTATGATCAACAACACTTTAAAGTCAAGTCCTTTCTCTTCGAGGTACCGCTTGACCTCTGGAATGAAATACTTGTGGAACCAATCCAGAAATAATGCTGCTGTCACCCAAGCCTTTTTATTTGATTGCCAGAACACAGGCAGGAGATTTTTGTTCTTGCCTTGTAGGGCACGGGGATTTGCAGCCCTGAAGAGCAAGCCTGGCTTTATTAAATGCCCAGCTGCAGTGCCACAAAACAACACAGTCACGCGGCGTTTAGCTGCTTTGAAGCCAGGGGCTTGTCTTTCTGATTTCGAAATGTAAGTGCGGTTGGGCATTTTTTTCCAGAAGAGCCCAGTCTCGTCAGTATTAAAAACTTGTTCCAGAAGATAGCCCTTTTCTTCTATGATTTTCTTTAATTGTGTGGGGTAGGCTTTTGCTGCCTCTTCATTGGCAGATGCAGCTTCACCAGTAACCTGCACATTTTTGAGGTTGAAGCGGTTCCTAAAACTGTTAAGCCAACCTTGGCTGGCTTTTAATTCCTTCTCATCAGAAGGCTGTCCCTCTTCTGCGGGAAGTTTGAACAGCGCATAGGGGCTAAGAGCCTTTTCTCACAACGTGTTGCCATCGATAGGCACACGTTTACGGTTCATGTCCTCCAGCCATAAGTTTAATGCCTTTTCAGTCTTCACTGAAGTCTTATCACGTACCTGGCTTGTCACCTTAGCAGTTATTGGAACACTTTTTGCCATGGCTTGACAAATTCTCTCTCTCGAATCTTGATGGCACAGATGCTAGATTCGTTGCAGCCATATTTACACACCACATCGGAGACCGACATACTGTCTCTCAATAAGTCCAACACAGCCAGTTTTTCCTCCAGTGTTGGAGCAGATCACTGTTTCTTCAGTTGAGCACCAGATGAAGTAGTTGGCTTGCATTTAGAGGCCATGTTGTACGAAAAATATAGAGAGTATCTTTAAACATGAGAATCACACTCAGTGCGGCAAGATGCTCACACTACAAGAGGCACGCAGGAACTGAGACTGACTGAGGGAACAGCAGATTCACGTCTCCCATCTCACGCTCACTCCGGGGCATACGCTCATTGAGTGGAATGGTGGGCGGAACTGCCCGCACTATTTACAGGTATCTTGTTATTTTTCTTTTTTTTTTGCCGCGTGCGTATAGTTGAGTTAGCGTAAGTTAAATGCACGTATGATGTGACTCACCTGTAGTACTTTTTCCACAGGACCTCTGCCTAATTCAGTGCACAGGATGGATGTGCTCACTTATTGAGCAGCTATTCAACATTTTATTTTCTCCTCACTGTTCAACGAGTAGCCCCAGACCTTATTTATTGCACACTAATTCCTCCCTGCTCTGAAGACAGAATTAAACTTCCTCATTGGCTTTTCTATGGTGTTCATCATTATAGTGTCTAAGTGCTTCATAAACATTAATGAATCTATTTCCTCAATACCTGTGTGAGATGAAGGCATATCATCATCAACATTTTACAGATAGAGAAACTGAGACACAGAGATTAAGGTCAACAGTATCCACTAATTTTTGGGTACCCCATTTGAGATGCCTCGGACCTGATTTTTTTTTTTCCTGAGTATTTACCATTACATAGCACTTCATATGTTCAAAGCATGAGCCCCCATTAACATCAGTTGTAGCTAAGAGTCCTTAGCACCTTCTTCAAATCAGACCCCAGAAACTTAGTCAGGAGGACAATGAGGAACTCACAATTAGTAACCAAGTTTGGTTTAAGTGACTTGAGTAACATCACACAAACTCCGTCAGAGGCAGGGATAGAAACCAATTCTCCAGGGCAACACTCAGCTGACTTAATCATGATATCATTCTTTTTCTTCCTGAAATCCCCTGCCTCATTCACTATAAACCTTCAAACATCTGCAACAAAGCAGAGGTGCTACAGGCAATAGTCTCCTTCACTATACAACCCTGATTCACCTCAACGCAGGCCCATTCTCTGCATTGAAAAAGGCAGGGGTCCTCTGGAAGAAATAGTCTATAATGACATTATCACATACTATTTTATAACTTATGTGCACAATGGAGATATGTGCAGAGATGGAATTTAGCTGCTACAATCTAAGAAATTGCTACTGAACAAGTGAGAACTGCGATTTTGCAAGGGCTCATAACTTGACCAAATCTGTTTTCATGGGGATGACAAAAAGCACATTCCTGACACAAAGGCCATGCCCTTGGCCAAATTTCAAGTCCTTGTTCCAAAGCAGCGGTGGGTAAATCTTTTAAAAGAAGAAGTTGCCAAAAAATGTTAACACAGCAAATCAATATAATTTTCCTTAGCCTCATTTCAGAAAATGGATGAATCATTTTGTGGTAAACATTTTGTAAAGTTCTAGTCTACTGAAAACAGGGTCTTATAACAGGCAGCGTCAGGCAACCTTAAAAATAAAGCCTGATCCATAATGACTGATCACTTCAGTGACCCTTAGAGGCATGATTCCCCAGCACTACAGTTAAAAGTGTTGCATTGGGTAGAGCAAATTTTCTTCAGAGGGAAAATTTCTTCAGAGTCATATTTTACCAACCAATTATAAAAAGTGCTGGAAGTCACTAATTTTGCTGAACACAGACATGCATATATTATCTACTTTCTTACCCATCTGACTGAGTTCTTATTTCAAGCACCTTGAACCTCTGTCTTCCTACTGCTTTCACTTTGACTGTTTCAATTCCAAACTCCTGTTCTTCTCGGTAGGCATATATTTCAGCTGTTGTTCCAAAATGTGCTTCCCTTTCACGTATATTGCTAAAAAAGAGCATAAGATACACATTACCTACCATACAGGTTACAGTGTTCACTCAACTTAACCCTCACACTTCCATTTTTCACTCATTCATCACTTTCTGAAAAAGTCTCCTTTACGGCTGAAATTATCCATGCTTTGTCTTAACCTAAAGTTGTTTTGTTTGGTCTTAACTTTGAGGAGGAAAATATCTTCAACTATCTGAATTATTACAAAGGGGAAGCAATATTTGTTTTCATTTGAAAAAATAAAGTCTGTTTTTGTTAACTGTGTGTTTACCAATGATTCAAAAATTACTTAGCAAAAACTCCTTCAGACTCAGCACACAGCTGATCTGTGAGAATGATTCCTCCATGACATAATGGTAAGAAAACAAACAATTTTGTCTTTAAATTTTTGCTAATGAACATACTAACAAATTCTTAAGACTGTATGGTTCTGAAAATAGCTTCTCTTGCCCCCAGTATGATCTAGTAACATCTCTAGTGGATTGGGGGGAAAACCTGCACATTCTTAACCAGTCTGGGCAATCTCTAGGCAGGGATATCACACGGTGGAAGAGAAAGAAGGACTTGATTCTGAAGTGAGGAACCTTGGTTAACACTCCCAAGATCTGACCACGATGGCTGGAGTTGGAGAAGACCTTTAGATATTGAGGGGCTGCAGTGGCTTCTCCCCACATCAGCTACTGCACAGAAAGCAAACCATACTTCTACTCCTTTCTACTCCCTTGTGGAACATCTCTTTGGCCGGTGCAGGTGGGGGTAAAAGAGGGAAGGAAGGAGGAGTGATTGCAATTTGACTGTTTTAACTAGGTCTCATGGGGACTCCCTCAGCTCTCAAATGGAGGTGGGGCAAATGGCAAGGAGAGCATGTCTTCAGAGTACACCCTATGACAGGGGAAGGGGGAAACAAGGGAGAAACTGATGAGGAGCCAGTTAGGAGTGAGGGGGAAAAAAGGACAAGGGACAGCTAAAAACCAAAGCAGTGAGAAAAGCCTGACATCTTGGCAGTCACAGTAAGCTTCTTTCTCTCTTTTACACACCCACACCCACCCACCTATACAGTAGCTCCAATATCTCCTCATTTGTCGTAGCTCTATTTGAATCATGTGTCTAAGTATGTTACATATAAGTTATGCAGTACTTAATTTGGGGAAAAGAGAATCAGAAATACATTCTTTTGATTACACAGGCAAAACACACTTTTAAATAAAGAAAGTTCTAGAAAATAAGAAGCTAACCTCTGGTTTGTGTCCTTACGTTCCAGACCCTGAGACTTTTTATTTTAAGCAAAGAGGGCACTGCATTCAAACATCTAATGAAATCAATAAAACAGTCACATAAAAAAACCCCAAAATGTATTTCGCCCCCTATTTCAAAGGGGATTATGTTTGTGATGATGTCATGAAACAAATCAATTAAATCTTTACATAATTAGGCAAACTTGGTTTTCTAACACACAACTCTATAAGCCATTAAAGCATGTAATATATTGCAGAAGTGTTTCAGCCATCTGTTTTTAATATTCTGCCCAAAGAAATCAGTGATAAAACATAAGCTTCACAGTATCAGTAACTACTGAGTATTTTACCTGTATGCAAGAACAGCAAAGGTTCTGTCTTTCTGAATTAAATTCCGCACCATGCTAACCTCTTGAGGGCGAAAAAGCTGAAGAGGCAAGGTTTGTCCAGGAATCAACATCACCACCACATGGGGCAACACTGGAATCACTTGACAGCTGTCGTCATCATGCACCGTTCTCCCGTGAAACTCTTCCATATCAGAACCCAAATACTGTAAAGCAAAAAATAAATATTACAGCATATTACTTTTGAGAGCTATAAGAAGTTATGGTACTTAGTAGGTATAAAGCAAGACCAAATGTCTTGCCTGAGGAGTTGACAACATAATAGTATTTGCAAAGTTTCTAAAAATATTGAACAATGCAGGAATAAAGATTATGAAAAAACTGGTTCTAATGTACTAATACAGGGGGTCTTTGTGGACTGCATCTTAATATTAATAGGGCACCTTCCCTCACACTCACAATCATGTATACCCATCTTACATTTGAGATCATAGAACATTCCTGTGGCAACTATACCAATTGCTTAAATGGAAAAGTAATATTAGGAAAATATATAATGATTTACCAGGTAGAAATGAGCAAGAGAACCACTGCCAAATGATCAGTCAGTTCCTTGCAGCTCATCAGCAAGCACTCCATAAGGAGCTTCTGGCCTGCAAACTGCACTTAATTTACAAAAACGCCCATGGATGTAGTAACATGCTAAGACAAGTGGAAGGGATAGGAATAATATATGTAAACCATGTTAGCTGCTATGATTTTAAACTTCATGTAGCACCTAATGTAGACCTGGTTTAATACCTTTAAAGACTTCGCTGGTTTTCGTCAACCCCAGACTACTGACATCCACAATCAGTTAGTATGTTTTAAAGGTATTAAACACAGTCAGCACCAAGATGCTAAGTAACATTTAAAATCAGTTGGCTAACATGTTTCTTTTTTAAAAGCACCTTTTTCCTTAGTCTAGACAAGGCCTAAAGGGTAGTTAGGGACTATTCATGGTAGTAAAGCCCTACACTCAGTAATTAACATTTACATGATCAAGTACCTATAAAGGACAACAGTGCAGGAATCCTGTAACATTTTAACGCCAAAGGAATATTTTACAGGTTGTTCTGCTGGCCTTACAATAAACATAATTTTGCATTTTGCTATCTAGAGATGATGCCCATTCAAGTTTGTGAAAACTTGAGTTTGTACTGTGTTTGATTTTTTTTAAAATGCCTGGCCCTTTTTAGCATGTAAAAAAACTTTGAACTATACTTAAACTGAAAATTTTTCAATTAGTTCTGCGACTCTGATATACTTTTGCTGGATGTGTAAAGTCTGTTATTTTCAGACAGAACTGGCACACCAGAAGCTACAGCTGTGAACACTTACTCTTACTGGTTTGTCAAAATGCCTCAACCTTACTCTGGAAGACCCACTTATACGTGAGAAGGTGGTGGCTTCAAGTAGCCATTCGATTCTATGCTGAAAATAAGAGCGACAACTGCGGCCTTTCATAATTCTTAGGATATAATCCCTGATCCACTAAGTATATGATGGAGATCACCAACTGGAACTGCGCTAAATTAAATACCCACCATTTGTTTCTTCTAGAAGTTCAAGTTAGTCATATGTACCTCCGGCCTCTATTCCATTACTACCAGAACTAAAAGGAGGGATTTCTAGGACAATATTTGAAAGAATAATCTATGTAACCTGACAACACTAGGAATGCCACTGCATCTATATTCAGAGCCTTTATTTAAATCCAAGCCTGTACATTTACATACAACTGGATCAAAACCTCTTCACAAGGATGCTTAAGATCCTGTGGAAGGCACATAGAAAAACCACATACCATATGTGATGTTGGCAGACTGGTGTCAAAATTAATATTTGGCTTTTCAGCTTCTTTACTATCTTGATCTTCAACTTCCATTTCAAGGTCATCATCTTCCTCACTCTCTGCTAGCAAGCAGGAAACAGAACATCAAGAAGAAACATCATCCAACAAGTGTTAAGCTGCCTCGAAAACTCAAAGCATTAGGAAAAAGAGGATACATAGCATCCCTTGAATAATCCATCCGTAGGCAAATAGTCTTCATATTTATAAATTGGTGGAAAACAAATGTGTTTTACTTTTATGGGAAACTATTTTCCTGCTGTTGCACAGAATCACATTTTCACAGAAACAGTCAAGTGCTGGTAACATGTTTTCAAGGTGCCAAACAGAAAAAGGCACAGCAATTATTACGTGAACCAATATTATCATCAAAGATGTCCAACTATAATACAAAGTAGTACTTTACCTTAATTCCAAATTTTTACTCTCATTATGTAAGGAAATGAATTGAGGGGACCTACAAAATTAGGCTATTTTATTACATTTATAGTATTTTGAAATTTAGACAATTGCACAATAGAAGTTAGTAGTAGTATCTACACAAAATGAGTTAAAAGAAATATCAAGCACTACACCCATTTGAAGCCCTCAGACAATATTTCTGGCCAAGTTTTTTTTTGTTGTTAACCTCTCTCGTCATTGTGTGAAACACCCACACAAATCAGCAAGCAAAACTAAAGTTACTATGAAGGGAAGCAATTAACCTGATTCTTTAGAAATTGCTGTCAAATATAACAGTAAATAACATGTAAAACTGGAGGAAAGTAGTAATCTCTTGCATTACAGTAATTATAAGATGTTACTTCGAAAATATTTTCAGACAAAAGTGTGACTTTTAAGTTTGCAATGTCCTTTTTAATCCTTCACTTTCATAATTTATATGCAGTAAATACATCTCCTATATAAGAAAAGTATTTAGTGATTCGGTGCTCAGAATAGCTACTTCACTTACATAGAAAACGTGTTTAAAAATTTAAATATTTTTCTACTGTATTAAATGTAAGAGCCTACAGTGGAGAAAATCAAAGTAATAAATAACTGCCAACTAGTGATCACTCTAGGCATGACCACTTACTACATAATGGCTACTGTTAGTTTATATCCATATAGTGCAATGAGCTAATTACACAACACTTCTCTTTTAGTTGCATGACACTCAGACTTTTTCTTCAGAAGAAATGAAAATGACCTTTACATGATATAGTCATGCCTAGCTTTCATGCAAGCGTTCTAAAATAGATTTGCAGGATTCTAGCAATAAATGATGAGTAGTGAATCGATTGTAATGGTGCTGAAATACATCACTCAGATCTTGAAACACAACACTGTATAACACAAAGGACCTAATATAAGGGCTATGACAGATATTTCTTGCTCAGCTTTCTTCTTTATAATTGATATGTTCTTGAAAACAAACAAAGAAAACAAAACCAAGTAACAAATACAAACCACAAATATTGACAAAGATCAGCAACTGCATCTTATTTCGAAATCACAATAAGAGGTCAGACTTATAAAAGCAAGGTGTCTCAGGATGAACAATTCTATTCTCAGCAATGGAACTGTAGGCTACATAAACCTTCCCTGACCAAGGCTCTATTTGTTTTCAAAACTAGAGGTAAAGGGGCACAATTGGAAAGAAACCAACAGCCTTTCCAGGACTCTCATGATGCATAACACCCTGTATGTCTTTTAAGATGTGTGTCTGTAAATGATCTTAACACAAGGTAAACATTGAACAGATTGCAAAACACTGAACATGGCATTTCTCAAATTCTCCTCTTCACCCATCACAAGTGAATGCCACAGATGCAAGCTTTTCCAAGTGCTTGGTTGATAGTTTTCTATATGTTCCACTGGACAATTACTACTCCTGGGGGAAATCTGCGCTACTGCATGTGTGCATAATTAATGAACCACGCATACTTTTAATTTTTTATGCAGAAAAAAGCTTCTGCCGAAATTTTGCTGCAGTTCCACCTGTTGCTTACCACAGGGCACTGGGGCACAAGAACAGCAGCAGCTCCCAGCAGAAAATAACTTCCACAGTTCTGCCTTTTGCCCACCTGAGGTCGCTGTGGCGACAGATCACAGCAGCAGCTCCCAGCCAGCTAGAGAAGAGAAAGAGCCTGCCTTCTTTACAGCACCGGTCAGGCCAGGTCAGGAGACAGGGGCTATGGGGAGACTGACAACATGGGGTGCTGGGGAGGGATCAGACAGGGGCTTATAAGGGCTGGTGGGGGAGGACAGACTGCAGCAAGGGCTGAATGGGAGTGGAGGCGCAGGGCCACATGGTGACGGGAGGGGGTGCAGAGCTACATAGGTATAGAGGGTGGCTGAGTGGGGGCACAGAGACACATAGGGACAGGGAAAGGGTGCAGGGCCACATGGGGATGGGGAGTGGGTGTCTGAGTGGGGGTGGAGGGACACATGTGGACAGGGGATGTAAGGACATCTGGGGGTGCAGGAACACATGGGGCAAATGTGCCTGACTGAATGGGAGAGGCCAGGGGTCAACCAGGGTCTGCATGGGGGAAGCTCCCTACAATCCCGCCCCTCCACCCCCAAAATCCTGTTCCATACTTTTCCCACCCATACCCAAAAACCCTCCAAATTCACACCCAGGCTCTTTCCCAGCAATTAACTTCCCTCTCCCTCAGCTCCTCCATTACCCTTGATTCCACCAAGCCTTTGCACTGCTTCTGAGGGGTGCGGGAAATACAGTTCTGTATTGTAGTTTAAATTAATTATTACTCCGAGTTCTGTGTTAATATGCCTAGTAAGGAATCTATTGGTCAAAAAACATTTCCTGAATCTTTTTTTGTTGTCTGTATTGTTACAGACACACTCACTGGCAGGTATTTTGAAATAAATAACCAAAAATAATTGAAACTGGTCTGACTATATTGCATTATTTTGACAAATAAAATATGCATAATTTTAAAACATTTGTGCAAAATTTTCATTTTTTTTTGGTGCAGAATTCCTCCAAGAGTAAATTACATTTGAAAATGTTGTGCTAGATATATTTTACATAACTTTCCACATAGGAGGACATGATCTGATTTGTCTGTGTTATGAACCTTGCACATATCACATTTCTCCCTCTCATATGAATATTTTAACATGCTGGCTCAATTCTAGGTGCAGAATGCATACTAATAGGAAATGACCAGGTCTGACAACCCCCTAATCTCATTTCCTATATTGTTTTAACTATATTTTGGAGCTCTAAACACTTTGAACAATAACTGGGAAGATGTCTAACACATTTAATTTCTACTTAGAGTTGTCTCCCACTGTCTCCAGGGAGAAGTCTTGTATATATTATAAAATCAATTGTATTCAAGTCAGCAATAGGCCCACCTTTTTTAAAACTTCATACCCAAAAGATTTTTGCTAGTTGATGCCTTCCATCTAAAGATGATATTCTGGTTTAAATGAACTCTCATTCAGTTATATCACTAAGTAATGGGTTTTTGTGGTTTTTTTTTTTAATTATAAAAGAGGCAGGGAGAAAAGGAGGAGATGCTTTGTTTGTTTGAAACAGAGACTAGAAAGCAACATTTGTAGATTAAAAATCAGTTGTGCCCTGCAAAGTTTTGCATAGCATTGCCAAAATACATATAAACTGCAGTGTGCTGGCCGAACGAGCCTGGAAGCCTGTGAGGAATGATGACTCATTTTACTGCAGTAGCACAATGTGAACATTGAAAGAGCATCAGTGTCTTTATTTTTCTACAAAATTTTATCACAAAAAAATGAGAGGGAAGGCAGAAAGAGCACATCTTGCCTTCTCTGACCTAAAAGAAACTATTTAATTTTTCAGTTGAAAGTAAAATGTGACCTTGGCATAGTTTTAATACACTAAAAGCCAGGGCAAGCACCCAAGATAACATTCAAACCATATGAGAGACCTTACAGTTACTTGGTAGAAGGCAGATCACCAGCCTAGGTACTCAAACGTATCTCATCAATCACAAATATTAATGAATTTACTCTCAATGCCTTTCTGAGGTAAGAAAGTACCTCATTTTTTAGCTGGGAAAAGGAGGTACAGGGAAAAGATTAAGGCAGGCATTTTCAAAGGAGTCTAAGGGAGTAAGACACCCCACTCACTGAATTTAAATGACAATTAAGCACCTAATTCTCTGGGCTTATCCACAATAGGAAATTTACTATTATAACTATATCAGTCTGGCTCCCCATGTGGAATGCCTTTCTCTAGATTAATTTATACCACTTCCAAATCAACATAAACTAACATGGTGAAAGGTTTCAGAGTAGCAGCCATGTTAGTCTGTATCCACAAAAAGAAAGGGAGTACTTGTGGCACCTTAGAGACTAACCAATTTATTTGAGCATAAGCTCGTGAGCTACAGCTCACTTCATTGGATGAATGCAGTGGGGAGATTTATATACGCAGAGAACATGAACCAATGGGTGTTACCGTACACACTGTAACACGAGTGATCAGGTAAGGTCCAGCAGGAGAACGGGGGGGGGGGGGGGGGGAGAGGGAGAAGACACACCTTTTGTAGTGATAATCAAGGTGGGCCATTTCCAGCAGTTGACAAGAACGTTGACTAAAACGTCTCCAACGCATCATCATGGATCTACAACCGATCCTGAAGGACGACCCATCACTTTCACAGATCTTGGGAGACAGGTCAGTCCTTACTTACAGACAGCCCCACAACTTGAAGCAAGTACTCACCAGCAACCACATAACAGAACCCCTAACCCAGGAACCTATCCTTGCAACAAAGCCCGTTGCCAACTGTGTCCACACATCTATTCAGGGGACACCATCATAGGGCCTAATCACATCAGCCACGCTATCAGAGGCTCGTTCACCTGCACATCTACCAATGTGATATATGCCAACACGTGCCAGCAATGCCCCTCTGCCATGTACAGTGGTCAAACTGGATAGTCTCTATGTAAAAGAATGGACACAAATCAGATGTCAAGAATTATAACATTCAAAAACCAGTTGGAGAACACTTCAATCTCTTCGGTCACTCGATTACAGACCTAAAAGTTGCAATTCTTCAACAAAAAAACTTCAAAAACAGACTCCAGTGAGAGACAGCTGAATTGGAATTAATTTGCAAACTGGAAATTTGCAAATTTAACTTAGGCTTGAATAGAGACTGGGAGTGGATGGGTCATTACACAAAGTAAAACTATTTCCACATGTTTACTGTGCCCCCCACCCCTCCACTGCTCCTCAGATGTTCTTGTCAACTGCTGGAACTGGCCCACCTTGATTATCACTACAAAAGGTCCCCCCCCCCACTCTCCTGCTGGTAATAGCTCACCTTAAGTGATCACTTTCGTTACAGTGTGTATGGTAACACCCATTGTTTCATGTTCTCGGTGTATATAAATCTCCCCACTGTATTTTCCACTGAATGCATCCGATGAAGTGAGCTGTAGCTCACGAAAGCTTATGCTCAAATAAATTTGTTAGTCTCTGAGGTGCCACAAGTACTCCTTTTCTTTTAACATGGTGAAAGGCATTCATTCCAAAATGTGTGTCCTCACATGGTGCCACAAGTACTCCTTTTCTTCTCACATGGGGAGTTATAGCAGTATAATTATAGTGGTTTCCTTATGTTCGCAAATTACCCTATGTAGACAAGCCCTTAGGCTGCTTTAAAATTCCTATCTTGAGTGGTCAAGGTCACACAGGAAGTCTGTAGCAGGAGGAGGAATTGACTCTCCAGTTTTGGGCCCCACACTACAAGAAGGATGTGGAAAAATTGGAAAGAGTCCAGCAGAGGGCAAGAAAAATGATTAGGGGACTGGAACACATGACTTATGAGGAGAGGCTGAGGGAACTGGGGATGTTTAGTCTACGGAAGAGAAGAATGAGGGGGGATTTGATAGCTGCTTTCAACTACCTGAAAGGTGGTTCCAAAGAGGATGGCTATAGATTGTTCTCAGTGGTAGCAGATGACAGAACAAGGAGTAATGGTCTCAAGTTGCAGTGGGGGAGATTTAGGTTGATATTAGGAAAAACTTTTTCACTAGGATAGTGGTGAAACACTGGAATGCGTTACTTAGGGAGGTGCTGGAATCTCCTTCCTTAGAAGTTTTTAAAGTCAGGCTTGACAAAGCCCTGGCTGGGATGATTTAATTGGGGATCGGTCCTGCTTTGAGCAGGGGGTTGGACTTGATGACCTCCTGAGGTCCCTTCCAACCCTGATATTCTATGATTCTATGATGACTCTAGATCTCTTGAGTTCAGTGCTTTAACCACAGACCATCCCAGCTTCCCTGCTTATTAGTGGGATTTACAGTGTTCAAACTGAAAGTTTCTTCTTGGACTTCAAACTAATACAGTAACTCTTGAGCTATTGATAAAGGTACTTGCAGTTCTCCTTGAATCAGTGCTCAGCACCTCTGTAAATCATACCTATGATTTACATAAATCATACATTGAATATCCGATTCTCCTTTTACGTGGGTATGGACTTGATCTAAAAGATAAAGTTTCCATTCCTAACTTCTAACACACATTCAATATTTAATTATTTTGCCCTTCTGTGATGCCTGGCTGATGTTTAACTTCTGCACAGTCCCTGCTGTAAGCAAGCAGCAAGCCAATACTAAACAAGTACATGACATATGAAGGCTTAAAGATTGCAGCTTCATTTGTAAAACATTGTTTCCTCTGCATATCTTACTCCCTGCTTAAATACTGATTGCAACTACATGAGCAGCAATTAAAAAAAAAAGAAAAAAATCAGAGAACGCCTCCCATTTCTGTCTAAGCTTCCCCAATACACACAAACAGAAGTGAAAACAGTAGTAGATGCTGCCACTGCTCCTTCTTCTGCTCAAGAGCAGCCCTCTGCTGGGGCTATTCTCCTGGAGCCAGATTCAGAGCACCGCTGAAAGCAGGAGGGATGGCAGTACATAAGCATTCATAAACACCACATCCTAACACAGCCTGTCTTCCTTCCCTGCCTCCATACCTCACCCTCCACCAAAGAACCTGTTCTCTCCCACTTTCCCCTAATCTGATCATGCCTGGTCCCCCACTGAAAAACACCTCTTTTAATATCATGTCCCTCTATTAATTATTAAAAAGAAAAGGAGTACTTGTCGCACCTTAGAGACTAACAAATTTATTTGAGTGATGAAGTGAGCTGTAGCTCACGAAAGCCTATGCTCAAATAAATTTGTTAGTCTCTAAGGTGCCACAAGTACTCCTTTTCTTTTTGCGAATACATACTAACACGGCTGCTACTCTGAAACCTGTCATTAATTATTATTATTATTTGTATACTATCCTGAACCCAATACACCGCAATCCCTCCTCCACTGCCTAAGTCCTCAGGTTCCCTTCCTAGTTCTCCCTCCTCTGCTCCCGGAGTCCAAGACCCTTCCCTAGATCTCTCACTTGCTTCCCCACCATACCAGTGCCGTAGTATTCCACTACCTAGCCCCTCTCCCTATTCCACAATGTTGTCCCAGGCTTCTGGACCTTGGTGGCATTTCCAGAGGCCCAAAACAAACGGTACCCCCCTTTATTCTTCCCCTCCCTGCGCCAGTCTCCTGCCCCCTGCTCCTCATTGCAGTTCCATACCCCGCCATGCCACAGACTCCTGCCCCCTCACCATATCCCTCTTTCCCCCTGTGCCACAGGCTCCTGACACCCCCCCACAAGCCCCTGCCCCCCATTGCAGCCCCCTGCTCCCTCATGCCACAGACCCCTACCCCCCACCACAGCCTCATGCCACAGTTCCCTGCCCCGCATCCCACGGGACCCTGCCCTCCCTCAATCCCACGGGATCCTGCCCCCCCGCCGCAGCCCCTCGCGCCCCCCATCCCACGGGGCCCTGCCCTCCCCCGGAGCCCCTCGCTCCCCCAATCCCACGGGGCCCCGGCCCCCCATCCCACGGGGCCCCGGCCCCCCCGCAGCCCCTCGCGCCCCCCCATCCCACGGGGCCCCGGCCCCCCCCGCAGCCCCTCGCGCCCCCCCCATCCCACGGGGCCCCGGCCCCCCCGCAGCCCCTCGCGCCCCCCCATCCCACGGGGCCCCGGCCCCCCCGCAGCCCCTCGCGCCCCCCCCATCCCACGGGGCCCCGGCCCCCCCGCAGCCCCTCGCGCCCCCCCCATCCCACGGGGCCCCGGCCCCCCCGCAGCCCCTCGCGCCCCCCCATCCCACGGGGCCCTGCCCCTTGCCCCCCCCTCCAGCCGAGCTCCTCTTCTCCACCCCCCTCGCCCAGCCCGCCCCTCGCTCTCCCCCCGCGCAGGGAGCCGGCCCGGGGCGGCGGCGGCAGCGGCCACTACCGGGTAGGAGCTGCAGGTGATTCCCCATGTTGTTGTCGGGCTCTCCACCTCCTTCCTCGGCGGCCATCGCTGTTTACCCGCAGAGGAGCCTGGGACGCCGCCGGGGAATCTCTCCGACCCGCCGCCGCGCCACAGCGACCCCTAGCGCCCAGCGGGGCGGGAGCCGCCGGCCGGGCCGCCCGGCGCCGGGGCCCTTCCTGCGCTGCCGGCGGCGGCGGGGTTAAAACGGGTCCGGCGCCAGGGTCCCGCTCAGAGCGCCTGGCCGCCCGGGCCCCTTCCCGGCAGCCGGGCCGGGGAGGTCCATGCCGCCTGCCCGGGCGCGCTGCAGGCAGCAAACAGCAGCAGCCCCGCGCAGGGGGAAGCTGCTCTCTCCCGCCAGGGCTGCAGGTTCCCGGGGACCCCCCCCACGCCGCCCCCCAGCAGCCTGGACTTGGGAAGAGAGACGGACGGAGCTTTTGGCATCAGCTGGTTCCTAGAGCTTCCACGACGGAGATTCTCTGCTCTGTGCTGAGGGGTTATTTGCTTCAACCGCAGCCAGCCCTTCCCCTCGGTCTCGTTATCGTGGTTTCACTCCATCTGCTGCCTTCCCTCGCCCCCTTACTCCCCCCCCCCTTCAGTGTCCCTCTTCCTTGCTTTGGCTTTCCACTGAGCTAATCCACTCTTTGCAAAAGCACCATCCACCACCAAAATCCACCCGCCCCATGGGGAGAAAAATTGTGGCACTAATAAGATTTGGGCAACCCATCACTGTATGTTAGATCCCTCTAGGGTGATGACACAGCAAATGTGAAAAATTAGGACGGGGGTAGGGGATAATATGGTAGGCCTATATAAGAAAAAGACCCACAAATCGGGACTGTCCCTATAAAATTGGGACATCTCCTCACCCTACATCCCCCCTCCTACCCTTCCTCATTCCTGGCGCTTTTGATTGTAAATTCCTCAGGGCAAGGGCTGTTTGTTATTTTGTGCTGTGTGTTTAGCACACTGCAGCCCCAATCCCAGCTGGCCTCCAGGCATTGCAGTAATACAAATTACTGGTCTAGCTGAGCAGAAGGCCTAAAGCAAACAAACTGCAGGGAGCAAAGTGAAAGTGGGGGAAGCCATGCTGGCCTGCTAATTCTTTGTAATGTTCCAAAATAAGCCCCCTTTTCTCTCCACAGGTAAAACACTCATCTCCGATCTTGACTTCCATCACTTCCTTCTTTTAGTCCTTCGGGATACCCATCTCCCTGCCACAATTTCAGGGTAACTGAACTTGTATCATCCCTTTGCAGTCCACTCCTGGAGTCCCCAGTCAAGTCTCAGGCCTCTAGATGTCAACTGTCTCTGTACAGGGACCTGTGTCCCACTCCCTTCTGACCAGGGGTTTTAAGGCTGCATAGTTCCCTGCCATACACTGAAATATCTCCCACAAGCCAATTTGTGATGTGCTGTACTTCCTGTCTCAGGACTATGACCAGAAAATGCTGGCAGTTATAAGTTACCACAGAGCTCTTTCTTTCTCAGCAGAGTAATTTATCCAGGATAGAAAACCATACAGAGAAAACAAAAGTCCTATATGCTCATTAAATGTATCAGAAATTGCCCACTGGTCTTAGGGGGCTCTCATAGGACAAAGTCCTTACACCATCCAGGGTTGAGGTCACCTTAGGACTAAAAAAAGGGCCTATTTGCTGACTCAAAAAGAAGACCCTGAGTTGTTAAACTCAGCCTTTTATACAAAAAGTCTTTCTTTGTCTCCCAGCCTCTTGAAAACAGATAGCCCTCGTCCCATGGTCCCCAGGTGGTCAAGCTTCAAAGCCAGCCTTGTGATTTTGCATTAGTCACCCCCTAGTGATTCCCAGAACACACAAATAAACATCACTTGCATTCTAGCAAGAGCTATGAATACTCTATAGCTCATACTGTCTGGCCCAGTCAGTATAGTGGCTTTTTGAGCTTTTCATGCTTTCAACATAAAATACAATATGGTCTCCAGTAATACCGCACATGGTTGCAATATGTGTCACGCTCCCCACTTTGGGTTCATCTGAATGCTGCTGTTAAATCATTTTCCTGACCCTTCAGGCTACCACGTCACTGCTGCTTTGGTTTCTGCCCCTGACTTTCCCTTACTGCATCAAATACAAATATCTTGTTCTTTTCTTTAAGGTCCTAACCCCTTCCTCCTTACTTGCTCTGGTGTTTAATCATATTGCTCCTCTACACACACACATGCACACTTAACCAAGGATATCAGCCTTGATCACCCATTTGTCTACTTCCACAAGTACATTTGCACTTTATTCCATGCTAACCCTTATGTTTAATGTGCCTTCCCTTCCCCTTAACAACATATTTATTTACAACACAATGCTTTAATTTTTTTAAAAACACTCTGTGAGAAAACACCAGTGAGAATTATCTTCCAAAACGTGAGATGGGATTACAGTATCTAATGGCCTATGTACACAAAACTGTGCTCTCAAGAAATACTGTTGGCTCATATTTGTAATATGGGACCTTTTGGTCAAATGCATGTCCAAGTTAATTCATCATGGAACAGACAAAACTCTGGTTTTTTATACAAAAAACTGCTTTGGATAATGATATTTGTCATTAGGAACAGGACTGATGTATTTTCAAGTAAGAAACTTATTAGGGAGCCCACTGTGCTTCAGGCCAGATCTTACAAAACTAGAGATGGAACTAAACTGAAACCCCAGACATGAACATGCTAACCCTGCCTGAGGTTGGGGGATGTTTGAAAAGTGAACCCAGGTTAGTATTTTGTGGGCCAAATTCTCAGATGGTTTAAACATATTGGCTTTAGTGTATCTATATTGATTTACACAAGTCGAATGTGTGGTCCTACAAATGGCCCATACTTTATAATGGGCCAACTCCAAAATGCAGATCTTAACACCTCAAAGCTTTGATGCATTAGAAACCTGTTTTTTTAATCCAAACTTTTCAGTACAAAGATCTCTACTCAGCACTCTTTATGCAGCTCCAGATATGATGCTCATTGCTGTATGAACACTGACAAATACTTTAGAAATAACATTCTTCAAACTAGTTCAAAAACTAGATCCTCATCCCAGGACATGTATTTTTGAAGTAGTAGAATCTTAAAGGAAGTTTGGCAGCCCTCAGAGAATAGATATTTTCAACTCACTTTTACTTACAAAAGAGTTTGACGTAGCCCAAAGTGTTTCCCAGTACTGCTAAAAGATTTTTCAGAATCAATAACAAAAAGACAGTTTATTTGAATGGGCATCTGTTGGTATCATCAAATACCCTTCCAGTGATCCATAATGTGGAACAGTCTACATTTTGGACCCAGATGTATGTTTGTTACATACTACAAAAAAGAAAAAAAATCAAATCAACATGAGTGTACTGGTATTGCCAACCTCAAGCATTCAAAAGTCATGAGTTATGATTTTTGTGGGTGCTAAGTTTGGTTTAAAAACTCAAGATATTTAAAAAAAAAATACATGCTGAGTTGTTGGGCTTTTTTTGCCGTTCGGTTTTTGCATCTTGGGTACATGCATGCTTGGGTCACATGTTCAGCTTTTCTCCTCAATCATTAGGGCTAGTGTATAGGAGTCATTTAAACCATTTGGGAGCCTTTTAGTTGACCTCTTTGCCTTTTGTTTAGAAGCCATTCAGAACCCTGCTGGAGCAGCAGTGCACATAGTGCTATGTCTTGTATATTTGTATTTAATTAATAAACAGTTTTTTGAAATCCAACCATGCTATTGCAGTTTTAAAAAAAATTAATATTGTATAGAAAGCAAAGACAAAACTAGAAATATTATTTTTAAATGAAAGCTGAGATCTCAACTCAAGGAGCTGGGATATTAAGAAAATCACTAAATATTGTTTGGCTCATGATAAAATTGTGAGCGCTGAGAACGCAGACTGGGAGACAAGAACTCGTGAGTTCTAATCCTGCCTTTGACACGGACTCCTCCTATGGCTTGGATAAGTCATTAGACACTCCTAAAACCTATTTACGAAGGTGCTGAGCATCCATAACTCCAGTTGGTGTCTAAGAATAGAAACCCAGAATTAGACCATTGAAAATTTGAAAATTAGGCCTTAACCTCTAACTCAGTTTCTCGCTGTGTGAAATATGGATGATAATTTCTACCAGCCTTCTGCACAGTGGCTCTATCTGCAGTTATATTATGTTAAGGAGTATTGTTACTTATTTTGTTCTTATTTTTGCTAAGTTATATTTTGTTTCAGTTTTTGAACATTGTTAAATGTAATTTCTAACGGGTTTTTAAATTGATAGATTAATATTGGCTTTTGTACCACATCAGGCAATCACTAGGCTGAAAGGTCCGATATCACAAGGTTTCATTCTTTAATCCATCCCAGCAGAGATTAGACTGCTCCAGAGTTCATACCAGAGTTAACAGAAGTCAATTTAATTTGTACACTTACTGTTGTACTAACCTGGGTTCTGATAGAGGAGGGCAAGCAGCAACAAGAGGGTAGGTTGTCAGAGATCAGAAAGCTACTATAAAAAACTCAAAACTATTTTAGTTAATCTGGTCTGAGCCAGTGAGCGTGAATGTATATCCCAAGCTATTTTAGTTAATCTGGTTAGTGCCAGTCTGTCTGTGAACAGCTTAAATTATTGTAATTTTAAACTAAGTCAATGCACTTGAAGGGGCCCTTATCTCTCTTCCTTCATTTTTCCTTTGCATCTGTCTATTGGAGACAGCTGCAGTGAATTTGCATTTTATTATTTCAGGAGTACTGTGTTTTAGAACACTGGGATATGAGAATACACTTTACATACTTTTCTCCCTGAGTCTGTGGAGCACAGCATGCAAATGCATGTTATCTGCCTGTGTCCTAGAAGACAGTGTTATAGTGGGGGGCTAATGGCCATATGCTACTTGCAAGACTACTGATGGCTAATCTCAGAGTTGCTTTGGTGTCATAGGAAGGTAATCACCTTCCCAGAGGAAAACAACAGAAGAGGAGCAGTAATATAAAGGAAGTAAAAAAAATCGGTAAGTTAGGAATCCAAAGATTAGTTTGGCAGTGGCAGAGCGTGACACTAGTGATATAGAAAATAAAGACCCTGGGTCTGAGTACACAGTGCATGCACATTACCATCATGAGGACTTGTGGCACCTTAGAAACTAACAAATGCTCAAATAAATTTGTTAGTCTCTAAGGTGTCACAAGTCCTCCTTTTCTTTTTGTGGATACAGATTAACATGGCTGCTACTCTGAAACCTATTAATATCATGTGCAGTTTGCAGTGTTCCATAGCTGCAAACATACACCAACACCACACTCATCAGCAAATTATATACATGAAACAGAATTTACATTCTTTGGCTACTAAAAATAAAGGCCTCTACCCAGAAAGCAAAAGAAAGAATTCCACTTCTGTAACTATGCTGGTAGAGGGAGTTGATATATTCAGTCAGGGCCTCATTTATGATTTAATTATTCAGTCACAGAAATTGTCCTATAATTTACCTATTGGTCAGGTTGCTTCTCGCCCCCTTCCCATTCTCTCCCCCTTTGTTCAGCATTTCTTCCAGAATGTGGTAGATTTCATGTGCTTGCCCCAGCCTGTACGTTTGTGATCACTTCTGTTCAAGAACTGGTGTGTACAGATAGTGTAAATAAAACAAGTAATATTAAGAAAATACCCAGACGAGGTACTGAACTCTGCTACCACTAGGCACAAGAGTAACACTATATTTATATATTTAAATTTAAAAAGTGACTCCCAGGCTCTAGGTGACTTGATAAATAATTGAAAATACAGTATCTATAGCAAAAACAATAAATCAGGACATGACATATTTATGACTCTCATTTCATATTTGTTGACCAGGCATATGATGGGGCCAGGCATCTCAGTGAGTGAGCATCTCATTGGACATGGAAAAATGTTTTTTAGACAGAGAGACCATTACTAAACATGCCCAAACTCTCATGCCAGTAAACTCTGGCCAATGCATTCCCATGCAGCAAACTATTTGGCTTGTGTGCAAAACTTGTATTCAACTTTAGTGATAAACAGCATGGGAGAGAAAGTGAATGTGGTTATAAAGTGAAATGTGATAAAGACAGTAGAAAATGAAGTCATAGATTTAGGCAACATTGGGCTAATTGGGGGAAAGGAGTATGCAAACCAGCCCAAGAAAAATCCAACTCTGCCCCTTCCCCAAACTGGTTCTATGCTGTCCCATCCACTGCTGTCCTTGAGGTATAGGGAGGGTTACCTCTTCACAATTTGGTTGTTGCCCATAGCAGATGATTCTGTTGTAGTGAGAACATGACAAGGAGCCCCTTCCCAGCTAAATCTATGGGTCTAATGCTGCTCTCATGAACACCAGTGTAAATCAGGAGTAACTTAACTGAAGTGGTTTGGTTTACACTGTAGTAAAACTAGTATAAGTAAGAGCAGAATCAGGCCCTAAGGTCAGATCCCCAGGCGCACTAGAGTCTTTCTTAGTGCACCTATGAAAGTGAGACAGCATAGGTGGGGCTGCTTTAACTTGTACCAGAAGAGAGCAGCTCTCAGGGGAGCATTACACTCTGGTCCTGTCTCCCACAACCTTGAAACTTCCCCATTGTTAGAGTCTGGGGGTTGGCATAGGGTTGGTGTATCCTCAGCTGCTTCCTTAAAGTTCAAAGAGCACATACCAGAAACTGGATCTGGCTCTTAGATTTTTGCAGTCAAATAAAATGAATAATATTACTATTTTCCTTTATTGTTTAATTATTTTGTATTACTGGATAATGGTCATATAGGGCCAGATACTCAGCGGGTGTAAACTGCAGTAACTGTTGAGTTAAACATTCATTTATACCTGAATCAGGCCTATACAGGTAGTTTTAAAATGTGATTTTCACTTCTCTCTCTGTCACCACAGCTCTTATTTGACTTGGTGGCACCTGTCTCAGCAGAAGGAACAACGCATAGTTTTGGACAGTGCTGGTGCTGCAGTGGAGTCTCTGAACAGCTCTATCTGAATGGAAAATGAAGTTAATTTAGGGCTCACTTCTGCCATCCCTGCTCACAGTGAAATGAGGGGGAACTATTGGCAAAATAAGGCACTGTTCCACATTAACTTGGGCAGGAGAATTGGGCCCCTAGTGAGCAAACTGAATGAAATGTGATGTAAACAGTCAATTTACAAAGCTTATCTTGGATGTGTAAATGTTTCCAAACAACAATTCAAGGGAATACAATATTTAAACAAGGCATAGTAAATCATTGGGTAATGGAGCATTAATGTTAGGTTTACACATGTATATATTAACCAGAAAAGTCAAAGATTAAATTATTTCCATACATTATGCAGCTAATTTAAAATCATTGTTTACACACATCTATACAGAGAACTAATTCATAAATTAGACTCAAGTCTAAAGCATAAATCAGTTGAAACCACTAGTTTACATGCACAGTTTATACTACATTATCTCTGTTTCTCATACAAAGTCATTCAACAGTGAACAAAACTTCAGAAAACTTAATGCAAGCACATCATTTCCAACAGTAGTTGGCATTAATTTTAGGAATACTCCCTGATTTGGTTTAAGGATTGCTTCAGATTTTACTGGCTTCACAGTGGAAGGAGCGAGTTTTGAGGGAATATGTAATCTCAGCAGACTACAGAATTTAAAATGTATTACCCAGTCATATTTAACACTGACAAGGGACTGTAAGAGGAGCAGTAATGGTTTTTAAACCAAGACCTTCACAGGTTTTTTTCTATGCTGATGTACTGAAATGTACATGCAAACATTGCAACTTCCCTTTGAAGGGCTAGTGGGAACACAACAACATTATATTCAGTATATACCACTAGCAAGTCTTTCAAAAGGTTAAAACCCACTGGTTTACTTATGCTATGGTACTGTATATAGCTCAGTGAAGTACTATTGCACATCCCATGCTAGATAGTACTTGCTTTTGTGAGGGATTATTTTTAGGGATTGGAAGTATACTTATGAAATAGTAGCACATGTGGCCATGCGACTTTTGCCATAAAGGGTGAAGCAACTAAAATCTATCCTATGTAAGGTTTCAGAGTAGCAGCCGGGTTAGTCTGTATCCGCAAAAAGAACAGGAGGACTTGTGGCACCTTAGAGACTAACAAATTTATTAGAGCATAAGCTTTCGTGGGCTACAGCCCACTTCATCGGATGCATAGAATGGAACATATAGTAAGATATAGATATATATATATACATACATATACAGATAAGTTGGAAGTTACCATACAAACTGTGAGGGGCTAATTAGTTAAGGTGAGCTATTATCAGCAGGAGAAAAAAACTTTTGTAGTGATACTCAAGATGGCCCATTTAGACAGTTGACAAGAAGGTGTGAGGATACTTACAATTTGAAGATTTGCTAAGCAAACCATTTGGCCAATCATCTGCCAACTTGCAGGTGCACTGTGCTTGCCCCATCCTGCTCCTTTACCTTAATGCTTTTGAAAAATTAAAAAACAAGTTCTGCTGTCAGTTTCATGAGTGCAACTTTTATTATCTTTATTGTGAGATTGAGCTATGTTGCTGATAGCAGAATTTCTGTTCTGTGAAGACAAGACTGTTCTATATTTTAATCTTTCTTATGTTCTAGATTTAGGAGATTTGTCATAAGATTATTCTCCCTCCTGCTCTCCCCTGGGGCACAACTAGCTCAAAAAGCATCTTGCCTATGAAGCTCCTGATTGGGAGAGATGCCTAGCCCTACTGTTTGGGTGGGACACACTTCTTAAGCCAGAAAAAGGCACAGGCCTGCGGCTGGTAAGGGACCTGCTGCCCCAGGCGGCTCAGCGCTGGGTGGGCGCCCCTGGTCCGCCACCCTCCCTGCGGCTGACCCGCCCACCAGCCTCTCTGTTGGTTACTGTCCCCTCTGCGGGGGTGGGGCCGGGTCTGAGATCGGGCTGGGGGCCCACGGGCGGGATGTAAAGCCCCGAGCACCTCACTCCAAACACTGCTATAGCATTACGCATTCTTTTAACATTACCAGTATCAGTGGCTTCTGGTGAGCGCAGTTTCTCAAAACTGAAATTACTAAAAAATTATTTGAGGTCCACCATGTCTCAATCATTTGTCAGGACTTGCATTAATTTCAGTTGAAAGTACCATTGCAAAAAAATTTAGATTTCACTGAATTATTAAAAGACTATGCAAGTATAAAAACCAGAAAAATTCAGTTCATATAAATTCTTTTAATTTATGAGAAACGGGGAGCACCAGAAGACACTAATGTTTTTCATTACAGTGTATAGTTGCACCCAAATTATTTGTAATTGTGATTTTGTTAAAATTAAATGAGTACACTAGTAGGAAATTGTTTTATTTCACTAACTACAAAGTCTCTGTTTTCATTTTTTTTTTATTTTAAACAGTCAAAAAAACCCCAAAACAAACCAAAAAAACATTGCGAAGTGCAAACATGTATAAAAGCCCCCCACCCCCCCCAAAGGGGGTGGGGGCACGACCAAATTTTTTTTTGCTTGGGGTGGCAAAAAAACTAAAGTCAGCCCTGCTTGCCGGGAGCCTATCAAAAAAATTGAAGCAACAAGCTACAACAAACAACAATCTACAAGCTAAAAACTAGCCAACAAGCAACTCACAAGCCAATTAAGCCAAAAACAAGCCCAATTTTTGTGGGTTTTGTTTGCCAGTTTGGCATGTCTCTTCAGAATATGTTTCTGTGTTCAGGTAAGAGGTGTTTGAGTGCAGTATTTTCATTTTCATTGGTTTGATGAATAGGGTCAGATAATGAAATGGCAAAAACTGACCATTTTGTAGAAGGCAAAACTGATTCATTCTCTTTTTATGTCCTGTTTATAAGGAGCTGTAAAAAAGGAAAAGCTGTTTCCCTTGAGTTCATGGAGCTTGTCTAATTATATTCAGTTCAGACTAGCCATGACAGCTAGGGTGAACGAGCAACCAGAATCAATAAGCCTTCCCTGGTAAGGTTGATAGGTTTACCATCCTTGAGACAGAGATATTTTCTGCACAAGTAGTCCACAGATAGAACAGGATTTTTACACTGACAAGCAAGCATATAGTCTGAGAAAGTTGATTATAACTTATGGGGGTGCTGTCTGTTTAGAAGAATCCCAAAGAGCATTGCAAACTGACTTACTATGTGTCAAACACCTCACACACTGCAGCAGAAACTGGACTTTTAGGGTAGGATTCAGCACTTCTGAAATTCTTAAGCTTGTTTACTACCTCCAGTCACCTGATCTGGATCAGAGTTTCAAAGATTAATAAGTGACACTATCCAGGGTCGTGAGGCTCCTCGCTACCACCCATACTTAGCATGAGGAAGCCTTGTCTCTGTCTGACCAACTCCAGTGGCCACAGGAACACAAGCACTCCCTTCTAGGCCTAGGCAGACCCCACTGTCTCTCTCCAGTTTAGCAATATGCACACACCAATCCCCAAACCCTCCAAGTGTCTGCCTGGAATATCCAGTCCCTGGTTCCACTGAACAATCACAGTACTCAGATTCATTGCTTCCAAGGCAGCAGTACACCCCAGCTTACTAGTGTCACCTAAGATCACTCCATTTGACACACAACACTTAGATATTTTTATAATGAAAACAATTAAAAAAGTTTAGTGTTGGGAACCAATGGTTACATATAAAATAAAATCATAAGATGCATTCTAGAATCTAGACTTGCTAAGCTAGATACATTCATGTGTTACAGAGCAATTCTTACCCAAAAGTCCTTCTAGCCAGACTTGACTGTGATCTACTATTCATGAGACAAGGCACACCATCGCTTGCCTCCTCAGTGAAAGATCCAGGCTGTCTGTTTGCACTCCCTGATATATCAGAACAATCCATTGTCCTTAATTATAAACAGGACCATCTCCCCACTCCACCCTACCCTACATCCCCAGTACTGCTGGTTGTTTTTTCCTGTATATTCTTTTCTTGTAGATTTCACAATCTCTTAATTGATATCTGGCTCAGTGTGCAAATAGGCATACATTGTGAGACACACAATACAAAATGACCAGATACGGAAATAGGTGTCTGCTACCCCCTGCCTGAAAAAACCTGTCTGGGACATGCCACCTCCTGGTTACGGGCCTCAAGAACAAAATTTTCAGTATAGACCCATAACTCCTTAACTAGTATCTATACATATATTTCACAATGATTCTGATGACCAGTTGGCCATTGGCTCTCAGCACAGACCTCCCATTCGTGAATTATTATGCATATAGCTGATCCAGGGGATCCCTGTAAAACCCTCCTGTGCCCTCCACAAGTTGACACCAAGTTATACCTGGGTCACATACCATTGCCAAAGTGCAGCTTCCTGAGGGATTAAATCTGTGGCCGTGTCTGCACTCAGGATTGGACTGTTTGTAACTGAACCTATTGTAGTAAACTAATTTAAGTATAAATGCCAGTGTCTTCACTTGAGCCATGGTGAACTTCTTTAAGAAAAGCTTCAGGTTCCCTTGCACTCATATTCCTGCTGTTCCAAACCATTTCAGTTGCAGTGTTTTCTGGGTGCCTATCCTGAAAGTAGTGGATCCTGGGAGATATCTAGAGGGGATTGCTTTAAACTTACAACAGCTTATTACAGTTCCTAAAGGCCAGTATACCAACTGTGAACTGACGAAGCAAAGCTGTGTTCCACCCCAGGCTTCCCAGCCCCTAAAAACTGTCTTAGGCTGAGGGCCATTGTCATAGATACAAGCTCTGCTGGCTTTACAGCAGCTGAGAGCTATCCCGCCTTCCACCAAGGCAATTTTCAGCTAGGTAGCTACAGCCGTATTGTGGTCCTCTATACATCTCAGATGGTGCAAAAGGGATGGAAACAAGCCAGAGAATCTGGCCCAGTATCTTTTGAATCTAACACTAATAAATGAGTGAATTCAACAAATAGCTAAACACATTCTTTCATCATTCTTTTTCATTTACTTAGAAATCTAGCAATCACTGCTTGCAAATTAACTCTGTACTTAGAAACAATAGTTTGCACAAGTCATGTTTGTTCAAACAAGAAAAAAAATTTGCTATGCTAAACAGACCTCATGCTAACAGATTGTATTTTCAGACATAAGGAACCTGATGCTTATTGTCCATAACTACATAACTGATTTGCAAGCCATTCTCTTCTTGAGTAGATTAGATGGCCATGTTTATGATTTAGTTAATTATAAAAGAACATCATTCAACAGAGACATTAATTTAAATTATTGCAATGCATTTCCACAGTCAAGTTCTTCCAAGCTGTTAGACAAACTTTACTTTCCATAAAGAAGACAATGTTCATGGAGAGATGCATTTCAGTCACCCTTGGCAATTAGATTTCTCATTATTAAGTCCATTCTCCTCCCCCCCCCCACAAGTACCCTTTTGTACACATTACACACAACTCTTGGTGTGCACAAAACTTGAGGGAGCAATTACAGAGACCAACTTTCAGACTGGCTGAAAATGTGGTCCAGAAGTTTTAATAGCATATAAGTTCCCATACCAATGTCAACACAGTCCTCTTATGCTTCCGTATTACAAAAAGGTCTTTGACTATATGATCATTCAACATAATTCAAAATGCATCTAGGCAGTAAAGGTTATAGAAATATCAGTTATTTTCCATTAGTTAATATGGTATAATTTGTCAGATGATGGAACAGCAGCTGCAGTCTGGTGCCCTAATGATACACAAATTCCTTTTTACCTTGTAAATTTTCATTTTAAGTATTTACTAGGTCCACCTTGCTTAGTTTGCAAGATTTGGCAAGATCACAGCCCGTGATTGTGGCATGATTGCTCTAGGTTAGTGATTGTTTTGTTGAGGTTGGATTCATTGAAGCTCTTAGATCTGTACAAAATCAACATTTTTGAGGCCTGCAAGACCAGTGAAGTGAGAACCGCTCCCCCCGCCCCAGTTCAACGATAAATTCCCTGATATCCAAAGATGAACATTATACCAATAGAATTTTTAAACAAGATCCTGCCTCAGAGCTACAGATCTTAACTGGGAGTGCAAGATTAGGTCCCAATACAAATCCTGGAACAAATGAGGTCAAAAGTAACCCTTTTCACCCTGGTCTGGGTCAGTGGATACCTAGCCGCTCAGAGCTAGGCCATCTATATCTCCTAGCAAAAGTATCCAAAATAAATACTAGGCCAAATTCATGAACACAGCAAAGAGTTTCGTGGTCTTACACTCCATCATTCTAGAGAGATAAGGTGGTTGAGGTAATATCTTTTATTAAACCAGCTTCTGTGGGTGAGAGAGACAAGCCTTCGAGCTACAGAGAGCTCTTTTTCAGGTCTGGGAAAGCTACTCTGAGTATTTGGACACTCAGAGTAGCTTTCCCAGACCTGAAGAAGAGCTCTCTGTAGCTTGAAAGCTTGTTTCTCTCACCAACAGAAATTGGTCTGCAGCAGGGTGGTCACCTGTTCCTGCCCTGAAGGGCCTGACATCAGCCCAGGAGAGGGTTGTGGCTGGGAGCAAGCAGTTCCCAGGCTGATTGGGAGAAGCAGACTCAGCTGTGGCCATGCCCCAATCAGGCTTAGCTGGCCCTTATAAGAGGGCAGTGGGCCAGGAGCAGACACTCTCTCTCTGCCTTTACAGGGAGAAGGGCCTTGCTGCTGGGGAGTGTAACTGGGTACCTGAGGTGGAGCAGGGCTGGGGGAAGGCTAGAGGAGCTGGGGATCCCTGTCCTGGAAACCCCCCAGGCTGCAGGCCTAGTGTAAGGCCAAAAGGGGTACTGGAGTTTCAGGGTCAGCCCACAGGTAGGCAGAGGCAGCAGGTCCAAACCCCCCTTGCCTGTGATGATTGGCTTATACATTGTAGTCCACCCCAGCTAAGGCTGAGCTAAAGACTGAGGAGAGGTGGGGATAGTGGGTGGGGGTTCCCTGGGGAGGGGAGACCCAGAGACTGTGGGGGTACTGCCAGGGGGTAGCACCTGGGTAAAAGGGGCACTGGGGTCTGGAAGGGACACGGAGCCAGCGGCAAGCAGGACACCAGCCTGCAGAGGGCGCTCTGGAGGTTGGAAGAGCTAATTCCCTGAGAGACCAGCAGGAGGTGCTGCAGGGGTGAGTCCCGCCCCATGACATGGTCCAATAAAAGATATTACCTCAACCACCTTCTCTCTATTATCCTGGTATCCACTCAACTACAACTACATTGGATACTCCATCATCCTGGCATTTGTTCATTCAACAGCCCAGCCAATGGAAAGAATGTACAAAACAGGAATGTGAGGGATCAAAACCAGCTGGCATAAATGGGAAGCCAATTGAAACACAATATCAAACACTTTCCCCTCCCCTCAAAAAATTCCAAAAGTGTCTGTGTTTTGATAGAATACAGATTAAAGCAAAAGCGTTCATATGCTTCTGAAGATTAACCCATGTTCTGTAACTCACCATTATGATCTTCATCCCAGTAACAGTAGTAGAGATGGACACATAGGATCACATTCTCTTCTGCATGAGGGATGTGTTGTGCTGCTAATGCAAAACAGCTTCTCAGCTAGTGTAGCCAGCCCTGAAAGCATCTTCCCAGTGGTGGAGAGTCATTGTGGCAGCTCCTATACCATTCCTCTCCTGGCTGCCAGGGGAGGGGAGTGTGGCTAGAAGCAGGAGATGGGGCCTAAGCTTCCCTATGCCCTTATGATTCTTGGCTGTTGTATCGGGCCCTTGGACCAAATGGCATCCTCTGCAAATTAAAGCAACCTCCAAACCTAGGACTGAGGACTAGAAAGGCCTGAAAGCCACCTTTACACCTCCTTCTCTTGAGATGCACTGTGTGCCACTCAGCTGCAGCCTAAAGGGGTTATGCATGGGATAGGAAGCCAGACAGCATGCCCTGGGCATGGCTCTGGGTAGAGGTATATACCCGTCTGGTAATGTTTTCCTGAAAAAAAAACCCACCTTGTCAGCAGGCATTAATCATGCTGAGAATGGGCAAAGTGAGTTCTGCTGACGAAGAGACAGGTGTCTCATTAAATCGCTCAGCTGTGAAGGAGGTGGGATTGGTGGTGGCGGTGAGATGATCAGGAGTGGTCCTGACACAGGAACTCTAGGCCCAACCAAGAAGGTATGAGCTAAACTTTATGTAATATTATTCTCAATTTGTGTAATAAAACCAGGCTCCCAGGAAGGGGGTATATTTGGACTTTATATCAT
The DNA here is from genome assembly GCF_965152235.1 of Eretmochelys imbricata. NCBI lineage: Eukaryota > Metazoa > Chordata > Testudines > Cheloniidae > Eretmochelys > Eretmochelys imbricata. The sequence continues at coordinate 14,743,980 of NC_135578.1, forward strand.
CTATATTGAAGAACAGGTTGATGGGCACACTGCAAATCAAAAGTTACTTTCTTACAACTCCAAGAACACTTTATCAGTGAGTATTGGATCCACAAAGGTCTATTGAGATTAGGCTCATGTAAATTCACTTAGGTATCATGACATCAAAAGGGATTGTGCTTATTTGATCATCAATGAAGAACTGTTTCGTGAGAAATTTCAAAACTTTTAATTCCAATTTGGAACAAAAACAAACTTCGAAATGTCAGAATTTCCTGTGGAACGTCTGTTTTCTGACCAACTCTAATCTTGACTTGCCTGGGTAAGGAATGCAGTATTGGACCCAATGACAATATATTGGAAGCATTGCTCCAGTTCTCTGATACAGAATCAAAGGCAAAGAATCAGTTCCTTCAACCAAAGAGTGAAATTATTTCAGGTAACTCTGAATGTATACTAGTGCAGAGCTGATTGATTAAAAGGTTAATGTTAATTAACTTTAGTTAATGTCTGTACCCTGCTTTTAAAATCATAATATACTACATAAATGTTAAGTATTATTATTTGAAACTACCCTACAAGATTTTACTAAAATGGATATTGTAGTATTATTGTACTGTTTATTCAGAACAAATACCACCATGGGGAATAGCACATGCTACTCCAGAGTTTTCAGGGGTATGTATTTTCCATTTAGAGATAGAAAAAGAAAAGAATTATTTACTCCAATGAAACACCATATAAATTAGCTACAACAAGCCAGTCAATACGGATCAAATGTGTTATTTTTAAACAACAGTGTTGTTTTCTATATTATTATTGATTCCAGCATAAATTGATTAAAGCAAGAGTATGAGTAAGTATAGAGAGGAAAAAGAGACAGATATTAATGTCATCTTCCATCTTCTTATGAGCTAATATGACTGGAAAGTATTGATTACTTTAAAAGCTCCAAGTAACCCAAGACCCGTTGACTTAGTACTTACCTACCATTTGCTCTACTGCTCCATGGAATTTTACAGTAAATTCTGGTGTATTTTCTGTTAAGGGTCTTAGAGTTGAAGTATATCACATACTTATTTGAATCTGCAGCTGGTGTTATACTTGATCACAGCTTTGTTAAGCAGAGGTAGAAGCAATCATAATTCAAAAGGTACATCTTTATTGGTTTTAGAGCTATTTAGAAATGGATAAGCCTTGCATTCAGTTTATGGATTTATTTAGTTCTATAAACATGTGCTTTTTAAATTCATAGATACTAAGCTCAGAAGGGACCATTATGATCATCTAGTCCGACCTCCTGCACAACGCAGGCCATAGAATCTCACCCACCCACTCCTGCGAAAAACCTCACCTATGTCTGAGCTATTGAAGTCCTCAAATCGTGGTTAAAGACTTCAAGGAGCAGAGAATCCTCCAGCAAGTGACCTGTGCCCCATGCTACAGAGGAAGGCGAAAAACCTCCAGGGCTTCTTCCAATCTGCCCTGGAGGAAAATTCCTTCCTGACCCCAAATATGTCGATCAGCTAAACCCTGAGCATATGGGCAAGATTCACCAGCCAGAAAATTTTTTCCTGGGTAACTCAGATCCCACCCCATCTAACATCCCATCACAGGCCATTAGGCCTATTTACCATGAATATTTAAAGATCAATTAATTACCAAAATCATGTTATCCCATCGTATCATCTCCTCCATAAACTTATCGAGTTTAATCTTAAAGCCAGATAGATCTTTTGCCCCACTGCTTCCCTTGGAAGGCTATTCCAAAACTTCACTCCTCTGATGGTTAGAAACCTTCGTCTAATTTCAAGTCTAAACTTTCTGGTGGCCAGTTTATATCCATTTGTTCTCGTGTCCACATTGGTACTGAGCTTAAATAATTCCTCTCCCTCTCCAGTATTTATCCCTCTGATATATTTATAGAGAGCAAATCATATCTCCCCTCAACCTTCTCTTAGTTAGGCTAAACAAGCAAAGCTCCTTGAGTCTCCTTTCATAAGACAAGTTTTCCATTCCTCGGATCATCCTAGTAGCCCTTCTCTGTACCTGTTCCAGTTTGAATTCATCCTTCTTAAACATGGGAGACTAGAACTGCACACAGTATTCCAGGTGAGGTCTCACCAGTGCCTTGTATAACGGTACTAAAACCTCCTTATCCCTACTGGAAATACCTCCCCTGATGCATCCCAAGACCGCATTAGCTTTTTTCACAGCCATATCACATTGGTGGCTCATAGGCCTCCTATGATCAACCAGTACTCCAAGGTCCTTCTCTTCCTCCGTTACTTCTAATTGATGCGTCCCCAGCATTCTTAAAATTCTTGTTATTAATCCCTAAATGCATAACCTTACACTTCTCACAATTAAATTTCATCCTATTACTATTACTCCACTTTACAAGGTCATCCAGATCCTCCTGTATGATATCCCGGTCCTTCTCTAAATTGGCATTACCTCCCAGCTTTGTATCATCCGCAAACTTTATTAGCACACTCCCACTTTTTGTGCCGAGGTCAGTAATGAAAAGATTAAATAAGATTGGTCTCAAAACTGATCCTTGAGGAACTCCACTGGTAACCTCCCTCCAGCCTGACAGTTCACCTTTCAGTAGGACCCGTTGTAGTCTCCCCTTTAACCAATTCCTTATCCACCTTTCAATTTTCCTATTGATCCCCATCTTTTCCAATTTAACTAATAATTCCCCATATGGCACAGTATCAAACGCCTTACTGAAATTTAGGTAAATTAGATCCACTGCGTTTCCTTTGTCTAAAAAATCTGTTACTTTCTCAAAGAAGGAGATCAGGATGGTTTGGCACAATCTACCTTTTGTAAAACCATGTTGTATTTTGTTCCATTTACCATTGACTTCAATGTCCTTAACTACTTTCTCCTTCAAAATTTTTTCCAAGACCTTGCATACTACAGATGTCAAACTAACAGGTCTGTAGTTACCCGGATGACTTTTTTTCCCTTTCTTAAAAATAGGAACTATGTTAGCAATTCTCCAATCATATGGTACAACTCCTGAGTTTACAGATTCATTAAAAATTCTTGCTGATGGGCTTGCAATTTCAGGTGCCAATTCCTTTAATATTCTTGGATGAAGATTATCTGGGCCCCCCGATTTAGTCCCATTAAGCTGTTTGAGTTTCACTTCTACCTCAGATATGGTAATGTCTACCTCCATATCCTCATTCCCATTTGTCATGCTACCATTATCCCTAAGATCCTCTTTAGGCTTATTAAAGGCTGAGGCAAAGTATTTGTTTAGATATTGGGCCATGCCTAGATTATCCTTAACCTCCACTCCATCCTCAGTGTTTAGCGGTCCCACTTCTTCTTTCTTTGTTTTCTTCTTATTTATATGGCTATAGAACCTTTTACTATTGGTTTTAATTCCCTTTGCAAGGTCCAACTCTACTTGATTTTTAGCCTGTCTCACTTTATCCCTACATGTTCTGACCTCAATAAGGTAGCTTTCCTTGCTGATCCCTCCCATCTTCCACTCCCTGTATGCTCTCTGCTTTTTCTTAATCACCTCTCTGAGATGCTTGCTCATCCAGCTTGGTCTACAACTCCTGCCTATGAATATTTTTTCCCTTTCTTGGGATGCAGGCCTCCTCTACCTTTAGATCCATAAGTTCTTCAGTCCAATCCACTTCCCTAACTAATTTCCTTAATTTTTGAAAGTCAGCCCTTTTGAAATCAAAAACCCTAGTTGCAGATTTATTTTTGTTAATCCTTCCATTCAGTTTGAACTGAATTAGCTCATGATCACATGAGCCAAGACTATCCCCTACAATCATTTCTTCTATGAGGTCCTCACTACTCACCAAAACCAAAATCTAAAATGGCATCCCCTCTAGTTGGTTCAGCAACTACTTGATGAAGGAATCCATCAGCTATTGCATCTAGGAAAATCTGAGCCCTATTATTATTACTAGCACTCGTCCTCCAGTCTATATCTGGGAAGTTAAAGTCTCCCATGATCACGCAGTTTCCATTAGTATTTACTTTATTACAAACATTAAAAAGGGCTCTATCCATATCCAAATTAGATCCCGGTGGTCTATTGCACACCCCAAGCACTATCCCAGGGGAGGCTCTAATAGTTTTCTTCCCCAATGTGATTTTTGCCCAGACGGACTCTGTCTTATCCATTCCGTCGCTTCTTATTTCTTTACATTCTACCTCATCATTGATATACAATGCTACTCCACCACCTTTACCTTTATTTTGGTCTTTCCTAGACAGCACATACCCCTCAATATCTGTAGTCCAGTCATGACTACTATTCCACCATGTTTCTGTTATCCCTATAATATCTGGTTTCACTTCCTGCACCAGTAGCTCTAGTTCCTCCATTTTGTTACCTAGGCTCCTTGCATTGGTGTACAAACATCTTAATTTTTGCTGTTTGGCCTCGCTCACATTCTGTACCCTATTAGGCACGGTCATTCTACAGCCAGTATCACCTATTAGACTGGTATCCACACTGTCCTAAGTATTTTTATATTTATTATTATTATTAATCATTGCATAATCTGTTAAAGTTCTTTTCAGTGGAAACTTTAGTTCAGTCATAATGATTGACAGCTTCCTCATCACAAGACATTCAGAGTCCAAAGGTCTTGTTGATAGTCATGGCTGATTGCCCCTGAATGTCTAGTCCATCACACCCAGACAGCATGGCCTCTAAACACCTGCAATACTCCAGGAACCAGATATTGATCAGAAAACTACAGTCAAAAGGTTCTCAAAGCTGCAGACCCAGGTAAAGAATAAATAATTATTAAAGCATACTGGGAAATGATATTTTCTTTGAAATTTTTAGGGTTTCCCCTTTAAAAAACAACCTTCCCCCTCAAAATGTCATTTGGGGGATTTTTGATTTTTCAGTGAAAACCCCTAAATTGATGACAATGGATTTTTTCTCAAAAATGTCAGTTGAATAAAAAAACCTAACTTTCCATCAAACGTATTTAGACAATTTTTCAGCCAGCTGTGGTAATTGTACATTTACGAAATGATCGTACAAACCACAGAAAATATATCGAACAGAAGTGGATAGATTAATTATTGGCAGAGAAATGATTAAATGTTTAGAGATGGAAGCAATGAGAGGGAGGAGATTTTCCTGGCTACCCTGTAACTAATAAATAATTGGATAGTTAGCTTTGACGATATCAGGCAAAACAAAAATGTGATCTGCTCAGAAAGTTTGACGTCTCTGGCACTATGTTGCATTCTAAGCTGATCCATATACCATTTTTAATTAAGGGAATGTCTTTTTGTTATAGGTTTCAGAACAGCAGCCACAGAGACTTATGCCTTCTGTCTTCTACACGGGCACATCATAGCAGAGGCTATCCAGCCTTACCACTATTAACGCTGAGGGGCTCCAACCAAAGATTAGGGCCCCATTGTACAATGCCTAGCACAATCAACTAACAAATGGACAGTCCCCACCTCAGATAGTTCACAGTCAGCTTTGTGACTAAACACAAACACTTGAATCAATCAGAGAAGAGGAATGGGGTGGAAGGGTTGGAAAGATGTGCTAACAATACAAGTAAGGGTTGGCATAATAAGTTCTAGCCTTAGTTCTCCACCCACTTCAGTCTTTCTGTACAGAGAAAAACACAAGAGGTCAGAGAATCAGTTTTGGTATCCTATTAACTCTTGGTCCCTGCACTAAGACTTTCAACACAAGGCCCAAGTGCAAGGGCATCCACTGTGAATTGGCCTGAGTCCATAACTCATTTTACACAAGTCACAGAACAGCCATGAGCTAGCAATGACTTGGAGTTTGTCTGCACACGAATTGTACCACTTTCAGTATACCACTATAATTAAAGTGGTTCAGGCTCTGCCCCTCGCAGTGGGGTTTTTATGGGAAAGGGAATAAGTTATACCACTATAAGGCACTTTTATAACTACATCCACACTAGAGGTTGTATTGATTTAAGCATTTCTGTAAAATATCACACCCTACCATTTATAGAAAAATTGTGTGTTGTCTAGACCTTTCAGCACTTCCCGCCTGGCCTGAATTCAATCTCCTAAAACAGACATAACAGGTTCTGCATGCCTTCAGAACTCCCCTGAGCCATACAATCCCTTTCAGAGCCACGTTCAACAATGCCAACCTCATCACAAGACGTTGCCACCTAACACCAGAATTATGAGAATAGGGTTGTTGTGTCTTTTGCGGGGGGAGGCAGAGGTTGTTTTAAAAATGTACTAAGAGAAAATCAATTGAGATTTTTTAATTGATTAAGAGGAAATAATTGAAATATTATATCTATATGGGCCAGACTGATTTACACAAAGATTCCTTTACATCCCTTTGGCAATGTAAAGGGATCTCAAAGTGAGCATATATTACATTTACAAAAAGTCCCTTTAAATTGTGAGGCTGATATAGAGGTGTATAATGTAAATTTTAAAAAAAATACCATCTATATTTAAATTGCTCTTTACGCCAATAACTCTTAGGACTATTCTTGATTACCTGAAAAATATCTACCTCTGTTATAATGACTTATGACCCAAACCTACAGACATTTATTCATGAAAGTAACTTTATTTGTATGAGAAGCCCCATTAAAGTCAATGGGACCACATGAGTAAAACTGGGCTTTTGCAGGACTTAGATCTTGGTAGAATAGTTAATGTAAAGCTTGGCTCTAATCACTTCATGGTAAACTTACCACACAGCATTTAATTATTTTGTTTTAATCACTGGAAATGAACTGTGAATTTCTTAAGATCCATTGCAGCAAAATGTTTTCAGTCAATCTAACCACATTAATCACAGATCTTTAGAGATTGCTTATATTTTTAAAACATTGAAATGTATCTGCAATGCTTCACTGGTTAGTACTAGCCCAAACATGAAAGTATCAAGCATTAAGGCTTGTTTGTCTTCCATGAAATAAAAACAGAGAACACTGCATCCCCCACAACGTCTACCCTCTTAGTCAGATTCAGTGGGATAACTTGTGCAGTAACGTGCTATTCAGAGAAAAGATATCAGAATGTGCCCCTCTACAAGCAGGATTAGAGATCTATCTTTGGAGGCTGCTCTGGTGAGGTAGTGAGTCAGTTACTCTCACACCCAGTTGGACCCAGGATAGGCCAGCCCTGGATAGGCCAGCATTTTGTGGGCTACATCAGCCATTCTGGGCCAGCAGCTGGAATGGAGATTGTACACCCTTCTGACTCCATTTTTGATCAACTTTCTGCTGCCAAATGCCTGAAGGTTCCACATGTGTGTCTGGCCCATAATGTTTTCATTATACTCCATCCAATGGTTGGATGAAGTATAATGAACCAGCCCTGGTTCAGCTATTCTTACTTTGACTAGGCTATCCAGTGGGGTTCCCCCCCCTCCGCCATAAAGCCAAGAAAAGAAAACAGAATGTATTTTTGCATTATTCAAAATCTGCATGGGTTGCCATTTTTCCTGTAATCCTGATTTCCCCTCTTGCTGGTATTATTGTTACTACTATTTGTATTCCAGCACCTGAAGATGCAACATAAAGAAGAAGTAACCCCAATGAAGTCTAAAGGAGAATCAGACTCCCGTGACCAAGATTTTCAAAATGGTTCAGGGATTCTGGGTGCCCAACTTGAGACGCTCAACTTGAGACACCTTCTGGGGCCTGACTTTCAGAAAGTGCTGAGCTCCTGCCCTCTGAAAGTTGGGCCGTCTCAAGGCACCTAAAGTCACTAGTCATTTCTGAAAATCTTGGCCATGCTTGAATCTATTATGTAGTAAAGATTTTTAGCCATCATTAACTGGGAAGTTTTCATTCTCGTCACAGATGATGCTATATGAATTTGATGCACACAAACATATACCATCACATTGCCCTTGGTACTCAACATTGTTCAGATTAACATCTCTTTCTTGGAAGCTGCAGAATCATTGTGGAGATCACTGCTGGTCAATCAGTGGATTCTGCAGGAGTGTCACTAAAAGCCAGGACAAAAAGTGGCCCAAATGCTATAAACTGCTTTTCCAAGAAGTTGCCAGGGTAGCTACCTCTTTGCAGAATAGAGCACAAAAGGTTGCAAAAGGAATAGTGCTTAAACATTGGCTTTTAATGGATCTGAAAACATGTATATTTGAAAACAACACTAGAGTAATAAAAGCACTGTATAATATGGGCCACATTTTCAAAAGTAGCCTATACATTTTCAGCTGTGCTGTTCCATGTGCTAAAACTCACATTTATGCCCACAAATCGGGTGTAAAGAGACTTGCTTGTGATGCTCAAATGTAGATTTTTGTGCTTGTGCGAAAAAAAAAAGGAGTGGCAGTTTAGCAAGCATGTTCTGGATGCATGTGACTACAATTAGAGCTGAGCAAATAATTTGCAACGGAAAATTTATTCAAGGAATCTAGTTTTTTTGATTTTCTGCTCATGGAATAACTGCAAGCGAATCACACTTTCCTCAGATTTGTTCATCATGTGAATTTATTCAGCAATTATCTTTTCAAATTCTCTACTCTATGGCAGGATCACAGATATTCAAATTTCAAGCGGCGCTGCTCACCTGTGATTAGTCAGGTAAATCACATAGTACTGTCTCTCTCCCCTGATTAGATAGCTGCTCAAACTCTTCTGGCATGAATACTTGCAAGGCAAAGTTATAGAGACTTGCTTACCATTAAATGAAAACATAGGTCTCTTAGAATCACTTGAGAAACTTTTAAAGTCTGCTGGGAGCTGATGGAGCATTCATACTTTCCTACCGAAAAGAATGATGGTCTTGTGGTTAAGGCATTGGACTGAGGCGTAAGAGCAGCATTCAATGCCTGACTCTGATGTAGGCTTCTGGGATGACGTAGAAACTGAAATGCACAGGACCATACCGAAATCAGTGGAGTGACACCAGCAGAGAATTTGTTCCTATAGTATATGGGAATCCTTATCAAAAGATATCAATACCTTATCAACTTTATAATAAAGACTAAATGGAGCAAAACTTTGCTGAAACATGACTTTTTTCTCTAACTTGATCATTATTTGTATTACTGCAGTACTTAGAGGACTGGGGCCGCATGATTGCAGCCATTATACTGTTCTCAGACTCTAAGCATAGTATAGTTCATTTGCTTATTATTATTACTAAAATTACTATTGTTGAAGTCCTAGCATTTTTCTTTATTGCTTAAACTTGGATCGGGCAGCACTTTAGGTGTATATACTGTGACAGAGTCAGGCCGGACATCTGCAAGAAGGTCTGGGAAAACAGGTATGTTAGCCCTAGAATGCTAAATGCCCTTTTTCCTACAAGCTGGAAAGGGGTTACTTCAGGTCAATTAGGGACACCTGAGTCCAATTAAGGGCTGCCTGAAACCTGTTCAAATCTCTCTTCTGGTGAGAGCCTGGAGGAGGGAGAGACAAACTGCTGCAAGGCTGGAGATGGCAGGGAGATAGGCTTTTCCAGTGTGGGAGACTGCGCTCCTCCCCATAGGGGAGACACCCAAACCCAGTGCTTGTTTAGGGGAAGGACTGACGCCCTGGGGCCAGTGACAGGACAACACCTGCCTCACTGAGGGGGCCAGGGAAAGGTATTCCCCTTTTGTTTTGGTGTGCTATAGACTTGTTTCCCTTTGTCTGGCGGAAGAGCACTTCTCAGGCCTGCCCCGAGGCCTACCAGGAAGGCTCTGAGAAATAAACCCCAAAGGGGGAAGACAGGCACACTCCAGAGTGGGGGCTGATTTACCCCGGGCCCCCTCCCTGCCAGAGAAGGGAGCGCTAAGTCTGGTGAGGTAGAAGGGGTGCCTTGCCGCAATACATATACACACACCCATACAGTTAGTTTCAACTTCTGCTTGAAGTTGTCCACCAGTGATGTGGTATCTCCTTAACGTGCCGCCTGGAAGGTAACAATCAAGGCTGAGGGTCATGACAGCACTCGGGTATCCAAGGATGTTGCTAAGCACCGACTCCGATTCCCATTATGCCTTTGCTTAGGCAGACAAAAATTCAGTTTGCAATACTTTAGATTCTTAACTACAAATAATTAAGTCTGTAAGACAGTGAAGGCAAGTTAATGTTCTAATTGCCATCATTCAAACTGTATCTTTTCTTTAAACTGATAAACCAAGGAGCTAAAATGAATTTTATGCCAGTAATTTTCCTTTTGCCCATTACCGCTTGTACAATAAAACACAACTGCACATTTCTTTCTGCCTCAGAAATAAAGAATTGTTTAGATGTTTAAATAACAGAGTTAAATTAAATTAGTCACATTATATTGTCTGGGGTGTGAGAGTTAATTGGAAGGCACAATGATTTACTAAAGTTTGAAATACCAAATGTGTTTCCAAGTAAGTTAATGACAACTAGAATCAAAATTTCCATTTTCCACAGTTACATTCTATTTTCATTCTTACTAAAGTACTTTTGTAAATGAGTTTGCTTTTGGCTCATTGTAAGAGGTTGATCACAACTCATTTTGCTGAGTCTTCCATATTTAAATGTCATCTAAGGATATTTTAAATAAGGTGTCCAAATCACATTCATAATAATATATTGAGTTGTGTTTGAACATTTCTAAAACAATACATGGAAGAAGTAACTGGAGTAGCTTTAAGGACTTTTATTTCCCAGGCAGGAGATACCAGGAGATACTCAAAGTCATACTATTGTATAGTATGAAGATGAGGAGGATGGAGATGGGAGAATCTAGCCTCAGAGATGGCACTGATATTGGCCTCAGAAGACTATCTGTGCATCCTACATGAAACGAAATCCTGCAGTTCTTACATAAGAAAAACTTACATAACAAACTTCAGTGGGAACTTTGCTTGGATGATAAGGAATGCAGGATTTGCCCCTGTTGTGTAGGAAGGTATACTGTAGCAATTCTAACCAGCAAACCAAATGGGGCGGATAAAAGAAAAAGTATCTGAGTCAGTGCCTGGGTTCCACTGATTTTCACCAGAGTGGAAACTCCTTCAGCAGGGGATAACAGTGGTACAAGCCACATAATCCCTGCTCTGCTGGGTGGGCCTGAAGCCAGTTGGTGCAGTCCAGAATGTCAGAGTAAGATCATTCAGGGAGTGATGAAGGCTGTCATTGCAGGTTTAGGGGACTTAACCAACTGCCAGTTTTGCCAGTGTTTGGGGGACAAACCTGGCCCTCTCAGAACATTTAGGAAGGAACTCCTGTGCACTGGAAAGCCCTTTACTCAGTTAGGTCTGGCTGTTACTACTATCCCCTTGTTGAGAAGTGTCAAAAGTGGGCAATCAGATACATCTCTGCAATTTTCAGTGTCTGATTCTGCCTCCCTTGGGCATCTCCCGGCTTTAAATGGTACCATCTGAGAAAAGCACAACTCTACATGAGTAAGGGAGGCAAAATTGGACCCCTAGTACTTAGGGCCAGAGCACAGCTTGCATTATGTGGGTGCGCAAGAGTCAGGAGGGATTGTAAGGCAGGAGCACACACTGTGCCCTTCCAAAGTGTGATGGAGCTGCCTCGCTAGAATACTCTCCCCAAATCCACAGAAAGAATTTAGTCAGCCAGAATCGCTCCTGGGAATTTTAACGCATTTTCAGTCATATCCACAATGCAGGTCCTGGCTCAAAGCCAGCCTAGCCCTTTTGTCCTTTGTACACATTTACATCCATTTGTCAGTGTCATACCTAGCTAAGAGTCCAAGCTTTACTTTTTGAAACACGTACAGTATTTATGATGATTTACATAGGAAACGTCAAAACCATTATTTCAGAGAATGAGCATGACATTCTTAGAATGTATTTCTTTTTAAATCCTTAGTGCTGTCAAATTTTTTGTTGTAGAAGCATATCTGAAAAACTGTCCGCATATTTGTACCCTAATATACATACAAGTAACAGAAAGGGATCCAAATTCTCTCAGTGACATGAGTAACTCCATTGAAGCCAGTGGACGCCAATGAACACAATGCAAAGCTTAAGATGGAGTTACATTGTAAATAATTGAGAGCAAAATTTGTGCCATTAAAAATAAAGACTAAAGTCAATGGGAGAAGGATGCATTGTTTTCAATCTTCATATTCAGCAAGGCTGCAAAGCCTGAGAAATACAAATCCAATGCACGTAAAGCACTCAGCCACCAGATGGTGCAAGTGGCACTTGGCCTGGTTGGTGGGGGCCTCTGTACTGATATGGACAGATGTTTGAGCTTCCTTTTAGAAAAGTTAAGTAAATGAGAATGGTAAACAGGAGAGGAGAAATGAAAGCTGTTAGGGAAAGAAATGCTATTTATTTTCCATGTCCTCAGAGTATTTCAAACGGTGGAGAGTAAGAATAATAAAAAAAGCAAAAAAATAAAAAAGTGTTGCTGTAGAATCACTGCTCTGCCATTTTCCAGAGTCACAGCCGTGTTAGTCTGTATCCGCAGAAAGAACAGGAGGACTTGTGGCACCTTAGAGACTAACCAGTTTATTTGAGCATAAGCTTTCGTGGGCTACAGCTCACTGCATCGGACGCATGCAGTGCCATTGCTTATGATATGTCTGAGTAGCTATGTATTTTAAAACAATGGTGCTAACTACTGTGCTTTGCAGCCATCAGGAATCTGAACTCTCTTCCAAAGACTACATTACATTTTAGTGTGGGGCTAAATTCTCTTGACTTCATTTACTGTGAGAGCATCTAATCTAATTTTTGTTGTTATCTAGAGACTATCAGATTCCCCCGTTGCATCACACCAGGAAATATAATCTTTTGTCCTCAGCAGTTTTCCATCCTTATCCTCCTCTCTAAAGGCAGGAGCCAGCTGGCTGGTAACAGACAAAAAATCCTGCCATTTCTTCATCTCCTTCTCCCCACCAGCATGAGTCAATGGACTTATTTTCACTTTTACTTCCGTTTTCTGCAACTAGTTTTGAAAATTCTTTCATGGTACATAAATACTTGCAGCCGATGAAGTGGGTTGTAGCCCACGAAAGCTTATGCTCTAATAAATTTGTTAGTCTCTAAGGTGCCACAAGTACTCCTGTTCTTTTTGTAAATACTCTCTGCAATTTGCCATTCAGGGACAGATTCTCAGCTGGTGTAAACTGACTTCAAGGAAGCAAAGCTGATTTATACCAGCTGAGGACCTGACCCTGTCAGTATTTTATTTTCTGCTCCTTTTTTTCCTCATCTTCATTCTCCTTCTCACTCATCGATCTTTTAATCATTCTCCCCAGAAGTCTGTTTATTGTTTTACTAAATGCCTCCTACCTTTTGCTTGTTCTCCTTTGTATAGTGTGACCAGATAGCAAGTGTGAAAAATCGGGACAGAGGGTGGGGGGTATTAGGAGCCTATATAAGAAAAAGCCCCAAATATCGGGACTTTCCCTATAAAATTGGGACATCTGGTCACCTTACCTTTATAGCCCAGTTTAAACATATTGCTTCTGTTGCCCTTTCTTGGTGAAAAATGGACCAGGATGAAGTTCCATTGAAGCCGTTCCATCCATTTGAGTTAACCCTCCCCTCCCCCATTTCCTGTATTCCCCAGTTGATCCTCCACATAGTATAAAATTTCAGAAGAAATAATTAAGGGCAAAAAGTCTCTTGATTCCAGCATTCTACTTTCCTTACAAGTGTGGCGCTTCCATTGATGTCCATGGAGATCTGAAGTGAGCTGTAGCTCACGAAAGCTCATGCTCAAATAAATTGGTTAGTCTCTAAGGTGCCACAAGTACTCCTTTTCTTTTTTCTGAAACCTAAGTTCTGACTGAAGTTCTGAGAGGTGGATTCACCTTTAGAGCAGCACTAGCCAGCTAAACTACGAGAAATTAGAGTCATCGAATTTTTTTTATAAATTTTTTTTCAGTGAAAAATTGGGTATTGTTGAAAGAAAAAAAATTCATGAAAAATTTCAGTTGTAATGGTTTGGGGTTTAAAATTTGAAATTAAAAATAAAAAGCCTGACTTTTGTTTTGTATTTTTGAAATGTTTTGGTTTAAATTGTTGTAAAAGTCCAAACCCTCTCTCCATTTTTATTTCCTTTTCCTCTTTTTTTCCCCCCAGTGGAAAGCATGAAAAAAAGAAAGAGTGAAAAAGCATTTTCCTCACACTTAACTGCATATTTCTCATGGAAAAAAATTTAATAGAATGTTAAAAGTGAGAGAAGTAACACTTTCTCTTTTTTTATTTAATAAGAGGAAGGGGGAAAAAACCAGGAAGTTTGAAAAATGGTCTTTTCATTAAAAATTCATTGATAAGTTCTTCACTGGAAAAACAAAAAGTGAAAAATTTCAAAGGAAGCAAAATTGTTTGCTTTCTTTTGAAATTATTCATGATCTCACCTGCTCAAATTTTTCAAGACACTACACTGCACCCTCAGATTTCCACCAGCTATACTGGTAATGCATTTACAGTGTGCAAGAGACTGGTTCAGCCAGTTGTTTTTGGTTACTAGGGTTTGCAAGTGGCTTAATCTGGTGTAGTACCAATGCCCGCAGCCACTGAAAGAAAGAGAAATTATCACACTGAATTATTTAAGTATCCCCTGCAAGTGCCCAATCCAACTCTCATTAAAGACACTGGAAAGAATCTAATTGAATTGGACTGTGTCCCAGCTGATCAAGGAGCATCTTATATGGATTCATGTCCTCTCTAGTAAAAATGATAGGTGTAAGTATAGGAACTCAAAGATTGGGAGGAAGTAAAGAGGGAGTAAAGGTTCTACAGGGGTCTGGAGGACTCTTGAAATAATATCTAAAGCATTTAAAACTCCATTCACTAAAGTTAGTATTTGTGAGCTTTTGTCTAGCACTCACCCCCATTAACACTGCAGGTTTAATGACACTGTAAGCTTATTTATTTATGGTTGGTTCACTGCCAAGCAGCAAATTTGAAATAGCTTATAACTATGCTAAATGTGTTAATAAACACACACAATGAAAGGTGGCCTTGTTACTGTAAACGTCCCCTCATAACTACTTGAATACTTGTTCTCTCAGTCAATAGCTGAGGAATTACAAATAACCTCCATACATTCCATCCTTCTTACAGGCATCATTTTATCTACAAAAATGCTTGCCAATCTGCCTCCTCTAGCTGCCCTGAAAGAATATATCAAGATCTAAGAATCCTCAGCCTTTAAAATCCTTAATTTCTCTTCAAACTATGTTACTATAAGGCAACCAAAATGTGTGCACTAATGCAAATGATAGCTGGTAATTGGAATCTGAATGCAAGACGCCAAAGGAAACACTTCACAGAACTTTGTAGGATGATAATCCACTAGAGAGAGCTAAAGAGTAACTTGTTGCCAGGGGGACTGTGTAAGACATTCAAACAGAAACAGTGGTTATCTGTGTGGAGGTAGTGTACATAGGGGTTCCTGTTTGGCTATAAACTCCCCAGTTCCACCTGCTGGAGCTTGTGGCAGATGCAGAGCTGCTATGTAATAATTTTCATGAATCCTGTATGTGAGAAGATCAGTGAGGTAGTTATGGTATATTAGCTTTTCCTGTATGAATGTATTGATCTAGGAAGGGTACTGTTGGAAAAACAAAGCCAGAAGGCAACACATTGGCTCTTGATAAGAATACCAAGGCACACGCTTGAAAGACAATGGGGAAACCTTTTAACTTCAATAATCCTATATGCTGTCTCCATCAAGTCAAAAGACTTGTTTGCCAGTACTGGGAACTAACAGACCAAAAGGCTACAAACAGTTAAAAACAGAAGGTGGGTGATCAGAAGGACTAAGCAGCTTTAAAGAACGCTCTCTGAAGCGGAGAGGAATGAACTGAGTTACGAGGTCAGATTGTATCGTCTACACCCTGGCGGTCTTGATGGGGGGAATATGGGAAGTGTAGACCTACCAGGATTGCTGTGTGGAAGATGGATAACCTGGTAAGCTAGACATGTATATAGTCTGTTTATTGTTTTAAGACCTGTTTTCTCTTAAATGCTTCTGTTCTAAATAAATAATACTTTGCTTTAAGCTATTTGATAACTGTACTGACCACTGGTCACTGCCCCCATAGGGAACAGAACTGCAGAGTCTGAGCCTAAGTCTGACCTACTGAGACAATCATAGTTAGTACCTGGGCATTGTAGACCAAGGCTCAGTCTGAGAGTGGCAGAACTGTGCGATTACACCTCAAGAAAGGAAGGATGGCTTGAGGCTCAACACTTGAGAGGAGTGCATTGAAAAAGACCCAGAAGGGTCAGAGTTGCAGTCAGCCCTGTCACTGTGACAGAGTTGCCATCTGGAATTGTCACTGTACAAGCTTCCAGATGGACTAAATCTGTTCCCTTCTTATTTACCTACAATAGCATGTATGTTAGAACCTGCTTTGGGCCTTCACAATCTCATTTTACTGATATTGGGAAGCTTAGCTGCTGATCAACTAACTCAACAATATATGTCTCTCAATAGTTACATTAGTCATTTGTTTTATAAAATGAGGAAATAATAATAAGAAAGTGTTATTTAACATGAACTAAATGTTGACAACCCCTGTATTTGTGCCTTGGAAGAACAGTTTTACATGCTTTTCAGGCTACATATTCAAGAAAGGAAATAAGAATGCATATACAAAATAGCCTTTTTTCCAATAAGTGCAGTTTTTCTATCCTAAAATATAGCACTCTATAGAAAATAAAAAGCAGTAAGGCCACTACAAACCCATCTCTATACTTGTAATTAATCCTGTAATACATTTTATCAGTACACCGCTGAGGGCAAATATGTATTTGCCTGTAAAATCATGCCAGTTTTAAGAAATACCGAATGGGAAATTAGGATCTTGCAGGATAGTTTGTCACTCAACACATTTTGCTTTGTATGAAAGGACAGTTGCTGTATAATCTTGTTTCTCACAGCATGGAAAAGTATGATGGCTGTTATCCATGAAGTAAGTTCCTTGCAGTTTATAGCTCTTTTCTTTTTAATTTGCTCTGCTAAATGATTCTGCTCGTGACAGCTCTCAATTGTCCAAGTTGGATTGTTCAGCATAAAGGCAAAATGACAGAGTGGTCCCAGTCAATATGTACTCATAGTAAATTGTGAATATGTGTTTCCCGAATTAGGCTATACAGTGTAAGTCTCTCCTCTACTGCATTCAGATGTTTGTATGTAGTTCTTATGTGACAGCAGATGGAGACATTGCGAAGGGAAACAGTGTAGTAAGCCATGATATCCGCATCTAACCTCCAGAGGGTAGTAGGCACTGTGTCCTCATTTAACTCCAAATACAGTGAGGACCCCTTTGAACACAAAAAAATTGGCATGTTAACCTAGAGACAAAACCATCACGCACATTTGTCTACTGATCTCTCTCTTCTCTTTCTGACACTCAGTTCACTCTCAATCTTCCTTTGTCTCACCTCCCCACAATCTATTCCCTAAAAGCAGGCTCTCTTTTGCCCTCCAATACTCTGCCACAACCTAGAAGTGAGGAGAATCATGGATGCCAGCTCAGTCTAGATGAGTAGCCCCTGTATCTCTTGGACGTGCAGCTCAGCTGAACGTTACCTTGCCACTTATAGCATTGCCTGGAGTAACTCTAACTCCATGTGACTATGTGCAGGGTAAGACTAGCTCAAGGACTCATGCAGAGTAGGCTCACTGGGAGACCTATAGGGGAAAGGCAGAGTGTATGCATGTGTCAGGCCAGGTGGGAGATGGTCCCTGGGACACACAGGTTCTCAGCCTGTCTGCTGTCATTTGAAACAATGCAGGTGGCTGGTTGCTCTTTCAGGTACAGTCCCTAGGGGGAAACAAAAACCATAACAAAACCATCAGTTTTTGTGTAATCAGACACAGCACGACCAGCCCTGAAACCAGGAGCTTCACAGCTTTAGGACTCTCATGCTTACGTACAGCAAGACAGCTCTTTCACTGGGCTGTGCAGCATGGCAGACAAGAACAAGAGCCAGAACGGGGCATGTATCTGACTCTGCAAAGTCCCACCTCAGCTCAAAGGCCTCTTTACTTCTCTGATTCAACTACTCAAAAATATTCAATAAGAGTCTCTCTTATTTTATGAAGAGCCAATGACTGTTCTTGAGTAAGTGAAAGAAAACCAAAAAGTTACCTACCACAGTGGGGTCCTGGTTCATAACTAGGACTCCCGAGTGCTATCATAATACAGAAAATAAATGATAATAAAGTTTGTAGAAAAGTCAGAATAAATAGAATAGGGACAATGTCAATAGGGCAATTCAGAACGTATTGCAAAAAAACCATAAAGCCTTTTATGAAGAATTATAACCCTTCAGTAGATGTTTTGCACCATCCCAGAGCAGGGATACCATTCTCTATCTAATTCTATAAGATGGTCCAACCCCTTCTCCCCCAAAAACTATAAACAACCCCCAGTTTCTATTCAATTCTGTGGGACTTTTCCAGCCGGAAAGCAAAGCTCTGTCATTGTCCACCAAAGCCTTGTAAAGGTTCTGACTCTGTTACTACAGAACAGACTTCAAAGAGGGGTCAAAAATATGGGAGGAGGAACACAATTATAAATATGTTAATGATTCAGTACTCTCTGTTGATACCATCTCACCATCCCTATTCAATTTTAAAATCAAAATAGTTTATACTAATGCAGTGAACTAGCATCTTAGTGAGGCAGGTAGCAGTTGTATGTCACCCACAGGTTATTAAAAACACAACTACATATGAGTAGTCATTTCAGCTGCTTTTTTCAGAATTAGGGCTATTTAAATGAGAAAATAGCTGACAACCTTTATTGTTATCCAACACAGCACAGAGCAGGTCAGGACTCTGTTTCAATATTTACAGTGAATCCACTGCTTCTGTGCTTTGAGATTGCAAAGCATCCCTGACACTTATACAAATGTACCTTCTTTGTTGATGTCTTCTCTGACTGCAAGGCCCATGTGAAAAAAGTCTGCACTATTGTGACATACCAGGGCACAATCCAGACTGGGGGACGGGGAGAGGTTGTGTCACCCCTGCCCTGCAACCTCGAGTGCCTTACAATGCCTTGCTATAGTAACTCCCACCTGGGATGTTCACAAACAGCGTTCCAGCATGCAAGCTACACCCTGTGTATGTGTGTGTAACTGCAGCTGGCCAGCTGCACCGTGACTCTCACCAGCTTTGGTTATACTTCAGGGTGACACCAGTCCTGGAATCTTCTCCAAGAAATGTATGTCCTGTACTTCCCAGCCCTCTCCTGGCCAGTACAAATATATTAAATCCATTATTTATTTCAGGAAGTAATATGACAGCTTATTACCTTAAACAGTTATCCAGACACTTCAATTTAAACACACTGGATTAGGTAAAACAGTAAACAAGTTTATTAACTACAAAGTAAGGAGGCATAAAAGTCAGAAATGGTTACCAAGAAAAACAATATAGAATGCTTATTAGCATCTACTTAAGAAGCTAACTTAGTTGCAAAGGAAATTTTCTCACCACATGTTTCCAGCAAGGTTACTGATCAAATTCTTCAGGTCAGGATCCTTCCCCCAGAGTCCAATGTCTTCTCAGGTGTGGAGAATGAAGTGGGAAGGACAGGAGGGGAATGCCTAGGGATGTTTGTCCTTCCTTTTTATAGTTTCAGTCCCCCTCTTGAAAAACATTTCCAGCTGAGACCCAGGAGACAAAGAGTCTATGTGGAAGGATATTCCCTGCTGGTTTTTTTCACCTGTTTGAACTTCCTTTGTTTTCCCTTCCTGGTTGATGACTCTGTTTATGGCTTAAATGCAAATTAAGGCAAGCACACATTCCTTCCTTTGTTTAAGACAGACCTGACTTCTCCCTGGCCCAGGCTGTGTGGTTTGGAACATGCGTTAATAACATCGTAAAGGGGAATCTTAGAACTTCACATACAATGTTGCCACACATTTTACCAGGACAATACTGACCAGCAAATTATGAGTTTTCAAACGATACCTTAACTAGGCATACTTCTTACTAAGATTACAGTAGTGTGTAGGAGCATATTCCACCACAAATACCAAGAGTATTTATCAGGCATAACTCATTTTTCTCTGATGTTTCTACAGCTGCATCCACATTCTCTGGATCTGTAGTAATCAACACAAGGTCAGGGGGTGGGAGCAAAGCAAGTCTGGGTGGCTCAGCACTAGGTTTTTCTCTAGGGTGAGATGCTGTAAACTGATCTGCTGATAAAAAGCCCCTAGGGCAGTTACAAATGTGGCTGCAAGAACTATTTATGTCAAGAGGGATAGAACTAGAATGTTCTGCCTCATGAGACCAGCACCTACCATTTGAACAAGAGAAGAATCCCCATTAGCTGCAGTAGTATGAGTGCATACACATTAGAACCAAGCCACTAGAAAGCAATGGGACATATTTACATGAGTAGGTCTGATATTCCATGCCAGCTTTGTATAATGCCAATTGCTACCAGATGTAAAGAGCCAGATTTTCAAAAGAGGGCTCTGCAGTTGAACATGCAAAGCGCAATTTGCATGCACAAACTACATAACTGCATGCTTAGCTTTTGTGGCCATGCATTTGCCAAATATGTTCGTGCAAATTCTAGTTTATGGTGGCACGACAGGTGTATGCATACTCATACAGCCATATCTACGGGGTACAGTGTGGTGGATAAAAATATCCAAAGGATTGACGTAAAAGACTATGTAGAAACCAGAAACAAACATTCATTTAAAAATGGATGAAAGAAATATTTATTTTAGCTCAGAGCCTCAAATGAATCATTAACAAATCTAGACATCTAAATACCTGTTTGACCTATACATTTTGCTATTTTAGCTACATTTCAATCTGGAATGTACTTTGTACTCTGACTGTTGACTGCAGGCTTGTCCCTGAGGTGCCACACTGCAGAGAAACAGTCCCAAGACAGAGGTTATTATAATGTTCGGATGTATTGAGGTTTCTGCGGGGAAACCAGACCCAAAGCACATTCCAAAGGGTATTTTGAAAGAAGTGTCAATCAAACCAAACTAGAAATGCTCCAGTTGTCTGGTGCAGGGGAATGTTAAAAACAGGGGTCGATTAGGACAGAAACTTGAGGCATGTGAGACTTTAAAAAAAAGATTTCTACTGTATAGTTTGGTAGCACTCAACTCAGCACAGCTCAGCAGTTTCATGAAGCTCATTGCCAGTCGACACAATCCATTCTTGAACTTAACTTCAGAATGTCAGAACAGGCATTACTAAATTATAGACAGTCCTGAAAAGGTTTCACAGAAGAGTGCAGACCCCCTATGACACACAATGTCAGGTTTCCCTTTATCTTACTGATAATAGAGAAAACATATAAGTTTCAGACTTCTCCCCTTAGGCGTCAAAGACCCTGAACAATTCCACTCTCACCTGCACCTCTGCTCTCATTTCATCCTATAGCTTTCTTGTTCCTATGTATCCTCTCTCATAAATGCTCCCTTTGCCTCCATGATGCTTAGAACAACCTCCCATGCACCCCGCCAACTCTGTCTCCATCAAACCCCACCTTCAAACCCATTTCTCTTGCAGAGCTTTCTTGTTCTGCTCTCGTTAGTTATGGGTTTGACTCTCTTCCCGTTGGTACCTCGTGATGTCATTCACACCTATGCAATCCTACTGCAAAGTGGTAAATTCTGATCTGGTGGTGTTATACCTGGCACAAGGCAGTGCAGTATTAGGACTTGTCTCTCCTTTCTACCTCTTGCATCTAAACCAATACCCCATGCCTCATAGTTGTATTATACTGTAATGTCCTCGTGTGTTTTTGTGTGTTTTGCAAGGTGCCATGAACACTTATGGGGCTCTAGGTAACACCTGAAGGTCAAATAAAATAAGGTAGGGGAAAATGCAACTAGACCTAATATTTTGGCACCTGGCAGAGAGTAAAACTGAACCACAGATTTTGGGATGTATATTTCAGTGAAAGAAATACACATACTAATAACGTGTTTCAAAGTAACAGCCGTGTTAGTCTGTATTCGCAAAAAGAAAAGGAGTACTTGTGGCACCTTAGAGACTAACCAATTTATTTGAGCATAAGCTTTCGTGAGCTACATCTCACTTGAGCTTATGCTCAAATAAATTGGTTAGTCTCTAAGGTGCCACAAGTACTCCTTTTCTTTTTGCGAATAACATGACATCTTTGAAACTTCTAGGGTGAAACTGGGGGTGAAATCCAGGCCCTATTAAAGGCAATAAGAGTTTTACCATTGAGTTTAATGGGCCAGGATTTCATTCCATGGCAAAATTTATACCTTAATAATACCATACAATCTAGATCTATTCAGAATCATGTGGAGATCAGTGTAAGCAATATCATAGTGAGCTACTGTGACAGGGGTTCACTCACCAGAGCAGCTCCACCTGCTGGTTGTCTCAGGGATTAGCACCCAGCTGGCATGTCCTCTCCTGGTGGTGCCTCTCTATCCACTTTCTATGCTTGTAGACCCATCTCAGCCCAGGAACTGCAGTGTCCTTTTCATGACTCGGCCCTCTAGCCATGTCACAATCTGCGTCTTCCCCCTTTCCGGGGAGGTTAAGAATCTCCCAGTTCTATAGTCCAGCCACTTCCCCAGTGTGAGTGGAGGGGATCCGGGCCATCTCACTATTCTGGGTCTTGGCCCAGGGACACTGTAGATAGAAGCCTCCTGCTGCCTCTCCTTAACTTCGCCAATACTGCTTCACTTTCCCCAATGCCCCAGCACCTTCTTCACCCTCTTCTCAGAGCCTCCAGCCCACAAGTCCCAGCAGCCAGTCAGGAGCTCCCCCTTGCGCCTCTGGTCCCTGCCAGCAACTGCTCTGTCCAAGGTGCTACCTTCCCACCAAGAACACAGTCCTCTCTCCTTGGGTCCCCACAGCCACTGACTATCTGTGGCCCTGCAGCTCCCTTTAATGTTAGCCTGCTGGGCCCTGACTGGATGCTCCGTGCAGCCTCTCTCCAATTGGCTGCTCTCTGCACAGCCTCCCTAGGCTACTTTCAACCCCTTCATTTCTGGTGTGGGGTGAACACCCTATCACACATTGGAAAAGATTAATGTTTTTTAAATCTAGAAGGTCTCATTATGGTCATCTAAGGTGACTTTCTGCATAAGACAGGCCAGAGACTTTCACCCAGTAACTCCTGCATCAAACTCATAATTTCTGGTTGGACTAGGGCAGGGGTAACATTTTCAGACGTAGCTAAGTAACTAAGTACCATTTCCAAAAGTGACAGTCATTTAGAGTATGTCTACACAGGGATAAAAATAGCACTGCTAGCCTTGGTCAGCTGACTTAGGCTCAGGCTCCAGGGCTGAAAAATTGCTGTGTAGACATTTGGTGGAGGGTTCCAGAGCTCGGGCTCCAGCCTGAGCACAAATGTCTACACAGCAATTTGGAGGAAGATAGGTGCCTAAGAATGGGAGTCACAAAAGCCAGCATGCTGAGTGGAGAGCCACGTACATTAGCCAGTGGGAAATGCCAAGGAAAGGGATGTGTCCTAAGTCTGACCTCTGTCAGGGAGTTTCATGCTTAAGTCCAGGCTGGAGGGAAATGCCTATCCCTGCTTGAGATTCTCAGCTGTGAACCCTCTCCTGGAGGTAAATGCCTAAGGCGTTTCTTGCATTAAGCAGAGGAGGAAGGGGTCCTTCAAAACTTGTGGTGAGATGTAACAGATCCCTGGTTCAAGTCCTCCCTCCACCTGATGAGGAGAAAGGATTTGAACAGGGATCTGCCACCTGTGCGTCTTAACCACTGGGGTATGAGATATTCTGATGTGCGGCTCCCTCATTCGCTCTTATTGGTGCTGTTACACTGTGGATGAAAGTAAGTGAAGGAAGGGGCCTGGATCTTGGGTCTCCCATAGCTTGGGTAAGTACTCTAACCACAAGGCTATCGAGTCATTTTCATGCTTTCTCTGACTCTAACCCCCCTCCCATTCAGCTGTTTTGTGAGGAGGTAGGCTACTCAGAGAATGCTTACTGTATTGGGCCCTGCAGGTGAATTAGGCAAGAGTTTATGCATCATACTGGGGCTTAGGCATCCAAACACCTAGTGTGAGACAGCAGTGTGCATGCCCAGAGCCAGACACACAAGTGCCTAGGGAACTTTCACAGCACAAATTTAGGTGCCAAGTGATTTTTAGGTACCTACAGGGTTTGGTGGCAGCTGAGCACAATTCATGGGATGAATACAGGTGGCACCTGAATCTGGGACTGAGGTACCTGAAGTGTCAGTTAGGTGCCGAAGTTGCTTTGTGAATCCAGCCGCAAGTGACTTCCCAAGGTCGTATAGGAAGTCTATAACAGAGCAGGGATTTGAACACAGGTTTTTCAAGCCACAGGCTATCACTGTAATTACTGGACCATCCTTTGTCTCACTAGTAAAAATCAGTGTATATTTCTAGTGTAGGATTTACTATATAACCCATTCCTTGTCCTAACTAAACACATACATATAATTCTTACATTTAACAGTCTTAGTATGAGATTTAATAAATGATACTTTATTAAAGGCTTTACAGTACTTTACAAACTATGTTATATAAGCTCAAAGTTACCCAAATTTCAGACTTACAAAACAAGAAATATAGATATCTGTAAGTCATCAAGCCCTTACAATTTTGGAGACACGAGGAGAATTTGTATTCAAGAAAACACAAACTGAGGTCCTGATCCTCCACCCTTTAAAACCAGTTTTATTCCATGGCCACTCCAGTGTAAAACAGATGTAACAACGTGGAAAATTGGGACCTAAGCTTCCATTTCATCCAGAGTTGCAGTGTATATACAAAGGGAATAATTTGACACACTTTTCATGATTGAGAGTTATGGATTGGAAAAATAGTCCCAGCAACTTTAACTAATGTGACCGTCACAGAAAAAATGTGGACCATTTTCTCCCAATTACTGGCCCTTTGCTGAGAATTGAATTTATCTGCCTTTTAAGATAAGAAAAAAAAAGTGTGAGATAAAATAGTAATTACTTGTTTGTTGGCAGTTTAAGCTCTTTATACAGCAAATTAAGTTAGAAGTAAATTCTGAGTCACTATCATTCATGTGAAAATGTAAATGTTCTGTATTGTACTAGTGGTATGCAGTGAAGACCCAGTGCCATCATATATAATCTATGAATTGATTTGATCATCAATCACCCTTATATGTGAATTGCCCACTGATACCATTAGTTGTGCATAAGTATGAGCTGCTGTAGGAGTTGATTGGAATGTTGCTCTAAACAAGAGAACTAGAGCCAGTGGGAAATACCTTGGACAGTGTCTCCTGGGTTATTGCTATGTTGCCCTAATGACTTTGCAAGGCCAGATTTCCAAAATGCATCAAAGCACTCAGCATTTCCCATTGTTCTTAATGGGAGCTGCTGGTTGCTGAGCGCTTTTGAAAATCTGACCACTGCATTTAGGTATCTAAATGAGAACGGAGGTCTTTTGAAAAATCAGATCCAGTTGCAAGTGCTGAGCACTTTGAAAATCTGGCCTGCAATGTTTTTGTTCTTTAGAACATAATAATATGTTCTTTGTTTAGGAAAGCTAAATGGGCGGCAAGGGTTCTCAGCACCATACAGGAAACGCTCAACAGCCTGCAGGATCGGGCCCTTAAACTATTTTCATCACATTGAATGTTAGAGTTGTGCAATTAGAATAGAAAATTCTCTCCTCCTCCATCACAGTGCTTCCTGATGCTGTCACACCAGGGTGATAAGTCTGGTTTAGGGGGATTGACGTTTCTCAATAGGTACGCATCTGCCATTAGTATTAACAAGAGTTGCATGCATGCACTGAAAGGAACATGTACCCCTTTGTGGCTAGTTTGGCTTAACTACAAATAGCACAGAAGTAAATGATGTGATTTTTAAAGATCATTAACAAGTCTTTATTCTCATTTCAGTGTAACTGTTAAATCACCCCTGCGGTTAGTCGAAATATTAGCCGTGGCTTCATTTTACAGGGCACAGATAACACTTGATTATGTTCAGCAAATTGTGTAACAATTATCTCAGAAATTAGTATGTACACTAGGGATTGAACTGGCTTAGAAAATTCAAGAACTCCTCCATCAATTCCTGCATCTTTGCCCATTTTTAGATACAACTGATTCTTACTTGGATGTTTGAAAATGTCCATTCACATTTGTACCTCCTATTACTTCTCATTTTTGTGTGGTTCAACATTTCCAGATTCCAAACAAGATAAAAAGCCCCAAAATATTGTGAGAAAGTCTATTCTAATATGATCAGCTGGGCAAATCTGAAGACCCAGCCTCTGAGTTGAACTATGACACTGTAGATGTTTGTACATCAATACCATGCAGTAACTCAGTAAACTCACCCTGTTGTGCACATGTGGATAGTGCTTTAGTTCATGGGCAGATATAACAAATTATGCGTTACAATGAAAGCTTGTCTCTCTTACTAACAAAAGCTGGTCCAATAAAATACCTCACCTCTCTCTGTAATATCCTGGGACCAACATGGTTATAACACTACTGCATACACATTACAATGGCTGCGTCATAGAATCATAGGACTGGAAAGGACCTCAAGAGGTCATCTAGTCCAGTCCCCTGAACCCATGCCAGGACTAACTATTATCTAGACCATTCCTGATCACCTGTTATCTAGTGGATCGAGCATAAAGGTTGGGAATTAGGAGACCTGAGTGGTAATTCAAAATTTCCCTGACTGGCTGTGTTAACTTGGGCAAGTCACTTTACCTCCCTGGACCTCAGTTTCCCCATCTATAAAATGGGGATAAGGATGCTTATCACCTGTGGATGAAAAGTGCTGAGTATCACTACTTCTGGGGACCCAGTTTTACAAAAGTGCTCAACATCCAGTAGCACCCAGGGCTTTCAAGTCCTATGCTTAAAGTTAAGCATGTGCTTAAGTGCTTTGCTGGATTACGGCCAGAGTGGCCAGCACCTTGCAGGGCAAGCCCTGAGACTTTACAGTATAAAGGGAATCACATATATTGGTCTTAAAGACTAATTGGGTGCCATTCTAATGCTTTACTTTTCTCAAATCATTCAGGTAATTGGGCATTCTGAAAGAGGACATTGCACAATGGATTTAGAGGATTACACTGAATGCACATTTCTCCAAAACCTTTCATACCATTGTATATCACCAAGTGTAAGCCTTCAAGCAATTGGGAAAATTGTATGTTCACTGAATGCTCTCGTCTTCCACCTTTCTTCTTAACTCGGGTGAGGCGGGGGGGGGGGGCGTGAGATGATCAGATTGCTGCTGACAACAGTAGAAAGACAGATGATGAAAAATTCTGATCAGTCACTTTAAATGGGGATAGGGGGTTGTGCTCAAATAAATATTTTTGATAGAAAGGCAGTGAGAGTTTAAATAGTTGCAGGAATTAAACTATAACTTTAACTGGTGCTGAAACTGAAACTTTTGATTCCACAATTATTTTACTTAAGGGAATAAAATCTAATCTTGCAGCTATTGCATGGAAGATATAACCCATTTTGCTTTGGTGAAAAGTGCACTGCATCAACTGCTGATCAAATACAGATCTTCCAAAAGTGGACTTGGAACGTGCATTAAACATTAATATAAAATTCTCTCACCAAGAGATATTCCCCTGGACAAAATGAAGCTAAAAACTATTAGACTTTCACACAGTAAAATTATTGCTAAAACAGAATTTTATTAAAACTAGGCAGATGCTAAAATAAGATTAGATTTTTTAGAAAAATAATGGAATAAAGCAAATTTTTTACACAATTGCAGTATCTTATACTGCCACAATCAAAGTAAATTATGGAGCAAACACATCCAAAATACACATATTATCTGACCCCCGCCCAAGGAAGGTACTCTTGCTACCCATTTCTATACAAAACTATAGTTCATATGTAATATCACATCAATGACAGGTTTTCACTTGCAAACTGCATCTGGGTTGGCTGGCAGCCAGTGTGGGAAGCAGCTTTCTTCGATGAGGTTAACCTGTTTATGGATGGAAATTACATATTAAATTACAAAAAAAAAAAGAGGTTAATATTTCAGACAAGAACAAGAGAGCTGTTTGGTGGGGTTTTAACAGGAAGCTCATAGGATTCATTATAGGCTGCAATTATACCAACTTGGCTTGCAGTTTCAGCACTTCTGACAAGCTAAGCTGTATGAGGGCCTGTCCAGAACACGTTTATGTGTAGTGTGTATGTATATATATATTTATAACATCCAGCATGAACTTCCAACAGGGTTTGATAATTCAGGAGGTGGCTCTCTTCCTTCTGAGCTGTGTACTGAGCCAATTCCTAACATCGTGTAAAGGGGCAGTGTTTTCTTGGAAATACCATCTTTCAGATGGGTACTTTGGAGGTCTTGACAACATGTAGGGATTTGGACTTACAATTACAGGGCCAGAAGTCAAATGGAGTTGAGGTCATTAGACTCACAGAATGCTGGTCTAAAGTCTTCCATTTCCCTCGCTCCCAAAATGATCATGTAGTGCCTGGCCCCTGTTAAACAATAGCTGCATTCCACCCCAACGGTGGCTGCATTTCAGTGGCGGGTGAAGTGATGTCTCTCCACAGAAGGAGAATTCCTTCCTCTGTGAGAGCCAGAAAAGAGTGAGGTGCACACTGGACAGTGTTCCTCCTTCCTTTGACCCAGTGGATGTTCTGCAAGTGAAATGAATTGGGACTGAGACATGGCTACTTCTGGTGGCATTGTAGCTATAGGGAACCATTAAGTATGATAATGCCAATGGTGTCTGCATTATTACAATCTCAGTCCCCCTGCAATAAACGAAATTTCACCCCAGGGTACAGTTCAAGGACAATAGCAAGATGAACAGCTGTGCAAGATTTCTTCCCAAACCCACTAGCTCATTCCCACCCTGCCCCCAACAATGCTGACTTTCCATCTGATCTCACCTTTCAGGTAATAAAGCCTTTACTAGTTAAGGATGCTAGCAGCAGGCTTTCTAACTGTGGGCTGAGGCTTTTTGCTAATACCGGTAACATCCTCAGATGACTTTACATGCTTACTTCTAAACTCATCTTTTAAATGAAGATATTCTTTTGTAATTCTCAGCTAGGGAAATCCTCTCCTGCCGGGAGCCTGACAGGTTTTCACACCAAATAGGTTTCTTGCAAACAGGTTTAAACTTTTTGACATCCCTCCTCATTTTGACAGATAAACTTGTATCAAATGCTAGGTAAAAAATAGATATATTTCGTAAGGCAATTGGCTTCTAAGAGTCACCACTTAGAGAATCTTTACTTTAGGGGAAAAAAATCAATCTTCAAATATTTTCCCCTCAACTGTGTTAACAGTTTGGATTATTAAATTGAATTTAAGAGAATGTCGCTTCCATGCAACCATTTGTGCTATATGAATCTTATTGAGCTTGGGCAGCATCACGAGACCACTTTGTTCTTGTCAACAGGCATGTGACAAATGTCCTTTCCTCACCATTTGGGTGTAGGTCAAACAGTAGCAGTTTGCAATGGCTGAATGTGGGACCATGCATGTGAATAATCTGTAATCCCCACTAGGTCTCTAGCTGTTTTTTGCTGGAAAATTAGATTTTCAAAACACTAACGTTTTAAAGTGTGCTTTACATAAGAAATGCCATATGTTCATCAAAAACCTTCCAACCAAAGTTTTGGATTTTTTTCAGTTTTTCAATGGCAGTTCCAATAAATGGCTACCACAGGCTGAACTTGGCAGCACCCTCCCCCCTGGCAGTAAGGAGGGAAAGGATGATACCTGAGAAACTGCAACCTTTCACCATTGAAAACACTTGAATTAATTCAGCCACTCTATAAAGGGCAGCCTGTGAATTAATACCAGGGGGAAAGTTTCAAATAGTCCCAAAGGGACTTAGGCTCCTAAGTGACTTAACTTGCATTGGCTTTCAAAGGGATTTAGGTTCCTGAATGATTTAGGCCCTTTTAGAAACATTACCCTTAGGCCCTTTCGAAATTTTATCCAAAGAGACTAAAATAATGTGCATAGCCTTGAAATGGGTGCAGGGCCAGGGAGGGAGATAGGGTACATCTACACAGGGATAAAAGACCCGGGGCACGGCCTGGGTCAGCCCACTCAGGTGTGCGGAGCATGGGCTGCAGGGTTGAAAAATCGCCGTGTAGATGTTCAGGGCTTGGTCTGGAGCCCAAGCTCTGGGACTCCGTGAGGGTGGAGGGTCCCAGAGCTTGGGCTCCAGACCAAGCCTGAACATCTACACGGCGATTTTTCAACTCCGGAGCCCAACCCAGGCAGGCCTGAGTAAGCTGACCCGAGCCAGCTGCAGGTTGTTTATCCTCATGCAGACATTCCCACAGAGACAAATAAGGGAAGGCAAAGTTAGATGCCCAACTCCCATTGAATTTCAGTGGCATTTGGGTACCTAAACCCATCTGGTAGGGATGGGAGTGGCAGAGGAATGGGGAAACTAGCCAAATACCTTAACTGTTCATATCCAGACTTCCTAACATTTGCTTTTTTATTTTGTAAATGCTTTTTGGATGGTAGTGGGACTCCACTGAAATACACTTTTAACATTAATTTTTGGTTAAAGGTTTCTGTTTGGGAACAGAATAATAATGTGTGAGAACTATCTATATCCATGAAAAAAGAAAAGGAGTACTTGTGGCACCTTAGAGACTAACAAATTATTTGAGCATAAGCTTTCGTGAGCTACAGCTCACTTCATCGGATGCATTCAGTGGAAAATACAGTGGGGAGATTTATATTCACAGAGAACATGAAACAATGGGTGTTACCATACACACTGTAACAAAAGTGATCACTTAAGGTGAGCTATTACCAGCAGGAGAGCGGAGCTGGGGGGGAAAACCTTTTGTAGTGATAATCAAGGTGGGCCAGTTCCAGCTGAGGAACAATGCGGGGGGGCGGGAGGGGGAATAAAAATGGGGAAATAGTTTTGCTTTGTGTAGGTTTCAGAGTAACAGCCGTGTTAGTCTGTATTCGCAAAAAGAAAAGAAGTACTTGTGGCACCTTAGAGACTAACCAATTTATTTGAGCATAAGCTTTCGTGAGCTACAGCTCACTTCATCGGATGCATACTGTGGAAACTGCAGAAGACATTATATACACAGAGACCATGAAACAATACCTCCTCCCGCCCCACTGTCCTGCTGGTAATAGCTTATCTAAAGTGATCACTCTCCTAACAATGTGTATGATAATCAAGTTGGGCCATTTCCAGCACAAATCCAGGTTTTCTCACCCTCCGCCCCCCCCCCCCCCCACACACACACAAACTCACTCTCCTGCTGGTAATAGCCCATCCAAAGTGACCACTCTCTTTACAATGTGTATGATAATCAAGGTGGGCCATTTCCAGCACAAATCCAGGTTTTCTCACCCCACCCCCCTTTTTCCAAAAACCACACACACAAACTCACTCTTCTGCTGGTAATAGCTTATCCAAAGTGACCACTCTCCCTACAATGTGCATGATAAACAAGGTGGGCCATTTCCAGCATAAATCCAAGTTTAAACAGAACGTCTGGGGGGGAGGGGGGGAGGAAAAAACAAGGGGAAATAGGCTACCTTGCATAATGACTTAGCCACTCCCAGTCTCTATTTAAGCCTAAATTAATAGTATCCAATTTGCAAATGAATTCCAATTCAGCAGTTTCTCGCTGGAGTCTGGATTTGAAGTTTTTTTGTTTTAAGATAGTGACCTTCATGTCTGTAATTGCGTGACCAGAGAGACTGAAGTGTTCTCCGACTGGTTTATGAATGTTATAATTCTTGACATCTGATTTGTGTCCATTTATTCTTTTGCGTAGAGACTGTCCAGTTTGACCAATGTACATGGCAGAGGGGCATTGCTGGCACATGATGGCATATATCACATTGGTGAATGTGCAGGTGAACGAGCCTCTGATAGTGTGGCTGATGTTATTAGGCCCTGTGATGGTGTCCCCTGAATAGATAGGTGGGCACAGTTGGCAACGGGCTTTGTTGCAAGGATAGGTTCCTGGGTTAGTGGTTCTGTTGTGTGGTATGCGGTTGTTGGTGAGTATTTGCTTCAGGTTGGGGGGCTGTCTCTAGGCAAGGACTGGCCTGCCTCCCAAGATTTGTGAGAGTGTTGGGTCATCCTTTAGGATAGGTTGTAGATCCTTAATAATGCGTTGGAGGGGTTTTAGTTGGGGGCTGAAGGTGACGGCTAGTGGCGTTCTGTTATTTTCTTTGTTAGGCCTGTCCTGTAGTAGGTAACTTCTGGGAACTCTTCTGGCTCTATCAATCTGTTTCTTCACTTCTGCAGGTGGGTATTGTAGTTGTAAGAATGCTTGATAGAGATCTTGTAGGTGTTTGTCTCTGTCTGAGGGGTTGGAGCAAATGCGGTTGTATCGCAGAGCTTGGCTGTAGACGATGAATCATGTCATCATGAATAGGTCAGAGTATGAACAAGAGGCTGCTCGGCAGCTCTCCAACACCACTTTCTACAAGCCATTACCCTATGATCCCACTGAGAGTTACCAAAAGCAAACTACAGCATTTGCTCAAGAAACTTCCTAAAAAAGCACAAGATCAAATCCGCACAGACACACCCCTGGAACCCCGACCTGGGATATTCTATCTACTACCCAAGATCCATAAACTTGGAAATCCTGGGCGCTCCATCATCTCAGGCATTGGCACCCTGACAGCAGGATTGTCTGGCTATGTAGACTCCCTCCTCAGGCCCTACGCTACCAGCACTCCCAGCTACCTTTGAGACACCACTGACTTCCTGAGGAAACTGCAATCCATCGGTGATCTTCCTGATAACACCATCCTGGCCACTATGGATGTAGAAGCCCACTACACCAACATTCCACACAAAGATGGACTACAAGCCGTCAAGAACACTATCCCCGATAATGTCACGGCTAACCTGGTGGCTGAACTTTGTGACTTTGTCCTTACCCATAACTATTTTACATTTGGGGACAATGTATACCTTCAGATCAGCGGCACTGCTATGGGTACCCGCATGGCCCCACAGTATGCCAACATTTTTATGGCTGATTTAGAACAACGCTTCCTCAACTCTCGTCCCCTAACGCCCCTACTCTACTTGCGCTATATTGATGACATCTTCATCATCTGGACCCATGGAAAAGAAGCCCTTGAGGAATTCCACCATGATTTCAACAATTTCCATCCCACCATCAACCTCAGCCTGGTCCAGTCCACACAAGAGATCCACTTCCTGGACACTACAGTGCTAATAAACAATGGTCACATAAACACCACCCTATACTGGAAACCTACTGACCGCTATTCCTACCTACCTGCCTCCAGCTTTCACCCTGAGCACACCACACGATCCATTGTCTACAGCCAAGCTCTGTGATACAACCGCATTTGCTCCAACCCCTCAGACAGAGACAAACACCTACAAGATCTCTATCAAGCATTCTTACAACTACAATACCCACCTGCAGAAGTGAAGAAACAGATTGATAGAGCCAGAAGAGTCCCCAGAAGTCACCTACTACAGGACAGGCCTAACAAAGAAAATAACAGAACGCCACTAGCCGCCACCTTCAGCCCGCAACTAAAACCCCTCCAATACATTATTAAGGATCTACAACCTGTCCTGAAGGATGACCCAACACTCTCACAAATCTTGGGAGACAGTCCTTGCCTACAGACAGCCCCCCAACCTGAAGCAAATACTCACCAACAACCACATACCACACAACAGAACCACTAACCCAGGAACCTATCCTTGCAACAAAGCCCGTTGCCAGCTGTGCCCACCTATCTATTCAGGGGACACCATCACAGGGCCTAATAACATCAGCCACACTATCAGAGGCTTGTTCACCTGCACATCCACCAATGTGATATAGGCCATCATGTGCCAGCAATGCCCCTCTGCCATGTACATTGGTCAAACTGGACAGTCTCTACGCAAAAGAATAAATGGACACAAATCAGATGTCAAGAATTATAACATTCATAAACCAGTCGGAGAACACTTCAATCTCTCTGGTCACGCAATTACAGACATGAAGGTCACTATCTTAAAACCAAAAAACTTCAAATCCAGACTCCAGCGAGAAACTGCTGAATTGGAATTCATTAGCAAATTGGATACTATTAATTTAGGCTTAAATAGAGACTGGGAGTGGCTAAGTCATTATGCAAGGTAGCCTACTTCCCCTTGTTTTTTCCTCTACCCCCCCCCCCGACGTTCTGTTTAAACTTGGATTTATGCTGAAAATGGCCCATCTTGATTATCATACACATTGTAAGGAGAGTGGTCACTTTGGATGAGCTATTGCCAGCAGGAGAGTGAGTTTGTGTGTGTGGGGCGGGGGGTGTGAGAAAACCTGGATTTGTGCTGGAAATGGCCCACCTTGATTATCATCCCCATTGTAGGGAGAGTGGACATTTTGGATAAGCTATTACCAGCAGGAGAATGAGTTTGTGTGTGTGGTTTTTGGAAAAGGGGGGGAGGGTGAGAAAACCTGGATTTGTGCTGGAAATGGCCCACCTTGATTATCATACACATTGTAAAGAGAGTGGTCACTTTGGATGGGCTATTACCAGCAGGAGAGTGAGTTGGGGGGGGGGGGGGCGGAGGGTGAGAAAACCTGGATTTGTGCTGGAAATGGCCCACCTTGATTATCATACACATTGTAAGGAGAGTGATCACTTTAGATAAGCTATTACCAGCAGGAGAGTGGGGTGGGAGGAGGTATTGTTTCATGGTCTCTGTGTATATAATGTCTTCTACAGTTTCCACAGTATGCATCTGATGAAGTGAGCTGTAGCTCACGAAAGCTTATGCTCAAATAAATTGGTTAGTCTCTAAGGTGCCACAAGTACTCCTTTTCTTTTTACTTTGTGTAATGACCCATCCACTCCCAGTCTTTATTCAAGCCTAAGTTAATTGTATCCAGTTTGCAAATTAATTCCAATTCAGCAGTCTCTCATTGGAGTCTGTTTTTGAAGTTTTTTTTGTCGAAGAATTGCCACGTTTAGGTCTGTAATCGAGTGACCAAAGAGATTGAAGTGTTCTCCAACTGGTTTTTGAATGTTATAATTCTTGACATCTGGTTTGGTGTCCATTTATTCTTTTACATAGAGACTGTCCAGTTTGGCCAATGTACCTGGCAGAGGGGCATTGCTGGCACATGATGGCATATATCACATTGGTAGATGTGCAGGTGAACGAGCCTCTGATCGTGTGGCTGATGTGATTAGGCCCTATGATGGTGTCCCCTGAATAGATATGTGGACACAGTTGGCAACAGGCTTTGTTGTAAGGATAGGTTCCTGGGTTAGTGGCTCTGTTGTGTGGTTGCTGGTGAGTATTTGCTTCAGGTTGGGGGGCTGTCTGTAAGCAAGGACTGACCTGTCTCCCAAGATCTGTGAGAGTGATGGATCGTCCTTCAGGATAGATTGTAGATCCTTGATGATGCATTGGAGAGGTTTTAGCTGGGGGCTGACGGTGATGGCTAGTGGCGTTCTGTTATTTTCTTTGTTGGGCCTGTCCTGTAGTAGGTAACTTCTGGTACTCTTCTGGCTCTGTCAATCTGTTTCTTCACCTCAGCAGGTAGATATTGTAGTTGTAAGAATGTTTGATAGAGATCTTGTAGGTGTTTGTCTCTGTCTGTGGGGTTGGAGCAAATGCGGTTGTATCGCAGAGCTTGGCTGTAGACAATGGATCGTGTGGTGTGGTCTGGATGAAAGCTGGAGGCATGTAGGTAGGCATAGCGGTCAGTAGGTTTCCGGTATAGGGTGGTGTTTATGTGACCATCACTTATTGGCACCGTAGTGTTCAGGAAGTGAATCTCTTGTGTGGACTGGTCCAGGCTGAGGTTGATGATGGTATGGAAATTGTTGAAATCATGAGTTATATGGGCCCCATTAGTTTAGTATCTGAGTGCCCCACAATATCCCTTTGCCTGCCCCATTTAAACAGATGGGGAACTGAGGCACAGCAAGATTAAATGACTTCCCCAGGGTTACACAGGAAGTCTGTAGAACAGCAAGGAATTAAACACAGATTTCCCAAATTCCAAGCCAGCACCCTAACCATTGGATCATCGTTCCATTCGTGGCCATACTCTTTAAGTACTCCAGATGCAGAATTCCCATCGACTTCAAGGTGGGTTTTGCATTCTATGACATTTGCAACATTAGCACTTTTTTGTGCAGCACAAATTCAGCATTCAGCTTTAATGGAAATTGTGTTGCAAAAAAATGTTAAAAACGAAAACTAAAAACTCTCCTTTGCACAGCTACAAAATGGAACAAATACTAAAGTGCTCCGCATAGATCTAAGCAAATGCGTCAGTCAGTATTTTGCTTCATGGAAGAATGTATTTCAGTGCTTTCAGGATTCTGGAATCATGTATCAACTGAATATAAATAAAAAATTCCCCTCTTCTCTCCTTGTCAGTTTTTGTTTTTTATGTATGAAACACAAGGTTCTTGTATTTGGGTTGCAAAACACCAAAGAAGGAATGCTTAAATTTATAAAACAATTATACAGTTGTCACTGAGGTTGTTTTCAAAAAATCTACGAACACTGATTTTAAATTTTGGATTTTGCAAAAAATATATATTGTAATAAAACCTAATTTTGGGTCCAAGATGTCTTGATAGTTTCCCTTTCAGCGTCTTTCAGTTGTTAAAACACTTTAAAATTCATAAAGCACTGGTTTCAGTTTTAGATTTTTGTAAGTTTTCTTCTTTAAAATAACTCCAATGTTTTGGGCTTTGATGATCTCAAAGCTTCCCTTTCAGTGTCTTTCGAACATTAAATCCCCCATACAGAAGGAATGGAATTTTAATGCCTGAAGACACACCCAATACACTGAAGAGGATGAAAATAAAGGAATATATAATAAGAAACAGGAAACTTCACTTACCAACATTAAGGGAAAACAACATGAAAACACTCCACAAGATGAACCCAGCATATTTCCTTGGCAACTCAGCAGAAAACAAGTAACCTGTTACGTAATAAAAAGAGGCAGATTTACACACTAACCTGATTGTAAAACAACAATGGAATATACAGTGCAACACTTTCAAACCCATTAAGCACAAAAGATATTAGCTGCAACAGTAAATTTGATGTTTTAGTATTTTGTTTTTAATATCGTTTAGCATTTCCACGGTACCTGTTATCTAAGGACCTCAAAGTGTTTTACAGACCTCATTTAAGCCTCATAAAAGTTCCTTTCCAAAGGGAAACTCACCCAATTAATGGGACTTTTCTATAGTGACACTGATGGGAATAGAACTCAATTCCCTGGGAGCAGTTATTATAGGTAGAGCTCAGAGCGATACTCATTCAAGCCTTCACAACTCAGCCTGATTCTGATACATTTTTACAAATGTGTAGAGAATGTTTATATGATGGGAAACAGCCAAAACACTTCTGAAAACATCCCCTGCTAGCCAGAGTCCCTTCCCACCTCCCACTTTCTCAGTAAATCCAGTGAGCTTCCGGATGACCATTCCTGTGTTCTTACTTGTGTATCTTTGTGAGCCAGCCAGTTGGGACCACTACCTACTCCAAATTTGCTGGATTTTCTAGGAGGAGGCCTGGATGTAGTCTTAAGCTCCTTTCTTCTACTTAACCTCCTTCTCTTCCACAAATACAGAGAGTAGAACAAGAGGGAAACATCCTCTTCCAATGCAGACTGCTAAATTAAAACCAGGGCGCATCCTAGTGTGCTTACTGGAAATTAAGGATTTTGGGGCTTCTCTTTCTGGAAGGTAGCTGCTAGAGATGCCTTTGGATTCCTAAGTTACTTTGCCTTACTAAGCCTTATGGTGAATGTGACAGTTCAGGACAACTGCACCTGTATTGCCCCTGTGTGGTCTAGCAAGGGCACGCACTCTTAGGTTCCTGGATCCCCAGCCATCACCTCTCTCAGACAGAGACATGCATCTTTCTCTACCTCCTGACAGGAGTATTTCCAGGCTGCACAGATCCCTGGCTAAACTGTGTATTCCCCAGCAAAGTCAGATTGCCTCAGCAGGCTTGTTCACTTTTCTCCTCAGAGAATTGAACAATGTAATTTCCACAGTTAAGTTACCACACAGCTCTTTCTAAGCAAGTGCATTTATTCTTAAGGTAAAAGCATTACAGCAACAACATATTAAAACGATAAAAGAACCTACACACATGCTAATAAGCGTCCCAGAGATCACTCTGGCCAGTCAACTGTCCTTCAAATCCTACCAACCATTTTTCTCCTGTGGTCATAAGTTTATAACAGCTGTTAGTTCAGAACAAGCACATGGACTGGGTCATGTCCATCCAACCCTTACTGGGAAGGCCTGAGGCCATCCTTGGATACAAGGTCCTGATTGCTGCTGGATCAGAAAGAAGGCCCTGAGTCTGTTTTAACTCAGGCTATTTAACCAAAAGTCCTTTCTTTGTCTATTGGTCACTGGAGAGTCTAGTTTGAGCCAGTATATGGGAGCCTTTCTCCAGGTGGTGTTAGCTCTCTGAAGGTGTTATAACCTGAGTGAATTTGCCTAACTACCCACTACTATTCTTAGTTCCTAGAGGGCTATGGGCCCCCTCCCCCATGGAACTGCATACAATCCCTGGCCCACAATGATACAGGAACTTAATTCAATAAGCTTTGTCCAGGATATTGCAGGAAACTGTATTACACCAACCACCTGGCTACTCCCAAAAGACCCAGGAAGTGGCCTATCCCAGCTCAAGAAGCATCACAAAGTACCAGATGGTCACCAGTTTTTCCAGAGACAGGAAGAGTGGCATGGCTCCCTGCAGGAAGTAAGATAGAGAACAGCTTGGGGAAAGAGAGAGGTAAGGAAGCAGTTGGGTGCGTCTTTGGAGGCTTTCATAGAATATCAGGGTTGGAAGGGACCTCAGGAGGTCATCTAGTCTAACCCCCTGCTCCAAGCAGGACCAATCCCCAATTTTTGCCCCAAATACCTAAATGGCCCCCTCAAGGATTGAACTCACAACCTTGAATTTAGCAGGCCAATGCTGAAACCACTGAGCTATCCCTCCCCCTCAAAAACCTCTCAACATTTTTCATAGAATCATAGAATATCAGGGTTGGAAGGGACCTCAGGAGGTCATCTAGTCTAACCCCCTGCTCCAAGCAGGACCAATCCCCAATTTTTGCCCCAAATACCTAAATGGCCCCCTCAAAGATTGAACTCACAACCTTGAATTTAGCAGGCCAATGCTGAAACCACTGAGCTATCCCTCCCCCTCAAAAACCTCTCAACATTTTTCATAGAATCATAGAATATCAGGGTTGGAAGGGACCTCAAGAGGTCATCTAGTCCAACCCCCTGCTCAAAGCAGGACCAATCCCCAATTTTTGCCCCAGATCCCTAAATGGCCCCTTCAAGGATTGAACTCCCAACCCTGGGTTTAGCAGGCCAATGCTCAAACCTCTGAGCTATCCCTCCAAAAAAACCCAAACAAACAAACAAACAAACAAAAACACTTTTGCATAGCGCCAGATTACAGAAATTGAAAGAATTCCAGACTAAAACAAGGTACTGAAAAAATGCACTCGGCGGCGGCGGGGCCCCAGGCGGCCCCCCCCCGCGCGCGCATGCAGACCCCGCCCCCACCGCCAGAGGCCACGCTT
The DNA here is from genome assembly GCF_965152235.1 of Eretmochelys imbricata. NCBI lineage: Eukaryota > Metazoa > Chordata > Testudines > Cheloniidae > Eretmochelys > Eretmochelys imbricata. Next base: position 14,783,494 of record NC_135578.1, read on the forward strand.
TGTACAGTTCTCTCCTCCAAGGAAGCATGAAGGCATTTGTTCATTTACAACCCCTTGTAATCCAAACCCTGTAGTTTTCACATAAGAGGATAATTGAAGCTGTCCAAGCTAACTATGTAGCAAAGGCCATGGAACTGAACATTCCACTAGATCAATAAAACTGCATTTGTAAGAATTTGCATTTTCATTTCACACTTCACAGGTCATAGCTTAATTAGCAGGAAAATGTCTGGAAGTCCCAGAACAATTCATGAGTTTATCTCAACTTTATTTTTTGAGCAAGTGAAAAAAAACTAAAATTCATTTGGAACTCATAGTTTTCTTCCCCTGTTCTCATATCCCTGGTAGGAGCTGTAGGTATTTCAGTTTGGCATGTACATATTTTAAAACTGACTGGGGGTATGATAACTATCATGCAGCCATTGAGATGGAGAGGAGTGATTTAGCATTTTGGAGGCATTTGTCATGTTTGATGAATGTGTCTGGTGATGAAGGGCAATGAAGATATCCAGCTGGTGTGAGATAAAGGGTGTTTCCTGATGTGTAGAGTAGAAGTAGTTCTACATACATTTTATTTGTTTCTCATTTACAAGTCTAAGGGAAGGTGAGGAAGCAGGACATCCTTGAATCAGCTCTCCCAGAGAATATGTAGAAAGTTCTAATGCTTTGACGGTAATACAGTAATGGAGCTGGTGAGCTGACTGATATTGTTTCCTAGTGTTCTCCTGTCTGTCTCCTACTGTTGTCTCTTGTCTTATACTTAGACCAGGTCTACACTACAGAGTTAGGCTGACATAAGCCTATGTTGACCTAACTTTGTAGACGTCCACGTACAGTGTTGCTCCCACCGATATAAGTCCCCCACTACACTGACCTAATAACTCCACTCCACGAGAGGCCTAGTGCTTAGGTCGATGTAGTTAGGGTGGCGTAGTGTCCGTGTAGATACTTGTAGCGGAGCGAGACATCCCTGCGGCGCCTCCTGCTGGTCGTCCAGGGAATTAGCATTCCAGCCTCCAGAGCGCCCCCTACAGGCTGGTGTCCCGCTTGCCACTGGGCCCCAAGTCTCTTCTGGACCTCGGTACCCCCTTTCATGTCGGGGTGCTGCCACCTGCAGTACCCTGCAAAGATCTGGGTCTCCCCTCCCCAGGGAACCCCCAACCCTCTACCCCCACCTCACCTCAGTCTATGGCCACTGCCAGTCATCACCTAGCCCCCGTTCTTTGGGGCCAACTGCAGTGTAAGTGCCACTCATCATAGGCAAAGGGGGTTGGACCTGCTGCCTCTGCCTACCCCTTGGGCTGCCCTCTGCAACCCCAGTACCTATTTGGCCTTCCACTTGGCCTGCAGTCTGGGGGGTTTCCAGGCCAGAGTTCCCCAGCTCCTCTGGCCTTCTCCCAGCCCTGCTCCACCTCAGGTACCTTGGTATGCTTCCAGCAGCCAGGTCCCTCCCTCTCAACAGGCTAGAGAGAGAGTTCTGCTCCTGGCTTCACTGGCTTTTATAGGACCAGCTAGGTCTGTTTGGGAGGCAGCCTCAGCTGTGGCCACACCCCAATCAGCCCCGCTTTTCCTCTGACTCAGCCCTCTCTGAGGTCTGTTTTAAGCCCTTCCAGGCTGGAGCGGGTGACCACCCCGCTACAATACTGCATTACTTACATAACCTGTCAGCACTGTATTTCTCTGTGCTGAGAGGCTGCTGTCAGCCCCCCACACTGCTCCACTTAAGTTGGGCCCCACACTACAAGAAGGATGTGGAAAAATTGGAAAAAGTCCAGCGGAGGGCAACAAAAATGATTAGTGGGGCTGGAGTACATGACTTATGAGGAGAGGCTAAGGGAACTTGGATTGTTTAGTCTGCAGAAGAGAAGAATGAGGGGGGATTTGATAGCTGCTTTCAACTACTTGAAAGGGGGTTCCAAAGAAGATGGATCTAGACTATTCTCAATGGTACCAGATGACAGAACAAGGAATAATGGTCTCAAGTTGCAGTGGGGGAGTTTAGGTTGGATATTAGGAAAAACTTTTTCACTAGGAGGGCGGTGAAGCACTGGAATGGGTTACCTAGGGAGGTGGTGGAATCTCTTTCCTTAAAAAGAAAAGGAGTACTTGTAGCACCTTAGAGACTAACAAATGTATTTGAGCATAAGCTTTCATGAGCTACAGCTTACTTCATCGGAATGCATCCGATGAAGTGAGCTGTAGCTCACGAAAGCTTATGCTCAAATACATTTGTTAGTCTCTAAGATGCTACAAGTACTCCTTTTCTTTTTGCGAATACAGACTAACACAGCTGCTACTCTGAAACCTCTCCTTCTTAGAGGTTTTTAAGGTCAGGCTTGACAAAGCCCTGGCTGGGATGATTTAGTTGGGGATTGGTCCTGGTTTGAGCAGGGTGTTGGACTCACTAGATGACCTCCTGAGGTCCCTTCCAACCCTGATATTCTATGACTCTATTCTAAGCGCTCTTGGTGAGGACATGCACCACTGGCAGGGGGAGGATAATGTGGATATGAAAAACCACAGTAATTACTACAATGGCTGTATATTGACCTAACATAGGTTGACTTAATCGTATAGTGAATACAAGGCCTTAGACTGTAAGCTCTTTGGGGCTGGGATTTTTTGTTGTTGTTTGTATACCACAACCTGAGCCATGCCTGAGGCTCTGAGACACTATTGAAAAATAATAAACAACAAGAATGCTGTACATTTCTACAGTGTCTGAGAAGCCTAATGTACTTGCTGAACTATATTACAATAAGTTGTGCAAATATTTTCATTTCTTTCTGTCCCACACATTTTCTTTTCCCTCCATGGAAGACAAGTCCTGACAAACCTCACCAATACTACTTGGTCTTCTGAGGCGAAGGGCCTTCAGCTCCTCTGGTGACATTGGTGGATAGCAGTCATCCTCCTCACTCCAGGATGATGGTCTTCAGAATTTAGAAGACAAAAGCAGTCCCCTCTTCCTTCACTGCTGCTGGGAGCAATAGACAGATGCTTCCAGCTGCTACAGGCACACAGAGAACTCTTGAACCCTTGTGAATAGCTCAAAGAAATTCCAGGGTTCAGGCCCCTGGAAAAGTAACTTTGTTTTTGGTTGACCTGAAAAGAGCACACAAAGAGTCTGATCCAATGCCCAATGGAGTCAATTCTTTTACATCAGGCACCAAATGCTGGCATTCCCTCTGAGAAAACAGGTCAAATTGCTTCTCCTGAGGTAGGCTTGGCCAATCAAGAGACGAGAAGAAATGCCTTGTGACTTCACCTATTCCACTTCTACCAAGTAGTAACCAATCTCCACTGGAAATTCAAAGAGACACTGTCCACATGCTTTGAGAATACTCTGTGGAAAGCTGCCTCAGAAGCGTGGTGGACATACAGACAGCACACAATATTTTATGTCCCCTTTAGATGAAAATTTCACTGATGCAAAAAACAATTATGAACTTGAAAAACAAAGTATTTTGGAATGTGTTTAGTATTTTGCTTCTATAATGCACATACAGGAATCACCACACCCACTATGTGACCTTGCCCTCTGGAACACAGCAATTGCCAAGTCAGGTCATTACATTGTGCCTGGCTAAATTGCCCATTGTAGTTTCAACTGTAAGGTATTCATCATTTCCAAGCCTAAATAGTTGTCTAGTAGAACCATATGCTATTCACACAAGAGGAGGCTGTATTCCAGTTTACCAAATTTGTAAATCCTTTTGGGATCCTATGGAATGAAAAGCACCATGTAAATGCAAAATATTATCCCACAGAAATCAACACAGCCACTCATGAAGTAAGATGCCATGTGAATAGGAATCAGAATCTGATCCTTTAACTATAAGCATTTATCAATGACAATTAGTATAATTGAGCTCCTGCCTCTTCATGATTTTGGACATGAGACAGGAAGAAAATTTCATTTCCGAGTTTGCTGAAATTTCTACTATGAGCAAGAAAGGCATTTTTTCATGCCTCAATAGAAGGTTTACACCCAAACATACATTTGTTGAAAGCTTCTCTAGAAGTATTATGTGTCCAAGCAATCTCATTTGCTTTTCAGTGGTGCACTAATACACACTTCAACTTCCATCTATAAGATCCACTGAGAAATAATGTCCACTAAATCCTCTTTTTATCAGCTAGGCATGGCTGGTATACTGTCCCAATGTCATCAGTCAGTGAGAGTGTTTTGAAAATTTAATAACTGCATTCAGCTGTCAAAATGAGTTCTTACTTGAAAGAAAGGTCGATATGAGGGTTCTCCCCTCTCCCCCCACCCCAAGATTTCTTCTACTTTGGATTTCTATGAGGTTGAAAAACATGCCTTTCTAGATGCTAATGCACATAATACAGTGGACTGTAATGGACTGATTATTGGCTATTCCTAAAGTCCTTACCCAGGCAAAACTCCCACTGACTTCAAAGGTTCTGGTCCTCAAAGGTATTGAGTGTCAGCATCAAAAGAAGAGCTGTCTTGGGCTTTTTGGTAGCAAAAAGTCACCAGCTGTTAGTGCTGTTTTCTTTAATGGGATAATGCAGTGATCCAGCTCATTTACTGTATTTTAAAATAACACTGAATTAGAACCAGATTCTGCCAATTTTGCTTCCATTGAATAGTATTTTACTCCACAAATGGCCCCATTGAAAATCAATGGGACAACTGACTCATTGGGAGTAAAGGTGGCAGAATCTGGCCCATAAGGAATCAATATTTTGTATATTGGCTTCAATCACCATCAGTTTTTGAATGTAAGGTTTTACAGTTTTGCATGTACAAAACTCCAAAAGCATGGTTTGCATGCAAAATTGCTGCTGTTGTGTGCCGTAATCATTACATGTAGAAATAATCAACCGGCTGTCTGTTTATTTCTACAAGAACTGTGCAAATAACTGGTGGCTGAAATGACCCGAAACATTTTTTCCCCCCAGTTTGTTTCATTTTTTTAGGTTTTTGGTTGTTTTATTTTTTTTACCGTTTACATTTTTTAATAAAAAAATGTCTAGCTAAATTTCTAAATAAAAAATTGTTTCAAAATGAAAAATTGAAATGTTGAGTGCTGAAAATTTCAAAATGCATGGTTTCGACTTTTTTATTTTTGTTTTTAATTTTTTTTTTTATTCAATCAAACGACGTGCTGACTTCAAACCAAATTGGTCACCTTGAAACTGCGTTTTTGGCAATTTCTTTTTTTTTTTTTTGCCCAGCTCTGTTGTACATTTACTGCAACTGTGCATCTCACTGTGCTAGCTACATGTACCGTACGAAACATTTGGACCTTTAACTCTAAAATATGCCTTCTGTTATTGAATCATCACTGAATATAGTTCACCATGGACATTTCCTATCCGACATTTATTCCTAGTTATCAATCTTAGGTACTTCTGTGGCCCCCAATAAATTTAGAATTGGAGTGCCTCACATTCTTTAATGTATTTATCCTCACAGCAACCCTGTGTGATATGGAAGTGCTATTATCCTTCTTTTACAAATGGGGAACTAAGAGACAGTGACTCAGACTTGCCCAAGCTTGCACAGTAAGTCAGTGATAGAAAAACGAATCAAATCTGAGTATCCTAAATCCCAAACTAGTACCTTAACCCCAGGACACTCTCCTCTAATCCCAAAATTTTGATATCTGTAACAGAAATACAAGCCACAGATAAATAAAGTCCCAAGAAGTCAGGTAAGTCAGGTTCAAAGTTTTTCATCAAGGCAGGAGAGAGGAAATCAAGGAAGACATTTAACAAGAGGACTAAATAAATTATAGGAGAGAAAAATAAAAATAAAATCTAACCCACTTACCGCACGGAGACATTTGTAAGTAGAATCTAGATTTAATGAGGCCAAGACAACCTTTTTTATTTCTTTTGATTTCACATACAATTATCCTGAAACATGCCATGTATTTTGTAATCTTAACTTTGATTGTTTGTGGTTTTAAAAGAAACCATTTTGTTAGTTTTCATCTGATGACCAATCACAGAACCCTACAGTCTCTGCACTGAGAAAGGTTTATATGCTGATGCCAGCTGCCCCCTAACTGAAATTGAAGTGTTCGCTCAGCATAGCTAGTTATAGACCCATATTGAAAGTGTCAAGTAATGCTTATGATGAATAAATTGATTTTCTCACTGTTGTATGTTGGGTGAAAAATGATTTGATTATGTATTTAGCTACTAATGGAAACTCATTAGCAGAATTTCATTTCATGCTTATTTGCACCTGCAATCCGTTTTTTCTTGTCCTAAGGACTGTTTCATTTAGTTTGCATGCAATAAATTCTGTTTCTTGCATTTAAACAGTTATCGTCAGCCAAAAGTCAGTATTGGTAGTCTGAAATAGCTCTAGGCCACATGTCTGAAAATATAATCATCAAAGCATCAGATTTACTCCTACACATTTTAAAAAAACCCAACAACTTACCTCTTCGTTTATTGTTTAATTTTCTTTGTGTATTTATCTTAGCCAGTGACAGGTCTGATATCTTGCTCAGTAGTTGCCCACAAGTTCCTTCATGGAACACCACAAGTCTTCTTGTCCATCCTCGTTAGCCGGGAAGCAGAAGCCATAATTTCATCTCAGCCACCAATTTTATCGGCCATTAGTGGGGTAAAACAGCTTTTTTATGGCACAGGCAACCTAGGAAAACAGAAAGCGATGGGACCTGCACAATTTTCCCCTGGGGTCTGACTCTCACATTTCAAGAGCAAGCTTCCAGTCTTCACTCATGCAAGTCAAAGGGCACAAAGCTGCTTAGCTCCATTGATTTCGAGAAAGCTATGCCAATGTACACCAGCTGAGGATCAGGCCCAGTGAGAATATTTGTCTGAATACAGACAGCAAGGGTTATATCACTGCCATTACTATAATAATTATTCTAGTAAATAACCCCTGTTGCTTAATAAAACACAGGTAAAACATATGCCTGATGGTCAGTTGTTTTCTTTGCAGGGATATATTATTTGTTCTTCAATTATTCTAATACAAACATAATTTAGTTGCAATACCATCTGCTTCTGTTTATTTTTAAAACAATTTTGTGTGTATGTATTTTATAGCCCAGAGGAATGAATTATTGGCCTGAAGAGTATTAAAAAAGAAAATCAACTAACGGTCTCAGTTCTACACCTATTTTATTTAATGCCATTTCACGTCAATGGAAACAGGATCCAGACTAATACTTGGACCAAGACCAAAGCAAATCACCCATTCATGTCTTGGTGCACTTTGGTTCCAGCTCAAAGAAGAATAAGTGGCTGCAGCAGCTCCAACCTCAGGGGTGACAAAATCGAGAGGGGAGTGTTAGGAGGCAACACGTTTGGATTTTGGACACTGTAGCAGGCTCCAGCAATAGACAAAAAGCCATAATTCTGAAACCATTCTGCAGAGTATGAACAGCTCAATGGACAGCTGCATCTATGGAACAGCCATCTCATGGCATGCTTATTTTGGAAAGATGATGCCTAAGACATCTTAAAGTTTATTTATCATGGTATAGAAAGGAAGGGATGAAAACACCTGTGTAGCACCCTGACTCTCATGTCTAAGAGCTCACTGGAATCTAGGAAGACAGGAATTGCCAAATTGGATTAGAGTGGTGGTCCAAGTAGTCCCTTCTCCATATGTGGACAATACCTCAGATGCTTCAGCGGACAGTGCAAGAAACTTTTGAAATGAACAGTTCTGGAATAATGTGTTCCTAGGGGAAATGTCTTCCTGACCCCTTCAGTTAGTGGTTGGGATGATACTTTCTTTAATTCATGACTTTCTGAGAGAAGATAATCCACGTAAAAGCATATTTAACTTTTTTAATGTATACACCTGAGTAGTGGATTTTGATTTCTTTGTTGGGCTTTCATCTTAGTAATGGAATAACATTTCTGTAGACTTACACTGATGTTGTAACATGGGCTACACTAGTACTGAGCCCAATTCTGTTCCCACTGAGCTTAGTGACAAACTCCTGCTGACTTCTGGAGGGAGAGAATTGGGCCTATTGTCGTGCTATTGTAACCTAGTTTCCCCATGACATACCAGTCATAATATCTTTACCCACATTTTGTTTTCTATTTTAAATGTTTTTAAAACTATTAATTAAAAAACCCAACACCAACACCAAGCAAAGCAAAATGCCAAGGTATTTTAATGGAAACCTCACTGTTCCCAAATCACACCTCAGAGGGAGGTACCATGTAGGTATCTACCAGAGCGGCACATCCAGTCTCAGCACCTGGCTGAGTAGGTGGACTAGACGCTGGAGAAGGGGGCAGAAACCCTTCTTTGCAAATAGTCCTGCTGTACAGGAGCCTTCTTTCTGCAGCTGGTGTGAAAGATGATGGATTTGGTCCTTAGCTTCTGGTTTTTTTCTTCAGGAGAAGAACCAAACTGACACAGGACACTGCTGCATTATGAGATCACATCGTATTAGTTACAAATATGATACCGTGTGCATAGCCAAGAGCAATGGCTTTCTTATAATGTCTGAACTAATGTTTCCTGCCAACACAGCTCCTTGTAGCTCATCTTTTTGATGTGTCTATACCAAAGGCCTCTAAGGCAGATGCAGCAGCAGGACGTCTGGTTCTAGGTGAAGTGAACAGTATGCAGTTTATTTTGCAGAGTGCTGCTGGCTATACCCACATCTCATCTTCAGTAGCATTCCGCAGTAAGTTCTAGAGATAGCAATGTTTTCCTTCCTATTCTTTCACTTCCCTCTTGTCTTGCCTCTGGGAAATGGAAAACTAGGCTCAGGCTGGCCCAAAGAACTACAAGGAAAATTTCTGGGAGCATTCAACACCCTTGCAACCATTTGCAGCTTAGGCACAGATCCCATTGATCTATGTGTCTGAGTTCTGGCTGTTAAGGGACCCTGGGACCAACTTAGAGCCAGTGATTCACTGGTAGGGGACCTGTAGCTCATAAAAAGTGGAGGTAGGAGGCACAGAGTTTAGAGATTCTGGTAGGGACAGTGGATGACCCCAGCTGAACTCTCATGCCTTTTGTGTTTGATTTTAGTTGTTGGATTTATTCATTTATTTGCCAGATTATGAAGCAGTGGGCCAGAATCTGATCTCATTTGGACCCATGTAAATCAATGGAGTTCTTCTGAATTTACTCTGATATAGCATAGATCTGAATCAGTGACTTCCTGGTGGATTAATAATATCCTTGCTCTACAAACACTTTTCCTATCGACAGGCTTCATTAGCTGAGGGTCTGATTCCACTCCCACTGGAGGCAGAAGCAGATCGTGAATGTGTTTGTTAAATGTTCATGATCAGTAAAATGGATTTTTCATTTAAACAGAGGATGCTGGGTGTACAGGTACTGCCTCCAGGCCAGAAAAGATTCAAATGAAACCAGATATTGAAATATAAAAATTGTGTGATTTTTGCTCTCTCTTAAATCAGACATACCAGCATGCAATTGCAGTTCTTGTGAACTCTGTGGATTAAATTTCTTTGCTGTAATGACCACTAGGAATTAGTGAAATGTTAATCTTCCTTCCACCTGCTGTGTGTGTAGTTATACACAACTCTAATCAACCTGGTTCTGAAAGAAAGCAATTTCTGTTTTTATATTGAATTTCTTTGTTGCCTGCTTTAGTTCTTTTTTTGGACTGTAAAACTCCTTACCCTACATTTTAAAGTAGAAATAATAATTCAATTAAAATGTGTAAAGGAAAGTGATGGAGGCTGATAGTAATTGCTTTACAGGAGATACCATAATTGATGCTCTGAGGATTTATTTCAAAGCACAGAAGTCAAATTAGGAAGCTAGCTTTATCTGGATTTGAGTTGCTTTGATGAAGTCACTATGTCTTTATGTGTCTTGGTTTTTAGCTAAACTGTTTTTAATGAGAATGCTAATAATTACGTTAACACTAAATCATTTTATGGAAGCAAGAGGATGAAATGAAAGTTCTGCCTTTCACATAAAGATGTACACAGATGCATCCACCCTTTTGCTATAAACTCTTTGCAAAGAGCCTAAAACACATTACTAGGGAAAAGAGGAGAATTTATCCGTTGTGCTAATAGTGGATACCACACATTACCAAATTCAAAGACCGCTATTTAATATATTAAAGGCAAACTAAGAGGGGCTAAAAAGACTGTGTTTAATGGCATTTTCCCTGCTGGATGTCTTAGCCCTGGTCTACACCAGGACTGTAGGTCGAATTTAGCAGCGTTAAATCGATGTAAACCTGCACCCATCCACACGATGAAGCCCTTTTTTTCGACTTAAAGGGCTCTTAAAATCGATTTCCTTACTCCACCCCGACAAGTGGATTAGCGCTTAAATCGGACTTGCCAGGTTGAATTTGGGGTACTGTGGAATTGGCCTCCGGGAGCTATCCCAGAGTGCTCCATTGTGACCGCTCTGAACAGCACTCTCAACTCAGATGCACTGGCCAGGTAGACAGGAAAAGAACCGTGAACTTTTGAATCTCATTTCCTGTTTGGCCAGCGTGGCAAGCTGCAGGTGACCATGCAGAGCTCATCAGCAGAGGTGACCATGATGGAGTCCCAGAATCACAAAAGAGCTCCAGCATGGACTGAACGGGAGGTACGGGATCTGATCGCTGTACGGGAAGAGGAATCCGTGCTATCAGAACTCCATTCCAGTTTTCGAAATGCCAAAACCTTTGTCAAAATCTCCCAGGGCATGAAGGACAGAGGCCATAGCAGGGACCCGAAGCAGTGCCGCATGAAACTTGAGGAGCTGAGGCATGCCTACCAGAAAACCAGAGAGGCAAACAGCTTCTCCGGGTCAGAGCCCAAACATGCCACTTCTATGATGAGCTGCATGCCATTTTAGGGGGTTCAGCCACCACTACCCCAGCCGTGTTGTTTGACTCCTTCAATGGAGATGGAGGCAACACGGAAGCAGGTTTTGGGGATGAAGAAGATGATGAGGTTGTAGATAGGTCACAGCAAGCAAGCGGAGAAACCGGTTTTCCCGGCAGCCAGGAACTGTTTCTCACCCTGGACCTGGAGCCAGTACCCCCCGAGCCCACCCAAGGCTGCCTCCTGGACCCAGCAGGCAGAGAAGGGACCTCCGGTGAGTGTACCTTTTAAAATACTATACATGGTTTAAAAGCAAGCATGTGAAAGGATTCATTTGCCCTGGCATTTGCGGCTCTCCTGGATGTACTCCCAAAGCCTTTGCAAAAGGTTTCTGGGGAGGGCAGCCTTATTGCGTCCTCCATGGTAAGACACTTTACCACTCCAGGCCAGTAACACGTACTCGGGAATCATTGTACAACAAAGCATTGCAGTGCATGTTTGCTGGCATTCAAACAACATCCGTTCTTTATCTCTCTGTGTTATCCTCAGGAGAGTGAGATATCTTTCATGGTCACCTGGTTGCAATAGAGTGCTTTTCTTCAGGGGACACTCAGAGGTGCCCGTTCCTGCTGGGCTGTTTGCCTGTGGCTGAACAGAAATGTTCCCCACTGTTAGCCACGGGGTGGGGGGTGGGTTGAGGGGATAGCCACGTGGTGGGTGGAGGCAAAATGCGACCTTGTAACGAAAGCACATGTGCTATGTATGTAATGTTAACAGCAAGGTTTACCCTGAAAGAGTGTAGCCACTGTTTTATAAAATGTGTCTTTTTAAATACCGTTGTCCCTTTTTTTTCTCCACCAGCTGCATGTGTTTCAATGATCAAAGGATCTTCTCCTTCCCAGAGGCTAGTGAAGATTAGAAAGAAAAAAAAACACACTTGTGATGAAATGTTCTCTGAGTTCATGCTGACCTCCCACACTGACAGAGCACAGACGAATGTGTGGAGGCAAACAATGTCAGAGTGCAGGAAAGCACAAAATGACCGGGAGGAGAGGTGGCGGGCTGAAGAGAGTAAGTGGTGGGCTGAAGAGAGTAAGTGGCGGGCTGAAGACAGGGCTGAAGCTCAAATGTGGCAGCAGTGTGATGAGAGGAGGCAGGATTCAATGCTGAGGCTGCTGGAGGATCAAACCAGTATGCTCCAGTGTATGGTTGAGCTGCAGCAAAGGCAGCTGGAGCACAGACTGCCACTAGAGCCCCTGTGTAACCAACCGCCCTCCTCCCCAAGTTCCATAGCCTCCACACCCAGACGCCCAAGAACGCGGTGGGGGGGGCCTCCAGCCAACCAGCCACTCCACCACAGAGGATTGCCCAAAAAACAGAAGGCTGGCATTCAATAAATTTTAAAGTTGTAAACTTTTAAAGTGCTGTGTGGCATTTTCCTTCCCTCCTTCACCACCCCTCCTGGACTACCTTGGTAGTCATCCCCCTATTTGTGTGATGAATGAATAAAGAATGCATGAATGTGAACAACAATGACTTTATTGCCTCTGCAAGCAGTGATAGAAGGGAGGAGGGGAGGGTGGTTAGCTTACAGGGAAGTAGAGTGAACCAAGGGGCAGCGGGTTTCATCAAGGAGAAACAAACAGAACTTTCACAGCGTAGCCTGGCCAGTCATGAAACTGGTTTTCAAAGCTTCTCTGATGCGTACCGCGCCCTCCTGTGCTCTTCTAACCGCCCTGGTGTCTGGCTGCGCGTAACCAGCAGCCAGGCGATTTGCCTCAACCTCCCACCCCACCATAAACGTCTCCCCCTTACTCTCACAGATATTGTGGAGCGCACAGCAAGCAGTAATAACAGTGGGAATACTGGTTTCGCTGAGGTCTAAGCGAGTCAGTAAACTGCGCCAGCGCACCTTTAAACGTCCAAATGCACATTCTACCACCATTCTGCACTTGCTCAGCCTGTAGTTGAACAGCTCCTGACTACTGTCCAGGCTGCCTGTGTACGGCTTCATGAGCCATGGCATTAAGGGGTAGGCTGGGTCCCCAAGGATAACTATAGACTTTTAAACATCCCTAACAGTTATTTTCTGGTCTGGGAATAAAGTCCCTTCCTGCAGCTTTTGAAACAGAGCAGAGTTCCTGAAGAGGCGAGCGTCATGTACCTTTCCCGGCCATCCCACGTTGATGTTGGTGAAACGTCCCTTGTGATCCACCAGAGCTTGCAGCACTATTGAAAAGTACCCCTTGCGGTTTATATGCTCGCCGGCTTGGTGCTCCGGTGCTAAGATAGGGATATGGGTTCCGTCTGTGGCCCCACCACAGTTAGGGAATCCCATTGCAGCAAAGCCATCCACTATGACCTGCACATTTCTTAGGGTCACTACCCTTGATATCAGCAGATCTTTGATTGCGTGGGCTACTTGCATCACAGCAGCCCCCACAGTAGATATGCCCACTCCAAATTGATTCCCAACTGACCGGTAGCTGTCTGGCGTTGCAAGCTTCCACAGGGCTATCGCCACTCGCTTCTCAACTGTGAGGGCTGCTCTTATCTTGGTATTCATGCGCTTCAGGGCAGGGGAAAGCAAATCATAAAGTTCCATGAAAGTGCCCTTACGCATGCGAAAGTTTCGCAGCCACTGGGAATCGTCCCAGACCTGCAACACTATGCGGTCCCACCATAGCTTGTTTCCCGAGCCCAGAATCGGCGTTCCACAGCATGAACCTGCCCCATTAGCACCATGATGCATGCATTGCCAGGGCCCATGCTTTCAGAGAAATCTGTGTCCATATCCTGATCACTTACGTGACCGCGCTGACGTCGCCTCCTCGCCCGGTATCGCTCTGCCAGGTTCTGGTGCTGCATATACTGCTGGATAATGCGTGTGGTGTTTAATGTGCTCCTAATTGCCAAAGTGAGCTGAGTGGCCTCCATGCTTGCCTTGGTATGGTGTCCGCACAGAAAAAAGGCGCGGAACGATTGTCTGCCATTGCTCTGATGGAGGGAGGGGCGACTGATGACATGGCTTACAGGGTTGGCTTACAGGGAATTAAAATCCACAAAGGGGGTGGCTTTACATCAAGGAGTATTTCAGGCAGAACTTCACGGAGGGTTCCAATAAGAACTGGTGCACCTAAGTAATTGCTCTTATTGAAACAAGCAAGTTGGTCTGGCCTCTGATTGATATGTGGCTAGATTTACCTCGCTGCACCTTCTCTGTGAGTGACTGCAGTGTGACCTAGAGGAATGAAATCCCTAGACGGGGGAGAGGGGGAAGCAAATGAGTACAAAACAAATCTGGTCTATTTCTTGTTTTGACCCACTCCATCTATCTTTTACATCTTTGGCTGGCAGCAGACGGTGCAGAAGGACTGCAAGCCATCCACATCTCATGGCTGTTCGGCAGAAGATGGTACGGTAGGACTGCTAGCAATCCGTATCGCCTGCCTGCTCACCATAAGATGGTTCAATAGGACTGACTGCAGGACTAAAGAGAATGACCTAGTCAAGTCACTCCAAATTTAGTCCCTGCGCCCATGTCTGCCCAGGCGCTCCTGGCCGATGTGGCCAGGAGCACCTTGGACATGACGATGACAGCTACGAGTCCTACTGTACTGTCTGCTGCCACAAGGCAATGGGTTGCTGCTGCTGTGTAGCAATGCAGTACCACATCTGCCAGCACCCAGGAGACATACGGTGACGGTTACCTGAGCGGGCTCCATGCTTGCCGTGGTATGGCGTCTGCACAGGTAACTCAAGAAAAAAGGCGCGAAACGATTGTCTGCTGCTGCTTTCACGGAGGGAAGGAGGGAACGGGGGCCTGACGATATGTACCCAGAACCACCCACGACGATGTTTTAGCCCCATCAGGCATTGGGATCTCAACCCAGAATTCCAATGGGCAGTGGAGACTGCGGGAACTGTGGGATAGCTACCCACAGTGCAACACTCCGGAAGTCGACGCTTGCCTCGGTACTGTGGAAGCACTCCGTCGAGTTAATGCACTTAATGCACTTAGAGCATTTTCTGTGGGGACACACACACTCGAATATATAAAAATGATTGCTAAAAAACCGATTTCTATAAATTCGACCTAATTTTGTAGTGTAGACATACCCTAATAAGCGTATGGAATTTCCACATGAAACTGAAGGTGAATTGAAGGTTGCAGGCACATAATTGTGTGTGTGTTAGTTTGCAAGAATAGTAGAGTTCCTTTTAAAAATGTATGTTAGAACCTTAGGAAATTCAGAGTTAAGGTAACAAGAAAGCCAAACCTTTGAAAGTATGGGAATTCACATTGCCCCTCCCCCCCAGCAATGCCCTGAAACCACTGGAAAGTCACACTACCTTGCCTTATGACCTGTTTTATGATTCTATACAATACACATTCAAGAATTTTACAACCCTCTGATTAAACAATATACTATCAGATTGTCTGATTCTCTGTGGCTGCCAATTATTACAGTGTCATTAGACACAGGAACTAATATTACTCCATGTACAAACCTAATAAGCCCAGAGATGTAGGAAGCACATTATAAAACTAATGTTCTGTGGTGCACATTTTCAATACTCTGCACACAAACAACAGATGGTATGCTGGGATCTGCAGGGAGCCGAGTTAAGGTAGTTGAGCTACCTGAAGTGTGAATTTCCTTGCTTTCAATAGTCTGGGTTTTTTAAGCTTTAGCCTGAAGTCTGAATTTCCTACGTTTCTAATTTTTTTTGGTTTTTAGGTCTAATGTTATTTTTTAAAAGTACCCTGTGAGTTCTCTAATATATTTCTGCAACTTTATTTCACTTTAAAATAAAACAACTTTGTGTGGGGATTTCCTTATTTGCTTTTAAATTGTCCCAAATTGGACTGGAACTTGAAAGAGGCTGGAGGAGGGGGGGGGGATTCCTGATGAATGTGGGAGAGGTACCTCACTAACAAACACCTCCTAAGATCCTTAGAAGGACAGCTTGTTTTCTGTGGAAACCAGATGTGCACAGGAACAGAGTTCTGTGTGGGTAAATCCAGCAATCCAATGGCAAACCTTTCTGGTCCACAGACCTCCCCACTTCTCCTCTTTCGGTTTTAGCAGTGTAGTGGACCAAATCCAGAGCCTTTGGAGGGTCTCAGAGGCCTCCCAGATCACTATCCCCTAAGCTACAGCCCTAACCCCATTTGGGCTCTAAATCTCAGATAGGGCATCCTGGAAACGAGGTTTTGTCTCTCTTTTTTCTATTTTCTGTTGGAAAATTAAATGTGTGTGGATACTTAGGGCATCATAATATGTAAAGCCCTTGTCCAAGTCACATCAAATTTTTAGACAAATTCTACCTAGACCCCAGAAGTAATATATCACTTTGGAGACCACTGATTTCAGAAGGGGATGCTGCAGTTGGACTTATAATGAAAAGTCAGCTGTAACCTTAACTCTGGAGTGGCTACCACCTCTCGATATCACTGCATTCTTCAAATGAAAAATCCATTAGCAAAGCAGAACACTTTTCATTTTTGTTCATTAAACTCTTTAATTAGATAAACATTGTCTCTATGCCGTTTGAGGTTCCATGGGAATATCTTTTAAAGAGGAATCACAAATCTGTCAAAGGAATCACAGAGCTTGTGGATTTAACCAATATTCTAGATTTAAGCAGCTTCAGCAGAGCAACTCATTTAAGTAGTCTTAATAGCATGGGGCCAACTTTGGGCAGGAGAAAGTGCAGGGCTGGCCTTATGAGTGGGTGACATGGGTGACCATTCAGGGTGTCGTGGTCAGGGGGGCACTATAATTGAGAGGCAAGAAGCAGGGTGGGCCTGGGGTGCGAGGCCGCAGAAGGGAGCAGCAGCGGGGAGCAGGGGTGCCAAAATACAAGTTTGCCCAGGGCGCTATTTTCCCTAAGGCTGGCCCTGAGACAGTGGCATCACCACTACCCATAGGAGCAAACATTCATGCTGCAAAAGCCGCAGTAACGTGTTCAGATTTTGGACAACACCAGTTCCACATCCTGCACTCCCTCTTTATATTTCCTCCTTTCTTCCCTCTAACATCTCAGGGCAGATTACTCTTGCCAGATGCCTCAATAAATTCTCTCTGAGGCCGTGCACAAGAGTCACTGGCAGGTCAGGGGCCATATCAGCTAACATATGGATTACCTGTTTGTCTCCTGATGCCATACCCATTCCATGTGTGAGCTCCCATTGTTTTAAATTGGAGCTCCATGCTCATTAAATGACAAATGATCTTCAGTTGCATTTATAAGCTTTGTAGATGATTAAGTCTCATAAACTACGCTTGATCCACATTCAAAACTCCTGCTGAGGTCAGTTGGAGTTTAGCACAGAGGTAAAGAGATCTGATTCTGCCATCCTTACTCAGGCAAAACTCCCATGGAAGGATTGTGAGACTGGGCTCCCAAGACTGAGATGGAAATAGCGCTCCTTCTCAGACAGGTCCCAGGGATGAAATACCTGCTCCATTGAAGTCAACGGAAAAACACTCCCACTGACTTCAGTTGGGTCAGGTTTCATTCTGACACTAGTTTAATTTTCTTGCTTATTCCCTTCACAGTTTTTGAAAAGTGCAAGGCCTTGTCAGAATTCTCTCAATTCCTCTGGTTGGCGTGGGCAATAAGAAACTTGGTGGCACAGCTGCATGCTATTACTCATGCCTGTCACATTGACAGCGTGGCTGCTTCCCCTAACTTCAGAGAGAGCGAGGGGGAGGGGGGGCAGATGACAATCATGGCACAATCATCCAGTTAATTTGTACATTTCATTTTTCAATCTACTTCTGCTTATTGGCAAAATAAACACAAAAAATCATAATGACGCTTCTCCTAATGATACACAATCTCAATTTTTCCCTTTAAGACAATTATTCACTATAGCAAGGAGATTTAAAAGGACTGTATTTGTCTAAATTCACACATCAGTGCTAAAAATAGCCTTTTTTTTTTAAAGGTAATAATTCCTGATCAACCTCTAATAAAAGGGCACGTATAGAATCTAAGGGGTACTTTCTCCCCTCATTTGAAACAAATGGGAGTCATGCAAGGACAATATAAGCTTTAGGTAGGATTCAAAACATTCAATAAACGTTGTGGGCAGAGGCCAATCTGAGCTCAGTGCAGAAATGTGAGGAGCCAAATTAGATTTAACGCCATTGATCTCATAGTAGGCAGCCCTGAATTTGGCTTACTGGGCTGTATGGCCATTGATGTGAATGCAAAGTGTGTGGGTTCAGCCATGCAGGAACAGCATAGACATTGCAGGTCAGACCTGAGAGGCGTGCAGAGGAGTTTGCAATGCCTCTGTCTCCCTCTGTAGCCTGTTTATATAAGCCCCCACATTAAAAAGAACCTTTGAATGTTAAAATGCAGTGAAATATCCTCACTTTCAATCTCAGCCTGCCACTATCACATTGGCAGCATTCTCACCAAAATTCCTGTAGATGGGCCCAAATTACAGGCACATTGTGCGACCAGTAAATCAGAATTGTTTCTTGAGCTACAAATAACCGGATGCTCAAGACAGCTGTATTAAATATGAGGCTATCTAATCCCCCAAAGCAAATTTCTGGGATTCATTTCAGGAGTCTGTCTGTCTATCTGTAACTGTGTCCCAGAATATTTCAATTCTTAGACATGACCACAAAAAACACAGCTATGCAGCCTTTCCTCATTTAACAGACATTTCTTTGCTTTGAAGACCTCCTACATCTGCCATCCTGTAATGAGCTAATGCAAAACCTTTAAGTGAGTTTCCCTAATTGGATTTCAAGCTTCTTCCAAGTTGCTCCCATATATTCCATCTTCTAAAATAACCGCCACATGTTCTGCTTTTCCAATAGTCCTTTAAATTTAGAAAATGCTGATATGGGCTAAATTCTGCTTTCAAAAACTTGTGTGTCAGTCCTGCTGACTTCAGTGGTCTTTGTGCACAAGTATCTGAGGACAGAATTTGGCTCTTCATCTGTTAGAAATCCTATGTGGGATTTATAAAAACAGTGTTACAAGAATACTTTATTTCTATAAATATATTTCTATATTTATGCAAATAGTTAATAGATGAAGTGGCAATAGATGGAGCTCAAGACTATCTAGCATTGTTCATGGATTTGATAGGTGCCATAAAACTTGGTATTGTGAACTGCAAAACCCTGCCTGTGTAACTCTCTGCCCAGAACTCGTAACAGTCTTGTATGTTCTCAGGTTTGTCCCTTGAAACGTACAATGACAACACAGCTCAGTGCAAGCACAGAGTCTGTGGATTTCTAAGAACTTTTTCTCTCTCCTTTCCCTGAAGACTATCAGCTGTGCAAGCTGTAGTTCATTAACAGAAATTAAAATAACTCCTTAATTTCCCAGCTGCTTTCCCTATTATCTATAAGATTTTAGACAATGAATACTATAGTACAAAAAACAATTTGTAAGGATGTCCTTAGGTAATAAATGCACAAAAAGGGTTACAAATGTAAGGGAAGGGGCAAGCATGAACTTGATTCAAGACCCGCTAGCCTTTAATTCTGAAAGCTTTAGCTTTGCCAGTTGGACAATATCTTTTACTTGCCCTTTAGATGTAAAATATCCTCTTTCACCACATAATTTCTATGAAACACCTGTATATCTGTGGGCACTCCTCAATGCACAGAAACTGCTCTTATTATGATGTATTATTTATATTACAGGCACACTTAGAGGATCAAATCAAGATCCCAAAACTCAATGGGAGTTTTGCCCGAGTAAGAATTAAGACAATATTCCAAGAAATGGCGCCGTGGGGATATAAGGGTGTGGACATCCTTAGCAATACTGCATCACTGTTATATTAGAGAACATAACTATATGCACATTAAGGTTCTCAGTGAGCATGCTCAAATAAATTGGTTAGTCTCTAAGGTGCCACAAGTACTCCTTTTCTTTTAGCTTTACCTTAGAGTCCACAGGAACTTCAGGGAAGAGGCGGTGCCCCCTTCTCCGCAGGCTGGATTTGTTGTGTCTTTTGCTCTTAGTCTTTACACAAAAACAAGAAAGTGAAGACGCCACACGGTCAGAGCTGGTTGCCGGATAATTGTATTTGCTAACTGCATACAAACATGCAAGGCCAAGCCATACACGTACTGCTGCTCTGATCAGTTCCTGGCCTCTGCTAAAAGAGAAGATGTTGGGTGCCATTAGAGGGCTCACAACTATTTATACAGAATGGAATGCTTTTCACTGCAGTGAAAATCTTCAGAGAACACATACACTTGCTGGGTTCTCTGCGTTGTCCCTTCGACTAGTACAGGTGCACTAGTCATCAGTTTGTCAATACATTATTCATAGCGATGGATTAGAAGTGAGACACACATGTGGATTTAAATAATCTCACACAAAGAACTGAGATGAAATTTTACATGGAGGTGCCACAGTGCCTTACAAATATATGGACAAAAAAATCCTTCTGTTGAGAATTTATCATCATGTCACCTCGTCCACTTCCTTCCCCCAACCCCACTTCTAAGTAACTGAGGAAACAGTTGTTGACATAACAGTATGTTCAGAAGAAGTCAGGCATTGATTGTCATTCATGTGCTGAATCGACAAAGGAGTTTTGACATACCCATACAATAGAGGGACTTCTTGTGCTATAATCACACTGTCATTTCTATTGTATGCAACTTATAGATTCATAGATATTTAGGTCAGAAGGGACCATTATGATCATCTAGTCTGACCTCCTGCACAACGCAGGCCACAGAATTTCACCCACCACTCCTGCAAAAAACCTCACACCTATATCTGTGCTATTGAAGTCCTCAAATTGTAGTTTAAAGACTTCAAGGAGCAGAGAATCCTCCAGCAAGTGACCCGTGCCCCATGTTACAGAAGAAGGCGAAAAACCTCCAGGGCCTCTTCCAATCTGCCCTGGAGGAAAATTCCTTCCCGACCCCAAATATGGCGATCAGCTAAACCCTGAGCATATGGGCAAGATTCATCAGCCAGATACTACAGAAAATTCTTTCCTGGGTAACTCGGATCCCACCCCATCTAATATCCTAATCACATTTACCATGAATATTTAATTACCAAAACCATGTTATCCCATCATACCATCTCCTCCATAAACTTATTGAGTTTAATCTTAAAGCCAGATAGATCTTTTGCCCCCACTGCTTCCCTTGGAAGGCTATTCCAAAACTTCACTCCTCTGATGGTTAGAAACCTCTGTCTGATTTCTAGTCTAAATTTCCTGGTGGCCAGTTTATATCCATTTGTTCTTGTGTCCACATTGGTACTGAGCTTAAATAATTCCTCTCCCTCTCCAGTATTTATCCCTCTGATATATTTAGAGGGAGCAATCATATCTCCCCTCAACCCTTCTTTTGGTTAGGCTAAACAAGCCAAGCTCCTTGAGTCTCCTTTCATAAGACAGGTTTTCCATTCCTCGGATCATCCTAGTAGCCCTTCTTTGTACCTGTTCCAGTTTGAATTCTTCCTTCTTTAACATGGTAGACCAGAACTGCACACAGTATTCCAGGTGAGGTCTCACCAGTGCCTTGTATAATGGTACTAAAACCTCCTTATCCCTACTGGAAATACCTCTCCTGATGCATCCCAAGACCGCATTAGCTTTTTTCACAGCCATATCACATTGGCAGCTCATAGTCCTCCTATGATCAACCAGTACTCCAAGGTCCTTTTCCTCCTCTGTTACTTCTAATTGTTGCGTCCCTAGCTTATAACTAAAATTTTTGTTATTAATCCCTAAATGCATGACCTTACACTTCTCACTACTAAATTTCATCCTATTACTATTACTCCAGTTTACAAGGTCATCCAGATCCTCCTATATGATATCCCAGTCCTTCTCTAAATTGGCAATACCTCCCAGCTTTGTATCATCTGCAAACTTTATTAGCACACTCCTGCTTTTTGTGCCAAGGTCAGTAATAAAAAGATTAAATAAGATTGGTCCCAAAACCGATCCTTGAGGAACTCCACTGGTAACCTCCCTCCCGCCTGACAGTTCACCTTTCAGTAGGACCCGTTGTAGTCTCCCCTTTAACCAATTCCTTATCCACCTTTCAATTTTCCTATTGATCCCCATCTTATCCAATTTAGCTAATAATTCCCCATGTGGCACAGTATCAAATGCCTTACTAAAATCTAGGTAAATTAGATCCACTGCATTTCCTTTGTCTTCAAAATCTGTTACTTTCTCAAAGAAGGAGATCAGGTTGGTTTGGCACGATCTACCTTTTGTAAAACCATGTTGTATTTTGTCCCATTTACCATTGACTTCAATTAACTACCTTCTCCTTCAAATTTTTTTCCAAGACCTTGCATCCTACAGATGTCAAACTAACAGGCCTATAATTACCCGGATCACTTTTTTCCCGTCTTAAAAATAGGAACTATGTTAGCAATTCTCCAATCATACGGTACAACCCCTGAGTTTACAGATTCATTAAAAATTCTTGCTAATGGGCTTGCAATTTCATGTGCCAATTCCTTTAATATTCTTGGATGAAGATTATCTGGGCCCTCCGATTTAGTCCCATTAAGCTGTTTGAGTTTCGCTTCTACCTCGAATATGGTAATGTCTACCTCCATATCCTCATTCCCATTTGTCATGCTACCATTATCCCTAAGATCCTCTTTAGTCTTATTAAAGACTGAGGCAAAGTATTTGTTTAGATATTGGGCCATGCCTAGATTTTCCTTGACCTCCACTCCATCCTCAGTGTTTAGCGGTCCCACTTCTTTTTTTGTTTTCTTCTTATTTATATGACTATAGAACCTTTTACTATTGGTTTTAATTCCCTTTGCAAGGTCCAACTCTACTTGATTTTTAGCCTGTCTCACTTTATCCCTACATGTTCTGACCTCAATAAGATAGCTTTCCTTGCTGATCCCTCCCTTCTTCCACTCCCTGTATTCTTTCTCCTTTTTCTTAATCACCTCTCTGAGATGCTCGCTCATCTAGCTTGGTCTACAACTCCTGCCTATGAATTTTTTCCCCTTTCTTGGGATGCAGGCTTCCGATAGCTTCTGCAGCTTTGATTTAAAATAATCCCAGGCCTCCTCTACCTTTAGATCTATAAATTCTTCAGTCCAATCCACTTCCCTAACTAATTTCCTTAATTTTTGAAAGTCAGCCCTTTTGAAATCAAAAACCATAATTGCAGATTTATTTTTGTTAATCCTTCCGTTCAGTTTGAACTGAATTAGCTCATGATCACGTGAGCCAAGACTATCCCCTACAACCGTTTCTTCTATGAGGTCCTTACTACTCACCAAAACCAAATCTAAAATGGCATCCCCTCTAGTCAGTTCAGCAACTACTTGCTGAAGGAATCCATGAGCTATCGCATCTAGGAAAATCTGAGCCCTATTATTATTACTAGCACTCGTCCTCCAGTCTATATCTGGGAAGTTAAAGTCTCCCATGATCACACAGTTTCCATTAGTATTTACTTTATTAAACACATTAAAAAGGGCTCTATCCATATCCAAATTAGATCCCGGCGGTCTATAGCACACCCCAAGCACTATGCCAGGGGAGGCTCGAATAGTTTTCTTCCCCAATGTAATTTTTGCCCAGACGGACTCTGTCATATCCATTTCATTGCTTCTTATTTCTTTACATTCTACCTCATCATTGATATACAATGCTACTCCACCACCTTTACCTTTATTTTGGTCTTTCCTAGACAGCACATACCCCTCAATACCTATAGTCCAGTCATGACTACTATTCCACCATGTTTCTGTTATCCCTATAATATCTGGTTTCACTTCCTGCACCAGTAGCTCTAGTTCCTCCATTTTGTTACCTAGGCTCCTCGCATTGGTGTACAAACATCTTAATTTTTGCTGTTTGGCCTCACTCACATTCTGTACCCTATTAGGCACGGTCATTCTACAGCCAGTATAACCTATTAGACTGGTATCTACACTGCCCTTCCTCCTACCCACAGCTCTATCCTCTCTTACTTCGTTTTCTTTCCTCTCAATGCTAAAATCCGGTGTGGACATTACCTGGACATCTCCCAAGCATCTCCCCCAAATTCCTAGTTTAAAGCTCTCTTAATCAGTTGTGCCAGCCTCCATCCTAGAAGTCTATTTCCTTCCCTCGGGAAGTCTATCCCGAAAGAACTGTCCTCTGTCCATGAATGCCTCCCAGTGGCCATACATCCCAAAGCCCTCCTTACAGCACCACTGCCTAAGCCATCTGTTAATAGTCATAATCTTGTCACACCTTTGTTGCCCTTCTCTAGGAAGAGGCAGAATCCCACTAAAGATCACCTGAGCCTCAATTTCCTTAAGCATCTTCCCCAGCCTAGCATAGTCTCCCTTAATACTTTCCAGCAAGAATCTAGCCGTATCATTTGTTCCCACATGAAGGATAATTAGGGAATTCTTTCCTGCTCCCTTTAGAATCCTTTTCAACCTCAAGTCTACATCCTGTATCTTAGCACCTGGAAGACAGCACACCCTCCTATTCTCTGGATCAGCTCTGGTTACAGGCCTATCTATTCTTCTCAGTAAAGAGAGTCCCCAATCACATAGAACTGCCTTTTCCTAGTGACGGTGCTATTCTCCAGTCTATCCCCTGTTCCCTCTGGCTACAAGTTCTTTCCATTCCTATTCTCCCTTGTAATCCTCTTTAACCCATCCTGTATGCTCCTGGGGCTCATATTTGGTGCAATCTCCATTAACTCTTCCCCTTTTCCTATAGGACTAGTTGCTTTTCTCTTCTTCCTTGCCCTTCCACCTTCAGTGACTACCTGCTGAGCCCCTTCATTTTCCAACTCTGCAAACCTATTCTTGAGCTCTATTTCTCCTTCACTAGCCCATCTTTTCCTCTGCCTGGTTCTTTTAGTCATATGCTTCCACTGACCACTTTCCTCACCCAGTCTCCCCTCAGAATTCCCCAGCCCTGATTCCCCCTGCAAGTCTGAGCTTTTCCCTTCAGATACCTCATGTCTTTGCTACATAATCTGCTCAGACCCCTTCCTAATCTCAACCAGACTTTCCACCTGCATCTCCAAACCTCGGATCTTTTCCTCCATCAGCTCTATCAGACGACATTTCATACAGACAAAACTCTTACCAGGTGCCCCCTCCAGGATCATGTACATACCACAACTTCCACATCCAGTCATCCTCATTGTGTCTTCCACTACATGGGTCACTCCCACTGCTGTCTCGGTATCTATCATTGCCTTCCCACCTAAATCCTGTTAATCTGGGAAACACAAACCACACCAACACACCACCACCCACAGCAAAAAACAAGCACCACAAGACAAACTCCCCTTACAAACTCCCACTCAAACTCCCCTGTTTACAGCTCTGTTTGCTATCCCCCTGTGCCGCTGCAGCTGTCTGTGAACTTAGTTCACAGTTGTTAAAAGAGACTCAGTTTTGTACCTCATATTAAAATCAGTCAGGATGAGGTTAAAACTGACCTCCCACTGGAGTGTCAGCAATATTTTCAAATGTGAAATTTGCACCGGTGAAGCAATAACAAAATATACTGCAGATATTATCACCCAGGACAAATGTATTAAGATATTTAAAGTGGCATAGCTAGCTAACACCACAAACTTTGTATTGATTAGAGCTGGCTGAAAAGAGGGGCACTTTTTTGTGCAAGTTCCACATTTTACAAATTCAAGATTTGGAATTGAATTTTTCTTTCAACAAAATCTGAAAAAAAGTGGCCCCTTTTTCTGAAATTTCAAAATTTGAAATTTTCCAAAATAGCTCTACATTCCACATCAGATAGTCTGGCTCAAGTACGCTAGCTCTTTCTGAACCTTGGTCCATAGTAGTAAGTAAGACTGAGATAAATACACTGTATCAGCTTATGTGAACAAAATAAAAGTGATTGAAGGAAAACACGTGAGTAGCTACAAGACTGGCATTTGGATATGGCAAGCACAGACTGGTGATGAAAGAGGGCCCAGTCCAATTCCCACTGAAGTTAATGAGAATCTTTCAACTGGCTTCAGTTGGAGTTAGATGGGGTACTAAATACCATCTCATGGCTTTTTAGCAGCCCCATAGCTAGCCTGAAAATAGTAGGATGATTGTGTGGGTACAATGAAGAGATGAGGGAAAAAAATTAGGGCTGTTGATTAATTACAGTTAACACACACGATTAACTAAAAAAATTAAAATTAACCGCAAATTAAAAAATTGCGATTAATCTCAATTTTAATCGCATGGTTAAACTATAGAATACCAACTGAAATTTATTAAATATTTGTGGATGTTTTTCTACATTTTCTAACATATTGATTTAAATTACAATATTGAATACAAAGTGTACAGTGCTCACTTTATATTATTATTTTAATTACAAATATTTGCACTGTAAAAATGATAAACAAAAGAAATTGTATTTTTTAATTCACCTCATTCAAGTACGATAATGCAATCTATCGTGAAAGTGCAACTTACAAATGTAGATTGTTTTTGGTTATATAACTACACTCAAAAATAAAATAATGTAAAATTGTAGAGCCTACAAGTCCACTCAGTTCCACTTCTTATTCAGCAAATTTCTAAGACAAACAAGTTTGTTTACATTTGCGGGAGATAATGCTGCCCGCTTCTTATTTACAATGTCACCTGAAAGTGAGAACAGAAGTTCACGTGGCACTTTTGTAGCCGGCATTGCAAGGTATTTACGTGCCAGATATGCTAAACATTCCTATGCCCCTTCATGCTTTGGCCACCATTCCGGAGGATATGCTTCCATGCTGATGACGCTCATTAAAAAAAAAAAAAAAAAAAAAAAAGAGTTAATTAAATTTTGACTGAATTCCTTGCGGAAGAATAGTATGTCTCCTGCTCTGTTTTATCCGCATTCTGCCATGAATTTCATATTATAGCAGTCTCGGATGATGACCCAGCACATATTCATTTTAAGAACACTTTCACTGCAGATTTTAGAAGAAGCAAAGAAGGTACCAATGTGAGATTTCTAAAGATAGCTATAGCACTCGACCCAAGGTTTAAGAATCTGAAGTGCTTTCCAAAAATCTGAGAGGGACGAGGTGTAGAGCTTGCTTTCAGAAGTCTTAAAAGAGTAACACTCTGATGCAGAAACTACGGAACCCAAACCACCAAAAAAGAAAATCAACCTTCTGCTGGTAGCATCTGACTCAGATAATGAAAATGAACATGCGTCGGTCCACAGTGCTTTGGATCGTTATCCAGCAGAACCCACCATCAGCATGGATGTATGTCGTATGTCCTCTGGAATGGTGGTTGAAGATGAAGGGACATATGAATCTTCAGTGCATCTGGCACGTAAATATCTTGCGACACTAGCTACAACAGTGCCATGCGAATGTCTATTCTCACTTTCAAGCGACGTAAACAAGAAGCGGGCAGCACTATCTCCTGCAAATGTAAACAAACTTGTTTGTCTGAGTGACTGGTGAACAAGAAGTAGGACTGAATGGGCTTGTAGGCTCTAAAGTTTTACACTGTTTTATTTTTAATGTAGTTAAACACCGACAGATCCCAGTTGTTGTCGGGCAGAATTGAATCTGGACCTCAGTGCACGATCCTCTACTGTATGAGCTAAAAGCCAATTGGCTGTTAGCTAAGGCTGTAGAGCAGACTCATAATCTCTCTCTCTCTAAGTGGTCTTGGTGCTACTAGATGGGACAGAACACCACACACAGAAGGTGTGTGGGTTACATACATAATTGTACATTTGTAAGTTCAACTTTCATGTTAAAGAGATTGCATTACAGTCCTTGTATGAATTGAAAAATACTATTTCTTTTGTTTTTTACAGCACAAATATTTGTAATAAAAATATAAAGTGAGCACTATACACTTTGTGTTCTGTGTTGTAATTGAGATCAATGTATGTAGTAAACATCCAAAAATATTTAAATAAATGGTATGGTATTAAACAGTGCAATTAATTGCATGATTAATAGCGATAAATTTTTATAATCGCTTGACAGTCCTAAAAAAAAAAAAAAAGAATGAACGGGGAGATCTGTGCAGATCCTCCCCAGCACATTTTGAAACAACAGCATTTTAGACAAAGTTTTCAGGTGAAAAGCAAATTAACACCCTCCAAGGCCTACCTGCTATTTGTTTAGAATCCCAAAGTAAGTAGTCAGTGGTAAAGTATGTTCTATGAAAACACCAGCTAGTAAGCATTTATACCCTTGAGCCCCAAATTATCACGTTTTTCCCATCAGACACCAGAAGTATATTAAAACATTGTAAAAACACAGTGTTGGCATTTTGTGTGTGTTTTAAAATACTGTGAAGCAGATTACTCTCTTCTCAATATGTACTGTTGGACCACTAGCTACTCCTGGCCTTCTCTCTCCTTACCTCTTCCACATGCGAGGTGGTCCACCAAATGCCCCCGTCTACGGCAATACGGCTGCTGTGTGATGACCTGCTGGTTGAGCCTGTAGAGAATGAGTTAATGGTTTCAGTCATGGTACACAGATGTCTATGTTACCAGTAGCCCATCTTGACATCTCAGCCAAAAGGCCAAGGAAGAAATGGCCTCCAAGAGTGGACATAAAGCACATAGCTCATTTCCCAAGCTTTTTGTAAATCATTTGTATTTGCTGGAGCTTCATTATACACCTTCAGAACTTTTCAGTCGTTTTTGGAACTGAACAGCTTTGTCCATCTAGGCACTCTATAGTCTAGGTGTATACTGAATAGTATGGCAATGTTATCTACTTATCAGTGACAGCTATATAATTATTAATTTGAATTGCAGGAGTGCCTAGAGACCATTGTGCTAAGCACTCTACAAACACTCAACAGAAAGATGATCTCTGCCCAATAGAGTTTATAATCTGTAAAGTTTTTATGGGTAACAACGTCTTGAGGTCTTGGTTAAGAATAGTAGTATCTCAGTCCTGCTCCCACTGAAACTTAATGGCAAAACCCTCATTCATTTTGCTGAGACCAGGAAAAGAAGCCAGGTATATATCTTTATTGAATGTCCTCATGCGCTGAATACTAATACTAATGCTCATACTAGACAGATGTGGCCTCCTCATTCACTGGATTACACTACACTAAGCTGCTGAGGGGTACTGACTACCCACAGCAGCACTCTCTGCCTTGGCACTGCAACCCTAATCCCCCCTCTCCCCCAGCCTGCCCTGCACTCACCCCACAATGGCAGCTCCTGTCCCATGGAGTTGGGCCCAGCTGCCCACTCTAGGAATTGTGACCTGACACATGGCGTCACAATGCCACTCACGCAAATTTGGTCCAGCCCTCCCACCGTCACAGAATTATAGAAATGTAGGGCTGGAAGGGACCTTAAGAAGTCATCAAGTGCAGCCCCCAGCACTGAGGCAGGACCAAGTAAACCTTGACTAACCCTGACAGACCTGAGATAGGGGCCCTGTTCAAGTGCACCCAGTGCCCACTGGTTAATCCAGCCTGATTTCTGCATCTGCAGTTGCACCCATGTACCCTTGCTAAAGCTGCCCCGACATACTATTTAAATACATATTTATGATTTTTAAACAGATATCTTCAGTTTATTAGGATGTGGGACCTCAGAGACAAGTGCAGAAGGTTATCTAGCAGCAAGAAAAGCCACATGACATTTCTTAGAGGGAAAACCGAGTTTAGGAATTATTCATAGCCTTACACACACTCCTGTGAACAGCCAAGCTGACTGAAGCTAATTGGGTTTATGGTAGAATGAAGCTCTGATTGAAGTACCTAGTTTTTTTTTAAAATGAGTTATATACACACACACACACATACAGCCCCCAGATAATATTACTCATAAGCATGTACAACAACCATCCCATAGATTACAAAAGCACAAGTGTAGGGTTTTGCTAGTGTTTTTACAGACCAGAACCCCACAACTATTTTGACTGAATAATTTCTAAATGTTTGCTGTAGTGCATTGGATCCATAATTTAGCTGTTGCAGAAAGGCTGCATGTGGCTGACATTTCAATTTGCTTTTGTAATTCATGAAACCCCTGCAGTTCCGAGGTGGTGACACCCTACTCAGGAAAGGGTGGCCAGAGTCTCGAGAGTTAATGCACAAGTTACAAAAACCTGGAGAATGGAAATTAACATTGCCCCAGGTTGACAAACTAAATCATTCAAATTCTACTCTGGTGATTTATAAAAATAAAAGACTTATTTAGCAAGCCACCAAGCAGTAGGTGTTTCCATTTTTGCACTTTAACAGCAACAAGAAAAGGGCATGGGAATCTTCTTTGTCTGGGCTGTTTTTTCCACTTTGCGTTTATAGTTTAAAGAAGAAGTGTTCCAATGTGTGATGGGGCTGTGAGTTGTACACCAAATTTGCTACTCAGGAGGACATACAAACATTTTCTTCAGTGTTTACCCCCACTAGTTTGGGCTTCCATCCCATCAAGTGGAGTTTCACTTATGGAAAAGACTTAGAGAAGCAGAAACGTTTAATAGAATTCTATGGAAATGACTTAAAAAAACAATGACTTTTAATAGAAGATGGGATCTGTGCTATAGTCCTGTTCAGGACAGCATTTAAGCACATGCTCAAAAATTAAGCATATGCTTAAGTGATTTTCTGAATCAATGCCCAAAAGTTTTTTAACCTATTCTATGGGATTCTATGCAAGGCTGTAATTCTCTATTAAAAATTCTGTGGAAAGACCCAAAACATTTATGCAACAGTTATTTTCTGTAAGGAAATGTAGGGAAGATGGGGAGAAAGAAAAACATGAAAAAAGGGAATGGGAGCTTGACAGAGGACAGGAATGGGAATGGGGGAGGAGGGATATAAAGAGGATGAGTGGGAGATGGAAAATATATGGGTGAGAGGAATGGGTAAAAGGAAAAATAACAGAAAAGGGAAATAACAAGTGCAAATGGATCCCATAAGAACGGCCATACTGGGTCAGACCAAAAGTCCATCTAGCCCAGTATGCTGCCTTCCAACAGTGGCCATTGACAGATACCTCAGAGGGAATGAACAGAACAAATCATCAGGTGACCCATCCCCTGTCACCCATTCCCAGCTTCTGGCAAACAGAGGTGAGGGACACAATTCCTGCTCACCCTGGCTAATAGGCATTGATAACTATCCCAGACAGGAGGAAAGCAAGAGTATAGGGGACAGGGCACAACAAAGCAATCAGGGATGGGAAATAGGATAGGCTGTGATCTAAGACAAAAATGTCAAGTGAGTTCATTTCATATGATTCGCGGTCTCACATTTTATAGCATTCCCATAGGAAACAGATTTTTTAAAATAAAACAATGGTGATGAATTGACTTTGAAGCCATGTCAGGGAACCATCCAGGAATTGTTCTGCCACAGCAGGAGTTGGAATTGAAATGCAGCCACTTTGAGGGTGTAAAGTGGCAGCTGGTGATAGCAAAAGCAGGCTTGGCGAATCAGAGAGAGAGGGAAACACTGAAGCGGAGTCCCCAGTGACAGGAGCAGCCTTTGGCTATGTAGTGAAGAGACATGCTGCACTTCGATTTCCCTATTGGGTTCCTTTCCTTATTTGTCTGGTGAGTTTAAAAAGAATACCTTCCCCTGTTAAAATCCAATCTTCAAAGCCAATCATCTACCCTTCTGCCAATTTTATCAATCAGTAAACACTTACCTAGTCTGCTGCATGTGATCATCCTGGAAAGACACAAAAAATCATCTTCCTAATTGATTCTCATATGGTTCATTGTAGGAAAATGCTTAATTAAGAGAGAAGATGACATTTTTGAAAGTAAACCGTATGACACTCACTGCTAAAAAAAATGCTAGTGATGCAATGGAGAGCGAGATAGGCATGAGGTACACATCACAAGAGAAAAGGAGTACTTGTGGCACCTTAGAGACTAACCAATTTATTTGAGCATAAGCTTTCGTGAGCTACAGCTCACTTCATCGGATGCATACTGTGGAAACTGCAGAAGACATTATATACACAGAGACCATGAAACAATACCTCCTCCCACCCCACTCTCCTGCTGGTAATAGCTTATCTAAAGTGATCACTCTCCTTACAATGTGTATGAAAATCAAGGTGGGCCATTTCCAGCACAAATCCAGGTTTTCTCACCCTCCGCCCCCCCCCACACACAAACTCACTCTCCTGCTGGTAATAGCCCATCCAAAGTGACCACTCCCCTTACAATGTGTATGATAATCAAGGTGGGCCATTTCCAGCACAAATCCGGGGTGCTGGTGGTGTGAGAAAACCTGGATTTGTGCTGGAAATGGCTCACCTTGATTATCATACACATTGTAAGGAGAGTGATCACTTTAGATAAGCTATTACCAGCAGGAGAGTGGGGTGGGAGGAGGTATTGTTTCATGGTCTCTGTGTATATAATGTCTTCTGCAGTTTCCACAGTATGCATCCGATGAAGTGAGCTGTAGCTCACAAAAGCTTATGCTCAAATAAATTGGTTAGTCTCTAAGGTGCCACAAGTCCTCCTTTTCTTTTTGTGAATACAGACTAACACGGCTGTTACTCTGAAACATCACAAGAGATGGACAAGCACACAGAGGATGAGAACTTTGAATGGAAAGTGGTGCTTATGAGCATCTTGAATTAGAAGAAGTTTAGACTTTAAAACTACACATTTCATGTTTCACAGGTTTGCTGCCTGACAGCAGGATTCCCCGAGAGAGGTCGAAGAACGATCCTCGCAATACTTCCCACAATGCAGTGTCAGATCAAAAAATCTGCTAGACAGTGATTGCAGGTCAGAGATGCTCAGAACTATTAAAGCTAGCAGTTTGCCACTATCCAGATGCAAACCAGGATAACTCACTCCCCATGCAGTCATGAATGAAGCTGCCCTTTGAAGACTACACCACATGTGATGGCATGGAAATTCAGAATTTTTTTCCTTGTAATTACATAAAAAACAGCAGATGAAAAGACTTTCACAATTACATAAAGTATTCTGCTTAACAATTATAAAAGGCCCCAGCAACCCTACATCAGCTAGTTAATAGCCAAAACACTATCAAAAAATTCTGTCATCAAGTGAACTAATGAACTTACATCATTACCTTGGGGACATCACTGCTGAAGAAATCCTAGAAACCAGTTGCAATGCTGCCCAAATTCCCACTGCCACAAAATGACAGACTAGGAATGAGAGCCAGGGGTATAAGATTAAGGCCCTGATCCACTTAAGCACATGCTTAACCACATGTGAGTGGTCCCATGGAAGTCAATATGCTGGATCAGGCCATAACTGAACTACCCCAAACTGCTGAAAAATGACTGATTTTGGTTCAGTTCAAGGGATGGGAAAAGATTTGTCTGGTTTTTACTCAACTTGTTTGCCTTTCCATAAATAATTTACCATAATCTCTGCATTTAATAAGTCCTGCTTTGACAAATATATAGTGCTTTTATGCCTATTTTGTATAACACTGAGCACACTAATTACCCTCAACTACCTTTATATGTGATAAAATAAATAATAAATAATAATAGTAATAATAATAATAATAATAATAAGGAAGAAGAAGAAGAGAGCTAATATGCCTTTCCTATTGAATTTAACAGTGAAATCCTTTCTATAGAATTTTTAAACCGACCTATGTAATCATGTAGGATGGGTTAAAAATTCTATAGAAAGGATCTAAATTCAGTGGACCAACTTCTCTACTGGTGTAAATTAACACAGCTCCATTGATTTCAGTGGAGCTGTGTCACTTTACATCAGCGGAGAATTTGGCCTGACAGGCTTTTACAGTGATGTCTAGCACCCTATTTTGGCCCCAGTTCAGTGTGGCATTCAACAAGACAACGCACATGCTCATGTTAGGCACTCATATAAGCATCTTGCTTGCAGATTTGGGTCTAAATGTCCATTCCAGATGGGTGTGAAGATAGATTTCCTTAAACAAGGATATTACCAATGCTCTGTCATCTGAACCTGGGCAGTTGAGTTACCTATGTAAAGAAAAAGATTCCTATCACCAGAACAGCACAATAATCTTTTGATACATACTCTAAGCACAGTACAAACCAACGGGGCTTTTACAGAGAGTTTAGTGATAGAGTTTCAGTCACCAACAGATGTTGCTGTGGCAATTGGAAATCATTTGGCTAGCACTAAAAATATATTTAAAAAAAAAGGAGATTTTTATTACAAAAAGCATAAAATGCCTGGTTGCTGCTGGTAATCTAAATTTGGAATGTTCAGTTAATTTGATTGGATGTTATGAGTGAGGGGATGATTTGAAACTATGAGTCATTTTTCTCCCTGGAAGAGTGGATAACCGAGTCTATTAATCTGACAATACATTTAAACTGAGTTATTGTGACAAGGGACTTCCATTATCCATTCCATCTTGTTGCAAACTATCAGAATAAATCTCAGGGGGTTAGGGAAAAAAAGCTGCCTTCCTTTGTTTGCAGTTTTTATATGCCACAACAGTTTAGATCTGGTTCACTTTAACTCATGATACTGTACGACTGTACAAGATGGAGAAAAGTTTACAGTTATGGGAGAGTTTGCACTAAATAGTTCTGAGATTTTTTTCCTTTAAGATATTTTTTATTATTTATTTGTATTAGCACTTACCAGATACATATATAATACCCAACTTCTAAGTGACAGTTCCTGCTCTGAAGAGCTTACACAAGATAGACAAAGGGTGGGAGACAGGTAACACATGTCCACCTAACTGACTGTCCAAGATAACACAGGAAGTCCATGTCAGAGCCAAGAATTTAAGCCCATCTTGAGGTCTTAACCACAGCAACATCCTTCCTCTTTTGGGCCTTAATTTGGTTCATTTCTATTTGGACAAGTTTTTAATCTTTAAACCAACTTGCTGTACAAGCCAGATAAAAGTAGAGCAGTGCAGCTTTGGGAAAAACACACTTTTTCATTTTGAAATGATTTATTAATTGGTTCCAATGGGAGGAAAAAAAGAAGCGATAGCGGACATGCAGACATATTTTCTAACAAACGGTAACTGAAATCACAGTCCAGATAAACCAAGAATAAAGGTTCAGATTCTGTCATCCTTAGTCATTTTGAAGAATAACTTACTCCTTGGATTTCCATGGAAATCAATCAGTGGGGCTACTTGCAGAGCAAGATACTGCTTCAAGATTTTATTAAAACAGGAGCTTAAAATGAGTCTCCTGAATCCATCTGAAGCACCTGCCTGATTTTCAAAGAGATGAGCTCTCAGTGAAATCAACAAGAAAGATAGAAATAAACAAAACATCCAAACAAAGGACCAAATTTTGGCCTCAGATCCATGAACAGGGCTCCTGGTAAAGTCCGCTGACCAGAATAATGCAATGTTTAATGGGAAACTACCAAAATACCCTTAGTACAGTACAGTACACACCCCCCCCGAGGGAGCCCAACCTCTAAGTGCAACTCTAATATGTCTGTGTGTGCATGCATACACCCCCACCCCCAACAAATATCTTGAAGGAGAAATCTCAGAAGTATTTAGAGCAAACTCCCTCATAACTACAAACTTTTTTGCTCTCCTAGGCTTGCTGCAAAACTCCATTTTGAGAAGCTGCAAATTAGTTCCCAAAGGGAGAGCACTGGATCCGCTGAGCCAGATTCTCAGCCCTGCTATGACAGTTGCCCCTTACTCTGGCAGCACTGAGCTCTTCTAAAGCTAGTTCACCCAGACCCCCAGGCGTGAGAGAACCACCCTAGCAATTCCTAGTGTGTCCTTCCAGTTCCTGACACAGGCAGCATGGCTGTGACATCCTAGTGATTTAGCAAATAGAGCCAAGGACTTTAAAAAATAAATTAATACATTCACTAAAAAGTGCCGTTTGGGGGTGTTAAGGTTCCTCCCCACTCTGAACTCTAGGGTACAGATGTGGGGACCTGCATGAAAACCTCCTAAGCTTACTTTTAGCAGCTTAGGTTAAAACTTTCCCAAGGTACAAATTAATTTTATCCTTTGTCCTTGGAATATCCACTGCCAACTCTAACTGGGTTTACTGGGAAACATAGTTTGGACACGTCTTTTCCCCCAAAATCCTCCCAACCCTTGCACCCCACTTCCTGGGAAAGGTTTGGTAAAAGTCCTCACCAATTTGCATAGGTGACCACAGACCCAAACCCTTGGATCTGAGAACAATGAAAAAGCATTCAGTTTTCTTACAAGAAGACTTTTAATAGAAGTAAAGAAATCCTCTCTGTCAAATCAGGATGGTAGATACCTTACAGGGTAATTAGATTCAAAACATAGAGAATCCCTATAGGCAAAACCTTAAGTTACAAAAAAGACACACAGACAAATAGTCATTCTATTCAGCACAATTCTTTTTTCAGACATTTAAAGAAATCATAATCTAACGCATACCTAGCTAGATTACTTACTAAAAGTTCTAAGACTCCATTCCTGTTCTATCCCCGGCAAAAGCAGCATACCAACAGACACAGACCCTTTGTTTCTCTCCCTCCTCCCAGCTTTTGAAAGTATTTTGTCTCCTCATTGGTCATTTTGGTCAGGTGCCAGCGAGGTTACCTTTAGCTTCTTAACCCTTTACAGGTGAGAGGATTTTTCCTCTGGCCAGGAGGGATTTTAAAGGGGTTTACCCTTCCCTTTATATTTATGACAGGGGGCCACTGAATCTATTTGCAAATTTGGGTCAAATTCAGAGTACAGTTTTGGCTAAAAATAAATAGGTGAAAAAGATCAGAATTATCTCAACATGTTTCGACTTATTCCGAAATGTTTTCATTTAGAAAATTGCCATTTTTTTTAAAAAAAGGGCAAAACCTCAAAATGTCAGGAAATGTGTTTT
The DNA here is from genome assembly GCF_965152235.1 of Eretmochelys imbricata. Taxonomy (NCBI): domain Eukaryota; kingdom Metazoa; phylum Chordata; order Testudines; family Cheloniidae; genus Eretmochelys; species Eretmochelys imbricata. Next base: position 14,820,059 of record NC_135578.1, read on the forward strand.
AGGTGAATGAACTTTTAGTCTGACCCATGACAAGCATCCCTGGCTGCTGGACTGGCCCCTTTTTGGCCACCAGCACAGTTTGCAGCAGGCTTTAGGCTGCTTGAACCTAAACCGGTGAATAGTTCAGTGCTCAGTGGGCAAACGAGATAGCACTAGTGGCTTCTTTGTAGCCCCAGCGATGTGCTACACTGAATGCTCCATGGCTGCATCTCCACCAGAGGTACAACAGAGGAAGCCGAGTGCAGACAACAGTCAGGTGTTTTTATCAGCACTGTGTTGTCCATGTATAGACAACATGATGGGGGTAAAAGCAACTGAGGCCTATCTACACTACAGTTTCCACAGTTGCTACTACTGGTGAAGCTACACTTGGTGAAGTTTGGTTATGATATTTGTCGTGGCGATATACTCTAAGGGCTTGATAGTGCCATCTGTAGTCATTTAAAAACAGTACTTGGCAACAGGAGTGGTCCTACTGATTTCAACATGATTGCTCACAGAGTAAGGTGCTACGAAGTGTGAGTAAAGGTGGCAGAATCGGACCTAAAGTACGTCTCCTCAGGGCTATTGCAACAGCTATCCATTTTTACCCGTGCTATGGTTTGCATTTTCAGTATCCTCCTAATATGAGCCATAAACCCAACGTTCCTTCTGCCTAGAACTTATAAATGTTCCAGCCAGCACTCCCATGGGATTGTGCTCAATTTGGGAAGGCCACGTAGGGTTTAGACTTGCCGTCTGCACATGGTAAACACCCATTGAATTCAAGCAAATCTTCTTTGTTTAAAAAAAAAAAAAAAAAAGGAGCTGACAGCTTGCAAAGCCCCATGAGCCTGCTTAGAGAGCTTGTTTTTCACCAGTCCCAAAGGACTGTATTACTTGAGCCAGCCCTCGCTGGTCCTCGACTGAATTGGAGCTTTGAAGGTTGCTTCTTGCGGTAATGACACTTTCAACCCCACCAGGCACTCAGTTGTCAATTACCTACCTCAAGCTCATTTCAAAGCCTTTGTAGACAATCTGAGGAATAGCAGATATAATGGGCTGCAAATCCACTTGTTTACATTATTTACAGATAAATATTAATGTTTAACAGTGAACCAGAATAGTTTAAAAGAAATTCTAAAAACTGACTGAGATCTCCACTGAAACACATGCATAGGCTTAGAAGACTCAGTGCATTTGCGAAATATGAAAAAAATAAAGCTTTAGGATGGTAAGTAAAGCATACATTTAAATAGAAGAGGGGTAGAGTCTTTACAACTATTGTTTCAAATAGGTTAGCCAGGTCTAATATGAAATATTGAGAAAGGAAGATAGCAGAGGAAAGATACCCGTGGCCATTGTAAAATCTTCTGTATAACGTTATCTTCCAGTAGGGAATAAGTATCAAAGATGACTCCAGTAGGAAATAAACTCCACGTTTACTCATGTTAATTCTACCATCTCTGTACAGTTCTTAGAGTAGCAGTTGTGTTTGTATTCGCAAAAAGAAAAGGAGTACTTGTGGCACCAGAGAGACTCACAAATTTATTTGAGCATAAGCGAAACTCTAATTCATGACTATCCCCCAAGTCAACATTTGGTCTCGGTGGGTGGTCAGAACGCTAAATACAAAACATTACAACTTCCCAGCACCACACTTTCCTTTGATCAGACTTGGGAGCAGAGCTAGGATGCAATATGCTCACTGCTTTACTGCCACTGCAGAGGATTCATTCATTTTAATTATTTTTTTAAGTTCTAAAGGGAACCATTAAAAAAATTAATCATGAATGGAAGGAAAGGCAGCATTACGTGACATAAAGAACAAACCATTTTAGGATATATACGCTTCTAATTTATACTCAAGAGGATTGAAGTAACATGGCAACTGTCATAAAGTAACATTTACTATAAAAACCACAGAGATTCATGGCAAAGCTCAGCTAAGTTGTTATATGTAAGAAGTTCCATTTACTTTCACTCATTCAGCTTTTTGCCATAATACCAAAATTTTGTCCATTTCTATGGGCCAGGCCCTGACCCAGCTGAGCACTTAAGCAGGTGTTAAGCAGCTGAGCACTTAAGCAGGTGCTTCATTTTAAGCAGGTGTGTAATTTACTTCAGTTGGATTACTCGTGTGCTTAAATTCACACACACGCTTAAGTGCTTGGCTGGGACAGGTCCCAAATCTTACAGTCCGTACTCAGGCAACAGGCTGATTGAATGGCAGTGGGAGTTTTGCTTAAGTAAAAGACAGCAGGATTTTATCCTATACTTTTTTTGGCCTCATGGTGCTCTCATTGTAATTAATGGGACTTCTACCATGGAGTAGGGTCAGGCCTATTATCTCTTTATTATGCATCACTAAATGAGGATGAAAATGTAAAGAGACAAAGAGTCTGAAGGGTACGGATCTAACCAGATTGGCCATCACAGGAGACATGTAATACTAGATTGAAGCACTAGAAGATGAACTGCAAGAATAATTCTCCCTAGAAGGGGGATGGGTGTATGACCTAATGGGTGTTTTCTATTTTTACTTGGAGGACTCTATTGTTCTCACATGTAACTTCCATTAACATTTATATTCCTGCCAAATTTCCAGATGTGAGAGGAACTTTGCCACCGTGTTCCTCGTTAGATGGCTTTGTGGGTGGGGGTGGGGGAGGGGGAGAATAAATAGATATTTGGCAGCTCTCCATTTTTCCAATTTAGAATAAGCATTGACTCTTCTTTGTCAGCTATGGCACTTCTTTTCCTCCAGTATTTGCTTTTACCAAAACATCCAAGTTCAAGGGCTAGCCAGGCAACCCTTACTCAGACACATGGTCCTTATGGCACATGATACAGACACAACTTAAGCCTTATTTTGGGCACTTGACTGACACAGGCCTTGCGTGGATAGGGTGACCAGATAGCATGTGTGAAAAATCGGGATGGGGGTGGGTGGGGGGGTAATAGGAGCCTATATAAGAAAAAGCCCCAAATATCAGGACTGTCCCTATAAAATCGGAACATCTGGTCACCCTATGCATAGATCATCTGCAAAGGGGCAAATTTCACACTATATGAAGTAGTCCCATTGTCTTCAAGAGGTCTGTATGCAAGTAAAGACTATTCAACTGAGTGAAGATTTTCAGGAGCAGACCTTTGCAGTGGCTTCAGCATCTCAGACCAGATTTCAAAGTTGAATATTTATCATAACTAAAGGGAAACAGGATTTAAAGCCAGTACCATTTTTAAGTTTCATTCACTGATTAAACCCATCATATGGCTGGGAGAGAAACATCAGAAAAAGCAAAGATTCATAGGAGTGAAATCTTTCCAAGAAGAAGGCACTAATATTATGAAGTATTCCTAGTAAAATCTGGAAATCATAAAACTTTAATATAAATTTTATAGCTTTTTTACTGTATGTCTTGAGGATTATGACATGATATACACTGTAATTATGTGAGGAGAGGAAGCAGAGATAGCTCTGTATCCTCTACAGTCTTGTTAGAGGAGATCATATTAATTGAACTGGGTAGTACAAAGCAAACTGGGGCTTCTCCAAATTTCTGCTCCAGGCTCCTCTACCACTATTTGTGATTGCCACTGATTTATGATAGTTTCTATTTGGCACTTAAAATCAATATGGATTATAGAAGTTCATGCTTGATTATTATAATTAAATACACTTAAGGCCTGATTCAAAAGTCCATTAAAGTCAGTCAGTGGAAAGATTCCCATTGACTTCAGTGGGCTTTGGCTTAGCTCCCTAATGCATTTTTATTATAGTGCTGGATGAATGGGTTAAATATCCTACACTAGGAGTGGCCAACCTGAGCCTGAGAAGGAGCCAGAATTTACCAGTGTACATTGCCAAAGAGCCACAGGAATACATCAGCAGCCCCCCCACCCCTGCCATCAGCTTCCCAGCGCCTCCCGCCCACCAGCAGCCCCAACAATCAGCGCCTCCCCCTCTCTCCCCGCACCTCCCAATCAGCTGTTTCGTGGCATGTAGGAGGTTCTGGCGGGGGGTAGGAAGGAGGAGCGAGGGCATGGCAGGCTCAGGAGAGGGGAGTGGAGGGGGGCAGGGCCTGTGCAGAGCCAGGGGTTGAGCAGTGAGCACCCCCCAGCACAGTGGAAAGTTGGCGCCTATAGCTCCAGCCCCGGAGTCGGGGCCTGTACAAGGAGCCGCATAGTAACTTCTGAAGAGCCGCCTGTGGCTCCGGAGCCCCAGGTTGGCCACCCCTGTCCTACACTAAGCCGTCGAGCACTCTTCCAGGTTACAGAAATGAGAATATAAATAGGAGCATAAACTACAGGAGGCAACATTTTAAAATAAAATCCCCCGGAAATGTACAGTGTTGGATTCTTAATGATAACGATTCTTTCTTTGGCACCTATGTGCTTCATGCTGTACAATACACAAAAATAAAGACAGTCCTTGCCACAAAGAGTTTAAGGTGGGATCTTAATGCTAATTATTTGTCTTACTCTGTTCTCAGTGAAATCCATGGGAGTTAAGAACATGAGAACGGCCATGCCGGGTCAGACCAACGGCCCATCCAGCCCAGTATCCTGTCTTCTGACAGTGCCCGACGCCAGAGGCTTCAGTGGGAATGAACAGACCAGGCAATCATCGAGTGATCCATCCTCTCTCGTCCACTCCCAGCTTTTAGCAGGCAAAGGCTAGGGACACCCAGAGCATGGGATTGTAGGCCTGACCATCTTGGCTAATAGCTATTCATGGAGGATAGGTCCATCTATTTCTCAAATTCTATTTTGTACCCCGTTAATAGTTTTGGCCTTCACAACATCCCCTAGCAATGAGTCCCAGAGGTTGACTGTGCACTGTGTGAAGAAGAACTTCTTTTTCTTTGTTTTAAACCCGCTGCCTATTAATTTCATTGTGTGACCCCTGGTTCTTGCGCGTGCAGTATTAAAGGTGTGGGCATACCATGAATTTTATAGTGGCATTATATTGTCTCTCTTCTTATCTATCCCTTTCCTAATGGTTCCTAACATTCTGTTAGCTTTTTTGACTGCTGAGTTTTACCTAGTTAATGTCAATGGGAGCAGAGCTCTGTCATCAGTCTGTATTTTTGAAGACCTTACCATAATGTTTAGGGGCTCAATTCTGCAAACACTCATATGTGTGAGTAACTTTACTTACTGGAGTAATCCTGTTGACTCAAAATAGAGTTTAGATTGGTATTTAGGAGATTGTAGAGGACTTGTGCTAGAGATATTCACACAGGTGAGTTTCACCCAAAAAAATAAAGATTTTTTTAAAGAATAAAGTTTAAACTGGGGAAGCTAAAATATTATTAATTCCTGCAGTTAATCTCCCTGGGCCAAATCAGTCCTGATATAATGTTATTACAGTGAAGATGAATTTAGCCTATTCGCTTTGAGAGATAATAATCATCTAGGACAAATACTGACTTATCACACATTACTATCTGATGTAAATATTCAAACACATCAGTTGAAAGAAATTAAGGGAAGAAAAAGCCATCCAACCAGCTTGTGCTTGTGAGTTTATAAAAGCTACAAAAGAACAATGTTTATTTCTGCTTTCTGCTGTTAAAGGACAAAATCTAGCTTTCTTTACAAATGGTCAGTAGAAATTAGCAAATGATGAAATGTTGGATGGTCAAGATTTTTAAATGCCCCAAGAGGTCCTTTTTTCGTCTCCTCATTTATTAAATGTCTAATTCAATATTTTTAATTCCAAAATTCAACTCAAAACAGCATAAACTGACAAGCTCTAGTGTCCGAGCAAAGCAGCAGGAAGCATGTGAGCTGGGTTCCAAGACTTGCCTTCCTCTGGGGAAAGACACTGGCTTGAGAAATGCAAAAATGAACAGAGCTCAGAGCAGTGACACAGGCAGGTGCTTCTCATTTCACAACTCTAAGCAACACAAGAAATAAAGGTCACTGAGTGCACAGGAAAAAAATGAACATCCACTCAGCTGGGACTGGAAACAGAATATACCTAAAGGGCCTTGGGCTTTAAAACTCAGTATGAAGGCCTCATTTCCAACAGTTGAATATTTATAAAAAACTTAGTTTTAGACCTGCTTATAGAAAGGTACCACTGCCTTAAACTACATACCGTACTGACACCATGACGTTACTCATTGCAGTTTGTTCTAATTTACACTGAGGCCTCTCTACGCCTCTTTGGAAGCACTAAAAGCTTTAAAGTGGGTGCAAGTGTAATTTATACCCACTCTATATCCCCATTACACAGGCGATGTGGTGTTTATTGTCAATGAGTACTAAGAGAGACATTGTGGGTGAGGTCCATCTTTTATTGGACCAGCTTCCTTTGGTGAGATACAAGTTTTTGAGGTTACACAGAACTTTTCTTCAGGTCTGCATAAGCTTGTCTCTCTCACCAACAGAAGTTGGTCCAAGAAGAGATATTACCTCACCCACCTTGTCTCTCTGATATCTTGAGACCAACATGGCTACAACCACACTGCATATGAGTTCCAAGACCTCTAGGCTTTTGAGAAACAGATATATGCCCTCATGTCTGACACTGATTAAAAATGACACCAGTACTAAGTGTGGAGCAATCCTCAAATGTATACTCTATTCTCTTCCTCCAAAGCAAGCTGATGGTGTTTGAACCCTAGCATGGGCAAGTGTTCAAAGATTTACAGGTTTCAGAGTAACAGCCGTGTTAGTCTGTATTCGCAAAAAGAAAAGGAGTACTTGTGGCACCTTAGAGACTAACCAATTTATTTGAGCATGAGCTTTCGTGAGCTACAGCTCACTTCATCGGATTCATACCGTGGAAACTGATTTACAGATTTACAGTTCCCATTGGCTCCTCCTCATCCTCATCAACCTCTCCATGGCGAAGATGAATTAAAAAGGTATAATTTAAAGCTATCTAAATGACAGGGAATCATTTAACTCACCAAGAGGCAGGACTAAAGCACTGAACTACCAAGCCCTTTGCATCTTGGTAAAGGCACCATTTCCACTGATCTTGTCTTCACTCTTTAAGAGTTGGGAAAAGATGACTAACCTCTAAGTTTCTTTCTGATAGATCTTGCTTAGATCTGCTATGAAGGCTTCAAAAAAGTGCTAATGGACCTGGAAAACCAGCTCATTAAGCCTCCTAGCATTAATTCTCCCCCCACCCCCGCCCCAAGATATCCCTCCCTTGCAGCTGGCCACATTTCCATTTCGCTTCAGCATGACACAATACAATTAAGATGGCTCTAAGAACCTATTTCACAAAGAGTGAGGAAGTTAATGTGTTCCCAGGATATTCCACACTCTTTTAGAAAAGTGTTGTAGATGACCAGCACAGATGAGGACCTCATTTAAAATGTTTGGGCCAGAACCTCAGCTGGTGTAAATCAGTATAGTTGGTGTAAATCCAGTAACTTCAATGGAGCTATGGTAATTTACACCAGCTAAGGATCTGACCCGTCATATGAAGGATGGCACCTTTAATAGAGCATCAACTTGATTTTACTACACTGCATTCACACTTTTCCAGGACACAGTTTCATCTTAATCAGGTGAGGTTATAGTTTCATCTGCAGTTCTTAGTGGTCAGCCTGCTGATTGGATACAATTGAGATGAACTCATCAATCAGCAGAATAGCCTGGGTAGCATATTATGGCACGTCCAAAACGAACAGAAACATTTACTTTCACACTGAATGTGTCATCTGTAAAAAACAACACAGTTGTTGGGACTAATTTGATTCAAAAGACATTGCACTGAATAGATAAATTTATTTAGAAGATTTAAATGAAGGCAAGCCATAAATATATTTCTGTAATGCAGGTTCAAATAACTCTCCTCAGATCAGTGTGTTATTTTTTGCTTATGATATAGTTGTAGCCACCTTTAGTAAATGTTGCCATTTCATTCAAAAGTGATTAATTTATTTCAGTAAAGTAACAAAGCATCAGATCCATTTGGGCTATAATCAAAGAATCAGGCTATTTATAATGATTCTATATTAGAATTACACGGGATCCTTAGCTCTGTATTGTAGTCAGACATTACATGAAATTAGGCACAATAGGGAGAAAGAATCAAATCAGTCCTAGCTAAGGAATTTTAAATAATAATGACTCATTTGACTGGATTGCCTTAGAAAATTAATAATGACAGAGGTAATTACTAACCTGGGATATGGCCGTGCTCATTATTCTCCTCTTATTCTATTGAATATTAAGTATTATGAAGACATTTGTTGGAAATGCAGGCCTATCTCCAGGCTTTGAATCAGTGAAAGGATTCCTTCCGCAAGTGGTCTGAAAGCTAGGCTTCTTTTTGTACTTAACAGCACAAAATCTTAAATCAATTGTAATGTTTGAAATATACCATGCACAAGGTAACAAAGAACACATTGCTGAAATATGAAAGCAGGCCAGTAGGGTTCTTGCAGCAGTGTGTTAGAGAGGTATTGGGCCAAATCAGCATAGCTTCATTGTCTTCGATTTACATCAACTGACAGTTTTCTCTGGTAGGAGAAGGATCTCTGCTTTTCTTGGAAGATGCCATCATTTCATTAACAGTTTTATCCCCTGCACTGCAGCCACCACATCCTTCCAGCTGAAGATGACAGAATGTGGCTCCCTTTACAGTCCATCAGCCTGACTCCTTAAGCAGCTAGACAGGACAATGTCAAAGGATACAAGGCGCTCCCTCGCCCCAGGGGCTATGTACACTTTCTCTGCAGTGGTCTCAGCCTCTTTCAGCCCCGGGGGCATGAATGTCAGGGCTAGGAATCAGACCTAGATTGACTGTAGACTCCTAAACACCCCATCCTTAAGATGGCCCGGTGCACATTTACAGCTGAAAATAGTCTTTAATACAACTGTAGAAGGAGATCAGATTATAAAAAACTGAAGGTGACTAAAAAACCCGAACATCTAACAGATGTGCTTTCAAACATCTGTTTTATGCACCACAAAGTGCATTAAACTACTTATTTATATCTTAAGTGGATCAGCTGAGTGTTTACCTTATGTTGAACAGCAAGCATAGAAAGTAAATATCCTGCCCATATGCAGAAAATTTGAATCAACTTCTTAACAATTTAAAACAGAAACAAATTTCTAATTCTATAAAAGATCAGATATCCATCTTCTTCCCATTATTTCTCTATTTGACCATTTCTCCTTAGAATAATCTATGTCTTAAACACAAATGTGTCCTCTCTCCAGCATCAATGCTTTCCCCACTAGTTAAGAGGGGAGATCATGTGTGAGTTGTCAGCAGTGAGAAGCAAACCTGTGACCTTCTAGATCATCTTCACTTATAAAGCCAGAAGGCAGCATTGTGACCACTTCCTCCCCAACACAGGCCATAAGACATCCCTGAATTAATTCCTGTTTGAACTAGAGCATATCTTTTAGCAAAACAGCCACTCTATATTTAGAAATTTCCTGTGATGGAGACTTCACTCCAAGTCTTGATAAATTGTTCTACTGGTTAATTACCCTGTAATTCTCACTTTGTTTTACATCTGAATTTGTATAGCGTCAGCTTCCAGACTTTGGACTTTGTTATGCTTCATCTGCTAAATTGAAAAGCCCTCCATTATCAAATTTCTGCTGCCCATGTAGGTACTTAGACTATGATCAAGCCACATCTTATCCTTTATTTTAATCCTTAAATAGATTGAGTTCCTTGAGTCTATCAGTGGAAGGCCTGTTTTTCAAATCTTTTATCATTTACATGGCTCTTCTCTAAACCCCATCCAATTTTTCTGACATCCTTCTTGAATTGTGGACAACAGAACTGGATACAATATACAGTAGTGGACATGTAGGTGCTAAATACAAAGGTAATCTCCCTACTCCTACTTCATATTCCTCTGTTGAGATGTTCAAGGATAGCATGAGCCCTTTGACTGGGAGCTCATGTTCAGCTGATTATTCACCATGACTCCCAAGAGTTTTTCATAGTCCTCTGGAAATTTCCCAGTCTTCCAAGACTTATTGAAAATCAACATTAATGCTCCAGAGAGCTACTTGGCCATTTCTTTTAACTCTCCCAGATGCAAGTTATCAAAGCATACTAATTTTAAAAAGTTTAACTTTAGTAGCTACTATTTAATATCCTCCTGAGTTACCGATGAAATAATTTCCATTCCAACAGCATCATATGATATCAATAGTCATGGATTTCCCCCCCAAATACAGAACAAAACTACGTAATGAACACTTTAGCCTTTTCTTCATTATTATTAGGCTAGGAAAGATTAGATTTTCATCAGTAAATGTCAGTATATGTTGGTTTCACCATACACACACAAACTGACAAAGAAATATTTCCATTGACAATAATCTACATGTGTAGATTGGCAAAATAAGAAAAATGTTGCTTTAGGACTTAATAGAGTTTGATTTAAGGATATTTAATTTTTTATTTTGACATGTGATGTTGACAATTTGTGTTTTAACAGTACAAAGCTCTAACTCTTTGAAGCTCCATATATCCTGTCATTAAATAATGATTAACTACCCTCATAATTTTTTGCAACTGTGAAAATTTGAAATGATGAAAATGGAAAAAAATGCTTAAAAACAAACACCACTATTTGTCGAAATTACAAATTCTACTAAGCCTAATTATTATTGAATATTCTACCATTACACATAGTAATAGTCTAATACCACTGTTAGCATCCTTTTTGTTCTTAATATACTTTGAAATAACTCATTCTTATTGTCCTTAACTCTGCTAGCCATTTGGTTCTCCTTGTGTGATTTTGCTTCTCTTATCAATATTCTATAATTCCTAGCTTATAATTTCTTTTCATTACCATCAACTTCCTCTTTTCCCATAGAATTTTTAGAAATTTATAGCTGCTTTCGCTACCCCTTTAAGCCAGCTTGTTTTTTAAATCAGAACAGTCTTTTCTCAGTTATGAGATTGTGGATTTGGGAACATTTAGTAAAATATTCTTTAGCAGTTCCCAATTATCATTCACATTTTACTCTCAGCTGATTTGGATAATTGTTTTTAACTTTGTGAATCTGGCCCTTTTAAAAGTACCAAGTATATATATTATCGGTTTGGACTTTATTCTGTTTGTACACAACAAATGTAATCAAGCCACAATCATTTGCACCTAAGCAACCAGTCATTTTTAGTTCTGAGATCAATTCCTCTTTATTTGTCAATATGAGATCGAATATAGAATCACCCCATGTTGAATTAAACAAACACTTTTTGAATAAGAAATTGTAAACTATAACTTTTAGAAATTCAGAGGATGTTTTAGGACTGACAGCATGAGACTCCAGCATATGTCATTCAGGGTTTGTCTACAATAAAAATGTAAGTAAACCTATACTAGCTTGACTTGTACCACTGCAGTAATTATTGCGGTGGTACATGTCCAGGCTACCCTCCTGGGATTGGTTATCCTGTTATCTAGTGTGATTTGATGATCTGTAGCAGAAACCAGCTAGTACCCCATCTTAAAGCAAGGATGTAGCAGGTTCATCACATCTGTTTGTAGCCCACCCACCCCTTGAGGATAACAGCACCCCACCAAATTGGTTGCACATGTATGTCTGATGGCAGCATTGAGGACTCCTTGATCTTTTCAGTGTATTGATATCACAGGGATTTCCCCACATGCAGAACCAGTACAAGAGGCATCCAGTGGGCATTCTCCGGTGTAATTCTTAAATCCCAGTGAGCAACTAATGTAAAGAGCCAAGGCTTTTATATGAACGCCGTGGTATCGTTAACATTACTTAGGTTTCTGAATTAGCTCCATTATTGTTGAGTTAAATGGTTCTCAAATAAACCAAGAAGATTCCATCTATGTCTTCACTGAGTACGTGGTAATTTCGTGAAATGTCAAGAACCATGACATGAGTTCTGCTGGCGTAAATGAATATTTTAATTTTTAACTAGAGCCAAAGTTTTAAAGCTTCTTGCTTAGCTGCATGACAAACCCTTATAAATGCTGTTACCCAGTCATGTGGGAGATTGGTTGCTACACAATGCACACATCCAATTATTCTGTTCCTGACAGCCTGGCATGACAAAACAAACAAAACCCCTTCTCTAGGAGTAGGAGGAGCAGATTTTCAATTTATATCTGCCTCCTTCTACCTCAAAAATCAATAATAAAACTCCCATTGGCAGAATCAAATTCTTGGTGACACTATGCTGTTGATTAAAGATTAAGAATGATTTAAGACCATTGCTATCCCATTGGTAGAACTACATATATCATTGATTTTTGACAATGATTTGTATGGGATCATAAAATGGACAAATTGGCCAAATGCAGATAAGCAAAATCTGACCCTTATTTGTCTAAATGGGAACTCAGCTGTTTTGAAAATTTGGCTTTGAATGTGGGTGCTGAGCACTTGACCATCTGGCCCAAGTATACGGCAAGTCAGCAATTTGGAAGCCTGGGGATCCTGAAGGCAGGATGAACACATTCGTTTTGCAGAACAAGCACTGCAGAGCTTATCAGAACTGTAGAAACTTGTCAAGTTCTCCATCTCCACCTGCAGCTGTCCTTAGCTTACACACATACAGTGATCTATACAGCTAGTTCTGTTTTCACAAGCAAGCTCAAGTTTAGTAAACCCACGATCATTACCGATTATAATATTTTCAGTGAGCCATGTCTGTTCTGTGCATTTCCTTTTTCAGCACTGATAAAAGTACCTAATTTCTGTTCAAAAGTGCATGCAAACTCAGGGAGTTAATTACTGAAATTATCAACTGAACAAAATGCTAATCCATTATAAAGAGGACTGTTAATTGGTGTTAAACTGCCATTTCCCATATTATCAAACTGACCTGGAGCACAGTGGAGTTGGAAAGCCAACCTGCCTATAATTTCTGGTAAACACGGATTACAAACTTTAGGAGGGAAAAATAAAATACACACACACACACTTAATTGAGACTATGTTGAGAACATGCTAAGAATAAACCAGAATATGATCCCATTGGTTTAAATGACAGTACTTCTATCTGATGCATATTGTACTGTACTTTCTATTAATGTCTTCTTACAGCAATTAAATGTTATTACATTAAGATGAAAAAATGAAGTAATTACAATGCCAGAATCTGATACTCTTAGTCACATTGAGGGACTTCAGGGAGTCTTGTGGATTTCACTGGAAATGCCCACAGACTGCAGAGCTATTCAACATGAAGCTGGGTATTAGAATGGGTCCCACAGGACACAGAGTATGTCATACTCAATGCTCTGCTTTGAAAAAATGAAATGAGTGGTAATTGCTCTAATTTATGCACTGTGCATGGCCATACTCTGACCATTTTTTAAATTAAAACACACACAGAGACACGGACAAAAAGGTTAATGAAAAAAGTTTAAGTACAAAAAGAAAAGTGTTAATCACAACTCAATCACCACAGTAGCAATTCACCATCAGATCACCTCCCGTCCCTCAAATTCCTTCCCCGAAGCAGTCAGGACTAGCTATGATGAGGACACAAGGGGTAAGTCAAGTCTTACCAGCCCCTTTCCCCACCCTAGTCAGAGCAACCCAACAAGTAAACTGGGATCTGCAGCCTCCTTTCTCCTCTTGCCTTCCCATAAGGTGCCCAGCACATTTTAGTGCTTTGAAAAATAAATAATCCCGATTTGATTCATTGTGCACTACCATAACAAACAATAAAAACAATACTAGTAATAGAAAACTGGCCCAAGAAGAAGCATTACTTCTGGTTAGAGCAGGAGGCTGGATGTCAAGACTGCCAGGGTCTATCCTTGTCTCTGCTACTTACTTGCTGTGTGGTCTTGAGCAAGTCACCTTATGTTTCTGCCCTGTAAAATAGGGATAATCCTCAGACACCTCCGAGATGTAGGGAACAGGAAAACAGCCTGAAAATTATTTGGGGCTGGAAATCACGTCTTCTTACATCTATCTGCCTATCTTAGATGTTTTTAAAGTGCCCATAAGGACTGTATCTAAGCACATCTCCTAAGTGCCTACAACAATTATGCACTCCATGGGCCTTATTGTAGATTAAAAAGCAAACAATACACTTTGGAAGGTCAGCAAACACAATGCAAATGTAACCCTACAGACCCAATTTGATTTCTGAATTGAAATCTTGACCCTACACCTTTAATTTATAAGCAAGAAGGTAGAGACAGGATTTCAGTTTAGCCTTCTGTGATATTTCAATTCTAGTCAAAAGTATCTGGACTGGGGAAGGGAAAGGAAGCTCCATTTAATTATACTGCAAGAACGAAGAGAGGTGGCATTTAAATTATTACCATCAATAGGTACACAGCTGACTACTGTCCCAAAAGTGATTTTTGAAGGGTCAGAACCCGCTCGGGTGTTTCCCAGTGTAATTCTGGTGAGTGACATTTATCTGACTAGTCTTTCATTTTGCTTAAATGGCCTTTCCAAAGTCCACCAATGGTTCATTACATGATATCATTTCATTATAGGGCAGGTTGTAATATCCTTAATCACCCGAGTACTAGCTTATTCCATGCATATTCCACTGAATAATAATAATACTAATCTTAAAAATATCTAGCAGATTGCAAAGCCCTGTACATAAGAGGTCAGTATCATTATCCCCATTTTACAGATGAGGAGACTGAGGCACAAAGAGGGGAAGTGACTTGCCCAAGGTGATCCAGCAGTCCAGTGGCAGAGCTGGGAAAAGAACTCAGGCTCTCAAGTCCCAGGCCAGGTTCCAGGTCTGATTACTTGAGGAATAAGGGCCAGATTTTTAAAGATATTTAGGCACCTAGTGAGATTTTCAGAAATGTCTAGGTGCTTAACTCTCATTGATTTCAATGGGATTTTAATCCAGCCTATTGATTTCAATGGTTGTTAGGTGCCTTTGCACTCCTGAAAATCCCCTGAGGCTCCTATCTGCAACTTTAGGCACTTAAAGTGGCCCTAAGACACTACGTAAGTGAGTATCTGACACTAAGCAATTCAGATAGCCTACAAAAATAAAGTATTGCCATTTTCTGACTTACTCTTAGGAAAATTGTCCCCCCAGATTTCACTATACCCAGGAGATCAAAATCTCCAGAATTTAGTATTACACCTAATTCTTCTTGCTTTTCCCCAGGCTTCTTTCAATCGTACAAACATTGCTCTAGCCCATTTATGTTCTATTCTTCTTTGAATCCTTCCATCTTCTCCTTTGTATGCCAAAAGTACAAACTCGGTCATCTGAGTTAAATGAAAGCTTCTCTAGGAACTTGATTTTTCTTTTGAAAGGAGGACCTTCTTACTGAAATAGATTGCTGTTACTAAAGGCTTTCCAATGCCTTTAGTAATCTTTAGTAATCTTTCGAATGTACTCTTCCAAGGGGAAGAGTACTGGAGACCCATTGATAGAGGCACTGGTGAGGTAGGAAGGTGTGGTGTGTGAGGTTCCAGGACCTCACACACCACACCTTCCTACCTCACCAGTGCCTCTATCAATGGGTCTCCAGTACTCTTCCCCTTTCTTCCCTTGTATTCTGCACTGGAAGGGCCCTTGAGAGATTACCTGCATCACTACCATGTTTATTTGTCTTCCCAGATCATGGCTATATTGACTCCTTCTTAGTTGGCATCATTTATTTCACATGGATTATCATCCTTAGGAAACCCCAGTACATTTTAGGTCAATTTGATATGGCTGATCCATGTGCTGGATGGTAGCATACCATCCAGTTTACTTTTTCTGGGTACGAGAGGTATTCAAATATTTCAGTGATGGTTGTGCAAAAATGTCTAGATGGACAGAGAGATATTTTTGCCAGCATACTCCATTACATTTAGATTTCCTGGTAGTCACCAGCTGGCACCATCAGAGTCTTGTAAATTATGTTTATCTGACTGTATAATTCTGTTTATCTGCTGTCAGCTGTGAAGCAGTCTTTTTTTATAAAGAAGTAGTATCTTCGCTACAGTAAAGGTTCAGTCTCCCAGGACCAAAAGGACAGCACATTAGCTGTGGAAAACAAAGCAAAGATAAAAGTCCTGCACCAGACCTACCTGCCCCAAGGAATCTCTGGTATCTAGCAGTCTTTGCACTTCTTTCAGGAGTCTCTGAATGTCCCCTGGATCCAGCCTAGCCTTTCTTTAGGCAGTCTCTAGAAAGGCCCTGGCCCCAGCCAGGCCATCTTTCAAGGAACTAGCACAATGGTTCTACTTCCTCTCCCAATCAGCCACTACTGAGGTGGGCTTTCTCCCTTTTAACCCCTCCCTCCAGGCTTCACACCTCTCACAGGTGTAGTGGGGCAGTGCTGATTGAGCCCACAGGCTGTCATTAATCCCTTCTTGACCAGTATGTAGTCTGTATACCCCTTCACACATCTTTGATTCTGGTCAGTGGTTAGGATACTGTCAGTCTGTGCCTTTTCTCAGGCTACCCGCTCACAATCAGAACATACTGTTGGTGACTAGGTTGAGAGACATATTGGACATTTATCCTCTGCTCATCTTACTAGCCTTTCAAGTTCCACATCCTCCCACCTCTTCACTTGTTCCTTTACCACTATTCCATTCATTGTTTCTACTTGCAAAGTCTCCAACGGTTCCTTCCTGTGTGTTTCATCTGATCTGGCTGCCTTATTTTCTGCCACTGACTTCAGCTTTCATCTAGCCCCGGCACATCTTCCTTCAGAAAGGAAAACAGCTGGTGCATGACACAAACATAGCTCTTTTTTCGTTCAAGAAACTGAGCACTGCAAAATTTCCACCAGAGAGAGAGAGAACAATCACTTTATAGGTCGGGAAATGCTTGATGAGCGTGTTATGTCAAAGGCAGCTGGGAGAGTGCTGTCAAAATGTGAGATCTGCCCAGTATATCTTACTTTGTGCTTCAGATACTTATATTTGTTTTTAACCTCATTTTGCTCACATAAGCTGATATGCTTCAGGCTGGATGTAGGCACTGCAATGGCAAAAAGAAATTGTAACTATCCCTATACACTATCACTTGTGAGAACAGCAACATACATAATTAGTACGGCACATACAAATTATTATGCAGTATGATAAGACAGCCCTCAAAATACAGAATCCCTAATAGGATAAAACATTTTAATTTCCCAGGTTTACCTAAACACAGATAAGGGTATAAAGGTGGATGTCTCTCAGCAGAGATTGTTCACTCAATACTGCTGCAGTATTTTGACATTCCTCATCCATTACTGAGTACAATGCCAGTCGGGTGCTGAGCTGAGCCAGCCATCGAAACAAGATATAGGATGGCTTTTGCATTTTTCCCGTAAGCGCAAATGGTTTAATTTCATGATTTGATTTGGTTTGGTGGTCAGAATAACCAGTTCCACAGTCTCTCTCTCTCATTCTCTGAACGATTGTTTTTATATTGGATAAAATTGCTTGAGCGCTCATGCCTCTAAATTGCCAAACAATAAATGCAATCCAATGCATGGGAGTATGTCTACACATTCACACAACGTTGGGTGGCCTATTTTAGGCCACCCACAAAGCTAGGAAATGAAGTTCTAACAGAAAAGTTAACCGGGCCACATTGCCCATCTGAGTCATCCATTTGCACATTTCACAAGACAAATGTGGAAATAAATACAAATAGAGGGCTGTATTCTGGCACTGGTGCACAAGGGGGTAGAGGAGACAGGGTGCAAGAAGTACACCCTGATCCATATGCCCGCACAGGGGCTGTTGGGGAACACCACCGCTGCTCCTTGCTAGTGCTCGCTAGTGCCTCATAGTGGTCACATGCTGGTAGCTGTTTGAAAGGGAAAATAAGTAGACAAAGCTGGCTGAACATGGTGTACTCTGCGCAAATGTGGTAAACCTATCACTCTCCTATGTGCACCTCTTACTCCCAGAAGCCAGAATTTCTCCTGGGGATTCCAGATGCCATGCAATGTTTCTGTAACCGCCCCCCCATGCAGCATGACTATAGCTGCCTTGCTCAAAGACAACTGCTGATCAGAATGGGAGGAAGGGACAGACAAGTAAGGAATTGAGAATGAAAGTTGATGAGTGGATGAAAACCTTGAGTCTAGATTCCAGAATTTCCCAGGTAGGCTGGAAAATTCTTGATACCCTTATTAAAATCTCCTTCACTTTAATGTCTCCATTTTACTTGTCAGGTGTGGCAATGGGGAAGGTCAGGAGCTGGGGGCAGGGTGCTGTTTGGGTGATCTGAACTAGCAGTGATCAGGTGAATTGAGTGTGTTTTAGAAAGAAATAAAATGCTCACTTAAGGGTCTTTCCTTCCTAAGTAATGTGTAGCTTTGCAACCTTCATGCCAGATTATCAAAATGGTTTGGTCTGTTTTGTTGAAAACAGACTTTAATCAATACTGCCAACCTCAAGGATTCAAAAATCACCCCCTCAAACAATCATGAGAGTGGCTTCAAAATCATGTAATTATTTTACAGTAATATACGTTAGGTTCTTTTTTGTCTTTTGATTTTGAGCTTGTGGGGAGCACTCAGGTCACATTTTCAAACTTTTCTCTGCAACCATGAGAGCGAGAAACTTATGGTTTAATTTAAATGAAGGTTGAAATTCTCACCTAATCCCATGACTACAGGAACTAAGGCATTAAGAAAAACACCAGATACCATAAAACGCTCAATAAAATTGCAGGAGTTGGTAATACTGTTAAATATCTACAAATTTATCCACTAGGACTTACATTAGTCAACCTTTAACTTAATACTTATTTTTCCCATTGCAACTTTATGATATTTGTGTAACAGACACGCTACAGGATAATGTTTAATTTGCGTTCTAATTATTCAATTCCATATCACACCAGTGATTCAGATTTTCTTTGTATTCTGTCTATCGTCTTACAGCCAGAAGCCCTAGTGAGTGCAGTGAACCATTCTGCTATGGATAGAGGTATCCATAGGGTGTAGCGGTGAAATTTGTTTAGCATTTATTAGCACTTCTCATAGACAGGTTTTAAGATCTTTGTGCTGTTTAATGGGAATGAAGTATGATTCAAAATACATAAAGGGAAGTGGCTCTCACATCTAGATATCACTCTTTAAGAGCATGAATAGTGAATAGAAAATCTTGTTGAACTGAGCTTTTAATTCATATTTGATCACTTTAATATTGACATTTGAATGAACTGATTTCACTGGGACCCCTCATGGAGGTAGGTGCTATTCCATTGTGAAGAAGGGTATCAAAATCTGGCCTTTTGTGTTTTCGGGCAGGCAGAATTCATTGCAAGTTGCATCTCAGATACTTGTAAAAGATAATACGGAAGGAAAAAAAAAGAAAATCCAGGAAGCACTTTAAAATACAATGTTGTAAGATTTCTTCTGTTTCCTAAACCTGCCACTCAAAGATCTGCACTCCTGCTTTAGCAAAGGTCTTGAAAGAATGTTCAGTTCCATTGAGAAATGGAATACTTAGGCAAAACTTACATTTTAGAAGATGCCTGTGAGACAAATCATTTTTCGGCAATGGCTGAATATCCTTCTTCACAAGCATTTGTTTCTGGTAAGCAGCTGAAAAATGTCTGTTCAGAGCTGGGAGGAGGAGAAACTTGGATCACTATATTTTTATTTTTTCCTTTGACTAGTGATTGGCTATGGCTCTTTTGCCAATTTAAAAATAAAGATTTGGGTAGGATGTTTTTGTTTTTGTGTGTGCACATGCATTGGAATCCTTATGTTCCTAGAGCCCATATAAACCAATGATTCTTGAGCTCAGTGCACAATTCTCTTTTTCCATCCATGTAAAATGGTGCATAAAAGTTTCCTACTAACGTGTGTGACTCGGGTCTGGCTTCCATTGAAGACGATTGCTAAACCCATATTGGCTGAAATAGGAATAGGCTACTCTCCATAGCTTTCACAATTCTAATTAACTGGCAATATTACAGTAAACAAAGGAACTGCTGTTGAAGCAGACCAGTCAGGCAAAGATGGGAGTTATCATATGGTTACTTATTTTGACTGTTCTATTTGCATTCCCATGATTTTAATGGGTCCCATGGCTTTTCTTTGATATAGATTGATTAAAATGATGTATTTAGTAAATGTTTTGAGAAGCTGAGAGAGCATCTGAATTTTAAATCATTCCCTTCAACCTCAGTCTTTTTATTGTGATACTGAGCCTGATTCTGCAAATGTTACCTCATGTGAGCAAATCCTCTCTCACATAAGGCTAGATTGCTACATTCCTTATTCAAGACACACAGTAGGCATCCCCTTACTCTGTTGCTCAAATTGGGACTCTGGCTCTAGGGGTGGGAAGAACAGGGCTATTTGCTTGATATACTCTCCAGTGACCAACGGGGCTGGGCAGGTGTGAAGAGGGGGAAATTCCCTAGCTCCGCACCAGCCAAGTGCCAACTAGAATAGGTGCAAATCCCCTTAGAGCAACGAGGGAGGATGTGGGACTCTCTGAGTCCCAATTCACTCTTGTGTCTCCTCTTGTGACAGTGGGTGCTACACCCTCACTCAGGGCAGGTTATAAAGTAACGGCTTCACCCATAAGAATGAAGGGCTGCCCCCCGCCCCAATGTTTCTTTTTTCCATGTAGTAATTTCCTAATTAACACTCTCTGTTCTTTGAAGGCTCACACAAGGAAATTGCTTTTGTATTAAAGTGTTTTTCTCCAAGGTAGCAAAATTATTTATCACATTTCCTAAAATGAAGGCTCATTTTATGCTCAAATATATGTTGGTAAAAATGGAGCAATAAAAAGAAATATATAAAGCTATCTCCCTCCCCAGCTCAAAGGGAAATTTCTTATCTTTGGCACCTGCTGGCAATTAATCCTGTACATGCCTGAACTTACAATGAGCAATGCTACTGTAATGTTACTCAATTATACAGTTCCGTGTTCCGTTCCCAGCAATGTCTTCTCTTGGCATTTCTGCTCTGTGCTAATCATTGGAGTGCTATGAATTTCTCTAGGCACTTGTTCCAATGAACGCGAACTGCAGCAACCTCTGACTTAACCCATAGCAGCTTCCTGTGGTAATCAGCCATTAGAAAACACATTTGACACTTTTGGTTAGATCCTGTCTTGAGAATGGTAAGTGAGAGACACGTTGGTTTATGAGTTTCAGATATCTGATGAGGGGGCAGAAGATGCCTCCTGTGACACTTCCTGGGGTCCCCAGGGTTGTGAGGCACCTTGCTACGATCTGCCCTTAGAGTGATGAAGCCTTGGCTGTGCCTGCCAGGTGTCAGCTCCCAACACCACCAGCCACGGGCAATACTAGCACTCCCCTCTAGGCCTATGCAGACCCCACTGTCCCTCTGCAGGTTAGTGACGGGCACAGTCCAACCTCTGAGCCCTCCACAATCCAATGCGAATTAAGCTAAATCAAATTAAGGCCCATTTAATTCTGAATAAGAGTCCACACAAAGATTTACTGTGATTTAACTATCTGACTTCAAATTTGCACCTTTAATTATTTTGAATTAATCTTCCTGGAGGTGTCCATGCAGACCAGCCCCAAGACACACTAGCTAGGATGTTACTTGAGCAGCTCCCTTATTAAGTTTACACACACCTTGAAGTCTTTTCCGCAGCAGCTTAATTATCAGAAAGGACATTAAACCACACATTCCAAGAAGCTGGTTTCTGATTGTTCTCTGCTAACAGCCTATTGTACCTCTTAATTTCCTCTAGCAACCTTAGCTGCTGGCTTATTAATTAACACAAGAAACAATAGATCCATATTTGCATGAACAATTCCATGGTAAAGCAACCCCACTAGAGACAAGCTGCGTGTTTTCCAATGCTCCTGCCTGCAGCATGGACAAAAGTATAAAGCATCTTTGACAGGTTTCAGAATAGCAGCTCTGTGAGTCTGTATTCGTAAAAAGAAAAGGAGTACTTTAGTAACAAATTAGTCTCTAAGGTGCCACAAGTACTCCTTTTCTTAAAGCATCTTTGTAATTCTTCATAGAATAAATATACTTTCTTTACACAAGGCTTCTGAAAATACAGATGTTTCTGCATCTGTGTTTAATCTAGACCTATTCCATCCGATGAAGTGAGCTGTAGCTCACGAAAGCTTATGCTAAATAAATTGGTTAGTCTCTAAGGTGCCCCAGTACTCCTTTTCTTATTAGTATGATAGTTAAGTTCTGGGGGGGGGGGGTAGTTGTACAATGTAGATGGGGAAAATAGACCATTTAATGTTTACAATAACAGCACCAATCTGGCGTAATTATAATGTAGTAAGCATCTCACAGATTGCAGGAACATTTGGCCTACTGTAGAGAAAAAATATATACCTAAGAACACCATTGTCTCATTTCTTATCATTCTTTTCTCAAGGCAAGCGTCTTTTCTCTGTTCTCAATTATGCTTCACTTGTTTTTATCACAAAATTTAATTTGAAGCAGTTGCTTTGCAGATGGGTTTAAAGCAATTTAGATGATCCAGGCAAAAGGAGACAAAACGATTACTGGTATTGTATATAAAATTAAAAGCTATTATAGTGTAAAGAGGGGAAATGAGCAAGTTGGGAAAAGTTCAGGTATATGGGGAGTAGCTGTGTGTGTATGCATGTACTTTATCTTCATGCCAGTGGGTCAGGTTCCTGTCTGATTTGTCCTGACAAGCCCTAGAGGTATTTCAGCTGGAGTGAAATCTTCCCTTAGCCTTAGAAACCATTCACTTTGATGGAATCTCTTTGTGATTGTCTCAAGTCATTGCAGTTTGCCTCTGACTGTGAGATAGTGACATTTAGCAGCTATGGCACCAGATTTGGGTGGGAAGAGATGGTCCCAAATTTTGCAATCTTGCTAAAATGGTAAAACTTTTTTTTTTAAATCACAAAATGTAAACTATTGGCAGGGGAGGGGAAACAGATTTGATGGTATGGTTTACGGAGGGAGGATTGTCTCTCACGCAAACTACATTGAGCTAACTGTCAGGCAGGAGCAGAGGGCCAGCTAGAGAAAAGGAAATCAGTAAGAACCAGTATAGTCTGGGGGATAAGGCACAGGACTGGAACCCAGGTGACCTGACTTCTATTTCCATTTCTTCTACTCACCTGCTGTGTGACCTTAGACAAGTCACTTCACCTCTCAGTGCTTCTGTTTCCCTTTCCATCCTTTCTCTGTCTTCTCTGTTTAGAGAGTAAGCTCTTTGGGATAGGCACTACCTCTTATTGTATGTCTGTACACTGCACAGCACTTTGGGGAACAGTTTCATTTGAGGCCCCTAGACACGACCGTAATACATATTATAAATAGATTCAGACTCAGGCCTGAAACAGTCTTGTGCCCCCTCCATGTGTGAACAATGGCTAAGAGGTGGATTTGCTGACCCTGCATTTGTCCATTCCCTCATCCAACTCTGCAAATATCTGTGCACTGGGATGCACCCAGGAATCCCCTAACACTGTGCACAAGCTCCAACCACTGGAGAGACACATCCATTCCAAAACCAGATTGAGAAACAGGCTGCACATACTGAGTGATGAGCTTCCACGCTCTAAAATTAACATGCAAGAACTGACTGCTCAGCCCACATCATTCTCCATGCTATCTTTGGTAAAAATGCAGAAATATTCAGCCACCAACTCCCTCCCTAGCCATTAAATTACTTGCGTAGTCACACAAGAAAACAACAACTGTCTGCTGGTGGTGATCATGTGCTATGGTCATCCTGGTTGCCATGAGATGCCACAAGAGGGCTTGTTTTGTTATATAACAAAAGAGGGATGATATACCACTGTGACAGTCTATACTATAATGGTCACCACTTTTACAAGACTCTGATAAATTGTGTACAAAGTATGCCTTGTGAGGTGGTATTTTAAAAGTCAAAATCTGCTGGATATCATTGTCCTGGAAAAATATGTGTATCAACATTGTATGTAAAGTTATGAGGTTATTTATTAGTCTCGAAGGTGCCACAAGTACTCCTGTTCTTTTTGCAGATACAGACTAACATGGCTGCTACTCTAAAACTTTAAGACTGCTACTGAAATATGTTGTAATTCAAAGTAACACCCACAAACCAGTTTCTCAGACACAGACATACTAGCACACCAGACAGGTGTTAAATGGCCATCACCTACGTAAGCGGCCATTCTCCAGCAATGGGAAGTTGTAAACAAGAACTTTACATTGCATCACAGGAATGTTTGAAACCTCACATCCACAAGAGACTGCTTGTTGCCTATACCCCAGCTGGGGTGATCCTCAAAGAAGGGAGAGGGATATAAATATGAGGGACAGTAACCTCCAACTCACCCTCTCCTCCTCCTGTCTCTCTGCTCATGACATCAACAACTCTCAAAGAGCTAAACTAATGGGGGAATGGGTCCCAGGCTGGAAGAAGACCCAGCCTGTGAAATTTACAGCAGTATGGTGAGACAAAAATCTTTGCTTTCAAGGCTACATAGCTTGTTAAGTTAGGTAATAGCTTGTGTATTTCTTTTATTTTGCAACCAATCCTGACTTTTATGCACCAATATTTCTAATCACTTAAAATCTATCTTATTTTTTATCTTAATCAGTGTGTTCAGCCTAAAGTGTGTGGGAAACTCCATTTGGGTTAAGCAAGGCTGGTACATATATCATCTTCCCACGATGAAATGACAGACTTTCTATGAGGGTGCATTGTTCAGTAGTGTGCTAGACAGCATGAGACACACATTTCTGGAGGAACTAAGAATTTGCAGGGGTCGCCCTGTATGTAATTCAGAGTGCTCATGGTCAAAGTGCTCATGTATTTAGCTGGGAGTGGATTTATACGCCAAAGGCTGTGTGATCAGACCAGGGTGGCTGTTCTTATAGCAAAGCAGTATAAAAGGCACCCCAGGTTAGAGAGTTAAGGAGACACCACCGTTCAGTCCAGTTTGTACTCTGAGGAATGTCAGAGCCACCAATTCACACTATGAAACCAGTCTGAGGTAACTGCCTCAATGCACCAACCAAAATTGGTTGCGTAACTGAAGTGGGTCTCCAAATAAAGATGAAGCAGTTATATGTAAGCAGATAAGTAAGTTGGAGAAATGTGGAACTACCATTAAATGGATACATAATTGGTTAAACAACTGCAAACAAACTGTAACTATTAATGGAATGATGTCAGATTGGAGAGAGGTCTCAAGTGGGGTTCCACAGGGCTCTGTTCTGGGTCCAGTGTTGTTTAACATGTTTATTAATGACCTAGATGCAGGAATAGAGAACACACTGATCAAGTTTGCAGATGACAGAAAGCTGGGGGGCAGAGAGGTTGCCAACACTTTGGAGGATAAAGCTAAAGTTTGGAGGGATCTTGATAAATTGGAGAATTGGGCTCCAGCCAACAGAATTGAAATTCAACAAAGACAACCATAATATGCTACACTGAGGGAAGAAGAACCAAATGCACAAATACAGAATGGGGGATAACTGCAGTGCTGCTGCCAAGACAGAGAAGAATCTGGGAGTTGTGGTGGATCACAGCATCAACATGAATCAGCAATGTGATGCTGTTGCAAAAAAAGCAAATACAATTTTAGGTTGCATTAACAGGGGCATAGCATGCAAGTCCCGGGAACTGATAGTACCACTTACTTGGCACTGGTTAGGTACTAAATAATGTGTCCAATTTTGGTCACCATCATATAGAAAGGATCCAGAGGTGAGCAACAAAGATGATTAAAGGGATGGAATGCAAGCCATATGAGCAAAGGCTGAAGGAAGTGGGTAGGTTTAGTTTGGAAGAGAGGAGACCATGATAGTGGTCTTCAGATATTTGAAAGGCTACATTAAAAAAAAAAAAGATGGAGGGCAGGGCAAGAGGCAGTGGGT
Organism: Eretmochelys imbricata; assembly: GCF_965152235.1. Taxonomy (NCBI): domain Eukaryota; kingdom Metazoa; phylum Chordata; order Testudines; family Cheloniidae; genus Eretmochelys; species Eretmochelys imbricata. Next base: position 14,845,792 of record NC_135578.1, read on the forward strand.
TCAAACTAGAACACAGAAGATTTAGCTTAAATCTCAGGAAAAACTTCCTTACTAAGAACAGTTGGACAATGGAACAGACTGCCTCCAGAGGTTGTGGAAGCTCCTTTGCCGGAGGTTTTCAAAAAGGAGACTGGATAGACATTTGTCTTGGATGGGTTAAACACAACAAACCCTGCATCTTGGCAGAGTGTTAGACTAGATGATCCTTGAGGTCCCTTCTAACCCTATGTTTCTATTATTCCATATTCTGTTACATGGAGGGATACATTCCAACTGGTTGTGTTTCACTGTATTTACATGCAGTTCCAGAATAGAGGCAGGCTGAGAGATTAAACCATATGCCTAAATGGCAGCTAAATCTAAAAAGGAAGAGTGAAACATATGAAAGGAAGAAGGAATTTATTCAAGAGAAAACAAACCCTAGGTAAAAGCTTCATATACAGTAAAGGAAGAATGCTCCAGGGCAAGTCTTCCTTACACATAGAGCAATTACTGCACAGAGGAGTTTGCTACAAATAGTTTTTATAGTAACCCTAGTTTTGCATAGCATTCAATACCTTAAATTTACTGGTAAATCTCCTCTAATGATAATTAATCCAATCTCTTCATATTGTACTTTGTGAATATCTTCCACTCCCCACTCCAATTCACCCTCCCCAATTCAAACAATTAACATATGGATGGAATTAAATTGCTGAGCTAAGAGTTGTCTAAATAATCCTCAGGTTCCTTAAAGAGTTTAAAAATCTTTCATGCATAAGAATATCCTAATGTCCAATGTTTCTGGAGAATATTCCAAAACCATCATGAAGCAGATGATATTGATGGAAAATAAATATTACAACAATAAAGGAAAAATCAATTAATGATTTTTTAATTATCTTTCCAAAACCTCTTAACTTTGCGCAGAAAAGTATCAAAGTTTTATTGAGCCATCAAACAAGTCATATTGTAATATTCAGAACCTTTCAGCCCTTCTTGTTTTATTCATCCTAAAATTGAAGGAAGAAGAGGTGACTTCTTTGGGAGATGCCAAGGTTTTCTTTTGGTGGTGCAGCAGAGGAAGTGGACAGGGAAGCAGATATTTTGGTTGACCTTGGTCCAGATTAACCTCAATGCAACCTTAATAAATAGAAGCTGTGGCATTGGCAGTAGAAAGTAATCAACCACATATTTTCAGCAACCAAAATGCTGATTTTCTTAAATAGAGCTCATCCCACTCACCCAAATGTTTTGGGGCTTCGGTTGTGGATACAAAATGATGCGATGCTATCCTCCTGAGTTCTGTCACTTTCTTCCTATGACACAATTGCCATGAGGAAGACGGGTCAATCCTGGAGAGATCTGCCTGGTCATTTATAACAAGAACAGTTGTAACAAATGAACTTGAATTATAGCCATGAAATAATGATTTGGCATGTATGAGTTTCCCTTTGGAACTAATAGAGGGCAAAGATTACAGGGAGATTTTTTGTGGACAAGAAATACTCAGTTCACATACTCCTAAGTACAAGACTGGGGAGGGTTGCCCAGTGAGCAACAAGTGTTTTGGCAGTATCTACAGGATGGGGAGCAAGTTAAGTCTTTTGGTGATATGTCACCTCTCCCAAGTGAGCTCATAATTAAAGAATAGCTGCTATGGTTAAGTAGTAATATATAAGGAAATTTTGTTTTCAAGAGGTGCTGAAGGTTAGGTTCATAATAAGGTATTTAGAACAGACTTAAGTGACCTGATTTTCAAAAATGCAGAGTACCCAACAGCTCCCTTGTGGGTTTTGAAGCCTTATTTTAGGCATCCATTTTCTGAAATCTTGACCATAACAGATAACTCCAGTTGCCATGTAATTAATTTTAGGTTACATAAGTCGGTAATGCATAAGCATTATTTTCCATATATTAAGCTTGCAAAGACAGGTTTCAGGATGGAACTGGTACTAAGTGAGGTAGTCACAGGAAATGATCAGTTAATACTCCTTGACATTTAATAAGGATGTTAACTGATATGTAATCTACTGCAGCTAACTTTGCATATGATAACTAAGAGAACCAGTCAGATACCAAAGATTTATGCAGTTCAGTGACATTAGATTTGCTTTTTTATTATCTTCTTGAGACAGTGTATATTGTGTTTGTGATACATAAGATAAACGTACATATAAAACATGCAATTACTTCAACAGGCACACACTATCTTATTTATGACAAAATGCAGGGGCTTAACATTCCATAGAGCCTACAGTAAATGAAGTAAGTAAATCATTATAAGCCCACGAGCCAGATTACAACAAGAAGGTATCATGGTTTGCTACCATCCTGCCAAGTTAACAAGTTGCATGATTCTTTCTAAGGGATATCCAGCAGCTACTGTTAGGTAAACAGTAAAAGCAATGGCTGGATTCAGAGTTACTTACTGTTCATAAACGACAATAAATACAAGAACACATTGCTCTGCTGCTTAGTATGAGGCCTGCACTGACAGATGTCTTCAATAAAGTCCCCACCCCAAAGGCCAGAAGGAGGCAACAGGAAATGTATGCATGTGTAGGGGCTGCTAGTCCTTCCATTACCCCACTTCCTACCAGCCCTGGCCCCAGCACCCCTCAAACCCCACCCATCCAAACAGCCAGGACTTTGGTCTGTTTGTAGGAATATACAAGCCCTGCCCCCAAAGAGCTTACAGTTTAAAAAGACAACAATGTACAAGCTTGATCCAACACCCACTGAATTCAATGGGAGTCTCTCCTTTCCTTTATGATAGCAGTGACAGGTTAGACCCCGCCCCCATCTGGGGTATCACCTGATGTGCTGGGGTCTCACTGAGCCCGTCCATTCCACCAGCCTGGGCATACTAACCCTGCCTATGCTGTGCCAGGCCAGCAGGGCCTCAAGCCTTCTCTAGCACACAAACACTGGTAAGACCACATCCGGAGACACTGACTGAAGTCAGCTCTGTGTGAGAGGATTCAGCTCAGAGATTCAGGAGTAAACCAAGATAATATTGTCTTGTGCTATATAGAAAAATCTGCACGGCGCAAGCTCATAAAAATCACCCTCTCCCTCAATCTGGAGAGCAAAGGAGTACTTGTGGCACCTTAGAGACTAACCAATTTATTTGAGCATAAGCTTTCGTGAGTTACAGCTCACCTCACAAAAGCTTTTGCTCAAATAAATTGGTTAGTCTCTAAGGTGCCACAAGTACTCCTTTTCTTTTTGTGAATACAGACTAACACGGCTGTTACTCTGAAATGTGGAGATAGATATGCACAGCTTCTTGCCCCTCCCCAAGATATGAATTGAACTAACTGGGTTATGTTATAAACAAGAAATAAGTTTATTAACTACAAAAGGTACATTTTAAGTGATAAGGGATAGCAAACAGTACAAAGCAGATTACTGAGCAAATAAAACAAAACACGCAAACTAAGCTTAATACACTCAAGAAACAGGTTAAAAATGTAATTTATCACCCTAAATGTTGTTTTAGGCAAGTTGCAGAGTTTCTGTATCATCGAGTTCCAGTTATTTCTCTTTACAGACTGGACCCCTATCTCAGCCTGGACTCCACCCTGCCTTTTCCTTCAGGCGTTTTTAGTCATCTTCCTTCCTGGGCAGACAATGGAGGAGAGTCCTGAATGCCTTCCTTCCCAGCCTTAAATAGAATTTACATAAGGCAGGAAGCCTTCATTTCCAGTGGAAAAGTACCAGCGGTGTCCAAGGTGGTATTTTGTACAAGGTGACATCATCATATCACCTTGCAATGTCAGGGCAACCACGAGACAAGGTTTATTTGCAAGGTCTACAGGAAGGAACTCCTGGGAAGATGGGGGATCCACACCTTTTGAAGACTCATTGTCTTCAAGGCTGATTGCTTACTGTATGGTGGGTGTTTCTCAAGCACATAACATAGTAGTAATTGTTACATAGACAATATTCCTCACTTTAGATACAGAAATGATACATGCATACAAATTGGATAAATACATTCAGTAAATCATAACTTTTCCAATGATACCTCACATGACCCTTTTTGCATAAAATATATCTTAGTTATGCCATATTCATATCATAACAATATTTCTATGAAGAATATGGGGTGTAACATCACAATAGCTCTCTGTTTGTACAGCACCTTGCAGAATGGGGCCTAGATCCACAATATTGAATAATGAATAAAGGACAATTAATAAGTTTGTGCAGGGGAAAAAAGCATTCCATTTTGGTTTTGCAAGTGCCTTATCCAACAGTTCATCTAAACAAGCATTTTCTTTCCCACTCAACTGCTGGCAGCCTACATTTTTAGCTACTCACAACTGAAGAAGAAGTTGCATTTCCTAATGCTGGCTCAGATTCTTACTTATACTAAGACCTCTTTATACAGCCAGAGCAGGCAAAGGGTTAGTTTTAGCTTGAAAGATGAAAATTCAGTCCCTCTAAATGCATCTATCTCCCATGGCAAGCGGCTGTTTGGAACAGATCATAACAAGCATATTTGCAAGGAACTGGCATAAATATTAGGGTAAATACAAATGACATGCCAGCATATTTGGCAAGAAAAGTGTTTATGTCCGATGCTGAGCACACACACAACACTGTTCCAAGTAGTCTGCTTGTGCTCCCAATGATGGGAGCTAAACTCAATATAAATCTGAACATGACCCTTTCAGCATGAAATGCAAAGGGAACATGCCAAAATATCTGACGCACGTTGCTTGGTGCTCTCAGTAAAATCCTGCCCAACTAGAAGTGCTCCAGAATCAGCTGCTGAAGGGATGAAAAGAAAATTAGCAATTTGGTGACCTGAAGATAAGCAGCAATATCTATAACCAAAAGAATCAGGGGAAATGGAGCAGAGGGCGAGTGTTCCCTCTTCAGCCAGTGCAGACAAGGGAAGCAGAGTTTGTCCTTGAGATGCTACACAGCTTGGTGAAGTCACAGGAAGGAAGTGCCTTATTGGGGGCTGCCCGCCAGGCTTTTACCCACCTTCCCAAAGCTCCAATGGGGCACGCAGCAGCCAAGGAATAAACAGGCATGCAGGACCAAGCCAGCCACTCCCCACCTTTCCCCCTTATCCTTGACACACCCAGAAATACCAGTGCTGGGGCTCTTGTGGTAGAGGTGTGGCAGACTTGTTGGGACAGGCCTTCTGCTCTAAGGGTATCCTCTGGGATGGGAGGGTTATGATAATTGGGCCTACAAATTTATAATAATTCTGAGCTCAACTGTGAAAAGTGTGTGAAAATTCACAAGTTGTCTATAGTGGGGGCAGACACTAGCCTCTCGTGAGCATTTCCTCTCAGCTGGGTGAAATCATGCACTCTTTCCTATTTCTGTTCCTGGCACCCCTTGTTGGTGGTTATAATCATCGGACAGGTCTTCAATGGCTCAGCCCTCAGCCTAAGTCACAAATAGTTTAAAAACACATGAATGAACCCCTTCTGGGGTAACACAGTCCAACAAATGGTTGGCCATCTCCAGGGTCTTCAGCCCTGGCTCTGGGCCTGTTTAAACTCTAGCCCCTTTCTTGGGTTCCAAAATGGAAGTTGTTCTCGTCTCAGGGCTTTGGGCACTCCACCAGTGGAGGGACCCACGCCTGCCCACTACTCCGGATCCCAACTCAGGGACCCTACAAGTAGCAGTCACATGCTGCTTTCTTTACTAGCTGCTATTGCTGCATTCCTTGGGCTTCTTCACACTCTGTCCCACCACCTTCTTGGCTTCTTCTTGCCTGGAGAGCTTCTCAGTCTCTGTCCTGGTTTCTCAGGATCTTATCTCAGGCCTCTTTGCCTGGAGAGCTTGTAACACTCTTTCCCCCCTTTTAGCCATGGCTCACTCTCCTAGGCCTCTGCATCTGGAAAGCTTTACCAGTCCTATCCCTTCTTGAGCAGGGCTTCTCCCCAGTCTCTTTACCTGTGGAGTCTCACAGCCTTCCACTCCTTCTTCACCCTTCTGGTTCTAGCCAGCAACTACCCTGCTTAGGCCCTATGGCGCACTTTAACTGAGCCTGCTGAGCTCTGTTTGGCTGCTTCCCTTCAGCTTTTCTAGGCAGGCCAGGAGGACTCAACCTCACTGCTCCTTTTCCTGGGCTGGGGTATGGTAGGACCACAAGGCCTTCAGCAGGGGGCCTAAAAGGGCTGGAACACTCCATCACAATAACCTATAACCACAAATGTTGATGGGAAAAGGTATTTAGAGGAGACAGAAAGACTGAATTAGTCCAAACAAGAACGCCTACTCATATAACTCAAGAACTGTGTTAAAATCATTCTTGGCCAACAAGAAAATCCATGTCCAGAAATTAATGAACCAAAATTGGTATGTTAGATATTAGACCTGTTTGGTAGGCAAAGTAATGAGGGAATGGGCTAGTCTACCCATCACTGCCTTTTGGGTTCTTGAAAAAAGACTCTGGGGAGAAAAACTGGCTATTTGTGTGAACTTCACCATCATGTCTGCCACCCCCACCATCTTCTGGGACTCCAGACCTTCAGCCTAATCTTGAGAGACAGTCCTGACTAAACTGAGTTAGAGAAAGGGACCCAGATGACATCATCACTTTTACCAGCTCTAGCTGAATTCCAGATACCACCAGAGATGAAAAAGGATCATACTTCAACAACAGCTCCAACCATCTCAGCCAATTTCTTGTCTTTTCCCCAAAAGAACAGTTATTACCATCTTTGATACCATCTAAGAGTCAGTCAAACAAGGGTTTTTTCCTTCTAGAAACTGTCTCCAGCAAAAGGGAAAGGGGAACAAGAGATGTTGTTAAAACGAAAGCCCTGTTCAATAAATTCAAAAAGCTTCGACTGTTTTTCTTTCTTTTATGCATCTTTAATAAAAGGTTAAAAGGGATTTTTAATGGTGTTTCCCATGGTACTGAGCAGGCTGAAGTCTCTGTACACCAAACCCCAGGCCTTGTTTAACACCATTAAATGTTGGACAGTGACTGACTTATGTTATGACTTATGTTTGGCCCGTTTATTCCATCTAAATGAATACAACAGGTGGCGGTGATGGTTCAAAGACACCACTGGGCAACTGTGACTCAGGCCCCAGGAAAGGCTCTTTATCGTTGTGGTGTCAGAATATAAGGCTGGGAGGTCAGGGTACGTATCATTCAAGAGGTAATGTTTGGACTTTGAACTACAGCCTTGATATGTTGATTTGGGTACTCTTAGTAAACCCATTCCTTCAATGGGTTCCTCCACTACACAGAGACAATGTTGACTGTAGCTTTAAGAGTTTTGTATAGTCTGATTAATCCTGAACGTGAGTAGTTATTTTGGGAAAAAAGATCACCTGTAGAGATAAAACTTGCAGAAATTAGTGATAAATAACTTACACAAATATTCTGAAAACTCAAAGAGGAACAATGCCAGACCTAGAAGAAACTGAGGTGCAGTTTGGTAAGGCACCATTTAGAGAGGGGAAGGAGAGGTAGGAACCTTGGGGCCTGTATAATCTGTAGGTTTCGAAGAGTTTTATTATGGCAGCTCCCACTAGTGCCATTCTACAGCCATGAAGTATAAAATCAATAGTGAAGCATCGACGTTCCATTATAAATCCCATTTTGTTCAGGGGGTTTATAACTCAGCCCTGAAAATGTGTGTTGTGCTGCAGCTTGGCAAAAAAAGGTTTATGATTAACCTAGCAGGAAACTTCTCAAAACACACTTTGGAACTTGTGTGCCCAAAATTGGTTTTGAATTTTTAGAAAATTGTGATTTAGTAGATAATTGGCCCATGATGTAGTGCTGCTCTGGGAAACTATTAAACTTTCAGTATATGGAGATTGATTCTGATCGAATTCATGCTAGTGCATTATTAGTTGTATTAATGTAGCATCTAATGGCTAGCTGAGATTTGGACTTCATTTTGCTAGGCACTGTATAAACCAGAGTAAGAGACAATTCTTGCCTCAAAGAGTTTACAGTTTAAATAGACAAGACAGACAAAGGATGGGAAGGGAGACAGAAAGAGAGAGAAGTGGAATGGCTTGTCCAAAGTCACAAAGAAGGTCAGTTGCGCAGGCTGAGAATGTGAAGCCAGGTCTCCTGGGTCACGGTCCAGTGCCCCATCCACTAGCCAATGCTGCCTCTGGTGGAAAATAGGTATAATTCCATTAAAGTCAAGGAAATTACTCCAGTGTGAAACTGGGTTTGGGACCAGAATCATGCCTATTTGCAATATATATGACAATAAAAATGGGCCAAATTTCGTCCTCTAATATATGCCTGGAGTTTCCATAGACTTCTATGTCAACCCAGTTGCCAACCCAGTACAAAAGTTTACCTACTCAACTTATCAGTCAAAAGATGATACCAATGGTAGAGAAGTCATTATGGTCTCATTGACTGTAAGTGTCTCCAGCCGAGAGAAGCCAAGTGCACTAAGCCTACTCTACTGTACTGGCCACAATGTTATTTTCTTTCCCTCTTCAAATCCTAAAAAACTGCCTGCGAAATATATTTTTTCTTTTCAGAAGAAAGTAGAATGAATGAATATCATGTTGCAACACTGCAATTTTTAAAAATAAATTATGCCTCATAAATATTGGCCAAAGTATGCTACTCTGAACGGCATCATCAGCTGAAGAGTATGGCAAATTTATGTGCATTTCAGAATGCACATCCTGGTTCCTGCACAAAACTGAGGAACTCAGTTTAGCAATTTCACCAACTCTGCACAATGTCCCAGTGGAACCCCAGAAAATGCAATGCAGGGAGCAAAATTTTGAGCTGAATGCCCCATATCTGTCAGTTCTTCTGACTTCCTGGTTTAACTCAAGGGGCAGACCACCCTAACCATTCCACAGCCTGGAAGGATCAGGAGAATGGATACACTGAACTAATAAGTGGCCAAGGAGGCATAAACTATACCAGAACTCTCGCACTGTATGACCCCCACCCCCGAAAAGCCTGAACCGAAGGCAAGGGGAAAAAAGAACTCCCACTGACCTTAACTAATTTTGGATCAGTCCTCTAGATCTCACCTCAGGAAAGCATTTAAACATGTACTTTAATTAAGTGGAACTTAAGCACATGCTTAGCTACTGTCCTGAAGAGCAATGCTTTCCTGATAATCTCTACACATGTTTTTTTCAAGAGGTGCAAAGCAAACAAACTGAAGTGCACAACAGGGGGCAGATACCATTTCATAAGAGCTGTCAAGCTGAGACTGCAGCCAGAAGACAATGTGAGTTAGGAAAGAAAAATGAGTTGGCCTATGGCACCAAACCTTCCTCCCCTCCTACCCTCAAGTGTTCACAGACCTTGTCTTAAGGATACTAGAGGGCTTTGGCAGGAAAGACAGAACAACAAAGATGAAGAATTTTCCTACGATGATAGCTGCAGAGTTTCATAACCCTATGTCCTCTGGACCACCTTCAAGATGCTTAGAGACTCTGTGGAACTTCTACACCATTATCATCTGCTACTGCAGACATATTTCGTCACATAGGGATGCCGCAGTTGTCTCAAGCTGTTCACCATGGGCACACATGGACTTTTAAGAAACTCTGACAGCAAATCACTCATTTTGAAGACACAAATATATGGCCTTGTGTAAGTTCACAATAACCCACTTTGTTCATGAGCCAAAAGTAATAATTGGCCTGTACTAAGCCCCTGGGTTTAATGGTGCCTTACAATAAACCTAATGGTGAAGACTCTCTCCGTAAGAGTTGTGAATAAAATTGTTAGTTTAAGTATCCTCCTGTAGAATTTTGAAAGAGTTGGACTTCACCATATAAAATTCTGGCACTTCAGCTGTTAAATTGCATGGCACTTTTACATTTGCTACAACTGCTAGAATAATATCCTTGGATGCAAGACTTCTCTCCATAATACAATAACGCTGGAAAAATCAATATTATCTGCACTCCATGCAGTACTGTGGCCTGTTTGGACTCTTCCGACAGTTTCATTGAGTGGTGACCTGACCCTCTCAAACACGTGTAAAATACATTGCAAACAAAATGTAATGCTTGCCTAGCAGACCAACAAATTTGCAACATGAAAGAATCAAGCTGCTTCATGCTGGACAGTTGAATTCCCTGAATCAGGGATAATGAACAGAATTCTAATGTGAAGATGAGCTGAAGAGTTCTGAGTGATTAAAAAATATAAGCACAGAGGAGGAACACAGTTTATACAGGCATCTGAATAAAAGAAACATTTGATTCTCCAATGTGTGTGGTTGTCCCTAGGCGTTATGGGCTAGATTGGAGCTGGCCATTGCATGGGTGTACAGGAGGAGAAGCACACGTCTCCTCGTGCCTCCATGAAACAGCAGGTACAGTGACAGTCCTGATATTCGGGATGGCATAAGGACAATTCTATTCTGGTGCCCCAAGGAGTGCAAGCTTCACGAAGGCAAAGGGGAAGGGTAGAAACGTCACAACTTTCTGTTGTAAAACTGAACATTTCTGGAGTTTCAATAAAAATGTATCTTTTTCAATTTCATCAACATTTTCTGCAGAAAAATATCCCATATTACAAACAGCTCTATTCATAAATTCCTGTAAAACAACAATGATTTGAATATACTCTGGGATGTGATAGAAGATAGACAATACAAGGTCACCTAAAACTTTACACTATTGTTCTCCTAGCGCCACGAACAACAGCCAAATTCCTTTGTTAGAGCTGGTCAAAATTTTTTGCACAAAAAAATTCACATTGTTTTTGTCAACATTGAATTTGTGTGTGTGTGGAAAAGTGTTGATTGTGACTAAATGTTTTACTTTTCTAATTAGAAAACCTGAAATGAAAAATTTCATTTCAAACTGACATTTTGAAACAAAACAAAATTTTTCATTTTTTTTCACCTTTAAATGTTGTTGGGCTTCTTGAAAACTGAAAAACTTCAGTTTTCCATTTTTAGAGTTTTGTGTTCCGCACACTCCCCACCCCCACACTTCCCGCATTACTCCCTTTCCCCCTTTTTCCAAGTAATAAAAAAATAGAGTATGAATGAAAATGTAGGTTTAGATTAAAAGAAAAAATACCTTTAGAAACCCCAAAAATTTTCTGCTGAAAATTTTCAGAAGAGGAGTTCTCCTACAGCATTTGATGAGGGGAGGGGGAAGAGGAGAGAGGGTGCTGCTTGTAAAGAGTTAAACAATTTTAATGTAACTTTAGTCTCTGTTCTCACTGCTCCACTACCAATTTTGTTTCCATGTTAGTGATTGATCTAGTTCGCAAAGTTTGGGTCCAGTGCCATACTTCTCCCAAATCTGGGAATATGCAGACCCAGGGTTTCTGGCCTGGCTTTGACATAGAGATGGGACAACTATAAAGTCTGAATTTTCCATAGTATAGGTGGCATATGAATCCTGAGCATGTCCTGTATTTTGAAGGTGAGGTTACAGATACTTGGAATGTCTCACAGTTCAGGAGATGTGCTGATCCAGTGACCAGGTTTTGATTCAGGTCTCTCTCTATTTTGTACCTGGTATGGAATTTAAAATGGCTTTTGTGTGTCCAATTCCCTGTAAAGGTGTAGGAATCACCAGACTACATCATGCCGGCATGCTGAGGGCTGCAGAAAGTAAAGGCTTCCACCATCAGGAGCGTATGCGTGGCTAGTAGATCTATTGGGTGGCAATCAGACTTGTAAATGGGACAGTTCACAACAGACAGCAAGCTGGAGGTAGTAAAAATGAATAGTTCACATTTCACTGATTTGATGTGGTCAAATCATCTGTAAATTATATACTCAGCTGTTTTACTAGTTAGTCATTATTCTATCACTTGATTGGCTGCCAATTCTATCCTTCCTAACCATATGCATGGTTGTAAACCCTGAAAGCAGCTGTCTCCAAAGCAAGCCAGCTCAGGAAGAATAGGAAAACAAATTATATAAAAGCAGATTAACTTCTGTTTAACATCCTTTAAAATATCCCCCTTCCTCCCAACAGCTTTGCTAATCCTGCTTTTAAAGTGAATTCTATCTCTTTATTTGTTATTCTTATCAGTGTGACTTGAATTTAAAGCATTATACTTCACATTGCTGCCTGTGGGCCTATTATAATCTTCTGTTTGTTAAATTGTGGGAACTGCTTTTTGCACAATCTTCTGCATTTGAAATTCATGCTTTCTGGCAGCCTGGTGCCAAGCTTATATACCGCTATTGGCCGTACTGCTCTCCAGTCATCACGACTGACATTCTGTCGGTCATCTCATAATTTTAACCTTCTAACCCTCAGGACCCTGCACTGCCATGTGTTTTCTGCTTAGAATGGAAGAGTGAATTCACCCCTTCTTGAGCTAATCAGGAATCAGGAAGTAGCTCTATTTGATCTGTCAGCTCTATATTGTAAATAGCCCTTCCCACCCCACTCTGGAAGTCTGTGGTCAGTAGGGCATCTTCATCATTCAAGGTGCAACAGCTAGAAACTTTTGAAAGTTGATGCCTTTGCCTGCTATTAGTAACATCAATGTGTGTCATGCTTGTGTGAGAAAGGGATACTTCATTGGGATTCCCTGTTGAAGCCTCTAAAGAATGTTGCTATATGCTTCACTTAGATCAATGTAGAAGGGTCATACAGATGTTTGTTTTTTAAAAATGTATAGCAATTTTGGTAATTCCCATTTGGGGAGTTACCTACTGGTGTTCAGGTAACAAAAATAGCTAGCTCTTACATAACACTTTATCAACCGATATCAAAATGCTTCAAAAAGGAAGTCCGTATTATTAGCCCCGTTTTACAAATGGGGAAACTGAGGCAGAGAGGTGAAGTGACTTGCCCAAGGCCTTGAGTATATATGGGATGTCATTCCTAGAAGGACCTACTCCCAAAAACAATTTTTGTGGGAATGACATATTACAGGGTTTGAAAAATTATTTGCCCTAATTTCTTCTCAGGAAAGGCAATCATGTAGAAGTGACACTTAAATGATGCCAACTTTACAGATACTACTGTGTGCATATTTGCCATTGTTCTCTATTTTCCAGACTAAGCAGAGGATGGGACCTGAATGCAATTCTTCCCCCCAACATCTCACCATAATAACTTTGTCATTGTGTGTAAGAGGTTAAAATTGGAAGAATATTCTCCTCAGATGTTTAATGCTGCTTAGTATAGTATCTGAAGAACTTTGCCACCAAGGGCTAAATCTTGTCTCAAGCATACAGCCTGAGTAGTCAGGCTCTGGGTGGGTCCACGGGGTTGGGATGCATGCTGAGTAAAGGAATAGGCACCATACGGTCTGTGCCAAGGGCCGTAGCTGCTGGAATCATGTGCTAGAATCTCAGCTTTCATTTAAAGAAGATCTTGCCCATATGCTCAGGGTTTAGCTGATCGCCATATTTGGGGTCGGGAAGGAATTTTCCTCCAGGGCAGATTGGAAGAGGCCCTGGAGGTTTTTTGCCTTCCTCTGTAGCATGGGGCATGGGTCACTTGCTGGAGGATTCTCTGCTCCTTGAAGTCTTTAAACCACGATTTGAGGACTTCAATAGCTCAGACATAGGTGAGAGGTTTTTCGCAGGAGTAGGTGGGTGAGATTCTGTAGCCTGCATTGTGCAGGGGGTCAGACTAGATGATCATAATGGTCCCTTCTGACCTTAATATTATGAATCTATGAAGGCTCTAGCCCCCTGTAACCATGAAGAGAAGACTGAAAACAAATCAAGTGTAACAGAGGCAGCAATGTCTGCCTGAGTTTGCAGAGTGCCTGGAACAATAGCTCAGATGTGTAGATGGCTTCATGCATCTAAATGGGGTGTTTAGACCAGGCCCTTTGCCTTGGGAAGTCCTGCCAAGTCACTTCCAGAGGCCTGGGTGTATGGCAGGGAGAGAAGAATCAAGTGGGCCTGGCCTATTCATCTATATATATAACCTGGTTGCTGGGGTAAATACTGAGGACTTAATGTTGCCACCCCTGTTTTATGGGGTGCAGAGGATCCCCATAGCTGCCTTTGCTGCTCCCAAGGAAACAGGGGTCATATGCCACAGACCCTGATTTGCTGCGAAGTGAGGAAGACTCTATAACACCATGGCTCCATGTGGGGTTAGAGACAGGCAGCTCTGTGTCCTTGTGTGCCCTTGGCCCCAGATTGCCTTAACTCAGCATTGGCTGGGAGCAGTCAATGACTTTCACTAACCCCTCTCCTTGTGGGGAAGGGCCAGTGTATATGTATAGTAGCTGCTCTCCTGAGCCCTGCCTATTCTTCTCCCAGCCTGTTCCTGAAACACCCTTATCGCTGGACTGCAGTGAGCCACAGTATGGTACAGCTCCGTGCAGGGCAGAACCCACGCACAAGGATCCAAACCTCTGTTCCTCCTTGCTACACTGGAATCCCACCAGTGTCACTGTGTCAAGCCTTCCTGTGCTTTGAGAATGTGTGTGTAGTATGGGGGCAGAGGGGAAGGATTGTCCCTTATTAAAGACCAGGGAGATTTCTGTAATTTTGAGACAAGAAAAAAAGTGGGAAAAGTTAGCGCCTTGTGCCCTTTGCAATTAAAAGAAGCCCGAAAAAGCATTAAATGTAGCAATATCTTGCTAAATATCCCTCCTGCTGCAGTTCAGAAGAGTCTTTTTCCATTTTTTCATAGAGGATTTGGCTGGAGACGAGAGCATGGTGATACTAAGAAAAAAAGAAAGGGGAGTCTGAGAAGTTTTTGTACCTTTCAGTACTTTAAAGACAGGCAAGTTTGACAAACTTTACATCTAACCAGAAGGAAAGAAATCACACTTAAAAAAAAAAAAAAGATAATTAGAGCTGCCTAGAATGGTTTGCTCTTTCCAAACATGACTCAAATACTTGCAAACCTGGTGTTGCTTGATGGGTTACTCACGGTTTGTCACAAACAAGATTTTGAAGTTGCACATCAGCTCTTATCTGGTGCTTTTCTTCAATCTGTAATGAAGCCATTTGCTTTGTTACGCTGCCTGTGTGGGAAGATGCAATATATGACAGTATAAAATGAAAAGCAAACACAGCAAAGTAATTAATGTTTCATAGCGCATGCAAGCCATGTGAACCAGCCAATACGCTAGTAGGGCCTCATCCTGTGATGTGCTGTGTGGCCCCTGAATACAATTTGAAGTGAAAGTACTCAGCACCTTTCAGGATCAGGCTCTCTGGGCATGCATTACCCTGAGAGAGTCGGCCAGAGAAACTGAAGCAGCATTTTTTCATTAAATGCTTTTTGTTCTTCAAAGTGCTCATCCATTCTACTGATACGATTCTGCAGTGTGTTCTCCCCAAAATAGTTCAGCTCACATAAACTAACCTGTCATTATCCTCTTGCTTCAGTGCAGCGGTTGTGTCTGACACCTCCTTGACTGATAATGCACAGGATAATAAATAAATAAAATAATAATAATAATAATAATAATTTAAAAAAAGACGAAAAAGGGCTCCGAGACTCTACATAGGCTTTGTAACCTATTGGCTGGTGTAGAATGAGCTTTTCTGGATCCACTCAGACAATACAAATAAGCCCCTTGGAAGCCCAGGAAAGCTGCTGAGTTTCCCTTGGAGTTATCACTTTTCACTGAATCTTCATGGAAAAGCTCACAGGAAATATCCTGAGCCTATAGACATTCATGGGTGACGTACCCAAAGAGGACATGCAGGAAGACCAACCACTTCTATTCTGAACAATGACAGTTTCATTACACAGCCAGGCACTGAGTCTTTAGTGCCATTTAATCTGGGTCAATCTTTGCAAACAACTCCCAGACCTTTAAAAATAAGAACTTCAGAATTGCAAACCACTCTGTGCAACATTGGTGCAAAGAAATTAAGTGGGGGTGCCTGGGACAAATGTGGGACAGCAAGTTGGCTGCATGCCTTAGAGTTGGCGGGCCATGCTAACAGTGACCATCTGGCCTGCCTTTGGGACATGTTGAGGACAGCTCCTGTAAGTATTAATTTTTGTTGAACAGAGCTATTCTAACATACTGTTTGCATCTGTTAGTCTATTTATACGGTACAGTAATTTGAGGGGACTTGACATTTGGCTGCTCTCCTGAAACTTTGCTCATAGTCACAAGTGGGGAATTCTGAGGGAACGGCCAGGAGGAAATATGGCAATAATGTGGGGTTAACAGTTCGAGGCCCCCAGGTCCAGTGAGGCAGGGTGAGACAGTGAGGTTATAAGAAGAAAAAAAGTAGAGAATGAATAATTGCATGAAAAGAAATATGTAATTGTACATAGTAAATAAGGAAGGCATAACAAAACAACAAACAGAAAAGGAAAAAGGGATTCATATTTACCCATTTTCCACCCATTGTTCTTTATACAGGAAGACACTAATTCCCTCTAGGGAGAATCCTCCATAAACCCATGATACAAGGCTGTGGTATCAGTGGGGATTAATTCTCAGAGAGTTAAATGGCAAAGCTGCACTCATCTCTCTGAACCCTGACTAGCTGATAGCAGAAGTCATTCTGATATTGTGTTCATGGCAGGGAATTTAGCTGGTTTCAAAAGTTGTTTTTCACTCCAACACTTCTACCATCTTTAAACTCTTAGGCCCCAATTCTCATTTACACTAAGGCATCTTTACACCCTCTGGCAACATGAAGGAGCCCTAAGAACAGGGCAAAGAGATGTTATTGTAAATAAGCATTAGGCCTTTAGGGCTAGATCCACAAAAGGCACTGAGGCTCAGTGTTGCAGGGCTTAACCTCTAGGCACCCTGCCAACCTGAATTTGGCACCCAGGCTCCTTATACAATGAATGGGAGGGTTAGGTGCCTAAGAATGGGATTTACAGAAGCCAGCACACTGAACAGGCAGCCACCTGAGGGAGCCAGTAGGAAATCCTGAGGGAGAGCAGTTTGACCTAAGCCCTGCCCCTCAGCGGGACATAGGTGACTAACTCTGGGCTGGAGGAAGCACCTCCCTCCACACAGGATTCATAGCTATGAATTCCTCTCTGGAAGTAGGTGCCTAAGTCAGGCCAGCCCTTTCTCACCAAAAACAGAGGAGGTCATAGTGGCACCACCCACCGCCACAATCCCACGCACGAGTGGTTAGAGCTCTCACCCAAGACATGGAGACGCACGTTCAAACCCCAGGCCTCCCACACTATGAGTGTGATTGCATATGAGTGTGATTGCTCTCTATAAATATATCAGAGGGATAAATACCAGGGAGGGAAAGGAATTATTTAAGCTCAGTACCAATGTGGACACAAGAACAAATGGATATAAACTGGCCATTAGGAAGTTTAGACTTGAAATTAGACTAAGGTTTCTAACCCTCAGTGGAGTGAAGTTCTGGAACAGCCTTCCAAGGGGAGCAGTGGGGGCAAAAGACATATCTGGCTTCAAGACTAAGCTTGATAAGTTTATGGAGGGGATGGTATGATGGGATAGCCAAATTTTTGCAATTAATTGAACTTTGACTATTAGCGGCAAATATACCCAATGGCCTGTGATGGGACGTTAGATGGGGTGGGATTTGAGTTACTGCACAGAATTCTTTCCTGGATGTCTGGCTGGTGAGTTTTGCCCACATGCTCAGGGTTTAGCTGATTGCCATATTTGGGGTCGGGAAGGAATTTTCCTCCCAGGCAGATTGGCAGAGGCCCTGGGGGGTTTTCGCCTTCCTCTGCAGCGCGGGGCATGGGTCACTTGCTCGAGGATTCTCTGCACCTTGAAGTCTTTAAACCACAATTCGAGGACTTCAGTAGCTCAGACATAGGTAAGGGGTTTGTTACAGGAGTGGGTGGGTGAGTTCTCTGGCTTGCATTGTGCAGGAGGTCAGACTAGACGGTCATAATGGTCCCTTCTGACCTTAAAGTCTATGATTCTGTAACTACTGCGCTATTGGCTCTTCTGGGGTGGGTTTTTCAATCTCTCCTGTTAAAGCTCTGTTCCACTTTGTATAAAAAAATTTAACTATCTACTGCAGCAGGGACTGGAACTGGGGTTTTGCAGGAGAGTACACTAACCACGGGGCTGTAGAGTCACTCTCTCTCTCAGGCCAAATGGCTATTTAAGTATTTCATGGAAAGTGAAACAGATTCAACAGGAGATATTGAGAGACCTATCCTAGGTTACACTATAGTCTCATAGCTAGGGCACTCTCCTGGGACAGCTAGGTTCAAGGGCTGCCCCAAATCAGGCAGAGTCGGGTCTTCTACATTCCGGGTGAGTGCTTTGGGCCTAAAGCGAGAGGTGAGCACCATCCTCTGCTCCTCTGCTGTCTGATCCAATAGGTGTGCTTCTGCCTTATAAGCAAGAAGCAGGGAATGTCTAGTTTGATAATCATGCTGGAGCAAAGACAGGATCATGCGCAAAGCCTCCTAAGTCCTACCAAGCAGCAGGAATGTAGGTACATGGGGACTTTAGGCAAAAAAGAGGGTTAGGTGATGGCTAAGCAGGGGTTTTGAGGATCTAAATATTGTCTTAGGGGCCCCACGAGAGTTAGGTGCCTCAATCCTTTTGTAGATCTAGCCCTCAGAGTCTCAAGCCTACAATGAGATCCATGCAAGTGGACTTCTACACCTGCGCTGAGCCTCACCGAAGTCACTGTAGCACCACACAAGTACCGGTATCTGCCCACGGGAAATCACTTAAACCTCGAGGCCTTGGCTCTCGCTGTCATTAGCACAGTTGGTTTCCCTACATTTTTAGATTTGTTCCAAAATGAATCAGGTCCTATGAAAGCAATGAAAGGGGAAAAATAACCACATTTACATTTTCCCCCTTCTCTTGTGAAAGTTTCCTCTGTCAATAGCCCTTAATTCTGCAGTACAAATTAGGCAGCTGTTGAGAAGATGAAATGTGGTGCACTCCTGGGTAGCAGTTTCCTAGCAATGAAGGAGATGGAAAAAGCTCTCAGAATAGCTCCTCTTTCCCTTTCCTCTCATATATTGGTTTTAATTTCTTACAGCAAAATGACCATCAAGTGCTTTGCTCAGACCATGTTCGTCAGGTGAAACAAGGCAGAGAAAAGAGCGCTAGAGACTGCTTCATCTGAGAACACATGAACGTCCCCGGTGTTCTACAAGCTGAATGCATTTTAAATCTTCTTGGTGCCACACGAGAATGCGTTTAACACTTTACCCAGACTGGCTAGGGCTAACAGCTTGCTCAGCCTGTTGAGTAGTATGAATATTTAGCGGAAAACTCGAAAACAGAAGATAATCATTTTCATCACTTCCCCATATTTGGACATCAGGATTGACCACTTAATTCAGTGGAATTACACAAGTGGGAAATAGGTGTAAGATAAGAATCATGTCACCCAAGCTTATGGTTGTTTATTAGCAGCATTACATAGAAAAGGAACACAGTTTTGCAGTTTTCAACCATTTCCATTTGAGATAAATTAACTCAAATTTAGGACATCCGAAAGGGCTGCAGAATTGGGTCCCAACGCTTCCACAATCATAAACCATCCCCCACAACTGAACTAAATTTGTTTGCATCTTTAGAGAGGTAGCTGTACATTTTTCTGAACATTACACTAAGCTTGATATTCTGGTGACTGCAAGTTGGTAAATGTCTAAAAATAGCTCCACAATAGACTTCCGATGAGGTATACAAGGACATATGTTCTTGCATCAATTCTTAATGTTTACTTTATTTCGATGTCATGAGATTGAAACTCAGGACTTCTGGGAACAATCCCAACTATGCAATAGAATTCTAGGTCACATTGCTCCATCTCTGATAAAGCACGGGAGCACCTGGAGCAGCAGATGGCAAGACAATGAAGCTATCACTGGTGATTTTAATTTTCCTGGATTAAGAAGTGAATAGAGTACATGTGGTCTGATCTGCTAAAGACACAGTAGCAACTGTGGCGAAGGAAATCCTTTTGGTATACTCATAACTACCTGTTTTATGTCAGTTTCTGTTAGGAATGTAAATCCATAGTCAGCTCGATCCCATTGCTCTCCAGTTATTTCCATTTTTATCACATATGGATCTGTACCTCAGACTATTCTGCCAAAAATGACTATTTAAAATCTAAGTGCTACAGAGTTAAGGTGTCATGCATTTTTCCATGTGACTGTAAATAGGGTGAAATATAGATCCTTGGTCTGTTTTGTAATTTTGTGCAACTGAACCTATTTAATGCTACAAATCTGAAGACTTGAGCTCTGTTAGATGCATGAAAGATAGTTTAGCACTAAAACAGTGGAAAAAAATAATGCCATTCCATTCAAAGAACAAACTGCATGCTACTAACTAGAGGGCTGACACTACTCATATGACTAGCCCATACTATTTCACATTACTTTCCTGTCTAGTACACCACAGCCAATGGGGCAACTCACATGAGTCAGGACTATTCACGTGAACAACAGTTTGCAGGGTTTGCCCTCGGATGAAGCTTAACTATTTGCTGCTGGATGCTGAACACTTTTGCTGACCCTTAGGGGTAAGTAAAGAAAAAATATTGCGTTGGAAAGATAGGAAAGATATTTCATGCAAAGAAAATATGAGCTAGCATTAAAATTAGCCTAGTTCATGCTTTTAGCAAATACAGAGTCACGTATTTCATATGATGTTATAATGGGCCAAATTCATCTCTGGCACAACTCAATTGGCTTCAGTGGAGTTACACAAAGAATAGATTTGCTCCAGTATATATATAAAAATCTCCACAGGACAATTCTTAAAATAGATAGACAGATGTGAAGATTACCAGTAAGGGCCTAGATTTAGAAAGTATAGATGAGTTTCTTGTTTTCCTATAAAAAGGGTTATGGCAGGATTATGTAGAGAAAATTACATGCATTCATACTAAATTTTATTTAGAAATGTCTTCAAGTTTTATATTAATAAAATTAACTGGTCCCACTAAATGCTTTATTCTAGCACAGCACTCGTCTTTGATTAGGGGAGAAAAATCATATTACTCGTTTTCACAGCTATCAAATTTATAAGAAGGAAGAGCTTAGACTGTTACTTATGTGTATTATCAGGACAGTCAATGAGACATGAAACAAGGACAAACTCCATTTGCCTGGGCATAACGCCCAGTTTGGAAGTAATTGCTGTAGTGGAGTAGCAGCTGCAGATATAGTCAGATCAAATCCAAAGATCAAACGCTTATTTCATTTTGATAAAAATCATTAAACCACAAATCAACTTACTCTGGACTACAGTCAGGAAATGACTCTGTATATACCATCTGTACATAACTGTCCCCTAATAAATTAAAATGGCAACAGTGGCTTTTCTTATATAAAATCCCAAGATATAGATTTCATCAAAATATAAACATTTATCATTTAGATTTTGCTTAGCAGCCCAAATAATGCATTACAGTTAAAATAAGCAATGAAGATCTCTCAACACACTGAATTCTCTGCAATATTTTGCTATATGTTTTACTTCAGGAACTCTAATGGGCAGAACTGAAACTTCTAAGAGTATTTGAAACACTCCTCCTTCCCTTTCTCATTTGATCTCATGGTGATGGCTACAGAGAAACAAATGGGTTTATGATAAATTCATGAAATACAAAGCAAGTTTTGACCTTGATACCTTCTTCAGGAATGGTATAAAATTGGAGGAAGAACATGAGAGAAAGTAAGTTTATATAGTGTAGCAGATATTTGACTAATTTAACTACTAAAGTGCATTTGTCAATTTAATAAATTTTGTTTTGAAGAGCTTTGTTGTTGACCATTATGCAGGCTGCTTATGTATACACAGGGCTCTACCCAGCAGATTTAGGATGACACTATACATAAAACCTTGGAGGTTTGCTCAATGAATGGACATTTGCAAATGTGACTACCACTGTCTGAAAGGAAATCTAACAGTATTTAGCTGACACCCAATTTCTACTCTCTGAATCACTTCCAAGATTATAGAAGTCATCACTACTGAAAAGTATGTGATCCTAACAAGGACAATGAAGCTACTGTGCATCATGACTTCTTTATTGTCTGATCTATGCATCCTAACTAAATCAGATTGAATTACAGTGCATTATGACTTCCACATTAGCTGATATGCAATGGATAGCATCAAGGAGATTTCCTAAAGCATGAATAAATACAGCAAGGCTATGCAAGAATTTGGGATTGTTGTAGCAGGGCCAGATTTGGACACTCTTACTCCTACTGAGTAGCATCTTACTCCACCATGTAGTTCCACTGAAGCCAGTGAGGCCATTTTTGTAGTGTAAGGATATCAGAATCTGGCCCTGAGTTAATTATATCTACAAACAAATCTTAGCCTCCATGATGACTGTATCAATGGATCTCAGACTCTTTCCCTACAAAATTAGCTGGATGTTCTGTATTTTCCCATGTATGCAGCTTCCTAATACCACCAATATTGACAAAAGATCATAGCTCTGTCTAATTTTAATCATTTTCTTGGACCAAGAATCAATTTGATTATTTAACCTTAGCCAACCTACCAAGAAAGGTTATTTCACTGTTGCTTGCATCCTTCAGAAAATCCTTAGACCATTGATTCATGGACACAGAGATAGAGGATCACTCCTAATGCCACCAATAAGGAAATATCAAGGTAATTCCATTTGACCTTCCCAGTAGAGCTGTGAAATATTCACTTTCTTTGTTTGAAATGTTTGATGTTTCATTTTTGAATGGTTTTGCAACCCCTTGATGCTTCATGTTTATGATATAAATGCTAGTTTATTTTTTTAAAGTGACACTTTAAGTTCTAAAAGTGGCCAGTTCTCCCTGGCAAATGGGTACATATGTTCTAAAATTTAATCTGAGTGTGCAATGATATCTAAAGAACCACGCATTTTGAGTACTTCCTCTTTTCATTGTAATGATTTAAAAAAGCCAAACACATCTATTATAGAGAACACAATATAATTACTCATTTTTAATACTAAGAATATGTATGTGCTTTGACCATAATTATAAATATGATGGGCCAGGTCATTACCTATCTGGGACAAACTCACGAGACAGGGCACTCCATAAAGTGCCAGTCATGAACCTTCAATCTCATCGTTCCTTCAGGGCTGGAGTTTCTCCAGCAATACAGGACTGCTAGGGTATTCAGACCTTTAAAACTCATGCATTCCACAAGAGCTACTTGGATAATTGTGTCAATGGCCTATGACTCTGCACTGCTTTGTGGCCTACCACTCCATATTCCATGGAAGCATGGTTCTCGAGTCATGCGCCATGGCTTCTCTTTCAGTCAACTCCTTTGGGATGGAGGTGGAAGGGAGTGCATTGTATGTTTGTTTATGCACATTTGTTAATGCATCCTGCACAATACGAGGTGAGGGAACAATGTGGAGAACAGGGCAGTCCCCCACAAATCCTATCCCTAGCCCTCACCATACGACTTCATGTCCCCCACTCCCTACAGGGAACCCACAAAGGAGCTTCCACGGGGTCAAAGAAAAGGATGAGGATCACAGCTCCCTTTCTGCCATTATCACCATATTCGTCCAATCAGGTTCCCATCCACTTGCATAAACAATGAATGATTTGAGGAAAATATCTCTGCTATATAAAAACTGGAATTATTGCAATTCTTGCAATCTACATACAGAGTCCCAAGATAAAAAGCAAAATCTAAAATGAGTTTTGAAGTGCTATTCTCTAAACTAATGTAATAGTATAACTATTAGACAGTTCTTTTTTAAACCAAACTCCACGAATGTATTTCATCTGTGCTAAGCCTAAAGCTATTCTTACTCCAGGCCACACTTTTCAAATATCAACCAGAAAGAAAGGTGGTTATTCTGCAGTTATCAGGAGGCTGAAGGAGGTTGGTCTTCTAAATGTGATATTAATAATGGCATTTATGCTGCAGGAATTAAATTAGACTGAAAAAGAATTTAGAGTAAAGCGATCACAATAACTCAAGATAATTTGAAGTCAGTGCAAAGGCATTCAGGTCTTTAATCTACTACCTCCCACACTAATTAAATAGAAACCTGGAAGACATGGCAGAGTGACTGAAAATTAGGGATCACTAGAATGCATACTGTCAGATTAGATTTTCCACTTTTTGATGCTTTGTTTAGATAAAGCTATGTGTAAAGTACTTTCAAAACATAGGCGTGTGTATTTTAAAAAAATATAAAACATGCTTGCTTTTAATAGAACGAATAACCGTTACAAGGCTTGGCTGTTGACAGTGATCTTTTTTTTCCTAAGCACCATGGAATAGTGACCGGTAGGACACCTAAATTGCAGTAAATTGCAGCTACTTGTAAGGAGGACATCCAATTTATTTGTATTGTCTTTTGAAAATGAGAAATTTTACTCTAGTGGGAAAAAAATCCAGTGTATTTCTGTTTCTCCATGATAAGTTCCATTCCAGATACTGGCTTGCACAGTGTGCAACCCATGTACATCAAAAAATATTAAGGCGGATCCTTCTGAACTAAAGCTTAGTTAACTGCACTCCATGTAATTATATTTAGCAAGCAGGTAAGGAGCCCCATGCAAAATATTTCACGATGGTCAGTAAAAAGATCTTTAGAGACTTATTTGTAAGTCCTTTTTTCAGCAGAACACTTAAACTCATGCTTAACTCCAAGCACATGGAAAGGCACCATTTTATATTCTTACTGTGGGAGGAAACCTTTAAAAAAACGGTCCAAATACCTAATATATGTACACAACTCACCACTTATGTGTACAAGCGTGCGTGCACACACACACACACACACAAACAAACACACAGTTGATTGCCTAACTGGCCACATGCAAATACAGTACCTGACTGTCATGTATCGATTGGATATTTATATGCTTAAATTAGGCAAACAACTGCATATGCCAACCTGCACAACATCATCTATTCCTCCCTATTCTTGTCCTTATTCAAGGTCACAAGTTTTTTTCACAGCATTAAAATGCTGTTTTCAGCTTTTCAGTGTTCAGTGCATATGGCACTCCCCATGTCCATTTCCTATTGCAATCTTTCTGCCACCTACCAGTCTGGCCTCAGGCGTTCTACACAGGTGCTGTACCACACTCATTCTTTATTGCTGCTGTGGGTGTTGCTGGTTCTGCTGCAGTTTGCTCTCTGTTCTTCTCCTTGGTACTATATATTCTGTTTTCATCTGCACTAACTTGTCACCCAAAGTATGTATAGCAAGAATTTGAATAAAAGGCATCGCTGAGTCAGTCAGCTTTTTTTTTTTATCCCCAAATGAGTAGATTGAAGGTCTTTTCACCAATATCATATTACTTTATAAGAGCATACAGTGCTATTCTTGCCAAGATATCACTCTTAGAATCTCGTGGGGATCAGAAAATCTAATGTAATACCAAAAATCAAATCAATTTACACACCAGGATCTAATGATCCAGTTACTGTAAGTATAACAGTGAAAATATGAGCTCTGCCAATTGGTTTGATTTGGATAATTGAGTAGTAGTAACCCAACCTTCTTCTAACACTTGTAATAACAATATAAGAGATCTCATTGATTTTAACCAAGAATCTGATATAACAATATATTTCACCATGGGAATGTACTACTAGAAGTTGGGACTAGATGACAGCATGGATGGATCACTCAATAATTGTCCTGTTACGTTCACTCCCTCTGATGCATCTGGCACTGGACACTGTCAGAAGACAGGATATTGGGCTAGCTGGATCATTGGTCTGACCCAGTATGGCCATTCTTATGTCCTTATGTAAGAGCTCTGTGTAAGTTCAAAAGTTTCTCTCTTTCACGAACAGAAGTTGGTTAAATAAAATATATTACCTCACCCACCTTACCTTTCTAGTATCCTGGGACCAACACAGCTACAAAAACACTGCAGTACCATATATAAATACTAGGGCTGTTGATTAATCACAGTTAACTCACATGATTAGCTCAAAAATTAATTGCTATTAAAAAAACAATCGCAATTAATCACAGTTTAATTGCACTGTTAAACCATACAATACCAATTGAAATGTATTAAATATTTGGATATTTTTTTACATTTTCATATATATTGTATTATGTGTTGTAATAAAAATAATATACACTTTGATTTCAACAACAAATATTTGCACTGTAAAAATGATACACAAAAATAGTATTTTTCAATTCACCCGATACAAGTACTGTAGTGCAATCTCTTTGTTGTGAAAGTGCAACTTGAAAATGTAGATTTTTTTTGTTACATAACTGCACTCAAAAACAAAACAATGTAAGACTTCAGAGCCCACAAGTCCACTCAGTCCTACTTCTTGTTCAGCCAATCGCTAAGAGAAACAAGTTTGTTTACATTTACTGGAGATAATGCTGCCCTCTTCTTATTTACAATGTCACCAGAAAGTGAGAATAGGCATTTGCATGGCACTTTTGTAGCAGGCGTTGGAAAGTATTTATGCTAAACATTCATATGCCCCTTCATGCTTTTATTCCAGAGGACATGCTCCCATGCTGATGATGCTCGTTAAAAAAATAGTACATTAATTAAATTTGTGATTGAACTCCTTGGGGGAGAATTGTATGTCCCCTGCTGTTTTACCCGCATTCTGCCATATATTTCATGTTATAGCAGTCTCGGATGATAACCCAGCACGTTGTTTACTTTAAAAACACTTTCACAACAGATTTCACAAGACGCAAAGAAGGTACCAATGTGAAATTTCTAAAGATAGCTACAGCACTCGACCCAAGGTTAAAGAATCTGAAGTGCCTTCCAAAATCTGAGAGGGACAAGATGTGGAGCATGTTTTCAGAAGTCTTTAAAGAGCAACACTCTGATGCAGAAACTACAGAACCTGAACCACCAAAAAAGAAAATCAACCTTGTGCTGGTGGCATCTGACTCAGATAATGAAAACGAACATGCGTCGATCCTCACTGCTTTGGATTGTTATTGACCAGAACACGTCATCAGCATGGACGCATGTCCCCTGGAATGGTGGTTGAAGCATGAAGGGACATAAGAATCTTAAGTGCATCTGACACGTAAATATCTTGTGACGCCAGCTACAACAGTGCCATGAGAATGCCTCTTCTCACTTTCAGGTGCCATTGTAAACAAGAAGCAGGCAGCATTATCTCCTGCAAAGATAAACAAACTTGTTTGTCTGAGTGATTGGCTGAACAAGAAGTAGGACTGAGTGGACTTGCCGGCTCTAAAATTTTACATTGTTTTATTTTTGAATACAGAGTGTTTTTTTACATAATTTTACATTTTTAAGTTCAACTTGCATGATAAAGAGAATGCACTACAGTACTTGTATTAGGTGAACTGAAAAATTCTATTTCTTTTGTTTTTTTACAGTGCAAATACTTGTCATCAACAATAAATATAAAGTGAACACTGTACACTTTGAATTCTGTGTTGTTATTGAAATAAATATATTTTAAAATGTAGAAAACATCCTAAAATATTTAATTTGATACCTTTTTTTATTGTTTAACAGTGCAATTAATCACGATTAATTTTTTTAAGCACTTGATAGCCCTAATAAATACTATTATGGCAAATAACTTGTTTCCAGTGTTAGAACTCCCAAGAGTTTGTAGCTTTCTTAGAGTAAACTACACATATTGTTTCTTGTCTTTACCATCTCTTTATTAGACCACTTAAACAACACTGTTCTTCACTTAAATGTGCTGAATATAAGTATGGACCCTAACTCTTATGTTCATGATATACACACAGAGAAGTTAGATTAAAA
This sequence comes from Eretmochelys imbricata, assembly GCF_965152235.1. Taxonomy (NCBI): domain Eukaryota; kingdom Metazoa; phylum Chordata; order Testudines; family Cheloniidae; genus Eretmochelys; species Eretmochelys imbricata. The sequence continues at coordinate 14,873,368 of NC_135578.1, forward strand.
ACAAATATTCTTGCTGGAAGATTGCAATGTAACAGTGCACGCAAGAATAAAAAAACAGAGTGATAAAGCAGGCTGCTCCCTAAAACTCACCCCACCTTACTATAGATTGGCTGGCTGCACTCCTGACTGCTGTTCCCAGATTACATGGTTCACTACAGATTACAGAGACCCCAGTTTAAAGCAGGACCCAGAACCATCTCTGCCCCCACTTGCAATTCCAACACAGTCCACAATACACCACTCAAACTTTGCAAAATAATTGTAACACAGAGGGTTGGTAGAAACCCACGTTAGCCTTGAACTGCAAGTCTTCGAATGCTACACAGCAGAGTGTGGAAAGTTGTTGCATCATCTTAGTGGGAAATTTCATTCTTCGACCTCCCTCCCACTATTAGGCCAGGAGCATCTTGGTGCCCCTACAGCAGAGCTCTCATTAATACAGAATCAAGTTCCTGCCTGTTAATTGTTTGGTTATTTTTTTCAATTCACGATGGGAAGGATGAGAACTTCAAACAGCTATTGATGATAGGATGTTTTGTTTCAACACTCTGACTCGAGCATCTATGTAGTGTGGTGGGTTTTGAGCATATACTATATTCAGATGCTTAGTAACTCTTGGTACAAATATGTCATGATCAAGATGACAGCAATCATATAGACTCCCAGAAGACTACCAGGCTAATGGTTTAATATCTAATTAATAATACAATTTAGTTCTTGACCTTCTAATCGTACTATGTGAAGTTCTAATTAATTGATAAAAACTGAAATTACCAAGCATGTTCTTCAATTTTGTTGAACCAGTAAGTCAACTTTGATTTGAACCTGCTACAAGAAATGATCTCCACTTAATCTGTAAAATTTGGTGGTGCAGATTGACAGGGACCAGGTAATGAACTGTTATTAATATAATTTTTGCTACATTATAGTCGTCATGTAGCATGATCTGCAGCCCCAGCACCTCATGCTGATATAACGTCAAATCTCACAAATCAAGCTACACAAGATTGAGTAATTACTTGGATTGGAGGCCTTCAAGGAACACCTAGATGCTCCAGGAAGTGGTACTCATTATTCAGTAGGTGGAATGCTATCTTCAGAATCAATAGCAAGCCAATGTCCCAACCTGGGAGCATTGATTTGCTTGATCTGCTATCTTATAGATTAATGGTAAAAATCAAAGTCATAACTATAATCATTAGACATCCTATTGCATGTTTCCCCCTAAAAAGTAGGAGGTATGCCTTATCTTCGGGCCAAAACAACAACTCTGGTTAATGACACAGGCTGGATTTTAGAAGCCCAGATTGCATGGAGTTTGAAAGCCTCGGCCACTATACCTGCCTAAGTCCACAGTGCTGTTTCAACTAAATACAGAATTCTATACGCCCTGCTTTAAAGTGGTGCACAGTGTTGCTGTGGGGGTTTTTTTGTTGTTGTTGTTTTTTGTTTTTAACACACAACCTGCTATTTTCACATGTGTGCATTTCATAGGTGTGTGAAATGATCTCAATATACAGCTAAGAATTTTTAAGGCACTTTGGGATCCTCAGAGATGAAAAACACCTTGGGAGTGTAAGCCACCTTATACCTTAAGGTAAAAGCTTTATAAAAAGTGGTATGGTTATTATTTTGGAGCAAATCCCCTGCCCTGTCCTGTGCTGTGTGAGTGCCTTACAAGGATATACAGGAAGCTTCTTTCTGTCAAAGCAACAGTTCAGGAGCTTCACTTAACCCTCAGGAGAGTGCTGGAGGGGACCTGAAGTGAAATTCTGACCCCACTGGTGTCAACTGAAAAACTATGGAGCCTGGATTCCTAGCCATGTCTCAAAGGGATGTTTTTATCCAACGAAAGTACTGAACCAGGACCCCATTACCTAGAATATATGCTGTCATTTGCAGCACACGTAAGCTAGGGATGCATGCTACTCCTTTTGTAAAGGAAATGTAAAATGCACAGGGCAGAACTCTTCCTTCTTGCCCTCCTGGACCCATCCTGGCTCTAGGCCAGCAGAATGGCTCTCATGTTACTATGAAAGGCAATAGCCCCATATTTCCTTGTCCCTCTGTCAAATGGAAGGCACGATTCTGTTTTGCCTGTCCTGCCATGGGCATAAAATTACTCACATACATGTTTGCGGGATTGGAGTCTCATTCTGTACTAAGAAAGCAGATGTAACTGAACAGACACAAGATGTTGGGTTAGTAAATATGACACCACTTTGGTAACTTATGAAGAGTAGAACTGCACTTTTGATGTGAAAACTAGCATCTCACTGGACTAGCTGATTTGCATACATTCAGATTTTCCATGGATTCCCTTACTTGATCTTTAAACAATTGCTATTTTAACAAGGTTTTCATTACTACCCAGTTGTCTAAACTTTCCTTTATTTTAACTGTTAAAAAATATCAAATTTGAAAGGGAAATCAGTAACTCAGTAGTTTTTAATCAATCAGTTTCATTCCCCTGCTTATTTATTAGTAGGCCTGCTTTCTCTGTAGTACTACTTTCCTCCCTGATATATTTATAAAAAAAACCCTTCATATTCAACTCATTCCTTCGTCAAGGATGATTATAAAAGCCAGCATTTCAAAAATATTTCTGGCCTCGATCATGCATGAGCTGTGCTTGTGTAAAGCCCCACCAAGCCCTTGAAGAACCCCGCTGACTTCAATAGGGCTCCATGAGACACTCTTTGCAGGATCAGGGCCAACATCTGTATTATAATCATATCATGGGTTCTAAAAATGAAAGGGGAGGAATAAGAAGCAAAGCAATGGTTTCGAAGATGTCTGCTTCCCAATATGGATTTTGCTTACTTCTTTCCTGGGGCTCTCTCTCTCTCTCAATTGCTCCATTTATTGACAGATGCAAAGCAAGACTAATGAACTATTGATGACCCCAGCACAAAGGCTTATGAATCAAAGCATTTTTATTCTGTGGGTATTGATTTAAATGTTGTAACTGCTGTGCAAATGAAAATGGTAGTTTAAATAAAAGAACTGAAATACTAAATAGGTTGTGACCAGTTGATTGCTTGTCACTGGATAGTTCTCTGCATGTTTATTCAATTTTTGGAAAGTTAATAATTTGAGATATTTTAATGACAAAATGGAAACCTAGGGCAGCACAAACATTATAGCACAGAAGGTCATGGCAATGGGCAGGCCACAGTAATAGAGCTGCTGCCCTTTCTGAAGAAACATGATGGATTAAGATACACCACATTGCCATCCTAAGGCCACCAGTTTCAGACTGGCCTGAGAAGGAGAGTGGGCTGGAGGTGAGAGCTTGGGAGTAGATGCATATTACATCAGGCTGTGATGGTCATCCCCCTGAAGTGACATGTGCAGCCTCCAGCTGTCATTCTTTGGAATCCTGAAGGTTGTCCAGGGTAAAACTGCTAACTGGCATGCATGTACGTAGGGACTAGGTACTGTGTCTTGAGGGTCATGCAGAATCAGCACTGGAATTTATTGTTTTCACCACCGATAGTATTCATAGGATTTTTACTTTGGGAGAAGAACAGCCTAGATTGAATTAAGATCATCTACAGTGATGAAATCTGTTCCTTTAAAGTGGGTGAGCCTGGGGAAAATTTTTTAGAGGCACCGATGGCAGTTAGGCACCAAGCTTGAATTGAAGGTCAATGGGAATTAGGTGTCTAATGATTATTTCCCTTTGAAAATCTCCCCCTATGTTCTTTCCTAGTGCTTTCCTCCTACCTCTGCTGGTTTGATAAACAAGAGTCCCTTAATGAAACCTTCAGGTTGCCTTTCCACCTTCATACTTAATAATCAAATCCCCTTAGATCATGACAAGTTCAGGCACAATAATATGAAGTGTGTGTACACAAAGGAACCAAGGCTGCACTTTTTAATTAAGTCAAGGAGCCCATCTTTGTTGAATTAGCTCAACTAAGGTAATAACAATCTCAAGGCCCATGAAGGAAAGCCTGTGCCACCGTACAGTGTTAGGCTGGAGAACAAATATGGAACTCCATTTTAATAATCTATTGGGGGGAGGGGATTTTTAAAATATAGTTCAATTCATCAGAGCAAGATAGCTCTTGAGCCTCATGTTTAACAGTGCCAGAGGGGATCTCTCTCTAATACTGCAAAGATAGGACTAGCTCATGAGAAATGATTCCTCACTATCATTATTGCTGATGTAAAGCTGTAAGTTTGTCAGGGTTGTTTTTTTTTTATTTTTAAATGCTGGTAAAGATTCAGCTGGTCCGTCAGGATGCTGAACTACAGTTTCAGCTGAGCTCTGTTGTTCACAGAGACTAAACAAAAATGACAAAATTCAGCATCCAGGGAAGTATCACGTAGCACATAAGGTCTCACAGAGATGCAGTAGTCACAGCAAAGGGCAGCCAGGAATGTGGGAAGCATTAGAAAAGGAAAGATTTATTGCCTGAAAATAGAGAGACCAAAACAAAATGAAACTATCCATCGGAGCTGGCCTTCAGTAGGTAAGCAGGGGTCAACCCTTGGCCTCCTCAAAATGGAAAGGCAGGTAGAAGCAGTTGTAAATTTAAGGTGCAGTGGTTGTTATAATATCAACTTTTACCAGCAGTTACTGTACCATAGTCTCCAAAATGCAGAAGTTATTTCCTGTTTGTTCTATAGGGAAATACCCTTGCATGGTGTGGTAATGGCTAGTAAATGTCGACCTTTTACTGGTGACAACTCTTCTTGTTTCCAGGTTTTTAATATTACTGAAATAGTGAAAAATAACAAGTATTTGTTCTCATTGCCTCTCTGAAGCTCTCTGTGTCACACACATATATAAAGCAAATGAATCATTGTGAAGTATTTGGAAGATTCCAGGATAAGAGCCACTGATATATTCCTGATCTTGGAGCAGCAAATATTTATGAACCACAAAATCTTCCTTTCTATTTACATGCTACCTTCAGTATGCTAATCCACGCTGTCTACACAGATACTCACTGCTGAGAATCATTCCGCCAGTTCTGCTAAAATGAATACATTACAGCGTACAGTGGAACACATATACCAGAGAGGGTTAGGATCGCCTCATTTTTAAGTCAATGCCAAACCTGTCATTGACTGCAGTGGGAGCAGCATCAAGCCTGATGTTACATATGGTGACACTCCATTTTACAGGGAAGTAAAATGAAGCAAGTTTGTGATTGTTTCAGTGACGTGTGTGATTTGTGATTACGCTTTGAGGGGTTAGATTCCCTTTTCCTCTCAATTCATATTCCTGAAGTAAACATGTTTCCAGTACTTAATCTGAATAGCTGGTTACCTTCATGGTACCAGATGTTTCGAGATACCACCTTTCTGCCCAACTATGTTATATTTAGGGACTGAGGACTCTTGAGGCAATCTAGGTTGTCTCTCTCGATTTAGCTGCCTTAACTTTCCTCCTGGACAGGCTGCTCTCTGAGCACATTAAAAAGCACCTCCTACTTGTTTCCCCTTTGCTAGAAAGGGAACTGTTCTTTTTCTTCCCACCTTTTATTTAGATTTATTTAAAAATCACTTATCCCAAGGCTGAACGTGGCAAAAAAATATACAATGCTTAGAAAATCAATATCATAGTACGTCAGCTTAGCCGTGCTCCCCAAGGCCACCCCATTATGCCATTTCATCTAGAGTTGGGGACTGAGACAGTAAATACATTGAAAGAAAGAAGTTATATTATTTTGTGACACAGGGTCTGTCAAGGTTCCTTCCCCACTCTGAACTCTAGGGTACAGATGTGGGGACCTGCACGAAAAACCCCCTAAGCTTATTTTTACCAGCTTAGGTTAAAACTTCCCCAAGGTACAAACTATTTTACCTTTCGCCCTTGGACTTTATTGCTGCCACCACCAAGCATCTAACAAATATATAACAGGGAAAGAGCCTGCTTGGAAACAGCTTTCCCCTCAAAATCCTCTCAAACCCTACACCCCCTTTCCTGGGGAAGGCTTGATAAAAATCCTCACCAATTTACATCGGTGAACACAGACCCAAACCCTTGGATCTTAAGAACAATGAAAAAGCAATCAGGTTCTTAAAAGAAGAATTTTAATCGAAGAAAAAGTAAAAGAATCACCTCTGTAAAATCAGGGTGGTAAATACCTTACAGGGTAATCAGATTCAAAACATAGAGAATCCCTCTAGGCAAAACCTTATGTTACTAAAAGACACAAAAACAGGAATATACATTCCATTCAGCACAGCTTATTTTATCAGCCATTTAAACAAAACAAAATCTAACGCCTATCTAGCTAGATTACTTACTAAGTTCTAAGACTCCATTCCTTTTCTGTTCCCGGAAAAAGCATCACACAGACAGAGAGAACCTTTGTTTCTCTCCCCTCCAGCTTTGTCTCCTCATTGGTCATTTTGGTCAGGTGCCAGCGAGGTTATCCTAGCTTCTTAACCCTTTACAGGTGAAAGGGTTTTTCCTCTGGCCAGAAGGGATTTAAAGGTGTTTACCCTTCCCTTTATATTTATGACAGGGCCAGAAAGAGTTATACAACTAGCAGGCTAATTGACCCAGATTCAGCTTTTAGGGACATATTAGCAGATGATAATTGTGGTTTTTGTGTGTGTAGTATGGAAGCAGTTGTCCCTCCCACTCTGGCTTGGAGGGATGCCACCCCGCCTCAGTACATCACCAGGATCGCGGCCTACTATTGGGGGAATTAGCAGAGTAGGTACAGCGTCCCAGCCTTCCTACCAGGGTTACTTCCCAATGGTCAAGAGGCCTGAGGCCCCTAGGCAGGGTAGAGCAAGTAAGCAGTCTATAGCGCTAACCCGTAGGCAGGGGAGCACGGGCAACCAGTGGCCATGTGGCCAATGGTGGGGAGGCTGCCACCCAAGAGGTGGGTGCCAGGGGTAGGGGAACACAGACCCACCCGGCTACACTGCGTTCCAGCCCAGGGGCCTAACAGCGGCGGGTGTCCTGCCACTGGGTCAGCAGAGATCCTCCCGTAACTTGCTGACCGGCTGTTAAGCCGCAACACCATCAAACTAAACCCTGGGCTACTCCTACCCAAGTTCCAGATCCAACTCCAGTTCCTCAGGTTCATCAGAGTATTTGGCCCCCGCAATCCCACCAGCTCCTCCTCTCCAGGTCTGGGCCGCTGCCTGGCTCAGCAGCAAGTTTGGTGGGCAGCAGCAAGCAGGATGCGTCTGCCTCCTTCCCTGGCTCAGCCTCCACTGGGCTAGAGGCTCCGCCTTTGGTACTTCCTCCCCGCTTCTCAACTTCCGATGGAGGGGGGTGGGCCTGGCCAGACTCTGCCCAGCTGGGCAGAGAGAGTGGTCCCTCCCTCTCTGGCTCAGAGGGATGCTACACCGCCCCACTATAGTGTGTTTACATATATATTGCTAGAGGTTGCCAATGTAACCGAATGGTTCCTGTCTGTCACTGTATTCTGTTAATTCAGAGATCAAAAGGAGATGTTAATATTTAGATGAACTGTGAATGTAGCAAATCATTGTCTTGATTTCTCTTTGAAGTTTATAGTAAACTACCTAGCAGCTAATTACCAGTGGTGCTTAGGAAATAGAAGGTTTTTATTTCAAAGCCACAATGTTTCACCCAAGGAACATCTGTTCTCAAGAGGTTGTCAATAGCCTGTCAGGAATCTATAAAAAAAACTCTAGGACCCTGATCCTGAATCTTAGATCTACTTAAGCTTCAACAGGGGAAGTTTGAGTTGCAAGACTGAGGTCTCCAGTTCCATTCTGGATCGCCCTGATATTGTACATTGAACTATAACCTGATGAACTGATTCTGAAAGAACTCTTTGCAACTCTAAAGCTCACCATCTCTACTATGAAACTGACCTAAGAACTCTATTTATATCTTTATTATAATGACCTTTTAACCAATACTCTCTCTTTTCTTTTGCAATAAATCTTCGTTTACTTAATAAGAATTGGCTGTAAGCATATATTTGGGTAAGATCAGAGATATTCATTAATCTGGTTGGTAAGTGTCCAGTCCTTCTAGATTGGTAGAACTTTTTATATTATATGATGAACAAGATTTTCAGTAATCTTCCTCATATTTGACTTGGCTGTCTGGGTGGGAGCCCAAGACTGGGTTGCTTTAATGGAACTGTATTTCTGGCTTATGGGTAACCAGTAAAGTACTGTAAAAGCTGTCTGGTTGCTGGTTTGTTGACTCTAAGCATTAGAAATAACCACCAGTTTTGGGGATTCTCTGCCCCATTCTTTGCAGTGTGCCCTGACTGAGCAATTTCAGAATGGCCCCCTTACAACTCTGGTCACAATTATATAAAATTATTATTATAAAATAATAACCTTGTCTGACAAGGAAGCCGAATTCCTCGCAGCAAGAAAAGTCTGACAATGAAAAAGGACATTGCATATACCCTAATCTCTTGGACAAAGTCGGGGAGATAAATTCTAGGAAGCTCTTAGTCTTCATGCACCCCCCCCCCCCCAAAAACCCAAACCCTTCTCAAAAGACACTAGGGAATGAAATCCAAATCCACAAATCCACACAAATCCAAAGGAAAGTCAGGGGGGAACAGGGGTACACAACCTAACTTTACCATTTAACCACTTGCAATAAATATAATTTTACTCTCTACTTCATCTTACGGACCTGAATGTATTTCCTTTGACCTATCTTCTGATTTACAGATCAAATTGCACTTTCTTTCCTCTTTAGTAACTTCTGATGGTCATCATGCCATTACCACGCCTACATTTCAATAAGACTTAAGCATGTGCTTAAATACTGTATTGAATATGGCCCCTAAATTTCTAGGATGGAGTAAGCGTCTTGTATAGAATATTTGGGCAGGTGAACTAGGTGTGCAGATCTGGCTATTATGAGAGAGCAACTGATGGTGTATCTTTTTCTCTCCCACAGAGACAGAGGTGCAGTAATTATAATGCATCTTTCGTACATTTATTACATTCTATTTCATGGTGCACAATCTGTATGGCACTTCTGCAAAATATTGAAAATAAATTCATTAACTCCCACATATGGTGCAACGTGCCACCTTCTTGTGGACTCCATTGGTAGCATATATATTATATATGCTGTACTGCATCAGTTAAGAAATTGTTAATTTTGTTGCTATGGGCTACACTGAAATGATGTCATCCTCATCTTCTTTCTTTTGTAACAGTTTCCTCACTTTGCTAAAACTAATTTTATAGTTATATCATTTAAAAACTAATTTCATATTAGCAATATATATATATATATATAAAAACACCATCTGACAATCCTGAAAATGTCTCTTATCAAGGTTAAGATATCTGATGTTGGAATGAGGACTATGCAGTTAAATTATGCTGACCTTTCAAAAGAAGTTAATTTTCCTTTAGGATACACAGATGCTTTCTTTCCTTATCCTGGCTGTACTGCTAATGATTAAACATGAAAAGCAAACACATAATAATATAATGTAGACTTACACAGGAATATGACTGACATCATTAGTGAAAGGTATCTTCTTTCCTTCTGTTACCTCACATAAAACCCCCCTACAACCCTCAGGTTCAAATAGGGTCAAATTAAGCCCTTTGATCTGTTTATGCATCCCCTATTGGAATCAGTGGGAGTGACACATGCCTATCTGATGGTAGAATGGCTTTTAATGTATAAAAATGGTGCTGAAGGAGTTTCGTGAAATGTAAGTGTGAAGGGGTCAACTCACCTCCTCAAGGCCAGGCATGGCATAGCAGCTTTCTCTTCACTGGAGGTCTCCTGCCAAAAGTGGCCTGTCTTTTCCTGTGTCTTGGCTCTCCAGCCAGGTCATTTCAAAGTCTCTCCTTCTTCAGGGTAGCCCATGAACAAGAAGCAAGGGCAATTATCACAAATAAACTGAATTAGTAAGAGATGGAGGGGAATGACTCCTCCTCTGGGTGCATCAGGAATTGGCCCTCCCTTCCCTCAGGGAGGAGCCTTCAGGGACTGGCTGTCTGGGAAGTCTTCCCTCTGCCCTTTCCTCAGGAGCTGAAAGTTGAATGTCTGCTCTCCTTCCTAATCTGCCCACAAGTGAGCTGTTCTGGTCTCCTTTTAAGCTCCTCCTCCAGCCTGTGCATGCCTTGCAGTTGTAATGGACAGAGTCTGCTGAGCCCAGAGCAGCTCCTTTACCTCTTATTGTCCAGTGTGGGGTTTGTATACCCATCACAGTAAGCAATATGCATAACATGTTGGAGACACATAATCATCCCTAAGCAATAGGTTGTCTAAAGTGAGGATAAACTTGCAAAAGTGGTTCTGTGGGGTAGGGATGGCTTTTCGATTTCATGCTGTACAGCACCGAATTCAGTGGGGTCCTGATTCCTGATTGGGATCTCTTGGTGCTACATTAATACACACGAATAAATACTACTAATAATGCTAGGTAAAAACTACTGCATTTGGCAAAATTCACAAGTATGTCATAACTGTTTCTAGTTTCATCCTGAGAATTTTCATGAGACAAAACATAGAAGATTAACTTCACACTAGCACAAAAATCATATATTAACTTGAAACAAACCTTGGTTGACTGAAAAAATGCTTTCTGCCCAAGTGAGAAGTGTGTGTACATCCATGACCATTCTAAACGATACTGACGTAAAAAAGGATGTGTATTAGCGCCTTGCAAATTCTCTAGCAAAACCACAATTTTTATCATATGATGTGCTGAGATACGTTACACAATCCAGTATTCCGTAAGCCTCATTAATTTAGGACCCTTGTGTTATTATATTTTATATGAAACAATTATTACTCTGAACAATAGAATATCTTCTCCAGATATTTGGTCTAATCTAAAAAAGAAATGATCTTTGCAAACTTCAGGACTCAGGGGATCCGATGGTTGTAATATTTTAGCACTAAGTCAGAGGATATCAAATTATGTTCTATGAGCCTTGGTACAGCATTTCTTAAAGGATAAAAAGGCTGAACTTGAATATTGGTTACGATATTATATTACTAATACTGGAATATAAGCCATCTGGATTCAGAAATTGCTGTTCATATCCACTACACCCACTGCACTGGTATCTCAAAATAAAAACACAATGGGCCAGAGTTTCCACTCCCTGAATCTTATGTGGTCTTTAAAGCTGTGATATGGAGGTGGGGGATGGTGCTATTAGTGTGAATGGAAAAATCCAGTTTAGTAGCATTTTGCATGCCCCTTACACAGGCATAGGGCCTCATTCCAGGAGGATATCAAAACACATGTAATTAAAGATAGCAAAATGACTCACATACTTAAAGCTACGTGCACAAATACCTTGCTGAATCAGGGCCTAAATGACTATGAAGGGTGCAAGCTGGAGGTGAATCAGGCCCGTCAGCTTGGGACCTGACTCTATTCCTATTTAAGTCAATGGCAAAGTTCTCAGTTACATCAATGGGATGAGAATGAGGCCTTTGGTGTGCATTTCTTAATTTAATATCTGGCGTTTACGTATCCTCTTGCACTCAAAGGATCCCAAAGCACTTTGCAGACAAAGGTTCCTATACCAAATGTCACATTACAGGAGGAAACAAATTTTGGAAATCCAATGGAAATAGGCCTTGGAGCTGATATGAAAGGAAATGTGGCTCTAATAATTTCTCTGCCAACGTCTACCTTCCTGCCTCAGTTATCCGCAGAGGAAACGAGCTGAATAGGAAAAAAGAATCTTATTGGCCAGACAGCACAAAGGAGAAATTAGGGAACTCCCCTCCCCCCCACCCGACCTTCAACGGCTTGTTCCCTTTTCTACATAACCCATTTTCTACACCAAAGAGGATTAGTTAATGCTGCGAGCAGCCATGCTAACTTTTCTTTCATGACTCCCATTATACACAGGGCACAGGAGCCAGGTGCAGTGGGGCATCCAGGCCAGCTTTGCTGCCACATTCAAGATGGAAGCCTGAAAGGATCAAGGAGAGAAATGCCATGTGTGTGTCCAGTCAGGGACCTGCAGACTGTTAGCAGAGCTTTCTGTAGTTCACTGGTTTGCTCAGTCAATTTAGGCCCCACTTTCAGGCCCTTCTGCAGGCCTTGCCTGGAGATGAGATGAAGTAGTGGAGATGACACAAAACTATCCAGGTTTTGGAGTAAATACCCCTGGCCTATTCATTTTGGATTAGTGTTGGGTCGCCCTCAAAGTTATATAAGTATGATAGAATTATAATTATGTATAGTAGAAATAAAGATAGACAAAAGAGTATATAGGTATTGTAAAAAGGTATGAACATCAGTTCCATGCTGTTGAATTTCACTCTGTAACAAATGCAAGGCCAAAGTGCTAATTATTTCAGGCCGGTATAGGACAAAGAGTCTGTGCTGGAAAGTGATAAGAACTTTGAGGAAACAATGCTGTTCTTTAAAACAATACCCTGATGCTCTTCCCCCACGGGGACACCTTGTCATGCCTATGTAAATCTTGGTATCCAAAGAGGGAAAAATAGATAGTGGGATAAAACTTGTTAAATGAATCAAAAGTCATAGATTTTGTTGTTAAGTAAAAGAATGAATGATGAGTGCATGGAATTGAGAGCCTGAAGCAGGGAAATAATTGGTTAGTAAATGGTGCCAGCCTAATCCTAAGAATTTCAACCTTGATATCGATGGGCTGAAGAATATGCAAAGTGGAGATAACTGGATGACCCCCGGAGGGCGAACGGGAATCCACCCAAAATGCATCAAGGAAGAACAAGAAGATAACACCTAGCCATCATGGAGCCGTCGTGGATGTACCACCTGCTGATTGATGGTCATCTCAATTGTAAATTCAGCATGATGAAGCAATTCCCATAGACCTGTACTGAACCAGAGACCTATAAAAATTGGGTCCAGGGACTGTGTTCTTTGAGTCTGGTTCTATGACCACCCTCCAGGAGCATCGGATGCGCATCTGACAAAGACTCGGCTCCACTCTCGTGTCCAGGCCACCTGGCCAGTGACTTGGCACGAGCAACATCTAGGCTGGTAACTATAACAACCTTTATGTAGAACCTGTGTGTGAATGTCTGTGTGTGTGAATGGATCTATCTAGAAATTGCACATAGGAATATTTTGTTGTATTTACAATAGACGTGGCAATTTGCCTTGTCCCTCTTACAAGATCCTGTTGGTATCATTTTTATTAGTGTAACATTAGATCCAATGCCCATTGAAGGCATTGGTAATCTCTCACTTTAATTCAATGGGTGTTGGATCAAACCTCTTTACTCTGAATGGGACCATAGGAACTATTACTGGAATCGCTTCACCCAGCACTGAAATGCAACAACTTTCCGGGTGGAACATAACTGTTTAAACATTACACAATAGGAATCTGACCCAATCTCCGGAGTCAATTGGGCTTTGGTTCAGACTCTTGAGCAGCAGGAGTTAAGGAGGCTGTATACAATTGAAACTTCTGGTGGATTTTAGATAAGCATAATAGAATTTTCTGTTTTAGGATTTGGCCAGATCACCACAACTGTTACCAATAGTGTTGCAAAAAGTACCATGGGATCTTCAGTAAGCAGGATCCACAGGTTTACATCTAGTCTGAGAGTTGTATATATATATATGACTATGTGACGGGGTCTGCTTACGCCGCACTAGCCCAGACAGGGTTAAGGCCATATTATTGACAGCAGAAGTCCTGCCTCCCCGACAGGACTGGACATGCTCTAACTGCTCTAGCAGTATAAAGGGAGGAAGCCCACCTCATTCTGGGCTGGAGGCCGCAGGGGAAGGACCTGGCTGGCAAGCTCCTGTGGAGGGCTAGCCACAGCCCCTGACTGCACCCGGAATCAGAGCCTCCCTAGGCCCACCTGCACCCTGGCGACTGGAGGAGCCACTGGAGACGACCGGCCCAGCTGATCACAGAGAACCTGATGGCTCATGGGAGACCCCAACACAGATACTAGTAGAAAGTGACCCAGGGAGGGTGATGGAGTGGTACCTTCCACCCAGGAAACCTCAGCGTGTTTTGGTAGGATCCCCCGCACTGACTCAGTGGCAAGTTGCTATGCCACTGTTAGGTCCCTGGGTCAGGGCCCAGTGGAGTCAGGTGGGCCCAGGCCCCCCTACCGGGGCTGCAACACCCCTTGGTGGGCGCCCCACCTCTAGAGACTCTGGCTACTAGGCCATGCTGCCCTGACCCTAGGGGCGTAGACAGTCACAGACTACAAGACCCTCACTTTATTCTTCCTATAATTGCACATTGTCACTATCTGTGTAATTATTCTCATAAATATTCTTAAAATATAGATAATTGCATGTGCTACGAATAAAAAACTTCAAGTACATTTTAATATATATTTTAAAGTTCTTGAGACTTATAAATACAGAGCTGCCTTGCATACGAACCACCATTTTTTAAATCTTACTTTCCATTTCTTTCCTTGAATTAATTTCTTAATTTAAAATAACAGCTTTTTGTGTAATAAAATATAAAAAGCAAGCCTCTCAGTGGCGATTTATTGCCAGTTTTATGTAGCACTATGTGCTGGCCTTTAGTCTGGTAATTAACAACTTCAGAAAATGGCACTGATCCCACAATTCAGCTATACAATACCGAATCAGAAATCTGTTGATCTGGTGATATATTACCTTAGAACTTCATTTATTTTCCACATTTTATATTTAAAAAAAAAAGTGGTATCTCCCCACCTCTTGTCAAAAAGTGTGCCATCAGAGGCTATAATGCGGTCTTATATTACTAAGATCACATTTTTTTCAGAAAAGTCTTACAAAACATTTAATACTATTTACTATTGTACTATTAAGTATCATAATAAATCATTAAAATTAAAAGACATGGTTATTTCTTCTTTGTGGTTTTTCCTCCTACTTGCTAATTCATCTACTCTAGCAATTTCAAATTTCCATAGTCATTCATTGCTATTTAGAGGGGCAAAAAGAGATGGAAAATCAAAACAACATAAAAAAGGCCATACTGGGTCAGACCAACGGTCCAGCCAGCCCAGTATCCTGTCTTCTGACAGCGGTCAATGCCCGATGCTTCAGAGGGAATGAACAGATCAGGTAATCATCAAAGTGATCCATCCCGTCACCCATTCCCAGCTTCTGGCAAACACATGCTAGGGACACTTCAGAGCATGGTTTTGCATCCCTGCCCATCCTGGCTAATAGCTATTGATGGACCTATCCTCCATGAACTTATTTAGCTCTTTTTTGAACCCTGTTATAGTCTTTTCTGAACCCAGCATACTTTCACAAAGTATTCCACAGGTTGACTGTGCATTGTGTGAAGAAATACTTCCTTTTATTTGTTTTAAACCTGCTGCCCATTAATTTCATTGGGTGACCCCTGTGTGTTATGAGGAGGAGTAAATAACACTTCCTTAATTACTTTCGCCACACCAGTCATGATTTTATAGATCTCTCACCTCTCCCCTTAGTCATCTCTTTTCCAAGCTGCAACAGTCTCAGTTTTAGTAATCTCTCTTCATATCGAAGCTCTTCCATACCCCTAGGCATTTTTTTTGCCCTGTTCTGTACCTTTTCCGATTTCAGTATGTCTTGTTTGAGATGGGGTGACCAGATGTGCATGCAGTATTCAAGATGTGGGCGTACCATGGACTTATATAGAGGCAATATGATATTTTCTGTCTTATTATCTATCCCTTTCATAATGATTCCCAACATTCTTTAGCTTTTTTGACTGCCGCTGCACATTGAGTGGATGTTTTCAGAGAACTATCCACAATGACTCCGAGATCTCTTTCTTAAGAGATAACAACTAATTTAGACCCCATCATTTTATATGTATAGTGGGGATTATGTTTCTCAATGTGCATTACTTTGCATTTATCAACATTGAATTTCATCTGCCATTTTGTTGCCCAGTTTTGTGAGATCCCTTTGTAACTCTTCGCAGTCTGCTTTGGGCTTACCTATCCTGAGTAGCTTTGTATCATCTGCAAATTTTGCCACCTCACTGTTTACCCCTTTTTTCAGGTCATTTATGAATATGTTGAACAGTATTGGTCCAAGTACAGAGCGCTGGGGGAAACTGAGACTTCTCTCCATTCTGAAAACTGATCATTTATTCCTACCCTTTAACCAGTAACTGATCCATGAGAGGACCTTCCGTCTTATCCCATGACTGCTTTCTTTGCTTAAGATCCTTCATGAACATTAACTCTAATTTGGAATTATTTTGCAATTAGGCCATGAGCATTTGTGTGGATGGATGTTTGCTCACCTGAGTGTTGGGAAAAGATCCGTTCTTTATGCAAACACCTTTATGCACACACACACACACACACACACACACACGTACAAGGATGTACCTTACTTGCATTGCAAGTGCTTCCCTCATTAGAGTCACTCAAAGCAACAGTAGCAATACCAGGTGCCTTAACTAACTAATCTCATATAAAAAATAATTAATCAGCAAAGATATAGTCGAAGTTTATAGATTGCAAACAACCTATCAGCTAACATATATTAGCATAAATATACTATCTAAAAAAATTGCAAACAATGAATAAATCTGTAGAAATCAATGTCTGTTTTGCAGATAACACAAACTACTTCGCTGCTGATCATTTTAGCCAAGAATCCCACAATCTCAAACCTCTTCCCAGGCCTCCAGAGGTGCCAAAACCTACAGCTTCTCCCCTGACAACTTCCATGAGCCAGTGATGCATGGTCAATGAAATCTTCTGCAGCACACTGAAAAATGAAAATGCAGGACAGCCTCAAAGAAATTGAATTTATTAACAAAATGCATACAACAGAGGTGACTATACTGACTGCATTGCTAATTTTCATAATTAATCCACATATACATACATATACACACACACACACAAAACTTCCTCTATTTTTAAAATGTACGTGATGCTGCTATAGAATTTCCATTCTATTGCACTAGAACAGTGATTCCCAAACTAGGGGCACTGCTTGTTCAGGGAAGCCCCTGGTGTCCCTCAGCCTGCGCTGCTTCCTGCAGCTCCCATTGGCCGAGAGCGGCGAACCACAGCCACTGGGAGCTGCGATGGGCCGAACCTATGGACGCGGCAGGTAAACAAACCAGCCCGGCCCACCAGGGCTTTCCCTGAACAAGCGGCACCCCTATTTTGGGAACCACTGCACTAGAATGCTAGAAAAACTAAGGATTTTACTACAGAGTTTAGGTCCAACTTGCCCCTGAGTATATAGGGTCTTGGTAACAAGCCATCGAGGCTAACAACTAGAAGATATTGACATATACATTGGTGTTTATGGGGGGGCCTGTTATGGGAATGGGAATTATAAAATATGGGGAAACACAGTTGAGTTTCAGCTGTAATGATGCTTAGGTTCATTGAAATTTACATTACCTCAGTGAACATTTGGTCCATTTACCAGTTATAGGTTAGTAAGAAAATCCCAAACAATGGAGAAGTTGTTTTTTTTAATCTGGTTTTATTGCAAAATCCTTTGTACAGATTAAGACTGCAAGAAGGTATTCGACTCTGGTCTGTGACATAATCACGTACAAAAATGGGAAAGAGGGAAAAATTGTGTCAACTTCTTCAAACATCAGTTTGGGGTCAGTTCTTATTTTAATGATACCAAGTTGGTCAGCCTTATTCTTAAATCACACTTCGTCTCTAGTGCTTAGAGTATTTGGGCCAAGATTTTCAAATGTGATTAGTGACTAGTGTTTAGGGTTGGGATAACAATTGGGATAACAATTTTTCAGTGCCCAATTTGAAAGGCTTTAAAGGACCTCATTTCAGAGGATAGGTACTCAGCACGGTTTGAAAATTAGACCTCTTTTAAGGTATCCAAAGTTGGGCACTGAAAATCACTAAACAATTTTAATAATCTTGGCTTTTTGCTCCCTTCTGTTTTCAACCTAAGGATAATTTGCTGTTCTGCAGAGAACATTATTATTTCTCATAATTGCAATACTAAATTTGTGGAGTCTACTTTTTTTGCTCCTTTTGGAGTGATTTTTCTCTATTTTCTCAGTGCAGATGAATGAATAGTGAAACATTCCACTGGATTTCTGTTCCGCTAGAACTCATAGAATCTGGGGGCCATGGACATAATTGTGCAGTAAACGAAATAAACCATTGTTGAGGATTCCTTGAGGATTTCTGATGATGAAGCAGCTAATAAATGACTCATTTTTAAAGGAAGGTTGTTGTTTCAAGGTGTGATATCCTCAAAGCAGAATCAAGATAGTTAATTTTATGTTCTCCCACCCTTCAATACCAAAATAAGGGATATATAAATAGTAAAGCAAAAGGATTCTGCTAAATGAATTTTGCATTGTGACCTTTAAAGTTATTTCCTTAACTGTAAAAAAAATACACTTTTATTCCCCTGATAATACAGAAGAACTTGATTAAAGTGGGTTAATTTAAAAATTTTCTGCTGGTTTGAAAGCTATTACCGCTAATACTGGTATTTACCATTTTGGGTCTGAATTGAACTCTCATTCAGGTAAATGAGGTATCTTCTTTCCATTGTCCCGAATGAGAGTTGCATTAGGCCCTTGAAGTGTTGCATCAAATCTTTCAAACAGGAAGATGTTTTTTAATTGAGACCTGCGTAAGCCATTGCAAACATGCACATTATTCTACCAGTGCTATTTTTAACATCCACAAAAGGATTTTCTGTAAGTAGGTTCAGATCTAGATAAGGTTTGAAAGGGCCAATGTCAGCTATTCGCACTGTAGGTCTTCGAGATACAAAAAATTATTAGGGGGTAGTCATGTTAGTCTGTATCCACAAAAACAACAAGGAGTCCGGTGGCACCTTAAAAAGACTAACAGATTTATTTGGGTATAAGCTTTCATGGGTAGAAACCCCACTTCTTCCGATGCATGGAGTGAAAATTACAGATGCAGGCATTGTCATACTGACACATGAAGAGAAGGGAGTTACCTCACAAGTGGAGAACTAGTGTTGACAGGGCCAATTCAATAAGGGTGGATGTAGTCCACTCCCAATAATAGATGAGGAGGTGTCAATTCCAGGAGAGGGAAAGTTGCTTTTGTAATGAGCCAGACACTCCCAGTCCCTATTCAAGCCCAAATTAATGGTGTTAAATTTGCAAATGAATTTTAGTTCTGCAGTTTCCTCTGAAGTCTGTTTCTGAAGGTTTTTTTTTTGTTGTTCAGGTATGACTACTTTTAAATCTGTTATAGAATGTCCAGGAAGATTGAAGTGTTCTCCTACTGGCTTTTGTATGTTATCATTCCTGATGTCCGATTTGTGTCCATTTTTTCTTTACGTAGACAGTGTCCAGTTTGGCCAATGTACATGGCAGAGGGGCATTGCTGGCACATGATAGCATATATCACATTAGTAGATGTGCAGGTGAATGAGTCCCTGATGGTGTGACTGATGTGGTTGGGTCTTCTGATGGTGTCGCTAGAGTAGATATAGGGACAAAGTAGGCAACAAGGTTTGTTACAGGGATTGGTAATTTACATCCCAACTAGTCTGGACCAAGGTACTATATAGACAAGTCCAAGGGAAGAGTTGCAGATGCAGTCAAAATGAAATTCGTTTTCAAATTTAAACAAATACTTGTGAAAAATGTTTAAAATATTCACTCTGCTCAGTGAACAGCACTAACCGGTTTACTTTATTTGTAGTTTAACTCTCATTGGCTCTTCAAGTTGCCAAATCTTACTACTTATGTGGAAATTTCCTCCTACACTGTAAACATTTTCCCCTTACTGATATGTGATAATGCTTCATATCAGCAAAGATTACTTCATCTCAGGACTGGCAAACACCGTTTCTGACCCGATAGGTTATTTGGAATACATTTGAAAAAAATGTAAGACACACGCTGACAAAATTTAAACAAATCATGAGGTAATAAAGAAAAGAAAGAAATGTTTTTATCTCCCACGTAGTAGCTGGGAAAAGAGAGAATTCCTACACTGATTATCTTTGGGTTGTGTAATTTTTCTCAGTATACCTGGTGATAAAGCAGTTATCTCAAAAGAGTGAATGTTACAGTCCAATGGATTCCCAAGGTCACTGTAATTGGCAGATGGAAGAAGTTCTATCCTATCAACTTTTCAAAATGGCACAGACTGTCTGCTTGCTTGACAGAACAGTAGAATAGATGAATTCTGCTTATACTGAGAGTGGGCTGCATAGCAATCAGCCAAATCCATCAAACTGTATTATTTTTACACGCAGTGTGCTTTTCTTCCTGTAAAGCACAAGCTTGCCTTTGTTTTCTCATATACTTTTTCTATGCATCTCTCCTCTCCTTTGAAATGTCCTCTCAGCTCTTTGCTGCAATTCCAAGTTGCACGAGCACCTCCAAAGCTAACTCATGTCTTTCTGCTCCTGCAGACCATTTGAACTGGTGCAATAATCTGGCCACCATGGATGTAGACGCTCTTTACACCAGTATTCCACATGAGGATGGACTACAAGCTGTCAAGAACTGTATCCCTGATGAGGCCACGACACACCTGGTGGCTGAGCTTTGTGACTTTGTCCCCACCGACAACCATTTCAGATTTGGGGACAACTTATACCTTCAAATCAGCAGCACTGCTATGGGTACGCACAGGGCCCCACAGTATGCCAACATTTTTATGCGTGACTTAGAACAACGCTTCCTCAGCTCTTGTACCCTAGCACCCCTCCTCTATTTGCGCTACATTGATGACATCATCATATGGACCAAGGGGAGGAAACCCTTGAAAAATTCCACCTGGATTTCAACAATTTACACCCCACCATCAACCTCAACCTGGACTAGTCCACACAAGAGATCCACTTCCTGGACACTACAGTGCAAATAAGCAATGGTCACATAAACACCACCCTATACCAGAAACCTACTGACAGCTATACTTACCTACATGCCTCCAGCTTCCATCCAGGACACATCACATGATCCATTGTCTACAGCCAAGCTCTGAAATACAACTGAATTTGCTCCAATCCTTCAGACAGAGACAAACACCTACAAGATCTTTATCAAGCATTCTTAAAACTACAATACCCACCTGGGGAAGTGAGGAAACAGATTGACAGAACGAGATGGGTACCCAGAAGTCACCTACTACAGGACAGGCCCAAAAAGGAAAATAACAGAATACCATTGGCCATCACGTACAGCCCCCAGCTAAAACCTCTCCAGCACATCATCACTGATCTACAACCTATCCTGGAAAATGATCCCTCACTCTGTCAGATCTTGGGAGGCAGGCCAGTTCTCGCTTACAGACAGCCCCCCAACCTGAAGCAAATACTTACTAGCAACTACACACCACACCACAGAAACACTACCCCAGGAGCCTATCCTTGCAACAAAGCCCATTGCCAACTGTGTCCACATATCTATTCAGGGGACACCATCATAGGGCCTAATCACATCAGCCACGCTATCAGAGGCTCGTTCACCTGCACATCCACCAATGTGATATATGCCATCATGTGCCAGCAATGCCCCTCTGCCATGTACATTGGCCAAACTGGACAGTCTCTACGTAAAAGAAAAAATGGACACAAATCATATCTCAAGAATTATAACATTCAAAAACCAGTTGGAGAGCACTTCAACCTCTTTGGTCATTTGATTACAGACCTAAAAGTTGCACTTCTTCAACAAAAAAACTTCAAAAACAGACTCCAATGAGAGACAGCTGAATTGGAATTAATTTGCAAACTGGATACAAATAACAAAGACTGGAAGTGGATGTGTCATTACACAAAGTAAAACTATTTCCCCATGTTTATTCCCGCCCCTCACACATTCTTGTCAACTGCTGGAAATGGCCCACCTTGATTATCACTACAAAAGATCTCCCCCCCCCCCTTCTCCTGCTGTTAATAGCTTACCTTACCTGATCACTCTTGTTACAGTGTGTATGGTAACACCCATTGTTTCATATTCTCTGTGTATATAAATCTCCCACTGTATTTTCCACTGCATGCACCCGATGAAGTGAGCTGTAGCTCACAAAAGCTTATGCTCAAATAAATTTGTTAGTCTCTAAGGTGCCACAAGTCCTCCTTTTCTTTTAGTCTCTTACAATGTGAATATACAACTGTGCCTAACGCAATGAGGCTCCAAGAGCTAGTATAAGACAATGAATAAATAAAACAACAATTTATTTGACCGTGCAATTTAATCACAGAAGTGGTCGGGCATTTAGTGGTCATTTAGTTCAGCCTGCAGCCTTTGTGTGTGCATGGGTGCACTTGTGCAGTACTCTGATTGTCTAGACCATCTCAAATTGATGTCAAACTGTCACAAAAAATTCTAGAGCTTCTGACTCAACCGCTTCTATTAAGTAAGATAATGGAGATAACTAGGGCTGTCAAGCGATTAAAAAAGCTAATCACAATTAATCGCACTGTTAAACAACAATAGAATACCATTTATTTAAATATTTTTGGGTGTTTTCTACATTTCAAATATATTGATTTCAATTACAACACAGAATACAAAGTGTACAGCGCTCACTTTATTTTTGATTACAAATATTTGCACTGTTAAAAAACAAAAGAAATAGTATTTTCAATTCATCTAATATAAGTACTGTAGTGCAATCTCTTTATCATGAAAGTTGAACTTACAAATGTCAAATTATGTTAAAAAAATAACTGCATTCAAATATAAAACAACGTAAAACTTTTGCGCCTACAAGTCTGCTCAGTCCTACTTCAGTCAATCACTCAGACAAACAAGTTTGGTTACATTTACAGGAGATAATGCTGCCTGCTTCTTGTTTACAATGTCAAAGTAAGAAGAGGTGTTCTCATGGCACTGTTGTAACTGGCGTCGCAAGATATTTACATGCCAGATGCACTAAAGATTCATATGTCCCTTCATGCTTCAACCACCATTCCAGAGGATATGCATCCATGCTGATGATGGGTTCTGCTCGATAATGATCTAAAGCGTAGCAGACTGACATGTTCATTTTCATTATCTGAGTCATATGCCACCAGCAGAAGGTTGATTCTTTTTTGGTGGTTCAGATAGTTCCAATATCTGAGTGTTGCTCTTCAAGGACTTCTGAAAGCATGCTCCACACCTCACCCCTCTCAGATTTTGTATGGCAGTTCAGATTCTTAAACCTTGGGTCAAGTGCTGTAGCTATTTTTAGAAATTTCACATTGGTAGATTCTATGCATTTTGTCAAATCTGCAGTGACCGTGTTTGTAAATCAAACAACATGTGCTGGGTCATCTGAGACCACTATATCATGAAATATATGGCAGAATGCAGGTAAAATAGAGCAGGGGACATAAAATTCTCCCCCAAGGAGTTCAGTCACAAATTTAATTAATGCATTTATTTTTTAACAAATGTCATCAGCATGTCCTCTTGAATGGTGACCGAAGCATGAAGGGGTAAACAAATGTTTAGCATATCTGGCACATAAATACCTTGCAATGCTGGCTACAAAAGTGTCATGCGAATGCCTGTTCTCACTTTCAGGTGACATTGTAAATAAGAAGCAGGCAGCAGTAATTCCCGCAAATGTAAACGAACTTGTTTGTCTTAGCGATTGGCTGAACAAGAAGTAGGACTGAGTGGACTTGAAAGCTCTAAAGTTTTACATTGTTTTGTTTTTGAGTGAAGTTCTGTAACAAAAAAAATCTATATTTGTAAGTTACACTTTCACGATAGAGATTGCACTACAGTACTTGTATGAGTGAATTGAAAAACTCTTATTTTAAAAGAGCAAATATTTGTAATAAAAATAATATAAAGTGAGTAGCGTATATTTTGTACTCAGTTTTGTAATTGAAATCAATATATTTGAAAAGGTAGAGAAACATCCAAAAATATTTAATACATTTCAATTGGTATTCTATTGTTTAATCGCAGTTAATTGTTTGAGTTAATCGCGTGAGTTAACTGCGATTAATTGACAGCCCTAGAGATAACTGTTTCAGGTTTTCAACATAATGATGCAAGAATGACGCACAATATTACTTTTATTAGAATACTAAATTAATGGAAAACTAATAACATTTCAGCTGTTTGAACAGTATATAGATGTACTGGGTGGGAGGTAACAATCCAAAGTGTGAATATGAGGAAGATGTGTTTACTTGTTTTCAAGGGCAATTTCCTTATATTCAAGAAGTCAGGCTTTTCCTTTTTATTACTTTATCAAGTTGAACTATGATAGTTGCAATGTAATTATATAAATATATATAAAATTATATATTGGTCAAGCATGCAGTCTAATACCATTTAATTCTTTATTTTTTCAAATAGATACAATTGTGTTGGAAGCAGCATGTAGGTGGCTAATTTTCTTCCTCATGTTTTCCATTAATCAAACACTATAGAAAAATTGAAGGAAATTAAGAAGCCCCCAAGGTTATGGATGGGAGGAAAGAAAGTAAGTCTTCCACATAACACTTCGATTATTCACATTTGTGTCGCTTTATACTGCTACTGTCTGAGCAAAAATGGAAGACTAATGGGTATAATTCAGCATGACCAGCAAATAAATATTTTAAACAGAAATATCCCAGGTTGTAACTATTCCTAACATGGGGCCTGATCCAAAACCCACTCAAATCAAAAGAAAGAGTCCCATTGATTTCAATGAGCTTTTGATTGGGCCCATGAGTTGTGACGTCACTTACTCACAAGCCTCAGCATAGGTAGCGTGTGAACCACTAGCTGAGGGAGGCTAGCCCCCAGCCCTGCCCCTTCCACCCAAGGCCCTGCCCCTTCTGCACCCCCAAAACCCAGAGGTCCCCCCCACACACACACACACCCCGCGGCTGCCGGCCCCTGCTCCAGGCTGGCTTGTGCCTGTAGCCCCCCACCCACTAGCCCTGAAGTACCGGGAGGGAGAGCGTGAGGCACCGTCGCAGACCCCCAACCCCAGAAGGGAGAGCGCTCAGCGGTGACACTGTGGCCTCCCCAGCCCCAGAGCGTCGGGAGGGAGAGCGCGTGGTGCCATCGGAGCCCCGAGAAGGCAAGCGGCACAGCCCCAGCCCTTGGAGCCCAGTGACACTGCCTGAGTGGGGCCCTGGAGGCAGAGTGTGGGTGGGACCATGCCTGGCTGTCTGGAGAGGCACAGCCTGCCCCAGACTCCCCCACCCGTGGGTCTCAGTGTTGTGTAAACCACTGGTCCATGTATTTTGTGTGTCCAATCCACAGAGGACACGTAATGGCGAACTCTAGAGCCTGGTCTCACTCCTACTGAAGTCAGTGACACTCCCCCTACTTTACTTCATGGGGAGAAAGATCAGGCCCCTAGAGTGTGACTAAGAAGAGGGACTGGAAGCACGCCATAGTTAAACACTGCTTGCAGGTTCCGATTCCTACGTTTAAATACTACAGATGAGCTTCATTATATACCAAACATACCATTTAAACATAAGAAAAACTAGCTTAAGCAAATGAAAGCGAAAATGTTAACAAAAATCTAAAGGTTGCCATGACCAATATAGGGAGTTCTAGCTATATAAAGGAAAAGAGGTATCTGTTGTGGGAAGCACATAAACAGCATCAAGCAATTTAAAAAAAAGTAATAGATAACGGCTTCTTCTGAAAGATTTGCAGTGGGATCCAGTGCTGCACCTCAGAGATGCAGCACAGACCTTGCAGCTCGTGGTGGGGGATTTGGTGATTTGTGCCCTCTCAATCCTTTGCTGTTCTGGGCTCTGGAGAGGCCTCTGACATTATTTAGACAGCCCTGGGGAATCTGTCTAAGTTACAGCAGCCTCTTGGACTTCGAATGGGCAGCAACACTGTTCAGAAACTCCACAACACTTTATGCTACCTCCAGGCCTGATATACCCCATCCATCTCTGGCTCTGCCCCTGACAAGCCACTCCAACTCCTGGCAAGCCCCTGATGCCAGGGCTTGCCAGGAGATCCTTAGTGCTGTGCCTGCAATTGTGTTCTGCAGTTCCTGTGCCAGGGGAATTCTCTCCACCTAGAACTGGGGCTTTTAGGGCCTCTTTCACCACTCCGATGCCTTTATCCTGGCTCAAATGGGCCAGAGCGAGGATAAGAATCTCACCCTTAGATCTAATCAGAAGAAAGTAAAAATATTGTTTCTAACAATCAGGTCACTGTTTAATGCGATCCAATTTTTTAAAATCATGAACCACATACCGTACTGCTGAGTTGCTTTAACATTTTACCTGTAATGAGAACGGATCAGATCCTTCATCCCTTTCACTGCACACACTCACATTTCCACTGATTGTAATGAGGACTACAGTTTCATTCTTATTTTATGTATTTTATGGGCTTCTCTGCGTTTTTTGCTTTTCCAATTAAACCCGTCTCACGAACCTAATCGTGAGACTGGCATTGCAATTTTCCCAGTACAATTACCTCATCTCTAATTAAACTGAACAGTGTCATATCCAGAGTAGGTGGCACAATGAGGTAATTCAGTGTGTTTTTAAACCAAAGACAGCTGACTTGAGTCATCAGCTAACTTAGGTAAACAGGTCAGAAGAAGCTCAATGATCTCACCCTAGTCGCCAGAGCACACTGCATAACCACCACATAATTCAGCACAACTGCCCACATCTACTCAAAGGCACAGCGGCAGTGGGGTAAGAAGATCATTACAGGTCCTGTCCACCATTAAGGTGGACGGGAAAGACTTTGTTCGCTTATACTGGACCGATTCATTGATGTGCAGTGGTCCCTTCATGGCACCACAAAGTAGTTAAGAGTCCCTTGGTGCAGATTTCAGCTCTGCACTCCCTCCCATAGCAGGAACCTTTGGTGCAGGGCATGTGTCAAAGGTAGGAGGGAGCAGGCCGTGGGAGGGAGGAGTCACATCTGCTGCAGTCTTAAATGCCGGCTATTGCCCAGCTATCATATGTCCATAGGAGCCAGGCAATGTTGTTGTAGCCATGTTGGTCCCAAGATATAAAAGAGACAAGGTAGGTGAGATAATATCTTTTACTGAACCAACTTCATGGCAGAGGGGCCATG
Organism: Eretmochelys imbricata; assembly: GCF_965152235.1. NCBI lineage: Eukaryota > Metazoa > Chordata > Testudines > Cheloniidae > Eretmochelys > Eretmochelys imbricata. Next base: position 14,900,263 of record NC_135578.1, read on the forward strand.
CTAGCCAAGGTGCAAGTTAGTTCAGCCCTCAAAGCATGCTGCACCAAGCCCCCATGACAGGCTCTGTGTTTGTTTGAATTTGGCCCACTCTACCTGATTCAAACCTCAGTCTCAGAAGTATTAATTCATTCATAGCACATGTACAATTCTCCCAAAGCTTAAGCAATCCCCCTCCCTTTCGGCCTGTTCATTACTGTGCCACACTTAGATCACAGCCGTTAGCACAGTATCAGTTTGTTGTATGCAGGGGTGAAAGTAAGTCAGAGGACTTACCGGTAGGCCGGAGTCCTGAGCACGGGGCGTGGCCTCAACCGGAAGAGGCATGGCCTCAACCAGAAGAGGCAGGGCCTTAAATCCCCAGGCCCTTTAAATCACTGAGGAGCCCTGGGGGCTCCCGGCTGCCACTGCTACCCCGGGGCTCTGGCAGAGCTTTAAAGGGCCTGGGGCTCCGCTGTGGTAGCAGCTGCCGGAGCCCCGAGCCCTTTAAATCCCGGCCTGAGCCCTGCTGCCCGAGCCCTGGGGTAGCAGTGGCAGGGCTCTGGCGGGGATTTAAAGGGCCCCAGAGCTCCAGCCACCGCTACTGCCCCGGGGCCCTTTAAATCCCCGCCGCAGCCCCGCCGCTGCTACCCCAGGGCTTTAAATTGCCCTCTCGGAAAGCCAGTCCTGGTACGGTGCATCGGCTCTTACCGGTACGCCATACCGGGGCATACTGGCTTACTTTCACCTCTGGTTGTATGGCTTACTAAAAAGAAAAAGATTAATGTCTTTCTTAGTTTCAGATGTCACACCAGGTGCTGCAGCATGTGGGGAATGAGAGAAAGCAATCCTCGGCATTCTGTTTTCAATACCCAACTGAACTCATCAGAACTGAGCAGAGCTTCGTTGCTAAGCTCTGATTTACTTGGTTTTAAAGATTTCCAAAGTTAAGGGAAGCTTAGATTTTTCATAGAAGTGATTCGCACATACCTCAGCTCGAATACAATTAATAACCAACTCCAGAGTGGATTTATTTTGAAAAGTAATTATGAAAATATGGAGCTAAGGAACTCTTTAATGAAGACACTCATGCCCATTTTAGAATACTGTGAGATTTCATGGTAATTTGTTGATTATCTCTTTCACACGATTCATTCCACACTAGTATTAACAAGGAAGAGAACCCAGACATAATGTCACAAAGTATACTTATGCCATAATTCATACTTATTCTGCTGCTCAATATTGAGACGCACACCTCATAGAGATTAAACATAATTTGTGTCAGTGAATGGGCATAGATATGATCCATCTGATTTTTTTTAATATTAAAGTCAGGGTTGTTTATATAAACCTGAACAGGCCAGTTTTTAATCCTGTTTTCTTTAAGACATTAAGTTCAAGATCAAAATCAAGATTTCAAATATGCAGACACCAAAGAAAAAAAATGCATGTACAGTGAGAATGGCAGAGCATCCAGCTGACAATACCTATCTAGTAGCTAAAGCATAGTGCTGGTAGTCAGATGGATTCTTTTTCTGGCTCTGCCACCAATATATTGTGTGACCTTGGGCAACTCTGTAAAAGAGCTTAACTTTCAGAAGGGGTAAACTCCCACAGCTCCCCTTTGCATCATCTGGGGTTTCAGGAGCTCAGCACCTGAGCAGGCAGACATCTGACCTCTCAGGCTCTCAGTTTCCTTGTCAGTAAAATGGGGATAATAACCCACCTCAAAGGGGTGCCATGAGGCTTAATCATTATTGTTTGTAAAGCAGTTTGAAGTTCTCAGATGGAAGGGCTGCAGAATTCCAAATTGGTGCTTGTATTAGAGTCTTGCGACCTTCCCCTATCTTAGGCCTTGTCTACGCTACAGGGGAAATGCAATTTGACCGACGTGAATAGCGTAACTCAAATCAACGTAGCTTAGATCTACTTACCGCGGGGTCCACGCTACATGATGTTGATGGGAGATGCTCTCCTGTCGCCTCCCCCTACTCTTCTTGATCCGGTGGAGTACAGGAGCCGACAGAAGAGCGATCCGTGGTTGATTTAGCGAGCCTTCACTAGACCCGCTAAATCGACCACTGATGCATCGATTGCCGATCCCCCAATTAGTGTAGACAAGCCCTTAGGCACGTTAGAGATACTTACTTCCTTGGTTCAAGGCAATAGTTGAGAAGACAGAATGAAACGTCCAACAAGGGGTTTTCTCCTCTTCTGGGGTTTCCAGTGCACATTTAGAAGTGCATGTTAAATAGCTTTGTTTTCATTTCATTTTTGGATAGTATGTATGTGGAATGGCTTTATCCAGACAGAACAGTTTTCTGCCCAGCTTTAGACCAAAAATGTTTTTATCTCTAAAGAAGGTAACTGGTTGCTTTTCCAGAGGTCAGATGCTGCAACCTGTTGACAGAATAGAAGAAACCAAGTTTGGTTAAAACCATTCAAGGGGCAAGTAAAATCTGCAAACAACTTGTTGAACCCTATTGTCTTAGCTCAGAGCATAAATAGTTTAGAATACCCACATGTCCAATCAGATAGAAACAGACATGGGATGAGCTAGAATCAGCTTTATGTGAAGAAAAAGGTTCCCGTCTGGAATAAGGTTAAAAAAAAATGGAACAACGGGAAAGTTTTTTTTCCCCTCATTGGTCCCCCAAAATAAAATGAAGTTAGCAAAAGCCACTGTACAGTAGGACAGAGACTGACTTTAGTTGGAAATGTAATTGGCAGGAAGCATGGTTCAGCTCTCTAACTTTGATAGTTTAATTTACATGTAAGCATTAAAAGCACATGTTCAGGGGATCTGTATGTCTTTTTTTTGCCATATGTTGCAGGGGCACTGGGCACCTTAGTACAGGAACTAAACTTCCATCAAAAAGCAGATTGCTCAAGACCAATGTGTCATGGAGAAGGTGTGTGGGATGTTCAGAGGGAAAGTAACAGGCAATGACAGAGCAGGCTGTGACAGGCACTGCTGCATAAACACTGTTGCAGGTTCCTCCAGCAAATTGAATTTACCAATTTGGGCCTGTCCAACGGATGAAGAGAGAGAAAGCTGCTGGAAACTCTGAAGAAGGAAATTCTATTAGGAGAGAGAGTAAGTAATTGTTTTCAGGGAAAACTGACATCCTGCAGTGAGTTATTGTATTGTCTCATAGCTGGACTCAAAAGCTCTTTCAGGATCTCAGGTAAGAAAAACGGTTACCAAATTATTACTGAAATTCAGTTAGATTTGCAGAAAGATAAAAAAGTGCCTTTCCAGGGCGCTAGGTGCCTTTATCATACATTAAAAATACAGCAACAAATACAACTAAATTAAATGCAGAAGCCTCCCTGAAATCAGCTCCCCCTTTCAAAAAACACCATTAAAAAAACAACCCACTCCTGACATGTACACGATAAGAGACACCTGTACTCACACTGACTTACGAGCCATTTCATAGACTTCCTAATTATTGAGAATCAAATATTTTGCTGGTGTAACTCTACTCAAGCAAATGGAGTTGCACCAGCAGACAGTTTGGCCCAGAGACTAATTTTTAATAATCCCGAATTAGGCACTGAAATCTCTTAAGAACGGATATTGGACTACGTTTTGCTCTCAGTTTCATCCATACAAGTTCACTGAGCCAGCTGTTACTGAGAGCAGAATGTCCTATTAACTAGTGGTCATATCGTGATGCCTTTAGTTGCACTGAGTGATATCTTACTCCACTAATAGTTCCATTGACTTCAGTGGGACTATTTGTGGAGTAAAGTAAAGTAAGAGCACCACAAGCTGTCCTTAGAAGCTTTACAAGTTATCTTTGATTGCCTTAATCAGGAGAACGGTAGCACCAAGGCTATTATCCGATGCTGGAAACATTCTCTTTTCCCAAGAGGCTGAATTTTTTCTGAGATTTGAGCAGTCTCTCATTTTATATACCCCACAGGGTCATGATTAGGACCCTACCAAATTCACAGCCATGAAAAATGCATCATGGACCATGAAATCTGGTCTCTTGTGCGCTTTTACCCTGTAAGGATTTCACAAGAAGACCAATGTTCATCAAATTTGGGGTCCTGACCCAAAAGGGAGTTGCAGGGGGGTTGCAAGGTTATTCTAGGGGGGGTCGCAGTATTGCCACCCTTGTTTCAGAGCTGGGTGGCTGGAGAGCGGCGGCTGTTGCCTGGGCACCCAGCTCTGAAGGTGGCACCCCACCAGCAGCAGTGTAGAAGTAAGGGTGGCAAAACCATACCAGGCCATCCTTACTTTTGAGCTGCTGCTGGCGATGGCTCTGCCTTCAGAGCTGGGCTCCCAGACAGCAGCTGCCACTCTCGAATTGCCCAGCTCTGAAGGCAGCGCAGAAGATAGCAGTACCACAAACATCCCCGCCCCAATAACCTTGCTACCTCCCCACATCTTCTTTTGGGGTCAGGACCCCTACAATTACAGATTTAAATAGCTGAAATTATAGATTTCAATAGCTGAAATCATGAAATTTACAATTTTTAAAATCCTATGAATGTGAAATTGACCAAAATGGACTGTGAATTTGGTAGGGCCTTCATCATGATTAACCTTTATTTAAAAAAAAAATCAATTTCTCCCCACTCCCTATTTACTTTAGATTAATGAGTGTTGTGTTGAAAAGCATCGAGGAAACTTGCATGCCAATTAAAACCCTTACTGCTCTATGAATTATACATTTTTATATACACTCTATAAAATAAATGTGACCAATGCCACAATGTTCTCATTATTTCCTTCATAAACTACCAAATTAAATTTTAAGAAGCTGAAGACATTATCTTTTATTACATTTAGCCTGAATTTGGAGATGTAACTTTTAATGAAACTTTCCACGTTTCCTTTTAGTAACTGTAAGCATTTTCTGCAACCAGCTGTGTACCATATATTTTTCAAGATTATTAAGTTTAGATTTTATTTTATTGCAATGGATTTCTTTATTTAAAAAATTTGAACCCTTAGGAATTTTCTCTTATATCCACGTATAGAGCTCTACTTTCACCATTAGCAAATTTCTAATCTGGCCTAATTCTACAGCTCCCTATTGTTGCTCAGATTTGTGATAACTTCATACCTATGGAATGTACGAAATCTCGAGGTGAAGGTCAACTAGATCCAACTGTTTAGGAGTGAGGGTCTCTCTAATGGCTGTACGCCATGTTGTGCGTTATCCCACTTGGAAAGTGGAATGATTGATTCCATGCTTTAGAAAAAAGTTCCAGATCACATCTCTGTAGTCCTATCATCGCACAGATTGGGACCCTATTTGTGTGATCAGTTTAGATTTTGGTCATACCTGCTTACTACATAATGAGAGCAAGTACTATGCTATAAAAGTGATTGATTTTAATAGTAACAATATTTAAGCATTTGCTGAGCCACATCATTAAAAGAGAGTTGTAATTTTTAGCTGAATTTTTCTACCCATATTTGAAGGCAGGTGAAAAAAAGTCGGTAGGAAATTAGAGGCAAAGACTGCTCCACTGTATATAGCTCTCTCCCTCCTCAGAGCACTTGATACTACACTTCTTTATTATACTAGCTTTAATAATGCTAACTGCCTTGGCACCCAAGTGCATTTCTACCTCAGCTAATTAGGCTACATGCAACCACAGTCCTAACATGCCTGCTCTTGCTACCCCCTCAAAAATCTCTTGCTTCACCCCCAAACTTGTCTCCATGATTCTAAGGGTTTCCACATAAAGAGAGAGGACACACATGGTCCCAAAATAAAAAATCAGCACATGCTGGAGTGCCAGCAGCTGGAGAAGAAAGCAGTGTCAGTCAAATATGTCCAGGCCTACAACAGGGATTTGATGACTTGGAGGGTGTCTATCAATACAGCTTATGAAATGTGGAGTGATGAAGTTGTTACTATAAAAACTTGTATCACTGAATCCCGCAGAAGCCACCATGGGATGGCAGGTCTGCGCCACATCTCTGCCAGACCAGGTACAATAGTGCGTCATTAGACTTTGGTGGACAATAGGGATGCAAAAGAACTTGCCTGCACAGGGAAACCAGTTCTTTCCAACTTCCCTCAGTTTGAAGATTAGAAAGTTGCCAGCAGCAGACCAAAGACACTACGGTGATGATGCTAGCCTTTCTAGAGGACTAAGAGGGGAAGACCCAGGAAGCCATACTGGAAGTTTGGGGCAGAAGGAAGAAAGGGGACAGGCTAGCCAAGACAGAGGTGAACTGGGGAGGGAGAGCTCCATTTTTCAGAACATAAGCAATGCATACTGCAGAAGAACTCTGGATATCCCCAGACAATTCTGACCCCAGCCCAAAGAATGTTCCGGAGTAGTGAGGAAACCGAGGCAGGAAAATACATGTAAAGGTTTATTATTTTTGTATAAATTTGTGCATTTCTTGTGTGACTAAGTAAAGAGCCATGATTTTAGAATCCTATGCAAAAAGTGTCTGTGTGTCACACTATTCATTTGCCCCTTGAAAAAAGTAAACTGTGAACCAGGACACCACATGGTTACATTGAGAGTCTGAGGCGTCTGTACTGATACCAGGGGCTGGGCAGCCGAATCACATGGTTGCAAGGCTTAGGAGGTGGTGCTGGCTAAAAAATCTGCACCTTGAGAGTGGGCCTAGAACTCCAATACAGGGACAATGCCTCAGCTCTGTTCAAACTCCAGAGGCTTAAAATACATGGGATTCGGTGGCTAGATCACCTTTCAGCAGTCTGGTGAGTGGCCAAGAGGTGGTGCTCGTCTGGACCTGTGACAAAGGACAAAACACTTTTGGACGGTAGATGCTAGAAAGCAGCACAGGACCTGATACAAAACCCATCACAGACAATGGAAAGAGTCTCACTGGTGTCCGTGAGCTTTGGATCAGATTCTTGGAAATTGGGGCATGAATGGAGGAAAAAGGCAGTTTGGTAATCAAGAAGGAGAGGGAAAGAAAAAACAATAGAAAGAAAGAGAGAGAGAATAGAGAAACAAAGAAGATGAGATGATAAAGTTGGCAGGAAAGAAATGGAAGGGAATAATAGAATGAAAAGCAAGAGACTAAGAAAAGGCTCAGTTTATGCATTAATGTACTGGGGTGGAAAAGGGGAGAATCTGTGGGCTGATCACAGCCTTAGGTGGGTGTGGAGCATAAAAGCCGGTTTATTTTTCCATTTCAAGCACTGCCAGTCAGAGCAGTTCTTCATGATTAGTCTCTCACTTCCATCTCATCTGTCCTTGTGCGTCTCATTATAAGTGATCCATTGACCAGGATCTTTTTTGATCATACAGTGAAAGTCCTGAGGGCTTGATGTCCTTGTCCTTCTTTTGGCCTGTGATATTAAACTGAATCAATAAATCACCATAGCTTACTGGAGTCACTAAGCTTAATAGCCAATTTTCCAAAAGGTAATTCCACGTACTAAGATGCGGAGCTTTTTATCTATGAGGTAAAGTGACTTTGCATGTTCACAAACACAATTTGTCACTGCATTATGAACAGCTGGTCGTTCCAGGAATACCAGCATTCTTGCAGCGTTAGATAGGCCTGACCTTCCCAGGCAGCATCACAGGTATTCTATTAAAATGAAGAAGAAAAAAAACTTTGTTGTTGTTGTTTTGATTCAATTCTCTCAAGATTAGATCATGACTTTAAGGAACAGCCATGGTAATGGATAATGCAGAACAGCAGCATCACAGAGGAAGCACTGGGAGCAGGTCTGAATTCTGCCTCTAAAAAGCAGAATGCCCTTAAATTGCTTTCTCTTCAAGTCCAAGAACACATTAATACAACTACCTTGAGGGGGCACAGCTTATTCCATCACTGTGCTAGTCGAATTCTGCAGCGCAAAGAGGGCAGAGGCAGAGCCCTACATCCTCCCTATCCTCTTTGGGGCACCCTGCATTCCCAGGGGAGTAGAGAAGGGGAAGTCCCTGTGCTCCCAGAGAGTAGGGATTACAATTCTACCTGAATCGTAAGTGAATTTGCAAGCGTTGGCAGGGGAGAAGGCCCCTCCACTACACTGACACAGAGCTCACCCTTACTGCAGATAACCCATAACAGCCCAGCATGTTTCTGCTCACTCCTCTGCAACTACAGCACCTACAAATGGCTTCTGATGCACCTTCCTTCCCCAGCACCCATTTATTCCACATAGAGATTGCATCAAGTCAAAACATCCAGATCCCAAAATTCAGGTTTTTCTCAGCAGGGGTAGGTAGGTTGGTTCAACCCATTACAAATACTGACTGCCTGGGCAATGTTCTTCCAAACGGATGACTCAAAGCAGCTTCAAGCAGAGGATATTCTGAGCCTGAATCAAGATATGGATTTTAAAATACACTAAAAATGCTTTGAAACTCCTTCTGGCTCCACCCTCCCTAGCAACAGACCAATCTGGGGGTATACAGTGTAAGAAACAGAGCACTAAGGGTGCTAGAAAAACCTCTAAATTTGCCTATTGCCTCATAGCAACTGAAGAGGATGGAGGAGTCAAGAAACAGAATCTCAAACTTCAGAAATTCACTCTCAAATGTAGCTGTGTAATGGAATGTTCTTGCCATGACGAACCCAGATCAGGGCTTTACAACAAAAGTCTGTCAGTTTTTCAGTTATTTTTGGGGGATCATTCCTACTCTTTAACTTGACCATTTACCCAGTTTTCTAATATGGCTGCTTTTCTAGACATCACATGCTAAATTCAAGTCTGGTTTAAGTGGATAAAAGGTGTATTGATTTCCGTGACATTTGCGCATGCTTCAGAGATAAGGTTGACCCTACATTTTCATAAAGCTGAAATGATCTTTTCCTAATTTGGCACATATGAACTATTTTGGATCAGACTGTATAAAACAGTAAAGAACTAGAAAGTTGGGGACAGTGAAGCACTGTGCCTACATCTGGCAGCCATTTACTGTGGCTCAATAGCAGATTATACACAAGACATAAAAGCTAAACTTCCCTTCGTTTCCAGTTCGCAGAGAATGACAAATATCCAGAGTGACTTTGGGGGGATTTTGTGTGATTGTTCACTTGCCCTCGGTCTCAAAGAAGATGAAAACGATGTCATCCTTGTAGCAGACACACTAGATTATGTCCATGAGGCATTAAACATTTTTTTTAAACCGCTTTACAAGTCCGCCCAGAGACAGAAAGAAAGTGAACACAGTAATCTCAGCTGGTGCCCTACTAGATGGTAAGGCCAGGAGTACATGTCATACAGAGTCAACTATTGCAAACTCTATTGCACTTTCAACACAACAGTGTGTAAAATGATAGTTGGACTAAAATGGCTGAACTGGTGAAGGAAACACTAATGTAGGGCCCTCTTACAGACTTATGAGGTGTGAGCATTTTCCAACCAAATACATTGCAAACACTAATGCATTTTCAAGACAACAGTGAGTGAAATGATACACCCTCTTAAAAGAGATGAACTGATGAAACAAAAGCGTACAGCTTTTGAGCTTTGAGCATCTTACTCCATGCAAAGGGAACTGCAAGTAGTCACAAGTACTTCAGTTTTTAGTGCTACTGAGATATAGTCATTACTTCTCTGACTCAGGTGTTTAACTAAATCAGTCACAACTTTGTAACTGGGTAAGCAGTGGCACTAGAAGGAAGCACCACTCCAAAATGCCAGAACTGAGTGTCTCCAAGCATAAAACATGTACAGTGGACAGAGGTATCAGTCACCTTACATTTTATACAAGGCACTGTAAGAGCGTTATGAGAAATTAAAAGGCACTTTTGTAAAGAGGCCATAATGGTAATGGAGAAAATGGAATGACTAAGGCTTAGTTATTCTTAGTAGAGCAAGAAAAAGAACCCTTCAACTTTAAAAAAAAAAGAAAAGAAAAAAGAGTCAAATACATCTGTAATGTTACTGCTTTACCTTCTGATGTACATAGATGTTCCATATTCCAGTTTATTTATGTGACATAAAAGTGACCTCTTCTAAATAAAGGGCTCAGACAATGATAGTCAGAATTTAGCCCATTTACCAAGAAAGATTATCTTTTCTGAAGAAATATTAATGACTGCCCACTGGCTGTTTCTTCAATTTTTCATCACTGGAGAGTGAAGGTTATTTTCATCTCTTAATTGCTTAAAGATTTGGCTACAGAGTTGTGAAACAATAAATTATGTCTCACCTTAATCAATAGTCACTGGGGTATTCTAGCCATATGGGCAATGCCCAGGGAGATAAGTGAAGATAGAATCTGGGCCTTATCATATTTACAACACTTTGATTTCACAATTTTTCTTTGAAGATGTCATCACAGCAGAATGAAATATTATATTCACAGTACTCACCTATATAAAAGATGAAGTTCCACCAGTAATCAACACAAATGTCCAAGAAACCTCTCCAATTTGTCACAATAAATGTCAAGTGTTAGGAATCTGGGGGTAGGCAGTCAGACCTAATGATCAGAGCAGGACCCAGAGTCTGGACATAAGCCAAGGGTCAGAGACAGCAATTGAGCTAAAAGCCAAAAGATGAACAGGGCTTGCAGCCAGGACAGGTAGCCAATAGTCAGGAGTGGAGCATAGGGTGGGAGCCAGAGATGAGGCACAGATCAGGCATGGAGCAGGAGCAAGATAGGGAGAGAGGCAAGACTGTTAGGATATAGATATTCAGGCCTGTCTGCAAAGGCCTGTACTTTAAGAATTTAGGTGTATTCTTATCACTTGGCTAGTTCTAGAGGTATAAAAGAAAGAATCAAAATCACTGTCTGCTGGTGTAAGGGCCTTCTCTTACTGTGACAGTCTGAGGCCCTGTTCTTAGGCTAAGGCCTTTGACTAAGCAGCAGAGGCAGCCATAAGCTAGGAAGCAAACGGTCACATCCTCACATTCCAGACTAGTCACATTGAAATAAGGTGCTATTGGGCTGTTAGGCACTATCAGGACAGGACTGTATTCCTATCACCTCCAGAGAAAGGGAAGTGCCTAGAAAATGTAAAAGGAAACTTAGTTTGATAGCATCCTGTCTGGCAAGAACTCACTTAACAATAGCTGGGATGTGAAATCCTCACTTCTGTATTGTCTTGTCATTATAGTTCCCACTTTGCTATTGTTTGTCTGTATAATCTCTGTCCGGTTCTGTGATTGTTCCTGTCTGCTGTATAATTAATTTTGCTGGGTGTAAACTAATTAAGGTGGTGGGATATAATTGGTTACATAATCATGTTACAGTATGTTAGGATTGGTTAGTTAAATTTCGGGAAAATGATTGGTTAAGGTATAGCTAAGCAGAACTCAAGTTTTACTATATAATCTGTAGCCAATGAGGAAGTGAGTGGGTGTGGGTGGGAGGGGGTGGGTGTGTGGGTGAGATGGGAACAGGGAATGGGGGTACGGAAATTGAGATCATGTTTTGCTAAAGGGGGAAATGGGAACAGGAATGGGAGTAAGGAAGTTGGAATCATGTTTTGCTAAGGGCAGGAACGGGAACAGGGACACAGGCGTAAGGCTCTGTGGTGTCAGAGCTGGGAAGGAGGACACTAAGGAAGGAAACTGGAATCATGCTTGCTGGAAGTTCACCCCAATAAACATCGAATTGTTTGCATCTTTGGACTTCGGGTATTGTTGCTCTCTGTTCATGCGAGAAGGACCAGGGAAGTAAGTGGGTGAAGGAATAAGCCCCCTAACATCTTGGTGCCGTGACTGACTCGGATGCATCGCATTGGATGGGTGAGTGGCAGCCTGTAAGTCCCCCTCCCCAACAGTCCGTGCAGCTGCTTGGAGGGGGTATCGCAAACTCTCGTGATGGTAGTTGCGGGTTCTGGCAAGCCAGGGTAAAGGATTTTTTGGATAAATGGATAAGGGAGAACCAGGGCCCATATCAGGTACAGGGGTCAACCTGGGATGAGATTAAAAAGGAAATGGAGGAAGTGTTAGGGGACCCAGAGGGATGGGGGGTGGCTGAGGAGCCCACCCTCCTTGGTACATGGGTAGTGGAAGAAGGTCCCTGCCCATGGGGACTGAATGCCTCCCAGGGAAAGGAGGCACTTCAGTCTGCTTGTGAGAGGTTTGAAGTAAGGGCAGCATTATGGGAAGCTGCCAGTAATCTTTCAAGTTTGGTGCTGCTTCAGCAAGGGCTGCTGAAGGGTTGTAAATTAGTTAGGGGTAGTTAAAGATGATTTGGCACAAAAGGGTTTAAAGTCAAAAGCAGAGTTAACAGACTACCTTTAGAGACTGGATCTGAGACTTGGTCCTGGGGGAGTGGAGAAAAAAAAAAAAGTTTCAAAGTGCAACCTGCCTTTCCACACTCTCTTGTTTTTCTGAAGTTTTAATGGAGGGTACTTTGGATACTTATGTGAGATGTCAAGAAAGAAGTTTTTGTTTAATGATAAAACCCAGTTATATACATGTAACTGTATGTGCAACTCTGTGCAGTCACATTGGATGGAAGCTTGGTAATTAAATTATCCAAGGGGGTCAGGTAGAGTGGCTACTACCACCACTATGCTTCTGTCCACAGAAGCCTTTACAGCTATTCTGAGAGAACATGGGCCCTTTTCCCACAGAAATGGTCTATAAGGGACTGCTGCAGGCAGCAGGCAGAGAGATAATCTGATCAAAATTATTTGACTTCTGGGTAATGTAATCAAAATCACTAAAGGATGGAAGGGGTTTCTATTGGAACTTAACTTGGCTACCCCTGGTTGTGTCTAGTTGCACAAGATGGAAGTGTAATTGGGGTACAGTTGTGTAAAAAGAGTAATCACAGTGCAAGGGATGTTAGGCAAAACAGAATTCTGTGTGTGTGCGCACAGGTAAAAGAAAAGGAAAAAGGGAGGAATGATGGGAACACTGAGCCTTGGGATGGCTCTGGGGGATTAGATTGTTGCTTTGGTGGGTGTGCATGAAAACTCTGTAGGCATGGGGGAGGCAGTTACACCTTCTGTAAAATTAATATGGCTAATATAATGTATGGAGGTTAAACTATACGGAAGGAATGTGCATTTTCCCAGGACGTGTGCAGTGTATAATGGAGAAGGAGTAAAAGAAATGCAAATAAAACATGGTACTTAATTAAAATCCTAATAGGGCTCCAAAAGGAGCCACAATAGGATGTGCTTTCTTTTTCAGATCTCTGTGTGTTTTGGAGCAGGAGATGAAAGTAATCAGAACTCCGGTGGAAGTAAAATGCTTCCCTTTTAAGACAGTGTCTGAGCTGCTAACAGCTTTGGATCCAGAAGCAAGCTAGTAAGCCTCTGTGTGTAAATGCAAATTACCTAGCTGATGGGCACAAAGGAGCTGCAAATAACAAATACATCTGGTCAGCAAACAAGCTACTATAAGACTCAGATTATAGCCCTCCAGGAAAGGGAGGTGAAAAAAACAAGTCAAGCCTGAAAATAAGGGGGACAGGTAACCTTAAGGGGTGGGTGTGTGTACAGTGCTAAAATCTGAAGCTGTGTCTCAGCTATTACCTGAGAATAAACTTAAAGCTTGGTACAGCAGAGAAACTATTGCAAACTTGGTCTGTTGTACAAGAGGGGAAACTGAGGTACACCATCTCATGAATTTCATAAATGACCAGTGAGTGAGGTAATTCACTAGCCTGACTATAGAACAAAATAAGGACAGCCTGGAGGTAATTCTTCTGTTTTTCCTGCAATTAGCAAGGAAATTTGTAAAAGAAAGTGGTATTATTATTAAGCAATAATCTGTCCCCACCAGGGGGGTGGAAATTGTTTCTTTTGTTTTTCAGACACTCTACAAGCAAGCTGGCGCCAGCGGAAGAATAACTCAGAATACCATGGATCTATGTTTTGTGTTGTTTGTCTGTGGTGTTTGTCTTGTTGCTAGCATTGTTGTGTTTTAATGAACAGAAAACCTCATGACATGGGTGGGGGATGGCTTCAAAAGGCTGATCTTGGGGGGGGAAGATGTGTATGGGAATGCAAAATGCTCAACTAGGAGGCCAGCATCTGTATAATAGCTACCGTGGTACCTGGAAATGGAATGGCAACTAAGGTGGCCCCCACAAGCCCTATGGAACTAATGAGAAGGGGAGGAGCTCACTGGGAATCAATGGAGGGGTGTGTAAAATAGTGTAAATCAATAGAAGATGTTTGGATGTGCCCCTCTCCTGTGACTATAGAGGAGCCTATGCAAGGGGTGGACAATTGGGTGTACTGTGTATAAGGTGTTTTGCTGGGAATGTACATATTACTGGGGGCACAATTACACCAGCCCATAACCAAACTACACGCATCTACATGCTGCTATATGGACTTTGGTGCACAAATGGATCTGTGAATCTTATTGCTGTGAATAAGCTAGGGCTTACTGCCTGAAACGGGGGTGGGGATGGGTCTACCCTCATTTGGTGGGGTTTAATGTTCAGTGGGTTTACGGTTCCAGTTCATACGGTCCGATGGGGAAGGCCTCTCAGTCTCTTTCCCACAGTGTGTGCACAATGTCGTACCGGCTCACTCCTCCTGTCGGTGGCCGGTGATGTGCTCGATATAGATGTCCCTGGACCATCAGATGGTGTCTGAGACCATGAGGCGCCGCATGAGCCATTGCGTAGCGTCTACCGATCCCGCAGGTCCGCAGCACACGCTCGTTGCAGGGGTCCCAAGCGCCCAGGGCTCCGACGATCAGGGCGTCCAGGCCTGATTCCATACCAAGTGGTCAACAGAATAGGAGTGGAGCAGGAGCTGGGAACCAGAGTTAGATGCAGATTGCAGGAGACCGGTAAGAGTGGGGTCCGATGTGGCAGCAACAGAATCTGTGCAGTTGCTCAGACATCCCAGTTGGGTCACCTCCTGGCTTAAGTAATGGGTGCGATCCAATCAAGTGTCCGCAAGCCTTGGACATTCTGATGGGACAGCCTGTGGGGCCTGACTTCCCAGAATTGGTAAGGTGCTGTTTTGTCTGTCCCCCCGGTGGCAATAAGGGAGTGTCAGAGACCCAGGGCCTCCATGGCTGCAGATTCTAGACACCCCAAAACCGAGGACGCACACCCTTACACCACCATCCCCTTCAGGTGCGCTCCCCTCCCGGGAGATTCAGGGCCTGGTTTATCAGAATGATCCAGGTGACATTTTTTAACATGCTCGAGAGTTTGGACATGGGCCACAGTTTCCCAGGATTATTTCTTGGGACTGTAACCTTCCCAGTCTATGAAGTATTAGAGGCCACCTTTCCACATATGGGAGTCACGGAATTTGTGCACTATATAATTATGCCCCTGAATCTCAGGCTGGTGGAGGGGGTTGTTTAGACTGACCCAGAAAAAAGATTCCCTATGTAGGGCTTGCAAAGTGATGTGGGGAATTCAGGGTGGATGTGGAGGTCACTGGGAAAATTTTGCAACTTAAATGCAATTGGGCTGATCTGTTTGCAGATTTGGAAGGGACCAAGGAACTGACAGTCTAACTTTTGAGAAGTCCTGCTCCTGCTGAGATGTTTTATGCTGAGCCAGACCTTCTGGCCCACCATAAAAACCAGACATTCTTGCCATCGCCGGTCCGCAAATTGCATGTAGGCTTTTTTAGACTCTCCAGGTGACTTCAGAATTGATCTTGGATCTATAGTAAATTCACTGGACCCAGTCAACAGCCACCAGGTTTGGGAAGTATGTGGGTAACACAGGGTGGAAACAGGGATGATATCCACAATTTGAAAAGAAGGGGCTCTGCCCAGTAGAGACATGATTGGCATTATTGAAGATATTCCGGCCTTTGGTAACAGGAAAACCAAGTTGCCCTGATGGAAGTTAATAAAGCACAGCAAATAATGTTCCAATACCTGATTAATCCTCTCCAACTGCCCATGGGTGTGGGGGTGATATGCTGTGGAGGTGGATGCACGAACATCCATTTGGTGGAGTGTCTCCTACCAGAAGCGAGACAAATTGAGGCCTTCAATCACAGATTAATTGGTCTGGGAGCATGGGGGCAGACAATGTGCATTACCAGCAGCTGGGCTGTCATTTCTGCTAAAGGTAGGTGGTCACAGAGAATGAATTAGGCCATCTTAGTCAGTCAGTCTATGACAGTTAGAACTAAGGTGTGGCCCTCAGAGTTTGGGAGCTCCACAATGAAGTCCAGAGCAATTGAGATCCAGGATCTGGTCAGAGTCTTCAGAACATTAGAGTAGCAAAGGGTCTCGTGCAAGGCATCTTAGTACAAGCACATGTGGTGCAGGAAACTACATAGGCCGAGACTTCCACAAGTAGAAGAAATGAGCGAAGGTGCAAAAAATCTGGAGGCAACCAAAGTGGCCCATGAGCATGGTGTTGTGGCATAGGTGTAGTGCCTCTAACTGGGAGCACCCTGGCAGAATGTATATGCGCCAGTTGACATATGTCACCCCATCCTGTATGGAATTCCTTTGTCAGGTGGAGCTTTCCTGGCAGAGGGGTCTTCCTGAGCAGCTGTCTGAAGGAGCGTTGTCAAAGCAGGTTGCAGCATTAACTGAGTTACAGGGCTTCTGCAGATAATGTGGTTCCAGGGTGGTAAATCAGAAGAAAAATAATGCCCACTGGAGCCATCTTTGGTTCAGGGTCTGAGCATTCAAGGAATACGCAAGATTTTTATGGTTGGCAAAGACTTGCACTGGGTGTCAAGCCCCCATCACAGAGTGTCGCCACTCCTTGAAAGCAGATTAAATAGGGAGCAGCTCTCTGTCCAGTATTTCATAGTTCCTTCTGGCAGTTGTAAGACTGAGTGAATAATACGTGCAAGGGCACAGTACTGATGTGTGTGTGTCCGTCCCTGTGTTTTATGTCTGGACATTTACGTGCATGTGTCTCTGTCATACTTGGAGAATTCCCAAGAAAATCAATGTGAAATGGATTCTAAACTGGTATTGCACACAGTACAGTCAGTCTAGTTGTTTTGTTCAATTTCAAATGCATTTTTTCCTTCTTTTTAGTGAATTCTGGTTTTTAGTGGAAACCATCAAACCACCAAGCATAATAACCATAACAACTCTTGTTTTATCTTTTTTTAAATCTAAAGAAAATATATGAATAAAAGTTTGGAGACACCAGTTTCTTGCATGTTGTAGTACAAGAAACATCAAGTTTTTCAGTCCACGAGCTGTGGGACTTCTGATGCACAATGGAAGTAATAGGAGGAGTCCATGGACAGTGATGACTGTTGCTCCTGCCAATTAATATACAGAGAGCTATCAGTCTAAAGGGTTGTTCTGCAGTGCACAAGAAAGAGTGAAGAGAAGCTAAAATTATTATTCACAGAAATATTAGGTAGGAATCTTTGGACCTTCATTTGATTCTGAACTAACCAGAGTTGGGATGGAGACACCTCCACATTTGAATGCATGTGGTTTCAATGATGGTGACAGCAAACAGACAGACATAAACCATCATTAGAAGCAGTCCACTAACTTTTATCTTCTTCCCAATGAAATCATTAATGGGGATCTACATCTTGTCCTTATACATCTATTTCTCAAATGGACAGCCTTGTTTTCTTCGGGTCTGTCTGGATTACTAATAATCACCTATACCTTTCTCTGTGAAAGATAACACAAAGAGTGGAGGATGGGCTCTTAAACCGTTCACCCTAGCAGGAGCATTTGTATATTGAGAACGACAGATCCCCAGTCCTTGGTTACTTCTAGGAAACCGTATAGCTGAATTCACTGAGGCTGTTGCTTCTAACAAGTTGTTACTCAATATTAGAAGAATGAGCTATTGTAACAGAAATTGGTTCAGAGGATTAGCAGGCTGCGTTCACTGGGAGCATCCAAAAGGAAATGGACTTTTTAAAAACCATTAAGTCATATATGCAACCTCAACTATCTGTAGGTTCCTGACTTAGCACTAAGTCCAGTTCCTGGGTTAAGTACAAATGTGAGAGAATCAAACTCAGGAGGTATAGTCCCTAGTTTGGAAGCACAGCCAGCGTATCTACTCTTACCAGCTTCTCCAGGCAACAAAAAAGCTCTGGCACTTGTTTTTCTACTTCTACTTTCTCCTTGTTTTGTGGCTCACAGCATGTGGCAGCCATATGTTGGTTGAAGTTGAGTTAAAGGTAATGGCAATTAACTGTTATTTCTCACCAGTTATAGGCATTTCTAACTTGCCCAGTTATTTGGTTCTGAGAATGGGGAAGCAGCTTTATAAATAGGGAACCCTTAATTTACCAACTTCCCCAATTCTGGGTGTTAGAGCACACCTAAAAAATACCATTTCTTTCAAAAAATAAAAATAGCACAGAGCAGCAGGCTGAACGTTGGACTCCCTCCTCAGGGATCACTGGTTCTTAGAATAATGGACACACGGTCTCATTACTGTGCCAGTCAGACAATGAGTGAACAGCCAGTACATTCGCAGCAGTTTTAACTCAATCTCTGTTTATTAACAAATTGACCGAGCATCTGATTGAGAAACAGTGTTTCCATTTCAGAGGGAGGGAATGCAGGTTTGAATTAATTCCATGTGGTTGTGACAGCAGGATGGAATGAGTTTCGGATCAGGGTTGTGCGGTCAAGGTGTGCCAATGTTTTTAAGCAAAATTTGGATAACTAGATGGAATTTAATAAATTAAAAGGTTAGTAGTCATAGTCAGGAGTTTTGTTAAACCCGCCACAGAATTTCTGCATTTTAGATGCTCAAATGCATTCATTCTCCTTTGACTTTCCCTAAAATTCTCATGCCTGTCTTCTGGCAGTCACTGATTGTGATGTCTTGCACTCCTAATGCGTTCCTAAACTGCTCATTCATACCCTTAGGGATTATTATTGTTATTAGGATTGCCAGGTGTCCAGTTTTTGACCAGAAAGCCTGGTCAAAAAGGGACCCTGGCAACTCCAGTCAGCACTGCTGACCAGGCCGTTAAAAGTCTAGTCGGTGATATAGCGGGGCTAAGGCAGGCTCTTTGCCTGCTGTGGCTCCACACAGGTCCTAGAAGCAGCAGCATGTTCCCCCTCCGGCTCCTAGGCATAGGGGCAGCCAGAGGGCTCTGCACACTGCCCACGCCCCAAGCGCCGGCTCTGCAGCTCCCATTGGCCAGGAACCATGGCCAATGGGAGCTGTGGGGGCGGCAGCTACGGATGGGGCAGCACATGGAGCTGCCTGGCTGCACCTTCGTGTAGGAGTCAGAGGCGGTACATGCTTCTTCTTCTGGGAGCTGCTTGAGGTAAGCACCTCCTGGAACCTGCACCCCCTCCCGTGCCCCAACCCCCTACCCCAGCCCTGATCCCTCTCCTGCCCTCTGAACCCCTTGATCCCAACCTGGAACTCCCTCCTGCACTCCAAACCCCTCATCCCCAGCCCACCCCAGAGCCTGCACCCTCAGTTGGAGACCTCATACCCTGACACCCCAACCCCTTTCCCCAGTCCTGATCCCCCCCTCACACCCCAAACCCCTCAGTCCCATCCCAGAACACCACTCTCCGAACCCCTCCATCCCAGCCCAGAGCACCCTCCCACCCTCTGAACCCCTCATCCCAGCCCCACACCAGAGTCTGCACCCCCAGTCAGAGCCCTCACACCTCCCTGCACCCCAACCCCCCTGCCCCAGCCCAGAGTCCCCCCCTGCACTCTGAACTTCAGCCACTGCCTGGAGCCCCCTCCTGTATCCCAAATCCCTCATCCCTGGCCCCACACCAAAGCCCACCCCCGAACCGGAGCCCTCACCCTCCAGCACTCCAACCCCCTTCCCCAGCCTGGTGAAAATGAGCAGGTGAGGGAGAGTGAGGCGAGAGAGCAACAGAGGGAGGGGGAATTGAGTGGCTCACATTGGATCATCTCACATTGGATGTGGAGGGGAGGGGTTTGTAGCTTGGTAAAGAAATGTTTCTGCTTTCACCTGCTACAGTCAGCCAGAGATCAGGAAGACTGTTTTGTCATTAAAACATAATAGACATGATGGGCCTATGGTCTGGGCATGTTCCTACACAACTATGTAACTGTAGGTCCCTCCTCTAGACCATACCAAAGATGGGGGTGGGGAAGAGATGTAACCAGCACCTAAAAAGTATGAGAAGAGACAAAGATCTGCACTGAAAGGAAAGAATCTCACTGTCCCTAAGTCAGGGGAGGGAAGTGACAACATTGGCTCTAGCTCTGCCTCTGAGTCATTACTCCAGATGATTATACTGGCAGTTAGTGCCTGTTGTTGAGGACAACTCTGAGTTTGTTGACAGTGGTGTGTGACATCTCCACCCTCCACCTCCGCCCCCCAACACCTGGCTAGCTGGCAAGTTAAGCAGCGTGCTAGATATCTGCAGCTGCACCTTGGAGCTCTGTGCCGCAGAACCACCTGCTGCACATGCCACAGCCTAGTTGCTTTATTCAAGGTAGATTAGGACTAGCAAATAGGTTTATTAAAGATTGTGTTTTGCACACACACTATCGAGATACTTCCTTGTAACTGTTTTTTGATAGGAGCGGTTTTCAAAACATAATCAAGAGCAGGTCCTCAAGGAATCTATTTTGAAGCACTTGGAGGAGAGGAAGGTGATCAGGAACAGTTAACATGGATTCACCAAGGGCAAGTCATGCCTGACCAACCTGATTGCTTTCTATGATGAGATAACTGGTTCCACGGATATGGGGAAAGTGGTGGACGTGATTACCTTGACTTTAGCAAACATTTTGATATGGTCTCCCATAGTATTCTTGCCAGCAAGTTAAAGAAATATGGATTGGAAGAATGGACTATAAGGTGGCTAGAAATCTGGCTAGATCATCAGGCTCAACGGGTAGCGATCAACGACTCGATGTCTAGTTGGCAGCCGGTATCAAGCGGAGTGCCCCCGGGTTGGTCCTGGGGCCAGTTTTGTTCAACATCTTCATTAATGATCTGGATGATGGGATGGATTGAACCCTCACCAAGTTCGCAGATGACACTAAACTGCGAGCAGAGGTAGATATGCTAAAGGGTAGGGATAGGATCCAGAGGGACCTAGACAAATTGGAGGATTGGGCCACAAGAAATCTGATGAGCTTCAACAAGGACAAGTGCAGAGTCCTGCTCTTAGGACGGAAGAATCCCATGCACCACTACCGGCTGGGGACCGACTGACTAAGCGACAGTTCTGCAGAAAAGGACCTGGGGATTACAGTGGACGAGAAGCTGGAAATGAGTCAACCATGTGCCCTTGTTGCCAAGAAGGCTAACGCATATTGGGCTGCATTAGTAGGAGCACTGCCAGCAGATCGAGGGAAGTGATTATTCCCCTCTATTCGACACTGGTGGTGCCAGATCTGGAGTACTGCGTCCAGTTTTGGGTCCCCCACGAAAGAAAGGATGTGAACAAATTGGAGAGAGTCCAGCAGAGGGCAACGAATATGATTAGGGGGCTGGGGCACGACTTATGAGGAGAGGCTGAGGAAACGGGGTTTATTTAGTCTGCAGAAGAGAAGAGTGAGGGGGGATTTGATAGCAGCCTTCAACTACTTGAAGGGGGGTTCCAAAGAGGATGGAACTAGGCTGTTCTCCTGAGTCTCCTGAGGTCTCTTCCAACCCTAATCTTCTATGATTCAAGAGGAAACTAATGCTATTGTTTTTGATAGATAAATATATTCTTTATAGGGGCCGCCAAATGAAATTAATGGGAAGCTGGTTTAAAATAAATAAAAGGAAGTTCTTCTTCACTCAGCGCACAGTCAATCTGTGGAACTCCTTGCCTGAGGAGGTTGTGAAGGCTAGGACTATAACAGCGTTTAAAAGAGAACTGGATAAATTCATGGAGGTTAAGTCCATTAATGGCTATTAGCCAGGATGGGTAAGGAATGGTGTCCCTAGCCTCTGTTTGTCAGAGGGTGGAGATGGATGGCTGGAGAGAGATCACTAGATCATTACCTGTTAAGTTCACTCCCTCTGGGGCACCTGGCATTGCCCACTGTCAGTAGACAGGATACTGGGCTGGATGGACCTTTGGTCTGACCCAGTATGGCCATTCTTATGTTCTTCAGGACTTGGGTTTCTAACAAACTGCAGAAGTCTATGTTGCTTTAATGGGTAATGTTAGTTAAGAGCCATTTGCTCTACATGGCCTCAGTGGTACAGGGGACCATCCATTCACAGTTGAAAGGCTGCTCTGTCATTGAACTACAAGCACTTACTGGGGCCAGAATTGAAAGTGGTCAGCACCTGAAAGACAGGCCAGATTTTCAGAAGAGATTATGCAAGGGCCACTATTTTAGCTGACACACTGGCAATTGAACCGAGTTAACACATCAGGGGGGATAGCTCAGTGGTTTGAGCATTGTTCTGCTAAACCCTGGGTTGTGAGTTCAATCCTTGAAAGGGCCATTTAGGGATCTGGGGCAAAAATTGGGGATTGGCCCTGCTTTGAGCAGGGGGTTGGACTAGATGACCTCCTGAGGTCCCTTCCAACCCTGATATTCTATCATTCTATGATCTTGGGCTAAAAAGCCCAGGGCATCTGACTGGGGGTTGCAAGAAGCTTATATCCTTTGCGAGCACACATCAGTAGCTTACACTCCACAGCCTGATCTGCTGAGCTCTTGTGAAAATCTAGGTCATAATCACTTAGTTAGAACTGGGTGAGATTTAAAAACAGAAGGCAAATTGTGCTCCTCATGTAGGTGCTTTTAAATACTCCCAGAACTAAAGACATGCAGATTTTATTAAAAGACTACACAGAGCTCACTATAAATAACAGCGATGTAGTTTAATGGAGGAGCGTTTCCTAGGAGAATGGGCAGAGTAGCAAGGTTGAAGTTTTAAAAGTCACAGTGGAAATGTTTGAACATTGAAATTTTAAGCTACCAAATCTATATAGTCTATGTACACTTTCGACATCGATAAAGTGTCTCTAGTTTTTGATTTGGAACTAGTAAACAATAAAGGTGAAGGAAGTACTGCACAGCCATTAACAAAGGGAAGTAGACAGAACAACACTTGAGAGCATATGCTGGGGAAGAAATCTTTGGAGGTGGGCACACTAAGGATACACAGCAGGAATTCACAAAGCATCAAAGACAAAGACAAAAATCAGGTCACTCCTGTCTTAAATCACATGTAAAACACATTTGTATTAAAAATTAAGGATATTGTTGAGAGCCAAGTAAAACATACAGTATTAACCCGCTGAAAAAAGTTACGGAAGATATATCCACCTCTTCTCAGGTATTTTATTTAGTGCATTGAGATTCAGCTGTTCAAGTAACTGGAACATTGTTACAGGATACTACAAAGGTATTGCTGGCAGGTGCTCCTGCTGGAGCTTTTGCAGCATACTGCAATGCAGCTGTTGTGTAACCACTAGGTTTTTAAGAGTAAGAAACTGTCACAGCTGAAAAAAAAATACACAAACACACACATATTATACATGCGTATATACTGATGTGTGTGCATGAGAACACATACATACATCCACAGAGCTATATTGTCTTCTGGATAGGCATGACTGATAATATTGGCCGCTGGATTTGCTCTGTCCTCACTTGCTAGGGATGAATACACCACACAAAATATTGATAAGGACAAATGCCATTACTTACTAAGGTATTAGTTTGATCTAACCAATGCAGTGTAACTTTGCCAGATAACCAGCCCCAAACAGATATTGGCAGCTGACTTCTGACCAGTCAATGTATAATGTAGCTAAAAGTTCAAAAATCCATAGTAAACTGCTTTGGGACAAAATACAGACTTAGACCCTTAGTCTGCAAGTGGATCTGCACATGTGGGTTGATATGATAGATATATAATGCCCAAAAATTAGTCACAGGCAATAGTCTAGGAATATTGTCAAATTAAAAATACCCTGGAGAAAATAGACATCTTCTGAAACACAATGCACAAAAAGGAGCAACATTTATCAAGCAAATTAATTACTCTAAAAACCATTTGCCCCACTCAAGTCTTCAGTAATTTCAAAAGTCTAATAGCCCGTTGTTTCCAGATCATAGTTCCTTCAATCATTATCCTCACTAAAGGTACATCTAGACCAGGGGTGGCCAACCTGAACCTGAGAAGGAGCCAGAATTTTACCAATGTACATTGCCAAAGAGCCACAGTAATACATCAGGAACCTGCATCAGCTCCACCCCGCTCCCAGTGCCTCCCGCCTACTGGTAGCCCCGCCAATCAGCACCTCTCCCTCCCTCCCCGCACCTCCTAATCAGCTGTTTCGTGGTGTGCAGGAGGCTTGGAGGGGGAGGTGCGAGGGCATAGCAGGCTCAGAGGAGGGGGCGGGAAAGGGTGGAGTGGGGGCAGGGCCTCTGGCAGAGCCAGGGGTTGAGCAGTGAGCACCCCCCCGGCACATTGGAAAGTTGGCACCTGTAACTCCAGCCCTGGAGTCGGGGCCTATACAAGGAGCTGCATATTAACTTCCAAAGAGCTGCGTGTGGCTCTGGAGCCACAGGCTGGTCACCCCGGTCTACACTTACAGCACATGTAGAGAATAGACACCGCATGCCCAGCTAGTGTGGATATAAATAGCAGTGTAGATGGTGAAGCACTGCTTAGGCGAGTAGAATACAGACACACCAGAACCTTAGGATCTATACCTTACACGGCTCTCTACTTGCCCAAGCCATGCTTCCATTGTTTACACTGCTATTTTTAGCAGTGTAATATCCCACTGCTTCCCCATTGCTACAGCCTGTCCCCACCACAGTAAAGGCTCTGACAGTGGGGAAACGCTCAGGCAGTGGGGAGGCAGCAGGGGAAGGTTCTTGCAACCCCCCTTTGCTGGAGACTTTCCCTGCTGCCACCCCACTGCCAGAGCCTTTCACTGGCACTTGTAGGTCGATCTTAACATGGACTTAGCCTGCTTTTCACAGTGGCGTGTAGCTATATGTATCCTGCATGCCAGCACAAGTGTAGACAAGACCTAACACTGGCTGCAAACTCCTATTACACTCAACAGCTCTACAGGAGGAACAGAAGGAGGCTATAGCTTGCAACTCATGTTTAGACTTTCCCTAGTGCTGACAAATTGTTTTGGACTTTGCCTCAGTATACAGCAGTGACAATAGTAATACCATCTACCTCTTATATAGTGCTTTTTCAGCAGAAGATCTCGAAGCTCTTTGCAAAGGAGGTAAGCATCATTATCCCCAATGCACTTCAATGACAATCACGTGAAAAGGGCAAATCTACCATTTTTTGATGTGGCTAATGAAAGAATGCCCAAGAACATTAGGTATTCAGGGCTTCACCCTAAGCCAATTGCAGTCAATGGAAAGATTCCTTTTCACTTTACGGACATAGTTTGAAAACAAATGTAAATAGCAACTATGTGACTTACTGGAGGACTACATTGTCTATACATCATCTCTAAGATGTGTATTAGTATAGGTTGAACCTCTTTAGTCTGGCACCCTCGGGACTGACCAGTACCGAACCAGAGAATTTGCTGAACCACGGGAGGTCAATGCAGAGTGCCAGTGGGTCTCCATAGGAGCAGGAAGTAGGGCTGCAGGGGGCCCCCCAGGCTTTACGCCCAGTGTGACCTCCCACCCGGGGGCCCTGCTGCCACCTGGTGTTCTGGGCACCGGCCCTTCGCCAAGGGGCTCCGATGCCGGCCCCAGGTCCCAGCCGCCGGTCCCAGGTTCTCCCCCTCCCTCCCGGAGCTTGAATGCCACAAATGAGCTGTTCACAGAGCTCCGGAAGTAATGAGAGGGTGGAGAAGGAGTTGGTAAGCATGGGGCCACTGGCGCACAAGAGGCATCGGGGAAAGGGGGAAGGGAGGGGAGCTTGGTGCTGGTGGATACTCCGCACCCACTAATTTTTCCCCATGGGTGCCCCAGCCCCAGAGCACCCACGGAGTCGATGCCTATGCCGGATCACGGATGTTGCCGGACCAGGGAGTGCCGGATTAGAGAGGTTCAACCTGTATAATAAGAAAAGTTAGAGTAGCATAGTAGTCTATGAAATGAGCAGAAGAAGACCTTTCACATTTCAAGTTTCGTTTTCTGCTCAGCATAGGTAAAGAGCTGTAAAATTCATCTCCTATATGGTATTTATAATAATCCTTATATTTTTTTCCATTTTAATATCTTTTGTGAATTTCATGAAAGGATAGTATTAACAACTATAATTTAAAGAAAAATATAGCGTGCCTGGGTGCTGTGAAAATCTCTGTACATTGCGTCATAATCCTGATCTATCTATGCACCACACCTGAGATTTCAGTCCTGAGCTCTTCCTGAGCAGACAAGCAAAACTGAGTCATGGTTTAATGATATGGATAAATGAGCAAGGAGTTGGATTAGTCTATCCAACTCATTTTCATGTTTTAAATCAAATCTCTACTTATGGAAATTTAGTCTATCAGCTATGATATCAACATGTATACCAGATCCCACAGAATACATTAAAGAGCAAGATATAATTGTTTTTCAATTGAATAGGTTAAGATTATGGAAAGAGAAGAAAGACCACTCAGTAATATAAGATAAATACATTTAGAACAAATAAATAGAGCAAGTTGCATAAAATATGTTATCATTATGAGAACTGACTGCTACGGGAAGTCATTAAATCTCTATATTGTGACTGGATATCAGAAAGGGCTGAAAAATTTTTTAAACAAATAATATTTTTGGTTATGCAAGCTAAGAGAAGCCTATCCCTTTGAAAAAAAATTATGACTTAACACCTACATATTTTTGGAATTCACCTGTCTGTGGGATGATTCTGCAATCCCCTCCAGTATGGTGATCAATCTTCATTAAGATTTGTTAAATATTTTCCAGAACAAAATAATAAAATGTGGTAGTAAAAAGGTCACAGATAGAAAAACCAGTACTTGAAAAACTTCAAATCCAGACTCCAGCGAGAAACTGCTGAATTGGAATTCATTTGCAAATTGGATACTATTAATTTAGGCTTAAATAGAGACTGGGAGTGGCTAAGTCATTATGCAAGGTAGCCTATTTCCTCTTGTTTTTTCCTCCCCCCCCCCCCCCGATGTTCTGGTTTAACTTGGATTTAAACTTGGAGAGTGGTCAGTTTGGACGAGCTATTACCAGCAGGAGAGTGATTCTGTGTGTGTATGGGGGTGGGTTTTTGGAGGGGGGTGAGGGAGTGAGAGAACCTGGATTTGTGCAGGAAATGGCCTAACTTCATTATCATGCACATTGTGTAAAGAGTTGTCACTTTGGATGGGCTATCACCAGCAGGAGAGTGAATTTGTGTGGGGGGGTGGAGGGTGAGAAAACCTGGATTTGTGCTGGAAATGGCCTAACCTGAGGATTACTTTAGATAAGCTATCACCAGCAGGACAGTGGGGTGGGAGGAGGTATTGTTTCATATTCTCTGTGTATATATAAAGTCTGCTGCAGTTTCCACGGTATGTATCTGATGAAGTGAGCTGTAGCTCACGAAAGCTCATGCTCAAATAAACTGGTTAGTCTCTAAGGTGCCACAAGTACTCCTTTTCTTTTTGCGAATACAGACTAACACGGCTGTTACTCTGAAACCAGTACTTGAGATGTTACACAGAATGTCATTTAAAATATTTCATTCTCCTTAGTTTTATTGATTGCCAATACAACATGCTATGCCAAGGAATGAAACTAATGGAATTCTGAGCTGTCACCACTACATAAAACTTTATTAACTGTATTAGTCATGATATACTATGTGTTCTTACAGGCGCAATCCAATGCCCATTCGAATCAATGGACGCCTTTGGATGAAGCCCACAGAACACAAACTATTGAAGCAAAAAATCCATTATTTCAGTCTGATAATTGGATACTTAGAGCCTGATTCAGAAGAGTCTGTACTGGTGGTGGTGGTTACATACCAGCAAGTTGGTATGAGAAGGAACCTGCATTCCCTTACATCGTTTTACACTTTATTGGTAGTAGCTGAGTGAAGGCACTTGGATAATATGGTGACAAGCAAGGTACAAGAACCTGAATGGAATAATATACAGAATAATTTTTCTTGATACACCTGCCTCCCCTTTTGCCCCTTCACATTGTGAGTTACTCGTTTACACCCATTCACAGAAATATAACTTACACCAACATTGTGACCCGATTCTCTTCTCATTCAAACAAAAGTAAATAAGGAGTAACTCCATTCAATTATGTGGAGTTACATCAGTATACAAGTGGGGCAAATGAGATAAGGATCAGGCCCCATGTTTCCAAAGGCACATTAGCTGGCACCATTCTTAATGCAGAAATTGCATATTTTAATAACAGTTTCCAATGGTGTCTCCTGTATTGGTTTTGTTGCATGGGTGCTTGAGTTGCATGGAAAGGACCACAAGAACAAACTGAGTATCATGCTCAGACCGAGCAAGTGATGCTACTCTAAAATGTGATTCAGAAGTTCTCACAATGTCTGTAGGATCACACCATTCAAGTAAATAGGGTTGAGTGGCTCCTTAACACCTCTACCACAAGTCCCAATCCTGCGAGTGCTGAGCCTTCTCATGTCCTGTCATAAATATAAAGGGAAGGGTAAACCCCTTTGAAATCCCTCCTGGCCAGGGGAAAGCTCCTCTCACCTGTAAAGGGTTAAGAAGCTAAAGGTAACCTCGCTGGCACCTGACCAAAATGACCAATGAGGAGACGAGATACTTTCAAAAGCTGGGAGGAGGGAGAGAAACAAAGGGTCTGTGTCTGTCTGTATGCTGTGTCTTTGCCGGGGATAGACCAGGAATGGAGTCTTAGAACTTTTAGTAAGTAATCTAGCTAGGTATGTGTTAGATTATGATTTCTTTAAATGGCTGAGAAAAGAATTGTGCTGAATAGAATAACTATTTCTGTCTGTGTATCTTTTTTGTAACTTAAGGTTTTGCCTAGAGGGGTTCTCTATGTTTTTGAATCTAATTACCCTGTAAGATATCTACCATCCTGATTTTACAGGGGGGATTTCTTTATTTCTATTTACTTCTATTTTTTATTAAAAGTCTTCTTGTAAAAAACTGAATGCTTTTTCATTGTTCTCAGATCCAAGGGTTTGGGTCTGTGGTCACCTATGCAAATTGGTGAGGCTTTTTATCCAACATTTCCCAGGAAAGGGGGGGTGCAAGTGTTGGGAGGATTGTTCATTGTTCTTAAGATCCAAGGGTCTGGGTCTGTAGTCACCTAGGCAAATTGGTGAGGCTTTTTACCAAACCTTGTCCAGGAAGTGGGGTGCAAGGTTTTGGGAAGTATTTTGGGGGGAAGGACGCATCCAAACAGCTCTTCCCCAGTAACCAGTATTAGTTTGGTGGTGGTAGCGGCCAGTCCAAGGACAACGGGTGGAATATTTTGTACCTTGGGGAAGTTTTGACCTAAGCTGGTAAAGATCAGCTTAGGAGGTTTTTCATGCAGGTCCCCACATCTGTACCCTAGAGTTCAGAGTGGGGGAGGAACCTTGACATGTCCCATAGACATGAGACTGCTCAGCACCTTGAATAATCCAGCCCCTATCGTGCAATGGACACTACACTCTATTTTATGAAGCACCACTTTTTAATTCATGTACAATTTCATAACCAGACCTGGATAAAGTATTAATGGAATTTAGTAACCACATGACAATGAATTTGCATCCCTGTGTTATACTTTTCAAATAAGAATGGTTCTCAGGTATAATAAATTCTCAGGCTCTACTAGGATTAATTATTACACAGTTCACTGGCTTCATTTTGATTACTTAGCAATTTACTATATATGGGATCTCTGGGGAAGGATCAAAATAGTTTCTGTAGTTTTCCCCCCCCCCCAAGTTCAGCATCAAGTTTTACAAATAAGCCTGTAGTTTCTGATTTTGCTTGTTGAGATTTAGGACCAACTATCTCTCCTCTGATCCATATGGGAAATGACAACTCAGTTTTCTGCTATCCCAACCGGAGTTCTAGTGACAAAGGCAGCTCAAAATGTCCCATCGTACGTCTCTGGAAGCAAAAGTTTGGTCATATGGACTGACCACATTAGAAGGAGAGATTGCTACTTGTAATAAGAGATGGACAGGCCCGGTTTTTCTGTAAGTCACTCCCCTGAATTTAGACGATTTATAAAACTCTACTAGCTACGCTAGGATCTTGCTTTTAGCAATATCATCTTGCTATATCCCTAGAGAAGCAGCAACAGCAGCGACATGAACAATGCAAACAAGGGAGACAATTATGAGAAACACAATGAAAAAAGAAAAGGAGTACTTGTGGCACCTTAGAGACTAACCAATTTATTTGAGCATGAGCTTTCGTGAGCTACAGCTCACTTCATCCGATGAAGTGAGCTGTAGCTCACGAAAGCTCATGCTCAAATAAATTGGTTAGTCTCTAAGGTGCCACAAGTACTCCTTTTCTTTTTGTGAATACAGACTAACACGGCTGTTACTCTGAGACCTGTCACAATGAAAAAAGTTACCAAGAGAATGTAGCCAAGCTTTAAACAGTGCCAAATTACAGGCCATTAAATGAAGCAGCAATGAGCAGAGGGCATTCAGTGACCCACAAATACAGCTGGTAATCTGCCACCTCTCTGGTTTAGTATGGCACAAGCATCTCATTAGTTAGCTGCATAAAATGGGAATGAAGCAGCTGGGAATCGTAGGCTGGGATTTCAAAGGAGCTCGGTGTCCAGCGAAATAAGAATGGGCATCTTGGATGAAATCCTGGCTCCACTGAAGTCAATGGGAGCTCTGCCATTGACTTCAGCAGAGCCGGGCTTTCACCCTCCCTCTCTTGGGCTTCTTTTACGAAAAGCAAGTGTGCGCAGAACATGCAGACGTACTAACGCTGTCACACCAGCGTGTAAATAGACAGGAAGGGTTCAAATTACCAATGGTTCTCTCAGGGCAGACTGAACTTCGCCCAGTGTGAACTGTTCGGATCTCTGCAAACACCGCAGATAGCAAGTGTCATTAAGATGAAGCTTCAAGAAACTTTACATGGCACCATATTCTTGTAGCTGCTTTTAGAGATCATTTATATCAAATGAGACGAATCATGTTTGCCTTACTCCTGTGGGTAGCCCCACTGAAGTCAGTAATGAAGACTGCAGATGGTTAAATTCAGATAAAGCAGAAAACACCCCATAAGGCTTAAATACAGTGTTTGGTAATGAATCAGAGAAAATGCAAGTATAATTCAGATCATCAATGTGTAAACAAACAGGATGGCTAGCGTGAGTACATGATTTGGTGCAGTATGTTTTACTACTATCTATTCAATTTTAGTTGAGTTAGTACCCCATATAAATCCAAATCCCGAGCTGCATTATACATAAATTCATACAGAAATAAACAGATCTAGTTGTATAGTATAATAAATATGAAGTATATATATAAAATCTGCAGTTATTGCCTCAATTCCGTTTTTCACCCTTCTGCTTTCTCCTTTTCTACTTCAGATCATCTTGCTCTTCATGCATCACTTCTATTGTATTTCAGTTTTAATTTAAAGTGTCTGTAACTTAATTTTTAAGATGGAGATGTTCGTGGGAGCAGTGGGTGTATAAACCTTTCAGTACAAAATTAATTTTAATAATTAATAATGTGTTAAGTTTTCAGAGGGAGGTTTTTTTGTATGTTCTAAATTAAAATTTGCCTGATTAATGGTGTCACCTGGCAATAGATTTCAAGGTTTATTGTTTTTGCTTTTCGTAATCCTATAAACCAGTGACATACCTAATCAATTAAATAATCATCTACTTTTTCATTTTGGCATAGATGGCTGTGTGACAAGATAGTTCCATCAGAATAATGTAAATGGAAATATATAGGTGATATACTCCATAACACTGTATAAAACTTCCAAGTCCACCTTGCACTGAGGAAGTAGCAAATAAAAATACCCTGCTTGCATTTGTTCTCTAGTTTACTTTAAAATTTATTTTAAAGTTAGTGATGTATTTTGAGGTATGATTAATGGATTTACAAATACTTTCTTCAGCCTGCATATACCAACAAAGCATTTAAAATTAATTCACATCTTCTAACTTCTTCCGTAATGGAGTTTTAAGGTCCATTGCAAAGACTCAATCAATACGAGGGTGAAAGCTCTAGCATGTAATGCATTCTGTACAGTCCATAGGGGTCTGCATGAAGTAGGGTAAATTAGGCTACTCTGAATTAACTGGAATTATTTGCAGTTATTAAGAAGACTACAACCATTTTAATTTAATTTTTAGGATGAAAAAATAGCATATCAGTCTGGCTTTAAATAAATACAGCAACTTGGGATATTTGTGGATTTTGTAAAATCTCTTCAAGAACATGGATACAAATGATTTACCATACTCAATATTTACTTCTTGGCAAACATTTTATTTGCATGAAAGTGACTTTTGTCAGACACTTCCATGTTTATTGTGGCTACACCTAACATCTAAGGTGACTAGTAACTAAAATAAGTTCACCAAAAATCTATACATTTTAAGCTTTGTGTATGCAGTGCATTCAATAGCTCTTTATATTTCGCCAGTTTCACTGTTTCCTCTATACAGCACATCAGGGTGAGACTTTCAAAAGTGCTCAGCATTGGCTTAACTCTGCTCACACCGAATCAATAGGAGTTTTACTATTAATTTTAACTGGAGTTGAGTTAGGTTAATGCTGAGAAATTTTAAAACCACACCCTCAGTTTCTCTCTTGATTAAAAACACCCCCTTGTAAACATCAACAGAAACAACACTCAGATGTTTTAATGATTTTTTTTAAATTAGGATGTACTGTTTAAAGAGTATTCTATCATAAATGGGAATATTTAAAAATTAATCAATAAGATAAAAACAGGCTGGCAGTGTCCTTTTAAATCATGCTACAACTGGTGAGAGTAAGTACATCCCAACTAAATCTGCAAAGAACTGAATAGTAATTATGTCATAGAAGAGGCCAGGTGTGCTGAAATCTTGGGGAAAACAGGCAAGATCAGTTGTTCCATTCGGAGGACTCAGTTTTCTCTAATGGAAAACTATAGCATAACTCTTTTTGACTTCAATGATAATCGCATCAAGCTGTAAAGCTATTGAGTAAAATTTTCAAAAGTGCCCAAGTCCCATTTTCAAAAGTGCATAAAAGTCTTATTGACTTCAACGAGATGTAGGTTCTCGAAGTGCCTACCTCACCTTTGAAAATAGGAGTTTGGTAAAATTTTCAAAAATGCCTATTAATTAATATCTGAGCTCTAGCAGAAAATAGGTTTGAAATGGACAGTTTGAGCAACTCCAAGCAAGTTTTGTACTTCTTGTTACTGATCTCACATTTGATAACTGACTGTAATTTTAGCATAACTGGCTGTGTCCTTCAATAATTACCTTATTTATGTAAAGTTATAGGTGTTTACACTTCTGGTAGGCATTTGAAAACAGTGGTTACTATTAAAAACTCTGTATTTATCAGAAACTATCACATAAATGCATCCAGAAAGCCAATATGCCTGTACTTTTTTGGATCAGGTAAAAGGCAAGGAGATAGAATAACGTCAGTGAAAAGAGTAGCTCGGCAACATGTTTGAAAGTGAATACATCCCACAGAATTGTCTTTGTACTGAGAGAAATATTAAGTTACTGCTCTTGAAAGTCCTGGAAAGGAAAAAGATCAAGTGCACCATAGCCAAAGTCATTAAAAAAAATCAGATTTTTTTTTGTAACGGAAGTACTCAGACTTTGACTTTCTTCACAACAATAAAATAATTTGAAATGTTGGAGGGTAGGATCAAGCTAAAGCTCTGAAAATAACTACTCAAAAACAGAGAGCTTTAGAAGAAAGTAGACTCCTAGAAGATGAAATGTCTTGAAAAAAATGTTGTCTTCTTAAAGTGCATTCATGCTCTTAAACATGGTTCTATAATAATGAAATATAATAATAATGGGGTTCTGTGTTTATTATTATTTCTCAATGATTTCCAGGCCAAATTTACTCAATTTACAAGGATATATCCATTTTTTCCCCGGTCAGCCTTGAAATATTTTGTTACCCTAGGAGCTGAAAATCACTCCAGGTTCTCTCTTACTTATGCACCAGTATAAGTAAAGATTCTGGAGGCCAAATTCTCAGTTTCTTCGTTATGCTTGTTGAGGTATCAGTGAGGACAGGATGTGGCCCTAAAATTGGAATTTAAGGCCAGATTGTGATACCCCCTGTTGATATTATGGAGTCCCTTATTCTATGAGCAGTCACGCTTATTTTAATAGGTTTCAGTCTCTAAGGTGCCACAAGGACTCCTCGTTTTTACTTATTTTAATGGGACTAATTTTGGAGTAAGGTACTATTTATGTTCATGAAGGGTCAGGAGAAAGGAAGAATTTATTTTCTCTTCTCGTCAGAACTTGCCCATCTAATGTCAAAATAAACTCAAGGGTGCAAACTTTATGGGATCAAACCCACAGAAAATATTTGTTCAAACCCAGTGTCACAGAGTCACTTACTACACTGGCATCTCCTACTGGGCATTTCAGGACTTAGCTTGGGTGGTGGTGGTTCTCCTGTCCTTGCCTCCACCTGCAGACCCATTATGGCTCCTTTCTCTCGGTGTCTGCTTTGTGGCACAGCCCTCCAGCCGTGTCACCGTCCGGTTTCTCCCCCTTCTGGGGGACTCCTCCAACAAAAGTCCAGCCTCTCCTCGCAGCAGCTTGGCAGTCCACAGCCAGGCAGCTACTTCAGTGGCTAGTAGGGAGGCAGATCCGCCCACTACTCCAGGCCCCAGCCCAGGGGCCCTGCAAACAGCGGCTTCCTGCTGCCTCTTCCTTCCAGCTCACTGTTTCTATTCCCTGGGCCACTTCCCCACAGCCTCAGTTCCTTCTGCTCCTGCCTCTGGCTCCAGCTCCTTTGCCCTCTTCCCAGGGCCTCAAGCCTGCAAGTCCTGGCAGCCTGTCAGGAGCTCACCCTAGCTCCTCCAGTCCCTGCTAGCACCTGCCCTTCCTCAGGTGGTGATCTCTCTGTAGCCCTCTAGGAAGCCAGTCTTCTCCCTAGGGCTCCCTGCAGCAGACTCACTCGCTCCGGTTTGCAGCTTCCTTTCATTTGGGCCAGCTGGGCCCTGATTGGCTGGTCCAGAGGCCACTTAACTTTAAACACTATTTTTCAATGGGACTTAAGCACAGGCTTGGTACACATGTATTCGGCTAGAAGACCAAAGAATTACAAAACGCGTTTATCAAGGGATGCTGCGACACGTCGTCAATCACAGTCACCAAAAGTTTCAGCGGTATAAAGATAGCCAATGATGGACGTAGTCTGGCTGGATATTCAGTTTATTTTAAGGACCTAGCTAGAGACTGTTCTAGGTGGCGCTCAATCTGCTGCAAGGAAGCTGTGTCCCTTTGGGATCTGCCATGATGATTAGAATAATTATAAGCAGGTTGAAGTACTTTGCAGAATGGAGACAATATTGTTGAATCTCACCAGAAGTTATCAGAAGGAGTGTTCCTTGCATTACTTGCTGGTAACCAAAGGACATGGGGCACCATTTACTTGATTTTTTTGCATAGGAGGCTGGCACATTATGTACAATCTGTTCACAATAGATGTAAACTGACATGGAACTTCAATTAATGTGGGGTTTGGTGACTAAGAACTAAGACATTTAGGAATAAGAAAAAGGCCTTTCTGCTGCATTTTAAACTAGGCATGTGCAAAAACGGGAGTGATTTATCCAGTTAAAAGTAGGATCCAGGGCCAAACAACTGCTAGCTTTGGTTTTGCAGAACAAAAAAAATCAGACCAACGAGGTTTGCAAACCCCAAACTAATACTACTCCAGTGATGGTCATCCTACCTTCTTGTTTTGTTTTAACACTAAAGAAGAAAGCAGAGGTTTGTTTTAAACACCATTTTAGATGTTTGTTGATTTTCTTTGCATCAGTTCTTTTGCTCAGTAAGTTATTGCATGTAATTCTTTTATTTGGAGTGAAGCAATTCCACCGAGTTCCTTATTAACTGCTGCTTACTGGACAGGGAATAAGCTAGACAGCTGATTTTACTTGGGCAGTCATGGGGAAAAGGGAAAGGGAGAGGGATCTGGTGACTGATGTGAAAGAGGCAAGAAAAGGAACAAAGAGGGTGCAGAGAGAAGAAGAGAGAGGGAGAAAATCTTAAAACAATTAAGAAAAATCAGATAGGCTTCAGATCAGACTTGGAGGCCTTCTCTAGCTTGACTGGAAACCTTTTGAGATTTTTCCGACTCTATTTTCTAGCACTTTCAACATGAGCAATAAGATTTGTATTTGACAGGAATCCAATGTAGTAAATTTAGAATTGGTAATTATAATCATGTCTTTTGGGGTGGAATTTTTAGTTTAGTTTAACAGCCGAGTTCTGAACCACAGGAAATCCTGCTGATGAATTTGCTACTTGTACCTTTCAATTAAAGCATAAAGCTTTATTAGAACAGAGGTTGCAAACCAGCTGCTTTGACTGATGCATACAGTATGGCTACATTGCTGCTGTGAGCTTTCACTATACAGTGACAGTTCTGTTTGCTCTGTGCTGTTCCTATGCGTTAAATCCCCAAGGAAAATGAAGGGTGGTGACACTGGTTAAGGTGAGATTTTATTTCCTTTGGAAATAGAGCCTGTAATATGCAACATCCTCAATTTGAAAACTAATTTAAGAATGAAAGGAAATGCCATTCCACTTTCTCTCTCTGTATGTTACAAACACACACATATATGAGGTATGTAAAGATGTACCCAATTAAAAGCACTTGGGATCACAGGAGTTAGGGACCAGGGGGATTTTCAAAACCACCTATGCACTTACCTGCATTTTTAGCTGCCTAGATACCTTTAATAATCTGGCCCTCGAGCACTATGGAGTTAACTGTCATAGAAATAAATATATGCATAGGATGGGCATGATGACATTCCTTTAAGGAAGAGACTTTTTCTTCTCTCACTTAGTAGCTGCACTATGAATTTCTTTACATAGTCTAAACTCATTCCAGGTAAGTGGAATATAAATGCTAATATCAATGGGAGTTCCATTTGTAGAATGTGCAGCAGGCTATGTAGAAAGTAGAATTTTGTAATTGGAATTTACTGAAAAAAGTAATTAGCCAAATCAGGGAGGCAATTTTTGTTAAGTAATTAGAGCAAGAGAATAATGTCAGAACTGTTGGATTCTATTCCTGGTTCTGCCACTATCATGCTATGTAAGCTCAGACAAGTTACTTAACCTTTGGTTCTCAGTTTGCCTATCTGTAAGATGAACACTTACTGCAGTACAACAGGCAGAGTCCTGTGGCACCTGTCATAAATATAAAGGGAAGGGTAAACCCCTTTAAAATCCCTCCTGGCCAGAGGAAAAATCCTCTCACCTGTAAAGGGTTAAGAAGCTAAAGGTAACCTCGCTGGCACCTGACCAAAATGACCAATAAGGAGACAAGATACTTTCAAAAGCTGGGAGGAGGGAGAGAAACAAAGGGTCTGTGTCTGTCTGTATGCTGCTTTTGCCGGGGATAGAACAGGAATGGAGTCTTAGAACTTTTAGTAAGTAATCTAGCTAGGTATGTGTTAGATTATGATGTCTTTAAATGGCTGAGAAAGGAACTGTGCTGAATAGAATGACTATTCGTGTCTGTCTTTTTTATAACTTAAGGTTTTGCCTAGAGGGATTCTCTATGTTTTGAATCTAATTACCCTGTAAGGTATCTACCATCCTGATTTTACAGAGGGGATTTCTTTACTTCTATTAAAAGTCTTCTTGTAAGAAAACTGAATGCTTTTTCATTGTTCTCAGATACAAGGGTTTGGGTCTGTGGTCACCTATGCAAATTGGTGAGGATTTTTACCAAACCTTTCCCAGGAAGTGGGGTGCAAGGGTTGGGAGGATTTTGGGGGGAAAGACGTGTCCAAACTACGTTTCCCAGTAAACCCAGTTAGAGTTTGGGTGGTGGCAGTGGAGATCCAGGGACAAAGGATAAAATTAATTTGTACCTTGGGGAAGTTTTAACCTAAGCTGGTGAAAGTAAGCTTAGGAGGTTTTCATGCAGGTCCCCACATCTATACCCTAGAGTTCAGAGTGGGGGAGGAACCTTGACAGCACCTTATAGACTAACGGATGTCTGTTAGTCTATAAGGTACCACAGGACTGTTTGCCGCTTTTACAGATCCAGACTAACACGGCTATCCCTCTCATGCAGTACAACAGAGGATGTTTTGAGACTTAATATTTATAAAGCACTCTGAGAATCAATAGACATTATAGAATTCCACACTTCAATTTTAGCTGAAGAGATCACAAAGCATAAAATTAGGTAAAAAAGAATACTGTCTATTTCCCTTCTGTTTATACTTGTATCTGTGTAATAGATCACTATTACATCACTATTAGATCACTGTGATGTAAAAGCCCAATAGCCATTTTGGAATGTGCTTCAGAAAAGGAGTCAGTATTTTCCAAATACCATTCTACTTACTTTACAGAAGATTAATGATGTATCACGTTTATGTAAATAGGAGAGCTAAGATTCCTGTGCCTCCCCATTCATAAATTAAAAACAATGCTTTTCTATAGTTATCGCTATAAAAGGCAAATAGACCTTGACTAGATGTAATGAGGCATTTGTGTTCACCATAACTATAATTTACTATTACTGCTTGAAGAGCCATCGGTTCTTGTTTAGTCTGTTAAGTGATAATAAGTGAGGCTAAAATAAATTCTAATGAACACTCATGGGTCACCTTACTGAATTTATGGAGCATGATACAACAGTATATTAAACAACTATAATTTTGGATGCTCTATGTGATAGTAATAGCCATTTGTTTGATTTTTCAAGTCATATCTGCTGCTACTTAAAGTGAACAACTTTCAGAAGGATGACCTCTGATTTAACTGCGATTCTCGGATTAGCAGTGTGCAAGGTTATTCAACTGTTCACAATGGATGTCAAATGAATCATGAAGCAGCAGTTACTTCCTGTCTCGGGGACCTATATTCAGCAATAATTGAGTTCTATTGGAACAGTACATGGTCCCAGAGCACATAGGCACAAATTACTAGGAAAGATCAAAGGGAACCTGCCATCCCCCCAATTCCTTTTTAAAAGAACATTATGGCATCTACTAAGAAAAGTACCAGTGGCCTGGTTTACCCTCACCACTTTTTTTTTTGAATGTGGTTCTTTTTCAGTCATCTGGACAAATGCAGAAGCAATAGACCACTGTAAAAAAAAAAAATTATCAAGAGGACAAAAAGTAAAGACAGTTAAAGCAATGAAATTGTTTATACCAGAACATAGCTTGAGCCAGCCACCAGCCATCAACTTGGTGATACAACAAAACAGAACAATATCAAACTACATATATTCTAGAGCTTGCCAGAGTTTTTTCAAACGATTTTTTGTTCACAAATGTTTTTTAACTGAATTTTTTTGGGGGGGGGGGGAAGGGGTTGGTATTTTTTCAAAAATTTTCATGATTTAAAAAGTGAACCCTGAAAGCAAAAAGTTTTCTAATTTTTTTCTCTTATCCCCTCCCCCCCCCACTTTTGGTGATATAAAGGGTTAATAAATACAATGAAAATATAATAAAGGAGGAGCCAGGGAAGAAAAAAGGCAAAATGGAAAAAAACAAAAACATTCTGATAAACATTTTTACAAAAAGTGTCTGAACTAAAAAGAGGTGTCCTTTTTGAAATCTATAGAACAAAAATTAGTTCAATACTTTCAAACATTTTCTCAGAAACTCTTTCCCATTTGCAGGCCAGCTCCAATGATCACAGACAGACACACACGCCACATGAACGCTTTATTCTTCATCATGTCTAATAATCACATGCAAGATCAGATTGCAATCAGTAGCTACAGCATTCATTGTCAGAGATGCTGCATTTCAGCAGATACATACACATTTTTTTTTGTTTTTGTTTTTAGTCTAGTGGCTACATTGTGACTTCACTCGGTGCCTTGGGCAAGAAGTATGCTGCTGCATCACCCAGGAATAGCCATGAGAGGCACCATCACTCAGACTCACAAGTCCCCTTCCTGATGTGTACCTCACTCACTTGCTCCAAGAAAGAAATAAACTGCTATAGATAGATTACTCTCCCTACCCCTCACTGGCTCAGTTGTGGAGAATGGAGCCACTCCCCACCCACTTGCTTCAGGGAGGGAGTAGATGGGTACGTAGCCCCCAGTTACTCCAACAGGTCCAGACCCAAGGGATGAAATGCTGGTTCCACTGAAGTCAATGGTAGAGGGAGAGGGGGCTGCTGACACCCTCTTATTCCCCTCACAGGTATGTAGTCCAGGTCACAATCTAGACTTTAACTACATTTTAGTTTTCAATTAAAACAACATGCTGGGATTATTTAAACGTTTACCTACTTTCACTCTCTTGTGACCAGTCTTTGTTTCACAGGTTTATCTCTGTAATCCAGATTTCTTTATCCACCTTTGTATCTTATTCTAAGGAAGTCTGACAGAATTTCAATAAAGTGACAGAGCAGTTGTTTGAACGTGCTTCCAGCCCCATCATAAATCTAAGACAAAGGTATATGATGGATATTATTGACATCTTGGCTTTCCTCATCTTCCTGAAAAATAAGGTTTAAAAAATAGTTGTATACAATTTTTTAACCTAATTTTTCAGGGAGATAAAGATGTGAGCTACTGACAGCACCCAAAGATTAATCTGGAAATGAAAGCAAAGTTCACGGAGTCTGTCTGCTGTTCAGGAGACTTGGGAAATAATTCACAATGAAACAAATTGCATTGTGTTGGCTTTTATT
This sequence comes from Eretmochelys imbricata, assembly GCF_965152235.1. Classification (NCBI taxonomy): domain Eukaryota; kingdom Metazoa; phylum Chordata; order Testudines; family Cheloniidae; genus Eretmochelys; species Eretmochelys imbricata. Next base: position 14,940,811 of record NC_135578.1, read on the forward strand.
ATGGATCATGCTTTTCACATTTATGAAAAATTAGATTAATGCTAAATATTTGTTTAGTGCTTTTTCTCTTCAGAGTGCTTTGCATACATTAACTAATTCATTTAACCACTCCTGATATTTCAAGGGTCTCCTGTTCAATACTCCAACTAAAGCTTAACCCAGTGTAAGGATACAAGGAAGAGAGAAGCTACAAGTGCTTGGCACAAGAGCCAGGCATAAGTGCAGTCCCTGGAGCACAGGGATTGCTTCACGCAAGCACCTACAGCAGCAATAGCCTCCTCAATGGGGCAAGGCAATACTGGGGTCATGTCTTTAGCCCTTCATCTGCCTCAGTTGCAGCAGAGAGGAGTAGCCATCGTACCCTTTCAAAGGATGGTGCAGCTGCTGTGCTCCCTCTGTTAGTGATCGATCCAGCGGGGTCGATTCATCACGCCTAGTGAAGATGTGATAAATCGACTGCCGAGAGCTCTCCCATCGACTCTGGTACTCCACTGGAGCGAGAGGCACAGGTGGAATTGAAGAGGGAGTGTCAGCAGTCAACCTACCTCAGTGAAGACACCGCGGTAAGTAGCTCTAAGTACGTCGACTTCAGCTACGCTATTTTCGGAGCTGAAGTTGCGTAACTCAGACTGACTTAGCTCACCCTCCCACCCCCCAGGTGTAGACCAGACCCTAGAGACACAATGATCTCAAGAACTCCCAGTGCAGAGGTGTGTCTCAGCATTGCACCTAGAGCCAGATCCAACCCCAGTGGAGTCCGTGTGGACGCCTTTCTATTGATTTCCCTGAGTTTTGGTTTAGGCCTGTACTGTGAATTGGGCCTCAATGACTTGATTCTCCTGCCAATGCATTCAACATGAGTTTTGCTACTGACTTTAATGGAAGACAGAGCAAGCCCTGGATGCACAGACTAACCTTCAAGACTAGTTCCTCACCCTCTGACATCACTGATATTTTGTTGCTAACATCACAGTGTTCCAAATAATCTATTTAATTGTTCCATGCTCACCTCTGCCTTATAATACAGTTGTATTTCAATCCCCTACATTCAAATTCCATCTGCATACAAAACATAACAGTACAAAAATCCTCAAACTTTTCTACAGTGTGGACATCTGAACACAGAAATTGGACCACCACCTCTCTGCCAACTTGTAATTATGTGATGTCCCTGTGTTAACTACAGAAATCCTTTATCTTTCAAGGAGAAGGAAAAGAATATGTAATGTGTTTTCAGCTACACTTTAATGTCACACGGCAGATGAAAATATAGAGGGGAAACCAGCACCAAGTGACCAGCCAGCTGTCCATGTACCACCAGCAAGCACTCCACTCAGCACTGTTTGAGAACTACAGGAATAATACTTTGGCTAATACCTTCATGCTGTAGGAGTAATTTAAGAATGCATCAGATTAAAAAGAGCATTTCTGAATATACTACTCAGCAATGCAGTATTTTGTTGCCCATATGATAATGGAATCTCTAGTAAAATTACCTTTACCTGTATTGTTAATAACAAGGTGACATTTATTAAACTATTAAACTGTGAAGTCCATTATGGTTTATTGCACTTTCTTCAACATGAACCTTGTAATGTATTCATTTACTGAAACTATTTGAGTCATTTAAATGTCATTAAACCATAGCAGAACTGAAATTAGTTTTCCTCCTGTGATCTCAGGTGTACAAGAGTAAAGTTATTATTTTCTTAGGGCTTAGTCATCATGTTATTTTTGCTTATTTTATTAAAGCTGTGTTTCATTATTCATAGCACATATTGTGGCTAATCCTATCAGAGCATAGCAACACTATGCAGTTTCACCATGAAAAGCATCATTCCTCACACTCACCTCTCTGTGACCAATAGAAAAGTGAGAAATCTGGGCCTAAAGAAACCTTAAAAAAAACCCTCCTTCCTCTGGGTAGTCTTCTAATCTTAGTTTCAATCTTAGCTATTTGGCAAGATGAATCTTTTGGCGAGACAGTGGGGTTCACATGTGACAATCCCACCAGCTGATGGCCTACAAGCCACATCAGTCTACTCTTGCATTAGGTCTGGTTATCAACTGTGTTAGGTAGGGTGATATGACACCCTTTGAGGTGCATGAGGTCCTCCAGAAAAGTTTTATTTTGAATTTATTTTCAGACTTAGACCCAAGCCTTCTGGTTCATATGCTGTCGTGCTTTTAAAGGCATGTGTGTGTGCAATATTATAGGGGCAAGGGCAAAAAGCATTTTTTTGAAATTGCCTTCAATACTGTGAAAATCTTGAATGAAATGTCACAAATTGCATGACAGTGAAACTCGCCATAGGCGAATACTTTGCCAGATTCACCTTAGGGTACAAATATTCATTTACTTCTAATGATGTTTCACAGCACATACAACATGACAGTGTGTTTGTGGCTTTCTGGTCCACTGACAGGCCCTTGGTATTATTTATCATTTAATAAATAATAAATAAATATATAGGACATACATTTTTGACCTTGAAATCTATCAAACACTGTTTCACATAGTCACACCCAGCCCTTCTGCTTTATAAGGGTGGCAACAATGCAATTAGCATTTTTCTTTACAGAACGTGAACGGAAGCATAATCAAATATTCAGCACTGTACTCATAAAAGGAAGAGAGGGTGTTTGTCATAGAATTTACTAAGACTGAGGCTTCTTATTGCAACTATACTGACAATGACAGCAATTGCTGTGCCGAGTATCTGCAGACAATAGCTGCAGCCTTCTCTCTCTGCTTCTGATGATGTTGCTGCAGGTCTTTACAGATTACCTGCTACCACAGGTGCTCTCAGAATGCACTTGGCACTCATTTGTGCTTGCAAAAGACCATCTAACATTAGAACACTGAGAGGGAAATTCTGACAGCATACAGGATGTAATATGCACTTGTTACCTATGGAGCCACAAGCTGTTCTCAGTACCGGTCTCAAAGAACATACTTCCATGCTTTTGCTCCTTTTAAAAATATATCTGGATAACCTAATCTGCAAATTTATGACTTCTGATAATTAAATATTGGCCAAGAATCCACACACATGTATCTAAACTTATTTACATACTGCAGATTCCATTTAAGCTAAAGTGAATTTGAAAATGAGACCCAGAGGTGGCGGGGTATTAAAAGCAAATTGCACACTCTGAAAGCTATATATATAGATATATATATACACACACATACATACACACACACCCAATACTGAACTTTTCTGTTCATCTGAAGGCTGCCTGCAGATTGTCACAGCTTCCTAAACACATCCTTTACATGACAAAAGTGCTTTCCCGTGACATGTTCTGGGGCTACAGTGTGGTACACTGCACTATTACATTCTGCAGCAAGGAAAACGGAGCCAAGGAAAGGTCAATATAAGTGAGAAGTTACTGGGATATTTACTATCACCAAAAATCCAAAAGTACAAATGAGCAAATTGAATGTGCTACCATATGTATAGTTTCCAAACTGGTGCTCACATGGGCACTTTCATTGAAGCCAGTGGGACTGCTCAGGTGAGCAAAGTTATGCATGTGCTAAGTGCTTTCAAGGAGAATGGCCCTATGTTTCCTAACCAAACAACCTTTGGAATGTACTAACTAATTACGAAGGAGTAGTACATTACCAAAACTGTAATCATCATGAAGACTGAAATCTGGTTCACTCTTGATGGAATACTGCTTACAGATGACTTCGCATTGAGGAAAACTGCAGCCAGTTCTTCAGTTCATCAGTGTCAAAGTGCATGAGTTAAAATCCCTCTCTAAGTATGAAGGCCTTGAGAAATCTTCTTTTGTCCACGTTAAAAAAAAAAAACAACTGTGTACAGCCATTTTGGTGAGAAGCTCAAGCGACTGTTTTGGCGTGAACACTTGAATCTGGCAAAGGGGTCACCACGTTGTCCAGGATGTGCCTTTTCCTGTCCCTCTGAAAGTCTGCCCAAATTTATCCAACATACAACCCTCTGAAAAATCTCATTTTGCACATGCTCTGTAAAGGTCTATTAGAGGCAAGAAGCTAAATTGTCTAACTATTCTATCTGCACTGAGCATGCTCCATACCCCCACAGAGCATGCTCTTGACACTCTATTAAAAACACACCAATTATCTCAAGATCAAACCTAATACACTTGGAACAACATAAATATAACAAAAAATAAGCTTCCCCACACAATTGCAACCAGAGTCCCACCCTGCCACTACCCAGCCCTCTCCAACACCCATATCCTCCCAGACAAGTGAGAAACAATGGGTCATGCCACATGCCCCAAAGGCTAACAAGCTCATGCTGATATGCACCATGCAGGGGAAATAAATTCCAAAGGCCCTGGGTCCTAACAGATAATGCCCTGCCAGCTGCCCTTTCTTTCTTATATGTACAGAACTCCAGCATAGGCACCTCTGCTGATAACAACTGTGGCAAATAGCATGGGGACAGAGGCGGTCTGGTAGATAAGCAGCTTCCAGATCACTTGTCTTTGCAGATGAAAGCCAATATCTTAAAATCAAACCCAGAGCCTGTAGCCACGGGTCTGACCCCCAATCCTAGCAGCATCAACAAAAGGCTTATAGGAGGCTTTCCATTAACTAAAATGGGCTCAGATCAGGTCCTAAATTAACAGTGTTTGTGTTCCTAAAGAAGCCCTGAGCTGGATTTAGTATTATCTATGTGCAGACTTTTAGCATGATCCCTTGTGGTTAAACTAGGTGTGATCCAAAGTCCCCTGAAATAGGTGTAATAACTCCCACTGACTACAGTGGACTTTGGTTCAAGACCTTTTTGCATCTGGAGGGGACAATTCAGATCACTCTCCAGAAGATGGCATGTTCATACCAATGCAGAAGGAAATCGTTCCTCCACTTTTGAATGTAGGCCTTGGTTTGAGGTTCTTATTTTCTCAGCAAAAGGCTCTTCAGTTCAGGAAATGTAAGCAGAAAAGGAAAAATCAGCAGGATTCAGTGTTGAAATCCTCTATCCAAAGAGCTGCCATGGGTCAGGCCAGACATTCTTCAGCCAGTCCCCTGAATAGATTGTCCCTTTGTCTATTTACTTGCTTGCCTGGGAAACCCTCCCTCCCACTGTTATGTCAAGTTGATGAGATCTCTGAAGCTGGAGTCAGTTGAGAGGCATAGGGAAAAAGAAGCTGCAGAAGCAGGGGAGGCCTGAGGCTAAGTGATACTTCGAAAAATTGTTCTCCATAGATCTGGGCAGTAAGCTTTTATCCATGTGAAATTATCTTGGGAAATCCATAGTGGAAGAATGGATGGAGTGTCAATGGATAGACATACGGACAAGACATACGGTAAGGGAGAGATTTTTTTGTCTGCATCTGCGGCAGGTTTAAGGGGAAATAAATGGATGTTACTCATTAATATTAAGAACATCGGGACTCTAGAGAGATTAGAAATAGAGTTTGGTACTTGAAGAAATTCAGAGAAGCAGGGAGGAGTGAAACAGAAAAAGAAAGTCATGTGGACAATAAGGTTTGCCCTCACGGGCATGGGAGGGAAAAGAAATCTGTAATTTCTTCCTGTTAATTTAATTTGCTTTTCTTGTTATTCTGCCTTATAATAAAACCCAGGATGGAGATGGTTAAACCTCTCCCCTGAGACAATGGGTTTTAATCATCTTCCTTTGCTTCTTTCCACCTTTGTTGTCATTGTTAGGAGGGATGAGCACAAACCAAAACTCTGATTCCAAACATCCTGAACTTTGGAGAAGTTGAATCTGTATCTAAGCTTCACAGCCCAGCACTATTTGACAGGAGGACAGATTCTTTTCTTCCACCAAAGTGAATGATTTTACCTGAACAATTTATTCTGCCTGGTAATTCCGGTGCCTGTATATTTATGATGAAAGTAGAAGAATCCATGATCTGGAACATGAAATTGAAATTTGGTAGGGCAGTTACCTTGGTGTAAACATACCTTTTGCCATTCTTGTGCAAGTCTGCCCAGATTTGGCCAAACTATAGGCCTTTGAACTGGGGCATCATTTCAGAAAAAAATGGAAAAATGGATGGGAGGGGGGAATTGTTTCAGCAAAGAGAACATTATATAATTATATTATATTATATCCTGCAAAGTCTGGTGGAGACAAACACTGGAAGACATAATGGAGCATATACGCCTATAAAAAGGCCTGGGAGGGTCAAACTAAGGTCTGGGGTAGATGGGGAGGGGTAAATGATGCCCCTATCTCTGAAAAAAATCTGTTTGCACGTGCTCAGATGCTGCTAGCTAAATTCCCTTGCATCGAGCTCACACAGCTCCTACGTGCAAACCAATTCAAGTGTGTGCTCACACAGCTCCTACGTAGCATCCAGAATTCACGTGCTGCATACCCCCAAAGTGACTGAGCATGCTCCGCTGCAAGGGCTGAATTGTACTGTACCTAAAATTATTCCTTCCAGCAGCCAGGCTGCTAAGCACCAGAACCGAGAGCAAAGACACTGTCTCTCCTGAGCTCTCAGTGTTCCTGCTGCCGATGCCTAGTGAGGGGGAGAAAGATGAAATAACCTGACACAAATGCAAACGTAATGAAAGGAAGTTGTGACACTATGCCCCCATATTCTTCGTAGAGATATTATGATATGAGTATAGCATAATTATGGTGTATTTTGTGCAAAATAAGACATGTGAGATATCACTGGAAAGGTTATGATTTACTGAATATGATTATCCTTTTTGTATGCATGTATCGTTTCTGTATCTGAAGTTAGGAATATTGACTATGTATCTATTACAAGTGTGTTTACACCTGGGGAACGCCCATCAAACCGAATCTTTTATAGCATCACTTTGCACTGGCTGCCCACACTATCACCATTGCAAACGACCCCACTTTTCAGCAAGATGATTGCTTCCAGCAGGATTCTCAAAAATACCAAATATGACTTTCAAATACAATCCCTAGTTCATATATTTGATGGGCTTCTTACTTTCAAAGAGTTGCACTGTTCAGAAGAGACACAGTTTTACTTTAAACTATCCATGTCCATCACAGCTAAATTAATTTTCTTAAGTAGAATATACAGATTCAAAATGTGCAATTTGTTGAAAGTCTTCTCTCAAGTTGGCTTTCTGAAGTTAAATTATAATTATTATGAATTTCTAGACTGCTACTTTTTTAGTTATATCCTTGAATTCACTCATGATTTACATATTTGTACTGTGCCATGTTTTTCTATTTCAATTAAGCTCTTTAGAATAGGCAAAGTGCACAGGGCGATATCCTCAGCGGATATAAATTGGCATGATTCTACTGACATCAGTAGATCTATGCTAATTTACACCTGCTGAGTATCTGGCCCATAAACACACCATACAATCAGTACTCATTCGCTTAGCTAAGCACGGGCACTAGTTATATATCCCCTCACAAACTCATAATTCATATCACTAGTACTAATGATATATCGACAGACATATTCTATGTACTCCTATTCATGCCTTTGAAAATTTCTGCCTTCATCTCAGTCAGGGCTTTATGGCCACCGATTAAATTTGGTATTTTTCTAATATGCTGATGAACTAGAGTGACTACCTCTGTTGGACAGAAATAAGGAAAAGCCGCATGAAAAATAAGGAACAATGCTTTATTCTAAGGGACATTTGGGGGAAACACAAGTTCCGTTAGCATATCATGTGTTTTTCCTCTCAAGTGTCCATTTCTACTGCCCTCAAGCATACAATGCAATTATCATAGGTACCATTTTAACATCAAATTGAAGCTTATTATCGGTTTTAATACATTTCAATAATCTTAAAATAAAGGATGGGCACTCTAAGGCACAAATCAATGTCATAAGGGATGGTTCTTTAGAATAAGGAACAGGTGGTCACCCTACACCGAACAAAGCAATTATACTATGGACTTCACCATTTTGCTTAAGATGAATGCCCAGCATTTGGATGCCCACCTCCCTTTTCTGCTGGGACTGGCCTGCAGCTGCCTCTTGCTCTCCAGTTCTCCTCACAAGGGGAGACAACTAGATTACACACAGGTTCTCAATCTGGGGATTATGGACAAGTGTCATGGGGACACAATTACTCTGCCCTTCCCGCACTGCTAAGCAGGAGAGGAGTCCTGGCTAGATCAGTTCAGTTGCATTTGTAGCAGGTGAGGGAGAAGGGACAAAGAATGACCTCAACAGCTCTTCCAAAAATCCTAACTAAAGCACTGATACCACCTCCGCTATTCTTTTATATTTTACCATCACTCTCTGTTGACCTCAACTCCTGACAGTTTCTGTAATATTACACACAGGTGACTATCTGAAAGTCTTTTTTGTGTGTGTAGTTGGTTGTTTGCTTGTTCAGTTTATGTATCTAGAACATATATTACTGGGCGGGGGGGGGGGGAATCCCTGCAATACACACATTTTTCAGTGTATTTGGAAGATGTGTAATAAATCAAATTAGAGCCCAAGGGCCTGATTCAAAGCCCATTGAAGTTAATGGGAAGGTCTTAACTGATTTCCAGAGGAGCTAAGGGGAAATGTACCAGGGCATCATACTAGAAATAGTGTGCAACTAAACTGTTTCAGTCTTGCCCAATGTCAGGAAATGCTGCTGACTGATGAAATCCACAATGGTATCCAGCCATTAGTTAGCAGAGACAATAGGAAGGAATTTTTCTCTCATCCTCCAGGTGAGCGCGCGTGCGCACCCCCCCCCCCTTAAACAAATTCACTTGTTCTTATTGTACTGCACTTTGGGAACGTGTGTAATTGTTTTTAACTAAATAAAAGCAATTGCAAGAAGAATAATTTTCAGGTATCCACATTTAAGTGAATCATTTGTTGAGAAAGACTTCACACAATTAAATTCCAATTTCACAGCTTGCTAATATTTTTCATTGCAAAACATGACAACTCTAATAGTGCAGAAAGATAGTGAAGCAGATTGCCCGTTTACTGCTTCTATGCATTTACATTCCTCTGGTAAAACAGGCTAGGTTTTAATATACATGTTTTGAGGGATTTGAACTGGCTTTTGTGAAGTAGAAGTTGTTTTAAAAATAGTTTTAGTCCCTCACAAATACCATTCTCTGAATAAGGAAACAATTGAAGTGGTTCCCACTTTGTCATCGTAGACAGTTTGTCTGTTTTTTTGCTTAATAAAACGCCAGCGTTCAGGGGACAACTCATCATCATTTTTAAACAACAGGCTGAAAATTAGAATGTGTCAGTCTAGACGCAATCTGCAAAGAGTGCAACCAAGTATCAATATTTGTTCAGTCACTCATATATAGTTTGGCTCTAAAAGTAGATTGCAATAACTGCATATGGACTGTAAGCTCTTTGAGGTGGAAAATGTCACACACTATATTTGTACCATGCCTTGTTTAATAGGGTCCTAAACCCAACTGGGCACAGGTGCTACCATATTATATTATAAATAAATAATACTGAACTGAACACAGTCTGAATTGTACACTTTCTCCATAACTACAGCTAAAATGGACTTGGGTCATCTCAAATTCACCACTGCTTTCTCCTCTAGGTTCTCTGATCCTCCCTGCTTCTCAAATCTGGCCAATATGCTGTAGCCAGCTCCTTTCTTTCAGTAACATCACTCTCATTCTTTGCATCAGCTTTTGATGTTTTTGCACATCAAGACAGCGCCTCATCCTCACCTTTGAGGCTCTTCACAGTTCTTCTATATCTCTTTCCTTCGTAGTTCTCCTGCTTGTGCTCCCACTCACTGCCAAATCAATACTGTTCCCCTAGTATCTTCTTCGATCAATAATTGCATGCCCCTTCTCATGCAGCCCTCAGCCTGCAATATCTTTCCAGATTCCGTGCTCCATTCATCCACCCTCCTTCAAATTCTTCCTCAAATCACTGCTGAGTTAGTTTGCAGCAGTGGCCTCCACTTCACCACACCTACCCTCTTATCATACAGGCTAAGGAAGTTAATTAAAAAAAACTACTTTGTGTAAAAACTATGCTCCTGCTTCTGATTACATTTGCAGCAGTAAATCAGGAATTCTGAAGTTGCAGAAGAGGTTAGAATCAGGGCGTGTATGCACGCACACAAGCCACCCATACCCGAATAAAAACAACAACAGACATGATCTCTCGTGATCTCTCAAAAGCATCTCTCACTGAACTCTCAAACTGCCATTACCATTAGTAGAGATATCTATACATATGTGAATAGCTAATAGATGGTACTGAAGAACATGTAGCACAGTCCCCAGGTTTTGTAGGCCCACTAAAACTTCTTCTTGTTGTGCGCAGCAAATGGCTTCCTCATGCAGTTTTTTACATGGAACTTTTATATATCACCCTTATCTCCATGTATTATTTGTCATCCTTTATGTGCTTATGCTCAATTTAGGCTGTAAGACCCTTGAAGCAGGACTCCACTCTTCCATCCATCTGTTAAGCTATGTACATATCCATGCAACTGTGCAAACAAACAGTAATGACATATATCAGTAAATTTTAACCTTGTGATCTAATATTGACACTTTGTTGAAAGAATCATCTTTGTTCACAGATGTGTTTTAGTACAATTATCAATATCGGTGTGGAAAAATACAAGTGCTAGCAGTGTATTGATTATACACTATAAATGTTTGCTTATCACATCTGATTTTTAACCTCAGGCAAAGAATATTACCCAGTAGACGGTTAGCAAGTATGATAAACTTTTTTAGACCTAATGGAAATAAAAGTTTATGAGGCACTGTATTATCTTTCATACGGGAAAGATTAATTTTGAGCATTTTAAAAGAAATGTGTAACCTAACACACAATTTATGCCCTAAAATGGATGAACCTTGACTATAGTTCATCTGTGTTGTGTCCGAATCACAAAACCAGTTTTTTAAAAAAGACCAATGTTTTAAATGTTCTGTGCAATTGGATTTTATATATGAGCAAATTAGTGTTTAGACATATTTGGCTAATCCTGAAAAGCTATATTTTGGATCATTTAGTAATAAAGATGTAGAGAATACAAAATGCATTTTATGATATTTCCCACTTGGAAAATATCTCAGCTCAGAGGCTGCCTGAAGCCTCAATTATCTTTATTTAAACAGAATTTTCAAAAGTCTTACTAAGGATGCAATAGACACTGGTTTATGCCATGCATTACAATGCTGTCTTAGACCATCTACAATCTGCAAGGATACTCTGGCACGTTCCACTAGGCTAGGGCACCAGTGGATTTGGGGCCTTCCAAGGCCCCAGGCAGAACTAGAGGTCTAAAGTTTGGATTCATTGCATTTTTTTCCAGCCACCTCAAGAAAGTCCATACTTTGGGCTTGTCTTCACTACCGGGACAAGTCGGCCTAAGGTACACTACTCCAGCTACATGAATAACATAGCTGGAGTCGATGTAGCTTAGGTCGACTTGACGCTGTGCAGTGAAGACACTGGGGTGACAGGAGATGCTCTCTGGTCAATTTACCTTACTCTTCTCGGGGAGAGGGAGAACCGGAGAGCACTCTGCCATCGATTTAGTGGGTCTTTCTTCATGAGACCCGCTAAAACTGACACCTGCTGCATCAACTGCGGCAGTATCCATCTCCCCAGTAGTGAAGGTGACCCCTTTGCCTGTTCATCCCTACCTCCCCAAATCTGCAGGGTTAACATACCATGTTTTAAAATGATTGTTTAATTATATGTACTTTTGTAGCCCCAGTTGACATCAGGGCATCATCACCATTATAGCATCACAAAGCAAGAGACAGTCCCTTACCACAAAGAGTTCACAGTCTAAAATCCCAATCCTGCACACACTTACATATGTTTAATGTTATGTGTGTGAGTAATCCCATTCTAGTCAGTGGGACTACTCACACGTATAAAGGTAAGCAAGTGTATGAATGTTTGCAGGGTGGGAACCTAAGACAACATAGACAGAGAGTATTATCCCCGTTTTACAGAGGGGAAACTAGTCACAGAGCTCTTAAAGTATTAGTTCAAGGTTACACAAGAAATTTATTGCAGAGCTACTCTGAGACTGCTCATCAACACAACAAACAAAAAGCTGCTGATGCTGCTACCTCTTGCTGTGTGACCATCACTCTGTTTGACATTTAAAATAATACTAACCCTACTTTAAAATTAGTAGCAAATACAACACTGGGATAGCAAAGTAATTGAATTGTCCAGTGTGTCTAGACAGGTTTCTTGGAGAAAAACTTGAGGAATTTCAGACAATGGAGTAGCACCTTAGACAAGTTAATGGAAGAGACAGCATTCCACACCGCTGAAAGGAAATATTAGAACAACAGCTAAAAGGGAGTGACTGAAAGCAGCCATACAACATAGCATGTTCTATAGACGAGCACATGGTAGGATAACTACGGCTGTGATAAAACGGCACGCAGGTGTCTTAGCTTGTATAGCAAGACAGCCAACACCCACAGCTGTTGCGTACAAAGCAAGGGGACCATTGGCCTTAGATTTACCTATAATTTTTTTCCACAACAGGATTAGTGCTTGTACTAGAGCCAATATTCTTCCTCCTTTCCCAGCTTCCATCCTCCACGCTCTCTTTTTACGTTTTGTACTTCAATTTACTGTTTGTGAAAGATATGGGATTAACTGTCCGGGAAACTGAAGCCCTTAATGTATTCACAGGGCACATATGGTATAGGCAGCATCAGCAGAGCGTTGCAAGCTTCTGCACATCGCCTTGCTCCTGAGTTACAAGAGCTACCTCTGGCTGGGTGCTCTTTGTGAAATCTCAGTCCTTGGCCTCTCTAGATAGAGTCAATCAGAGCATCAATTTCATCAGTTGTGATAATGAGCTGGATACCAACATCTGTGTACTAGAAACTAGACTTATCGCACCAACATATCATCATCATCACATAAGGCATTGAACAGCCACAGGACAGTAACAATTTTTTGTCATTGCCCATCTGCTTTAAATTTGAAACAATGTTCAGGTGGTGAAAAGCTGCTTTCTGTTCCTAGTTACATTACTTGTTCCCTGACCTATCTAGTGTCTTCTCATTCTCTATCCCTGGCCTTCGATCAAGTGCTTCCTCAGCAGAGCAGATGACAAAATGGTAAGGCTTGTTTGTGAGAAAACTGGAAGTTTCTAAATTTTCATTCTGCAGTTTTAGGGAAAAATGATTTTTCATTTATTCAAAACATGCAAGAAAAAGTGTACAGAGAACATTTGAGTTTTGGGGGTTTCTTTTTGTACCCTTATTTTCACCCTTTTAAAAAAACTGTCACTGAAACCAGGGGAAAAGGAAAAATTGGAAACAGAATTCCCATTTTGGTTAAAAAAATAGAAACAAAAATGTGAAAGAAAAAAGTTTTCATTTTTTTCCATATTTTGAAGATGCCATTTTTCAATAACAAATTTGCGTTCAAAAATTTTAGACCAGTTCTACTCCACAGTCAGAACAATGATAGTTTTAGAATCTCAGTTTCCATAGACTGGCTATGAAGCTATTCCCTGTTACACTGCAGTGAGTGCGCACTTTGTACTTATTACTGAGTTTGTATATGTGCCAGTAAGAATTCCAATCTTATTACTGCTGAAAGTTGCTTTACAAAATAACTAAGCAGGCTTTAACCATACCTGCATGAGCAGTGAATTTCACGGGTGCCCAACTTGACACCCTATAAAGAACCCCAAATTCTTAAGTGCAGAGCACACACCCCTCCCCCCCATAAATTAGTCTTCTTAATGTTTCATGCTGAGCACCCGGATTCACTAGTCACTGTTGAAAAACCTTAGGCAAAGTCCACAATTCAGATTCTATTACATTTTGTGTGTGGAGGTTACTACTAGGAGGTGCAAGTGATCTTTCAGGCACACATCAAGTTTATCTCAGTGGTAAGCTCTCAGTATATGGGTTTATACACCATAGCTACTGTTGCAGGGCCAAACTCTATGTGCTTCCATTATTAAGAACCTGAACCTGAGGACAGACTATATTGGGCAGCACCATGTATAATGCTTGCTTGATTTTTTACTCCAAAGCTCTGATCTCTACAGCGGCTCATCTTATCTTTTACCAGCTGGTTCAGTGGAAGAAGAGGGGCTGCAGTCCACTGCATTCAGTGGCGTTCAGCAGTATGACTCATTTCATCAGGTTGGCAGCTGGTACTCCCACACTCCTGTTGTTCAGCAGGTGTTTGTTATCAGGCTTGGTACACTCTTCCATGGAAACTTTCAGATTGGACTGATGAACCGAAGGTCCCGCAGGAGTGACTGTGGCCAGCAGGCTCTTTTGTAATGTTTCCTCTTTCCTTCAGCTTGAGACACAATTTTAGATTGAACCTGTTTAATAATCTGTGGCATTTGGCTGCAGGACTGGGAAAATGGCTGTGCGGTGTTACTTTCTATGTCACGTACACACACAACGTTCAGCTCAACCAGATATGCAGCGAGGAAAGCCAAGGAAGCTCAAAAGATCAGATAATAAAGCCACAAATACATTACTTGGCTGCAGCTTTTCAGTATTTTAGTTAATGCTGCCCTCACTTGCTACTTCAAAGATTCTGGGCAAGCCTCTGATGTAAGTCTGAAATAGCTCTCGCTTTGGAAATCTCATATTGCTCATGCACTATTGACCAGACATGTAAAACATTTCTGAGAATATTCATATTTTAACACTTCCGATTTGGCTTTTCTTTCTGTAGCACACCTAGAATTTCTATCCAATTCAATGGCATAAAAGCCCCTTTCATAATGTTTTTGGCTTCTTTCATCAATTGATCATATTGATCTTTCAAAGACCTGTATTTGGTTTTATAATAGTACCCACTAAGAATCGTTTTTATAGACTTTAGATGTTAGCCTTTTATGACTCGTCAGGGGCCTTTTATTACTCCTTCTTTTGCTCCAAAAGCACATTGCTAGGCAGAAGGAGCAAAATCATTAGACTGTACAGCTGCATTCACAGCTTCATATCTTATTTTTACTGGAAAAAGGCAAAAGGAGGAAGACGAGGAAATATTTTTATTATAATAACCCTCTGCAACATGATACACCCATTTGGTATCAGCATCACCTCCATGCAAAGGCAAGGAACAAATTCACAAAGAATAGTGAGGATTCAGGCACCTGAGGAATTGTGATGCCTTTGACAGATCCCTGTACCTTTATTTAACTTAGTTTTATAATTGTTCATCTGAGTACAGACATTGAAAATCCTGCTGCTGCTACTCTAAAACCTGAAAATCCCTGTTCTTTATAAACACCTGTCTAGGAATTAATCTTCTTTTTAAAGAAAAGACAACCACTGTATTAGACTGCTGGTGTTGGCTGCTTACTGTGTACTAAAGTTAGCTCTACAAATTCAGCAGAGAGTCATTAGTTTAGATCAAAATCCAGAAGATAATTATTACCCAGTCCATGATGGTAAGGTCCGTAGAAGCATGTTTTCATTCATATATCCTTTTTGGACAGATATTTCTCGCATATAAAATGAGGATAATAATACTTCCCCTCGCCCACCCTTTGTCCTGTCTGTTTATATCAGTGGTGGGCAACCTGCGGGCTGCATGCGGCCCATCAGGGTAATGTGACTGCGGGCTGCGAGACATTTTGCTGACATTGACCGTCCACAGGCACAGCCCCCCACAACTCCCAGTGGCTGCGGTTTGCCGTTCCCTGCCAATGGGAGCTGCGTGAACCGGCTGGCCACAGGGACTGGTGAACCAAGGCCACTGGGAGCTGAGGGGGGCCGTGCCTGTGGATGTTCAATGTCAGCAAAACGTCGTGCAGCCCGCAATCAGATTACCCTGATGGGCTGCATGCAGCCCGCAGGTTGCCCACTACTAGTTTACACTGTAAACCCTTTGAAGCAGGGAAAGTCTCTTACCACATTTGTACTCATTGCCATCTTGATCTCTGCTAGGGCATCTACATATTACTGATATAAAAACAACAGCCACCACCAAAGTTCTTAGCAACTAAGGCCAATACCCAGATCGTCAAAGGTATTTAGGTGCTTAACTCCCATTGAAATAAATGGAAGTTAAGCATCTAAATACCTTTGAGGATCTGGGCCCAAAAGAACTGTGAAGTCTGGATCACCACTAGTTCCCTTTCCAGGATAGGAATATGAATATTCCTTAAAGGAACCTAGACAGAACCTAGACAGAAAATATTTGGCTTTCTTCCAAAAGGTTCAAAGCACAATTATGAGTGGTTACTTACGTTAGGTAGCAACGTGCTTTTTTGTTTCTTTTAGCAAAAGTATTACAGTTTACAATACTTGTTCCAATGAACTACTCTTATGTCTCAAAATTATCTCATCATTCATCTCTCTAAATAAAATTATTCTACAGCAAAACCAAATTATCAGATTCCTTTAAAGAAGTAGAAATGTTGACCTCTTTGGGGTTCCCCCCCCCCCCAGGATTAATGAATTTAGTACAATAGGAGTATCTTAAACTAGTCCTGGGACTTTAACAACTTTCACTCATATATGGGGTACAAATTCCAAAAGCGTCTGAGTGATTTAGGAGCCTTCCCATTGACTTCCAATGAGACTTACACTAAGTCTCATATCCTCAAAGGTGATTTCAATGGGAGTTCGGCACCTAAATATCTTTGGGTGTCTGAGCCTCAGTCATTTTTGAAGATGGAATTTAGGCACTTTTGAAAATTTTACTCCTTATCTCCTTGTAGCTGGATTTTATTTAACCAGCTCAGATTATTTCAGGAAAGGTGAGTGCAATTACTTACTATTAATAACTCTCCTAATTAATTAACATGGAAACCCCCTTGTTAATCCTGAACAATCAAACCTTCATTCAGTGTGCTTCTAAAACAGTCTGCAGTTCAATGGGGGTTTCCTTTACTCTGAAAATTTTAAGCAAGATAGGATGAATTCCTTAGCGCAATAACTAGGATTGTTAGTTCTTAACTGGCAATTTAGGGTCAACTGGAAAGCAGACCAGGAGACCCTAAATTGCCATTTAAAGCACACAAAGAATCTTGTGTTTGGTGGACACCTTGAAAAGATCAAAATGATACTGTCTCGGCTCAGTATGAGCTGGTACCTCTGTCTGCAAGTGGCTGCAGAATCCAGGAAACAGCAACCCTATGATTAATATTAGTCCTGGGGGGGGGGTTGCCCCTTCTACCCCAGAGCTAAAATATATAATCTGTGCTAACTGATCTGATTAGGTGAAAATGGAAAAAAGTGCATTGTCAGTCATGGCTTGCATCAACTGAATCTTTTCTGTCTGTCATACCAACTATTAAATAACTTAAACCTTGAATTAAGTTTTTAAATTTAACTGAAGGCCAAGTTTTCCTATCTGTGCATGCAGACTTTTGTGCACACACAGCTGCTTGGGCCCACACAAATACTCCCATGCACTCACACAACTCAGGGTTTACATAAACACTGAGCTCACAAGTGGGCTTTGGAAAATTTGGCTCCATGTCCCATAATGAAAATAATTAACAGTGCAATCTTTAACAACAGTACTCTATCACTAGATTGCAGTATAATTTTTTGGGGACAACAGTTGTACCAGCTAGCTCCGAATACTGCATATTGTTCATTACTCCAAATCAGACATGATTGTAATGATACTAACAGATTCTGAAAAACCATAACAAATTAATATATGACCAAAAGCCCAAAATGCAAGATGTCACCTTCATAGTTACAATGGCAGGCAACTATAAACATCAGCAGACATTTAGCCATCCTGCAATTCAGCTATTCAGATTTGACTCTAAAATTGGTATCAAGGAATAAGAACGCACTGAACATCAAGCATGTTATTTTGGATATGAGCATTGGTCCAGTATCCCTGGCAGTGACCATTATTACACAGGAAAGTCAGAACACAGAAATGGAATAGGAGGCTAACTTGAGAGAGTCTGTTTTATAGCCCCCACAATTTCAGTCTCCAGGATTATTAACCTTTATCCTTTCAAATGCTTTTGGGTTTCTTCTTCTTTTCTTTTCCCTCTCCCCATCAGATGTGAAATATGACAAAATCCAAGAGCAATTAATTTAACTGCTTGGGGCAGGGACTGCCATTTTATTCTGTCTCCGTACAATGGGCTCCTGGCCTATGACTGGGGTTCCTAGGTGATACCACAACACAAATAGAAATAATCAATAACTAATAGCCATTTAAACACCTTATAACCAAGGCAAAAAACCTCCTCCTCCACACGTCAACTAGAAAACCCATAAACAGGTACCTTAATCCCCACTGCTAACCAGATGAAATATAAAAGTGGTGACAAAAGAAAACCAAAACTGTACCTCAAAGGTTCACCTCAAAAAAAAATCACCCAAATGCTAACTTGCACCATTCTGCAAAGCTCTGCAAAGACAGGCTGCAGTGGACCACAGTGGCCAGTGAGCTTCAGAGACAAGGGCCTTCAAATGAAGTGGGTTCTAGCCCAGGAAAGCTTATGCGCAAATAAATTTGTTAGTCTCTAAGGTGCCACAAGGACTTCTCGTTATTTTTGCTGATAAAGTCTAACACAGCTACCACTGTGAACAAAATGAAGAGGCTTTGCCATCAGACCTAGAGGCTTCAGTTCTAAGGACCACCGGATCTCATGGGTTGTGCCAAGGTCCCTGCTGATCTCACGGGTTGTGCCAAGGTCTTGTGTCCCCCTGCCCCACACCCCATAGAGCTGACTCCTGGACACAGTCTCTAGATCCACAGAGGTCCAGGAATCCACGCAACTGAAAGAGGAAGAGCTGGGCAGGGGGCAGAGACAGATAAACATCATCCCCCAGTGCCCTGTGGGAAGTCTGCTAAGAAGTTGACTCAGCCTTAGACTGGAGACAGTTTTGATTGGAGGCCCTAACTGTTGCATAACTTCATTTTAAGTGGGACCCTGGGCGCAGCTACTGGCTGTGGAAACCTAACAGAGAACCAAGGAAAGCATCAGGAGCTAATAGGGAGGTATAAGGTCTGCATTATGATAATTCTGTCCTTTCCATAAGATTCACATAGCTCTTGGGAGTTTTGACGACTGAATCTGCCTGCTTCTGTAGGAGAAGCAACAGCTGCCCCCATGGAAGAATTTAGGGGAAATCTCTGAGGGACCTTCCTTCTTTGAGGTATTTCTGTGTGCAGAATCATCCTAGGGCTCTGTCTGGAAATGGGATCACATTGCAAATAAATTTGGGTAATGGCAGCATGGGGTGAGGAATGCCAGCTACTCTCTCTGAGAGAGGCTATCTAAGAGAACAGCAGCAACACAACAGAAGATTGGCCTCAAATCCTTTGCAAAATAAGTAACTCCTGAAGTTTAGCATCCTATGCAAGTCCAATTCCACCTTGAGAGATATGAATGCAACTGCAACCAGCGATGTACTCATCAAACTACAGGCAGGCCAAAAGCACTGACCAAAGTCAGAATTGTTATTGAATCAATTATTTTCCCCCTCCCCATTATTAGATTACAGTGAGAAGTTGAGAACTGTGGAATATATTTCACACTCATACCCTGTGAAACCCCATTGCAGCCAATGAAGTTGCAGAGGGTCTGAGAGCAGAGTTTGGCAATTAACTTTGTTTTGGTAACGAAACAGAAGTGTATTGAGTAGATTCTATGGCCCAGCTATAGGAGACATCAGAGGTGTTTAAAATGGCTTTACTGATCGTCACAACATAATTTCCTTAACCTGCTTCTCTGAGACAAAAAACAGATATGCTGTTGAACACTGTACCCTTCTTATGCCAAGGTCCGAGGAACAGAGTGACACCAAAGCCTGGAGAAACAAGCACAGAGAACCTGGTTTTCCACTCTTTTATGGCATTGTTTATGTCTCTGCGAAGAGTATGTTAAATGTTAGCAAGTCAAAATGGCAGCATTTGATACCCATTTTGTACAGGTGTAGATGACTACCCAAGGTGCAAGGCATGAGGAAATCCTGAATTCTAATCCCAGTTTTACCACTGATTTGCTGTGTGTGGTCTTTGAGGAAGTCATTTAATCTCTCTGCTCAAGTATCCCTATTTAAAGAAAAAGAGATACTATTTACTTTTCTCACAAGGGTCAGTATTATCCATCCCAAGCATTCATAAATTCAAGTGAAGCCTCAAAAAAAAAATCACAAGAATGTCTTAAAAATTGTAAGATTACAATACTAGCAGCATTCTCTTTGTTGGTCTTCTGCAGTTCGAGATTTTAGGGCTCCTGTTTTCATGCTTTTCTTGCATCCAAGAGAGCTAGAAACTTAGTGTTTTATTTTAAGTGAAAGCTGAGATTCTCCGGTAATAACACAATCCCAGCAATTGGAGGCTTCAAGATAACCACCAAATCACATGCAAAGCTGCTCTGAGGGTTAATTACCAAATGTTTCTACAGTGTATTGATCATATAAAAAGGCCTGTTTAAGTGCCAATTCTTCTTCTAAATGGGGTTGCACAAGTGTCACAAGACAACAGAACTGCTTCATGTCTTTTTAAAACATATTGTCCTCAGCTATCAGAAAATACATAGGAAACAACTGAGAGTAAAAGAAAAGGCCTGAGATTTTGAAGTCAGATTATTTTGAATTGATTGTGGCTTGCTTTGAAATCTTGCAGCTGCATTTTCTTTTCTTAACTTTTCAAGGAAGTTCTAGATGTCAAAGACCTTGGCTGCAGACATTAAAAAGCCAGGAAAGAAGGCAAAAGGATTTGATTGATTTTATTCTTCTGAAAAATCCTCTTTTTGCTGAACAAAAGACATATCACCAGGATCTTTTGTTACACTTGTGAGGACATAATAGTTTTTTTTGGAACACAAAAATATTAAGCAACGTCTTTCCAAAATAAGCTAAGATGTATCACTCTCTCCTCAATCTATAGGATGCCATCTAATGCAGAATTATATGAACTCTGTATTATCTCTGACCCCCAGGAGAACAAATCTATACAACCTTCCTCCACCTGTATCTTCCAATCATCATAGGGATTTTCATACTTTGAAAATACCACCGTTTTCATTTCTTTCTAGTCAAGTCAGCTTGAAATAGAAAACTCAACACTTCAAATAAGAGTACCAGAAAAACGCTTTCCTTAATTTTTCCTGTTAAAGCATTACAGAATTTCCTTTTTATGTTTGGGGGGAATGTTCTCGTGTCATGGTCTGAATTCTCTATCTGTAAAATAGAAATAATACGCTACTGCAGAGAGACATTGTGAGGAGTAATTAATGCTTTTATTAAGCTTAGATGACATAAAGCTCTGTACACTAGCAATCAGGAATTAACAAGCTCACCAGACACCCATCTAGTCTCCAAGAGTGGCCAGGGCAAGAAGTTCAGAGGAAGGTGCCAGAAACCCTAACATGACCAATTATTGAATAACCAGAGGGAAAGTTTCTTCTTACCCCCACTAGTTAGAGGTTGGTTTATGACATGAAGCATGAAGATTTACATCCCTTCCAAACTTTTGGACACTGTACAGTATATGCTTAATATTATTATGATGGCTAAAGAGGTTATCTGTAGCTTACAAGAACAACAATGTTGGATGTTCCTTTTAATTTAATGAATGGCATTAAAACTAATATATACAAAGCACTGAAAAATATGAAAATTAACAAAGGTTTCAATGCTTTCTATACATTTTAGTTTTAATGCCATTCATTGAAATAAAAAGGAACATACACCACCACATTCTCAGATTAGGATGGTTGCTTAATAGGCACATTTCTGCTTCTATTGTGATACGCTAATTGGGATGATCCAATTATACTGCATAATTAAAAACTTTATTACTCCATCAATAGTCACTTGGATAGTTCTTTTATCACCAAGGTTAACTATTAGGATTGGCAGCTTTCTACTCACACAAAACTGAACACCCTTGCCCTGCCCTGCCCCTCCTCCAAGACTCCACCCCTGCCATGCCCCTTCTCTGAGGCCCCGCCCCCACTCACTCCATCCCACCTCCTTCTGTCATTCGCTCTCCCCACTCTCATCACTCGCTCATTTTCACCGAGCTGGGGCAGGGGGTTGAGGTGCAGGGGGCTGGATGAGGGCTCTGGCTGGGGGTGTGGGCTGTGATGTGGGGCTGGGGATGAGGGGTCCAGAGTGTGAAAGGGGGCTCTGGGCTGGGACAGAGGGTTGGGATGCAGGGGGATGAGGGCTCCAGCTAGGGGTGCAGGCTCTGGTGTGGGGCCAGGGATGAGGGATTTGTAGTGTAGAAGGGGCCTCTAGGCTGAGGCTGAGGGATTCGGAGTGTGGGAGGGGCACTGGGCAGGGGTAGGGGCTTGGGGGGCTGTGGGCTCTGGTTGGGGGGTACAGACTCTGAGGTGGGGGTGGAGATGAGGGGTTAGGGGTGTAGGAGGGTGCTCTGGGATGGGACCACAGGGTTTGGAGGGTGGGAGGGGGATCAGGGCTGGGGCAGGAGTGCAGGAGGGCCCCAGGGTGTGGGAGGGCATCAGGAGTGCAGGTTCCAGGAGATCCTTACCTCAAGCAGCTCTCAGAAGCAGTGGCATGTCCCCCCTCTGGCTCCTACGTGGAGGCACAGCCAGACAGCTCTGCACGCTGCCCCATCCACAGGCACCCCCCCTCAGCTCCCACTGGTCCCGGTTCCTGGCCAATGGGAGCTGCAGAGCCAGGCTTGCAGCGGGGATAGCATGTGGAGCCCCCTGGCTGCCGCTACATGTATGAGCCAGAGGGGGGACATGCCACTGCTTCTGAGAGCTGTGCAGAGCCACAGCAGGCAGGGAGCCTGCTTTGTCCTGCTGTGCTGCCCACCAGACTTTTAACGGCCTGGTCAGTGGTGCAGACCAGAGCCTCCAGGGTTCCTTTTTGACCGGGCGTTCCAGTCGAAAACCAGACACCTGGCAACCCTGTTAACTATGCCCTAGGTAGGTAACATTTCCTTTCAAATCAAAATAACTGAAGGGGTGTAGGGGTTTAAAAAAATGGATAGGGTCTGTGTGCTAATAATCTAAAGACAGACAGTTTTACTGGGGGAGAAGAGTTGATTCTTGTGCACAGTGGCCTGACCAATCTAAACAAGGCTCTCTATCTCCAAAAAACAAAACAAATGTCCTCTTAAAAAAAAAAAGATTTATAAAGACACAGCACAGGCTAACAGCTTGAAAGACAAGCTTTGCTGTCTCATTACAAAGATTCTGTACGTATTCGGGGGAAAAAGTCAGACAGTTTTTTCCACCTTCTCTGTTTACAGCGAATTTTTATGTCTGGTTACTAAATTTAAATAATATAGGCCCTAATCCAGCGAAGAATTTAAGCAAGTGCTTATCTTTTAAGTTTGAAAGTAGCTTCCCTGGAATCAGTGGGATTACTCACAACTTTAGTACATGCGTAAGTGCTTTTTCTGGAACTTGCCTACATACCTTCTCATATCCAAGATGTACCTTATGTGTGAAGGGGAAATACTGTCAGAAATTTAAACAATGAAAAGAGGATCCTTATAAAACTTGATTTATTGCCTAATTTTTGCCTTTCCTTTGTGTATCTGCCTCCTGAGCTTTCTTCACCGTGGCTTCCTGTTACCAGCATCCATCGGTATTGGTGTAAGGTGACAAAGCATAAGATATCAGTTACATATAATTGGGAAAGGGAGCAAGAAAACTGCATTTATCATTGCTAACCTTGAATATGCCTGTCCCATCTAATGGAAAAATGACTGAAGGAACCTATTTTAGCATACTATCCCCAAAGCCTCCATAAAAGCTGAATTGTAATTTAATTAGTTTTCTTTCTGGTGATTAACTGAGAACTTCTAATCATTCAATCTGAATGCGTTTTGATTCATTAAGTATCCTGTTCCAATTTTTTTTACTTGGTAATTAAATATTCCTGTACAGGCAACTATATTCATTGACACACAGGTTTTCTAAAGTGTTTTTGTGTGAACCACACAGAAAATAAGCATGATGAGAATTAGGTTATCAAACCTTTCCAGCAATCCCGAATTGGATGATAAATTAGCAGTGCATTAATTGAGTTGCACCTGAAACTCAGTACATGATTGATGAGATTATGATGGTTTCCCATGCTGTGTAAACCTTCCAGTTACATTCAAACAAAGATATACATTAAAAACTATGAGCCAGATCCTCAGCTGGAGTAGATCATCATAGATCTTTCACTTCAAAGGAGCAATGCCAATTTACACCAGTTGAAGATCTGGCCCACAGTGTGATTAAAAATAAGGTCACTAAAATAATGCTGGAAACTTTTTTTTTGCACAAGATTTAAAAATACAGTTTGGGTCTTCCATGATGTGAAAGTATATAGTAAAAATGAGCACTGGAAAATATTTCCAATACTGAGACTGTAGGACTTAACCTTTGCATGGCATGAGGAACAGAACTAGGTAGACCTTGAATAAGTCACACATGTGAGGGACAAACCTTAAAGAGAGAATTTGGGTTTTTATTTCCCCTAACAAAGCAAACCAACCCACATTTGTTACCTATTATGGAGTGATCCAAAGCTGATTGAAGGCAGTGGGAATCTTTTCACTGACCTCCGAGGGATCTGGATCAGGCCAGTAAAGAGGACTGTCGTGACAAAGGAAGATTATTTACTGGAGGAGGATTATGATAAGTGTGGAAGATAGTTTACTGCAAAGCTGTAACCACAGAGAAGTGAGTCTAGGGGTGTGACCATGGGATGGAAACTTCCATTTTCTAACAGGCCTTTGTATGGACCTTTCCAAGTCAGTCTCTCTGTATATCATTTTCCCAATCCCCCAAAAACTGAGGTATTTGCTCACCTAGCTCATAGGGGATTATTGATTAAATCTTTTCAAAGTCTACAAAGATTTAAAGTGCTTATTTTTTAAAAAAATACTGATTAGGTATAACATATGTTGAAAAGCCTATACATAAACCCTACCAACAAGTAAACTTACACTCACTTAAACTCAGTAGCATAATACAATGAGAAGAGTTAATATATCAGCTAGCAAATATTGCAGCAAAATATAGCCTATCCTGCTCCCGTCCTATCAAATGCATGGCAAGTGCCATGTTTGTATGTGTTCATGATGTGCAAATATTCATATTACACAGTAGGTACTTACTGGGCTAGATTCTTGTCTCAGCTTCAGCAGTGAAACTCCAGAGTAACTCACTGGCCTTCACGGATTTATGCCCGTGAGGCTTAGGGACAGAATTTGGTCCAGTGCATAAAAAGAGTAAGATGTATTTATTTCTATTCACAGATAAAAGGAATAAAAGATTTCCTTGCCCATTGATGTAAATGCCCTTGACAACTTATACAATATACAAAGAATATACAAACATATTGTTTATGTAATTCACACCACCACCTTCCGCAACCTTCAACAGGCAAAGTAAAAACCATGTCAGCATTAACACATCAATCCTCCCATTACAACCCTCACAATTCTCCCTCACTCCAAACAGGAATAATATACAGGCCTTGCACCATGCCCTAGTGACTATCAGATGCAGGCAAGTTCTGTTTCTGGTTTTCAGTATGTAAAGCCCTAAGTACCCCTTGATAACCCAAAGTGTTTTAGAAGGCTTTGTTTCAGCCCAAGAATACATTCAACGTTTTTGCACATGAAGTGGGCTCTTCAGTACAACCTTGAAGTAAGCTTGATTCATTTCCTTGTGACTGGAAATGAAATTAACAACAGTCCACAAACCTGTGATTTCTAAGGAAAAGTATATTCAAAGACAGGGTTCAAACGCATAAGACATGCTACAAATTCTCATCTGCACTTTACTTACAACCTGAATGTTTTTTTCACTGCAAAAGTGCAGTGGAAGATTTTTAAATGTCCAACATTTGCAAACAGATGCATCAGATATCTGGTTAATCAAAATATATCCGGGAAATACGAAAGTCTAAAATACTGCGGTGTGGAAACACATGGTAAGTGATTACTTTTTAATCACGACCAGTGTACATTCCATTTGAAAGACTTTTCAGTGCTGCAAAAAGTAGAGTCAAACTTTTTTTTATAAAGACAAAAATAAAACGTATAAAATACAAAGAAATAGATACTGGTATTCCAACACCCTTTACACAGTAGTAAATAATAGGACTTCCACAAAAGAGAGCCCAAATAGCTACAAACAATTGCACCCACAATGTATACTGAAAAATTATACATAGTCCACAGACCCCGCTTTTAAAAATAAATCCCAAAAGCAGTATTGCCAACTCCAATCATTCAAAAATCAAGAGTCAGGCCCCCTCACCCAAAATCATGAGATTTCCTCAGTCAACATAAGAGTTTTTTTTAAAAGGGGTGGGAGAAGGTATTTGCCTTCTGAGCCTGCAGAGTGCACTCACATTTCTCTGCAACGATCAGGGCCAGAACAACTTTTTAAATTTTTTTGAAGCAGAGATTCTCATGAAGTAAATTGATTTCAGTAGCTGGGACTTGAAGAAAAACATTAAATATACCACAAGATTCAAATTAAAATTGTGAGAGTTGGCAACACAGCAAAGGGACATTGCCAAGTTTAGGACTAATATTTTACTTTTGGCTTCTTAATCATTTCACATACAGTCAACATGGCATTGAAATACAAACAAAACCTAGCTTCAGGCAGTGAATAAAAAAGATTATGCAACATTTTATTGGCCAGATTTTGCTCCCGTTACTCACACTGAGTAATACCTTACTCCATTCGAAGTTTTATTAAAGTCAGTGGAGCAACTCAGAATACCATAACAATCAGTGAGAGTCAGAGCGGAAGAATCCAGCCCTAATATTATAGAAACATTCTCATGAATTGTTTTATTTAAATTAAAATATGTATTTTGTTTGAAAAATCAACATTTCCCTCTACTGTACTGGAAACTCAAGCCAAAGCTGCATGAGACCAGAAAGTGAAACTGACTATAAACATCCACTGTCTGTGAGCGAGGTACAAAAAGACGAACGGCCAGCATACATGATGGAATTAAAATTTGCTTTTAGAAAAAGATTTCATTTTTGATAGCATAAGATGTTATCAGGGATAAGGATATTAAAAATATATATCTAAATGTTTATCTTTACCATGTCCCTTTTAAAAAAGAAAGTGACACTGTCACAATTAGCATTACAAAGAAGTAGTCACACTATTCGAAGACAGAATTTAGTACTTTGTAGCAACAGAAACAATACAGGGCCTGGAAGCATGAATGAAATACGGCAATCACATAAGTTAGAATAAAGAAAAGGAGGACTTGTGGCACCTTACAGACTAACCAATTTATTTGAGCGTAATGCATCCGATGAAGTGAGCTGTAGCTCACGAAAGCTTATGCTCAAATAAATTGGCTCGTCTCTAAGGTGCCACAAGTACTCCTTTTCTTTTTGCGAATACAGACTAACACGGCTGCTACTCTGAAACCTGCCATAAGTTAGAATAGTTAATCATTGTGCTGGATTTTACTCAAATCCAATGTATGTATTCTGTAACAAATTACTGCATATCATTTTTGTAATTTGCCATTTTGCAGTAAGTGTATATAACAAATCGCTATCCTTTTCTGTATAAATGAAGTAAAAACCCACACAGAAACATTGAAACCAAATATTAGTAAATCATCATCCAAGCCTTCAAAGAAAGAGCAGTGGAAATGAACTGATAGCATTTATTGTTTACAGTGTGCATGCTGATACAATGATGAGTAGGCAAGAGGATAATATTCACAGTTTCACAGAGTACATTATTTTATAAATTGCAGAGAAATAAGTGCAGAGCCAGCTGTTCTTCTTGACTGCTGCTTTTTGGCATGTTTCTGAGCTAGTCTCAGCACCTAGCTGTGTGGGAAAAAAATAGTTTGGCAATATCTCTTGCTACCTTTGGACACTCAGAAACATGATCTGGCTTTTAGGTATAGGTAGCCCATATTGGCTCTGAGGTGGTATCAAATTAGGCAGAAGAGAGCAGCAGATAAAACGTGGACATCACCTACAGAATAGCAATAACCTATTAAACATATGTACTTAATGCGAGAGGCCCAGGATTGATCTCATAGAATCACAGAATATCAGGGTTGGAAGGGACCTCAGGAGGTCATCTAGTCCAACCCCCTGCTCAAAGCAGGACCAATCCCCAACTAAATCATCTCAGCCAGGGCTTTGTCAAGCCTGACCTTGAAAACTTCTAAGGAAGGAGATTCCACCACCTCCCTAGGTAATGCATTCCAGTGTTTCACCCTCTCCCACACCCCTACTCCCAATTTCATGAGCATTCATGTCCCGGCATATAATTTCCATACCCCGATGCAGCCCTCAGGCTAAAAAGTTTGCCCACCCCTGATGTAGCCAGAATTTGTAAAGTCATCTTCTACAGACATGAAAATTTTTGTCCAGAGTGGAACTCCTGAGCCCATGGATTAACCTGCATAGAGGATCATCTCTCCAAATCACTGTAGAAGTACTGAGCACTCTGTCCCTTTAATTAATGACATGAACTATTGCATGAGCAATTCAGTTGGATAGGTATCCAAAGAACAGGTCACAGGAACACAGGCTTTGTCAATATGGGATCATACCATTAGTCCTTTCTGTCTGGTAGATGCTCCAGGAAAATTCAAGGTCATTACATACATTGTGTTTATCCCCACCAAGACATTCATTTGTCACCCATGTGAAATATTACACTACAGTAGATTAACGTAAAACCAGGTCTCAGTAAAAGGCTACAGAGGACAATGAAAATTCACTTCATTTCATCTTGTAATATTTTAAACAAAGAGATTACTCCACGCAACATTTCTTCAAGTGTGTGTCATTTCATGAGTCCTTTGTTGCCTTAATTGCACAAAGCTGAGAAAGGGGGTTTGGTTCAGATTTCACGCTCCAAATCCGATATGTGCATGATGGAGACAAAATATTCCTGAAAAACTGCAGCTCAGTAGGTTGTGCAACCTGTTTTGTTTGAAAAATCAGTGCATGGTTAATATGCCATGCAGACTTTAGAAAAAACAGTGAAATCCGTGTGCATCTGCAGGCATGCAACTGCACCCTTACTTTTCACAGCTCTCTAGTATTACGCATGCACAATTTGGGACGGGGCAGGACAGGCACATGATTAATTAAGCACCTGTCCAGCCACGTGCTCATGCACCCCAGGATTTGCAAGGACCCACACAGAGAGGAGTTTGTAAAAAGAGTAGCTATATAATTGCACAGGTACCCAATTATCCGTGTATCTGTTCGCTAAAATCAGGCCATTTGCTGCCTGCTATGATCAAAGGATATTCTCCACAAACACCTCTAAAATCCTTGTCAGGGTGCACGTCTCTGCTCATTTATAACTTTATAGTACTTTAAGGAATTAATTGCTAATGGCTGGCTCCCAATATCAGGGGCTGGTTTTGATCTCAGCCTGGTTTTGCACTGGTGTAACTCCATTGACTTTAATGAAGTTAATCGCAATTTACATCCATATAAGAAACATCAGAATCTGGTCTTCAATCCCGGTCACACTATTTATAATCGCCTAGCAACTGCTACAGAAAGCATGATCATGGTAAGAGCACAGAGGTATGCAGCAAAAAGATCCTATTACTGTATGTGGTCCTCATTGTGTGAGCCAGAAGTAAGCAGGGAACAGAGTCATGGCCTATAGGTAATAAGGTACTAATTTTTTATGATTTTCTCATATAAAGCCATAGTTATTAACACTAATTTCTAGAGCTGGTAAAACATTTTCACACCATTTTCTGGCCAGGGGAACTTTTTTTTTCTGAAATAACTGCCAACATCTTTGAAATTTTCAATTTATTGCAAAAAAAAACCTTTCCCAGCCATTATCAATATTTTTTAAATCAAAATTATGTTCGAAACTTTTATCACATATTTTTATTTACCAATAGCTATTTTACACCTGATTTCAATGAAAATTTCAATAAAAATATCACAGAAACGGTCACAATCTCCCCCAGAAAATAGGTCAAGGATGAATCCTGCAAGTGGAAACAGTTTAGAAATTTCCCATGAAGCTGATTTTCAAGGTTTTGACCAGGTCTACTAATTTCAAAGAATGTCACCGATGGCAGAATAAGGCCACAATATATATGATGTTCAGTAGGAAGCAGCAACTGCCCCTATTGGACTTTGTTGTATGTGGTCGATGCATTTTCCACCACTCTCAGCATATCACGTGATCTTAAAGGCCCGTGTCTCCACTGGCTATTACTTTGCATAGTCATTTATACCCATGCAAAACTGAGTGGAAAATGCAAATATATAAAAATAGCAGCATTTAACATACAGTTTTCCCAGGTGCGGACTGGAGATTCAGGCCTGCAAAGCCTATCAACGACAAGCTGAGCTCTGGACCAAGCTTTAGCATTCATTCTGGACTTCCTTAACATTACTTTCCTTGGAGTGTCTAAAGAGTTCCGAAGTCTCTTCTGTGCTCGTTTGTAAAACCCTACGGGATGCCCTCAGGCATAACTGAAGTCTTCGAATACCCTTCCCCTACATGGAGGGGTTCAGCTATCCTCAACCAACTTGTTTCTATGGTGTGCTAATCAATTAAAGAGAGTGCTAAAGTAACCAAAGCAACCCTTGGGACATCAGCCACTACATAGCATCCCTGCATCTGCTCACCCATGTGCTGGGATAAAACAACATGGAAGCCAAGGCCAAGGTAACCATAACATTTTGTGTTCACAACAGTATAGAAATAGGAGAAAGAAAAGAGGAATAGATGAATGTTAAATGGATTGAATTCAGTACTCCAAAAAGATTAGAATCCAAAGTCACACTGAATATCATTGCTTAGGTTGCGTTAGTTATATCTGCAGCAACTGCAAATACTTTTGCATGGTATTGGGTTGGAAGTGAACACGTCGAAGACTAAGTGGATGCAGAATGAGCATTGTGCAGAAGAAATCATCAGTGTAAATGGGGAAGGAAACAAGGAGGTCGACAGATATATTTACCTGGGTCAGCAGCTGTGCAGAAACAACTCATTCAAAGGGAATGCAGACGGAGGCGAAAGGCAGGGTGGGCAAGTTTCAACAAAATAAAGATGTCTCTAATGGGTGATGAACTGCCCACGAAGAAAAGGAAAGAACTGTTTAACTCCACTGTTCTGCCAATAATGATATACGGAGCAGAAAGCTGGTCAACAACAAAAGCGGAGGAAGAAAAGTTCACTGTCACCCAGAGAGAAATGGAAAAGCGAATGTGCAAGACATCACTCCGTGATCATATACCGAATGAGGAGATCAGAAGGCATACAGAGGTGACCAACATAGTGCAGGCAATGTACAACGCAAAGTGAAGATGGGCGGGTCATGTAGTCCGCAGGCAAGACAATAGGTGGACAACCCGCACCAGTGACTGGATCCCCAGAGACCACAAGTGACCACTGGGCAGACCGAAAACACGCTGGGCTGATACCATGACAAAACTCTTTGGTCAGAAATGGAAAGAACATGCTAGCAACAAAATAGAATGGTGTGGCGTCGACTTGCGCTCATGGAGGGATGGACAAGGACAAGCCAGACAAAGGTGGCAAAGGTGAATAAAGAAGATTCAGAGAGCATGCACAAAATAATGATCACTTGTACACTGCTAGAAGGTAGACAGAAAGCAAAGAAGCACAATACATTGCTCGTCTCTTTATCAGCAAGCAGGCAAAAGATAATTTCAGCAACATAGCACCAGTTACAAAGTGAAATTAATAAATGAAATGATTATGGGAAAACTTCAGAAGGTCTGTGACTGGACTGGACTGTTTCTACGAATCCCAGTGTAAAGAACTCATGTGACCAGAGGGATGCACCATATATTAGGGTGCAGGAGAATGCTCCCGCTATGGTTCATCAGCCCCATTGAGTGGACCAGTGGATAGGGTGGATGGGGTTATGGTCCTTCCATTCCCCACCTTCTCACTGCCCTTTCTTCCTACTCCTATGAGCCAGACTAGAATGCTCATACACGGGGGCTAGAGATCCGGTATTAGGAAGCAGGTAATCCAAAACTGGGGCAGACAACTTACATACCATACTGTCCCTAATGGATATAGTCATTCATCTACTTGCAGGGTTCTGCCAAGATTTGGGTGATAGGATCTTGAAAAATCCTTTCTGATCTAAAATAATCTCTCGTCTTCTTTTTAAAGTACTTTTTGTTTAAATACAACGGAACAGAAAAACTGGAATAAATGAAAAATGAACCATAATATAACAGAACAAAATACTTTGGATTTGCTTTATAACAGCACAAATAAGAGGAAAAAATACTGTAAAAGTCACTCATATGTACAAATATAAATTTAATAGGTCAATGATCTAGTATCAGTGAGAGAGACAGTTTTAAAATGTAAGTGCTCGCATAATTCCTTCAATAAGCTTATCATAAAAGCTTCAGATTTTAATCATGCATTTTCCTGTTGTATCTCCCATTAAATGAGAGTTTTTCCACTAAGGCAGTATTAGTCAGCTCAGACAACCATTCTGCATGAGTCAGACAAGCAGAGCTTTTCCACAGTTTTAATGTAACCTCTTATCAACAATGAAATCACACAAGCAAATAATTTATAAATACAACAATGTATTTTGCCTGATACCACTTTGATCCTTAGATCAAGAAAGCTTAAACAGGAAAGAATGTAGGATTCATCATGTTAGAACAGGCCAAGTGTCCATCTAGTCTGGTATCCTGATTCTGACAGTCAAACACTTCACAAAAATCCATTGCATGCCTTACTTCCTTGTATAATACCTCCAATGGTGTATGCAAATTTGATATTTGCATGTTTAAATGCTAGTTAGATATATAACTGACCATTTCCTCTTTAAAATGTACACAGGCAATTAGAGAAATGGCATGCACAGATTAGCTGCCCAATCATGCATACCTAATTTTGAAATTTACATCCAAGCCATTAAAGTCAAAACTAGAAGATAAAGTTCATATAAGATACCATAGCACTAACCATCATGCTTTTGATTTTTTTTATGCCTGAAAAACATCTCCTTCCTGCAATCCAACCCACTAATAGGATGTTTGTTTGCAGCTCTTGGCTGGGTATTGCTTTGTACACTAAAGCCAGACCACAACCCCACACACAATGGGCTATTAAAATTCAGAGGTCAGAGCTGACCACGAAACAATTTGTCCATAAGAGTTTAAGATTTTGATTTTTTTTTTCCTGTCCCAAAGTCAAAATCTTAAACATTTCCCCAAACTGATTTAAAAAAAAAAAAAAAAAAAGCGGAGGGGGTCTGTTGAAATATTTTGTTTCAATAATTTTGAAAAGTCTTGCTTTTTTTTTTAAAAGAACTAAATTAAATAAAAATTAGGAACAAAAAGTTGTTTTGAATCGGAAAACTAAACATTTTGTTTCAAAAATATCACAAAGAGATGTTTTAACAATTTCAAAACACTTTTTTCTCCCAAAAAAATGTTGAATTGCGAGAGCTGTTGAAACCAAGCCTCTCTCACAAACCGTTTCAGTTTTGATGAATCAACATTTGCCAGTGAAAACTAGTTTTGTCAGAAAATTCCCAACCTGCTCTAGTCAAATCTCTGAAAGGGTTATAAAGTGTTGTTTCTATTGCCTCCTCCCACTTGCACACACTTTATGCGAGATGTCATATCAGGTCATGGAAAGTATAGCAAAAGGGAGTGAAAAAAAGATTGGAAGTCGTTTATATATTCTAGCTCTCCAGTGTCTAAAATAAGTTCTAAAATAAGCCTTTTCATGAAAAGAAGATTAGTCTTTCCATTTCAGTATTTTATTTTCTAACGTGTTCTCCCACTCCTACTTGAAGCAAAATACTTTAAAAATTATGTGGACGGTCCCGTTATTTGATACTGGTCTGAAATGAATTATAATGTAGGGTTCTGACTCCTGGATCATTTAATTAGACAACCCACAAACATACATGCATGCTATTATTTCACCAGTGTTTCCTCTATATTCATATGGCATCTAGAGCAATGGGGTTCTGAGGCACTACTGCAATACAAAAATATAATCAATTGTAATTGTATTTGGCCTTGCTGTTAATGGGGTTTAATTTGAGAGACCAGGTTTTTACCATTTTGAGAGCAAAGGTATGCATGTATCAGTACACTCAGATTCTCTTCCAGAAAAATCATTTTTTCCACAGAACTTTAAGATCAGGCTATTAAGCCTGCTCAAGTTGATATCATTAGCAAAAATCCCATTGAATTTGACAGAAACTGATTCAGGTCCCTTTTTATCAGCACCTAACAAAGTAACTGGAAAATGAGGACATGTCAAGCAAAGAACCTCCTTTTCCAGACTATGGAGCAGCAGCAGGCAAGCCCTTCCATGGCCACTACACCAGCTCTGAGGCCTAGACTCCTTGGTACCTATGTTTCTGGTCCACCATATCCTCTCCATGTGGGGTAGCACAAAGAACTCCTGCAGTTCCTGCCAACCTCCTCCTATTGCAACAGAACTGCACCAGATCTGCTGCATGTGGAGCCTTCCACACACATGAAGGAAGAGGCAAGATTTGTCCCTATGGTCAGAGGGTCACCAAAATAAGAATGAGAGGTTTCAGAGTAACAGCCGTGTGAAAAGGAAGTTTCTAAGAGTGCCACAAGTACTCCTTTTCTTTTTGCGAAACAAGAATTTCACCTTCCAGCGCATTAAAACATTTTTTGGATGTCCCTTCCACTTCTCCATCAGTGAAGTGTGTCTGTATATCACTGCAAGACTGCACCCACGTTCTAGAGACCTTTATATCTCTGCCTTAGAATACCTCCTAGATGCAGATTTTGTGTTATGTGATAAGCAGCAGCATCTACAAAGTGCCCAATGGTGTTTTATTTCATTCCTATCGTAAATGAAGGCAACATACAATAGCAGCATTAGTATAAGCAGAATTTAAATCTGCCAGCAGCAATTCCCTCATTTTTCATAAACTGTTTACCCACCCGAGCAGAAGCACTAGGATCTTTCAGGAACAACAGTGTTTCCACTAGTGCTTGTAATTCTGCAGAGACCTCTAGTTAGAAAATTAAACTGAATTGATATGAAAAATGTATATGTTTGACAGTGCTCCATAGAAATCCCCCTTCAGCTGTGGTATGAAATGTGTGGGTAAAGTTAAACACAGCTGGATTGCCAAAAGTCAATTTAATTTGAAGAATAAAAAAGCAATACTGTGAGATTAAAAATTGCTTCAGAATTTTTTGTACTGATAGGGTGTTGTTCCTGCAGAAGGCTGAGTGCCACAACAGAGAAATTTCAGCTACATCCATTTCATGTCCATTATTTTCATTTTATTTGCCAGAACATAATTTCTCTGCATTTTTGTTTACTGCCTTTCCAATAAACTCTGATTGATAGACACACATTAAAAAAAGGTAGTTGGCTTCTTTGTACTTTTATATTCTTTCTGAGTCATTGCTTTTTTTCCTTAAAATTTATCATCCTTTAAATGAGGTTCTGACAATGATAGTGTACTTTTGTCTTCATTGTGGCAGAATTGCAATGACTGGGGTAATGAAGCCAGCAGTAAGATATTCCCAGTGTCTCACCCTCTATATAGCATCAATTAATAGTTTTGCTTTAAAACTTTTTATGGACCTGAAAATTATCTTCATCAGTTTGCTAACTTACTGTGATTGCTTCCTGGAGTGAGGAGAATCTGAGTTTATCCATGGAGATTCTTGTTTTCAAATTTGTAATTCTTGCATTTCTATACTTCTCTTCTGAGGACCCTAGGGAACTTCATGAACAATTAGTTAAGCTTTGTTAATTTCCAATAAGTGCATAAGCCTACTTTCTAGGTATCAGGAAGGTCGCCAAAACCAACAAAGTGGAAGACAGGCAGACAAAGCACAGAACTACTCCTCTCAGATATATGTAGTGAATCTCTACACCAATACCCAGATCCCTCTAGGGCAGTGGTGGGCATCCTGCAGCTCATCAGGGTAATCCGCTCGTGGGCCACCAGACAGTTTGTTTACATTTGCACGGCCACCCGCAGCTCCCTGGGAGCAGCGAATCACAGCCACTGGGAGCTGCTGGCGGCCATGCAAAAACAAACTGTCTGGTGGCCCGCCAACTAATTACCCTGACGGGCCGCAGGTTGCCCACCACTGCTTTATATTCTCATCTGCAACACCCATTTAAGTCAATGAAAGTCTTAACTGATTCTAGTGGTATTGGATCAGTCCCTAAGTGGAAAAAAAACTTTAATTTATAGGAGTATTTTAATGCTGGTGAGAGACCCATGATCTGTAGCAGTGGTTAGCTCTTACATTGGAATGCCTCAGATATCTACAGGACAATGGACAACACTAAGATACCCACTCCAAACATCGCCAAACTTATTCATTTCATCCTTACCCATAAACAACTTTACATTCAGCAACAAGCATTTGGTCCAAACCATGGGAACAGCCATGGTACTAGGCTTCTTCCCCATTATGCTGGCTCCTCATTATACCAACTTTTTCAGGGGCCACCTCGAAGAAGAATTTCTGGACAAATGCACCATGAAATTGATGATATACCTGAGATACAATGGCATTTTCATTCTCTGGACATTAGACTTAAACTCCCTCAGATTTCCACCACAACTTCAACTACCACCTATTCATCAAACTCTTTCTAGAACAGTCCCACACTAGCAGCTGTTTCCTGGACACCATGATCAGCTTCAGCAAGGGAACTCTACAGATAACTATATATAAAGAAACCCATAGATCGCCACACTTTCTTTCATGGGTCCAGTAATCACCCCAAACATGCCAAGAAAATCTTATCTGCAGCCAGTCACTCAGATATCACAGAATATGCACCAAGAAGGAAGTCCAGGATACACACCTTAACACACTCAAAACTACCTTCACCAAACAAGACCACTCACCAGAGAAGTATCAGGAGGTAGGCATGTTAGTGTGTATCCACAAAAACAACAAGGAGCCACCGGACTCCTTGTTGTTGCACCAGAGAAGTAGATCACATCATCGAATGGGCCACCCAAATACCCCAAGAAAATCTGCTTCAATACGGGGGGAAACCCCTATGACCACACACCTCTAATTGTCACCTACCACCCCACACTGGAACCCATAAGGGTTGTCACTACACATTACAACTCATAACCATCTTTCCTGAACCCCTTGTTTTGGCTTTCAAACAACACCCCGTCCCTACCTCATCAAGCTCATCATGAGAAGCAAGGTCCCAACAGACCAGGACCCACCAACTCAAAGTGGCATCAGATCATATCATAACAGATGCCAAACTTGCAGACATATCTCCACTGCTACGATGATCAACCCCCCTTCCCCCAACACACCTTTCAAGGTCCAAGAGTCTTACACATGCTTATCACAATATGTGGTATACCTCATCCAGTGCACTAAATACCCCAACACCACTACATAGGTGAAACCACACAATCACTACACTCTTGAATGAACTCATACAGGGAAATGATAAAAGACAAAAACACTATCACCCATGGGTGAACACTTTTCACAAAATAATTACTCCATATCTTCTCTCTCAGTCCTCCTCCTCAAAGGAAACTACCACAATACCTTCAAAAGATGAGCCTGGGAGCTTAAATTCATAATTTTGTTAGACTAAAAATCTTGGTCTTAAAACACTGGATTTATGGCTCATTACAATAATCTGTAACCTACTAACCCTCCTTTATCCTGTGACTGAAGAAGTGTTAACTGCCCACTTCATCTTGAATTGCCTCTTACAACGTGTTAAAGCACTTATGCTAAACAATTTGTTCCATCTTGTATTTAGATGTGACACTCCGAGTACATTTCCCAGACCTGAAAGTGTGATATCTTCCTATATTTAAGAGGCACCATTTAAGTGCCACAATTTAAGTTTATTGATTTAAATTTATTAAATAAAGTTTAAAGTGTATTTATTTATATTTAAGTGCCACAATCTCTAAGGAGAGACAAATGTTGAGTTTTTAGTGGCACCTGCTAACTTTAAGAATGGTTCTCTTCCATTTAATGCCCATTTTCTAATAATCTGGAGATGAAATAATAAAAGTGAGCAAAAGACTTGCTGTCTTGTATTCTGTTTGGTCTATTCTTTTTGGAACATGTTTTTTTTCCCTTTTACTTTAAATTTACACCATTCACTTATTGCAAAAGCTATAAAAGGTAACTGTTCACCCAAAACAGCACTTTAGGCTCATTACTTAGATCAGATTTGAAGCAGAGAGAGTTGCCTTAATATTTTATAACAACATCTGAGAAAAGGATGCAGCTGCAAGTTAAATGGATACACAGGAGATAACTTTATTAATCTCTGCTGCTGAATTACACAATTTCTACCTGTGAAATTACTTTCTGATTAAACCAACTGCTGTGTACTTAAAAACAATGAGATACCGAACTGTGTCTTGCCTCTGAGGATGTTCTATCACTCTCTATTTTTAAACATATATGTATTAAATTGCTTTCTGAGAAAGGAGAGAGCATCAGTGAGTCCACATTTTCTATTCTAGGTATTTACATAGCCCTAGGGTTGCCAACTTTCTAACTGCACAAAACCAAACACTCTTGCCCTGCCCCTTCTCTGAAGCCACACCCCTACCCCTCACCTTCTGAGGCCCCGCCTCCCACTCACTCCAGCCCTACTTCTTCTGTCGCTCACTCTCTCCCCCACCCTCACTCACTGCAGAATCAGTGCCGGGGCAGCAAGCGGGGCTTCCCTGATTGCTCCTGTGGCTAGGGACCAAACATGCCGGCCACTTCTGGGGAGTTGCGTGGCGCCAGGGCAGGCAGAGAGCCTGTCTTAGCCCTGCTGTGCCATCGACCAGACTTCACAGCCTGGTCAGCAGTGCTGACCAGAGCTGCCAAGGTCCCTTTTCAAATGGGTCTTCTGGTCGATAACCAGATGCCTGGCAACCCTACATAGCCCTCATAACCATAGTATCTCAGCACCTCACAATCTTTAAGTATATACATATTACACACACACACACACGTATAAAATATTCACATATATTGTTTTCATGTATGTATACCCAGATACATTACAATTAATCTTTCATTGGAAAGCATATTCAATAGAAAGACTAAGAAAAGCTACACTAATTGTATAATTACAAGTTAGAAAAATTAAATAGTATTTAAGCTACATGTATAATTCCCCAGCTCACCAATTAGCTTGTACACATTATCTTGGGCTGTTTTCCTCCTCAGATCTCACAGGCTAAACAGGCTGAATCTAGATAATATTTGGATGGGAATCTCCAAGGAACATCTAGGTGCTCCAAGAAGTAATGCTGGTCCCTCTCTCATATGCAGGGCCCTACCAAATTCACAGCCGTGAAAAACGCATCACAGACTGTGAAATCTGGTCTTGTGTGCGCTCTTACCTTATATGACACAAATTTAATGGGGGAGAGCAGCGGTTCTCAAATTGGGGGTCCTGATCCAAAAGGGAGTTGCAGGGAGGTTGCAAGGTTATTTTATGGGGATGGCAGCATTGCCATCCTTATTTCTGTGCTGCTTTCAGAGTTGGGTAGCCAGAGAGTGACGGCTGTTGGCCAGGCACCCAGCTCTGAAGGCAGCAGTGCAGAAGGGTGCCAATACCACACCATGCGATCCTTACTTCTGCGCTGCTGCCTTCCAAGCTGGGCAGCCGGAGAGTGGTGGCTGCTGACTGTGGGCCCAGCTCTGCAGGCAGCAGCGCAGAAGTAAGGGTGGCAATGCCATACCAGGCCATCCTTAATTCTGTGCTGCTGTTGGTGGCAGCAGCTCTTCCTTCAGAGCTGGGCTCCTGGTCAGCAGCCGCCACTTTCCAGCTGCCCAGCCCTGAAGGCAGCGCTACCACCAGCAGCAGTGCAGAAGTAAGGGTAGCAGTACCACACCCCCTCTACAATAACCTTCCGACCCCCTCTTTCCTGCAAACTCCTTTTTTTGGGTCAGGACCCCTACAATTACAACACCACGAAATTTTAGATTTAAGTAGCTGAAACCATGAAATTTATTATTTGTAAAATGACCATGAAATTGAGCAAAATGGACCATGAATTTGGTAGGGCTCTACTCATATGCAGTTCGCTTGCTTCTGAGTCATACGGAAATATAGTCCAGCATGTTGGCATGAATGACACTGCTCATGGAGGTGCTGTCTTTCAGACAAGATGCAAAACACAGGTCCCTGGAGCCGCTATGTTTTGGGAAGGCGAAGACAACCACAGAA
The DNA here is from genome assembly GCF_965152235.1 of Eretmochelys imbricata. Classification (NCBI taxonomy): domain Eukaryota; kingdom Metazoa; phylum Chordata; order Testudines; family Cheloniidae; genus Eretmochelys; species Eretmochelys imbricata. The sequence continues at coordinate 14,980,895 of NC_135578.1, forward strand.
AGCCGGTTTGGACTGACACAAAGAACATCAGGAACACAGGTCGCAGAATGGAACACCCCCAGAGGAGCCCAAAATTTAAAACCCTCCTGAGAGCTGGAGCAATTTGGAGGTTTGCAGCGAACCTTGGATGACCTGTACGCACAGGACAGAACTCCCGTCCACCCCTCCCCCTCTTCTTACGTTACACCCAGGCCTGGCCAGCCTTGGGTAATGCGGGTGTGAGTATGAAAGTGGGTTAGGGCTGTCTTCCTTCCTCTGAGTGACGTGGGAAGCACTCATCACTCTCCGCTGTTATTTTATTATTTTATCAATAAAGCTTTAAAACTCAGTTACGTGGTGTGTTCCATCATCTCCTCCCTAAAGATCCTGTGGCCTCAGCCTGATCACCTGACGCCCCAGGCCGATTGGTAACATACATCTGTCACAGACTGGCCAAAATCACACTCAAGGCTACCCACTAAAAGATAAAAGCATGGCTTTTTAGCACAATTATACAATAGAAACTGATGAGGTGCTCTGTATTCTCAACTCACTGGGTGTTGAGGACACTCAGCATTTCACAGAACTGGGCCCCCCGCTTTTGGAAGCATGTTGAATATGGATGCAAATTCTGTTACAATCACAGAAGACAAAACTATGTTTGAAAATGATATTAAAGATGGCTGTGATCATAAGCGCAATAGGCCTTAGTTAAGCATGGCTGCTAGTCTGTGATGAATATAACTAATTTCACATCCTAGTGGTATTATGGACATTACAAAACAAATAAAAATATGAAGTGTACAATTTTTGTGGTTGTGGAATAGCGAGACCATCTACTGAAATAAAGGGCAACTGCATAAAAGATATGAAGCAAACCTTATTTTTAAGACATTGCATTGCACCTCACAAGGCTTTATTCACTGTACAACATTACACACTAAAGCCAGAGGGTGAAAGCCTGGCCTCACTGAAGGCAATGAAAAAACTCCCAGTGACTTCAATGGGGCCCAGATTTCACGCAGAGTGTTGTATCCTTGCATCATTATCACTAGAAACTTACCTGAACAAATGATTTTTAATAGCATCTTTTTGGATACAGGTCATGACAAGTTAGGCCCAAAATAAAGAGTTCTCTTTAAAAGACTATTATTCTGGCATACTACTTTAAAAATGTCTCAGTCCCCAGTCTCCCAATCTCTCCTCCCTTTCTCTCTGAGTCTCTCTAATAAGGTCAGTGTCAGTCAAATTTGCCTAACCAAAGAAATGGCATTCAGAGCTAAACCCTTGTAGATATCACTTTACAGGTCAGCATCTCTGCTGGAAAAGTTTAATTTCCTGCCTTAGAAGAATTACATTTTTTCCCCCTCAAGAGCCCTTCAGAGCCTGTCTCAGAGCTCTGATGAACCCCTCCCTAACTTACCTTCAAAGGCCCCAACTCATTACAACCTTTTCAACAACTGAAGAGCTGAAATTACCTCTCTTCTCTGCCTAACACCACCACTCCCTGGGCTCGGGGGCAGGAAGGAACCTCACAAGAATGACACAAAGCTTTACCTCACCTAGGGCCAAAATGCACAGGTTTAGCAGTGTTCTCACAGTCTCTGCCTGCCAGACATGACAGGATCAGGGCCAGAGACCAAGCTTGGTCATTCAACATTTCTGGTTTGGAGACCAATGAAGTTCAAACCATCCGATTCAAAATATCAGTAACATCTCCCACACTTTGAGGGATTTGTTTACCAAAAACGAATTCTATACAGCAGTTGTAATGAATATACATGTGTTTTATTTTTAATCCTACCTTACACCAGAAAAGGTTTTCTATTTTAATTTGTACTCAAAATGACTGCTGGAACCCTGTTGAAAGTACATTAATAAATCAGAACAACCCACCATACACAGACTCAAGCCAATAAAAGTGTACTTGACATTAGATACAATAGAAATAAATATAGACTGGTATCCATTTTGTTTCTATAGGAACATTTCAAACCAATATGAGTGACGCCATGTTTTTTCCAAGGCAGCTCAGGCAAAAAAATTACAAGTGAAAACTCCCGATTTATCTTGCTTCTTACTTTTGAGCTGCAAAAAAAACCCCGAAAAAACAAACAAAACAAAACCTCCTCTGAATTTTCTTTAAAAAAGAGACTAAGCATTTGAATTGTTTTTCCCAATTCTAGACATTGCAGGAGTGGGAATCTTTGGTTCGGTGCAGATTTCCAAGTACCCTGCCCATAACAACCTTAACGAATGAAAGTCTGAGAAAAAGGCACTGTATATACACATCAAGAATAAATTAAAACCAACTTCCCGGCAGCAGCACTAATGGAATGTCAAAATCTTTCATTTCCATTTTATTTGAGGAGTACGTATTTTAGGCCTCTGGGGTTTTTTCCCTCAGGTCTTAATCATCCCCATTAATATACTCAAAGGTAGAGTTGTGTTACTAAAATGTCACTTCTAGCAAATTGGTACTATACGGAATTCTAAATGACCTTGGCCTCGCTGCAGAACTGACACTCCCAAAACTAACTAAAAGGTTCTTTCTGTCATGATTTTTAAGTTATCCACCCTTTACTCAGGTGTCTGAATTGATCACGGAGGCATGCATCACAAACAGATGGAAACGCTCTCATATTTATGACCCACCAGCATTTTTCCCCTTGAAATTCATTTTTCATTAAATCACGCTCAGAACCTTTGACTTAACGTAATAACTTCATTCAAAGAAGGGAAGGTACCACATAATGGACATAATGTGTAAGAATGTTATGACAGGGTTGACTCTGAGTTAAACCAATAAAAAAATTGACACCCCATTTAATAAATATACAACAGCCAGAGGAATCAAAATCAGAAGGCAGATTAGTACACCTGTCTCATTACCGCTGGTCATCAAATTAGTTCCCTTATCTCTATTTCTTCATACTTAACATGATCATTTTGAAAAGTATAGGAATACAGGTGTTCACCGAGCTGCCAATCAATACATTTCCTGACTGTCAGTTTAAAAAAAAAAAAAAGCCATCAGCAACCAGCTGTCAGAAAGAAAGGTATGTCAGTGAAAGTGGCAAGACAGCAGAAAATTTTTTTCCTTACCAACGATGTGTTTTCGGACTATAGATGAAATTCACTGTTCCTATGCTAAGCTTGAGTAATTGAGCTCTATGAAGGGAACTAGAGGCCTGGGGTGAAATCCTGACCCCACTGAAATGAATGGGTCTTTTGTCATTGACTTCAGTGGGCTAGGATTTCACCATGGTCTAAACCTCACTGAAGTCGATTGGAATCTTTCCATTGACTGCAATGGGCTTTGGATAAAACCCTTAGCTGGGATGTGGGAATGGAATTCGGTACAGTTGCCCACTGGAGTCTGTATTAGGCTTTAGTCACTCTGCTCTCCCTTTCTGGAGATTTACAGCCACTGGATCCCTTCCCTCCCCCCACCCCACACACACATTTTTTGTGACACAAGGGTGCAGAGGTCTCACTGCGTGGCTGCTCCGCCCACAGTCCAACTTTTTGCCCGACCACAGAGTTTAAGTGGTGCAGACCACTAGAGTGAATTTAATCCTGCATGAATTACACAATATTTACCAGGATCTATATGCTTCTTGAATGACGGAAATAATGAACTCAGTAAATATACAGACAAGTACAACCATACACAACCCTGAAAGCAGCCAAGTACCCTCAACTCTCATTGTACTCTATATACATTGATGTCATTTTGTGCTTTTGTAGGAGGTAGTGAGAACCTCACAGAATCAGGGTAATTAGTTAACTAACCCCCAAACCTATTGCCATGGTGCTTTTGTACTTGTAATTTTGTCTTCAAGAGATATGAATGTTGTCAGGTTCTTTTGGGACTTGGCAATTCTATTTTATACAGCCAACGCTGTGTATTAACTTACCGGAAGTTAGTCATATTTTGATTTATGGTGGTAAAGTCTTCAGTCCTAAATCATTTATCTTTCTATAGCGAGGGAAAAGATTAAAATAAAAAAAACCTTTTGTTTAGTATTTAAAATTGTGAGAAACACATATTTATCAATCATTTCAATTGTCTGAAAAACCAAGGAACAGTCAAGAAGCTTCAAGAACCCAGATATCAGACTTCAGAAGGAAGATTATAATAATGATTTAAGAATAAAAAATTGTGCCATGTTATTTTAAGTCCTCATGTCTCCTTCAAATATAGATAAAACATAAGGTTTAAGATGGTTGAAGCAATATTTTAAGATCATAGTCATTTCCATTACACACAGCATGAAGATGGAAATATGATGGTGCTAGGACAGGCAGGGCAGAAAAGGTGGGGGAGTAGCACTGTATGTAAGGGAGCAGTATGACTGCTCAGAGCTCCGGTACGAAACTGTAGAAAAACCTGAGTGTCTCTGGATTAAGTTTAGAAGTGTGTGCAACAAGAGTGATGTAGTGGTGGGAGTCTGCTATAGACCACCGGACTAGGGGGATGAGGTAGATGAGGCTTTCTTCCGGCAGCTCACGGAAGCTACTAGATCGCATGCCCAGATTCTCATGGGTGACTTTAATTTTCCTGATATCTGCTGGGAGAGCAATACTGCGGTGCATAGACAATCCAGGAAGTTTTTGGAAAGCGTAGGGGACAATTTCCTGGCGCAAGTGCTAGAGGAGCCAACTAGGGGGGGCGCTTTTCTTGACCTGCTGCTCACAAACCGGGTAGAATTAGTGGGGGAAGCAAAAGTGGATGGGAATCTGGGAGGCAGTGACCATGAGTTGGTTGAGTTCAGGATCCTAACGCAGGGAAGAAAGGTAAGCAGCAGGATACGGACCCTGGACTTCAGGAAAGCAGACTTCGACTCCCTCAGGGAACGGATGGCCAGGATCCCCTGGGGGACTAACTTGAAGGGGAAAGGAGTCCAGGAGAGCTGGCTGTATTTCAAGGAATCCCTGTTGAGGTTACAGGGACAAACCATCCCAATGAGTCGAAAGAATAGTAAATATGGCAGGCGACCAGCTTGGCTTAATGGTGAAATCCTAGCGGATCTTAAACATAAAAAAGAAGCTTACAAGAAGTGGAAGGTTGGACATATGACCAGGGAAGAGTATAAAAATATTGCTCGGGCATGTAGGAATGAAATCAGGAGGGCCAAATCGCACCTGGAGCTGCAGCTAGCGAGAGATGTCAAGAGTAACAAGAAGGGTTTTTTCAGGTATGTTGGCAACAAAAAGAAAGCCAAGGAAAGTGTGGGCCCCTTACTGAATGAGGGAGGCAACCTAGTGACAGAGGATGTGGAAAAAGCTAATGTACTCAATGCTTTTTTTGCCTCTGCTTTCACTAACAAGGTCAGCTCCCAGACTGCTGCGCTGGGCATCACAAAATGGGGAAGAGATGGCCAGCCCTCTGTGGAGATAGAGGTGGTTAGGGACTATTTAGAAAAGCTGGACGTGCACAAGTCCATGGGGCCGGACGAGTTGCATCTGAGAGTGCTGAAGGAATTGGCGGCTGTGATTGCAGAGCCATTGGCCATTATCTTTGAAAACTCGTGGCGAACCGGGGAAGTCCCGGATGACTGGAAAAAGGCTAATGTAGTGCCAATCTTTAAAAAAGGGAAGAAGGAGGATCCTGGGAACTACAGGCAAGTCAGCCTCACCTCAGTCCCTGGAAAAATCATGGAGCAGGTCCTCAAAGAATCAATCCTGATGCACTTGCATGAGAGGAAAGTGATCAGGAACAGCCAGCATGGATTCACCAAGGGAAGGTCATGCCTGACTAATCTAATCGCCTTTTATGATGAGATTACTGGTTCTGTGGATGAAGGGAAAGCAGTGGATGTATTGTTTCTTGACTTTAGCAAAGCTTTTGACACGGTCTCCCACAGTATTCTTGTCAGCAAGTTAAGGAAGTATGGGCTGGATGAATGCACTATAAGGTGGGTAGAAAGCTGGCTAGATTGTCGGGCTCAACGGGTAGTGATCAATGGCTCCATGTCTAGTTGGCAGCCGGTATCAAGTGGAGTGCCCCAAGGGTCGTTCCTGGGGCCGGTTTTGTTCAATATCTTCATAAATGATCTGGAGGATGGTGTGGATTGCACTCTCAGCAAATTTGCGGATGATACTAATCTGGGAGGAGTGGTAGATACGCTGGAGGGGAGGGATAGGATACAGAAGGACCTAGACAAATTGGAGGATTGGGCCAAAAGAAATCTGATGAGATTCAATAAGGATAAGTGCAGGGTCCTGCACTTAGGATGGAAGAATCCAATGCACCGCTACAGACTAGGGACCGAATGGCTAGGCAGCAGTTCTGCGGAAAAGGACCTAGGGGTGACAGTGGACGAGAAGCTGGATATGAGTCAGCAGTGTGCCCTTGTTGCCAAGAAGGCCAATGGCATTTTGGGATGTATAAGTAGGGGCATAGCGAGCAGATCGAGGGACGTGATCGTTCCCCTCTATTCGACATTGGTGAGGCCTCATCTGGAGTACTGTGTCCAGTTTTGGGCCCCACACTACAAGAAGGATGTGGATAAATTGGAGAGAGTCCAGCGAAGGGCAACAAAAATGATTAGGGGTCTAGAACACATGACTTATGAGGAGAGGCTGAGGGAGCTGGGATTGTTTAGCCTGCAGAAGAGAAGAATGAGGGGGGATTTGATAGCTGCTTTCAACTACCTGAAAGGGGGTTCCAAAGAGGATGGCTCTAGACTGTTCTCAATGGTAGCAGATGACAGAACGAGGAGTAATGGTCTCAAGTTGCAGTGGGGGAGGTTTAGATTGGATATTAGGAAAAACTTTTTCACTAAGAGGGTGGTGAAACACTGGAATGCGTTACCTAGGGAGGTGGTAGAATCTCCTTCCTTAGAGGTTTTTAAGGTCAGGCTTGACAAAGCCCTGGCTGGGATGATTTAACTGGGAATTGGTCCTGCTTCGAGCAGGGGGTTGGACTAGATGACCTTCAGGGGTCCCTTCCAACCCTGATATTCTATGATTCTATGATTCTATTCATATACTTTTGGCAATTGAAAATGATAGATAAATGTTAAATATACTAAACACAAGGAATACTATATACTAATACTAAACACTGTCATTCTGAATGTGTGTGAAATCATAGGGCCCAATCCTGGGAAGATTTAGGTACATGCTTTACCCTTGTGAATAATCCTATAGAAGTCAAAGGGACTACTCAAATGTGTAAAGTTAAGTCATTGGCCACATCCTGCAAAGTGATAGGAGCCCTCAGTTCCCACTGAAGTCTACAGGAGTTGAAGGCAAGCATCTTGCATATGATAATTATAATATGGATGGTATAAACTCTCTCCATTTCTTCTGAACTGTAAAATCACAATAATAAAAAGCGTACTGCATGGACTAAGAAGTATTTGTCCCCCATTGACTTCTTGTAGAGATTTATATTCTCACACTGACATGTTTCAAATAAGATTTCACAGATTAGAAATGAAAATATAAATAACCCAAAGCAAAAAGGCACCTGCTTGGTCAAGAGATTTACAATTGTTTGAAAGCTTCACATTTGTAATTGCACTTCAGTTAAGTAGATAGAGGCCCTTCTAAATAGCAGAATATTAGAAGTCCAAAATTGTTCTTGCTAAATTGCTGTAAATGTGTATAATTTCAATGATACGTATTGAATTTTTTTTAAAAAAAGGAAACCTACACTTCTCCAAGAATTCTATGTTGCCTTCTCAGAACCTAGTCACCCCAATCATTTCAAAAGTCAAGTTATTATAGGAATTTGAAGTGATGCTATAATTATAACTCCTCATCTACCGAATACAATAATGGAAAAAATTACTGGAGTGCTTTCACACCTATGGAGAACTTTAATTTACAATTGAGTCAAGTAGCATTCTAGTTCAAAATACAGCTCTTCAAGTGAGAGCACTAACCAGAAAGGCAGAAATAATAACAAAAGAAAGCTGAGAAGTATAGATGGGGGAAAAAAAATTCGTACCTTCAAAACTAACGAGTTATCAAATTAGGCCATCAGTCATTCTTAATGATGAAGAGACTATAGCATGAAAAAAAAGCCATCAGAGCTTCAGGAAGTTTCTCTTCAACCATAGGAGGGAGCCCAGGACTTCCTTTAAATTAAGGATAAAACAGATTACCAAACAAACAATTTGAATATCAAACTGTAAAATACTGATTATGGACCTCACCCTTCAATAAGGATCACCATCCAGACACATAGGACATGGTCATGACAGCATATCCCCCCCAGTTTGGGGTAACAACCTTCTCCTGATGCTAGCTAATGAGCTACAGTACTAGCTACAAGTGGTGGCAATCTGTGCTGCAGCTCTGAAGATTCAGGATCCAAGCCCTGGTGCTGATACATAATTAGGCCATTTTGACAGTTGCAAATAAAATTGGCTTTTACATTTTTCCTTCTAAGATACACTTGGGAAATTACATTTAAAAAACTCCACTGAAAACATTATGCAGGTTCCAAAGTCAAGCGCAAGCTCACACACAGATAAATTCTGGCCTGGACTATATGCATAACTCCCATTCACCTCAATGAAATTGACAGAAAGGTGTTCGAGGAAAGAATTTAGCCCTAAATGTTTTCCATGCAGGCTTTAAACACTTTACTATGTGCATGTGCAAATGATTAATTTTTAATATTAGGAGTTACATCCTTTGATTAAATGTATTACTGCCTTTTAAGTTATTCCAAGGCTACAATCATTTTAAAATTAAATGAACCTTTGAGCACGCTTTGGGAAATGCACACTTGGCTGACATTCCATAATGCTGTTTAAAAAAAAAAAAAAAAAAAAACCAAACCCATAGCTGTGCACATTGTATTTAATTAAACTGCACTCTGTCCATTAAACTAAATGGTGGAACATTTACTTTGTTAAAAATAATTTTTTTTAACAAAGTAAATGGAATAGAATAATAAAACACCTCTTTTACGACATGTGTTTACTGCCAAGTGCAAAATTTCATCCAGTTTCAGACAGCTGACAACTTTAATTGTCACGTTGCGTTGGCCGTGATTAGACCCAGTTTAAGTAAAGCTTTCCAAAAAGAACATTTTCAATAGTTTTTCCAGTTTATGTCAGATTAGCCTCTGAGCAAGAAATTTCTTAAAGTCAAACAGTTTTTTCTAGTGTCCCTCATTCCGCTTTGATAGTGGGTTTAATTTAAAATGGATGTTTAATTTAATGGGTCTGCTGCCTCTATGACAGTACCTGTGCTGTTCTGGCAAACACAGAAAAAGCCTTATTGCCAGGAAGAAAAAATAAAAAATGATCAGAAGAACTAAAGAAGAAATATCAAGGCACAAACCCTACTCTGACTTGGCCAAGCCACTAGAACTAAACCTTGGGCTGGCTTGAATTCTGCCAACAACTCTTAAAAAGAAAGAGGGGCAGTGAGCGCAGCTTAAGAAAAAATGATGCATTCAGTGGCCTTCCTACCAGTTCTATGAGGCACTGAGAGACCTTAAATCCCAAACCCACATAGGAGTAGGTCCCCACCAAATCTGGGTCAATTTCTGCTCTCAGTTACCTTGGTATAAATCCCAAGTAATACCATTGACTTCAGCAGGACTTCATACAGGTTCACTGCAAGATCGTCCTTCGCTTACTGCTATTTAACTAGTCTGCATGGAGTTCAAGCCAGAAAGTAGCTTATTATTAGTCTAATGAAGAGAGGCTTAACACTCAACTCAATGGTATTTCTCTGTCTGTTCCATCTCAGCCGCTGTCATATGAGCCTACATAAGAAATGAACTATACAACTCTTTAGTAATTGAGCAAATACTACCCAGTACTTGGGCCTAGCCCTTGGACTCATTACTAAAGCAAAACTCTATGAGATTATGTCTTGCCCTGAAGCAGCAGCGAGATATAGTCTCAGAGATATTAAAGGATAACTAATGTTTCTTCAAGGACTGAACTTTTATGTATCATTCCACCACAGATATTACTCTGCACCATCACTGAACGCTGGATGCAAGCATTCATCTGGAATCTGCCTGCTAAGGGAAGGCAAGGCAAGGCAAGCCTATTGGGGTTGACAACATAAAAATATCTAAAATTCTGCATTGTTATGTCCCATCGAGTACAAAATAAAGGCCTGGAAAATTTATTCATGAAAGTAGCCTAAATCCCACTGACTTCAAGTAATCCCTATAGGATCAAACCTTGTGGACATTAAGGAAAGACAAACAAACGTTAAAACCATAGATAAACAGGGGTTGGGTAAAACAGACATATCTTGCCCTGATGGGCAGGATCTGTGTTCCAGTAAGGTTCAGGGTGAATATGTCTCTGTCATAGGTTGTAGAAATGAATGAATCTGTACTGCAATGTCCTTTTTAAGAAATTTGGCATCTAACAAACTTGAAATCAGAGCTGGTTGAAAAAAGGGACACCTTTTTCATGAAAATGTCAGACGAAAAATGTGCCTTTTCTTGGTGAAAATTTTAAAAATTTGAAGTTGTTGGATCAGCTCTACTTGGAATATTTTAAAAAAAGTATATTCACAAAATAATCTGTTGTGGCATTTTTAACCATGATTACGATTTCTTAGTAATGTGCCTTCCTATCTGATAAAGGTTACATCAGACTTAGTTTCTGCTGGATTTGCTTTGTATCTTTAAGTTTGATTTCTTTATAAATATTTTTAATTACGGTTATATATAAAAACTTGCTTGCTATCCTGAGATGGGAATCTCTTAAATAACTAATCCCAGAATTATAGTGCATCACTGACCTCAAAGTCACATGGTTTTTAAAAAAAAAACAAATACAATTTTTGACACCTTTGATCGCATTGAAAAGTTCTTAACCATGTAAAAACAACCAAGATTTATTCTCATTCTTTTATGAAGTTATTAAATAGTGATGCTTAGCGATGTCAGAAATTTAAGGTAAAAGTAATTCAGATAAAATGAACATGTCACTTTAACTATCAAAACATAACATTTATTATTCCTGATAAAATTCCCATCTTAGATCTCAGAACAACAGGTGTTTCTGTGATAAAAGTCAAGACAAAAGTGTGAAAGCTTTTCACATTCTTTCCTTCAATTTCTTCAGCAACACAGCTTTTGACAGAGGGCTTCTGACTGCTCAATTTGATGGCCATACAAACTTATAAAAGCTGAAGCATCGAGTTTCCCAGGGGAAGACATAATGAAATAAATGCACTCATGAATATGTATGGAAATAGTCGGCCATCTGTTCGCTACCAACATCTTTCCTTCAAACAAGTTTCAAATATTCCTGCAGAAAAGTTGTATCTTTATTTCCAGATGTAAAATTAGACCTTGAATTTTCACCCACTCAGGTCATTAAATGCTATTGTTATGAAAATGTAATTTTCCTCCCTTCTGACAATCAAAAGATCAGGTATGATACTGCACAATTTTATCAAGTTCAAGTAGAGATTTTAGCAGGTCTGTATAGTAGCTTTAAAATATTTATAGTCAAAGCACACATCGTGTAATATAAATACAACTTGCTCTGTCCTATTTAAAAGAAGCTGGAGTTATGCCCTGATTTGTATTCCACTTACATCTGATTTCCCTTTAGTTTTGGGGATTATAAGACACATTCATTCAACATTCACAAGGTTGGTGTTTGCATGGACTCTGGGTGCAGCATAGGGACTCAGCACATAGAGGAGGAGCTGTGCTTGTCCGAAAGAAAGAGGAGATGGGAGAGAGAAAAACAAGTGGCCCCAGGAGCAGCTATACACTCTAAGATTTTTCTGAAATTTGGAAAAAATGAAGTTAAATTAGACCCCGGGCAGCTTCAACCTGTGGTACAGCAGATCAGAGATCTCATTACCCCTCGGTAGCATTACAGAAGATTAGTGTCCTCAAGGACACAGAAGGTCTATTTAAAATAAATTAAGCATGCATGACTTCCATTCATCCTGTTTATTCTTCAAGCAAACTAAGTGTGGACAATGCAAGAAACATCCCCACCCAGCTCCAACATATAAACTCCTCTACTATAACTTGCCTTCAGGAATGTATCTTTATTTAGTACTAGTAGTGCATAGAGACCCCAACCAAATGGACCTTGTTGTTCAGGGCACTATTCAGATACACAGCAAGAGACAATCCCTCTATGAAGAAGTTACAGGATAAATAGCCAAGACAAAGAGTGGGAACGGAAATGTAATGCTGACAGACCTTGGTCGTCGGCAGGCAGAACTGAACCTGGGGCTTCTGGAGCTTAGTGCAAGAGCTTCTACTGCATGAGCCTCTACTGCATGAGCTAAAAGTCAACTGGCTGTTAGCTGTGGCCGTAGAGCAGACTCATTAATCTCTCTCTAAGTGGTCTTGGTACCACTAGATGGGACAGAACATCATACCCAGGAGGAGGTATGTTTACAGACACACAGGAACAAAGAGGTGAACTGACTTGCCTATGGTTACATGAGACATTAGGACTGATCTGGGAACAGAATCCCCATTGTTTCCCCATTTGGGGCTCACTTACAGTACGCCTACATAGGAATAAAAGAGCTGTAGCATGGCTGCACTGGCATAGATTAGCCCCGGGAGCCTGATTCATCTGAAAATTACAGTATCTATGTTTGGGCTCGGGCTGGAGCCCAGGCTGTGAAACTGGGGCATGGGGGAGGGGAGAAGGGTCCTAGAGCCTGAACATCTACACAGCAATTTTACAGCCCCAGAGCCCAAGCCCCATGAGCCCGAGTCAGCTGCGCCAGACCGGGCACAGATGTTTAAGGGTACATCTACACAGTAATTAAGGTGAAAAAAAATTGAGAGAAAGAAGATATTAGAATACATAAGGCCTTTAACTGTCTAACTATATTGTCATATTTGCGGAAATACCTAAACATTTTAAAACATTTAAGAAAACTAAGGAATGTCCACTGAGGGACTTGCATTTGCAAAAGGAATGTCTAAATATTGTTAGTATTACAACTATAACATTTGTGAATTCATCTCTTTAAAGGGTACGTAGGAGTGTAAAGTAGGTCATTTTAGGCCTTCATCAAGTATCTAATTCCATGAACAAATGCAGATTTTTACACATAAACAAGTGTATTTGTGACTTTCCTTGGTGCATTTTTGAGGGTTTCTTGGAATATTTAGATCATGGAGATGGAAGCAGAAAAGCAAAATCATTTTAAATGCTAGTGTGGGTGACAAAAAAGAAAGAAGGAATTAGAAGCCTTTAGAGAATGTACATGCCTGGAGTCAACTGATTTTGCTATCCCCATGTGGCTTTAATTATAGTGTTATATGACAGCACCACTATGATTATGGCACTGTTAGTAGTCCTATTGTGATGAGGGGTTCATACTGCCCCTCAGATGTTAGTATTCATTCTGTGTTGAAGCTGTGCCTGAAAACCATCAGCCAGGAAGCAATGTCATTACATTTTGCCCAAATCAGAGACAGCCAATGAAAAACTAGAAGATTTTCTGGGGTGGTGATTGGAAACTCAGGTGAGGGGATTCCGGTCTCTTTCAGTTATACCTTATTCTAGCCAATGCTAAAAGGAAAACGGAGTAGAATTTTGCATACAAGTAGCCTTTACTTATGCACAGGCCATATTGGTATTAATCAAAATATCGAAGCTATATACTATGTTCTGTTCGTAGCTACAGCACACGGGCAGCAACTTTTCCCTTTCGTACGTATTAGACTATAGAACAGATTCAATGATATTGTAACTATACAGCACTGAAGCTACAGCCTTTGAAAAAGTGCAACCCCATATTCAGGGTCACCTCCAGGATGCAGGTACCACCGTAGACTCTAGATTGGAGCAATCACTGCCTGGGAAAAGGGGACCCTGCCACATCCCAGGATAGGGCCCTAACAACAGGGTGAAGTAGCTTATATCTTCTCAGTTTACCTTCTTACACAGCCAAAATCTGCTCGGTGTTCAGGCAGATATAGTTGGCTGATCAGCTGAAGCTAGCAAGCCCTGGAAGATCCCGATGTAAACCATGGTGCAGGTTTGATTAACTTATAGTCCTGTATGGTTTCAGAGTAGCAGCCGTGTTAGTCTGTAGTCACAAAAAGAAAAGGAGTACTTGTGGCACCTTAGAGACTAACCAATTTATTTGAGCATAAGCTTTTGTGAGCTACAGCTCACTTCATCGGATGTGCTTTCAGACTAGAAGATAGCATTACAGCTCTGCCACACAAGCTACATCGGTCAAAGCAGCCCTGTGCACCTAGTTGGAGAAATAGTCTTCATAATTCTACAGAAGGATAACCCTGACACTATCAGAACATAACTGTGATCACTCCCCCTCTGGCTCATTCATTTATAACTTGAAATAGGGGAAGTAGCTGCTAGAAGTGGGAATGTTCATGCTTGTTACAAGTGTCTTGCAAAACAAAATCTCCTGAGTACTAGTGTTTAATAAGCCTGGTGCTTGCTGGGCATAAAGAATAGGGGAACTAGGAGGAGCACAGGAGGACAAATGGGGTCACGATGATAAGATCCACCACACAGTTACCAGATCTCACCATCCGTCCTGGAGGCGGGATAGTGGAAAGTGGGCTTCCAAGCAACTGTAACTATGATGAACATCTGGGTGAGAGAGAATGAGGGGCCTAATTGTGTCCAATGACCTTGTACTTGGTGCAAGTCTTTTGCTTAGTTTTAGAGTGGGAAGGAGGAAAGGGTAACTTTAGTAAATCTTTTCCAATCTCAAATATATTTGACTTTGGACATGGGCAAAAGCATGGTTTGGTTTTTAATTTTGCCTGAACCATTTCACCAATTCCTAATAAAGATAACCACCAGGTAGGCCGATTATAATGGCTTCTTCAATCACACTGAAGATTTTACACTAGAATTTCACACAATCCATCTTATTCTTTTCCCTTGATCCATAGGTTTAACCAGTCACATTTGCAAATACCCCAATGTACATATAAAAATTTGCTTTGTTTTTACTCATGGAAATAGGCCCCTACTGTAGGGCTCATAATTAGCATAAGCCATGCCTGCGAATCAAGAGAAGAAAATACCACTTAGTTTTACTAATGGTTGCAAGATGTCTAAGTGTTAATTAGCAGTGTATTGCTTCGAAAATGCATTGCAGTGCTCTGAGGGCTGGTTCACTTCAAAGCACCTCACAGAATTTCTCAAGATACCACAAGCCAGCATAGTTTGACATGGAGGGTCTGGGAAGCAAATTAGAGGCTGTAACAACAGAACAATTTGCCACATGAAGGCAGAATGAAGCTAGGTCCGTATCTCAGACCCTGGCAATTTTGCACACTGTACTGCAACCCTGTGCAGTGTAGACACTACAGGGTTAGGGCACAAGGATAGGAGAGGGGTTTTTTTTAATCTCTTAATTTAACTACAGAAAGGACATGTGCCACATTCTGGATTAGTGGATTAGATTACATAACATTAAACTGGACAGGATTAGATAGGTAGGATGGATTAGATGACACTATATATGATCGGATAGATTGGATTGGAATGGTTAGGATAGGATATATCCACGTGCATTTCAAACAAGACACGACTACCTGCAACCTGACAGGTTAGGAATGTGTGGCGATGGTTTCCTTTTCATGGTGTGAAGTGCACTGTCTGCAGCTTTTAGATCGGTAGGTACTTTTTGGGTTGCTGTATTTCAGATGAGGTGCAAAAATCAGGGTCCTGGACAACTAATGGCCTTTATAGATGACATTAATGCCGATGTCATGGCCAAAGTCCTTGTTGAGTAATTACAGTTCGTTCCCCCTATGTGCATTCCTTCCCCTATTAGGAACTGCAGTAAAATGTTGAGGTACAGAACCTCTGCCATGTTTCAGAGTAACAGCCGTGTTAGTCTGTATTCGCAAAAAGAAAAGGAGTACTTGTGGCACCTTAGAGACTAACCAATTTATTTGAGCATGAGCTTTCGTGAGCTACAGCTCACTTCATCGGATGCATACCGTGGAAACTGCAGCAGATATTATATACACACAGAGATCATGAAACAATACCTCCTCCCACCCCACTGTCCTGCTGGTAATAGCTTATCTAAAGTGATCATTAAGTTGGGCCATTTCCAGCACAAATCCAGGTTTTCTCACCCTCTACCCCCCTACACACAAACTCACTCTCCTGCTGGTAATAGCCCATCCAAAGTGACAACTCTCTTCACAATCTTCACAACCTCTGCCATGTTACTCATTGGGGTGCTGATTTGTTTTCAGCAGTGGGTGATGTGATCTGTATATATGTAGAAAAACTATTCTACAAAAGTAAAAAGGTTATTGTTATTCCCCTGTGTTTAATGCCAGAATCAGCTTCACTACTCTGGACCTCGTTCTCATTTACATCACTCTGTTGCATGCATTTTAAGGCCACTTTACTGCCAAGGAGCCTTAGCTTAAATGAGAATCAGGCCCTATTACTCTACATTAGGGTCAAGAATAATGATTTAGTAGTCCAAGCACATGACTCAGACCCAGATACTCCTGAATGCTAATTGTCTCTCTGACATGAAGTCCTCTAACCTCTGTGTCTCATATTCTCCATTTAAAATACTTTACAACCTCAGAGGAGTGTTGTGAGAAAACAGAACTGATCAACTGTTTGCTTTAACTATTCACTTTTCATTTTTAAGTTTGACTCAGTGTGAAAGTTAAACTTTCTAACAATGTAAAGCTTTAGACTCACAGAAACAATGTCCATCAGGCATAACTATTCTACTATGAAATGTGAAGGAGAGAGTAGACAAACACCAATACTTCATTAGAGCATGAAAGAATCCTTTGTTCATACTGAAACAGAGAAATGTGCACAAGAAAAAAGGAATTCATTCAATATTCTCTCTCTATACTTTACTTGAATAGAGATGGACCTGAATCAAACTGACACTAATGTTCTGGACTTGAATTTCACAGAATGGACCCATTGCTACTCCTGAATTAGGTATATTTTCCTCTGTAATAAATACATGGAGACACGGGCTGTAGTCATGGATTTCACAAGAAGAGATAACATCCTTTTTCTCATCCTATAGGATAATTTCCTAGCAACGAAACTCATGGTTTTCAGGAACATTTTAAAGAACGAATTTTGTTTTAGTGCTTCTGAGAGGACTTGTAGTTTAATTGCCAGGTTCTTAATCTAGTCATGTATATTTTTGTTCTTCAGTTTCCAAATCACAAATTGAACACTAGAGAAAAGAACTTTAAAGGCTTCTTCAGCATTGTACCTGGTGAATTTCTGACCAGGTAGCAATTCCATGCAGCCAAAAATGAAAGGGCAAAAGCCGGATTATCTGCTCTGCAAAATTGTTTCTCATGTCCATGCAATGAGCCACAAATAAATAATATGCTGTAGCCTAAAGTACTGCTTATCTGCATTGTGTGTCAGAATTATCATCATTGTTTTCTGTTTGAGCATTAAGGGAGAGGACCAAAACAGTGCAACACTCAGGCTTTATCCCTTCCTCCACACACCCAGTCCTCTCTCACCGAGCATTTTGTGAAAATCAAGTTCTCTGTGGCTTCATCTACACATAGACAAGCTTGCTCTAACTGTCTTCCAGCTAGTAGCTATGGTAACACAGGCAACAGCAGCCGTGGCAAAGGCTAGCTGCCCCCATGTCCAAACCCACCTGAACCCCATGGGTACGTACTTGGGGGTGGCTGACCCATGTTGCCACTTGCCCCTGCCTGTGTTAGCACAACTCGTTAGCTCAATGAGGGCCAGTGTGAGTACGTGCACACGAGCTAGGAATTACACCCCTGGCTCCAACTGTAGCCATAGTCTAAGCTCCTATACGCAATCCAACTAGAACAAGCCCTATTTGGAAACTATTCTAACATCCCCTTTGTCATCATAAAGTTAGCAGGTTTACAGCCTCAGAAAGAGGGATTATACGCCCCTCCACAGAGGAAGCAACCCCCTGGCTGGGGTGACAGTACGACACCTTGATAGCACGGTTAGACCTGCTGGAGAATACACTCTGCTACCATCGCTGTCAAACAGCCAGGGTCACCGCTGTGTCACGTCGAGGCATCAAGGTAGGATTTGCAGCAGTTGTGTTAACAATTGTTAACACTATTGTAAGACATTTCTGTTCAATTTGGGTGTATCTTTGTTCCATTAGTGACATTAATCTTGATGCAAAAGTTACTGGCTGTCACTTTTGGAGGAGTGATGCCCCAAGACCTGTCTCACTGGTTTCCCATTGTATGGTTGCCTCTTTATTCACATCATAGTATTTCAGAACAAGATCGGTGGTACCAGCTCTTTGATACTGTGGCAGAGCTCTGACCTTGTCTCAGTGTGTCCCGCATTTCCTGGCAGATTACGCTAGTCTCAGAGGCTCACTGTGACCTACTACGTAGCCCTTCTCCCTCTAGAGGCAAGAGTCACAGCTACTAAGCCATTTTCATCATAAGCCAGCAAGGAGGTTGGTGAGAGAACTCCCACAGTCTCTTTTGTCCCTTTGGGCTTATTCCAGAACAGTTTAGCCTCCTGTCCTGACAGGGGCCTGTCTTCCCCTCCCAGGAGATGTTTCTGTAGTGGCAAGTTGGGGGGAACCCGGGCCCGCTCTCACTCCGGGTTCCAGCCCAGGGACCCTAATGGCAGCAGCTGTTGGCATCCAACCTTTCACTGGCAGAGTAGCTACATTTCCCTGGGCCACTTCCCCACAGTGTGTGCACGCTCTCTCTCTCTCCCCGCGTCCCCTTCACCCTTACCTTGGGGCTCCCTTTCCAGTGGCTTGAGGGTGTTTTCATTACCCAGCCCTTCAGCCGCACTTCCTCTCCTCTGGCTCCCTGGCACTCCTCTGCCTGACTGGAGTTAGCCCTTTTACAGTATCAGAGGGGCCTTAATTAGAGTCAGGTGTTCACATAAGCTTGACAGCTTCAACTGACTCTTTGCAGGCTAATTGGAGTCACGTGTCTACACTAGCCTGGAGCAGCCCCTGCTCTGGTCAGTCAGGGAACAGAAAACTGCTTATCCAGGGGCCAGTATATCTGCCTTTGACTACTCTGCTGTACCCAACTGGCCTGGGTCTATCACAATACATATGATTGTATCAGGTTGAGGTCCATACTGTGGCATTGTCCAGCAGTTGCTTCAGAGATTCACACACATCTGAGAAGCTTGGAAGAAATTTTGTTAGCTAGTTTACAAATACTAGTAACTATCAGAACTGTCCCAGACTGAGGTGCCACTAGAGGAGGTTTTGAAACCAACTGATAAACTAAACAGTAATAAGTCACCGGGACCAGATGGTATTCACCCAAGAGTTTTGAAGGAACTCAAATGTGAAAATGCAAGACTACTAACTGTAGTCTGTAACCTATCATTTAAATCAGCTTCTGTACCAAATGACTGGAAAATAGTTAATGTGATGCCAATTTTTAAAAAGGGCTCCAGAGGTGACCCCGACAATTACAGGCCAGCAAGCTTGACTTCAGTACCGGACAAACTGGTTGAAACTACAGTAAAGAAGAAAATTGTCAGACACATAGATGAACATAATTTGTTAGGAAAGAGTCAATATGGTTTTTGTAAAGGGAAATCATAGCTCACCAATCTGCAGAATTCTTTGAGGAGGTCAACAAGCATGTGGACCAAGGGGGATCCAGTGGATATAATGTATTTAGATTTTCAAAAAGCCTTTGACAAGGTCCCTCACTAAAGGCTCCTAAGCAAAGTAAGCTGTCATGGGATAAGAGGAAAGGTACTCTCATAGATTGGTAACTGGTTAAAAGATAGGACACAAAGGGTAGGAATAAATGGTCAGTTTTCAGAATGGAAAGAGGTAAATAGTGGTGTCCCCCAGGGGTCTTTACTGGGCCCCATCCTATTCAACATATTCATAAATGATCTGGAAAAGGGGATAAACAGTGAGGTGGCAAAATTTGCAGATGATACAAAACTACACAAGATAGTTAAGTCCCAGGCAGACTGTGAAGAGCTACAAAAGGATTTCTGAAAACTGGGTGACTGGGCAACAAAATGGCAGATGAAATTCAGTATTGATGAATGCAAAGTAATGCACATTGGAAAACATAATCCCAACAATACATATAAAATGATGGGGTCTAAATTAGCGTTTACTAGTCAAGAAAGATCTTGGAGTCACTGTGGATAGTTCTCTGAAAATATCCACTCAATATGCAGCAGTACTCAAAAAAGCAAACCGAATGTTGGGAATCATTAAGAAAGAGATAGATAATAAGACAGAAAATATATTGCCTCTATATAAATCTATGGTATGCCCACATCTTGAATACTGCATGAAGATGTGGTCGCCCCGTCTCAGAAAAGATATATTGAAATTGGAAAAAGTTCAGAAAAGGGCAACAAAAACGATTAGGGGTATGGAATGGCTGCCATATGAGAAGAGATTAATAAGACTGGGAATTTTCAGTTTGGAAAAGAGACAACTAAGTGGGGGATATGAGAGAGGTCTATAAAATCATTACTGTGTGGAGAAAGTGAATAAGGAAGTGTTATACACTCCTCATAGCACAAGAACTACGTGGCACCACATAGAGGGCACCAAATAAAATTAATAGGCAGCAGCTTTAAAACAAACAAAAGCATTTTTTCCACACAACGCACAGTCAGCCTGCAGAACTCCTTGCCAGAGGATGTTGTGAAGGCTAAGACTACAAAAGGGTTAAAAAAAGAACTAGATAAATTCATGGAGAATAGGTCCATCAATGGCTATTAGCCAGGATGGGCAGGGATGCTGTCCCTAGCCTCTGTTTGACAGAAGCTGGAAATGGGCAGTAGGAGATGGATCACTTGGTCATTATCTGTTCTGTTCATTACTTCTGGGGCACCTGGCATTGGCCACTGTCGGAAGAAAGGATACTGGGCTAGATGGACCTTTGGTCTGACCCAGTATGGCCGCTCTTATGTTCTTTTATTCAGTTTTACATTTACTTTCTGGCTACTTCTAGCAGACAGATGAGGTTGTGGCTGTGATCTGCCACAGCTTCCACGTCTGGACACCAGAATGTTATAACCTGTGACACTGATCCCTGCAAGTCCTATTGTACATCTTGCTGGTGGCACTGATATTCTTCTACTGTCGGTTTGATCCTAAACAACATCCTCAGCTTCCTGTATCTACCTGCTCGTGTTCAGAACATGGGGAGGTAGCAGCTTTCGTTATTCAGTTGTACTTGCCAGTATTTTTCTTTGACCTCAAGTTCTGAGAATATTTTTGCTTTTGCCAAGTCAAGTACTATTCTTCGATTGTAGGCCTTTGGTAATGAGCTCTTTTGAGTGAATTTGTTTAGGTGGCTTGGGTCTATGAAGATGTGCAGTTGGCCTGGCTTCTCAAAGGATACCAATTTGTGATTTCTGCGCAACGATGCCTTCTTTTCCCTCTTGCTTTACTGCTCCCATTATTTTTTCCTCTCAATGTAACGGGTGCTCTGTGAGGCAGGTGCTGTACCAGCTGAATTGTTGTCTTTATCCAGGTGTAACATACCTGGAACACGTTGTCATCCTTCAAAAACAAAAAAATCAACGATAATTCTTTTATCAGAATTGCCACAAAGATGACAGTTCATTGTCTGCTCTGGATTATTTTTTTTGGCTTGTGTCTATTTATGAATTATTTGTCCCAGGTTTAGTGTCCCTCTGTTCATGAATTATTTCCAGTGGAAGCAGTAGGGTCTATGTTTTCTGTACTACTTGAAATTTCAGTCTGTATACAAACAGAATACCAAGAAAATGTAATCTGCACTTTTGTCCTAGTGGTATTATGATTGTTCGTTCCAACATGGCATTCTAAATTTCGTTTGCTTGGTTGCGATTTCGTTTTCTCTTCTTGCACAATGGTGAGGAAGTCTTCATAGACTGGCACATTCTCTGATGCCCCACTTGTCTATTTGGCATTCAATGTCCTATTTGTGTACTGCTCTCCTGTCTTTGCAACCAATACTAATCTGAGCTTTACAACCCATTTATTTTTTGCTGGTTTGTACTGCATAAATATCAGTTGGGCAAAATCTCATCTCCTGAGTCACTGCTTGCTTCCTCAATATGGTGCTTCCTACTCCTCCCCCCACCCCTTTTGAGTTTCTTGTCTGCAAGCTTTGGCATAATGATTTCTCTTGCCATAATTATTGCATATAACCCTATATGCAGGGCATTCTCCATTACCATATTTTTCAGCATTAGTAGAGATTACACGTTTTGTACAGGATTTCATGAGGAGAGGATCATAGTCTAGAAATTAGAGCAAAGGAGTAGAAATTAAGAGAACTGAGTTCTATTACCAGCTCTACCACTGATTCTTTCTGTGAACTTGATGATGTATTGCATGACTTTGGACGTGCCTGTGCCAAAGTTTTAGCTTCTAGTTCATCTTCCCATCTGTACCAATAGCTGTGCTTGCTGCATCTGCATTATTATCTATTGATGTCCATTCCCCGTCTTCTTTTAGTGGCACATCCAAACTATTCCCACTTCATTTACTTGTTATCTTGAAGCAAACCACAACAAAAGATTTCTTGAGCTTATTGGTGAATGCCATATTGCTGCTCCACAGGTCCAAGGCTGGGAGAATCCCAGTTGTTCAAATTCTTTGAAGTAGAAAGGCAGCTCATTTTTCCCGTGGTTCTGCCTCCCAAAGGCTGTCAACCACCTAGCCATGATTCTGTTGTTAATTACATCTTCCTGATTTGAAACAGCATGTGCCTTTTGGCACAAAGGGACACTCATCTCAGTCTTGTTTCTCAAACTAACACCTACAAAACACTATAAATGTTATTAAGCTAAAATCTTCTGAGAACAACTGAAGCTGACAGCAGTGGGTTGGCATATAGTCCAGCTTCCCATGGGCCTCTGAACATCCCCAGGTTGTATGTGAAGTTCAGTGAACTAGTTCAGGCCATTTCTCATCTAGAATGCAAAACACATTTGCTTTCAAGTGCAGTTTTCCTTGCTGATTAGTTAAGCCTGTGGAACAATGTGCTACATCTTTCAAGATCTTTTATTTTTTTTTGTGATGATTCATTTTCTAGAATGGTCTTTGTGTGGAATGAAAAACTGCAGCAGCTTGCAACAAGGTTTATCAATAGCCCAGGACCAAGACAAAAGTGATCAAACAATAAAACAGTCATTTTACATAATGTCATTGTTTTGCAATACATGCAATAAAGAGAGGAATCTGAAAAAGAGAATCCTGATTAATTGAGATTTTATCTAGATTCTGCATTGTGAATCCTTAAACTGGGAAGGACAAGGACTAAATTACTAGATCCAGTCATGGGATTGTAAAGAACTTTACAATTAACCTCCTAATTGGCATTTCATGCTTATGTTGAACATGTTAAAATAGGTCCAACTCAAAGCTCAGCCTAAATATCCAAAGTCGAGGGGAAAGATATTTCAGGGTCTTTCCTAGAATATTTAAAATATTTAATTTTGGTTTTATTTTCTACTTCGTTGTTTGGCTGGAGAACAAAAAGGGCCAAGAGTTTCTGGAGAAGACTATTCTTACATAATTACATAACCTGTGAAATACTGTTTACACTCCTGTTCTTCAACTTCTCCTTTAAAGACTCGTGTTATTTTTGATCTCACATGCTTAAAAATATATTTCCACTATTCCATGCTGAAATTTGCAGTGTTGTCATTCTCAACTCCCAGTATTATTAGATCAAACATTTTCCCTGACCCATTGTCTCATTATTAGAGAGAAATTTCCTAAAATGAAAGAATTCTGGTGCTAGAAACCTCTGTAACTGGAAAAGTCTATAAAGAACTACTGTAAAAAACCAACCATATTTTAATATAATACTGGGATAATCTCAATGGATATTTTAAAACAAATCTTGGGGCTAAGTAACAGTTTTGAGAGTGTTTTCTATTGACAGCTAAACACAAAGCCAGAACAGCACTAATAAAATGAGTATCTGTGCATATATAATGTTGCTTCACTTAATTCAGGAGCTTTCATTAGATGTACTAAATTTAACTCATTATTTAAACTAAAATGCTCTGTAACGATAGTCATTACCACATCAGGTGCAGCACAATAGATTACACACGATAACTATAATACCTTTATTATTTAAAGTTATAATTCACTTCCTATTGTTTCTGAATAGGCCTCAGGACATCTTGAAACTTTCCATTGTCTTTAGCACATGGATTTGAAGCAGTAAAATTGCTTACAGCTCCAGATGTCTTTTCAGCATAGGTTAACGTTTTTGTTATCCTTTATATGACTGTACTTTTCTCTCAAGGTTTTGGCAGCTGAATTCCAATGAACAGATCTAAACATGTATGTTATAAAAGAAGGGGTTTGGGTTTTTTTTGTTTGTTTTAAAAGAGAATTAGTTATAATAACCCACATAATCAAATTCAAACTCTTTAATGCAAAACTTAACCTCTGTAATAGCTATGACAATTTAAAGAGCAGATTTATGAGCAGGAAATATCTTTCATAGCTTTCAAACATTTTATCTATTCTTTCAGAACTATGTGCCAACAACACACTCTTTAAACTTGAGGGAACTGACCCAGAAGAATCCAACTGCTACCAAGCTGCCAAGACCATGTAATTTTGCATGTTTCTGAGACAGAGAATCTAATGAAGAGTGTAAAAATATACTCCGGACATGAGTGAGTCACAGGGTTCACTACTCTCTGGCCTGATGCCTCCTTGTGGCCCATCTGAGGATTAACTCATGACCAGTCTGACACCCCCTCCTTCGATTTCTTGCCCTCACGGTCTCTCTCTCTCTGGAGTCAGGTCTTCATCACTCAGGGTGCTCCTTCTTCATGGCTTGGCCCTGCAGTCACGTCACTGCAGTTCTCCCCTCCTGGTATAGTATCAAAATCCTACTAGACAAATTGTTTCAGGCAGTCTTCTGCTCCACTGCCCAGTCTGTGCCACTTCCCCAGTGGCTGGTAGGAGAACCCAGGCCCGCTCACTACTCTGGGCTCTAGCCCAGCGTCGCTATGCCCAGCAAGCACAGTATGCTCAAGCTCTGACCTTGTTGCTGTTTGCCTAGAATCCTTCCCACCTTTTGTCCCACTCTTCTGGCCTACCTCTGTGTTACCAGTAGAGCTTCCTGTGCTCCCTATGGTTGTCTCACCACTCTCAGGTTCTTGCTAGAGTCTGTATCCCAAGGCAGGATCTCAGGGCTTACCCCACCGTGTCTGTAGGAGTGGTTGCATTGTTCCTTCCTTTCTCATCAGCCCTGACTCCCCTCCAAGGGCAGCTGTTCACAAGGTTAATTGGCCCTTTTTACCTAGTCAGCCCTTGTGTGGGGGTGCAACCCATCACAGAGCTGTAACAGGAGGCTTAAAACCTGAATAAAGCAAATTAAATATGGAGCATTAAAACTGATTTCCCTGTGTTTATTTTGAAGCATAGGGAAACAGTTTGCACAGATTTTGTCCAACAGTTTTTGAGTTACAGTCTAACAAAATTAACCTATTTTTGAATGTTTTACTTCAATGTCTCTGTCTCCTCAGTAATGGCTTGACATTCCCCTTTCAGATTTTCCATATTGTCACAGGTCATTGAAATCTCAGGTACCTGCTTCATATAACAACTAAAGCTTAT
The DNA here is from genome assembly GCF_965152235.1 of Eretmochelys imbricata. Classification (NCBI taxonomy): domain Eukaryota; kingdom Metazoa; phylum Chordata; order Testudines; family Cheloniidae; genus Eretmochelys; species Eretmochelys imbricata. Next base: position 15,006,419 of record NC_135578.1, read on the forward strand.
AATTAAGCAACATTATTAAGGACTTTCCAAGGCTATTTTTGGGCTCAATCCTGCCTTCATAGGTTTCCTTAGGAAATTTTCCATTAACTTTTGTGCGCGCGCAAATATTGCTGTCAAGTAGCTGGCTGCACCACAGGAAGAACAGGAGGGTTGCTAACAGTGGTCTTTCTATACCTCAGGTGGTAAAGGCCTGTGATTTCAGATCTGTCTGGCAGTTTTGGATGATGTAAGATGAGCAGAGTAAGGGTGAACTAAATTCCCCTTTAAGGTTGATTTTGCTCTCTCTTATAATTCCAGAGAGAGAGAGAAGCTTTCAGGTTATGAGGGTTAAAATCTTATTGACAACTAGGATGTTTTCTAAAAGTTTTAACTAAATAAAGGCTTCAGTCATGGCTTTGCCACAAGGCCTGTGTTAAGGGCAGCAGCCTTCTGAGCTGCTGCTGCAGCCACCCCAGAGAGAGATTGTGACTTGGGGAGTCAGTCTCCCTCCAGAGAGGTAATATTCTGGGTCTACAGTTGGCTTAGTGTATGCTCCCCCAGGCCTTGGCATATCTGCATTACTGGGCACATTGTGGGGCCAGAACTAAGGTTCTGCCCACTCCTGCTCATTAGGGCAGGGAGGAGACGTAGCTGCTCTGTGGAGCCTGTGACCTAATGCTGCTACCCATGATGTTAGTAGCTGGCACAGGAGCATGGCCTGGGCTACAGTTTATCACTGAGTATTTTTTTTTCTTTGACATTCAATGGCCATATTCTAAACCAATCAGACTAGGCTCCATTTGCACCAGCTGTAGGTTTAAAGCCTTTCAAATTGATTTCTATTTGAAATGTTTGCATTTTCTGAAAATGTTTCTATGTGTCCTACCTCCCAACCATAATCAAATTATACCACAAAAGCTGGAACATAGCTAGAGTTTGACATTTTAAGAAGCACTTTACAGGCAGAAAGAGTAAAATATTTAAGAAATGCCATTATTTATAAACTATATATGATTCTCTGTGAATCATACTGATAGGGGGAAAAAAACATGGTTTTGAGGAATATTTTTGTCATCAATCTCTGAACTATAGATTCCAAGGCCAGAAGGTACCATTGTGATCATCTAGTCTGACCTCTGGCATAACAGAGGCCAAAGAACTTTCCCAGAATAATTCCTAGGGCACGTATATTTTAGAAAAACATCCAATCGAGGTAAAAATTGTCAGTGATGAGAATCCACCACGACACTTGGTAAATTCTTCCAGTGGTTAATTACTCTCACAGTTAAACATTTACACCTTATTTCCCATTTGAATTCCTCTTCAACTTCCAGCCATATTATATTATACTTTTCTCTCCTAGATTATATTTTAAATATATATATGTGCGCACACACACACACACACACGTCTTCAATTCTCTTTAAACCAGGTCTGTTTTTTAACCAGTACAGCCTTCTCCCTCGATTTTGGCTTCTAATGCATCTATTTAGCTGTCCTTAAAAAATTCCCAATTATCATTCATATTTTTCTGATTAAATTCTTCCTCCCAGCTGATCTGGACTTTATTCTCCCAGACCAGACCCAGTTACTTTTCAACAGTAAAGGGAAACACCAAGATCTGGTGACCTGAGTCATTTTCCAGCGTTCCGCATCAAACTGCTCCACTGGCCTGGAGGAAAATGTTCAGCATGTCCATTTTCCAGACTGGTATCAGAATCTAAGGCCTCAAACCATTACACCCCACCTCATCAACTGCATCAAATGCTCCTTGGACACAGATGAAGATATGGCCCATTATGTGTGCTGAAATATAAATCTCTCTCTCTCTTTATATTTGGTAACAATAATGCATTTATGTGGCTAGCGGAAGTTTTATGATGCCTTTAACTATTCATTTCCTTGCTTCTAAGTACTTTGCTTTAATAAGTAATGTGATAAGCAAGTATACTTTTCTCACTTAGCAACCTTAGCTGGTTTTTAGAACAAAGAGCTTTGCTTCTGGAATAGTTTAATGGCTGCTTGCTGAGGGGACTGATCTGTTAAACTATGTCATTTTCCCTATATGTCTCTCATTTACTTATCTTGCTCTGATACTATTCAGTTACCCTGGATTTTCTACACTTGTTGAAACCCTCACTTAACATTCTTGTTCTTTAATGTATAAGAACAAATAAAATTCAGAAAACAAAAAGATAGCATTAGTTGGTTTCTATGTTCCAGATAATGTGTTATTGCTTTGTGAAAGCTAGCACATTGGGGAAACAAAGGAAGGTTTCCTTCTTTTTTTCTGGATTATTAAAAACCATGTACATTGTATTGGACATTTAAAAATACTTTTCTTAAGAACAGGTGTCTCAGGATCTCTCTCTTCCATGGAGAGGATTTGGTAAGGAATCTGAAAATACCATTATTGATCTTTAACAGTCTAGGTCATACCTTTTACTTTGTTTTCATTTTCAGAAGAAAAAGAAAAAAGAAAAAACCCACCACTTACAGGTATTCTGCCCCCAAAAGCCTATCAGGGTCATTGCTACCCAGAGGGCAGTTAACATGGAAAACTGTATCTTGGGCACTTATTTTTAATCCAGCTGTCTAGGTCTTTTTCCTCATTTATCTCAAACACTTCTGAAATCCTTCAATGCAACTTCAGTCACATTGGACCAAATCTAGTCCCTTAGATCTATGCTTGGAGGAGTATCTCCCTATTTTCACCAGGAGGGTGTGCTTAGCTGCCTCCATGACACTATTCCCCTTTAATGACTCCCAGCCTCTGCACTTAATGGAAGCCTGGTCCAGGGTTCAGAGCATGAACTACACGGCCAAGTTGGCAAAGCCAAAGAGATAAAACCTAATCCTGGTCCACAAGATTTTACTAAACCAAAATTAGCCCATAGTTTCTCTCAGCTCTAACACATTCGAGGTAGTTAAAATTATGCCACTAGTTCTGCAGCCCATAATTCAACTTCCATTTAAATTTTTAATCCTTCGGGATGCATTCAGGTCATGTTTTGTAGCCTCTCTCTGCAGCCATGAGGACTAAAAACCTGCTGCTTTTTTTAAAATGAAAAAAAGAGATTCTCACTTATTCACATGATCCCAGGAGCTGGGGCTTTAAGAGAAACACCAAATTTCCTGAGACTTGTGATTTAAAAAAAAACCACTCTCAAAAGTTGGCAACACTGCTTTAGTGAGGGATACCTCACGTAATTCTGTGACAGTAACACACAATAATTCAAGATGGCAACAGCCACCACTGTGACAGCTTAGTCAGTTTTAATTACTGTCCCTGGTCTCCCCAAGGGCTTCCAACTAACCTCACTTTTCAGAGTTAGGGCAGCTTAGCAAATTGGTTTGTTTCTTCTCTACTTTGTGCTGCAGTCACTGTAGCTGTTTGCTGACAGTTTTAGCCCTCAAAGTAGAGAGAATGGAGCATTTATATGAAACAAAGAAAAAGTACCTTGTTAACCAGGAAATTTGTCTGTGTTATATACTCAGCAGTATGGGTGCAATTCATTTTTAATGAGCAATGTAAAAATAAGTATTGATCATAAAATTTCAGGCTGACAATATGCTACGAACAAGCGCCACATACCATATACAGTATTCTGTTTGTAACCCTTCTCATTATAATGGTAAGGTCAAAAGGCCCTTGTTTAAATAGGGTCACAACATGCCAGATACACAGATCAGAAATCAGTGCATGCAAAAACTATAAAAGAGGAAAACAACTCAAATGTATGTTTTAAAACAAATTAGGAAAGCCAGGAATGGGCAAAGAAGATGGTGTCCAGAAGAACATCTAGATAAAGCTGAGGCTATATATAGGTGTGAGATAAATTATTATATATAACAACATCTACGATCTTATTTACCTTTCCAAGCTCTAGCCTGCTCATGAATTCTTTTTCTTAGAGTAAAGAGATTTCGTCTAGCTCACAAAAAATGCCTAGTCTGTCAAGATTTTAGCTGCATCTAAAGGGAAAATAGGCCTTTTCAAATCTGGGATCATATGCAGATACTAGTTTTAATTCACATGGATGGGGTTTGATCCAGGAAACAATCATAACCTACTGAAGGTTCCCATGTAATAGGACAATTTAAGCCCAGGAATGTGCCATAAAACAAAGGGAGCACAATGTGACCAAGTTAGCATTATTGCTGGAACCTGAATTCAGGCATTCCCTGACCTTGTGACTTTACCTTGGCAACCTTAATACCACATTAGTTTTTGCTGTTTTTGCATTTAATAGAATCATAGACTATCAGGGTTGGAAGGGACCTCAGGACGTCATCTAGTCCAACCCCCTGCTCAAAGCAGGACCAATCCCCAATTTTTGGCCCAGATCCCTAAATGGCCCCCTCAAGGACTCACAACTCTGGGTTTAGCAGGCCAATGCTCAAACCACTGAGCTATCCCTCCCCAATAGAGCAACATATTATTTGCCATATGTTTTGGGATCCTTTGGGATGAAAAGCACTACTGGTAAATTAATATAATTGGGATAGCTTCTTAAGAATCAGCCTTCATGATGGAAGAGTGGCTAACTTTTACATTCCCAGCAGAATCCGCTCTGTCCTCACAACAAAATAGTCCAAGCACATGCAAACAGTCCTTACAGAAGCTTTTATTAAATAAGGCCAGATCCAAAGCCCACTGAAGGTAATGGGACTTTTTCTACTGAGTCCTGTGGACTTGGGGTCAGGACGATATTACTAAATGCCCCACTATAACAGAATGAACCCACATTTCTAACAAATCATCTCATATAGCCCAAATGCAGTGGTGCTCTTATGATCATGGAGATTTGTAGTTCGGTACCCAGTTCCCATTGATTATCAATGGGAGTGGGGCATATAACTCCCGTTTCTTTAAAATTCTCCTCACACATTTTTCTTTTGTTTAAAATGTGTATACTACCCCAGCATTTCCCAGCCTCTGACAAATTATGGTGAACACTGGTACCTGCTAGGTTTCACTGGCTGTCTTCTGATGTTAGCATTAGAAAATTCCCTAACCATAAAGTCTGAAAGAAATCACAGGTCAAAATTAGGCAGACAGTTTTATTCTTACCTCCTATTTTGACCTTCAAACAAACTGAACCCTGGGGAGCTGACAAAGATAAATTTCCCTTCTGCAGCGTTCTTTCTAACTAAGCCATTGTAGCGATTAATGAACCTTAGAAGCCAAATTCAGCTTTGTTAGCTAAAACTGGGTGGATTGTTTTTGGTTTTTTGTGTTTTTAAAATACATGCCCTGCAATTCCTCAGTATAAATAGATACATTCAAGAAGCTTTCCTATAATGATTTGTGAACTTATTTTGTTAAAAGTTCATTAGTTGTCATTTCAATGACGCAGATCAATAAGCCTGTGTGTATATATGTACATGTATATTCTCTACCTGCTGATCACCTCAAGCCAATTACTGAGTGTCTCATAGAGGATACTGTTCTATTTAAGGCAGTCACCTACTCCAGTGTAGAATTCCACCATCAAAACAATTTTACTCATTTGCTTTGTAATTAACCCACTTGCTTAAATCTCAGGGCTGTAAGTCATTTTGCATCCTATTCTGCCACTCTTAACTCACTCTGCAGAGTTACTTATTATGTGAGTGATCCCACTGATTTCATTGGAACTACTCACTTGTTAAAAAACTCATAGTGATAAGGCTAAAAAAAATTGGGATGACTAGTTATTAAAGGGAAACAAACTAGCGTTACAGAAATCAAATATACAGTTAAAGCCTACTTTTGAAAACTGCATCTTACTGTCCCTATTATGGCCTTTCCTGTGTATTTGTGTGTCTGTATGAGAGTGGGAGAGTTTAAACTCTTTATTGAGACGTAAAGCCACTAAATAAATTAGATGGAAAACTAATAATGTATTTAAAATAAAAAAATAAGACACTTATGCTTGAGTAATAAAAGAACAACAGTCAGAACACATTGCTGACCAGGATGGAGACAGCAATTGTGAAATGCTGAGGGAGAATAGAGAGGCTATAGAAATTAAAAGACCAATAATAATGAGGGATTTCAATTATATCCATATTGACTGGCTACATGTCACCTCAGGATGGGATGCAGACATAAAATTTCTAGACACCGCTAATGACTGCTTCTTGGAGCAGCTAGTCCTGGAACCCACAAGGGGAGAGGCAATTCTTGATTTAGTCTTAAGTGGCACACACAATCTGGTCCAAGAGGTGAATATAGCTGAACCACTCTGTAATAGTGACCATAATGTAATTAAATTTAACATCCTTGTAGGAGGGAAAATACCAAAGCAACCCACCTCAGTAGCATTTAACTTCAAAAGGGGAACTAGACAAAAAAGTGAGGATGCTAGTTAAATGGAAATTAAAATGAACAGCTACAAGAGTAAAATGCCTGCAAGCTGCATTGAGACTATTTAAAAACACCATAAGAGAGGCTCAAACTAAATGTATACACCAAACAAAAATTAAAACGGTAAGAGGACCAAAAAAATACCACCATGGCTAAACAACAGAGTAAAAGAGGCGGTTAGAGGCAAAAAGACATCCCTTAAAAATTGGAAGTAAAATCCACCTGAGGAAAAACGTCAACTCTGGCAAGTCAAGTGTAAACATATAATTGGGCAGGCCAAAAAAGAATTTGAAGACACAAAAACTAACACTACTTTTTAAAAATACATCAGAAGCAAGAAGCCTGCCAAACAATCACTGGACGATTCGGGTGCTAAAGGAGTACTCCAGGAAGACAAGGCCATCGCAGAGAAGCTAAATGAACTCTTTGCATTGGTCTTCTCTGCAGAGGATGTGAGGGAGATTCCCATACCTGAGCTATTCTTTTTAGGTGACAAATCTGAGGAACTGTCCCAGATTGAGATGTCAGGAGAGGTGGTTTTGGAACAAATTGATAAATTAAATAGCAATAAATCACCAGGACCAGATGGTATTCACCTAAAAGTAGTTCTAGAATTTCATATTTGAGTTCTTTTGAGAATTTTCAGAACTGTGGTAGGTAAGCTCTCTGTTAAACCAGATGATTGGAGGATAGTTAAGCTAATGCCAATTTTTTAAAAAAGGTCCTGACAATTGCTTGCTAGTAAGTCTAACTTCAGTACTAGGTAAATTGGTCGAAACTATAGTAAAGAACAGAATTATCAGGCATAGATGAACATGATACCTTGGGGAAGAGTCAGCATGGCATTTGTAAAGGGAAATCATGCCTCACCAATCTATTAGAATTCTCAGAGGGGGTCAACAAACATGTGGACAAGGGGGATCCAGTGCATACAGTGTACTTAGGTTTTCAGAAAGCCTTTGACAAGGTCCCTCACCAAAGGCTCTAAAGCAAAGCGATTAGTCATGAGATAAGAGGGAAGGCTCTCATGGATCAGTAAACTGTTAAAAGATAGGAAACAAAGGGTAGGAATAAATGGTCAGTTTTTAGAATGGAGAGAGGTAAATAGTGGGGTTGCCTAAGGATCTGTACTGGGACCTGTGCTGTTCAACATATTCATAAATAATCTGAAAAAGGGGTAAACAACGAGATGGCAAAGTTTGTAGAGGCTACAAAATGACTCAAGACAGTCAACTTTGACCTTAACTGTGAAGAGTATAAAAGGGGTCTCACAAAACTGGGTGAGTGGGCAACAAGGCGGCCAATGAAATTCAATGTGGGTAAGTGCAGAGTCATGCATACTGGGAAATAATCCCAACTATCCATACAAAATGGGTATAATTTAGGTGTTTCTACTCAAGAAAGAGATCTCATCACAGAGAGAGAGTCATCACAGATAGTTCTCTGAAAACATCTGCTCAGTGTACCACAGCAGTCAAAAAAAATTAAGAGTGCTACAAACCATTATGAAAGGGATAGAAAATAAGACAGTGGCGTTATGATATTTTCTAACTCCATCTATGGTACAGCCACTACATGCAGTTCTGGTCACCCAACCTCAAAAAAGATGCATTAGACTTGGAAACAATATAGAAAAATGCAACAAAAATTATCAGGGGTATGTAACAACCTCCATATGAGAAGAGATTAAAAAGACTGGGGCTGTTCATCTTAGAAAAGAGATGACTAAGGGGAGATATGAGAGATGCCTATAAAATTATGAATGGTGTAGAGAAAGTGAACAGGAAAGTGTTAATTACGCCTTAGCATAACAAGAATTTACCAGGCAGCTGGTTTGAAACAAACAAAAAAGTACTACTTCACACAAGGCACAGTCAACCTGTGGAACTCATTGCCTGGTGATGATGGGAAGACCAAAAGTATATCTGGATTCAAAAAATAATAAGCTAAGTTTATGGAGGATTTGGTCAGTCAATGGCTATTAGCCAAGATGGTCATGGATACAATCCCATGCTCTGGGTGCCCTAAATCTCTGACTGCCAGAAGCTGGGACTGGACAACAGTGGATGGATCACTCCATAATTACCTGTTCTGTTCATTCTCTCTCAGTGGCATCGGTCACTGTCAGACGACAGGATAGTGGGCTAGGTAGACCATTGGTCTGACCCAATATGGCCATTCTTATGTGCTCAGGTGCCAGTTTCCATCTCACAATAGCCCATTAGTTACCAGATAAACAAAATGGAAGGCAAAGGGAAACCACTGGAAGTTGATTCTGCAATACATACTCTACATAAACTCTGGGCCAGATTCTTTCCTGTGCTAATATACATTTGGTGCAGGACCACGGGAAGGAGGCATGGGCCGGGGGGGGAATCTGGGAATTAGTTATGTCTCCAGCTGACCTGTCCCAGGCATGACATAGTTACAGAACCCTAGAGGCTGCTCTAATTTAGGACAGCTGGCTATGGTCACGTGCCACATAGGAATTAGGTTAGTAGAGCTCCACTGTGAATGTAATACTCTTTATCTCCTCTATCCTACCTCAGGGGAAGCCAGCTGGCATAGGAGTCTGCACCAGTAGAAAATGGAGGTTCAGCAGCAACAAGATTCCTTCCTCTTTGCATCATTCAGGCAGCGCCAAGGGGATAGAACTTGTACTGAGAATCTGGACCACTGTTACCTTCTACAGAAAAGCTTCAGTGACTCATTAAATCTTTCATAGGAGCCTCCAAAAAAAAAGGCTATTTAAAAAATGCTAAATATAAAATATTATCTAACAAAAAAGCTACTGACATTTGAATATTCCTCTGGCTGTGCTCAGCTCTGCCCTCAATCAGTAAAGGCAGCCACCTTAAATTAACAAATTAAACCAGGAACAAACTCAATGTCAAAGAGAGAAACAGGGCAACTGGAGCAGAATTTTTAAGCAAGCTGGAAACTGTACTTTTAAACAACGTGTAGTTTCTCTTTTCTTTAACAGTATTTACTACATTCGTAACCAAATGGGAGTTTTAATACAGCAGAAAGTCAGCACCATGCAGCATAGGGTTAGTTTGCATGACAGGCTCACGTACTTCGCTTATTGTTCCACGCACTATCATTTGCCAGGCTCAGACTGTTCTACAGAGGAATTTCCCATAAGACTTCAGTTTGCAGCCCTACCCCCAATCTATTCCTGCAGACATTAAATAGATGAAGAACTGGCTGAGTGATAGGTCTCAATAATGGTTGTCAATGGGGAATCATCATCAAATGGGGGTGTTTCTAGTGCGGTCTGCATGGATGCTATTCGGAACTTTTATCAAGGAACTAGAAGTATAAATTCACTGCAGACAAAATTTGCAAGTGAAGAAGATTGGGGGTAGTGGTAAGTAATGAGGAGGACAGGGCAGTCAGACTGAGCAATATGGATCGCTCGGTAAGCTGGACCCATTCAAACAAAATAGGTTTAAATACAGCCAAAATGTAAATTTGTACAAATAGGAACAAGGAATGCCAACCACCCCTGCTGAATGGGGGACTGTCTCCTGGAAAGTAGTGACTTTGAAAGGGATTGAGGGGTAATAATGGGCAAACAGCTCCTCGTGAGCTCTCAATGAGATGTTGTGGCAAGAAGGGTGAATGCAATCTCTGGATGTATAGACAGGGAATAGCAGTGAGGAGGGGATTTTACTTCTGTATGTGGCATCAGGGAGACAGATACTAGAATTCTACATACAGTCCTGGTGTGCACATTTCCAAAAGGATGACGCCGACCTCAGTAGAACCAGAAGGAGAAGGATTTGGAAATTCAGGTGATGCACAACTGACTACCCTCCTTTGCCTCTTGTGCTTGCAGTGAAATCTGAGCCTGCCCTAGCAGCAGCATAAACACCAGCAAATGGTCACTTGGCAGCATACACGGCAGGCCAGGCAGCAAGGCCAATCAGAGCACGACATCACAAAGGGGCAGTACTATTGTTGCCATCTAGAGGGAAAAGAGAGGATCTCCTTCCTCTTGATCCTTATAAATCACTGGTGGATGAGAGATATAGTACAGAGCACTGTTTACCAAAGCATTATTTACCAGACCACCATTAGAATCTTCTCTTTCTTTCCTTTCCCTAGAGGTCCTCGCCTTGGCAGAACAGATCCTAGTGCCAGAGCCCAAAGGTGTGATTACACAAACTTCCAAAGCAAGCATCTCCCACCTCTCTGCCATGCGCTTATGAATGGTGACAGTCAGCTGGGATGGAGTCTCACATCCAAAGGGCATTATGCTATAACTGTCTGGTCATTACACAGAATTCTTAGACTGCGTCCCAGCTTTCAGAGAAATATAACAAAGCATTTTTATTGAAAACGTACTGTCCGTAGTGAATGCACAACCCCTACCCCCATTCTGTACCATTCTCCCACTCTTCTTTGGATTGCCTCCTTCTCACTGAATTCCCGTACTATGGGTCATTCAGCCCTAGCTGAAATCTTTAATTTGCAACACTTATTTTTTACTAAACATTCATTTATCAGCATTTGTTCACATATGGTTAGTTGGTTACTGAGATAACTAGTGCAGAGAAATTCCTTACTAGAAGAAACAGAAGATTTAGTACCTATCAGTTATTACCCTGTCATCTTTCCTAATATAACCAGTCCTCTTGCACTCATGTTAGAGAAGGAGCTGTTTATCGCTAGAATGCCACTGATGACTTAAAGTTGTAATTCTACACCGTGTTCCTGGGTAAAAGCAAATAAGTAATCATTCACCACTGATTGCTGCAAAAGGTTTTGATCCATTTGAGAGCACCAAACTCTGGCAACATGGTCTGAAATAATTAAAAGTCAACACATATATAAGTAGACATCACACACACCAATTATCAACATAGAAATACTGGGGCCACTTAGCACATCTACATGTATAGTTTTTCTTGCAAGTCTGTGCTTGTATCCCTTAGTGCTTAGCTCTGTTGAGATGGCTATCCACAAAATCTATGCTCTTGCTGAGCAAGAACTTACTTAGGAACGAAGGGGGGGAGGGGGGAAAAGAGTTGTTTAGAGTAGTACGAGATAGTGTGAGTAAGAGGAGGAAATACAGGAAAGAAAAATATAAGCAAAATGAAAAGAATATTTTTCTATCGCGGAGATCAGTTATTCCAGTGATGGGCAACCTGCAGCCCGCCAGGGTAATCCACTGGCGGGCCGAGAGACAGTTAGTTTACATTGACCATCTGCAGGCACAGCTGCCCGCAGCTCCCAGTGCCCACAGTTTGCCTTTCCTGGCCAATGGGAGCTGCAGGAAGCAGCGGCCAGCATGTCCCTGCAGCTCGCGTCACTTCCTGCAGCTCTCATTGGCCGGGAACAACAAACCGCAGTCACTAGGCACTGCGGACAGTCAATGTAAACAAACCGTCTCGCAGCCCGCCAGCAGATTACCCTAACAGGCCATGTGTGGCCCGCAGGTTGCCCACTGATTTAGACAGTAGAGTGGCCGGTCTCAAAGCCCACTCCACTAAAACCAATAGGAGCCTGTCCACGTTTTCAGTGGGCTTTGGATCAGGCTCATAAATAAGACTTCTGCATTCTAGCTGCTAAGACATACATGCTTTAATACAAAAGCAAAAAGGTACTACAGCAATGGGCTCCTTAATGAAAAAAAATAAAGAAGTGAATATAGTACATGTAAGCCCTTTAATAAAGATGAAAAAGAAGCAGGTTTTGGAAATTTCACCATGGCATTAAAGAAAAGTGCTTATTTTTTTCATTCCAGAAAAGTGGACTTTCACTCAGGCATCTGAACACTAGAAACTGCAATCGCAGTTAGAGGTTGGAAAAAGACAAGAGGTCTAATTAGGATCCTTCCTAGCCTGATGTCTGTAGGAGTTGAGAAATCAACAGTAAGAGTGGGCTGGAGAGAGAGAGAGAGAGAGAGAGCGCGTGTGCGCACAGACACGAGCGAACAGGAGGATATTAACTCCATATACTTTCACCAAGCCCAAATAATACTTATAACTCATTAGGTAGACTCCACTACTGTGTTGCTGGAAATTAGGTTCAGAGTCTGTGTCACTATTGTAATGGGTTATTGATCACTTCTCCAAGAACTTCATAGATCATAGGATTTAGAATCCATTTAATGAATGCTAGCCTTGATAAATATAGAGTGTTAGATTTCCCTACTTTTAAGCTTGCATTTTTCCCCTCACTCAGAGTTTATATTCAGCTTTCCATGAATAGACATCTCATTTAGCTATTTAATTCATAAATAATATTATTCACCTGTCCTAGGATTCTTGGACCAGTTCTTTTTAAAGAAAAGTAGCGTGCGTTCCTCAGTATGCTAAAATAGAGTATGCAGTGCTGTCAGCTGCTAGTAGTCTGCAAGATCCTGGGAGGTTTAATTCCACTTGTGTGCTAGTCTACTTTCCATATATGTGTATGTTCCTTTCTAGTCCTCTCTCAGAAGCAGCATCAGTCCCAAAGGAAATGGAGTAAACACAGCTGGTTCTGATGGTTCTCTCACTTTTATTCATTTTAAACCAGAGTAACTCCACTGATTTCACTGGTGTTCACTCCTACTTTACACCAGTGTGAGATCAGAATAGGGTAGCCCAGGAATTGAGTAAACTCTATGCTAGACACATTTATCAGCATACTGCAGGACCACACCTGGCTGGACATGCAGACTGAACTACCCCACACTGGTTGAAATGCCCCCTCAGACCAGAATTCAAGTCTCCCTCTGTCCATCTATCTGGGCTGTCTAGAGCATTCGTCTCTCTAATAGATCAGCATGGCAAGGTATTATGGGGAAGCTAGCACTGCTATGGCTGTTCTGTAATTAGGTCAGTCGCCAGGGCTGTCAATGTTTCCAATGCACTAAAATCGGTTTTCAAAATTAAAATTAACACTAAACTAAATTAGATTAAAGTGGGGAGAGGAAAAAAATTAAAAGCGAAGAAATCAAACTCAGGATCTCCTTATCCACCCCCTTGTGACCTGTGCTCAGAGGATACATGCAACTTTTTAACTTCTGTCTTTCCCTCCCGTTTGTTCTTGTTCTTAGCCTTAATGTGTCCAGTGTGGGTGTGAGATAGCATGTGAGAGTGAAGAATCTGCTCGGGAAGGTATGTGATGAGCAATTCAAAGCAATACAAGGCACTATAATCTCCTCATATTCTCCTCAGTGAGAATCTCTATGTTCTAGTGAGGACGAGAATCTGGAAAATGGTAAAATACAGGCAGGGTCTGATCAGAAACAGTCAAATTAAAAAAAAAAAAGAGTCCTATTCAATTACATCATGTAATGGCAGGCAGCTAAAAGGAGACAAGTTTTTGAAGTGTACTAGGATGGCTCAGGGATCTAACTCAGCCCTGACTTCTTTGCTTTGGGACTTTTCATCCCCTGGCTTACAGAAAAAAAAAAAAAACAGAAGAGGCACAGGGCTAACAGGTTGCCTCGCTACTACACAACATTGACCAGTGTGGCGAGAAATGGCAGCTGCATTTGAAATCTCTCCAGCAGCTTTGCAGTGCTAAGAGAGATAAACTCAGGTGCCGAGGCCTCACCTGGACTGAAGTCACAAGTAAAAAAGAAATATACCTGATCTTAACCTGGAAACTAGCCCACTTGATAAAGCCATCATATAACTGCTTCACTCAGAAGGAAGTTTGTCACTTTGCAGCTCAGAATTCCACCCCAGTGTTTACAGACCGTCTGCCCAGAGTCTGTAGGGCTCCAATCTAATTATATTGGCTTTTCACCATCATGAACATAAAGCTTTGCATTTGTTTTTCATTTGCATTTAACTGCCAGTTAATTATTCTTCAGCTCTTTCAAGGAATAGCTCACTCGTTCTGCCATTGTTTAAGCAGAACTACTCTCATCTATTAGGACTCGATCCAAGTACAAAACTGCATACTTCATATGGCATCAGACTAAATTGTGAAATTATCACCCCTTTTGGGGCCCCTTAGTTGATTTATGAAAGAAAATTATGATAGGATTTCTGCAGCTGACCTATGCATGGCATATGCTAAGAGAAAGGGTGCCTGTTACTTAGTCACTGAATAGAGGAAACTGAGCAGGTCGCAGAGGTGATGCATTCAGCGACTGGAAGATAATGGAATCTGTCACCCTGGGCAAGCGTATTTGCTTCCAGACAAGCAGGAACTAGAATGGAGAAGCAATTCACTTGCCTTTCAGGGCTGAAAGAAAACGCTGCCTAGCAGCAGAGAGGAAGAGGAAATCAATGAAATAGAGGAGTGAAGAGGGAATTAAAGGAATCAGAACCAATTCTCTATTCACTTGTTGACAGAAATCAATGCCCAACATGGTGTTTGTCTGGTTTTTAAATTTATTTTATTTTCCTTTAGCTGAAGGTTCGTCATTCCCAGACATTTCAGACCACTGCTTTATTCAGACTCTATCCAAATATTTATACCCACCTGCAAACTGTCCAGGAGAGTACACTAACAATAAAGGGAAAGAATAAAGTTGTTTAAACATTATCAGAGTACATTCAAAGTGAACTGTGTGTGCATTGGTGTGTGGGGGGATGGCTACATATTACACAAAACCAGCAAATTTGACTTTCTTGCCAACTTAATGTTTAAAATGGAGGTACGTACGAACATAGCAGCATTAGCATCCGAAGAGCTTAAACAAATATAATTAATAAGCACACAGTCATAAGGTTTTGGATGAACCTAGAATTTGCAGAAGAAAAGAGTAGGTAACAAGGCTCCAGTTTTCTGATCAACTTGGAAATGTGGTTACAATTCTTTGAACAAAGCCCAATCCTCTGTGTTGGAAACTGGCAGGTCACCTTAAACCAGTTGTTTTTCCATAATCATTTCTGGGTAGCTCCTTAAATCTGTAAGGTAGCTGTCTGGGATTAAACTGCCATTCAAAACCATCCAATGCTGTCCAGTTAACTGTTTGTAGGTATTTGGGAACTCAGATGGGAAAAATGTTGATCCACCAGCAATCTGGACGTAGGAGGGAAACTTAAGTTGTTGGAAATCTTAAGAATGAAGGAAAATGTGTTTAAAAAATATTTTAAAGGGTAAGGAATTAAAATGCCATTCAAAAGCCCACGTGTTCCTTGGTAAGAGAAGAACAAGAAGCTTACATAGCTGCCCCAGCAGTAGCATGCTTCTCTCTTATCGTATGCTACCATCTCTTTCTTTCGATCTCTGCAAAGAACTTATGCCATCCAGCAGAGAGGAGATCATTCTGGAAGGTGAATGCAATAGCTGGGGACATTAATCATGTGGTATTCAAAATGTGATTTGGATTTTGGCGTGGGGCGGGGTTGGTTATAGCATCTAACAAAGAAGGTGATGGCCAAACTCAACGTCCTGTTTCTGATGACTTCATAGTGCTCTTGCATACGTCATGTTTTATTCTTAAACATGGAAATAAAAGGGATGGGCTAACGAATATTGGCTTCATGGGGAAAGGATACAAGTGCCATAAGATCTAGGTGAGCAAGTGTCTGAAGCAGACTGATCCTCTCCCTAAACCCTTTTGAAGCAGCACAAAGTCATTAATAGATTCCTGTTGCTCAAAGGTTCATTCATGCATGTAAAGGACAGAGTTATATTTCAGCTGGTATAAAGCAGACTGCTTTGCATTTCCAGCTCTCAAAGTATGATACGCACTAACATGAATAGCTGAGAACTACAGACTTTGTCGGCAAGTCCAGCATTTTTCATCCTTTACAGGCCAGATTTTCAGCTGATGGCTTTCACTTAGGAATGCAAAATTGCGCACACATGTGCCTGCACTTTGCACATGTCAGGACCTGTCCATGCACTAATGCTTTTACATGATCTATAAATAGTATAGTGCTTGCATGCAAGTTTTAACATATGCATCAGAAAAAACAATGAGAAAATGTGTTTGGGGATGCAAATCCTAATGCTTGCATGTGCAAGGATTCCCCCACCCATATCCTGGATCAGAACTTGGACAGTCAGTGCTAAAGCACAGGCCTCCGCTTTAGCTGCAAGTTATCTGGCACACTGTATGGTTGTTCCAGGGCCAGGCACTAAAGGGAGACCTGATTACATGCACCTGACCTAGTTACACATGTACTTAAATGTCAGGTTGTTTATAGGGAACTCATTAGTATTTGTACCTGCAAAGCACAGGCGCACGTGTTTGTGCATGTAATTTTCATCATACGTACGTGGATATCAGAGTAGCCAAGTTGAAATTCACCCCAGTGCCCGTGTTACTATAAAATTCAAGGACATTCAATGTAAGACAGCATCCATAAGAGGGCTCACGAACACGTGCCAGACAAAATTACCACAAGAAAACTCTCCCAAGTTGCATTCTGTCTGTATGTCTTAGATGTCTGTAAAACATGAGGCTGGTATCTCTGTACAGAATCTAAGTGCTATTTAGAAGGCATGTCCAGTGGAATTTGAAAGTACAGAGGCATGCAGAAATAAATAATGAAAACAAAATTCTTCAGACTCTACAGAGCCTCCAAAAAAGTTCAGTTTTGTTTGAAGCTTTAGCTAGAGCTGGTTTCATCCTCTGGTGTAGCTCTTTCTTGTCTGCATTCTTCACCATTAAATCTTCAAGGATTCTCCGTCTGCAGAGATAGGCAACACAGCATTACAAAGGAAGCAATCTGGCTGCTCTCTTGGAGACTTAATTTTTGTTTTATTGTCCTCTCTAAAATAAGATCATTCTTGGCTTAAGTAGGTGCCTAACTTTAAAACACATCACCGCTTCCATTGAAGGCAATGGTACGACTAACAAGTTTAAAGTTAGACACATGCTTACATACCTTGCTGATTCTGGGCCTTACCCATGTTACATTTGCTACATTTGCTACATTTTGAATGCTAATATTTGATTTCAAAATCACAGTACAGTATTTGGTAAAGCTTTCACAAAGCTAAAAGAATTAACAACTTTCTGTCTTCCTCTGAAAATGTTTTTCTTTATAGTAGTTCATAAGATGTATAGGAAGAGTGATTTAAAACACTAATTTACGTTTGTTAGTTCAAGGTTGTTTCAACTATTATATAGTTATTTCGAAGATGAAAAGGCAGCTTAAAAATATCCTTGAAAACTGAGATACTAGTTGCCCACAGGAATTTTTCCCCCCTAAACAGACTGCATGGAGGAGTTGTCACATATCTAGTTCAGTAACAGATATGGTTTAGTTATTAAAATATTAAATCAGAGAGAAGATAGATTCAATGCAAAAAAATTAGTTCAATGCATCAAATTGCTGCTTATGTAAGTTATGTTGGGAATTATTTTGATAAAAATGGGGATGTTATTTAAAGATGTGACCAAGTCAGATGATAAATGAGATCCCATTTCAATTCTTCTCAAGTCTGCTAGTATAAACTCAATAAAACATAAAATATCACTCTTTATAGTGCATTTTCTTTTTTAAAAACTTATGCTTTTAAGATCGATGCCTGCAATAAGCAACCGTGTTTACTGTATATGAAGATTTTACTATAATAGCAGTTTCTTCTGTGGCTCTCTTACTAAGCAAAAAACACACAGAAGAAGGCAGGAATTATTGTAAATCTTTTACCATCAACAGCTGAGCGAATAATTCAAACAAACAGAGCTTCTTTTTCTGCTCACATAAGGTTCTAGGAAATTGCAATCTCCTTATGATTTTTTTTTTGTTACTTGACTTAATTCAATTAATATCTTTTCCTTTTTAAATACAAGATGTATTGTAAATATGCAGAATTAAAGCTGTATTTCTTAGTTTTGTTTTGCCAGATAAATCACCTGGTAGTTCATCTGTTCCTTGACTGGAGGGGCACACTAGCTCTTCTAGATCAATTTATAGCTAGCTATCCACAAATATTTCAGCCAGAAGAACTCTCACCTACCTGCTCATGGGGAAGCAAGCTTGAATGGGTATATAAGACTGTGCAAAGCAAAGCCATTTAAAAATTCAACCAAATGTTCGTGGATTTTTTTTTTAAGTTCACCTATCATCAACATTCATTTGACATTGTGATGGTTGAGAGCAGGAATCATAAAACGGAAATATATTGCTTTAGAAAGGGGTCAAAAGGCTACAGCTTTGCCCAATCAAAATTAGACAAGATAAGAATATAGAACAATAGATCCTAGTATTGATAGAAAGAAAACCCAGGAGCCTTTTACTGTCATTTAAGTGCTCATATGATGCTGATTGTCCTAAACAAGAAAGGTCCTGTTTTCTGTGCTCCAGGACAGGCAAGGTCACAGATCTCATTCAAGCCTATGCATGCAATGTCTCACCAGACAAGGGACTAGTGTAGTTCATAAGCACTTGTCTCCAACTCTGCGTAAGTGGCCATTCGTTATCTACCAGCTAAAATGGAAAACTATTTATTTATTGAGCACTACCTCTGTGTGCCTGTGTACAAATAATTCTTGCCATGAAGATCTCAATCTAGAACAAACTCAGAGGAAGGCATTTCAGACACACAAGACCCTCAGAGACTTCAGGCACTTTTGGCCCCCCATGTAATCTGCGTGGCTCAGTGAGATTCCCAAGGTCCTTCTGTCTGATCCTGTCTTCTAAGGAATGAAATTTCCTTTAAAAACTTAAAAGTGAACTGTGCCTGAGGGAAAAGTCTTGAAACAGGTGGGCTTGGGGTGCAAACCTTGAATAATGGAGAACAACCTATGGATTATCAGGAACCAGCCCTGGAACTTTTTGCACACTGCTTAACACACAGTGCGAAACTTGTGCCTTAGAGGACCATGGAAGTTTCAGCTGTAATGCATTCTGTGATCAGTCAACCAAGTCATTCATTTTCTTGTCTGCATGAGTTAAAAACCACATCTCTGCAGGTGTGTGGAACAAGAGCATCTGCACAGGTTTTTAGATCTATTGCACCTTATTGATGAAGCATTCAGTGACAAGGGAGCTCGTGTAAACAATTGATTCATGGGGAGATGCTTTTGGGAAAAAAAAATCTAGTTAGAATTTCAGAGCTTAAGTGCATGTCTATACTACAAACTTTTACCAAAGCAAGTTGTAGCAACATAAAGCTGCCAAAGTTAGTACATGTTCATATTTGTCTCCTTACATCAGCGCTGTGTATACTCACTAGGAATACTTGTTTTGACGCAGTGTGGTGCTCCATGGGTAGGTATCCCAGAGTGCAATTCACCACCATCCAGCACACTGTCTGTTGGGAAGTTCTGGCAATGCATGGTGAGGCAGAAATGAGTCATGCAGGGTGAGTGGGACTGTGGGCTCAAGTTCTTATCATGCAGTTTTCTCCATCACATAATGCCATGTCATAAATATAAAGGGAAGGGTAAACCCCTTTGAAATCCCTCCTGGCCAGGGGAAAGCTCCTCTCACTTGTAAAGGGTTAAGAAGCTAAAGGTAACCTCGCTGGCACCTGACCAAAATGACCAATGAGGAGACAAGATACTTTCAAAAGCTGGGAGGAGGGAGAGAAACAAAGGGTCTCTGTGTCTGTCTATATGCTGTTTCTGCCGGGGATAGACCAGGAATGGAGTCTTAGAACTTTTAGTAAGTAATCTAGCTAGGTATGCGTTAGATTATGATTTCTTTAAATGGCTGAGAAAAGAATTGTGCTGAATAGAATAACTATTTCTGTCTGTGTATCTTTTTTGTAACTTAAGGTTTTGCCTAGAGGGGTTCTCTATGTTTTGACTCTAATTACCCTGTAAGGTATTTACCATCCTGATTTTACAGAGGTGATTTCTTTACTTCTATTTCTATTAAAAGTCTTCTTGTAAGAAAACTGAATGCTTTTTCTTTGTTCTCAGATCCAAGGGTTTGGGTCTGTAGTCACCTATGCAAATTGGTGAGGGTTTTTATCCAACATTTCCCAGGAAAGGGGGGGTGCAAGTGTTGGGAGGATTGTTCATTGTTTTTAAGATCCAAGGGTCTGGGTCTGTAGTCATCTAGGCAAATTGGTGAGGCTTTTTACCAAACCTTGTCCAGGAAGTGGAGTGTAAGGTTTTGGGAAGTATTTTGGGGGGAAAGACGTTTCCAAACAGCTCTTCCCCAGTAACCAGTATTTGTTTGGTGGTGGTAGCGGCCAATCCAAGGACGACGGGTGGAATATTTTGTACCTTGGGGAAGTTTTGACCTAAGCTGGTAAAGATCAGCTTAGGAGGTTTTCATGCAGGTCCCCACATCTGTACCCTAGAGTTCAGAGTGGGGAAGGAACCTTGACAGCTTTCTATGCAGACGTTCTGGAAGAGGGGTATGGGAGGGGTGTGAGAGAGAGTCATTCACTCCCTTCCAGTTGAAGGAGCACTCATTTCCAGTTGAAATGTGATAGCAATTAACTGACCTTTTCAACTGAATTGTTGTAAAAATCAACTGCTGTTTAAGGGACTTCACATTCGGACCACACCACATTGCCTGAAAGCTGAGCATGCACGCTCAGCTGCAATAATGACATAATTATGCTTTAAATTTGTTGATTCATTTCACAAGATTGTCACTGGAATGAAAATATCAATTTCTCGTAATATTGTTTTAACTATCTTAATTACCCTGTAACTTACAGCCGCAGCAAATGAGGAAACTTAAATTACAAAAATCCTTCTTTTAATTAGCTGACACAAATCACATTATAATATCAAGCCACAATTTAAAAGCAGACCCCTTCGAAATGCTCCTAGTTTATTTCAATGGATTCTATCAAAATGTTGTTCCAGGAGGCACATGAAGCTCTGTCCACTTGCTGTAAAGAATTCATTGCAAAAAGATTAGTATAACAATTAGAGCTGGAGTTGTTGGCTAGTTACACTGACTAGCTAACCAGGGATACTCATATCTGAAGCAATTAAGGAACTTTAGGCTGGAACCATACTCATTTTAACTCTGGACATCTGCAGATTATCTGCATTCAAGTAAGAAAACATACTGAATTTCTTGTTGGCTTGTTTTCCTAATAGACCTGAATTAATAGAAACACAAACAAGATGAATAACTAGGACGGCATGCAAGAGGAACTGGATGGCTCTGACTGAGATTGAAGTTATATTGATATTCCACAGGTCAAAAAAACCAAACAAACCCCACAATATTTTATATGTTTAACAGACCATTTTTCTTACTAAAGCATCAACTCAACTCATTCATAAACACAAGAAACTGCTTGTCAACTTGCGACAATGAAATATTTCTGCCACAGTTATTTTTAGTATGTGACTATCTGTAACATTATGTTAATCTCTGAAAGCGGGGTGAGGAAAGAGGTAGGAAGTTACATTAAGCAGATGAAAGCCAGCTAAAAGCTGCTAATCTTCAGCCACTCTCATATCAAAATGACACGACACACGTCAGTCTCTAGAGAAACCTTCGCTATGACCCCAAACCTTCAAGCAGTTTCATGAAAGTAGATCCCTGCACTTGTACGCAGCTCCTTACAGGATCAAGGAATAGGATTTGGACATTCAGTGAAAGATCAGACTAGCTTCATGGACGAATAGATTTCCTGTGTACATTTCCAGATAGCAGGTTATTACCAAGAAGCACTACTGAAATAGGTATAGTCACATTCAATATATTTGCAGGGGTACAACGACTCCATATCTGGGCATGCTGTAAAGTCTGTCCTTTCCCGCAACCTTTTGAGACGAGGCTAAGTTTGAGATGGGGTGCATGCGTTTGGGGCGGAGATCAGAATGGTGGGAATAAATAATGGCATTTATAGCAACCTACATGGAACTCAGAGGGAGCAGCACAGGTTGTAGGAGGCAACAGGATGGAAGAAGCACCAGGAAGCCAGTCCGCATGCACATGGCTAGAATGCTAGCTGCATCATTCCTGTAAATAGTTCTTTTCATAAAGAGAGTCCATTTAGTTTTAGAAACGGAGTCCTCTGATGTTATTTCCCAGCATATGGGACATGAAACAAGGTGGTGGTGGCGGCACTCAGTCTACAGCAAAGAAGAGAATGTGACTAAACACACGAACAAAACAGCACCCAGAAATAGAGCAAATGGGAAGCAAGAAGGGTCTCAGACCTAAGGGGGCTGGTGGGGAGGGGGAGAGAAAAAGAGTTCTGTCTCCCTGCCACAGCCCCAGGGCAGCCTGTACCCCAGAACCCTCACCCCCAGCCAGAGCCCTCACACACACCCCACACCCAAACCCCTCATCCATGGCTCCACCCCAGAGCCTTCACCCCAACCTTCTGCCCCAGCCCCGAGCCCCTTCCCACACTCCAAACCCTTAGGCCCCACCCCTGCCCCACATCACCTCCATATTGGTGAACGTAACAAAATTCATTTTGCACATGGACATAAAAAATTAGAGGAAACACTGTCTCAGACCACTGGGAATGCTGGATTTTGAGACAAAAAACTTTGCACAAGCATGGACACAAGAACTGAGTCTATATACAGAGCAGAGGATGGGGGGGACAAAGATGAGAAAATGAAGTTAAAGCTATTTAACTATCATATGGCGGGAGGGGGGGGGCGGGGGGGAAAACAAGAAGCAAGTGAGATGCTGTTGCCAAGATTGATGCCTGAAACACTGGAAGACATGATAAAAAGGTTTGATAAGAACCATGACCCCAGGCAGAATGAGACTGTAAAAAGATACTGTGTTACCCAAAACAAAGAAGCGGAAGAGGGAATAGATACAGTACAGCTCAGAGAACATGTAATTTTGGAGACATTAGAGATTTCCTAATTAGAGACAGGTTCATTTGTGGAGCATGTGATTCCAACTTACAGGAGAAACTAGGTTTAGAGCTGTTTTCTTTCAACCAGAGAAATGTCTCCAAATAGCAAGGACAGCTGAACTGTCCAGGTGAAGGATCATAACTATAGCAGTTGCCAGTGCAGAACAAGTACGCAGGGCCAAGCTAAAAGGAATGCGGGAAGCAGAACAGAGACCAAACGAGAATGTAGACATAGTTGGCCAATGTGTATACTCTTGAAAACGAGACAAAATGCAGAAAGAAAGTGCAAGGAGTGTGGGAAAACAGAACCAGTTTATGTCCCAAGCCCCCAAAAAGCAAAAAGTCAGCATTACATGAAGGTTGCTACAGCTGTAGTGTGCTGCTGTAGGTTGTTCGATCTAAGCCCTGGGGGTGAATATCGATTAGGCTCATAGGGAGTTGTGCTAAGGAAAGTTCATTTTTTTAATTGGGTTGTTATAGACTTTGGCCTTGATCCTGCAACTGTCAGTATATGGGGGGTGATTACTGTGCCCCTCTGAAGCAGTCCTGGTCAGCAGGGCACTGGGCAAGCATAGTAGTTTGATAATATACTACCAATTGCAGGAGAAGGAGTTTATTTTTGTGTGTGTGTACGTTTCCCAGAGCTACGCATAAGCACATTTTAAAGTGTTAAATAAACAGATAAATATTGGCATCTCATAGTTTTGGCCAGCCAGCCATTTGCCCATTTACCTTCTGCTCGCCTGTTCTGACTGGCTCAGCCCGTCAGTGGGAGATCTCCAGCAATATAGAAGTCAGCAAGACATTGGCTACCTCCTTCATGGCAGCATGTACAATATTCATTGCAAACGCCTTAGGTTGTTTTTGGGGGGGGAGAGGAGTAATCAAACCACATGAAAATAAAATTGACAATGCATATTTCCACCGTGGACAGCATTGTGAACGTATCCAGCAGTACCAGAGGAAAAGCAGCTGGGGACATGGAAACTGAAACTCTTTCTGTGTTGCCCACTCTCAATTTTATTGTGGAGTCTCATGATTTCTGGTGGTTTTCTTAAAGCCCCAGTTCCTGGATTCATGTGATTATCTCAGAGTCTCAGTTTTTATCCTTCCTTTAAACAAAAACAAAAAAAAACACCCCACAACTCACCCTCATGATTGTGAAGAAAAGCTTGAAAACATGACCCCCTAAAGACAACACCAGAAGGCTATTACGTTGAACCTCCCCAAGAGTAGTATTTTTTAAAAATCCCATGATTTTGGAGGGTCTGATTCAGGATTCTGGAACATTTGGTGCTGGCAATGCTGCCATTTCAACTGAACTCCCAAATTGTGAACGCTGAACTGTTTTTTGTAGAAATCATGAAAAAGGAGATTTTTAATTCACGGAATGTCGGGGCGGGCGGGGGGGGGGGCGGGTAGAGGTTGAAGGAGAATAGTTTTGCAGATGTTTGCAAGAAGCTCCTTCCAGGCATGTGAGAAGCATGGGAGAAAGCACAAATGGGAATGTTTGGAAAATGTAACAAGTGGGGAATAGATCCTGACATTACATAGACAATGTATTTTGTTCTAACTCTTTCTATGATAAGGAAATTCTATCAGAATCCTTCCCTTTAGAATTTTATTGTGGAAAAGATTTATTGTGACACAGATCATTTAGTCTGAATTATTATTCTGGGATAGCAACCAATTTAATGCCAGTAAGTAAGAGAGAAAATGATTATTTATAGTAACTATGTTTCTAGTGCAATGATTGCCGAGTCTCCAAATGGCTGGAAGCCTAGATATAGTTGTACAGATGTTCACAGTTGTTACATGGCATATTCAAGGTTAGAAATGTGGAAATAATCTCTCCTCCCCCCCACCCACCCCCAACATCCAGATGAGAGCTGCAGAGAAAGTAAACGAATGCACCAGTAGTAAGGATGCATTCTAAATGTACATAAATAAAACAAATTCATCTCCAGTAGCGTTTTAGATCTAGAATATTGCTTGGAACAGGTTTTCCACTGCATTTAAAAAAAAATTCCTCCTAAAAGTACCTTATATCTTAACTTCACAAGATTTGGCTGCCCCAGCAGAAACTTGAAATACATTTTGCTTATCCATAACCTCCAATATGGAATTACACATATGTATATTGTAAAAAGAGACCAATACAAAGATTGAGATAAATAAACCACACAATATTACTTTAAGGCATGCTAAAATAAAAAGATTGTAAAGTGTAATCTGCACTCGTTTCCCCCCGCCCCCAGGACTGAAAGCAATTACATACATTGTTGCTAAATCTTAACATTCAGATGCAGTAATGACCACTGAGTATCAGGATGGAGGCGACGGATCATATGGCCTGATTGTGCAAGGGTTGCACAACTCCTGAAGGTGCAGAGCACATTCAGCTCTCAATGACTTCAATAGGATTTGAGGGATACTCAGCACTTCCCAGGGTGGCTCTTCATATTGAAAGATCAAACCCATAATAATGATGACACATTGATCATATATTTAGTCACAAGTGAAATGTGAGAACTAGCACATTTTCTACCATGCTATTTTCCCTTCTCACACTTGGTTGAGCAGGACTTGCTATGACATGCTGAAATTATGCCTTATGTTTCTTTTGGGACTATGGAAAAAACTCTTGGCCTGCTCTCCCTCCTTATGAATTTTATGGCAAAAGTAATAAATCATCATCCATCATCATCATGATGGAGCAGGACTAGCCTACCATTTAAACATGTAACGCAAGTGAGTGCATTCACTGCTTTCCAGGTTGTGGTCAGATTTTAGGGAGGCGAGGGAAGAGAGGTTTTGAGGTTTCTGTTTTGTTCTTTTGTTCCCCCATTTTTAGAACTTGGCCATTCAAGTGCAGAGCACTTTGACAGATGGTGAGCTTAGCTTGGGCTTCCATAGCAGTTGAGGTTTCAGGATCCTGACAAGAGCAGTCAGAAGGGTCAAACCTGATACTGAGAATAGCAGAGGAGTTGATAGTCAAGTTCCAGGCTGGGGACGATACCAAGGATCAGATTCTGGGTCAGGTGGTGAGGTCCAAACCAGGCTGAGATCAAAACCAGGAGTTCAATGGAATGGTACTGGCAGCTATGGGAGGTTGGTCCTGTTTCCTGAATGCTTCCTGGAACCTCCCTTGGATTTTATAGGGCAGGGAGCCAATCAGGACCCATGAAGCTGCTGCCTGGCAGACCCCTGGAGGCAGGACTTCCTATGGTCTGTCCACAGCAGGTCATAGGTGGTAAAGCTGAAGCTGGTTATAGCTGCCATGGGGTGGCAACATGGAGGTGTTCACTGCCTCGCAGCTCTTCAAGTCTGGATACAAGACCTGCTGGGCCTTACGTTAGAGCACTCAACTTCAAAAGTACCTCCCGTATAAAAAAAAAATTTTTTTTCTTTGAAGACCAAGGCAAGATATGTTTAGACAAACTTGGCACCTGATCCCACTGATTTCCATTGATTTCACATGCAGTTGAATCAAGCCCTAACGGTCCACAATTTATGCTTTGCAAGCAGTTTTCCTCTCAACAGAAACAGGTTTTTTCCCCAAATTAGTTGACTTTAGTAATGGATTCAGAAGTGAATAAGATAGCACAGGATATTATTGCATTGT
This sequence comes from Eretmochelys imbricata, assembly GCF_965152235.1. NCBI lineage: Eukaryota > Metazoa > Chordata > Testudines > Cheloniidae > Eretmochelys > Eretmochelys imbricata. The sequence goes on from NC_135578.1 coordinate 15,033,031, forward strand.
TCCAGTTTTCATGGTGCTCCTATCGTATTTATGATCATTACCATTTTAAGTAAAAACAGACTAATGTCTTTCCCTTCAATAATGACAGGTTTCAGAGTAGCAGCCGTGTTAGTCTGTATTTGCAAAAAGAAAAGGAGTACTTGTAGCACCTTAGAGACTAACAAATTTATTTGAGTATAAAAACTTTCGTGAGCTACAGCTCACTTCATCGGATGCATTCAGTGGAAAATACAGTGGGGAGATTTATATACACAGAGAACATGAAACAATGGGTGTTACCATACACACTGTAACAAGAGTGATCACTTAAGGTGAGCTATTACCAGCAGGAGAGCGGGGAGGGGCGGGGGGGGAAGAACCTTTTATAGTGATAATCAAGATGGGCCATTTCCAGCAGTTGACAAGAATGTCTGAGGAACAGTGGGGAGGTGTGTGTGCGTGTGGGGGGGGGAAATAAACATGGGGAAATAGTTTTACATTGTGTAATGACCCATCCACTCCCAGTCTTTATTCAAGCCCCAGTTAATTGTATACAGTGTGCAAATTAATCCCAATTCAGAAGTCTCTCGTTGGAGTCTGTTTTTGAAGTTTTTTTTGTTGAAGAATTGCAACTTTTAGGTCTGTAATCAAGTGACCAAAGAGATTGAAGTGTTCTCCGACTGGTTTTTTGAATGTTATAATTCTTGACGTCTGATTTGTGTCCATTTATTCTTTTACGTAGAGACTGTCCAGTTTGACCAATGTACATGGCAGAGGGGCATTGCTAGCACATATCACATTGGTAGATATGCAGGTGAACGAGCCTCTGATAGTGTGGCTGATGTGATTAGGCCCTATGGTGGTGTCCCTTGAACAGATATGTGGACACAGTTGGCAATGGGCTTTGTTGCAAGGATAGGTTCTTGGGTTAGTGGTTCTGTTGTGTGGTGTGTGGTTGCTAGTGAGTATTTGCTTCAGGTTGGGGGCTGTCTGCAAGCAAGGACTGGCCTTTCTCCCAAGATCTGTGAGAGTGATGGGTCTTCCTTCAGGATAGGTTGTAGATCCTTGATGATGCGTTGGAGATGTTTTAGTTGGGGGCCGAAGGTGATGGCTAGTGGCATTCTGTTATTTTCTTTGTTGGGCCTGTCCTGTAGTAGGTGACTTCTGGGTACTCTTCTGGCTCTGTCAATCTGTTTCTTCACTTCAACAGGTGGGTATTGTAGTTGTAAGAGTGCTTGATAGAGATCTTGTAGGTGTTTGTCTCTGTCTGAGGGGTTGGAGCAAATGCGGTTGTATCGTAGAGCTTGGCTGTAGACAATGGATCGTGTGGTGTGGTCTGGATGAAAGCTGGAAGCATGTAGGTAGGAATAGTGGTCATTAGGTTTCCGGTATAGGGTGGTGGTTATGTGACTATCGCTTATTAGCACCGTAGTGTCCAGGAAGTGGATCTCTTGTGTGGACTGGTCCAGGCTGAGGTTGATGGTGGGATGGAAATTGTTGAAATCATGGTGGAATTCCTCAAGGGCTTCTTTTCCATGGGTCCAGATGATAAAGATGTCATTAACGTAGCACAAGTAGAATAGGGGCATTAGGGGACGAGAGCTGAGGAAGCGTTGTTCTAAGTCAGCCATAAAAATGTTGGCATACTGTGGGGCCATGCGGGTACCAATAGCAGTGCCGCTGATTTGAAGGTATACATTGTCCCCAAATCTGAAATAGTTATGGGTGAGGACAAAGTCACAAAGTTCAGCCACCAGGTTTGCCGTGACGTTATCGGGGATACTGTTCCTGACTGTTTGTAGTCCATCTTTGTGTGGAATCAAGGATCTACAACCTATCCTGAAGGACGACCCATCACTCTCACAGATCTTGGGAGACAAGCCAGTCCTTGCTTACAGACAGCCCCCAACCTGAAGCAAATACTCACCAGCAACCACACACCACACAACAGAACCACTAACCCAAGAACCTATCCTTGCAACAAAGCCCATTGCCAACTGTGTCCACATATCTATTCAGGGGACACCACCATAGGGCCTAATCACATCAGCCACACTATCAGAGGCTCGTTCACCTGCATATCTACCAATGTGATATGTGCCATCACGTGCCAGCAATGCCCCTCTGCCATGTACACTAGTCAAACTGGACAGTCTCTACATAAAAGAGTAAATGGACAAAAATCAGACGTCAATAACAACAACATTCAAAAAACCAGTCGGAGAACACTTCAATCTCTTTGGTCACTCTATTACAGACTTAAAAGTTGCAATTCTTCAACAAAAAAACCTTCAAAAACAGATTCCAATGAGAGACTGCTGAATTGGGATTAATTTGCACACTGGATACAATTAACTGAGGCTTGAATAAAGACTGGGAGTGGATGGGTCATTACACAAAGTAAAACTATTTCCCCATGTTTATTTCCCCCACACACACACACACGCGCACACACACCTCCCCACTGTTCCTCAGGCATTCTTGTCAACTGCTGGAAATGGCCCACCTTGATTATCACTACAAAAGGTTCCCCCGCCCCGCTCTCCTGCTGGTAATAGCTCACCTTAAGTGATCACTCTTGTTACAGTGTGTATGGTAACACCCATTGTTTCATGTTCTCTGTGTATATAAATCTCCCCACTGTATTTTCCACTGAATGCATCCGATGAAGTGAGCTGTAGTTCACGAAAGCTTATGCTCAAATAAATTTGTTAGTCTCTAAGGTGCCACAAGTCCTCCTTTTCTTTTTCCCTTCAATGATTCTAAATAACTTCAAAAATGTTTTGATCCTCTGTCTAATCTTTTAATCTTAAGATCTGTAAGCAATAGCTGCATTTCATTCAGCATTGTTTATGCAAATGGTATTAACTCATTTATCAACAAGTTTCTACTTTTTCCTCCTCAGTGATATAGGTAGCATTAAATTGGACTTTATGCACATTTTTCTTCCTACTATTTGACTTCTATGAATAATAACCAGTGACAATTCTTGTTGGGAAGCAGCATAAATTAACAGCTGTCAGAAACTCTCCTTTGTTAAACTCAGTATGAATTCATGCCCCCCAAAAAACTGGGGTGGTGGTGGGGAGGGGGATATAAAAATTATCTTTGCTGCAACATGTCCATTATGAATATTACTGCTAGCTGTTAAGGATTAATCAGTATTACAATATTCATATATCCTACATTCACATTTTCATTTCTTTTCTGAAAATATGATATGCTTCTCCTTTGAACAGTGAGTGCTCAGACTTGAAACGTCAGTCATTTGTGTATTTCATCCTGTGTGTGTGTGTGGTAAATTTATCCATCTTTTTATTTTCTAGTTCATAACCCTACTTTTTCAGCCCTTTCTGACTGGTAGCAAAATGCCATGCTCATAATTTTGCTGGATTTTCTCCTTGCACTTGAATGATTCTATATGTGTTTTCCTGATAAAGGAAATCATCAGAAAAAGAGCATACTTGCACAAATGTCCTACCTAGTGACTCTGGATAGAAATGGATGTAATTTATTGGGTCAGTAACATTTCACAAGAGTTGTTGATTTTGTAAAAGTTCAAAGGCATGCCACTATAACCAAGGAATGACTTTCTATACCTTTTCACAATATTTAGCTGCACACACCAAGTGGAAACACACATTTCAGATTCCTAGCCATCTGAATATTATGAGAAATACATCCAGATTGTAAACCATTGCCTTTGTATTTCACTAAACTGAATGATTGAAATCAGTTTTCAGTATTAACAGTGACATGTCTATAGTTATATGCATATAAAACAATTGTTTTTAACAATTGTGTGGGTTCGGTGTTTTGTAAAGTGAGGGCCCGCTTGAGACAGATTCTACTGCTTATAGGCATTTTGGAAACTTTCCTACCACCACAGCTCTGACAAACACGCACCAATCCAGACTTAACCTGTTAAGAAGCCTGATGTTCTGGTCCGACTGCTCTCTTGAATAGAACAGAGACTGCAAATGGTGTGGCCATTTTGTGAAGTTAACAAATGTTCCCTAGAGACTGGAATGAGATCACCTTCTGACCTAAGACAAATTCAAACCTAAATCTCCCTCACGGAGATGGTACTGCAGTAACACGCTGTCAATTAGCCCCTCCCCCAATAAGGCAATTAAAATGCTGCTATAATTAATTGCAAACAAAGACATTATATCCAAACCTCTGAATGGCACAAGTCTTATCTTGTAGCTCAAAAGCACTGCCTAACAGAAGAAAACAAAGAATCATTGTGAGAAAACAAATCAGTACTATTTTAAACAAAATTTGATATGCTCCTTTTCATACCAAATGTACATTCTACACATTGCAGTGAGTTATGGTAGATACCAGATGTGCACGGACTATCAAATGCTGTAATAATGCATACAAATTAAGCATGCTAAAGCCTGTATATGGTTCCATGTGTTGTGAAACTATCGATTGTCAGGTTTCAGAGTAGCAGCCATGTTAGTCTGTATTCGCAAAAAGAAAAGGAGTACTTGTGGCACCTTAGAGACGAACCAATTTATTTGAGCATAAGCTTTTGTGAGCTACAGCTCACTTCATCGGATGCATGAAGTGAGCTATAGCTCACGAAAGCTTATGCTCAAATAAATTGGTTAGTCTCTAAGGTGCCACAAGTACTCCTTTTCTTTTATCGATTGTCAGACACAAGTCCCTTTTTTCAAATGCCAGGTTGTGCACTAAAAACATGTATATTAACAGCCACAATATGTACTTTCTGCTTTTCACTTTGCTGTAAACTTTCATCTATGTGTTCTTAAGCCACAAATGTACACCTCAGATTTGGGCAGGCCACAAAGAAGGATGACTCACCTTCACTCGGGACAGCATGAGCCAGGCTGCTCCATATAGAACAGCATATTCCCAATCACATGGAAGGAGCCTGGAACAATTCCAAGAGCTGCAGACACCGGATTACTTCTGCAATACATCCTTAAGCACTGCATCAGTTTAACATTTTTCAGTGCTGATACCTAATCCAGTCAGGGTGTGGGGAGATAAAGATATTGGGATCAATAACTGAAGTTTGCAAGCTGCAAAGATTTAAAACAGTATAAGACTATTTCAAAAGACTTCTCTCAAGTGGAAGAAGAAATGATGGAAGGAATACCCAACTGTGGCCAAGATATACAATGGGGCACTGTGTCCTATTAAATAATGTGTGCGCTAAAATGTTTTGATGTTTGACCTGGTGAGGATTGCAGATGCGATGTTGAGTAAATATAGGTGAACAAAGGTAACAGACCAGCTCTATTGTTCTGGCAGCCTATCAGTTGCTAGGGTTTCTTCCTTTTCTGGGAAAAGGGGAGAAAGAGCAAACTGGTACAAGAATAATCTTCCAGAAAGATAATATATAAATGGTGGAGGAGTGGTGGCTGCTGAGGCTTTCTTCCCAGCTGGAAAACATTAGATTTCTGCTTTTGAAATGGTGGGCTTCCTTAGAAACCCTCAACTGGCTTTTGAGCTTTCCAGAGACTGATCTAGCTGAGGGAAGTTGGTTCTAAACTTGAGATGAAGGACACTTTCATAAATAAGAGCGATGGGGAGAACAATACTGGAGGTTGGCTTAGAGGATCTGTGTAAACCTCCTGCAAATGGTCCAGAATCTTGTTTTTTTTAAGAGACTTTGTTAGTGCTGGTAGGAGTAATAGGAGACCTCAGTTTGAAAAGGGACACCTGTTTGTACTTAGGGTATTTTTGTAACAGATTCTTCTGTATGTGGAACTGGTCTGGAGAGCTGCAATAAACCTTAGTGGCATAGGCACATATACATGTGTGCAGATATACATATTGTAGACGTACTCATAACCATAAGTTTTTGGCAATGTTTCAAAACCCCATAAATAGGAGGGCCTGCATGCTGAAATTAAATATAATAAAGATATCTAAAGGCACATACACAGCTAGGCACTTTAAATCCTTGTTTAGCATGTTCAGATCTTTAGTTCGGCCGTCTACAACTCAGAGATGGGCCAGAACCAAAACTCAGAATCTAAATCACACCCTCACCCAGCTGGATCTAAGCACAGTGAACTTTATGAAAGTGCAAGATCTGGATCCCAACTTCATGGTCAAGACCCAAGTCTACCAAAAACACTAAGCATGCAAACAAGATTTTAAATATTGACTTCCTCAAACAGTATTGTGGCATGCTGGCATATTAAACTAGACTTCACAAGTTCGTATCTGTTATTGAAGAAGGTCTCAACTGTCCGCAGAGATCTTGATGATATATAAAGGGACTGGAGGGCTGGGAGAAGAAAATCCCCTCATAACTTCAGGACAAAATAGAGAAATAAAATAGCTAGATGGAGAAGAAAATTGAACCCGAGTTTCCCGATATCCAGGCTAGCACCATATCTACTGGACCATCCTTCCTCTGCCGTTGATATGAACAAGAAACTTCAGTGGTGTGCCAGAACTGCTCTTAGTTCAAAAGGTCCACAGTCTCCTAGATCACTGCCATTTAAACTTATAAAAATGTCTGGGAAACATCTTCTTCCTGACCTGCTCCCAGGGAGAAGGTCTGGGTTTGGCTAGTATACACTAGTCTTTTGCAGGGAAGACACAGGCATTCTGGGAGACCAGAAATCATGAAAAGAAAGAGAGCACTATGCAGACTTGAACTCTGTCATGTAAGGTTAACCTTTGACCTTTGTAAGTTATGTTTCCCTGCTCAACCTAGCACAGCTTCCTCTAGCTGCATCTACATGAAAATAAGAGCAAAAGCTTTTCTTGATTTTTATTTGTCTCTTTCCTCTCTTTTTTAAATAAGCCACACGTTTTACTGTAACATTAATTAGGATTGGTTTTGAATGATTTGGATTTTGACAGCTATTGCCCACACGTTCCAGGGAACAAAACATCCCCTACCTTCAGGCCAGGAAGAGAAACCATAAAAGATTGGTTGGCTTGCAATCACCAATGTCAGCCAAAAGGGAGGGGCTGTCTGTTCTAGCATGTGTCTTAACTAAAAGACAGGGATCAAAGCTAACAGAATGTGACCTCTGACTTGGAGGTATGCGACATGGAGACACACAGTTATAGGACGCACAGTGGGTTCAAAAAAAAAAAAAAAAGGCACAGAAAGAGTCACTTTCCTCTAAGACTGAATAAGGAACTTTATTAGCGAAAGGGAAACTGAATTATCCCGGATGTTGTTTGGTAGCGTTTCTGCCATGAACCTTCCTCAAGTTGGCTTAATATACATATTTAAAGAAACTGAACACACACAAAGGCTACAGAGATATACAATCAGGGTAAGTACATGGAAGAGTCATTGCCCACTTCCAGCTTCTACCGCTGGATCCAGGGGTTATGAGGAGATATAGGTCTCTCTCTTCTGAGGTATTGAGGCTTGTTTCTGTTTTCCGACATAGGTCTGGCATCAGAAATCAGGGAAAATCAGATTTTTGACTAGAATGTAAAGGGAGTGGAGCACTCTGTATTTGAGCAGATATATATCTATTCCCTGTTAGGAGGCAGGCATAAAAAGCAGGGGATGGATATAGGAATCATAGGCCAGACTTGTGAATGATGAATATCCACATAGGAATGATAGTTGCAGTCGTTCCCTAAGGATTGTAGCTTTTTCCTGATCCACTCCTCTCCTAGAGATGTCCATGCCCTTAGCAGTTAAATTTTCTTTTTAAACATTTACCAAATTCACTGTGTTCTAATACATGAAGATGATCGAGTGGATAATTTACAGGGCAAAACACAAACAGTGATAGAATCTGTAAACCAATGTTTCCTAAAGGACTATCTTTTCCTGATAGAGAAGGTTACAGCTACCTATTAGGTCTCCCTTTTATTGCACATAGTCCCATTTCATTCATATTTAAATGCTTACCAATGATAGGTATGTTACACAAAGAACAGCTTTATCTGAGTATGTTCATTCAGAATCTTTGTCAGAAATGCCTTTTATATAGACTGTTCTGTCATGTGTCGCATGCATCATGATTACATGATTCTAATGCCATCCATTTAGGTTATTAGAGACATCCACTATTCGTCAGAGAACAGTAACCAACATGATGAGAAGCGTCCATGTGCTGCAGAGCTCTCAAATGACAATGGAAGAAAAAGCAAGAGGGAATGTGGAGATCTAATATACAGTATATACAAATTCACTAATAACCTCAGATGCCATTGTGGCATTTTAACTCTACAGCCCAATGTCTGAAATATATCTACACACCTTGCAGCACGACTGGAGACAGTCAATTGAGCAATACAACATATGGGTAAACATATTTCTTGCTGACCTCCTTAGGCAATCAGCTTGTGGCCTGAGCCAGGAGTTTCATTAGAACAGTTTCATAGCTCTGTTTGCTAACGTTGGCAATTAATTCACCCAGATTTCCCGTGAAAGAATGCTTAGTTTCCCACATCTTGATCTCATGATGTCCCAGCTCTGAAAGAACAGAGGCATAAACAGCTTGGGTGACCATACATCTATTGATTAGAAGCCCAGACTGATTTAAAAGAAACACAGTAACAGGACATGTCCAATTGAGCCTATGGAGCTGAGCTAAATCAAGCATGCAGCAAGTATACTTAACAGCCTCATTAGAGAATCTTGGCCATCTTTAATGTTAACAGAAATTCTGTTTTCAAAACTCCTCAGTGGAAGGAGCTGTCTGGAAACACACACGATTATTCCTGTGCCATTTAATTTTAGTGTACGCTTTAACCTATCACCACCAATGCCTCCTTGTTAAACTATATAATAAACCTCAAGCATTATCTTATGATGACTGGGATACTGCAAGATAAGGCACAGAACACTAGTAGCATTAAATGCCTCTGGCGTAAGCCAGTTTTAAATGGTTACATGCTCCCTTTCTGTTACACATGCAAAGAGCCATTCTGCCCACTTCATTCATTAGCATCTTGGGTGCTGTATAATGGCACTGTATTAAAAAAAATTAAAATAAAAGAGAAAGAGAGAGGAGCTAAAGCTGAAAAACATGGATGTAGATTTTGAAGGAGTTCAAAAGTTCTGAAGCTGGAAGGAGTTCAGATACAAAGTCTGGGTTCAGGCCCAAATCTGGAAGGCTCTCTTTCAATAGTCAGCAAGCGAGAGAACGTTCAGGTGCCAGAACTGAGACAGACATGCTTTAATTATAAAAATTTCAACATTTGGCACAGGGTTCACAATGGAGAGCAATGTGTTAAAATAGGAAAATATGAATTAGACCTGCCACTCCATCCTTAACTGTACAATATCGCAACACAGGATCATACTCTGGCACCCCATAAACGGCAGACAGGAAGCAGGTGCTTGCACTCCTGGAGCAAGGGGGCAGGCGAATACAGAAGGAGACACTCCATAAGCCAAAAGGCACATAGCTGGATGGGGTAAAATAATAGCTAGGGTCCTCCCAACTTCACAACCATGAAAAACGTATCACAAACCATGAAATCTGGTCTCCACTTGTGAAATCTGCTCTTGTGTGCTTTTACCCTCTACTATACCAATTTCATGGGGGAGACCAGAGTTTCTCAAATTGGGGGTCATGGCCCAAAAGGGAGTTGCAAGGGTCACAAGGCTATTTTAGAGGGGGTCACGGTGTTGCCCCCCTTACTTTTGCGCTGCCTTCAGAGCTGGGCAGCTGGAGAGCGGCGGCTGGAGAGCAGCGGCTGTCGGCTAGATGCCCCGGTCTGACAGCAGTGCCCTGCCAGCAGCAGTGCAGAAGGGTGGCAATACCATACCATGCCACCCTTACTTCTGCTAGCTGTCTTCAAAGCTGGGTGGACGGCAGGGCCGGCTCTACTGTTTTTGCCGCCCCAAGCAGCACGCCGAATTGCCACCACCGCGAGCGGCTGAAGACAGAAGCTGCCGCCGAATTGCCGCTGCCGCGGAAACGCTCTAACAGCACACGGACTGCCGTCCCTTGCAGATTGCCGCCCCAAGCACCGTCTTGGAACATGGATGGAGCGTCGCGGCTGCTGACTGAGGGCCCAACTCCGCAGGCAGTAGCACAGAAGTAAGGGTAGCAATACCACCTGGAGGCCTATGTAGAATTCATTGTTACATAAGAACATAAGACTGGCCATACTGGGTCAGACCAAAGGTCCATCAAGCCCAGTATCCTGTCCTCTGCCAGTGGCCAATGGCAGGTGCCCCAAAGGGAATGAACAGACAGGTTATCAAGTGATCCATGCCCTGTCACCTAATCCCACCTTCTGGCAAAGAGAGGCTAGGGACACCTAGCCTGTTACATTTCATTGTGCTCCTCCTCAGCTTGCTACACATGGCTGACTCTTGCTATTGTTGTAAGATGATGGGGTTTTAAACAGACCTTGATATATGTTTTTTACACACAATAATATACTTGGTTTTGTGCCAGGCACAGCAAAAGAGTAGTGGTGGATTCTTCCACCCCAACAATTGTCTGACATAATATGGACTGAAGAAAAGGTGGGAAAACCTATTCCAAAGAGGATCTTGTAACTAATGGAAATTTCCTAATGTGTAGCTATAAGCTGCTGCTATGTTTTCCTCTCCACTGGCACTCAGATGATCCCATTCAAGTGCATCATTATTTTTTCATCATCATCATTTCCTCTAGATACTTTGTGTCATATCGCATTCATGTAGATCTTATCATATGGCACTTTCCATTGTTTGATTATTTTGGTCATAACAATAAACCATTTTAACATCTACAGTTGCTTATGCATACAGTGTATTATGTATAAGTTTATTATGTGTAAATATAATTAACAGCCAGTTTATCATCCCACTTATTCAGCACCTTCTTAGCCCTCGTCTCGTTCTCTCTTAAGACCTAACTGTGTGTGAAAGTCAGAACACAGTTTATATATAGATCAGACGGAGACTGATTCAGCTAATGTTATAAATGATACTTGTGCAATATTTTCTATTCAGCCCACCCTAGACTTGGAACTACTTGCAGTTATGTGAGTATGCCAATATTAGTCCAGTAGAAATTTCTCCACCAGGATCCAATTTAAGACTCCCATGATTAAAAAGTTGCTTTCCAAATAGCCATATGCTGGTATAAATCAACACTCTCCTTAAGGACCCAACAGAACATGCGACACAAAGAAAATTGCTCAATAAAGTCTGGAGGTTTTGAAACATTAGCAGCTTTCAGCAGGTATTGGCAGGGTATGATCATCAAAATGTTTAAATGCAGACTTGCAGTTTTATGGATTGGTCTTATGGATGTAACTGAGGCCACCTTCAGGGACAGAAGGCAGAGATGGGTGAGCGCATAGGTCCCGACTTCCTCAGTTCCTGGGCGGTACTTGACCCTCCACTCCGCCCTAGGCCCCACCTCTACTCTACCCCTGCCCCTCCTCTTCCCCCCCCCATGCCGCCTCTTCCTGCCCCTGCTCCTCTCCCACCCCACCAGCACTTCCTGAATGCCACTGAACAGCTGATTGTGACGGACAGGAGGCACTAGGGTGAACAGATGTCCTGATTTTATAGAGACAGTCCCAATATTCAGGGCTTTGTCTTCTATAAGCACCTATTACCCACCACCACCTGTCCCGATTATTCACACTTGCTACCTGGCCACCCTAGGAGGTGCTGATCCACGAGGCTGCTGAGCACCCACTATTTTTCCCCTATGGGTGCTCCAGCCCCTGAGCACCTATGGGTGAGTGAGAAAACCCTGAAAGACCTAACAAACAATAACAGCTAGAAGAAAAATTAAACCATGGGAACCGCATCCAGAGGGCAGTTCAGGGAGAGATTGAGCCAATTACTCAAAGTGAAAAAATGAATACTTCCCTCCCCTACCCCTTTGTATACAGTGAATTTTGCATTGGCTACTCCGGTAAAAGTGCCATTTAAGTAAAGGGAAGTTTTATCTGAATAAGATCCTGCAGCATATGACCCCTGTATAGTAACAGTGATAGTTAGCTCGGATATAGTGCTCTTCATCCACGGATCACAGTACAGAGGAAGGCAAGTATCACGTGTTATGAAAAAACAAGCAGGGTGATTTTTGTCACACAGTATTGTAGTTTCCCCTGAAGAAATTTAACAATGTCCTCTTATAATTTCTTATCACATACAAGCAAGGCTCATTCTCCACAGCACTGATCTCAGATCAACTGTCTTTTGATATAAAACAGTAATTTTGACACACTCCAGCTTGCAAAATTGTCAAGAACATTTACTAGCACAAGCTGAAAAGCTATTTGCCAGACCTTTGCAATGTGGATTAATTATATATTTTACTCCTCTGATTTTCCCACCTCCTAAAACAAAACAAAAAAAAAATCCTTCTACTCACCATGGACATGTAGGTTAATAGAAGATTGCAAAGCCTGTGTAATCAAGGCTCATAATCCTAGCTTTCCTCATGAGTGAAATAAATACCCTAAAGAAACCTAATTTACTAAGATAGATATGGAACATCTTTTGAGATTTAGATACTAAAGGAACTATTAGGAAAAGAGCAGCTGAATGTGGGCCCAGTCCAAATTTCATTGAAGACAGTGAGGGTTATACGTATTAGTGGTGAACCTATATGCTAGATCTATGGTTTTGCCTCTGCTAAATTCAAGAGAAACCTACTTAGTTCTCTGAATTTTTACATTTCCATTTTGCTGCCAACTAGAGTAATGATGTTTGAAGTGAGATCTGTAGAATGTAGTGTCAAAATCGATATAGCCAGCTTACAGTGGCACCAAACAAAAACCATTTCAGTGACTTCTGATCACGAACATGGTTTTTCACTCAAAATAGAACTGATATGGAACCTTATCCATTGTGACCATTATTTAAAGCCTATTTCAACTGCTAAAATTAAAAGGAACTATTTGCTTTAGAATGGGGTGACCAATTAAAAAAATTAAGTCACTGGCATTACATATCAAAAGGTCCTTAACAATATATTACTTATAGACCAGTCTAAGGTACTCTGCTGTCTCAAACATCATCATTTCAGAGTTCTTTCCCTCAAGGAAATACATTGCTTTCAGAATTGCAAAGCAGAAATTAAACCACATATGGATTTCATAAAAACATAAGCTTCCCTGAATGCACCTCTGTTGACTATACTGCTTTTCTCATAGTTTATATACACATATTATCATAGAGGAGGCAGATACGCAATTTTGCTCTTTCAGCAACCTCACCATATCATACCAAACACAGAGACTCACTACAAGATGATGTCATTGCATTCTGACAAAAGGCACTGATGTATTGTTAATGTTAAGAGAAAATGTAATCCCTGGGCTTGGTTGAAATATACCTTCATGCATTAAAGGCTTGTTTTCCCTCATTTCAAAACTCATGTCATCCGTAAACAATGCAAACAAATATAAGAGCTTTACCAAAGCTGTATCTAAAGCATCTGCTGTGAGAACAAGATTTACCTGCCATACCATGTAGTGTCAAACATTTAACAGGCAGCCTGCTATGAAAAATATCTTTAGGCTTCAAAATTCCACAGAGTTTCAAAGTGCCTCCATTTAGATGCAGATTTTGACTTTACCTCCTGAGTTCACACAAATGAAAACAGATCCATCTGTTACTATGGAAATAACTGTATAATGTCTCCATGAAAAGAAGTGCTAAATTCTGTAGGTAAGCCACCTTGGGCCATGATCTCATCACCTAAGCAAAAGAAGCCTGACCAATTCTTGGATGGAAGACCTCCAAGGAAAACCAAGGGTGCTGCAGAAAATAGCATCAGTGATTTGGTATCTACACAACTGCTTCCAGTGTGGTATTAGGAGGCAGTCTTTTGGAGGAGACAGGAAACCAAGGTCTTGACCACATATAGCCTGATTCAACTCCCATTCAACTCACTGAGAGTCTTTTCATTGTCTTCAAAGAAATTTGTACTGGGCCCACATTCAAAGATCCAACTGCTCTTTTCCTAAGCACTGGGGCATAGGCTCCAGCACCGTGGCAAAACTGCATCTGGAACTTCTGCCTACCTCATTTCCCCTTGCACTATTACCGACAGATTATTGTGAGTAAAGGGATTGGGTCCCAAGAGGGTGAAAGCATTGTCTTTCAGAGCACAGTATTAATCTTACTCTTTTGATGCAGTCTAATTTGTTTAACTACTTTGGTGTTTCTTGTAGGAGGTCAATTTTGTGGATGTTTCACTTGTCAAGCTCCCTTTGATGTCAGTGGATGGAGCAGCTGCAGAATTAGTCCTTCACACTGTAAAATACATGCTAGCAGAGCAATATAGCCCTCGTACATGTCCGTATCTGTACTGTATCCCCACCTCTTCACCCCAAAGCCGATACCTAGTTAGAATACAAATCAAAAGTAAGGGTTTTTTTTCCATATCCAAAGCAAATATATAATTATTTTTGGCATCTCTGGAACTAAAAAATAAATCCATCATTATCAATGTAGCTATTTTTAATAGATATACAACCACCCCACTGGGACTTTGCATGCCAAGCATCTGTGATTTAACATCACCATTCTGTCAAAGCCCCGATAAAGGGAAAACAAACACATTTCTGCTAGAAAGAAGAGTTATCCTTTAACTGTAGCAAAACAAATGCAATGCTGTACTATGATAATGCACCCTGTAGCAGTCAGTCAATAAACATCACCTTCCTGCTACCGTCCTTTTGGCCATTAGTATTGATGCTACCTTACCCACAGAAAGTGAACAAGAAGCTTTTCCATCTTCCCGTGGGAAAGGTTGCCCTTGTGACCTAGAGAAAACAAAGGGGTGACTTTGATAAGTGAGCACTTTGCTCCCTGTAAGCAGGCCACCGTAATCAATGACCTGGTTGTAAAAGAAGAATTCTCCTGACAGAACAGCAATAATGAGGCAGGGGGGAGGGGGGAACCCACACACATTTGCACTTTGGGTTGAAACAATAATTGCAGCTGTTGTTGCTTGAAAAACAGAGTGAAGCCATGCAACAAGCAAGCAAAAAAGTCTAATGAATCAAACACTCACACTTTAAAAAAAAAAGAGAGAGAGAAGGAAAAAGAAACACACAGGATGCTTACAGTAAACTCTTGGCATTTGAGGAAGGCAGACTTGCCACAAACTAGCTCCTTGATCATTTGGAAACTAAGGCTTCAGGCAAAGTACTGAAGCATATGACTTCAATGGGGGCAAGCTTAAAGTTAAGTCCATGCTTAAATGCTTTGCTGGATCACGTCATGAATTTTGAGGCTTGCTGGAATTTTTCAGTATTAGATACTGTGGGCTGTAGCTCTTCAGGTTTCTTCTGCCACTTCCTCCATGTAGTCATCTTCAACCAGTTTTTGAGAAAAAACTACAATGCAGTGATTTATTGCCTAAGAATTCACTGACAGTTAAACTTTTATAAATCTTAATATAGCAGGTCTCAGGCCTCCCTAAAATTATAAGCTACAAAAGTAATGACTAAGCTTGCAAATAATTTAGACAAGGAAAGAATCAATCAATTCTGCCCTACATAATGATGTTTAGAATTTTAGCTGGTAGCCCCAGCACTACCGTTCATTACAGCTCTGAACTGCCCATCACCAGAGAACCACCAGTTATCAGCAGTTCATTAATTCTACTAGCATTTACTGCTTAAGATCTCAGGTGAACCTTGGAATCTACCATATGGGAGAATTCTTGGAACTCTCAAGGACAATGCAATTTTTAAAAAATGTAACATCACTTCATATCTGCACGAGTGTGTGTGTGTGTGTATATATATATATTGTGAGTGCACCACTATATATATATACACACACACACACACACACACACACACAATTTTTATTTTATTTATATACATCTGTTTCCTTAGGGATCATTTATCTGTGCATGTGAGTGCACCATAGAGTAACTTGTATCATGTATAATCATAATTATACATGATACAAGTTACTCTATGGTGCACTCACATGCACAGATAAATGATCCCTAAGGAAACAGAAAGTTACCATTGGCCTTTTGGAGAGGTAGCGAACAGAGCACTGGACTGGGAGTGAAGAGACCTGGGGTCAATGCCCTTCTCTACACTGCCCTGCTGCATGATCTTGGGCAAGTCACTTCACCTCTCTGTGCCTCCATTTCCTCTCCAACACAATTTATTCTACAGACAATGGGAGCTCTATGAGGTAAGCACTACTCCTTACAAAATGTTTGTATAGTGCCTAGCACAATGGATCTCAGTTGGGGCACCTCTAGTTCCTACCATGATACAAATAAAAATAGTAATAATCCGATGGTGTAGGACCCAATCCTGCAAGATGCCAGAGCCCTCAAATCCCAGCTAAATCAGTGGGACTTGAAGAGTCACAGCAGGGTCACAGCTCATGAGGGCATGATGTGCAAAGTATCCTCTGCTGCCACTGTCCTCAGCACCTTGAGTGATCAGACTCTGAATGACAGAGGCTGGAACCTCACGGGATGTCCCTTCCCTGTTACGGTGCTGTTTATGTCAATGTCATCATCACTCCCATAACCGCATCGGGGCACCATCATTGATGAGCAATCAACCAATTGTCTCCACCCCTGACGATTGTGTGTCAGTGCTTGTGTTTATGTAACACCAGTTAAATCTCAGCAATAATTCTGTACTTTATGCAGATATTTGTTGCTGTACAGCATCCTTGTTACAAACCACAGACCTGATCCGATGAAGTACTGACTGCCCTCTGCCCCCAACTCCCACAGAAGTTCCTCCTGCAGGATCAAGTCCTAAGTTCTCCTGAGTCCCGTTCCATGTGTCAACCACAAGACTATCCTCTCGCTCATACTGTAATATCTAGTGTAATTGACAAGTCTCCTAGTTACTCAAAGCCATTTGCCATTTTTTCCCCAAATAGAGTTCAAGTGAGTTAAATACACCTATGAGCTTTCTAAATTCAAATCATAGAATCATAGAATATCAGGGTTGGAAGGGACCTCAGGAGGTCATCTAGTCCAACCCCCTGCTCAAAGCAGGACCAATCCCCAATAAAATCATCCCAGCCAGGGCTTTGTCAAGCCTGACCTTAAAAACTTCTAAGGAAGGAGATTCTACCACCTCCCTAGGTAATGCATTCCAGTGTTTCACCACCCTCCTAGTGAAAAAGTTTTTCCTAATATCCAACCTAAATCTCCCCCACTGCAACTTGAGACCATTACTCCTTGTCCTGTCCTCTTCTACCACTGAGAATAGTCTAGAACCATCCCCTCTGGAACCACCCCTCAGGTAGTTGAAAGCAGCTATCAAATCCCCCCTCATTCTTCTCTTCTGCAGACTAAACAATCCCAGTTCCCTCAGCCTCTCCTCATAAGTCATGTGTTCCAGACCCCTAATCATTTTTGTTGCCCTTCGCTGGACTCTCTCCAATTTATCCACATCCTTCTTGTAGTGTGGGGCCCAAAACTGGACACAGTACTCCAGATGAGGCCTCACCAATGTCGAATAGAGGGGGACGATGATGTCCCTCGATCTGCTGGCTATGCCCCTAATTATACATCCCAAAATGCCATTGGCCTTCTTGGCAACAAGGGCACACTGCTGACTCATATCCAGCTTCTCATCCACTGTCACCCCTAGGTCCTTTTCCGCAGAACTGCTGCCTAGCCATTCGGTCCCTAGTCTGTAGCTGTGCACTGGGTTCTTCCGTCCTAAGTGCAGGACCCTGCACTTATCCTTATTGAACCTCATCAGATTTCTTTTGGCCCAATCCTCCCATTTGTCTAGGTCCCTCTGTATCCTATCCCTGCCCTCCAGTGTATCTACCACTCATCCCAGTTTAGTATCATCCGCAAATTTGCTGAGAGTGCAATCCACACCATCCTCCAGATCATTTATGAAGATATTGAACAAAACCGGCCCCAGGACCGACCCCTGGGGCATTCCACTTGACACCGGCTGCCAACTAGACATGGAGCCATTGATCACTACCCGTTGAGCCTGACAATCTAGCCAACTTTCTACCCACCCTATAGTGCATTCATCCAGCCCATACTTCTTTAACTTGCTGACAAGAATACTGTGGAAGACCGTTTCAAAAGCTTTGCTAAAGTCAAGAAACAATACATCCACTGCTTTCCCTTCATCCACAGAACCAGTAATCTCATCATAGAAGGCGATTAGATTAGTCAGGCATGACCTTCCCTTGGTGAATCCATGCTGACTGTTCCTAATCACTTTCCTCTCCTCTAAGTGCTTCAGGATTGATTCCTTGAGGACCTGCTCCATGATTTTTCCGGGGACTGAGGTGAGGCTGACTGGCCTGTAGTTCCCAGGATCCTCCTTCTTCCCTTTTTTAAAGATTGGCACTACATTAGCCTTTTTCCAGTCATCCGGGACTTCCCCCGTTCGCCACAAGTTTTCAAAGATAATGGCCAATGGCTCTGCAATCACAGCCGCCAATTCCTTTAGCACTCTCAGATGCAACTCGTCCGGCCCCATGGACTTGTGCACATCCAGCTTTTCTAAATAGTCCCTAACCACCTCTTTCTCCACAGAGGGCTGGCCATCTATTCCCCATGTTGTGATGCCCAGCACAGCAGTCTGGGAGCTGACCTTGTTAGTGAAGACAGAGGCAAAAAAAGCATTGAGTACATTAGCTTTTTCCACATCCTCTGTCACTAGGTTGCCTCCCTCATTCAGTAAGGGGCCCACACTTTCCTTAGCTTTCTTCTTGTTGCCAACATACCTGAAGAAACCCTTCTTGTTACTCTTGACATCTCTCGCTAGCTGCAACTCCAGGTGCGATTTGGCCCTCCTGATTTCATTCCTACATGCCCGAGCAATATTTTTATACTCTTCCCTGGTCATATGTCCAACCTTCCACTTCTTGTAAGCTTTTTTATGTTTAAGATTCGCTAGGATTTCACTGTTAAGCCAAGCTGGTCGCCTGCCATATTTACTATTCCTTCGACACATCGGGATGGTTTGTCCCTGTAACCTCAACAGGGATTCCTTGAAATACAGCCAGCTCTCCTGGACTCCTTTCCCCTTCAAGTTAGTCCCCCAGGGGATCCTACCCATCCGTTCCCTGAGGGAGTCGAAGTCTGCTTTCCTGAAATCCAGGGTCCGTATCCTGCTGCTTATCTTTCTTCCCTGTGTCAGGATCCTGAACTCAACCAACTCATGGTCACTGCCTCCCAGATTCCCATCCACTTTTGCTTCCCCCACTAATTCACTAAATCCCCCACTAAATCAGACAAACACTTTTCCTAAACATCTGTAGACTAAAAATTTATTTATACACACAGAGAGAGAGAGAGAGAGAGAGAGTGCTAGCTTTTTAAACTGAAGATGTAATGCTTTCTTGTCCACATTACTGATGTATGGGAAACACTAGCTTTTTCAGATACTACATGGGATCCCTGATTGTGCAACACTGATGCTCTGTGTGGAGCAGTACTGCCCGGGGTCTCTATTTTCACATCTTAGGAGGCCATCAATATCTGTCCTTCAGCAAGAGAAACCAAATAATACTGTACACTTTGCCTGCTGCTTTTATAGGTTTTTTTTCCCCCGGAATGGAAAAAACCCTTAGATTAAAAGACCTGGCCTTCAGTGATCTATTAATAATAAATAGAGTGTTCCAGCTCTGTCAAATGTTGGAATATTTAAAAAAACAGGTAGAACATTACTTTCTGTAGTCTTATTACTTCACCAAAATTATTGTGTGCGCACACACACAGCAGGTACAATGCATTGACTGTAAAATTGCAGAGCCTGTGAAATTTGCATAGGCAAAATTTGCAAGCACATCCAATTGTGCGCATTTCCACATATAGCCTGGCATTTGCATATACCAGTCTGGTAGTTACACATACAAATATTGATCTGACTGAGCATACAAATGCCTGTTTGCATGTATAAATGTGGGTTTCTTTAACCGACTGGTGAGTGTGGATTACAGGTCTCCTGCTGATCCACAAAGGACATGAGCTCTTAGACCCAAGCTACAGAAAGCTAGCTCTTTATCTGAAGCTCCAGCAGCTCATGGTTTTAGCTCTACAAGTCCCTAGTTCAATCATTGGTGTGTCAGGCAAGATGGTGGCTGTCACATTTGCACCCACAATTAGCTCTATAATTTCAGAGCTCCTTTGAGAAATTAGTCCTGAATGTAAAATTGCAATGAACTAAGCAGCGTTAAGGCAGAATAACTCCCAGAATGCATAGCAGTGATGTGCTGATCTGTTGATATAATTGATAACAGTGATCTCACACACTCTTTGAAGTTTAGCACGACAGCGCAAGTTTGCTGAAGCTAGGGGACATAATACTTTTTGGTAACTGTAGGAAATGCAATGAAAGCCTTATGAAGTGCTGGGGCACGGTATTGACAGCATTGAAGGCAGTAGGAAGGTGGCAAGGAATGCAGGAGACTTCCAGTAACTTATTTCTATGCTTTTAAGGTTTTGTTAGGGTGTAACTTTACCTGTTACTAAATAGTTTTTGTTTGTTAACAATAGGATTACTTGGTAAAACCATAGTAGAATTTTGGCAGTTAGGGATCTTTCTTGTGTTCTAAACCAAGTGTTTTTGAAAAGAAGGCAGCTCAGTGAACTGCAGACAGAAGACAGATACTTTGTGTGTCTAATAACAATATCATTACAGGGACAGATGCTCAGTTGTACTGAGTCCCTTTATGTGCTTTTGGAGGATCAATCCCAAAGTGATGTACATTTATATCTTGCTGTACAACAGACAAATGTGCCAAACAAATAAGTCTATCACCTGAAGAACTTTAAGTCTTATAATAAGATGTCTAACTAAAAATCTATCAACTGGGGTACAAAAACAGCTACCCAGCTAGGAGGGCCACTTTTTCCCCAAGCGAAAGTTTGAGACATAATTAATAAACTCAGACCTACCTTATGTAAATTTGCAATACAGCAATTTGGACACCCTTTGAATATCTTGTCAAGAGTCATGAAAACAACAAAAGGCTCTGCTAATCAAGGACAAGAGCACTTTCAAAGGGAGTTATACTCAAAAATAACTAGGTATGAACAGCACCGTTATACTCAACATGTCAGTTTCTTGCACTTATTCAGAATTAAACTTTGACACTGAAGTAAAGAAATACATCTACTCCTTTTTACTCCTGGTAGCTCTGTAAAGCAGGAAGTGATCTGGAGACCCTTCCTTCTTTTGAATCATCAGTCACACCTGTCAAGCCCATTGAAGGCAATGAGGCACATCCTCAGCTTGTACAGATTGTCATAAGCTCCACTGAAGTCAACAGAGCTTTGACAATTTACAGCAGCTGAGGTTCTGCCCCATTAAGTTGCACAAGTGCCACTAAGGGTGTAATCTCAAAACATTTACCATGCAACTGTGGCCTAGGGGCCCTAATTTGGCCAGCAGAACTTTTGTTATTGTTGATGAGACATGAAATGAAAAAATATCCAGTTCTTGGATGGTAGGTAGAGACTGGAGACCTGGCAGATTAAAAATAACACAACTTAAACCTTCTCTTTAACTGTAAATTGAGCACTGATGTCAAAATCACTGAGCCACAATAAATAGGGAACCCCTCAATGCTATTTTCACAGTCATTTATCTGAGTAGAATTGCACTTACATACATAGAAACCACAGCATCCAGCAAAATCATATCAAAGTGCATCTTGGAAAAGTTACTTCCTTTGAGACACATTGTCTTTAAAAAAAAAACCAAACAAACCATTAAGACTCCTAGAGATCAGACTTGTTTAAGGCTATCACTACTCTGGTTAAGTCATTTCTACACTTTTACTGTTCACTGTGTTATTTGAACAGAAGACTTCAAACAAACAACAAGTAAATGGCCATGGCAGCCTAAGCCGGGAACATTAACTACCCTGCTAGTGGAGGTTCACCAAGGAAAGTTCAGCCACGCAGACCCGCTGCATTTCAGAGACAGCTGAAAACTGTAAACAACCTTTGGACTTGTGAAAATCAATTCTTAGTAATGCTTATAAATCTGTTACAGGGAAAGGCTCTGTTCTTTCTTATCTCTTTCTTCAATTGTAGCTGAGAAGGCTACACCGACTACTTGGGATTCAGCAAGCCTTCTGAGACCATTCTCAGACACCCCCCCCCCCCCCAAAAAGCCTCTAACCTTTCTTTTTGATGTTGCCTGAGTGGCAAAATGTTTATTCCCTTGGTGCCAATGAATGTACTTGATGCGTCTTTCACTTACCTTGTGCTTAAGGGCAAAATTCCCACCGTCCATGCAAAGCTTAATTGAATGAGATTTTGGCACTGGAGCCTGAGAGGAAGTGGGGTCAGATTAATGCTCCCTTCCTAACAAACCTAGAGTCAGGCAGTGGAGCAGCTGTGCAGCCCCTCTGCCCTGCCAATGCAGTCTCTTGGAATCACTAATTGCTCGGGCCAGTTATTGGCTCCTACACACTAATTTCAGTCAGTGGATCCAGACATTTAATGTACATACGGGTCAAACCCCTGCCTCTCACTAACCACGCCTTCCATGGTGTTATAATGAGAGACGCCCTCAAGTCATGTTTCTGAGTTACTCAAATGATGTAAATGCCCATGTACTTTTGCCCCCCGCCATGGAGCGGACACATGTTAGTTCTACTGCTTTTCCGCCTCCCTGTCTGAAAGCAGCATGTTACACAGTGAACATGATTTAAAAAATCCATGGCACTTCAGAACTTCACCATGACAGTGGAGCTGGAGCTCAGACCTCTTCCTGCAGGAGCACTGGTGCTTACCAGCGAAGGAGACTCTTTTAGCAGGGTGGGGCTCATGATACACTGTTGAGATTTGATTCCTTCCAGTTCAGGACAGTGGTGTACATACATACACACAACTTCCAGTACAATTTAAAATATGCTTTCATTACCTCAACACTGTTAGGGCCTGACTCTGCACTGGGATCTGCACAGACACAGCAATCTACCTATGAGGATCACAATGCAGATCACAGCCTAAATCTGTAACCTTGTCCACGTTGACATTCTGATTCATGTGGGCGACAGGTCTAATGACACAGGTACAGTTGCACTTTGTGAAATCCTTTAAGTAATTTTCCCCTTGACCCCATCAGCAATTTTAGATGCAACAGGTCCCCCATTTAGAATTATCTAACAATAAATGAGGACTTCATACTTAACAATTAACCTGTTTGTTTTTTGTTATGGGTTGGTTAATTTTAAATCCTATTGTTTAAAGGACAGCAAATAAAAGACATTCTGCTGCCCTATAATAATCACTAGCATTAGCCATTACATAAATGACAGTGACACAGAATACATGATTTCCCATGACGATTTCCTTTGAAGCAGAACTAGCATATGAACTCAGGGCTGTTCGAACATTAGCAGTGAAGTGTACATTTTAATTAAGGGTAATGCTATTTTATACAGTAGCAGGCCATCTGGAGACACTGTTCTCCTTGCTAGTGTTCGTGTTATTTTAACAGACGTTTAAGGCATCAGATTTCTTGGCTCTCAGTATTGTTTATAAAGTCAACACCTACTCAGATACTTGGAATAAACCACAAGAGTGAAGACTGGTGCCTTCTGAAGAAAAACCCCACTGTTTGTGTGATAGCCTGTGCTTGAATATGGAGCTCAGAATATGATCCATTTCTTTTCAAGGTCAGTTAAAATTGAAGAAAAGCAGGCAGAGCATTTATTAACTTGATATTCCTCATGACTGATATATTCATGCAAAAATCACTTTTAAAAATGGCAAAAAGAGAGCAAAATAGTGCAATAAATGGAAAAAAGAATCCACATACCGCAAAGTAATTGTTACCTTACAAGAATAGATATTGTCATGGAATCAGTTAAGGAAGAGTCTGATAGGATGTATACATCTTTATAGTCTCCCTAATTTTCATAAGTATGTAGAAGGATTTGAAGCCATTAATACTAGAAATTACTCCAAACTGCAAACTTTGGTCCACATCTGAATTTCAAACACAAACAAAGTTCAGGGCATCTAGCACAGGGATTCAAAGCGTCTCCCAACCATTGCAGGACCTTTCTGTACCAAACAGAGCCAAGGAACCATCATCTGTCACTATCAGAATACTCTCTGTTATGCAAAGGTTCAATCCATTTTTCTTCTGATTGTGGAATAAAAGTCAGAGCAGAGACTGAACTCAGTCTATCCACTCGTTAGTGTGTTAGGCCCCTACCTTTGCATTGAGATCTGCGAGCAATGATGCCTGTGCCCACGTTAGCACTGAGGATAGTGCTAGCAATCATTGGTCACAGGTGTTTACAGCCATGTTGTCTAACTGTGCCTACAACGGAAACAGGGTCAGAGGAATAATCCCTACTCACAAGGGAGTTATGAAGATAACATCTATTAATAGTTGAAGGGGCTCATATACTCAGGTGATGAGCCATTTAAGCATCTAGACAGAAAAACAAGCAAGTCTGCTTTACATTAGCACATCCACCAGTGCTAGCACTGGTGTCATGCTACCCATTGGGACCAGCAGGTAAGAAAACACCTCATGCGGACAAGGGTTTTAGATGCTCTCGACACTAGTTCCCGCTGGGGTAACATATATGCGCTGAATCAGTGCAAAGCAGTTTCAGTGGAACCAGTCTCAGTTTCAGGTTAGTTTAGTACTGGTGTGGACATTAGTTTTATGGCTTCTTTGATTCTTCAAACTCACCACAAAAGGTTTCCTTTCCAAAGGCAAATAAATAAATTAAAAATTCCTAATACATAATGGCAACATACACTTTCCAATTACTCTAGTTTCTTGTGCCTTTGTGGAACTTTTACAACCTGCATCACAGCTGCCTTTCTAATGCATCGTTCCATATAGTAATGAAGAGAGATCAGAAGAGAGTAAAATATCCAAACAGATGCTGGAGCCACCCAGATGGATAATTTCAGTATTAATACAGAAGCATTTAAAAGAACCCATGGGACTGGCACACAGACGATCAGCAACACAGGGACAAGCGATGTAATTTATTGTGAGAAAGTAATTTTTCCTGTGCACCGGCTCTATATTCTAAGGAGAGTTTCTAAGGCTCAACATATCATGCGTATTTCCCTTCACAGCTGTACTGGGCAGAGTTTGTTACATGGATTTCAAAATCTGAAAATCATTCATACCACTGTAGCAAAATAGCATAATTGCTTTAGACTTTTGTCTCTTTACTGACTCGGGCCCTAGGTGAAATCAGTTATCTATCCCTATTTGACAAAGCACTCAAGCCTATGCTGAAAACTAAGCATGTACTTCAGTGCTTTGCTGAACAGTAGCCAGATCCTACCACCACTGAAGTGAACACCAAAACTCACATTGACATCAATGAGTGAGGAATCAAGCCCTTAGGGTCCAGTTGCAGGGCTCCTCCCCCTGCAGGGGACTGGACTAGATGACCTCTCGAGGTCCCTGCCAGTTCCGATTCTATGATTCTCTTATACTGTTGTATGGTGGCTAGCCACAATGTTCCTGGGAAGCACAAGTTCTGCTCCCTTCCAGCATCCATCTGGGCAACAGGTGCTTGAAAGAGGACTGTATGGGAGAAGCCATGGTTCCCCTTCCCACTCTGTACCAGCTAGAAGAAACAGCCATACATTAAAGAGGAACATGCTGTACTCTCCGCTCTCCAGTGGGTATGCTATTCCTCTAGTCATGAGCTGTGCCCAAGTCAGCCAAAGTTCCATCTGAGGATTCCAGCCAAATCATAGACCTTAATCCACACCATCTCTCACCCTTCAAGTACCAAACACTCATTAGCTGCCCAATTCACCACCACTGAAGTCAATGGGAGTTTTGCCTTGAATCTCAAAGGAGCAGGAACAGGCATTAAAAGAATATGTGGCCCAATAACATGGGGACACAACTTTCTTCATCAAACTATGACGACAAAACAATGACTACGAGGTCTTCCTTGGAAAGTGCTATTGAGCACTGGAGACGTTAGTTGGGCATGAAAATGATTCTCCATGTATTGCTTATGCTAAGGACCAGAATTGTGCAATCCTCAGATACCTTTTATCAATGACAGACACAAACCTAAAGATACCGGAGGCAGTATATGAGCACCTGTGGGAATTGTAAGGCTTGAATGCGTTAATTTTACACACCCTAGGACAACAATAAATATAATATGGACATTGCACTTGGCGAGACCTTATCAGCTATGCATTCCATTAGCATTTAAATAGATGAAATTGTACTGAAAGAGAAACAGGATCTATGTGGATTATTTTTTCCAATTTCTAATTTAACATCGACTCTTACACATTAAACAAACATATTGTGAGGCTGAGAAGAATTATGCTGAACTCATATTTTTAAAGGTCTTTTTCCAGCAAAAAGTATAAGGAACAACTTGCGTAAGCCCTACAAAAGGGTACAAAAATCCTAGCTTGGGATCAAACTAGACTGTTTGCACTAGAGTTCAGCCCAAGCTTCAAAGTTTAGTTTAGGACTGGGCTCCAAACTTCCCCAGTGTATATGGGTGACAGGTCTGAGATTTAGATCTGGACATATCTCTGGTGAGGCAGTGACAGGAATAGGATAGGGCACTGGACTGGAATTCGAAAGACCTGGTTATTTTTTCCAGCTGTGCCACTGGCCTACTGTGTGATCTTGGGCAAATCACTTAACAACTTTCAGAGTAGCAGCCGTGTTAGTCTGTATTCGCAAAAAGAAATGCTCAAATAAATTTGTTAGTCTCTAAGGTGCCACAAGTACTCCTTTTCTTTTCACTTAACAACTGTTTCCCCTCCTGGTCTGTTTACATTATATGATCTTCCGGGTAGGGACTGTCATAAATTTGTCTCCACTATATTTTTAGCTCAAGTATAACTCAAGTTTTGCCCCAGCAACACACTCGCACTCAAGTAGGCTAACTCAAGTGTTGAGCTACCTGATGCAGTGAAGATAAGCCTTAAGATGTGCCTAGCACAGTGGGTCCTGATCAGATAATGAAAATTCAGATAATACGGAGAGCTTCAGCCCTGCCACCTGGGGCTGACAGCCCCTGTTCGATTTATACGGAAAGCTAGATAATGGAGGCTAGGCTAAATGGGGTTCTACTGTATATGTTTTTTATTTTTTCACAAAAGGTAAAAACTAAAGATTTTCTGTAAAAATGCAAATTCTACGTTTTTCCATAGCAAATGGATTTCTAGGATCCCTGGTGATCAGCAGTGAAATAATTAACATAGCCGCTAAATCATCATCATTAGATTTCAGAGTCAACAACCCATTGAGATGAATGTCGGAGTTCACACCTTTCAGATGTATTGCTTCAGACAAATAGCCTGTCTGTAAAACCAGGAAGGCAGCACTATATCAATTTACTCTCATTTCATCATTGGCTACTTTTCTTTGCAACTAAAAGAGCTAGAAACACTTTTTCCAAAATGAAATGTTAAATTCTGATACACAGTTCTGGGCCATTGAATCAAATAATCACAGATATCATAGAAATGTAGGACTGGAAGGGACCTTGATAGGTCATCTAGTCCAGTCCCAGTCACTGAGCCAGGACTAAATATTATCTGACCATCCCTGACCGGTGATTGTCTAACCTGTCCTTAAAAACCTCCAATGACAGAGATCCCACAACCTCCCTAGGTAATTTGTTCCAGTGCTTAACGATCCTGACAGTTAGGAAGTTTTTCCTAATTTTCAACCTAAATCTCCCTAGCTGCAATTTAAGCCCATTGCTCCTTGTTCAGTCTTCAGTGGTTAAAGAGAACAATTTATCACCCCCCTCTTTATAACAATCTTTTACATCCTTGAACATTGCTATCATGTTCTCAGTCTTCTCTTCTCCCGATTAAACAAACCCAGTTTTTTTTCAATCATTCCTTGTAGGCCAGTGGTTCTCAACTGTGGTCCACCGCTTGTTCAGGGAAAGCCCCTGGTGCGCCGGGACGGTTTGTTTACCTGCCACACCGCAGGTTCGGCCGTTCATGGCTCCCACTGGTCGCGGTTTGCTGCTCCAGGCCAACGTCCCTTGGCCCGCGCTGCTTTCTGCAGCCCCCATTGGCCTGGAGCAGTGAACTGCGGCCACTGGGAGCCACGATCGGCCTAACCTGCGGACGCGGCAGGTAAACAAACCGTCCCGGCGCACCAGGGGCTTTCCCTGAACAAGCAGTGGACCACAGTTGAGAACCACTGTTGTAGGCCATGTTTCCGGGACTTTTAATCATTTTAGTTGATCTCTTCTGGATTTACTCCAATTTGTCCACATCTTTCCCAAAGTGTGGTGCCCAGCACTGGACACACTACTCCTCCACTTGAGGCCTTATCAGTGCTGAGTAGATTTTCTTCTTGTGTCTCACTTACAACGCCTCTGCTAATATATCCCAGAATAATGTTTGGGGTTTTTGCAACAGTATTATATTGTTGACTCATATTTAGTTTGTGATCCACCAATTCCCCCAGTATCTCCCAGATCCTTTTCTGCAGTACTCCTTCCTAGGCAGTTATTTCCTACTTTGTATTGGTGCAATTGATTATTCCTTCCTAAGTGTAGCACTTTGCATTTGTCCTTCTTGAGTTTCATCCTATTTATTTCAGACCATTTCTCCAGTTTGTCAAGATCATTTTGAATTCTAATCCTGTCCTCCAAAGCCCTTACAAACAGCTTTAAATACAGACCTCTTTTCTGTTCACCAGTTATCCTCAAAGAGAATTCAGATATCCTGAATTTCTTGGTTATTTGAAAATTTTGTTTATTAAGCACATTTCACTCACAAACTATTCACCATGGTTTTTGCTTTGAGTATTCACTGTTCGCACTGCCCACAAAAAGCTTTCAAGTTGAGCCCTAAACACACCTAGTGTAAATATTTGTGCCAATATTTCCACAAATATTCTATTTCCATGAAAAACTTTGTGAACAAAAATTCTGTCATTCAAATGTTAGAAAGACGTCCTGAATAGCATGCAGACCACTTTGGGCTTTGTTGTTCAAACACATCTTTGTGAATTCTGGTTTGGCTCTATAGACAAGTTGTCTTCTTCCGCCTGACTGTGTGACTGCTTCGTATTATTGACACACTCACTACAGCCACGCAGCAAACATCAGTTACTCCAGCTCTAAAATGAAGTTTCAGCCTTGGGCCTGATTTGACACTGCCTACACCTTGTGAAGCCATTTACACCCATGCAAAAATCAATATAAAGTGGGGTTAAAATGTATCAAATCCAAATTCTCCATCTTTCACTTCCCATTTTAAACATGAATTGCACAGGTGTTAATGGCTACCCAAGGTGAAAGGCTGGGGAGAGCCAAGCCCACGGAATCAGGAATAGCCTTCGCATCTCTTTAGCTCCAGAGGCCTGTAAATCTTTCAGAGGCCAGAGGCAATCAAAACCTAATTTCTGCCACTTAGGTCTCTAGGCTTTCTCTATACCCCAGTGAGTAAATTCTTCAGGAAAAAAAAAACCCTAAAGACATCACACATTTCCATCCTAAGGAGTGAAAAATGTTTTATGTTCTCCACAGTGAAATACTGCTGGAGAAAGGAGAGACTGAGGGAAAAACACAGCCAATCCAACACCCTTGGGACAGGCTAGACTCTTAGGAAGGGTATTGCTTATTGTATCTGAATTAGGCCTGCCAGAGCTGATTTTTGTTTGGTTGGTTAGTTTGGTTTGGTTTTTTTTAAGTTTAATTATTTTTCTAAAAATAATATATAGCATGTACGAAACCATAAATAGTTAAGCTCCTTTTTAAAATATATATAAATAGATATATGGCCAAGTCACTACAATGTCATGTTTTCAATTGAACCAACAAAAACAGCACAATGAAAAATACTGTCCTGACTTCTGCCCTTAACTCCCCTGGCTGGATTTCAACCAGTGACCTACATCTAGAAGGCACTATGCCATTATGAATCCCCTGAGCCATCCACTCACTCTCACTAGCCTCAACTTTACTGTTTTAAGCAAGCGAAGCTCTAAGCAGGTGATTTTTCCCAAGCACTCCCTTCTTAAAGAACAGTCCAGTTGTGGAGACAGTAAGGATTCTTTTCTCTCTCATGTAATTTACCTGTAAAAAGCAATTAAGCCATTTCATTATGGAATATACCCAGATAGCACCCCTATTTTTAAAATGTTTAAATTTTTAAAAGCAAAAAATCCCCTCTTTTGTCACTGAATTTGAATGTAAACATATCTCTACTGCACATATGGCCAAGCTTCATATCCCAAGAGGTCTATGCATAATCTATTTATTTTCCCCATCAAGGCTTCTACATGTCCTTTGTTCCCTGCTATCTTCTAAATCATTGCAGCACCGTGCACTGTTTAAAAAAGCAAACAAGATAAAATGAGCTTCTGAAGGCAAAGAATTTGGGCCAATTCTGGCCTCATGCACCTTGGAGGAAAATGTTTATATTTTCATTCTTTCCTTAAGATGACATTTCAAGCTTGGTTACAAATTCATCTATTACAAACTAAAGTCATCTTTTAAAGAAACAGGAAACAATCGTGGATTAAAACTGCACAACCTGTACAATTCTTGGTACTTAACTAATTTTGATGAGAAATTACTTCAAATTTGGAAGCTTCAGAACAGATAACAGGTTTCTGGCACAATGTTTAAATCCCATAATAAATTTATATTGATATTAGTGAAATGTATTTAATTGTAGATTTGATTGGCCACTCAAAAGGACAGAGCTTGTGGCGAGTTATGTCCGGATGCGTAACGTTATCATATGATTGATGTATTAAATCACTTGTACTAAACAAAAACCAAGTATGTCTATAGTACACAACATACTGTCCCGCTACCAACTGTGTGTGCTAGGGAAAGAGACCAGGTTATTTTCCAATGAATTTCAAACCCAGATGAACATGATGGGATAAGTAGTACTGTTCTTGAAGTTCTGTACCTTTGGAAAGGTTCACGCTGCTTTGAACATGGTTCTGTTACATATCATGTTACGTATTATGTACATATATTAGGTACTGGTTCTCCTAGACAACGAAGTTAGCCCTGAGAGAGGGACAGGGTGGAGATATATGAGAAAGGGAGGTAGTGAAAAGTGGAGACAGGCCTAGAAATAGAGAGGAGGGCCTTAGAGCCTATGAACCCATGGAAGCAAAGCAAACACAAAGAGAGGGGGTCAGAGGAAGCAGAGAATGCATCAATATGCTGGCAATTCATACTGGGTTGAGGATTGTATTAGAACATGGTTCAGACTAGCCTGTGTAAATGGGTGTCAAGAGTAAGACCACGTAGCTGCACCTGCTCAATACTCCCACCATCCAGTCAGCCAGGCTAACCGACACAGCACCCTGCCTGCCTGGCTGAGGAAGCCAGCGGGCAGCTTCCTGACTGTTCAGTATGCACATCCACAGATTCTCTGCCTCCCTGTGCTTGTCTCTTCCCAAGCCCTCCTCTTGCTCTATTGTTCCACCCTGGACCCTGCCCTGCACCCAGCTTTGTTCTGGTCCTCTCCCAGCCCTGCTCCTGATGCCTGGAAATCCAGTTCTGACCTTTGGCCCTGGTTCTGACCCTGTCTCACCCCTTGGCTCTGGCCTTTGGATGCCAACCACTAGGCCTGACTGTCTATGACCCAGTCCCCTGACAATAAATCATAGACTTATGTTATAGCATACACCTTTTACAGGATTAGGCACTCTCCATCATGGCGATGGGTGGGGTATAGGAACATGAATAGAAAAGAAGAATAATTGAGTAATGGTTAAAACACAGTTTAAGTCCTACAGGCTCTGCAGAAAGAAATGTAATTTTTACAGGATCTCTCTGTTAGTCAATGGCAATCACCTGCAGAAAGGGTGACAGTTCATCCAATGCACACAGCTGAAGTAAGTAAGATTTGTGTCTTAGTGTGGTCCCTGATGCAATAACAGTTGTTGTGCAGATGGGCTCAGCTAATGGCAGACGTGGACAAAACAGTGGAAAGGAGGAGAAAGGGGACAGGGTGGTTCCAGAGACAAGGCAGCTTTGTAAATCTACATGGCGATTCTCAGCTTGCAGCATGAAGCTTTAGTTGAAAAACCCTGTAGCCACATGATAAAATCCATACTGAATAATTCAACCGTAATTGTTCAGTCATTGTAAATAGCTTCACTCAAGACCAGTAAAAGCAATTAGGGCCAGATTATGGCGGGGGGGGGGGGGGGCTGCACTAGAGGAGAGGAGGCAAGGAATCCATACACCATGCAGGGACAGACCTCATCTGCAGCTCTTGTTTGCGCTGGAGGCCACCTCTATAGGAGTGAGGAGATAGAAGAGCTAGCCAGCTGTGAAAGGAAGGCCATATTGCATCCTCTTGCATGGTGCCTCAGCAGGTGCACTCCCCTGTGTACCAGGGAGCACAAGGAGGCAAGCACAAACCACATCAACCTGTCAGACCATGCAACTCCACCCTGCCCCCAACACGGGGCTCTGCCTAAACAGCAGTAATTAGCCCTAAGGACCTGATCCAGTAAAGTACGTATATTTTAAGCATGGATAGGAGGTTTAATTTGCACCCTGACCTGTTTCACTTTTGTATTTTATCTTAACCCAGGAAATCTTTCCTGAGCTGTATATATGCAATTATGTGCCTCCACTATTCAAATACACAGTCACTGGGGGGATTATGAAAACTTTTTTTTTTTAAATTGTGGGATTGAAAATATCAGTCTTGGTTTTCCTTTAACCAAATTCCTGCCTGGTACGTTTTTTTAATGACTAAGCGAGGACCCCTGCAATTTAGGATGGAAATTCTGACTGACCCACTATCATTATGGCAAGAGCAGCTCCACTGAAACACACCAAAATATTTTCATGTTTATCTTTTAAAGTGATCAGTGACACTGATAGGTGTACTCTGAAAGGCGATACGGGGTAGGGGTTGTCTGAACCACATAGACACATGTCCTCTGTCTGAATCTGAATAATACATCAGAGAAATTGTGGTTACCTTGCTGGATACTGTGAATCTACTCATTGCAAAAGCATTTTATCTGCAGGTGACTACTGGCCAGCTTTAAGCCATCCCTTCCAGTAATTCAGCCCTTATCTCCATTTTGCAGACCCAGGACTATCCCTTTCCTCCCCTCGCCCCCATCGCCACATGCTGAAATCACAGCAAAAGCAAATATTTCTGCAACCTGAATGAAGCCAGAGCTTAAGCCCTCAAGGGCACAAAGAGAACAGTTGCAGACAAATGTTTATCTTGATTTGCACACACCATGCTGCGGAGGCTTTTTAATGAGACCATAATTGCTCTTCTTTGTTTGGGAAACTCACAGGGATCAAATATCAGTCAAGCTAGGAGAGGAAATTATGAGTGGGAAATGACAAAAAATAAAAATAAAAAAGCCAACCCCTGCAAAGCTGCAGTTGCTGCTACATATCAACTAACTTCCCAGTGACTCAATGTGGTGGTTCAGAGTATTAGCAAGATAGCACTCCTACCTCTCCATATAGTTGAAATCCCCACATCCTCCTGTTGCTGAGTGAAAAACACTGAACACTTTTATGGAAGAGGATTACTGAGCCCTTTCAGATGTCTTTTGATTTGCAATACTTTATGGTACCCCAACCTCCACAACTTAAGTCAGTTTGCTCACCCGCTGTCCAGAGGTGCTGCAGGAGGAAGAATTCAATCTTGGACTATGGATAATTCCCAAATCCCAGTGTGCCATTTTTGGCTACCCTTATTCCAAAGAGGAAAATATTAGCCTGTAAATAGCATTACTCTCAATTGAATGTTGAACACTGAGTCTGGGGAGCACCAAGATGGTTTTAGAAGAGAACATTTGTGCAAACGGCCGGCAAACCAGTTTAATTTGCTGTTTGCTGCCATTTTTCAGGGCACAGACTGCAGATAAAGCTTTCTCCAATGACTGATGATAGACTATAAATTACACAAGGGCATACATAGTGGTGCTTGAAGTTCGAAAGCAAGAAAGGCATGTTCACCTCCCTTTTCACTGAATTCCTAGCTCGGGGCAGCGCCCCCCAGTACTGCCACATGAATGGCTTGAAAATATAATTTCCGTTACCTGCCAAATTCCAACTGAAAAAATTGTTTCAGATGTAAATAAAGATGGATACTAGTGTGTAAATCTAGAAAAATCCAGTTCTGGTGTAAATTTCTTTGAAACTGGGTACATTTATGTGCCCAGCTTCCAAACTATCTTGGCTTCTGATTCAAGCGTCAATCAGCAAGGAAATTCAGAATTCGATCAGACAGTCTTTCCTTAATTCTCCCTGTCATGTCAGCCTGTATGGAGCTGGTATGATGTTAGCATGGCCTGGGTTTCTGCATTTAAACCATTACTGCAAATAGGTCTTTCAGAGGAGATGTAAAACTAAAATCCTTTTTATATGTGGTCTTTAAAGAACACAGATACTTTTCATAAGCGTACAGATGTTAAAGCCAGTATCTTACAGCCTAATCCCAACTAATTACATACTGGCTATATGCATTCTCCTTTCAGCTTCAACTGCATGTGATCTTCTTCTACATATCCTGCCCTAAAAATATTGTTCAGTGTTGCAGTGGGCTGTTAGTCACATGCTGCTTTCTAGCCCAGATGTGGCTGTCTGTTAATGTGTAGTAATCCCTTATCTATCTTGGAAAGCTGTTCAAATAAGTACTGTCAAGGAATTGTGCTTTATAGTACTATCACTTTAAAAATTTAAATTTCATTGTAGGTTCTCAATGCAGATTAAATTAACTATTCATTAGAAATACAAATTCTTAATTATCATCATTGCTAGTAGAAGCAGCTATTCAAGTGTTAAAAATTCAGCCATTTTACATTTAAATTCAGTGGCCGGCATCACAGAATTACTTAAATTAGCAATGGGAAAGCCCAACTGCATTGGGTCATTTAGTCCACACCCTTCATATAATAAGTTAGAACAAACATTTTTGAGTACTTTGTCTAGTTTAGTTTTAAATGTTGCAAGCAATGGGGTCTGCACAACTACCACTGGCAGATTACTCTGCAGTCTAACAGAAACTGCACCCACAGGAAGGGAGAATGGGTCTCCTCCGGCCTTCTGAAATTGCATCACATCATATTGAACTACAGCAATCTCCTGATGTACGCCCCTTGATTTTGTAAGGTACTTAAGCATGTGTGAGTAGTCCCAGTGGCATCAATGAGATGATACCTGTGCCCAAAGTTAAGCACATGCTTAAATGCTTTGCTGGGTCCAGGCTATAGCAAGGAAACGCCACATAAGTTCCTGTGGCAAGCCCCTACTTTTGTCAGATCTATAACACTTTATTGTACAATACACCCTTTGGTTCTCAGTGCTGTGTTGTTTGGGGTTTTTTGTCCATCATATTATGTTGCATGCAGCCATTTCTGTTCTAAAAAGCAATGTTCATCCAGCAAGTAATTTATTTGATGAATTTGACCATTCTTTCTTTTCATGAATTTACTGTGAAAAGTTTATAATTTTCTTGAGTTTATTTGCAATTACTTGATAAATGTAATGGCTGTGAACAACACTTGCTAGGTAGCCCAGTCACAAACGGTTCATTAGAAGTGTTCATTTTGAAAAATTAGAAATTTGAGCTGCTTTTATTACTTTTCATCAAACACTTGTCACTGTGTCTATTCCGTGATTGGATAAGCATATCTCTTAGAATCTGGTTTTGTGGGAATCCTCATGTTTATACATGTTCAAACTTTCCTTTCTGCAATATTTCCATTTCTCAAACTTCATAACTTCCATGACCCTTCCTACCAATAAATCAGTTCCCTAGAACACCTGTGGGAAGCAGACACAAAATGGGAGAGAACACAAATGAAGGGAATTAGGCTGGGATTTTCAAAGCTGGGTGCCTAAATCCCTTAGACTCCTTGCCTTTGAAAATCCCAGCCTTA
Organism: Eretmochelys imbricata; assembly: GCF_965152235.1. Taxonomy (NCBI): domain Eukaryota; kingdom Metazoa; phylum Chordata; order Testudines; family Cheloniidae; genus Eretmochelys; species Eretmochelys imbricata. The sequence goes on from NC_135578.1 coordinate 15,068,779, forward strand.
CATTTTAGTGCTCTTTTCTGGCTCAATAAGCAAAGTAATAGTTGTGTATGAAGAGTGTCCTATGGACTGTATGCTATATATTTGGATCCATACATCTTTGCTGTAGTATATCAAAATGTAACATACATTTAATTACACTTTTTGGTGCAGAGACTAATTTCCTGCATGTTTGTACAATGCCTAGCATAACTGGGGCCCTGACTTGGTTGAGGCCTCTAGGTACTACCCACATAAGTGTTCAATCATCATAATTAGCTCAACAAAAGCAACCTAGCAGAAATGTGGTAGTCTTCCATATAATTTACTATTTTCTGTAGTATCTTGAGCTGTCTTTGGTGAGTTCACAAGGTGTGTCCCAACCTCAGAAAGAGTAACACTCATCACTTGCATGTCTTTTTATACTTGGTCACACCTGTTGACATTTTTGTCCAAGAAAAGATTATCTGAACAGCAGAGGAAAGAGACCCGGAGTCTGCAGCATCTGAAGAAAAAAAGACAAGACAAGATGGGTTGCAGCAGATGCCTCACTAATCCATCAAGACTTGGACAATCGAAGTATATACAATACATGTGTACAGCCTACAGTTTCTATATTTACTGCAGACAAGCTCACAGTAGATTTTATCCTCAAACAAGCTAGAGAGCAAAGTGGAGAGTCAAACAGAGCTCAAGAGAAAAGTTGTCCTTCCAAAGGTGGACAGTCTGCTGAAGGGATGTGACTATGAGTGGTTACGGTTGTTTTATTTGGGACAATAGAGAAAAAAGAATGTTTGCAAGAGTTGCATCTGCCCAAAAAGCATCCCTGATTTGTGGGCATGACAACAGAGAATATAAATTGGACTTCTACACACTCAGCCAGAAAAAGAAGTACAAGTGTGGGCTTGAAAATGCCAGAGAACCAGAAATAACATCAGAAAGCTCATGTGCCATGTTCACAGTTAGTAGCTGTAAGCATGTAGCGTGTTCATCATCTGCCTTCATTTTTAGCAAGCTCCTTTTAGCCAATACTAACATAGCCCTACAAGTGGGCCAACAGCAGGGGATACATTTTAGACAGCACATAACTTGGGTGGGAGATGCAACTTTATTAGCAGTGCTAATCAAGACAGTATTAAAACAAGTCCAACCCATCATCTTTTTATAAAATAAGTTCACTTTTGTCAGATTGTTACACTTGTTCTCAGGTGCAAGTTTAATGAAATAGCCAAATTAATGTAGTTCTTAGGTACCAGATGCAGGATGATAATACATAACAGTATGTCCAGCTTCCCCAGATCAGCCACTTTTTGTAGAAATACCTCCAAAAGTACCCTTGAACAGGTGATGATCCCCTCCCCGTGTCCAATGGCTGGAATGTATTTCAAAGGAACATACAGGAAGTTCACTAAAGGTGGCTTTACACACTTACAGGAGATAGTAAAAGTAACATTGGTATGTAACTTCCTGGACAGGAGGGTGTTTGTGAGTGTTCCATGTGAGAGGGAGAGAGAACAGCTGTAAACTCCTCAGAACCACTGACAACCGAAACCCAGATCATTATTCTGATCTCTTTGGTACCAAGGAAACAGGACAGGTATACAGTGAAAAAGGACCTGTGGTTTCAATACACAGGTTTAATGCAGTTTTCAGAACTTTCTTTATTGTTAGTTCTCCGCTTCTGAGATCACACACCTTGGCTCAGATCAGAAACTGCTACTGCACAAATAGCTAGACATATTATCCAGGTTTTTCTCCATCTTCAGAAATATCAAGTATTGGCCACTGCTGGAGGCAGGGCATCAGGCTTGAGATACTAATGGTCTGATCCTATAAAATAAATCTTAATTTATAGAAAAAAATTGAACATGGGATTATTAAGATACATTTATCTGACTCTAGTTTTCCTTAGGGTTGTACAGAACTTGGATGCATAAATGAGAGCTTTCTCCTTGAGCAGGGACATAGGAGTAGATAGAATGAAATTCCTTATTAAACAGAAGCTTTATTTTGTAAATGTGATCCTGGATTTACTTAATCACACTACAACAAAATTCACAAAAAGAGCAGGCAAATTTTCTATGAGTCATGCTTTACAATAAAAAACTGTTCAATGTTATTCCCAATAAATACTACCTCAATATGTCAGGCAGAGTGTCTGGTAAATACTATGTATAGCTTACTAGCTTCTTAAGTGAGCAGCATCAATATATATCCTACAGTAAAGCCATGTAAAGATTTCTGAGGTTGTACATCCCCTTGCAAATTTGCAATCATCCTCTTTACATTAAAAAATAATGAGCCTATCTCATCTGCAGGTTCTTAAGAGCTCAGAATCCCATGGTCACTAAATAATATGAATGCGCATCTCATAAATAGTAAATGAAAATGGAGCTCTCTCACCTTCACAGAAGCAGGACTGAAAGCTGTCTGGTCCCTCAGGGAAGCATATTTCTTTCAGAAAGCATTCATTTCAGGAGTTCTGAAAATCCTACCAGTCTAAAGACATTTGAGGGAGAAGGGAGGGTTGATATGGACACTTACACTGTTTGTTTCATTTCTCCCTTCTCGATACATCTATTGCACTGAAGCTATAATTGTTTTCACAATGGAAAAGTGCCAGTGTTCCTGGTAAGACCAAAGATCAGTCATTTTTATGGGTAAGCAGCACAAATGGTCTATTTCACCACAGAGTAACTTTGGGAAGCGATTGCAGTTAAGCATAATATAGCACTTACACTATAGCACTTATAGATGTGTGCCTAAAGGCATCCATGATTATAGGAATGAGAATTAGAGTTCATAGCTTTGTCAAAAATGTGGACTTCCATATTTTCCCCATTCTTAATATCCTTGTTCATTTTTCTTTCATAATAAAAACACCATAGTGCACACAGACCCTCATTATGGATGGGTGTGTTCTGCCAGTTTTAATCCTAGTATGAGGTTAGTGTGATAATGTGCCCAAGATATCAAGATCAGATCTATTTGATTAATTACATTTAAAAAAACATTAAGTGAAAGTTCTTTAGAATACAATAGGTACTAAACCAATTAAAGTACATAGAAATGTAGGTCCTATAAAAGTTATTAATAAAAGCATCTTATGATTCCCTAGGAGAGATATAATTTTCTGTTAAATCGCAAAAAAACCTCTACTATAGAAAAGTGGGTTTTTTGGCTTTTTTTTTTATGGCTGATTTAGAACAACGCTTCCTCAACTCTCGTCCCCTGACGCCCCTACTCTACTTGTGCTATATTGATGACATCTTCATCATCTGGACGCATGGAAAAGAAGCCCTTGAGGAATTCCACCATGATTTCAACAATTTCCATCCCACCATCAACCTCAGCCTGGTCCAGTCCACACAAGAGATCCACTTCCTGGACACTACAGTGCTAATAAACAATGGTCACATAAACACCACCCTATACCAGAAACCTACTGACCGCTATTCCTACCTACATGCCTCCAGCTTTCACCCTGACCACACCACACGATCCATCGTCTACAGCCAAGCTCTGCGATACAACCGCATTTGCTCCAACCCCTCAGACAGAGACAAACACCTACAAGATCTCTATCAAGCATTCTTACAACTACAATACCCACCTGCTGAAGTGAAGAAACAGATTGATAGAGCCAGAAGAGTTCCCAGAAGTCACCTACTACTGGACAGGCCTAACAAAGAAAATAACAGAACGCCACTAGCCGTCACCTTCAGCCCCCAACTAAAACCCCTCCAACGCATTATTAAGGATCTACAACCTATCCTGAAGGATGACCCAACACTCTCACAAATCTTGGGAGACAGGCCAGTCCTTGCCTACAGACAGCCCCCCAACCTGAAGCAAATACTCACCAACAACCACATACCACACAACAGAACCACTAACCCAGGAACCTACCCTTACAACAAAGCCCGTTGCCAACTGTGCCCACATATCTATTCAGGGGACACCATCACAGGGCCTAATAACATCAGCCACACTATTAGAGGCTCGTTCACCTGCACATCCACCAATGTGATATATGCCATCATGTGCCAGCAATGCCCCTCTGCCATGTACATTGGTCAAACTGGACAGTCTCTACGTAAAAGAATAAATGGACACAAATCAGATGTCAAGAATTATAACATTCATAAACCAGTCGGAGAACACTTCAATCTCTCTGGTCACGCAATTACAGACATGAAGGTCGCTATCTTAAAACAAAAAAACTTCAAATCCAGACTCCAGCGAGAAACTGCTGAATTGGAATTCATTTGCAAATTGGATACTATTAATTTAGGCTTAAATAGAGACTGGGAGTGGCTAAGTCATTATGCAAGGTAGCCTATTTCTCCTTGTTTTTTCCTACCCCCCCCAGACGTTCTGGTTAAACTTGGATTTGTGCTGGAAATGGCCCACCTTGATTATCATGCACATTGTAGGGAGAGTGGTCACTTTGGATAAGCTATTGCCAGCAGGAGAGTGAGTTTGTGTGTGTGTGTTTTGCGGGGTGGGGTGAAAAAACCTGGATTTGTGCTGTAAATGGCCAACCTTGATTTTCATACACATTGTAAGGAGAGTGGTCACTTTGGATAAGCTATTACCAGCAGGAGAGTGAGTTTGTGTGTGTGGTTTTTTGAAAGGGGGGGGGGTGAGAAAACCTGGATTTGTGCTGGAAATGGCCCACCTTGATTATCATACACATTGTAAAGAGAGTGGTCACTTTGGATGGGCTATTACCAGCAGGAGAGTGAGTTTGGGGGGGGGGAGCGGAGGGTGAGAAAACCTGGATTTGTGCTGGAAATGGCCCAACTTGATTATCATACACATTGTAAGGAGAGTGATCACTTTAGATAAGCTATTACCAGCAGGAGAGTGGGGTGGGAGGAGGTATTGTTTCATGGTCTCTGTGTATATAATGTCTTCTGCAGTTTCCACAGTATGCATCCAATGAAGTGAGCTGTAGCTCACGAAAGCTTATGCTCAAATAAATTGGTTAGTCTCTAAGGTGCCACAAGTACTCCTTTTCTTTTTGCGAATACAGACTAACACGGCTGTTACTCTGAAACCTATAGAAAAGTTAGCATTTTTGCTCATTCTATAGGACTTTGTTATGACTCATACATGGGTTTTGGATATGGTTACACAGATTCCAGTGAAGCCAATGGATCCCCCTGCATGCATTTTCAAAGCAATAATATGGCCTTATAATTGTGACTCAGCAATTGACTAGTTTTCTGACAAATTAAACTGATGGTATACCATCAATTTAACCACACGCACGTACACACAGTTGTAGTTCTGGATGAATAACAGATTTCTCCGTTTGCTGGCAATTCCAAAAAATTGAAAAAATATTGGTTTCCAGTCGAACCAAAAAATGACATTTGTTAAAAATTTTGACAATGTGAAAGGTGAAAAAAATCATTTGGGGTTGAATGAACTGTTGGAATTTTTTGTAAAAAAATCTAAGTGTTTCATTTTGATTTTGACTATTTTAAAACTTTTTTTGAATGTTTAAATAAAATTAAAGGACATTTCAAACAAAAATTCATTTAGAACAAAATCATAAAACATTTCATTTTCAAAAAAGACAAAACAAAATGTTTCTATTTGGGGGGAATTTTTTAAAGATTATTCCTCTCCACCCTCACCCCCACCCCCAAACAAGTCAGTGAATTCGTCATGAATTAGTTAAACAGTTCAATCATAGAATCATAGAAGATTAGGGTTGGAAGGGACCTCAGGAGGTCATCTAGTCCAGCCCCCTGCTCAAAGCAGGACCAACCCCAACTAAATCATCCCAGCCAGGGGTTTGTAAAGCCTGGCCTTAAAAACTTCTAAGGATGGAGATTCCACCACCTCCCTAGGTAACCCATTCCCGTGCTTCACCACCCTCCTAGTGAAATAGTTTTTCCTAATGTGCAACGTAGACCTCCCCCACTGCAACTTGAGACCATTGCTCCTTGTTCTGTCATCCGCCACCATTGAGAACAGCCTAACTCCATCCCCTTTGGAACCCCCCTTCAGGTAGTTGAAGGCCACTATCAAATCCCCCTCACTCTTCTCTTCTGCAGACTAAGGGTATGTCCTCGGCAGCGCTTTAATGTGGCTGTGTAGTCGCGGCACCAGCGCTGGAAGAGAGCTCTCCCAGCGCTATAAAACCACCACCCCCACGAGGGGAGCAGCTACCAGTGCTGGTGCACTGTCGACACAGCCCACTTTACAGCACTGAAACTTGCAGCACTCGGGGGGGGGGGGGGTCTTTTCACACCCCTGAGCGAGAAAGTTGCAGCGCTGTAAAGTGGCAGTGTCGACAAGGTCTAAACAAGCCCAGTTCCCTCAGCCTCTCCTCATAAGTCATGTGCCCCAGCCCCCTAATCGTTTTCGTTGCCCTCCGCTGGACTCTCTCCAGTTTGTCCATGTCCTTTCTGTAGTGGGGGGGTCCAAAACTGGATGCAATACTCCAGATGTGACCTCACCTGTGCCGAATAGAGGGGAATAATCACTTCCCTCAATCTGCTGGCAATGCTCCTACTAATGCAGCCCAATATGCCTTTAACATTCTTGGCAACAAGGGCACACTGCTGACTCATATCCACCTTCTCATCCCCTGTAATCCCCAGGTCCTTCTCTGCAAAACTGCCGCTTAGCCAGTTGGTCCCCAGCCTGTAGCGGTGCATCAGATTCTTCAGTCCTAAGTGCAGGACTCTGCACTTGTCCTTGTTGAACCTCATCACATTTCTTTTGGCCCAATCCTCCAATTTATCTAGGTCACTCTGGACCCTATCCCTACCCTCCAGCATATCTACCTCTCCCTCCAGCTTAGTGTCATCTGTGAACTTGCTGAGGGTGCAATCCATCCCATCAGCCAGATCATTAATGAACAAAATTGGCCCTGGGACCAACTCATGGGGCACTCCACTTGATACCAGCTGCCAACTAGACATCGAGCCGTTGATCACTACCCGTTGAGCCTGACAATCTAGCCAGCTATCTATCCACCTTATAGTCGATTCATCCAATCCATATTTCTTCAGCTTGCTGGCAAGAATACTGTGGGAGACAGTTTTTCACTGTTTTTCTGTAGTCAGCCAGGCCCCTGTTGGAGTACACATGGGCACATGATCCGCTTAGGCAAACAATCAGGGCTTTGGCCAGCCAGTTTTCCCTTCTCTTTGGGTGATTCTTTCACACAGAAGCAAGGGGAAATTACATTTTAGATATAAGAAATTATGATTTTGTGAAGCCACAAAAATTAGCAGGGTGTCTCCAGAGTAGACGTAGTACCTGAAATGACTTCTTAACTTATTTTGATATGGATGCTGAACTGTGGTCTTGTAGATAACGCCACTAAATCAGGGCTTTGGGAGGATTGGGTTCAATTTTCAGCTCTTCCATAGACTTTCTGTGTGACCTTGGGCAAGTCATTTCATTTGCCTACATTTTCCATCTATAAAATGGGGATAATAAATCTTCCTTCATCTCTTCTTCTGTGTATGTAAAGATCAATGGGGACCTGATCTTGATTTGGGCCTCCTGGTCCTACCATAATACAAACAACAACAAATTATGAAGTATCCCTTTAAGACTTTAACACTTTGCTCCCTAGAAGGAGAGCATTTATTTCTACACTATTTACCAAAAATGTATCACATTTTGTTTGACTGATGTGAACCTTAGGTAAACATTTTTTAAAGAATAGCAGCTTTTTACAGAATACTTCTATTTAGTAAGATAATGAGAAAAAACCTCAGAGGTTAGACAAAAAGTCATTTCCTGAGGCAGATGTTTCTGAAGTTGGATGAGAACAGCTTGAGACCCTGTCACTCTCATGAAATTTATATTGAATGCACAGTCAAGAGGAGAAGAAAAATGAACCATTGTTTAAAATTATTATGGCTGAAGGAACACGTATTTTTGTTGTCAGATTCTTCAACTGATACTGCTTTGATGCTCTATATTTCTTTCAGCCCTAGCTTAAAAGACCACACATCCTCTGTTTTTATTTACCTGGGTTTATATCCCTTTAGCAGGCATTCTGGAGCCATTGTGCTATTCTGTCCACCAGAAGGTTCCACCAGACTTAAGCGAATGGATTTACTAAGCATCTAGTCCATTGTTCCCATGCTCCGTTACGAACCATACGGCAAGGCTGAACTTGTAAACCTCATTCTGACATAACGCCCATGAAAATCAGTGTGAGTTTACCATTTCTGGTAAGGTATGCAGAACTGGGCCCAGTAGTGGTGGGTAATACACTCACCCTAACTGAAAGTTGCATTGGGCCAATGTATATGGCCCTAGGGTTCTATTCCTGGTTCTGCCATTTGTTTCAAGTGGGATTTTCAAAAGCGCTGAACACTGGCCTAGTTTTGCTGCTGGTGAAGTGAATGATAAAACTCCGACGCATTTCATTAGAATCTGGATTACTCTCAATGCTTCTGAAAATCCCATCCTTCAATTTTCAGTGCTTTGGTTTCCCCAGATGTAAAATGGAGATAGTGATATTTACCTCCTTTGCAAAGCATTTTGAGATCTGTGGCTGAAAAATGATATAAAAGAGCTAAACTTTTTGGTTTTAAATTTTAATTTATTATGTAAACCATATTCATATGTTTTATACAAATTATAGGTGGCAAAATTAAGATTGGGTGGCTAGCTGGAGTCCGAGTGAGTAACATTCAATGACAAAGGATTCATAGAAGGTTAGGGTTGGAAGGGACCTCAGGAGGTCATCTAGTCCAACCCCCTGCTTGAAGCAGGACCAATCCCCAATTTTTGCTCCAGATCCCTAAACGGCCCCCTCAAGGATTGAACTCACAACCCTGGGTTTAGCAGGCCAATGCTCAAACCACTGAGCTATCCCTCCCCCCAAATCATTCATATGACAGTGGATCCAGCCCATTAAAGGATCCAGTCCATTCTTTAACTATTCATATCTAGATGTTTTAACATTTGTGGTTTTTTGGGGGGCAGGGTTTTGCTTTTTTTTTTTTCTTAACAAAGTTGTAGAATTTTTGCAAAGAAAGGGTAAAAATATTGGGGGGTTAGCTGGACTCCATTGAAACACAAGCTTTCAACCTTAACATATTAAATCTAGTTTTCTATTTAGGAATAAATGTTAGTATTCTGAAAATTAACTATTTCATTTAATTCCTGAGTCCTGAAATCAACACAATTTATTTAATGGTAGGTGACAAATCTTGCAGTCCTTACTCAGTCAAATCTCCCATTGAAGTCAATATAAATTCATAACTTCACTTCAAAGTATTCCCATTAAAGAAGTACATGATGTAAACATTTATAGCGCATTTAAAATAATTCCTGTAAATCATCCCCCCTCCTAATATCTTATGCTCATTAAAATATTTGCCTTTTATTACAGCTACTGTATAGTATTCAAGTCTTACTTCTGTACTTTAAGTAAATCAATTCTCACCCTTGTAGTACAAACTAGTCTCCCATAATGTGATGATTAGTCAACTTCCAGGACTCATGGAGTCTTTAGTAGTAAGAGGATGTAGCTTAGCTGATTAAATTTGTACTACAGTCAGGAGGAATACTTTAATGTGAAGATCAAGGATGCAATCATGCACCTGAAAATTTCTGGATGCCTGATAGGCACTCTGGTACAAGTCTATAGTCTAAGCCAGTTCTCTCTGTTTATGCAGGGAGAAAACTAATACACAAACTAAAATGAAGGGCTTGAGATTAGGTCCTGTAGAACACATAATGCACATCTCATTGTTATGCCTAAACATCTCTCTGTGGTACCTGTTTTCATAAACCATTTCAGTGCATTAGCATCCTGGCTAACCTATATTTGATTAGAAGTAAGATTAGCCCTAGATAGCAAATCAGCACGTATAAAAGAGGTTAGCATAAATATATGTAATTCTCTGTTGAGTATTTATAAGTTATTTTTATTTATGTAGGACAGACAAAGCTAACACTGGCATATAAAGTGTATTTTGAGTATCATACAAACAGAAGGATTTTTGCCTACTTAGCATTACACATTATGCATCTGTCCTACACGATGCCAGCTTTTCCTGCCACTGGATTTTCACAGCAGTAGGAAAATAGCAGGGATAAAGGGATTAAAAAGCAATGATTTTCTGTAAAGCTTTATGGGACACATCTGCTATGATCTCAGCTTACTTGCCTCATCTACACAAGTAAAACACTAGCACAGACAGACTGAAGGATTAAATGCTGACAAGTGTGTAAAATAAGCAATTTTGCTTATTTTACTCTCTGCACCCTTTGGAAGGAGGCTTCAGAAGCTGTTATAATCATAGAAAATCTTTCAGTGTGGTGATTTTTAGTTCATCATTTAAAAACCAAGGGACCTACTCAGTGCAATTCAAAGATCATGCTCAAAGCATAATGCTCAGGAATTGCAAACACTAGTGTCCAGGCTTCAAATAGGCAATAACTTGTAAACAATATCACTGAGGGCTGAATCTGACTCAGTTGCCGAGACAAGGCACATTAATTATAGTTAATTGAATTATTATTTGTATTCAGTCCCTGCCCCGAAGAGATTAGAGTCTAAACAGACAAGTTGGGGGGAGAAAGGAAGCATTATCCCCATTTTACAGATGGGGAACTGAGGAACAGACAGCTTAAGCGACATACCCAAGGTCACATAGGAAGTCTGTGGCAAAACTGGACTTGAATCCCAGTCTCCTGAATCACAGTTCTATGTCTTAACCACAAGATCAACTTTCTTATTCAATGGATGTATACATACATCTGTAATTGCCAACAGTTACCAGACAGTGAGATCTGAGAAGCCAGTTATTGATAGTCTATGTACAAAGGTTCCGCTGTGTGGTACCTCAGAAAGTGCCCACCGCTGCATTTGGACAATCACAAGAAACTGTTCCAGTTCATCTTTGCAAGTGAAAAATTCTCTCCACTAGAGGCAGAAGCAGCACAACATCAGCCGATCTCTTCAGGGTAGAACTGTTACATAGATCCCTTATCAAGTTCTGTCATTAGCTTTTCATAGAAGTGTATTGGCTAATCTATATTAAGGTGCTGTTTGTAAATCATATTTCTCCCAAATGTGGCCAACACTTGACCACTGAACTTGTAGCTCTCTGTTATTTGTAAGGCTCCTGATTCTATGGTATCTAAACTGAAAGAATGAGGAACCCCAGACAGCATCCCTGGAGGATGCCTTAGCCTAATTGTTAGAAATATTATCATAATCTTTCTCAAATTATTGGAATATTTAGATTTTAGCAACCCAAATGTTTTGTTTGCTTGCTTTTGAAACTATTGCTTTCTTTTTAAGAACCAAGACGCAACTTCCTCCAGGGACACTGCATGGGTTTTACCTTGCACCTTGAGGGCAAGAATGTCCCAGGAGTATGCTTTGTTTATCATATATCTCACTAGACTCAGTGATCACAAAGCTTTTCCATTGTCACAGATCAGCTTACTAACTAGGGACCCAACCACTCCTTTCTGGAGCAAACTTCACAAGAGCGAGCTATGGAGGAGTCAAAAACTGCATGGATCCCTTCATGGAGTTTCTTCCCAGTGACTGTACTGGAAGATTGGAGTTGCCCACTACCTGACACGTGATCCCAGGGTATCAATGAGAGACCAAAGCCATTTCTGTAGAGAACTTGTGCATCCACACTGGCTGTATGCCTTCTCCATGTTACCAGGGTCTTCTAGTTACATCTATCCCAGCCCTCCCCTTAAAGAGACATTTTGCAGAATAAATCAGACAGCCCAGGCGATATTACCTTACTCAGGTAAGCACAACACGGCCAGAAATAGCTGACCCTCCTTCCCTTTTGTCTGCAAAGGTTGAAACTTGAATGCATAGATCTTGGAGGCACAAACTGGCTCTGTGATTGGTACTGCAGCGTGAAACTCCAGCATTTAGATGGCTTAGGCAACATCTGCGTAGCAAGGAAATACATTATGTTTGTCCCTATTTCTCTTTATCATCTTCTTTGCTATTAATTTCAGAGAACAAACAGAACCCAATAATATCGTACATAAGCATTTGCTGTTCTCTCATGTACTCTCACCCATAGTTTTCTACATGAAGAATATTTTAACATAAACTGACAAGATATGTGATATTTAGATTTCTAATTAAATTAAGATAATTCATATTAAAAATAAAATACTATTACTCCACCTGTCACACATAGAAAGGGCTATAGAGAGAGAGAGAAAGAGTATATCAGTGTAATCCATGTATTAGTTTATGGGTCCAAAATCCTCCAGGGAACATATCAGATGTCCACGAGTACTTCATTTTACTTTTAGATCACCAACACATTGAGAAAAATGTACATTCTCATCTACAGTAGCTTCATATTGCCCACTCATCAAAGGAGGGTAAAGTGACCTGATTTATGTTTCCCTTTAAAAGTACATTGAGTGGTTTAACTTCAAAAAAAAAGATGCCAGATTGTCACGTTCTCATCACTGAAGGGGTAGCACAGAGGCAGCACCAATGCAATCTTCCCCACACAGCCTGCCCGGTGTGACTCATCCTCTTTGACCAGGGGTCGTCTGTTTGATTAAGTGAGTAGCTGGTTCTCCATTTCTATTCAATCCACAGTCTCTCTCCTGAGACTACGAACTAAAACTAATTGCAATCCTGTTTTTGGGGGGGGGTTGGGGAGGTTGTTTTGTTTTGTTTTTTGATTATATGGACACCTGTCTACCTGGAACTGAATGGAAACCACTAATGCTTTTCATATTTGCCACTGAACAGTCAACAGGGAATAAAGACTTTCTGTCATGACCAACTCGGAAAGACATAAAGGTCTTCATATACAGTTACAAAACTCCCAAGCTTTGCAGTCCTTCAAAGTATGTTATTTATTCCACAAGGAACTGGAATAAGTTATGTTTAATTAAATAACTTCTGAGATACCTTATTCAGATATTAGCATAAGAAACATTGCACAAAATCCTCACAGTTTTGGCCAGAACATGACCCTTTTGGGACCACAAACACAGAAGTCATATGGATCTACAGAGGCCAGTTCAACAGCTTAGCACGGAAACATTCCTGAGTTTCCAGGTTACTTTTATACCAAGATGATTTTTCAAACAAATGTAGAAAAATATATTTAAAAGTGAAAGACCAGGTCATCTGAGCTGGGCAAGATAAGCCCAGTGCAAGGCTGGGTGGCCAAGGGAAGGACGAGAAAGAAAGTGGTTTGAAGCCAGGTATGCTTCAAATAGATATAGAGAGGAGGATCTTTACTGACCTACCAAACTGTGTCATTCTATATCTTAAGCAGTTCTGAATCCAAATTAAAAGTTAGTGTTATTATTTGTATCATATTAGTGTCTACAGTTTCGGCTGACATTGGGTCTCTGTGCTTGGTGCAATACAGACACATCATGAGAGCCCTGCCCTGAACTGCTTACAATCTAAATATACTAGACAGACAAAAGCATGGGAGAAATGATTATTATCCTTATTTGACAGATGGGGATGGAGGTATAGAGAGACTGAACGATTTGTCCAAGGTTAAACAGGAAGTTTGTAGGAAAGCTAGGGATTGAACCCAGCTTTCCAGGTCACACCTTTCCCACAAGACCATGATTCTTCCCCTATCAAATCAGTGGCAAAGCTGTTGGTTTTAATGGCAGTAAGATTGGACCCTGAAGCTCTAAGCTTGATCTCTCACTCGTGTAAGTCAGAAGTGACCCACACTCAATGGATTGCATTGTTGTTATAGATAAAACTGGCATAAATGAGGCTGGAATTGGACCATGGATGCTTTTATGATATAAATTGTCTGATGAGTTACTAAATATTAGGGCTGTCAATTAATCGCAGTTAACACCTGCAATTAACTGAAAACAAAATTAACATGTTCCATAGAATCTCTATGGATAGTAATTCCATACTCTAATAAGAATATAACAGTAGGGATCTATTATCAGCCACCTGACCAGGACAGTGATAGTGATGATGAAATGCTAAGGGAGATTAGAGAGGCTCTCAAAATAAAGAACTCAATAATAGTGGGGGATTTCAATTATCCCCATATTGACTGGGTACATATCACCTCAGGACAAAATGCAGAGACAAAATTTCTCGATACTTTGAATGACTGCTTCTTGGAGCAGTTAGTACAGGAACCCACAAGGGGAGAGGCAACTCTTGATCTAGTCCTGAGTGGAGCGCAGGATCTGGTCCAAGAGGTAACTATAACAGGACTGCTTGGAAATAGTGACCATAATATAATAATATTTAACATTCCTGTGGTGGGAAGAACACCTCAACAGCCCAACACTGTGGCATTTAATTTCAGAAAGGGAAACTATGCAAAAATGAGGAGGTTAGTTAAACAGAAATTAAAAGGTACAGTGACTAGAGTGAAATCCCTGCAAGCTGCATGGACACTTCTCAAAGACACCATAATAGAGGCTCAACTTAAATGTATACCCCAAATTAAAAAACACAGTAAAAGAACTAAAAAAGAGCCACCGTGGCTTAACAACCATGTAAAAGAAGCAGTGAGAGATAAAAAGGCATCTTTTAAAAAGTGGAAGTCAAATCCTAGTGAGGTAAATAGAAAGGAGCATAAACACTGCCAAATTAAATGTAAAAATGTGAAAAGAAAAGCAAAAGAGGAGTTTGAAGAACAGCTAGCCAAAAACTCAAAAGGTAACAACAAAATGTTTTTAAGTACATCAGAAGCAGGAAGCCTGCTAAACAACCACTGGGACCCCTGGACGATCGAGATACAAAAGGAGCATTTAAAGATGATAAAGTCATAGCAGAGAAACTAAATAAATTCTTCACTTCAGTCTTCACAGCTGAGGACATTAGGGAGATTCCCAAACCTGAGCCATCTTTTGTAGGTGACAAATCTGAGGAATTGTCACAGATTGAAGTGACACTAGAGGAGGTTTTGGAATTAATTGAGAAACTTAACAGTAACAAGTCACCGGGACCAGATGGCATTCACCCAAGAGTTCTAAAAGAACTCAAATGTGAAATTACAGAACTATTAACTATGGTTTGTAACCTGTCCTTTACATCAGCTTCTGTACCCAGTGCCTGGAAGATAGCTAATGTAACACCAATATTTAAAAAGGGCTCTAGAGGTGATCCTGGCAATGACGGATGGGTAAGTCTACCGTCAGTACCAGGCAAATTAGTTGAAACAATAGTAAAGAATAAAATTGTCAGACATATAGAAGAACATAAATTGTTGCGCAAAAGTCAACATGGTTTCTGTAAAGGGGAATCATGTCTTACTAATCTATTAGAGTTCTTTGAAGGGATCAACAAACACATGAACAAGAGGGATCCAGTGGACACAGTGTACTTAGATTTCCAGAAAACCTTTGACAAGGTCCCTCACTAAAGGCTCTTACGTAAATTAAGTTGTCATGCGATAAGAGGGATGATCCTTTCATGGATTGAGAACTGGTTAAAAGACAGGGAACAAAAGGTAGGAATAAATGGTAAATTTTCAGAGGGGTAACTAGTGGTGTTCCCCAAGGGTCAGTCCTAGGACCAATCCTATTCAACTTTTTCATAAATGATCTGGAGAAAGGGGTAAACAGTGAGGTGGCAAAGTTTGCAGATGATACTAAACTGCTCAAGATAGTTAAGACCAAAGCAGACTGTGAAGAACTTCAAAAAGATCTCATAAAACTAAGTAATTGGGCAACAAAATGGCAAATGAAATTTAATATGGATAAATGTAAAGAAATGCACATTAGAAAAAATAACCCCAACTATACATACAATATGATGGGAGCTAATTTAGCTACAACTAATCAGGAGAAAGATCTTGGAGTCATCATGGATAGTTCTCTGAAGACATCCACGGAGTGTGCAGCGGCAGTCAAAAAAGCAAACGGGATGTTAGGAATCATTAAAAAAGGGACAGAGAATAAGACCAAGAATATCTTATTGCCCTTATATAAATCCATGGTACGCTCACATCTTGAATACTGCGTACAGATGTGGTCCCCTCATCTCAGAAAAGATATGCTGGCATTAGACAAGGTTCAGAAAAGGGCAACTAAAATGATTAGGGGTTTGGAACGAGTCCCATATGAGGAGAGATGAAAGAGGCTAGGACTTTTCAGCTTGGAAAAGAGGAGACTAAGGGGGGATATGATAGAGGTATATAAAATCATGAGTGGTGTGGAGAAAGTGAATAAGGAAAAGTTATTTACTTGTTCCCATAATCTAAAAACTAGAGGCCACCAAATGAAATTAATGAGCAGCAGCTTTAAAACAAATAAAAGGAAGTTCTTCTTCACTCAGCGCACAGTCAACTTGTGGAACTCCTTGCCTGAGGAGGTTGTGAAGGCTAGGACTTTAACAGGGTTTAAAAGAGAACTGGATAAATTCATGGAGGTTAAGTCCATTAATGGGTAAGGAATGGTGTCCCTAGCCTCTGTTTGTCAGAGAGTGGAGATGGATGGCAGGAGAGAGATCACTAGATCATTACCTGTTAGGTTCACTCCCTCTGGGGCACCTGGTATTGGCCACTGTTGGTAGACAGGATACTGGGCTGAATGGACCTTTGGTCTCACCCAGTATGGCCATTCTTACGTTCTTATGTGTTAATTTTTTTAATTAATCGCGTACGTCTGGGTGGGGAGGGAGTCAGCAGCTACAGAGAGATCTGACAGTGTCTCCGGTCAGGTCCTGTAACTCAAGCTGCCACCAGAGGATGGGAATAAAAGAGAAAAGAGGAAGTGGATCCCTTCCCAGCTCCAGCAGAGAGGTAGGGATCCTGACCCCACCATGCCCCATTGCCCCCTCTCTCTGGGGACCAACCATCCCTGCTCCCCCCTGCATCATGCCTCATTGCCCTGGCCAGCCCCTCACTCTGGGGACCACTCCCCCTACCCACCCACACCATGTCCCAATGCCCCTGGCCAGCCCTTTGCTCCGGGGGGTATCCCATAGAGAACTAGGGCCTGGCGAGCTCAGGCTCCCTGCACCAGCCTCTCCTCTCTTGCCGCATACAGAGTCCCTAAGGTAAAATCCACCCTGCCTTGCAAACAAGGGCTAGCTCAGCTGAAGGGAGCCCACCTAGCACAGTAAAAGGAGTTTAACAGGAGTTTAATTGCTCTAACAGTGAGATTAAAACTGTGATTAATTGCAATACATTTTTTTCATTGCTTGACAGCCCTACTAAACATATTACCGCATCCTACTGGATGCAGACCTGGCCACAGAGATCCGAGCTCGTCACACATTCTGAAAAACCTCCCATAGGCAATAGCCTGTCTTCTTAGCAACATAGGTCAGCACAAGCACATCAGCCTGGTACTCAACTCTCCATATTGAATAGGGTCCAGTTTAAGATCTCTGATCTCATATTCATAATCCTTTGTAGATTGGCCCCCGCTACCGGAGAGATTATTACCTCTTCTGACCCTTCCATGATTGCTACATTCCCCTGGAAGACTGGAACCATAGACCAGAAAGGGAGAAGCTAGAGAATCAGGAGCCAGAATTTTTGAATGACATGGCTCTGTAGGCAAACTGCAGGACTCACTCCCATAAGAGAGAGAAATAATTTCCAATCTCATCCCTTTCACAGCTAAATGCAAATCTCATCTATTTGATTTAGCTTCCCTTGAATATGTTCTTCACACATATACACATGTTGCACACACACAAACCTATAAACTAATCAAGGTATTCATCCTACAGGCTGTTAAGGAAAAGAGAGAGACTATTCCTGTAATTTCCAGTTTTTATTACCTGGGAGCCATTCAGCTACAACTCAAATAAGGGCCATATAATGACTTAAGTAGACAGACACACACATAATTTACCTCAGTCTGCAGTGCAGAAGACTTTGTGTGGCCTGCCCCTCTAGGAAATGCAAAAAAATAAATCTCTGAGCCTTATATATTCCAGCCCTGCAATACCATGAAATTTGAGAAGTGGACTTTTATTGTCAATGAAAAGTAATGATTCACCTCTTGTACCAGATATTGCAAAAATGCTCTCATGCATGTTCTGCACACAATGGAAATCTGGTGAACCAGCTTTCATGCTTTATTTGTCATGACTTCTGTTCTTAGGGTAGATGACAATGATAGGATTGTAATTAAACTTAATTTTCTTCAAGGCAAACTAGGATTTCTGAGAAGCTTATGAGGTTTTATCATAAAATGATGAAATAAGATTAGCACTCTTCAGTCATGAAACATTCAAAGCATAAATCGTTTGGGGAAGGATGCATCAACCAAAAAGAAAAGCTACAAAATTAATAATACATAAGAGATGTGGTATGGAATACTTGTCTGAAATGAATGACCCACTTTAAAAAACACCTCTCAATATTGTTTCAGGTCCTGGTTCTAGAACTCCCTACAGCAGGAGATCAAGATGTATTCATGTCTTGACTCCTTTAAAGAACAGATATGGCAACTCTTTACAGCAGCCTTTCCTCAATAGAGGCTGCAACATTTTGGCCAGCCAGTCCTCTTCTTCACAAAGGGAGCTCTTGCAGAAATAATACAACCTCACTGAGCAGACAAAATGGTCCTTCCAGGTCAAAACTGAGACTTTAATTCTTGCATTTGGAACCTAAGCACCCTGGTGACTGGTGCACTCAATATATATATACTCAAAAACGATTTTGGAAACTCTATACACATGACAAGAGGTGCAAAATTCTGTGTATAACTGCATATGTAATTTATGCATGCAATTATTATATCTACATGTATACTGGGGTAAACTGTATGCTAATGACCAGTTATACATGTATAATTGGTCATTGGCTTTCAGTTACTTACAGATAATTTTAATAGGCTGTCATAGTAACTGCATGCACAAATCAGGCAATTTTGAACATAAATACATGCTAACAGTTTAGGAAATTGGGTCAAAAGGAAACCGAGTAGTGTTTCATCTCACTAATATAAAGTGTCATCCAAGCTAAGGAACACGTAAGCACAAAATGCAAATTTCAATACTTATTTCTCTACTTAACTTGCAAATCAGGCTTCAGTAACATTCATATTTATCTTGCAAAAATCCCAACAAACCACTGGGCATTTTTAGAGACTTATTTCTTTTCACACCAGTTCATAGCAAATACTGTTGTGACATACAGCTCCAGGACCCTGCAATGAGAATCTGTGTGAAATATGCTGCCCTCCTTTCTTGTATGGAATTCCCATTGATAACACTAGGGGCTCTCCTTGTGGAAACAGACAACAGAGAGTCACAACATAGTTCAGAGATGAGAATTATGTAGAGACTCAGAAAGTTAAGCAGCTTAGTGGTATGGTATCTTTTCAGAGAAAAATTTCAGTGGCATGCATGTTGGAAAGTCAGTGAGGGGGCTGCATAGAGTATTGTATTATTAGTCTGAAAATAAATCCTTTGCTGTGCCATTAGACATTGCCTAGGGCATGAACAAGGTCCCAGCAACAATGACTGTCAATGTCTACCATACAAATGTATTTATTTACAGTTTACAGTATGAAAGGCTTTGTTTGTTGTTGTTTTTATATAAATCAGCAGCTATTCACAAAAGCAGTGTGGACCACCCTGATTTTGAAATCATGAGTCAGGCCGAAAATCATGAGATTGGCTTTAAAATTGTAAGATTTTAATAAATAATACATTTTAGGTTCTTCAATTTGCTTTGTGGGTTTTGAGCCTTTAGGGTTCATGTTTTCAAATTTTCCTGTGCGATCCTGAGGGCTAGGAACTCTCTCTGTTTTTAATAAAAGCTAAGATTCTCACATAATAGCTTGATTGTAGGAGCTAAAACTTTAAGAAAAACACTGACTATCACAAGACTTGTGATCAAATCATAAGAACTGGCAACATTGCCAAAATCCTCGCTCCAAAAGCTGAGCGAAGTGCATGTGAGTAATTCTTTGTCAACACATAGCTGCTATATAGCCCGTCATCCAAAATCTTGTTTTGCAGCAGTGTGAATGGAACCTCCATGAACTGAGGTCTGTGGCAAGTAGTGAGTACATGACCTCTATAAATTCTACCTTCCCACCACCTGTAAGGTACAGCTGCACCTCTGGCACGGCAAGATGACCCTGTGATGTCTTGGAAGAAGGAGGTAGGATTGACCTGCTAATGAGATACACGAGTGAGTAGACAAGCTTCATAGGCCTTATTGTGTACCTGTATGAGCTATGGACTGGCTACAGAGCTTGCTTCTGAGTGAGATACACACCAGATGTGTTCATCATAAGAGCCTTTAATGCACGGGCAAGTATGGCCGAGGTTAGCTTATATAAGGTTTTTACAGACAGTGCCACCTAGTGGCTAAATGGTATAATACAGTTCAGCATTCCATTACATCTCCCCCTTTAAACTCTACATTCGTACCATTCACTATATTTATACTATCAGGCAATCTTTGAAGTTCAATAGGTATCAGTCTGTTAAGTATCTCTGAATCGTACTGATTTTCTAAGTACATGACCCAAACACGTAACAACTCAGTATTCTGGCTATCCATTACTTTAACGACTGGCTGTGGTTGGTCTTAAGAGTCCTTGAGTCTTCTCCTCCCTCTGTCATCTGTAGAGTTTGTTCTGTTGATTGTTCTTCCTGAGGAATAAACTGTAGATCTTGATGGTTTCTGTTGAACTCTCCTCTGTTGGTGTTGATTGCATATAATCTGGGTGCTGAATTCTTTTTCTTTACGACAGCTGGAGTTGTCCACCTTTTTTCTCCATCCAATTTGACACAAACACAAGCACCAGGTTCTAGACCGGGCAAGTCTCTGAGTGACATCTGTTGTAAAAGTGTTCTTGCGGTCTTTTAGTTTTTTTATCTGATTTGGCTACTCTATTCATGTCTGGCCACTCTGGAGATTGTTCCAATTTTGGAAAAGAAACTATAGTGCTGAGCTGTCTTCCCATCAGAAGTTGTACTGGACTATATCCAGTAACCGCTATTTGGTGTTGATCTGTAACTCAGAAAAGCAAGGAATGGATCCTCCTGTTGTAGGCTTTTCTTGTCTGTCTGTACAGTTCTCTCAGCGTCTCCATTCGCTAGTGAGTAATGTGGGCTGCTAGTGATATGATCACAGTCATATTTTGCTTGGAATGACAAATTTTACTGCAGTGAGTTGTGGTCTGTTGTCTATCACTAATTGTCTGAAATACCAAAATGAGCAAATGTGCACTTCAGATTCTGACTACTGCTGCAACATATTACGTCTTTCAAGTACATTGGGAAAGTAGTTCACAGGAACAAGGCAATGATGTCCTCTGAATTCACATAAATCTGCAGCCAGTTTTTTCCTAGATCTCCCTGGTAGGGATATTTGTACACTGTATGGTTCAGCATTCTCTTAAGTTGATTTATACTTGATCTCCTTTCAAAAGTCCAATAACAAATCCTCCATCAATTTCTTCCACCTTTCTCAGCAGGCCCATCATGGCTGCCATATGGCTGCTGAGATGCTTGTTGGTCTTTGATCACATACACTCTGAAAGCAAAGCTTTTGTCTTTATAAATTGTTTCTGTGGTGAACTGGCCCATGCAGTTCAGAATACCTCCAGAGCTAATCAGGGCTGTGTCAGCTGACTTCAGCTTTGCCAGGGGTTGAAGCCGATTGTAAGTTCCTTCTGAGATGATTGCGACATCAAGTCCAATTTTAAAGCCAATAGCCTTTCCATGAACATTCAATTTCACGCTCCAGGCAGGCTCTGTGTCATCACAAGTGAATGACCCCTCCCCAAAATGGCTTTTGATTGTCTGTAATATGAATCAACTCTCTGACTGCTTTGGTGTATCAAACAACTACAAAACATTCATATTTTGTGCATTTATTACACCACATACCTTTGGTTGGACATGCATCAGATCTTCGGATATTACTTTTTCCGCATCCTCATGCATCTAGGCTGAAATTTGTCCTTCTTAGCCTGGGAGTTCTCTTTCCTTGTCTTAGGGGTTTTATGATAGTGACTTTTAACACTCAAACGTTTGTTTATAGCTTCTAGCCTAGTCTCATTTTTTTAAGCTGATCCTGCCTTTTGTTCTGCTGTTTGACTAGTTCAGACTGCTTTGCTATCTGTATAACTGTGGCTATGGTTAAATCTGTCTTCAGTGATAGCTGCCGTGAAAGATTTTTATCTGTTAACCCAATACCAGCCTGTCTCTGAAATTTGTGTGTTTTGCATTCCCAAAAGCACAGTTTTCAGACAATGTATGCAGAACACTTATTAAACATTCAATGCGTTCCTTGGTTCTTGAATTCTCTGGTGAAAATATGCTCTTTCATAAATCACACTTTTCTATCCATCAAACATAATCAGAATCTTTTTACAGTCATATTTTTGACTGTCCTCAGTAAAGTCAAAGGATTTAAAGATGCACTTCCTGCTTCCACATAACATAAATTAAAGGAGATACCTGTATATCTCCAGTTTCTTTGTGGAGCTTGTTTGCAATGTGAAATCTTGCAAAATACTGCTTCCAGTCTGTCCACTGTGAAGGTTTGTGAAAGCTGAAGTTCTCTGTGGCATTGATGAGTGACATGTTGATGAGATCCTGCAACCTTTGTTGCTTTGTTCCTTCTGTTTCTGTTCTTACTTTACTTCTGACACCATGTCATGTTCCTATACCAGAAATGAACTGGCTACAGAGCTTGATTCTGAATGACATATGCACCAGATGCGTCCATCATAAGATGCTTTAATGCACTGCAAGGAATGGCTGAGGTTAGCTTACATCGGGTATTTTACAGACAGTGCCACATAGTGGCAGAACAGTATAGTACAGATGAGGTTTCTTTTACAGGCCCCCGCATCATCGGACATGCCAAACCCGCAAAAAAAAAAAAAAAAAAAAATGCAGAAATTGGGCTTGTTTTTGGCTTAATTTGCTTGTTGGCTAGTTTTTGGCTTGTAGCTTCTTTTTTTTTTTTGGTCGGCTCCCAGTAAGCAGGGGCAATGGGAGGCAAGCAGGGGGAGAGTCAGGTGTGCACAGCGGGCCCACCACAGTCCCAGATTGCACATCAGGGGGATCTAGTCACACAGAGTTTTGGGGTTCTTAGGGATTGGCTTGTTTTGGCATTGTTTTGAAATGGGATTAGCTTGATTTTTGGCTTATTGTGAAAGTCAGGGTGCTTATTTACCACATGAAAGTTGGCAACTGTGCATATCATTTGCTAGGTTTAGCACATGGCCTGTATGGAAGTGTACTTACTGTCTCTTACAATCCTAGTTTAGGGTGCTTTTTCAAACTGAAGCATTTTACTGATTTTTTTGCTGGAATCAACACACAGTTTACATAAGCCCCACTGATGGAAATGTTTTTCAGGTGCACCACACTTTGGTGCAAGCAACCACACCTTGCTTTCCATAACTGTGCCCTCCTAACTTCTTTAGCAAAGCTCCAACCTTTAAAGTGACAGACTGATGGAAAATATAGCCGTGGTTTCCACCCAGTTCTGTGTAAAACAGACACTTCACACCAAAGAAAACAGGTTACGTTTACACTAGCGTACACATGATTACTTTTAGCAGTTCGTGCTCATTAGCAGCTGTGTAATTTAGCTCACAGAGAAATACGCCCTCAGTCTTAAATGATAAATAAACACAAGTTTTACATTTGTACTAGCTGTACAAATAAAACGTATCAATGCATGTGACCATCTAGGAGGATCCATACTGAACATAAACACACTGCAATCATCCTCATTCGCTTTATAACCAGACATTGAAAACCCTGGTTTAGAAGCTGACTTTTGAACACTTCACATGTCGTGCATCTAATTTAGAATAATGAAAGACTTCAACTGATGCATACTGTCACGTGGATGCGTAGATGAGTACTTTGTTGCTCAGGAAAATCAAATATGGACAACCTTTTTCCCGTATAGCAAGATTCCTAGCATACCCACAGCTGTTTTCTACCTCTGTACATACACAGGGTTCTACTAAGTAAAATACAGAAAAACCTCTGAGCAAAAGGCATTGTTAGCTTGAGTGTGAAAATAAAATCTAAAATATTCCCCCCAAACAGGTAATGCATGCAATAAGCCTGCAAGGAATACCTCTTTCTTTCTGTTGGATCTGCCTATTTTTGCTTTATATAGTTAGAAAAGAGTCATTTTTGCGTAAATGGAGTATAATAATTGTATACACCTAAGAATTGGAGAAATACAGGCTAAAGTTATTCCATTTCAAAAGAGATAATAAATCCCCCCAAAAGAGCCAAGAACAGAAGCTGTTCACAATATACAGGATTCTGCAAGGAAGTTTCAACTATTATATCATTTACATACCAATAACGTGATGGATGGTGGATTTGTACCATGTAGAGAGGTGAGAATTCAGAATGCTGTGGAAAGGAAAGAAACATTTGGAGACCATTTATGGGATTCTTCTGAAAATTCAATTTCTTTGCATATGAAAAACTTGACTGTTCTTTTAATGTGATCTGAATGACCTTTTTGGATTTTGAGGAAGTATTCATTGCCTCAATGGGAGAGCTGAGGCCTTTAGCGTAATTAACCAAAGGCCATATTGGCTATGTATTTAACTTATCTTCATCTCATTTAAAAAGAGAGCTTTCCTTGTTATAAATGGTTAAACTGATTTTTTTAAAATCAGTTCCTGAGAAAGGTTTCAGAGTAACAGCCGTGTTAGTCTGTATCCGCAAAAAGAAAAGGAGTACTTGTGGCACCTTAGAGACTAACCAGTTTATTTGAGCATAAGCTTTCGTGAGCTACAGCTCACTTCATCAGATGCATAATGTCTTCTGCAGTTTCCACAGTATGCATCCGATGAAGTGAGCTGTAGCTCACGAAAGCTTATGCTCAAATAAATTGGTTAGTCTCTAAGGTGCCACAAGTACTCCTTTTCTTTTTCCTGAGAAAGTGCCATATTAATATTTCCGTTATTTCCCTAGGCAAAAGCAACAAAGTTACCTCATTTTACATGTCCGGACACTTTATCATGCCTTTATTAAACATACTGGGACAAATTCTACCTTTAGGTAGACCCATGCAAGTCCATGTATTTAAATGGGGTTGCTCAAGTGGAACTCAGGGTAGAACATACCTAATTATTTGCATGGTATAATAAAAGGGTTCAGGTAGTCAGACTACACGAGTAAAAGTCATACAGTATTAAAAGTTGGTTGGGTTCATTTTAATGGATGGTATGCAAAATGGGGGAACAAAGCAATGTAGCACTCTTCAGGCATCCGTTTTCATTTAAGCCAGAGTGATAAATGACCATCAAAAGTTTTGGAGAAGGGCTAATTCACACTATGCTGCCAAACTTGCAATTGATCTTAAGGGCCCAGGCCCACCAGGGAAATGCTAATGTGACGCTGACGACTCAAGCTCTAGTGCTGCATGGCATGGAGCAGAATGCTTTGTGCTGCATGCAAGCTCTCTGGAGAGAACACCTTGAACCTCTTCTTTTGGACCTCCTTATCTTTAGGGACATTCCAGCCTGTGTCTGGATCTATCTACCTGGTGTGTTCAAATCTCACACACTTTGAGTCACGCCTGGGCCAGAGGTGCCTCTGAAGCACTGTCTTGGAGATTTTTGAACACAGCATTTCGCCCAGGCCCTAACCAAGTATCATTCACCTGCTGCCATTCTGCTAGGGAAATCACAGCAAGCTTGCATGAAGAAATCTGTTAGCAGTTCAGAGGATAAAGACAGGGGTCAGTGGCAGAAAAGGAAAAATAAGGAACAATATAAGTCAATGAGTCCAGACTGAAAGAATCAGACAAGAGGAGAGAGAGAAAACGGGGAATAAATGGGAAGCTGATGATGCTGACGTACATATTTAAACAGTTTCAGGCCCTGCTCAGATTCAATTTGCTTGTAGGGCTGAAGTTTGAGCCAGCTTCTTTTTAAATCCTAGCTAATTCACCAAGCTCCTTTTTAAGCAGTCATTAACGATACATGGACATAATATCAGTGAGTGATGTTGTCTCACTTTCCTGTAAGAGAACTTCCCTAACCTGTAAATGTTCTTTGTGCCTCAATTAGGAATGCCCTCCATTTATGGCTTCAACATACAATGAGTTTTTGCAGTACAGCAGTTGCTACTTAAAAAGCAGCATGTTGGCCAACAGTTACTGCACAGTGGTGTCTTGAGTGATATAAGCATTTGCCCCATACTTAGAATGGGAAATAAATATAGTTCTGATTGGCAAAGATTGAATTTTCAGTGGCCACCATTGTACTTGAGAACACATCACATCTCAGCATTAGCACTACTCTCCTCCATATATTGTTTATTATATAAATCGTTTTGTATTGAAAGGCAAGAGTCAAATGGTGCTAGGTCATGGGTGCCCTGTGAGCTAATTCCTCTGGTAGATGTAGCTTGTGCTTTAGAATCTAGGCTCTCATTTTTAAAGAATTAGGAAGTCTCTAGACCTTAGCACTGCAAAGACAGCCTTCAGCATGTGAACCAATTCTGTGATCTCTGGCAGAGAGACAAACTCCCAACCGCTTGAAGAGAGATTTGAATTGGCTCAATGAATGCCCAGGGATGTTAGCACCAAAGCCTAATGACAATTTAAATATCAGCACTGGTAGCTATTTGACTGATCCAAACAAGAAAGCAGAGGCATCCCATATTATGAAAACTGCTCACTCTAAACTGCTCCTGTATCTTTTACTTCATACATCTGATGAAGTGGGTTCTAGCCCACAAAAGCTTATGCCCAAATAAATTTGTAAGTCTCTAAGGTGACACAAGGACTCCTTGTTTGTTTGTTTTTTTGCTGATACAGACTAACAGGGCTGCTACTCTGAAACCTGTAAACTAGGAGTGGCATCTGACTTTTAACTTCATGCATGGGCAGCACTTGGGTGGTGGGAAGAACTTGGTACTTATGTTTTCCCAATTTGATCCCTGGTACAAGGGTGCTACACAGACCCAACATCATTAACAAACCCAGGGAGAGACAAACACTCGCCTTCTTTGTCTGAAACTTGACTGGCCCCGCCTTTGCATCTCCCCCCTTATCCTGGCCAAACCCCACCGCTCAGCAAAGCACTCAGGGCTTTCATGGGACAAAGAGGAGAGAGCTTGAGGAGGCTCCGAGCTACAGAAATGTTCCCAAGAGCAAGAGCCAAAGCCACCCCTAGGGACCAAGAGAGACACGGGCCCGCTCCTGGCCTGAGTGTGACCGTGGGGGAGAGGGGGACAAACACAGCCCTCTTCAGACACCAAAGCGTTGGGGAGCCCTGAATCCTGGGGCCTTTGCCCAGATGCCAGCTCAGCAGCAGCAGCCCGCCTCCTTAGGGAGATAACTCTGCTTTGCAGCCATGCCCTGGGCCGCCCGCGACAACACCCAATGCACCGCACCCCGAGCTCCCCACAGGCTTTCTCCTTTGCAAAAATGTGACCCCCTCCCCCGCTAAGCGCACCGCTGCGCAGCGCAGGGCCAGCCCTGGCCCCTCTGTGCTGCCCATGCACCGGCTCGCATTGTCCTCCTGCACCACAGAGCAGCAGCGCCCCAACGACAACACAAGCCGGGGGGAAGGGGGGAGAGGCTGCCACAGCCCCCTGGTTCCCACAGCAGCAGCGGGGAGCGCCCCGCCTGGCGGGCCCCACGGCCCAGCCGCGCACGCTCCCCGCCTTTGTTCCCAGCCCCTACAGATGGTGCCCGGCTTGGGGCTCCGAGGGAGGGATGGGGGGGTGGAAAGGGGGGGCAGCCAATCAGGAGCCGGCCCATCAGCTGACCTGCTTTGCTTACACCAGGTGCACGCTGGCTGCAGGCAGCACAAAGCCCAGCGGAGGAGGAGGAGGGAAGGCGGCAGCGGAGAAGAGGAGGAGGAGGAGGAAGACGACGACGACCGAGGGACTGGCTGGCTGAGCAGC
This sequence comes from Eretmochelys imbricata, assembly GCF_965152235.1. NCBI lineage: Eukaryota > Metazoa > Chordata > Testudines > Cheloniidae > Eretmochelys > Eretmochelys imbricata. Next base: position 15,096,593 of record NC_135578.1, read on the forward strand.
GGGGTGTGGAGCGGACACCGCAGCCAGCAGCGCTTAGGGCTTGGCCGAGACTTTGAGTTTTTTTCTTCTACAAATTGTATCGCGCTTTTCCCCACCCCCCGGTGGGGGGGAGGGGGCTGGACCCTGACCCAAAAACAATCCCAGCCACGTCCCCCCGTCCCCTTTCCGTGAACGGGGGCATCTTCTGCCCAGGGGCAGCAGCTGGTGGATGGGCAGCCAGCCTGCTCCCGTCCTTCCGCGTCGCAGCGTGCGGCCAGGGGCAGGAGTCGGGGCTTAGCATCCGCCGCCTCGCACCCGCTGGGTAAGTGTTTCCTCCTTGGCTGGGGAGGGCAGACGCACTTGGAGCTGCAGGGGGGAGGGAGGGAAGGAGGGGAGGGCAGGCATCCAGCAGTGGGGGCTGCCAGTGCTGAACTGCGGGGGTTAAGGGGCCACCCCGGGGACAATCGCAGGACCCGCCTTTGTCTCTAAAGATCGAGCAAAATCGCCCTGAAAACCTTGAGGCTACTTTAAAGCAGCCTCCCGGCGGAGGGGAGCCTCAGCCCAGGCTGACGCAGCCGGCTAAGGGTTAAGATTCATAATGGGACTATAATAAACGTCCCCTCCCCCATCACCCCCCCCCCTCCGCCCTTACACACACACACACACACAGGTTATGATCTCCACACGTGCTAATAGGTGTGGTGGTTCCAAGCGATCTCCACTTCGCTCCATCCTGCTAGGGGACCAGCAGGGAGTTCCTGCTGCTACCAACTCTGTGCCAGGCAGACAAAGTGAGGAAAGTTTGCCAGGCAGTGTCCTTTGTGTTGGGAGGGATGTGGGGTAGGGGGCGAGGGAGGATGGTGACAGCAGGAGCAAGGGGTTCCCTGTCCTCCAAGGAAATTCCAGTCAGCCGGCTTTTCTAGTTAGGGATTCAGCCTCGAGGTTCCTGTCCTTTATAGAAGTTAGAGCCCTCCAGTGAAAAGCTGGCTGCTGCCAAGTCTGCCCTGTACATGGCCAAGGTATAGTTTCTCACCACCAAGAAAGTTATAAAGGGTAGTAAGATTACTGCATGAACAGTGATTTCATAGAGCATTAGGATAATCCAGGGTTGTGGGGGGTCTGTTTGTAAATTTCAAACCCACAAGGGTAAACAAAAAAATGGATAAGATGGTTTTTAAGGAATGTTGCCTGCCATTCAGATAGGCTTTTGGTGTCCCCCCAAATCATTTTTAAGGCACTTTGCTTTCCTCTAGGCTACTTCAGTTTTGCTTTTGTTTTATTTAATCACTTTTCCTAGTTTCCTCCTCCTATGTCATGTACTTGTCTAGTGCATTTATCTCACTGGTAAACTACTGAAATAAAACTGACAGCAAGTCATGTATGGAAAAAGTAGAGGAATGAAGTTTGATCACTTTATGTATAGAGTGAAACTGGTGCTGATTGTCTAGCAGGGGCATGTGTGTGTGTCTCCAAATCTCTGATTTGCATGCAAATGTGAGTGTATCCTGGCAGATGTCTTGCCTCTTCCATTCACATGAAGGAATTTGAAAAGACAAGGAGTCTTCAGTTTAACAATAGACCTTCAGAAAATGGAATAAAGGCTCAGTGTAAGTTTTTCTGTTTGGGAATTGTATGAATGGCTGTCAGTTTTATCTGAAAGCCAAATTCTTTGATTGTTGTTTGCAATGAAATATTGTAGTCATGACTGCTCCATACCTGTATTCACTAGTTTTGGTAATATTTAAAAGTGTGTGTGGATGAGATGGATGGTAGAGGTAGGGAGGAAAGTATGATTTGCAATTTCAGCAGTAGCTGTTTACTCCTACATATAGATTTTTTTCTGTACCATTATATTTTAAAAAATGCTTCAAGTGACACAATTTTGCCCATTTGTACAACTTTCTAATATTACACATCACAAACTCAGCAGAAGAAAATGCACTAAATCTCACTGGGCTCAAATAATTTAGGGCCAGATCCTGAACTGGTGTAAATTGAATCTAATGGTGTATGCAGATTTGCACCAGCTGAGAATCTGCCCTAATTTTTTTTTTATATGCAAGGCTAAGATTTAAAATATAAAAGTATCACAATCATTCCCATTCCACATCATTGTGGCTTAATGTAACAATGCAGGATGCTGAAAATCAATAACCTGATTCAAATGGCCACAACCAAGGACTTGTCTTCTCCAGTATTAGCTTGATAGACAGCACCCTGTGCACTGTTCACCTCCCAACATCGTGAAGCCCAGTAGGACAAAGGGCTTGCAGCATGAGCTGCACGTGAGTCTGGGTGAATATACCTACTAACATGCCAAGAACCAGTTGCCTCTCCTTTTGTTGGAGTCTCAGGCTGCTCTCAAGAGTAAAAGGGCCCATTCACTGAAAGGGGTTAACCCCTGCCTTCTAAAACCTCATGGAAGGAGGCATCTAAAGAGAGAGAGCGAGAGCGCCATGCATTGTATTAGAGTGTTGGATGTTATGAGGAGGAATACAACACATGTTAGTCTGCTATTTTAGATGTTTCCTTAAGTTATTTAGTGCTGGTTCAATGCATTTTTTCCCACTAGGCAATAGGGAAAAATGTAAAATCAAACTTAAATAAAAAAATGTTATAGTTGAAAGACGATAGACAGGTCACCCAACCAAGCAGTTATCATTTTCGCCTTAAAGCTGCACAGTATTTGCCAAGTCACAAATCCTAGTATTAAAGCTCTTCTGTGAATGTTTGTCCTTTTTCCTTATGAACATTTCTAAATGAGACTATAAACCTTTTATTGTAAAGTAAGTAATTTAGGTGCACATGAAATAATCCTGGAGACATTTAAAATGACCAAAGCCTTACATCAGATGAGATCTCATTGTTATCTTAAGTGTTTTATTTAAATAAAATATTTTTCTTCAAGTCCTATAAATTGGAATTAAAAAAATTTAAGAAAGATAAATTTGGACAGAGAAAAACAAATGAATTCATGGGGCGGGGGAAGCATTCCAGATAATGAAATAGGATTTGTTATACCTGATGAGACTATTGGCCTATGTAATCTGGTATATTGCTTTTGGTAGTGGTAAATATCTGATGCTCCAGAAGAAGTTGACGCCCCCTTCCTTCCATAATGCTGCATGCATATATAGTACCATACCCTGAAAGGAAGAGATTCAGTGTTCAGTGGGTGTTCAGTTTACATTCTGAAGCTTGAGATTTTTTTTCCAAGAGCTGAAAATATCATGGAATTGCCATTTAACAAAAGTATTTGCTTTCACAATTAAAAATTTATCTGAATAGACCTTTATACCATCCTTATAAAATGTACATATCCTAATAACTTTATTGAACTTCAAAAGGATAAGTTACAGTGATGAAACTAAAAGACTGCTTGTACCAATCACTGAGATTATATTGTTTAGAAAGGGAAATAGCTATGTTGCACATTCCATGGCATATACAGTGATCTACTTTAATCAATCTAAAAAATTAGGAAACATGAATTGTGGAAGACTTTTCTGCAATAAGGTAGCAAGTTCACATGGAAAGCAGACAGATTTCTGGGTTTTTTTGTTTGTATGTTTTTTAATTCAGATGATTGCTTTTGAGATATTTAGCAAGATCTTTGGTAGCAAGATCTGTTTTTAAAAAAAGTGTTTAGTCTGTGCATCTTATTCCAGCTCATGGATACAGTACAAGCATTTAACTCAAGAACAGAGCTTTGATTAATATTTAATTATCAGAGGTTATACATGCAAGCAATTGCTAGCAGAATTATTTCAAGGGCACATGTTCTGTTTTCCTGCACTCAAAGCAGCATTCACTAAAGTAATGGACTAACCTCGTTGTTTTCATTTGATGCAATATCAGGGCACTTTGGAGACCAAGAAAAACTTCTCCTTAATTATATTTCTTGTGTTATGCTTTCTCAGTACATCATTATAGCAGCATACTGCACCTGTCAATGAAGGCAACATTTGGAAGCGCTTGACTTTTAGGGGAAACTAGTAAAACACCTTGCATGAATCATAACTCAGGTACAACATTTAAAACTACAGCTTGCATAATTTATTAAAATATTTTTATTGCTATGACTTTGCTGTTAATTTTTGTGACTATCAAGGATGATGCCACCTCCAAACTTATTTAAACAGATTTTAATTCTATTTTAAAATGCCCACTGTTGCACATGGCGACCTTTGTAACAAAGGTCATGGTAAGATTGTTTCTGATGTATCAAAGGTTACTTCTGGGCCTCTAGTTTATTTGCATGATATTAACAAGTAAAACAAGCTCCGCCCCCCCAAGATTTTATTCATCAATATCATTACAGATGTCAACCACAATATTTCAGCATTCCATGGGGTACTTACTCAGGCAAAACTCGCCGTTATGGACCTAATACAAAGCTCATTAAAGTCAATGGAAAAATACTTCCTTTAACCTCAGTGGGATTTGGATTGGGTGCCAACTAGGTAAGGACTACAGGATTGGACTAGGGCATCAGGAAGAGATTAAACCAAAGGGGGGCAGGGTTGAAATCAAGTGATATTTACAAGAAAACATTGCATTTTACAGCATTATTCAAACAAATACAGTATCAAGCAAATTGCAAAAAAATTGGAAATATTTACTGAACAATCATCCTTCAAGAATTAAAAACTATTCTTACTCTGACTTTTATTATGATTTGTATATTATAACTAAAGAGCTGTCTGTTCTTTGAAGCCCTGATTAATATAAGTGAGTTATAATTTTCTGACCCAAGCTATCCCAGTTCACATATATTATTCTTTTGGCAGACATGTGGTCTCCACAGCTGTCCCCTCATTTGTGTATGAAATAGAAACACTGGTGGCACTTGTAGGTTACCATAGTTACATGAACAATACATGTGTGATACTTCATTCTTCCAAGCTAAAGGTTGGCTTTTTTGTTTTGTTTTCTGGCAGACATTTTGTAGGCATAGAACTGAAGAAAATCTATGTAAAGTTTCTGGAAGCATGTAATTCATTTTCCCTTTTTATCTGTTTCCATAATATTAATTCACAGCAGTCTTGTATTTCAAATGATAATCGTGCATCTTCACCTAATTAAAAGCCTCATTCTGCAAGGTGCTGAGTGAGTGTCACAAAGAAGGTGCCAAGCAATTAGCAGAATGAGGCCATTAAATACCATGGCATCTGTAAAGAATATTGAGCTTGTTTCTATACCATAATATATCTTGCAGACCTTGTCTGTCACACTTTGGGTTTTTAATGTTTTGTTCATATTTCTCTGCATAGATGTACACTCTGTGTTAACAAAATATTAGTGTTTGCTTTGATTTATAAAGAAAAGAGGCAGAAAAACACTTATTGAAGGAAATTCCACCATTAGATCTTTTGTACTTGACACAGAATAAATCTCCTAAATAAATATGCCTTTAGGAAAAAGTAAACACAGGAGTTGTAGCTAAGAAAAGTGTTCCTACAAGTGGCTTTGGCCTGGCCTACACTAAAAAGTTAGGGTGACCTAGTTACATTGCTTAAGGCTGTGAAAAATCCACACCTATGAATGAAATAGTTAAGCTGACTTCCGTATAGACAGTGCGAGGTCAACAGAAGTTGCATCAAACAAGCTACTGCCTCTCATAGAAGTGGATTGCCTGTGCCAAGGGGAGAACCTGCTGTAGCATTTCAAATGTAAACAAGCCTATAGTCTCAACACCTAGAAAATTACAACAAAATAGGGGGAAAACGCATGGCAATAAAAAAACAAAACCCCTAATCTACATTAAACCAATATTGTCATATCACAATACTAATAAGTGTTGTGCTTCCCAAAAGATTGGTCTCCTATTCTGAAAAGCTAATAAGAGAATTAAGAGACTAATTTTTAATGCAGAATAGACCAATGAACATCTGATTTTGAAAGACACTAACTTTGTCTTGTATTCTTTGTGGTTATAACTGACTGAGCTGTTATCTTTTAATATATTGAAAGCAGGCAGTCAATAATGGAGCATACCTTTTCTTAAGCTATACCTAAACAAAAAAAATTAAACTACATTTTCTTATGCGTTGCTTTTTAAAAACAATCACTTTACTACAAATATGTTTACATTGGCCTTTTGTGAAGTTCGATGGCTTCTCTCAATACACTGGGTGAGATTTTCAGAACCGGTCACTGTTGACCTAGCTTTGCTCCTATTGGAGTCAATAGGCGTTCATTGACGTTAGTAGGAGCAGAGTTATGCCAAATGCTCTTGAAAATCCTACTATAAAATGCTCAATATACCTTGGGAAACTTTAACTTGTAATTTGCAAGTTCTCAGTGGAAAATTTCATTTGTCCAAATTCGGTGGTGCAGTTTTCTTTTGATGATGCACACCAGACCTTTGGTCTAGATCTTGCTATTGACTTAAGTGGCAAGAGAACAGAGACCAAACTTTATTTAGAGCACACAGTTTTAAGATAGGCAAAATATACTTGATCTAGAAGGTAGATATAAAGTTTAAAATTACTTTGCCTTTCCTTTAAATACTGGTCTTAAATGTTTAGCAGGACATTGTTTTGAGATGTAATGGCTTCAAACTGTATAGGAGTTATGAAAGTGCCATAGAGATATTCTTGCCTTTATTTTGTACAATAACCTTGATACATAACTCACTTTTCTAAAATGCCAGCCATCATTCTTTTTATGATAGCATAGTTTGATACTTTCTCTGCTGCCTCACAAAGTTTAATACCAAAGGGAAAAAAGACTCACAGGTTTTATTTAGGAATTGTTAGCATCTCATTTCCAGATATTTAATTTAATAAACTCCTGTGAATACATCAATTTATATGGCTGTCACCTTTGATTAGAGACCTGGAGAGAAATTGCTGTTTCTACAGGGAAGCAGGAGATCCCAAGTCAGTTGCTGTACTGGAACTGAAAGTGCATGAAAGTGACAAAATAGGGGCTTTTCTAAGCATAATTTTTTGATTATATGTAAAAAAAAAAATCAGAATAACCTAAAACTTTCACTTCCAAAAGTGCTGGTCCAAATTGTGTTCGTTACATGGCTGCAACTTCCAAAAGGCTTCAACTGGAAGTTGTGCTTGTGTAGTTTAACAGAATAGGGTTCCTTGTGATTAGTAATCTCTTCCACATTACTTGTTTCGTGGATTGTTACATGACTGCTTAAGAAGTGCCATAAGCTAATATTTATCTGTGTATTATAGCAGGAAGTTTAGAACTAAGTATATAGTTTTCAGAGATCGAAATATGACTGACTCCAAAGGTGGACTCTCCCTACCTTTATGCTGCATATTCAAGAATATGAGCTAAGTCGGCCAAATTCATCCCTGAGGAAGCTCTATTCAATTCAAAGAGTGAAGATGCTGGAGTTTCACCAGGGCTGAATTTGGCTCAAGTGACTTTTTAAATAGCTGTGTCTCATGCATATTTCCACATGTCTGGTTCTCTTGATGTTCAGTATTTCCATCGTATTTTATAGGTTAACCAAGAGTTTTTGTTGTAGCGGTTGGACATCTTGATAGACTAATGCAGAGCAGTTTTATGCACGTATCACCAATTCTGTCCCAGATACACAGTTTCTGGGTTTCCTAGAAACTGTGTATGTTCCCTTTCCCCACACTGCTCATGTTCATGGGTTTTTGCTATGACAAATGCAAAGCACAGGTGCCAACTTTCATGTAGTAAATAAGCACCCCGACTTTCACTGTAAACCAGAAATCAAGCTAATCCCATTTCAAGCCAATCCCTAAGAACCCCAGCACTCTGACTAGGTCCCTGCCACAGTGTGCAGTCTGGGACTGTGATGGGCCTGCTGTGCACCCCTGACTCTCTCCGCTCCCCCTTGCCCCTGCTTTCCAGGAGCCAATCAAAAAAAAGAAGCTGCTACTAGCCAACAAGCAACTCTCAAGCCAATTAAGCCAAAAACAAGCCCAATTTCTGCCTTTTTTTTTTCCTGTGGGTTTGGCATGTCTGATGCAAAGTTGACGCAGATACATCTGGTCCCTGCAAGAGTCTGATGGTGAAAAAGCTTCCCCCCACCCGTCCCCCTAATAATCAAATTGGGAAACTGCTCACACCGCCACCATAGGCACTCTAAGATATGGCCTATGTTATCCCACCAGAAGATGTCGATGTTAGCTTGGATCTCCATCTGTATAACAGATCTGTCCCTCTGACTGCAATACTTCAAATGGGGCCACTAATCCCACTTTGTGAGACAAGTTTTAAAACAATTAATGGGGGAAATGGTCTTGCTTAATCTAAATAAAATGTTTACATGGTTTCTCCACCATACTGGAGATCTGCTCAGCTTATGTTCCTTGCATTCAAGCAATGGTCTTACAGTCAGCTGAACTTCAAAATCATTAAGCAAGTTCCGATGCAATCTTTGCAGTTTAGTTTGCTTTCATGAAAAGTTGACATGAGGTGCAATTCGCCACTGACTTTCACTTCAAGAAACCCCACTGAGGTCAGTGGAGTTTCATAGGGTATTCGGCAAAGCAGAATTTGCCCTATAAAGTCTTCCTACTTATAAGCTTAATGTCCTAATCCAGCACCCAGGGAAGACCGTGAAAAGACTCCCATTGATTTCAGAGGGAACTGGATTGGATCCCAAAGCTCTGATTCAGTTTAACTCCTGCACTAGGTTTCCAAGAAGGTTCACAGATTCACTTGTCAGCAACACACTGCAGGATCAGGGCCTAAGAAATTAAACTAGCATAAAAGCACTTTGTTAAACAGGAAGCAGAACGCTTATAAATCAGTATTTTTTTGTAACTTTTGTTTTGTATTTGCAGATAGAATAGTTGTGGTTGTCCAGAATGCAGGATTTTAGATTTTTTTATTATAGAAAGTATACATCAAAGCTGTCAAATGTTGTTGACAATACGTGTAGTCTATCACAGATACAATAATTCCTATATTTTCTGTGAGTTTTTTATGGATCACTTTATTAAGCAACACCGAAAATACCTAGTAAATGCACACCTTGCTAATGCACATATTAGTATGAAGATCATTTATTCTGATAGGCGCTTCATCAAATTTAAATTATAGATGATCACTAATTAGAAACTGATTAAGTATTGACATTTAAAAAACCGGCCATCCTTCTAATCCTAGATATTGCTATGAATTGCAGAAGGTAGTTGTAGATCCTGATTTCCCCTGTGGGTAAACAAAGCTGCTAAGTGAACTGTTTTCAAGAACCAAAAAAAAAAGTTTGCCAAGAAGTGATGACGTAACGTCTTAAAACAACTTCATTACAGTACAAGATACCTTGTGCACTCAGACAAACGGTCTTTATAAATTAGTGGACAAATACATTTATATACAAAACATTTCAATGTCTGGATAAATCGTATCAATTAGGTGAAGTCTTTACATTCTGAGTTTAATTAAAAAAAAAGCATCAACAGTTTAAAATCTTTACTGCAAAGTATAAATTGCTATTTCTGTCAATTCCAACAGTTATTGCTCATCCTATATATTTCTCAGAATTTTAAATAAGCAATTATATTTATGGGAAACTTGCTGACTTGAAAATGACAAACCTGAGGAGCAACATTTGGGAATAGTTTCTATGTCCTTTTTAAGTACGTGTATGTAATATGATATACAAATTCCCCTACTCTCTGTAGGTCTGTCTTCAGATTATGAACTACTCAGAACAAGGATCATGCTTTCTTTTCGGTATGGAAAACACATTGCTTTGCAAATTTTGGGTGCTACTAGAGATGCAGTATGATAAATATTTGCTTGATGTTTTCTCAGTTTTCAGTTGAGATGGACTTTAATCTTTTAGATGACAACTGTATGTTACCAGCCATTCCCCCTGCTCCCCACACACACGATACCAGTTAAATTATTGGTGGAATTAAATAGTGATGGGAAATCTCAAAAAAAAAAAAAAAAACTAACCACCACTCTTTTTAAGTAAGGTACTGTGTTTAGTTTAAAGTGTTATATTACCAACAGTGAAAGAAGAACCAGGAGGTTCTCCGGGGAAAAAAAGCTTATGCAGAAAACTACATGTAGAAAACTATTCAGAAGAGAAGTGTCCTAAGACGCTAGTAAAATAGGAAGTGAAACTATGGTACCCATTAACTTGATGAGAAGTTATTTTCACTAATATCAACTAAACTTTAATTCAGTCTAGCAACAAAAACAAATCAGAGGCTGCTTAATGGAATTGCTTCTATGCTACCTTGACTTGGTTAGGTTCCAAATCCTGTGGCTTGGTGTTAACAGCCTATATATTAGATCTTTAAGCACCTACCATGATTCATCTATTTATTTTCTTTTGGGTGTGTTCACACTATTGAATGAGCCGTCAAAAGCCTCCATACCAGCCAATTCAATACACTGTTTTATTAACCTACATCTATAACAAAACACTATGTAATATGGGACCTGATCCTGTATTCCTTGCATTCACACAATTGCCAGTGAAGTCAGTACGAATGCAGGATGAACCCCCTGCAATATGTTAATACATAAGTTGCACAGAAAGAGATATACTGTAAAAGTAAAGCTTTTGACTTTATTTAATGTTTAATCTCTGTGGTAATTAAAGTAATTATTTTAGTAGAGCCCTATAAAGAAAAATAAATAAAATTACCAAAAAGTGCAATACAACAACAACAAGGCTCTGTCCCTCCTTTTTTACTTGTTTGTTGGTACAGAATCTAGGCTATAAAAGTAAATGAACTGTTTGCTTGTTATTATCGCAAAGCTTATGTGCTTCCTATAGCCATTGCCATTATGATGTCAATCTTATAAATTCACACTTAGAAACTGGCTCATTGATTTTTATTTTTTTGGCAACTTTTTCTAGCAAAGATTTCCTGGATACCACTCAGTGTGGTACTAACCACCTGCAGACTGGGTCTGCCCAAGCAGATGGGGAACCCAGATAAGTCACAAAATGAAGCCTCCGCTAGAGCTGTGTTGGAAGCAAAATAATCACACTGGCAGGGAACCAGAGGGGGAAAGAGAGGGAAAAGCTCTTGTCTCTGGCTTAATGAAATGCATGTGCAGTTCAGGCACACACATTTTTCTGTTGTTGAAGGCATTTCTCACATATACCATATTTTTATTACTATTTCTACCAGTAAAACTATCACTCATCAGATAAACTAGGCAAGGTCATGACATTCTTTTCCAGCACTCCCTCCCAGCTCCCTAGTTCTCCTTTTTTTTTTTTTTTGGGGGAGGCCACTGATCCTCTTTGTGCATCCTTTCAGGTAATGAGCTGTCTAGGCTACCATTCAAAACCCAGTAATCTTACATTCAAATCTCCATGACCAGCCTTGCATGAAATAGATAAACACATAGAGGCATAATGGACCCTAAAGTCATTTTGGGATATTCTGTTTGGTAGAGGACAGTGCCTAGCTGCTTTCTCTGCTGGGACTGTTGAGAATAACTTGTCACAAAAATCCAAATTTAGGTGACTTTCTGCAAAATGTGGGCTTTGTTTTCTTCTCTCCAGTGAAAATAAGTCAAGCAGTTTCACCCATCTCCTGCCTGGGTAGACTGTGAGGAGGGATGGATGAGAGCAAGTCAAACTCAGTGACTTTAGGAAGTCTCTTCTTCCCTTCCCCTGGTATGTCCCCCCACCCCCCTATCATTGCTGCCCTCCAGCAGGGGCCAGCGGTTGGGGAGTTTGCAGCACCACCAGCCCCTGCTGGCTCAGGGAACAGGAGTCACAGTTAAACTGCTGACTATGGTTCTTATCCTTGTCATCCTCTCCACTAGGATCTATTCATCATCACGTTTTTAAGGTGGCAACCACTATAATATAATTATATTTTTCTAACAGTAGTACCTTGAAACCACAACTGAAATTAGGCCGCACTATGCTAGGAACTGTACAGACTCCTTAAGAGGCAGACCTTGCCTCTCTGAGATAAGTGTGTAAGCCTCTAATCTTTAGAGCCCTGCGCGGATATGTGATGTGCAATATGCAAACATAATCCGTGAATATCTGCAGATTTGGCTTAACTGATCTTCCACTGAACAACATGTAAGCAGAGCGCTGCACCCACCCAGAGCCTCGTTGACTTGACTGGGACCTCTGCACATAGCCACTTACAGGAAAGAATACACAAAAATAACAGATGAGGCAATATTATATCCACATTTTATGGATGGAAAACTGAGGCTTGGAAAAATGAAGTGATTTGCACACCCCATGGGAAGTCTGTGGAAAAGTTGGAACTTGAACTCCACTGTTCAGAGTCCCAATTCAGCACCTTAACCATCTTTCTTTTCAATCTTCAATGAATCTTATCAACAAAGAAAATGGAAAACCTGGAGTGAGGAAAAAAATTCAATTCGGAAGCCAGGTGGATGCAATCAGACAGTTTATCACCCAGAAGAGTTTTGCTGGTTAGGACTTTGCAGATGCTAGTGCAGAGTAAAAGAAATCTCATCCTCCGTTGTAACTACAGCATAGCGGGGACACAAGACCTCAGCTGTGCAGTCAATAAGACTCAGAGCAGTAGCTCTCTGCAAACAGTGCTTCTGCCTCCTTTTTTACTCAACAAGCAAAGCAAGTGTTATTGAGTAAAGGGAACAAGTCTAGTGTTAATGGTTCCACCTTGCACATGATATATGAATACACAAAGCAGAAGGGGGAGGATTACATTGTTCAGGGTATTTCAACCATGCAGAAGAGTCTGAATGAATAGAAAGTATACCAAGTCCACAAACTGAATCACTTCCATCCCTCTGCAGCATGTTGCTCTGCATCATCAGCTGCAGCAACTTTGGGCTATATTCCTTAGTGCAGATCTGCAGGTGTAGTAATGGCTAGAGAAAGGGGCAAGACCTGTTTAAACCTAGATACCAGGATTGTCTTGACATGAGCACACAGGACCATTTCTTAATGAGCAAAGTGTAGGTTCCAACATGTCAGACTTGGTGAAATTTACTCCCTAGAAGAGGGACTGTGCCCTAAATAAGGGGTAATGAAATTGTAAAATACAAGCAAGATGACTGGGTTACTGGCTTAGTGGATCTGGGGGAAGCAGTAGATATAATATCTTGATTTTAGTAAGGCTTTTCACACAATCCCACATAACATTCTCATAAGCAAGCTAGGGAATTGTGGCCTAGATGAAATTAATATAAAGTGGGTAAAAGACTGTACTCAGAGTAGTTATCAATCGTTTGATGTCAAACTGGGAGGGCATATCTAGTGGCATCCCTCAGGGATCAGTCCTGGGTCGGGTACTAGTCAATATTTTCATTAATGACTTGCGTAATGGAGTACACAGTATGTTTATAAAACTTGCAGTTGACACCCAGCTGGGAAGGGTTGCAAGCAGTTTGGAGGGCAGGATTAGAATTCAAAATGACCTTGACAAATTGATCTGAATTCAACAAGATGAAATACAGTAAAGATAAATGCTAAATACTTCACTTAGGAAGGGAAAAGTCAAATGCACAACTACAAAATGGGGAATAACTGGCTAGGTGGTACTAGTGCTGAAAAGGACCTGAGGGTTATAGTGGATCACAAAATTACTGAGAATCAAGAATGTGATGTACTTGCAAAAAAGGCTATCATCATTCTGGGGCACATTAACAGTAGGGTTGTATGTAAGACATGGGAGGTAATTATCCTGCTCTACTCAGCACTGGTGAGGCTGCAGCTAGAGTACTGTGTACAATTCTGGAAGCCACACTTTAAGAAAGAAGAGGACAAATTGGAAAGAGTTCAGAGGAGAACAACAAAAATGATGAACACCTGACCTATAAGGAAAGGTTTAAAAAACTGGACATGTTTAGTCTTGAGAAAACAAGACTGCGGGGGACCTGATAGCCCCTAACATATTTGAAGACTATTATAAAAAGGACAGGGATCAGTTGTTCTGCAGATCCTCTGAAGCTGTAGGACAAGAAGTAATGGGCTTTATCTGCAGCAAGCAAGATTTAGGTTCGATATTAGGAAAAACTTCCTAAATATAAAGGTAGTTAAACTCTGGAATAGGGTTCCAAGGGAGGTTTTTAATCCACATTACTGGAAGTTTTTAAAAACCGGTTGGACAAACATCGGTCAGGGATGGTCTAAGTTTGCTTGGTCCTGCCACAGCGCAGGGGGCTGGATTTGTTGACTTCTCAAACTCCCTTCCAGTCCTACATTCCTTTGATTTTTATACTCACAGCTACAGCTCCCATGGGAATGTCTGCCCTCGGATTCTTACTATCCAGACCTCAAGACAACAGCCTCACCTGCTCATCCCAAGAGCTGTACACTACAGCCTTCTCTGTTCCCAGCAGACACTTGAATTGAGAGGAAAAGGGTGGGTTTTGAAGTTAGATCCAGACTGAGTGGTGAGTGGCAGGGCCTGAGGCACAGTACTCAGTAAGTTAGGGAGCGAAGCAGTAGCCAGGCAGGTGGGGCTCCACCCCTTTGTCTTGCACAGTGTAACAGCAATACTCGATTCCTGGCAGTAAATGGTCGTTACTTTCCATATTAAAGGACTGTCTCCAGTCTGGTATTGGGGCTTCAGAGGGCCAAATCAGAAGCTGTGCTGTGGAGCTGCACCATGAGAGTTTGAGGTGCTCATCACCTCTCTCAATTTGGACTAGAGTGGTCCAAATGCAGAAAAAATTATCTTCCTCCCCATTCAGGTGGAGTGTTGCAGCCCATTGGGCTCTGACATTTGCATCCCTCCTCCTCAGAGGAGAATTCACCCTTCATGTCTCCAAAGAGTTCTCAGGAGATTGTGAACAAAATAACCAGAACTATTTTATTGGCTCTTTGAAAACCTCATTTATGCAGAGAATTTTCCAAGAGATTTTAGTCCATTCATCTTCTAATCACCTGGAATAAGGGTATTAACCTTAGCTTTGATCCTTTGCCAGTGAGTTCAGCGGGAGGATTGATTTCAGTGAGAACAGGATCAGGCTCCCATAAGCAGAACACTAATAGGACTGTGGGCAACAAAAGCACAATGCACATTTTCCCAGTGCTTATCCTTTTCCTTTACCATCGATCAGAATGAATGTAACCGGTGCATAGCCACTCAGGACATTGGGCTTCAAATTTAGGAATATCACTACTATACAAATGTATTTTGCCTTGCAGGTTTACATGGCTTTGGAGTATTTGAGGGGGGGTTTTCTTTCCTTTTTTGAAAAAAACAAACAGACTACTAGTGCATATAATTTGACAACCCACTGTTTGAAAGCACTTATTATTCTTGATGGTTCTAATATGACTTGTTAATGCTAATTTGCCAGATATTTT
Source organism: Eretmochelys imbricata (assembly GCF_965152235.1). Lineage (NCBI taxonomy): Eukaryota > Metazoa > Chordata > Testudines > Cheloniidae > Eretmochelys > Eretmochelys imbricata. The sequence goes on from NC_135578.1 coordinate 15,111,825, forward strand.
CAAATGGAAGACGACAGAGAGGCACTGTTGCAATTCCATGCTTGAGTTGGTGGCCCATCAATATACAGTAGCTAAATTCTGCACAGCACCTACCACTATGCTTCTACTGAGCATATGAATGAGAAGAATCTGTCTCCCGTGAATGTACTTCAAGATTTTAATGAAAAGTACTGTATCTGATGTGAAGGCTAAAAACCAGCCACAATAAAAAATACTCAAAAGTGGTGTTGGATTTAATATTAATATGCATATTAGGAACAGGGCAATCTTTGCATTTCTTCTGCTGAGATAAAGAATCTAGTATTTTTGGAATAACAGATGTAATTTGCTAAAGGTGTTTTTTTACAGCAAATCAGCTTCTTTAGAGTATGAAAAGTATGAACACTTAAGCTTTTCCTGCAAACATACAAAAATGAAACATTAATTTTATTCTTATGGGCTGTGTCTGAAAAAACAATAAAATGCGGTAATTTAAAAAGCAGGCATTATTTGGAAAGAGGTGTTTTTATACCTTAAACATCTTTTGGGATTAAGCTTCCTACAGTTTTCATCCTATTAATTCATGCTTTTTACACTCTTGTTTATTCCTTTGCTTTTATTAGCAAGCTCACATTCAGATTTAAGAGCTACAGTATGCTCTTAACAAATTATGACTGTTGCTTCCCTTATTTTAAGCTTGACATTTTCTTAAACTTATACATATAAATCTTATGAACAGTTCTTTTCCCCAGTCCTGTTTGAAATATTTAATAATCCTTTTTATATTAAGCTTTTTTAAACAAGAATACTTTTGTGGCATTTTTGGACAATCTTTTGAGTAGTCAGGACTCCATTTTAACATGATACTTAGAAAATGTGCCCTTTTAATAAACTAGCCATAAACATCCTGGTTGCTTATATAGTTTAAGACTTTGATCCAATTGTTGCCTATTCAGAGTCCCTTCGACTTTTGTGAGATGTAAAGGTCATACTTTTGGAAATCCCTTCCAGATTGGAGCCTAATTATGGCAGTATAAAATTTAGGCTCAGATTTTTTTTAAACTGTGCACCCAAGTCCTGTGATTCTGCATCTACCATTGGTAACTACACAAACAAGTCACTGCTTGGATGTCTATGCAGACCTTGCATACTCAAAACAAGGTTGTCTTAATTAGCAACATGTCATTATCTTTTCTCCAAAAATGGCAACAGTTGTTTAAAAAGACAAGGATTGATTCCAGTCTCACTCCAATGGAAATCAAAAATGTCAGCTGAAGCCAATGGAGTTAAACTATTGAAAAGTAACGAATAGAGAATCAGGCCTACAATTTGCAGATAAGGTCACTTAAAAGATACATGGCAACAATCTTGCAATATTTCTAGGGAATGACCACTTAGCACCTATTCACACTGTGTCATGGTGCTGCGATCCCTCCTCCCGACCAAAAAACACCTTGTGAATTCCAAAAGTTTTTACTCCTGGGGAAATTCTGCACCACTGCGCAATGAAGAATTTTGCAGAAATTAACATTGTGCATGCAGAATTTCTTTTCCCCCACAGAAATGGGCTGCAGTGCTGCTAGTCACCACTAGGGGCTACTGGACCCCCCCAGAGCCCAGCTCGCACGGAGAAGGCACTGCTGGGGATGGGGAGGGAGAGGGAGCTAGAGGGTTCCTGACAGCTGCAGTTCCAGCATGCCCTGAGGGAAGGAGAGGGCTGTAGCCAGGAAACTCTGTGCAAGCCTGGGACAGAGCATCAGGTTGTTTCTCCCTCTGGCTCCCTCGGCTCTGGGGGAGAAAGGGAGTGGATGTCTGGGCTGGGCTGTGTTCAGGGTGTGTGTGTGTGTGTGTGTGAAGGGGGAAGAGAAATAGGAAGTGGGTTGTCATAGGGGTTTCTTGATCACTCTACTCCTGGGGGAATTTTTATCTGTGTTTGTATTGTTACAGACATACTTGTTGATAGGTATTTTGAAATAAATTACCAAATAATTGAAACTAGTGTGACTATGTAGTGTTATTTTGACCGATAAAATTTGCAGAATTTTAAAATATTGTGCACAGAATTTTTAATTTTTTGGTGCAGAATGTCTACTCCTGGGAAGCAGTCTTGTATATTTAAAGTGGAAGCAGACAAAGATGATGCTGCCAGAGTTGCTAAACTTTCTTGATTGCAATTTCAAATTAGTCAGATTCAGTTTGCCTTAGCCCATATGGCAGCTTGGTCCTGTGCTTTTGTATCAGAGCCTTAAAGATACCCAATCTTTTCCTTGTTACACACCCCACTTTTGATCCCCCAGCGTTACCCGCCATCTCAGTGCCACTGCATAGTGGCCATGACTAGTTGCTGTTGAATAATACAAAACCTATCTAGGTTTAACAAGCTGTTTCTGCAAAATTCCTTGCCATGCTAACGTGCATCTCCCAGATTCCAGTGTACAATTGAGTAATTCAGTTATTTTATACCTAGTAAATTGATGTTTAAAGTCACTGGTCACATGTGGCAGTGTCATGTAACATGTCTCTTCTAAATGAACTTAATTAATGTAGTACTCGTCAGTCCAGGACAAGTTTTCTAGCACTGATTGCTATACTGAGAATGTACCAGACAAAAGGAAAGATAAATCAGTTACCACAATTCATTAATGCAGCATTTAGACAATTTTCTGAAAGACTGACTGCATGAGTTAGACTAACCCCCAGGCAAGTTTAATTTATGCAGCTGCTAACACAATCATACACTGACTTAGCTGCAATACACAGAGACTTTTTGTAAGGACAAACTATTGTTGCAGAAATTCTTCAAGCTCTTAGCAATAATAGTCTACCCTTTAACAGCAAACACTCAAACCTATTAGTGCCAGGTGACTTTTTCTGTGTGAAGGTGCTTTGGTTTTTACCTTTCAATTTATATTTGCTGGGACAAATGAAAGATAAACGGCACCCTTCATTAAAAGGCTTCTTTTTTTCTCTTAGGAGGGAAATTTTTAATACCTGTGGCTTGGTAGCTGGCAATAGCAGTTAATTTTTTTTTAATTCTTTGTCATTATACCAACCTCTTCGTACACATTTTGTATATACTGCTCTTTTGTTGACTTAAATGCGCACACACACATCACTTGCACAGCTAAATAGTTTCCAAGGCCAGTCAGTTACTGTGTGTGCTATCACCTCAGACATCTTTGCAGCCGGTAGCAGAACTAAATTTCAGGATCTTTTGCTCCTCCCACAAAATAACCAACACCTATATAGGCCCTACCATTGCAATCTCTGTTCCCTTATTAGTATTAGGGCTTTTATACTCTGCAGGACACTACTATAGGGCAATATATTCACTATCTGAGCAGTTTCCACATTCCATCCTGACTGGGCAATAAATGACACACACACACACACACACACAAACTAGTACATTGAACCCAAATTAAGTCTCTCCAAGGTACCTTATATAGTACAATGTAATAATGGGAATGCTTCCCCTGCACTACAGTTTGCTAGCCCTGCTCAGAGGCCAGTTTTGGAATTGCTTATTGATACACAAACATGAGCTTTTAGGCACCTGGGTACTGATGCTTCCACGCAGAGCAGCTCTGCTTCCCATAATAAAATCATTCCTACCTAAACCTATCATGCAGCAGATCAGTTCCCCCCCTTCCCTTGAAAACCCTGCAAAGTGCCCTTTGTGATTATGGAGTGGCAGGAGCATTGGACAGCTGTATGGTCTTATTTATTTATTTATTAAAAACATTGAGAGGGGAAGGTGGAAGTATGGTGAAAGAGACTGAAAACTATTCGACTATCCACAAGGCCTACTCCTATTTTTGTGTTTTCCCTTCCCTGGGACCACCAGTTGTATAATAAATACTGCAGGGCTTTCAAAATTAAAACGTTTTAGACAACTCTGATAGCGGGGGAAGTACTGTATACAGCATGCAGCTACTGAGAAAAATCCTAGGTGTTGGGTTGTTTTTATTTTTTTTTTAAAGTCACACAATATTGGCCTAACCTGGCAAAATGCTTAGCCCATCCTAGTTACCACTGACAACCAGTGGTTAAGATAGGGGGTAGTACAGAAGAGCTCAGCTCCGCTTTCTGACAGCTGTCAGGAATGGCTCCCCATCCACTTTCCATCTATTTTAACAATTGCCCTCTGCCTAATGAAGTTCAGTTGAGGATGCTCTCCACCTGCAAAAAGACACTCACTGTGTTTCATATTCAGCCCTAACTGAAGACAGTTCTTGGCCTCACTTATGTTGAACAGAATATTTCAAGTGGTGTCTTCACTATTATTGTTTTCCTAACTTGGTTTCTCTTCCAGCATATCCATTTTCAAATGAGAGTTCTCTAGGTATGTTGTCTCCATGTTTTCATGGGGGAGACTTAAGTGATGAATCTGCCAGTTCCTTCCAAGTTTGACAATGCACTTTTGAAAATCAAGAGAGGACTAACATTAAGCAGGCTTTGCCTTCAGCTGAATACTTTTTGTTCTGATTTCTTAGGACTGTGCACATAATAGATTATTTTCTTATGAGAAATTTAAATGTAATATTCCTGAAAATCACCCCCTGGAATCTCTCCTTCCATTTGGCCATTTATAACAAACTTCCTTCTTGCAGCTTTTGAGTGCCTTGCAGAATTATGCTACTTCCAACAGGTAGTCTAAAATTGGCATTAGTTGCCTTCATCACTTGCACTAGAGAAGGAATCTCTTGTTTCATTTTATTTTCTTCGTTTTTTTCCAAACTTATTTTTTTCTATTATGGTTGGAAACACCATAGCTAGCAAAAAATAAAAAGGGGAAGGGGATGGGTTTACACCTTATTCTGAAGGGAGGGAATTCACCTCCAAGGTGACTCCAGCTCCTACTCAGAGTGAGATGAGTGGGAGCAGGATTTTCAAAAGCACCTAATTAACATGCACAAGTCCCACTGAAAATCAGTCACATACGTACATAATTCTGTAGCGTATAGCACCATAGAGTCCCATCACAATGAACAGCAAACACATAAGTTACTGGCCAGCAATCTTCCTCCATGTTTTGTGGTCTTCACATAGCCTTGAAGCATGCCACACTGCATTCCCATCCAGTCAGCTACACCTGAACCACACTCACCACTGCCTCTGCCCCTGGCACCAGTCCTTGCACAACTTGCTTCAGCAATCTTCCTCTCAACCCACATGTCCCACAAAATCAAGTTTTCTTTCTCTCATCTTGATGTCTGGTATCACTCCAGTTAGGCTGTAAGTTCAAGCAATTACCTCTGCGTTAGTCGTGTGCAACATATAACTAACACTCAGCAATTGCATTTCAGTTCAAGGCTCTTAATGTCTTCTTTCTTTAGTGTTCATGTCTCGCGTGCATATAGCAAGACACTGAAGACAAGAGACTGCAGCAATTTCATTTTATACTTCATGGCAACACCTTTTGCTTCACCAAATATGTCACTAGAGTAGCAGGCACAAGTCCAATTCTATATCAGATCTTTAAGTGATGTTTAGCATCCCTTGTAGTTATACAACCCAGGTATTTGAAGTGCTCAATGCCTTCTCAGATTTAGGTAGAAATATCTTTGCCTTTTTGTCAGCCTGAGATGTCACCATTGTCTTTAAAAAGACAAGGTGGATGAGATCTTTTATTGGATCAACTTCTGCTGGTGAAAGACAAGCTTTTGAGCTCCACAGAGCTCTTCAGGTCAGGTCAGGTCAGAGCATCACACTTAAATACAAGGTGGAACAGATTGTTTACCATAAATAGTTAACTCATGCCCTACAGGATCATTCAAGGTTAACTACTTATGCTAAACAATCTGCGTAGTTTAAAATCTTGTTTTTCACCAACAGAAGTCGGTCCAATAAAAGATAAAACCTCACCCACCTTCTCTCTCATATGCTGGGACCAGCATGGCTAAAACAACACTGTCTTTTTGTGGGATAGCCTTAGACCAAAAGTCTCTGCATCTACCACTAATTTTTCAAACTATTTTTGCACTTTTTTTTTCTTGCCACAATCCAGTCAGATCAATATCATCAGGGAAGCCCTGATGACTAATTTTTCCTCCACTAAGGATACACCCTCCTTTAGGTTTCCATCCTAATGGACTTTTTAAAGATTTCTTCAACATCAGTTGAAGAGGGTTAATAATAGCATGCAGCCCTGCCTGACACCTATCCTTAAGTCAAATCCTAGAATATCAGGGTTGGAAGGGATCTCAGGAGGTCATCTAGTCAACTACTTTGCTCATGCCCCATAAAAACCAAAGCAGTTCTGCTTCCTCGGAGATTTTGTATCAACCTTATTATATTTTCACCAACTCCAGCCAACCACAGGATTGCTCAAAGGTTTATGTCATATGCTGTCAAAACGCCTTAGCAGAAGTCACAAAGCCATGGACCATTTTCTCATCATTCCCCAGTGCTTTCTCACACAGCAAATACAGACTGAATATTTGCTCTATACCTTTTGGCAGGGTCTAAATCCAGCTTGTTTTTGCACTTAGGCACAATTCTCTTCCGAGTGATGCGCGGCAGTATTTTGCTAGGGTGTGTCAATAGGATTGTATGGTAATTTCCTTTTTATGAATAGGAACCATCAGGGACTATATCCAAGTCTTGGGCCATCTTACAGACTCCCTAATCACATTAAAAATGTTATGATATGCCAGGATGAGTGTGTCTCCATCACTTTTAATTAGTGCTGCTTATGTATTATCCACTCCAGGGGCTTTATTGCTTTTCAGTGTCTGTACAGCTTCCTCAATGTCTTCAATCATAGCAGGAGCTTCTCATATATCTCTCTTCTGCCATGTTCACGTCCAATGTAGAGTTAATTTTGCTCATATTATATAGTTATCAGCAAGATTAACCCCAAGAGTTTGGTGAAACAGTATTTTTCCTACAAGGAAAACTTTTGAAAAGAGTCTTGATGGTTTGATAGGTCTTCTTTGAAACAAATGCTACTAGGGAGTTCTGTGTATCAGTGCACGGTTATTCAAACCAATCTTTTTTTGCCACTTTAATGAGTCCCTCTCTTTCTCATGTCATACAGGAATATTGCTTTTTGCAGATTCATCTCTCTTCCTTTTTGCTCTTAACTGCCTTTGTTGATCAAACAACTCTATAATCTTCTCTGTGATCCAAGACTGGCAATGGGGAAATGGATTGTAGGAGTTCATCCACTGTTGCTATAATGCTGCAAAAGATAGAGCACAATATCTGATCTATGTTACCTGTGCAGAGGTCAGCAGCTTTTAGCCTTTGTTCAATCATCTTCTTAAATTCCACTTGTTTGTTGCTGGTCCCAATATAGGCACCTGATGGGATTTTCAAAAGGACTAAATTTTACCCTAATTCTGCTCCCGCACTGAACTACCTTTTGAAAATCCCTTCCAAAGCTTCTAGCTTCCTTATCTATATTTTCATCAACTATTTGTTTCATGGAGTTGATAACAAGAATAGGTACACAAACATTTGACAAACAAGGATTTATGTGAATACAGAGCCACTCTAAAATCCATTGTGAGGCACATAAGAGCCCAATCTTGCTGCGTAACTGCAGCTTCCATTGTAGTCACTGGGAGCTGAAAGCTAGCACATCATGGGATTGAACCTATTTTGAAAAGATCAGTAAAGAGGTTTGTTTGCCTAGAGCAGTTTTTAAAAACAACCCCTATGATAGTTTCCCTGTATTAGGCGGGGGAAGTTATTATGCAGAAATGCCATGCTGGTGTGTGACAGAGTTCTTCTCTGCAGTCCCTCTCCATGGGCAGTACAGTTAGGGGGCATGGAATCAAGCTGCAGGAGTGAACAGTACATCTGCCATTCTGTAGCTCAAGAAACTTAAAACACTCTCTGCAGAGTCAGCATAAGGACCCCAACTGCAAACAATAATTATCAAAAAGAAAAGGAGTACTTGTGGCACCTTAGAGACTAACCAATTTATTTGAGCATGAGCTTTCGTGAGCTACAGCTCACTTCACTCTGAAACCAATAATTATCAAGCAGATGCAAAGCCATGCTATGCCAAGCCTACAGGTAGCACCCATCATATGGTATCTAGGCATGATTGGTTGTGTGAAACACTAAGGGAAATCATACATGGATATAAAGCAGTAGAATAAAAGCAGAGTTTCCATTCATATTTATCTGTATTCCAGTATGCTTTGCTTTTTCCGTAATTACTGGCTCCTTGTTAAGCTCATCAAAGTGGCAGCTTTGGTTTTAGTTTTCAAACTCCTATGATTTGCTGTCTTTCCCCCCTCTGCTGATTTACACACTGTCATTCGCACAAGCATTAAAATGGGCTAGGGCATCTGAAGCCAATCAGAATTTGCTTTTTGATTATATTGGATTTTCATTTATAGCTTCATCCACGCTGCCCTAGGGCTGGATGAGATTGGAGCCAATAATGTGCAAGTCATTTATAAAGAACAATTTTCAGTGGGAAGAAAAGAAAATTAAATCTATCTGCAGTAGAAAATAACTTACATAGAGAAGAGAAAAAGTGTCACAGTTAACTTCTAAAGCCATATGTCCACAATGTTTAGAAACCAACACTAAAGTAAACTCAGTAAAATCAGAAATGTACCCTTGCACAATATGGGCTATAAATGTAATGTACAAATGATGGGATATAAGCATTAAACGAACAAAAGGATTACCGGTAGATTTGCAGTTTATTCAAAATCCAGGTGTACTTAACACTTTATCAAAAGCTAATGACGTCTTTATAGGTAAAATTTTAGATGTATATGATACATGTAGCCAAAGTGGGGGTAAACCAATCATTTGGCATGAATAATTGTTATGCTCTTTTTCTGCTTGTGGATATTCTATGAGAAGATTTAAATTTCCTTAAATAAATTTAAATAATCAACAAATATCCTTGGATTGGGTTTGTTTGTTTGTTTTACTCTTTGAATCAGACATGTATATTTGAGCTGTACTGCTTACTTGTGATTAGTAATGCTCTTGTTTCCTGACTGGACAAGCAAGCTAGTAGTATTGGTTCAAATATTGATGCCTGTGACCTTGACATTCACTTTTTCTGAGCATTTTTGCTTGTAAGTACCTTTGCTTGAATGTTCACAGGAAATCCCACAGAAGTGGTGCAAGAACATGGCAGAAACAAATTCATTTAAACATTCAAATTAATATTAGTAACTATTTTTGGTATTTAAATTGTAATTTAAGCCATTAATTCAATTGTTTCAGATAGCAAATAGATTAATTTTACACTGAAATAATATGAGTGCTGTTCTGACAGACTTTCCCTCAATATGTCAGAGTTCATTTCTGAAAGACTGAGAAAACAGTCCTTTAAGTTAGAATTCTGGAGCTCTCCCATACCTTCTGCAAATAGGCTGTCACTGCCTGCCAGAATCTGATCACCAACATCCCCCTTCCCTAAAAGAATGTAAAGCAAAAACTGGTACATCTCAAGCACTACTGTTTTAAGTTAGAGTATTCACTTTGGAGTCATTCTATCAAGAGTTAAATAAAAACATTTGAAGCTTATCTGAATCATGAACTTGATACCATTCACCACAGAAATATTCTACTTCTAGATGACTTTTTGACCTTTATTTCCCCATCCAACTGCCATCTTCCTAATAAACTGATACAGGTTGGAGCTTCCCCTTCATTCCCTCCTCCTATGATTAAAAAAGTAATCTCTCTCCTTGGGTTGGAAACTCAAGCTTTGTAACCCATTGTCTGCCTCTCACTTCAATTGTACAGTATATGCTATAGAAGGGACTCCACAGGAGGGAACACTTGGAACAGAATTACCTCATCTGGGGATCTGGTTTGGCGCACACTGCCAACTGCAGTTCTTTCTAAAATCCACCCACGCTTGGCCTATAGCATACCAATGCTGCGGAGTTAGAGTGGACAGGTTTCTGTGTAGTCAAAAGTGGGTGCTTAATATCAATACCCTTTCTCTGCATCCACATAAACTGTTACTGGATGAGAATACTGGGCCCCCAGGAAAGTTTTGCATCTTAATTACATTACTGAATCCTCATTTTAGTGGAATATGCGGCAAAAAAATATTAAAAACTGAAAATGGGGAATTAAGTGAATCATCTATGGAGGCAACAGTCAGGGACATCAGTTGCCCCCCAACTTCCATTGGGTATTATTGGAACACTCAACTTTTATCAGAGAAGCTACCATTAGAGCCTGGAATGACCTCAGTTCATGTTAAATCCTACATCAGCGTCTGATAAGGGAACCTCCTAGTCTATTAACCCCTGGCAAATCTCATCTACTTCTGGACTACAAAAAGAGAGAGCGTCAGCTCAATAGGATCTTGTTAATATAGGCCGCAAAATAAAAAATTAAAAGAGCCTCTAATAAATCCTAAGAGTGGAAATAACATCCTCAGGTGTTCATCCCTAGCCAAGATCCAGCTCCTTTGTGTATACTATTCCTAGTATAAGACCATCCTTTGAAAAGAAATTATTAAATATAATTGTGTCGTTATTTAAAAAGGAAACTGAGTGGTAAGAGGGGACAAGTTAGGATCTTTCCCTGGATTGTTGAAGAGCAATATATGGTTCCTTTAAAGCAACAGTTAAAATTCATTGAAACAAGGGGGAGCTCATACCATACCAACCAGAAACTGGAAGAGTTCTTTCTGTGCTATTAGTAGCATTAACCAAAGAAGGCGCGGGGGGGGGGGGGGCAGGGGCAGGGACAGGGGAGAGTTCTTTCTCTGACCTTAGCAAGGAAGGAGCTGTGCTCCCCTTTTTACTTTAATACCTGCCTTAATGTTTCAGATTGTTCCCTTTACTCAAATACTGTGCCCAATTTTGGTCACCAATGAGTAGAAAGGATGTAGAGAAACTGGAAAGGATCCAGAGGCAAGCAACACAGATGATCAGAGCGATGGAATACAAGTCCCATGAGCAAAGAAAGGCTGAAGGAACTGGGTATATTTAGTTTGGAAAAGAGAAGATTAAGGCGGGATATGAGAGCAGTCTTCAGATAGCTGAAAGACTGCCACAAAAAAAATGGAGAAAAGTTCTTTTTTGCCACAGAGAGCAGGACAAGAGGCAGTGGATTCAAACTACAGTTTAGCAGATTTAGATTAAATCTCAGGAGAAGCTTCCTAACTGTAAGAACAGTAGGAAAATGGAACAGACTGCCTCAGGAGGTTGTGGAAGCTTCTTCACTGAAGGTTTTCAAAAGGAGGCTGGATAGTCATCTGCCTTGAATGGGTTAGACACAACAAATCCTGCATTTTGGCAGGGGGTTAGAATAGATGACCCTTGCGGTGCCTTCTAACACTATGATTCTATAATGTGAAAGTATTTAGGTAGCACAGCCATAAGGACTCCATTTGTTCTAAGACTTGTTACCAACAAGTGATCCAATAGCCTTCTTTAGTACTTGATCTGCAACGGGGATGTGCTTCTCCTCCACCTGGTGTGTGGTAATTTTGCCCTGAAAGTTCGATCCTGGTTGAATTCCAGAAAAGGGATATTTGTCATGTAATAGAATAATACTTAGAACATTCTTCCCTGCTTTTGGATAAAGGTGGAAGTGGTGGGGTGGTGGAAGAAGGATGTAGAATAGAAGGGATTTTGAGAGGGAGTTTTGCGAGGGAGTTGACAGGAGCAGTGTCTGTGTGGGGGGCTTAACATTCCGTAAACTTCTTTAAGCTTAAAGCCAAAAATACCCCCTGATTAAAAGAAAACAACAAAGGAACAAGCTTCATGAGTAAAAAGAGAATGCAGGCAGAAGTCCAGCAACAAAATGGGGGCTACCCGGTTTATTGCACCCAATGCAGCATATATGATTACCTGCCCTATAGGCAGGTGGTATATGTGTGCATTTGGTGCAAGGAGCTCCTGGTCCTGAGAGACCGTGTATGGACTTTGGAGAGCCAGGGTGGCTGAGCTGGAGGAGCTAAGGGAGACAGAGAGGTACATAGATAAGACTTGCCAGGACACAGTAGAACTGTCCCACCCCCGGTCTGACAGCTTCTGTGCTGTTGAGGAGGATGAAAGCCTCAGGAAAGGAGAACATCCAACTGGAGCAGAGGGAAATGACCCCATAGTTGTTCCAGATGATGTTGTGGTATCCTCTCGCATCCTTGCGGGGAGGGAACTCCAGTTACTAGGAAGAGACAGGTATTAGTAATGGGCAATTCGATCATTAGAAACATAGATAGCTGGGTTTGCGATAACCGGGAGAACCGCATGGTGACTTGCCTGCCTGCTGCGAAGGTTGCAGATCTCTTGAGACATCTAGATAGGCTCATGTGTAATGCTGGGGAGGAGCCAGTGGTCGTGGTACATGTAGGTACCAGTGACATAGGGAAGGATAGGAGAGGGGTCCTGGAGGTCAAATTTAGGCTGCTAGGTAAGAGATTGAAGTCCAGGACCTCCATGGTAGCATTCTCTGAAATGCTTCCAGTTTCACACACAGTTAGACAGGCAGAACTGCAGGGTCTCAATGCGTGGATGAGACGATGGTGTAGGGAGGAGGAGTTTAGATTTATTAGGAACTGGGGAAACTTTTGGGAAAGAGGGAGCCTATACAGGAAGGAAGGGCTCCACCTAAACTAAAATGGAACCAGATTGCTGGCACTTAGTTTAAAATGCTCTACGTCATTTTTAATTTTAATGGCTGGGGAAAGCTGACAGATGCGGAGGAGCACGTGGTTCAGACCGTGCTTAGGGAAGGCTCGATAAATGGAGATTCCCTATGTCCTAATAAGGAGGAGAGGATGGAAGATGATAAAGTACAGGAAGGATGTGATGAGAAACAGTCAAAAGAAAAAAAGTCCCATTCAATTACAACATGTAATAGCAGACATCTAAAAAGTGACACGTTTTTAAAGTGCTTATATACCAACGCTAGAAGTCTAAATAGTAAGGTGGGCTAACTAGAGTGCCTCATATTAAATGAGGATATTGATATAATAGGCATCACAGAAACTTCGTGGAATGAGGATAATCAATGGGACACAGTAATACCAGGGTACAAAATATATTGGAAGACAAAACAGGTTGTGCTGGTGGGGGAGTGGCATTATGTGGGAAAAAAGCGTAGAATCAAATGAAGTAAAAATCTTAAATGAACCAAACTCTACCATAAAATCTCTATGGATAGTAATTCCAGGCTTAAGTAATAACAATATAGCAGTAGGAATATATTACAGACCACCTGACCAGGATGATGATATTGACTGTGAAATGCACAGGGAGATTAGAAAGGCTATTAAAATAAAAAACTCAATAATAATGGGGGATTTGAATTATCCCCATATTGACTGGAAGGGATGCAGAGATAAAGTTTCTTGACACCTTAAATGAAATGCTTCTCGGAGCAGCTAGTTCTGGAACCCACAAGAGGAAAGGTAATTCTTGATTTGGTCTTAAGTGGAGCACAGGATCAGGTCCAAGAGGTGACTATAGCTGGACCGCTTGGTAATAGTGACAATAATATAATTAAATTTAACATCTCTGTGGCGGGGAAAACAACACAATGGCCCAACACTGTAGCATTTAATTTCAGAAAAGGGAACCACACAAAAATGAGGAGGTTAGTTAAACAAAAATTAAAAGGTACAGCACCAAAAGCAAAATCCCTACAAGCTGCATGGAAACTTTTTAAAGACACCATAATAGAGGCTCAACTTAAAATGTATCCCCCAAATTAAAAAAAAAATCATAAGAGAAACAAAAAGAGCCACTATGGCTAAACAACAAAGTAAAAGAAGCAGTGAGAGGCAAAAAGGTATCCTTTTAAAAAGTGGAAGTTAAATCCTAATAAGAAAAATAGAAAGAGCATAAACTCTGGCAAATGAAGTGTAAACATATAATTGGAAGTCCAAAAAAGAATTTGAAGAACAGCTAGCCAAAGACTCAAAAAGTAATAGCAAATTTTTTTTAAAGTACATCAGAAACAGGAAGCCTGCGAAACTGGGGCCACTGGATGATTGAGGTGCTAAAAAGAGCACTCAAGGACAATAAGGCCATTGCAGAGAAACCAAATGAATTCTTTGCATCAGTCTTCACAGCTGAGGTTGTGAGGGAGATTCCCAAACCTTAGCCATTCTTTTTAGGTGACAAATCCGAGGAACTGTCCCAGATTGAGGTGTCATTAGAGGAATGTTTTGGAACAAACAGATAAACTAAACAGTAATAAGCCACCAGGATTGTATTCACCCAAGAGTTCTGAAGGAACTCAAATGTGAAACTGCAGATAACTACTAACTGTTATCTGTAACCTATCATTTAAATCAGCTTCTGTACCAAATGACTGGAGGATAGCTAATGTGACACCAATTTTTTAAAAGGGCTCCAGAGATGACCCCAGCAATTACAGGTCGGTAAGCCTGACTTCAGTAGCGGTTGAAACTATAGTAAAGAACAAAATTGTCAGACACATAGATTAACATAATTTGTTGGGGAAGAGTCAACATGGTTTTTGTAAAGAGAAATCATGCCTCACCAATCTACTAGAATTCTTTGAGGGGGTCAGGTCAACAGGCATGTGGACCAAGGGGGATCCAGTGGATATAGTGTATTTAAGATTTTCAGAAAGCCTTTGACAAGGTTCCTCACCAAAGGCTCTTAAGCAAAGTAAGCAGTCATGGGATAAGAGGGAAGGTTCTCTCATGGATCGGTAACTGATTAAAAGATAGGACACAAAGGGTAGGAATAAATGGTCAGTTTTCAGAATGGAGAGGTAAATAGTGGTGTCCCCCAGCCATCTGTACTGGGCCCAGTCCTATTCAGCAGATTCATAAATGATCTGGAAAAAGGGGTAAAAAGTGAGGTGGCAAAAATTGCAGATGATACAAAACTACTCAAGATAGTTAAGTCCCAGACAGACTGCGAAGAGCTACAAAAAAGGATCTCTCAAAACTGGGTGACTGGGCAACAAAATGGCAGATGAAATTCAATGTTGATAAATGCCAAGTAATGCACATTGGAAAACATAATCCCAATTACACATATAAAATGATGGGGTCTAAATTAGCTGTTACCACTCAAGAAAGAAATCTTGGAGTCATTATGGATAGTTCTCTGAAAACATCGACTCAATGTGCAGTGGCAGTCAAAAAAGTGAACAGAATGCTGGGAATCATTAAGAAAGGGATAGATAATAACACAGAAAATATCATATTGTCTCTATATAAATCATTGGTATGCCCACATCTTGAATACTGCATGCAGATGTGGTCACCCCATCTCAAAAAGGATACATTAGAATTGGAAGAGGTTCAGAAAAGGGCAACAAAAATTATTAGGAGTATGGAACAGCTACTGTATGAGCAGAGATTAATAAGACTGGGACTTTAGCTTGGAAAAGAGATGACTAAGGCGGGATATGAGAGAGGTCTATAAGATCATGACTAGTGTGGAGAAAGTAAATAAGGAAGTGTTATTTACTCCTTCTCATAACACAAGAACTAGGGGCCACCAAATGAAATTAATAGGCAGCAGCTTTAAAAAAAAACAAAAGGAAGTATTCACAAAAAGCACAGTCAACCTGTGGAACTCTTTGCCAGAAGATGTTGTGAAGGCCAAAACAATAACAGGGTTCAAAAAATAACTAGATAAGTTCATGGAGGATAGGTCCCCCAATGGCTATTAGCCATGATGGACAGGGATGATGTCCCTAGCCCTGTTTGCCAGAAGCTGGGAATGTGCGACAGGGGATGGCTCACTTGATGATTACCTGTTTTGTTCATTCCCTCTGGGGCACCTGGCATTAGCCACTGTCAAAAGACTGGATACGGGGCTAGATGGACCTTTAGTCTGACCCAGTGTGGCCACTGTTACGTTCTAATGGATATTTCTGAAAACCATTATCTGGTTTGTTTATATTGTGGCAGATTCTACGGGCCTTTACTAGGTTGAGGCCCCATTGTAATGTGCAGAGCACAAACACAGAAAATGGCATTCCTTGACCCAAAGAGCTTACAGTCTAAGAAATCTTACTAAAGATTACAATCTAACAGTTTTACTAAAGAATGGCATACTATTTCTCCATTTCCATTTGCCCTTTATTTCAGATATAGTAGGGTCTATTCCTGCTTTCTAAGTAAAGGTAATTAAGATAAGTACATTTAATTGGGAGTTCTCCCATCCACAAATGCCCTGGAGTATGATTTCCCCAAGCATCCTTGGTTCAGGTGAACATTGTCATAATCCTTATAGCATGAGCCTGACCATCTCCTAGTAAATGCCAAGAGGACGAATCGTGATGCCCTGACTCAGTTTTGCCCCATTCCTTACTCAGGTCTCATTGATTTCAATAACTATAACTAACTTACGTGGTAGACAGTGTCAGTACCTTTCAATGTGTTTAAGAAACTTGATCTGACAATAGCAGCATGCTCAAAATGCCAATGAGTAGCGAGCCTAGGTGTATCTGAAATTCCCACCTTAAACACCACGAGAGAAAAGGAGTCTATGTGGTAGCATCATTGCCACTGTAACACTATCGGTCTCTGAAGAGCTGAAAATAAACTGTGCTCTGAAACTTTACTAAGGAACCTCAAGACATTGGCATGATTTGGTGCTACAGTAGAATCTAACAGTAAAAGTCTCCCTCCTACCACCAAGATTGGGGTTATATAGTGTTGTACGTAATACTAAACTTTGATTGCACACACACTCAAAACTACATTCACAATATACAGAGGAAATTATCTATCACTAAGTTTGCATATACAAAACATTCCATTATAGTGTTTTGGTTTGGGTTTTTTTAGAAAACAAACATCAAGAAAAAAGAAAAGGAGGACTTGTGGCACCTTAGAGACTAACCAATTTATTTGAGCATGAGCTTTCGTGAGCTACAGCTCACTTCATCGGATGCATACCGTGGAAACTGCAGAAGACATTATATACACACAGAGACCATGAAACAATACCCCCTCCCACCCCACTGTCCTGCTGGTAATAGCTTATCTAAAGTGATCATCAAGTTGGGCCACTTCCAGCACAAATCCAGGTTTTCTCACCCTCCGCCCCCCCACACACAAACTCACTCTCCTGCTGGTAATAGCCCATCCAAAGGTCACTTACAGTTGGCAAGCTTTGCATAGTAATTAGAAAATGCTGTGAATACTGTACCCACAGATGCGCAATGCAATGCAAACAGCTACATTTAGGAGATTGCTTATCAAATACCGGGATCAGACAAAGCCCTCACAGAAGTTGAGTGGGAATGGTTTCTGGGTAATGACTGCAATATTAGGTTCCACAGTTTATAGGCAGTAGCGATGAAGACAATCTGGAGTGGAGATTGCTTCCAGCAAGAGGGAGAAACCTCTCTCAATAAGAGAATGAAGATATCAAGCAGGAGGTCTTTTGTAAAGATCTATATGTAAGATACTGACAAAGTATCTTGTCATTGGATACCGACATTGGATTCATACCTGAATTCATTGGAGTACAACTGCCTACTTCTGCTACTAGCTAACAGTGATCTGCAATGGGATGCTACAGTTTCCGGATTCAAATTCTGAAAGTCCATCGGGGAGGGTGTTCCATATATATTTAAATGAGCCTTTTCATTAACAGAAACACATGTTCATAATCCATTCATTGTTTAAATATCATACTGGAAATTTGTATATTAAACTTATTTTCCAGCCTAACTTGTAGTTTATCAGTTTTGTTTAACCTCCTTTTTGTACACCAAATCTATTTGTATTTCTTATGCAAATTTGGAGTTTCTGATATACAAGGGTCTGACCTGCAAAATTTTCATTTGAATTTGACTCCCTAGATAAAATCCAATCACTATTGTTTTGAGTACAGTTATATCCTAAACCAGTAGACCCCATTCTCTGGAACTGGTGAGATCAACCCAGGATGATGGAAGTCTTGAAAGATTTTTCCAATGATCAGTTGAAATTTGAAGAGAACATCTTGCTAGATTTCAGTGCCATTGAACCTGAAATATTACATTGGCTTGGCCTTGAGCCCAAAAGTGAATACTAGCCTTAAATCTAATTGATAGCCAGTTCAGAACACTGATTTCCCTGGCCTACCACCAGTTGGAAACACATTTTAGTGGGTTTCAATATCTTTAGCGTTTTGCAAGAAAAACAAGACAACATGCTTCAACAACATTACATTTTCAGTTAGTCTTTTTGTGATGTATTTGTAAATTAAGTGTTTTGTTTTCTAGTGGTTACATATGTGTTAATGTTCAGACAGCTAGAAATATCAGAAATAGTTCTAATTTGAATCAACTGTAGAAAAGAGCTTCTACCGTACGTAAGTGGAATTTTCATTTAAGGAATTTGGAAATTAAAAGGGTTCTTATTTTAAATAACTTTATCTAGAGAAGGAAGAAATGAAAGGAATGTACAAAAATGTATATGGAATGAACATAACATCTGTCCTAATCTGCTTTTCAGGAACCTCTCCAGACACTGATTTGGGTTAACCAACTCACGCAGCAGAGCTTTGTACAAGCACTCGGAACAAAGGAGAAAAGTGAAGAGATTCTGAAAAGCATCTTCCATATTCTGAATGTCCAAAAGTTTCAACCTAAACTTTAATTTTTACTTTTTTTTTCTTGATACTGATTTATATATTCAATCTTTTGCTATTTTAAGGGGTTAGGCAGTTGAACTTACTAGCAAACCAACATGGCTAGGATTAGATTGGTTTTAATAGCTTGCCTGTTGGTGCTAGAATTGCTAATGAATTCAGTAACTGAGCCTTCCATACAGAATAATGAATGTCCACAGCTTTGTGTATGTGAAATCAGGCCATGGTTTACACCACAGTCGACCTACAGAGAAGCTACAACAGTTGACTGCAATGACCTTCGTTTAACAAAAATCCCCAGCAATCTTTCCAGTGACACTCAAGTTCTTCTCTTACAAAGCAACAACATTGCAAAGACCACAGCTGAACTCCAACAGCTTTTCAATTTAACAGAGTTAGATTTTTCACAGAATAATTTTACTAGTATCAAAGATGTGGGGCTCTCAAATCTGACTCAGCTTACTACTTTACATCTGGAGGAAAACCAGATAACAGAGATGACTGACTACTGCTTGCAGGATCTTTGCAATCTTCAGGAACTATATATAAACCATAACCAGATTCGTAGCATCTCTGCAAATGCATTCTCTGGCCTGAGGAACCTTTTAAGACTTCATCTTAACTCTAACAAATTAAAGGTTATTGACAGTCGTTGGTTTGATTCTACTCCTAACTTGGAGATCCTTATGATTGGGGAAAATCCAGTGATTGGAATACTAGATATGAACTTCAAGCCACTCTCAAATTTAAGAAGTCTGGTTTTGGCAGGTATGTACCTCACTGATATTCCTGGAAATGCATTAGTAGGCTTGGATAGTCTTGAAAGTCTTTCCTTTTATGATAACAAATTGGTCAAGGTTCCTCAGCTTGCTCTTGAGAAAGTTCCAAATTTAAAATTCCTTGACCTCAACAAAAACCCAATTCACAAAATCCAAGAAGGTGACTTTAAAAATATGCTGCGGTTGAAAGAACTTGGGATCAATAATATGGGAGAACTAGTTTCTGTTGATAGGTATGCACTAGACAACCTACCTGAACTGACAAAGCTTGAAGCTACCAACAATCCAAAGTTGTCTTATATACATCGTTTAGCATTTCGTAATGTTCCTGCTCTGGAAAGCCTGATGCTGAACAACAATGCTTTGAATGCAGTCTACCAAAAGACAGTGGAATCCCTTCCAAATCTGCGTGAGATCAGTATTCACAGTAATCCACTCAGGTGTGACTGTGTCATTCACTGGATCAACTCAAACAAAACCAATATCCGTTTTATGGAGCCTCTATCAATGTTTTGTGCTATGCCACCAGAATACAGAGGACAACAGGTGAAAGAAGTGTTAATACAGGATTCAAGTGAACAATGTCTTCCAATGATTTCCCATGACACTTTTCCAAATCATTTGAATTTGGACATTGGCATGACAGTGTTTCTAGATTGTCGAGCCATGGCAGAACCCGAACCAGAAATCTATTGGGTAACTCCACTTGGAAATAAAATAACAGTTGAAAGTCTCTCAGACAAGTACAAGCTGAGTAGTGAAGGTACCCTGGAAATCTCGAATATTCAGATTGAAGACTCTGGAAGATATACATGTGTTGCTCAGAATATAGAAGGGGCTGACACAAGAGTAGCTACTATAAGAGTGAATGGAACTCTTTTGGATGGTACACAAGTGCTGAAAATATATGTCAAGCAAGCTGAATCTCACTCGATATTAGTTTCTTGGAAGGTTAATTCCAATGTCATGACCTCCAATTTAAAATGGTCATCAGCCACTATGAAGATTGATAACCCTCACATTACATACACTGCGAGGGTCCCAGTTGATGTACATGAATATAACCTCACTCATTTGCAGCCATCCACAGATTACGAGGTCTGTCTAACTGTATCAAATATCCATCAGCAAACTCAAAAGTCTTGTGTTAACGTTACAACAAAAAATGCAGCTTTTGCCCTTGACATTTCCGACCAAGAAACCAGTACCGCCCTTGCAGCTGTAATGGGTTCAATGTTTGCTGTGATCAGCCTTGCCTCCATCTCTGTTTATATTGCTAAAAGGTTTAAGAGAAAAAACTACCACCATTCGTTGAAAAAGTATATGCAAAAGACCTCTTCAATCCCACTGAATGAGCTCTATCCGCCACTTATTAATCTCTGGGAAGGTGACAGTGAAAAAGACAAAGATGGTTCTGCAGAGACCAAGCCAACCCAAGTCGACACATCCAGAAGCTATTACATGTGGTAACTCAGAGGATATTCTGCTTCTGGTAGTAAGGAGCACAAAGGCTTTTTTGCTTTATTCTGCAAAAATGAAAAGTTGAAGACATTTGTATTTTTTTGACTTTGCTAGTTTGTGGCAGAGTGGTGAGGACAGGTGGATATTTCAGAATTTTTTAGTATAGCGTATCGCAATTGTTTGACACAAATGGCAGCTTCACCTAGCTTCCAATTTCTTTTTTTTAGTTGTGCTAAACTTAATGCTGTTCTAACTACAGTACTGAATAAAATTAATGACAGGCTGGGGTTACCTTGTGATTCACAACTAGCAAAGCCCCTTTCTTCTGAGGCCATCAGTAGAGAGTACAGTATCCTGCAACAGCTAACATACAGTTTTGAAACGGCATTGAACCAGTTTTGTAACACTCTGGTCTGAAGACTCAAACTGAGAAAAGAAGACTAGATCTTCAGTGATGTTAGTTGACTGTACTGTAATGTTGTATCAACTGATTTGAATGTTTTTGACTTTAAACAATGACTTTTTTCTTTTTTGTAATAGTTGAAAAGGCTTAGGTAAACCTAACAGGCAATAGAAATATGTACATCTGATTTTTTTTCAAATGTAACAAACTAAATGTTAATTATCTTATTCTTTTTATTATATTTAGTAGACACTTTTAAAGAATACTAGCCTTTTGTTGTGCTTAATCCACCAACACATGGTGTATAATGAAGGCAAAACTATAATAAATTACAGTTTTGTTCTGATTTTTTTTAAAACAGTCACAATAATGTATTGTTTTTAGTTGTCACTAGTTTGACAGGTGATCATGTTTGGATATAAAATATATCCAAATTATTATGTAAAATTGTGGGGGTGTTAAAGTCAGATTTCAACAGATTTTCAGTTTTTGCTCTAAAGAAGAAATATCTATTTTAACTGGGATTTTTTTCTGCACTGTTTTTCAATATTAAAAAGAAAGTACTGCAGAGTACCTAATCAGAAAGATATCAAGCAGAATAAGGGCTGTAACTGTATCACATGGAAAATCAGAACTGCCTCAATGCAAGGGACTAAACTAGAGGACCTCTCATGGTCTCTTCCGGCCTATATTTCTATACAACTTAGGTACACATCAAGAAAATACATTGAACTTGGCCCATTTTCCTTTCTGTACACATTTTTGTTTATATTATAAGCTAAGTCATACATGAAGCAAGTGTTTGGCTGTCACTGACAATTAAAGAAGAAAGGCAACTCAACATCACTAAATCAATTATAATAGTATAATTATAATAGTCCACAGATGTTTACCTGTAAAAAAAAATCCATGTTATTTGGATTAGTGTATTTTAAAGTATCAATTAGGATATTTACAACTCTGATACAATATCTCATGTGGGATGGGGGATTAACAGCCAATATCTATTTTATAGACTTTCATATCTGTAGTTCAAAATATTTTACTAAATTACAGAATAGTTTAAGATGGTACAAAATTACAGACAACAGTGGTGTGAATATATGAATAATTTAGGGCTGGATTTTCAAAAGCACTCAACCTTGGCCTTTCTACTCTCACTAAAATCCTTGACAGGGACTGTTCATTGTGAGGTCACAAAGGGGACAGGGTTTCTAATGAAGCATCTATTGTAGTCATGCCAGATGCCAAGTGAGAAGCAGAAAATTTTGTGTAGTATATTAATTTTCTACTACCCCTCTTCTCCTTACCCAAAAGGTGGCTAAGTGCTGACTCTGCAATGATCATTAACTATGTGCAACGGGATGTTTTTGCATACCGATGAGCTATTTTTGAGTTAATGATGAGCACAAATAAATTGTCTGAATGCTGAAAATGTAGTTTTATTTAAAAAAAAAAAATTCTTCAGTAATTCAAAAATGACATTTCCCTAAAACTTTCTGGTATGAAACTATCCACCCTTGTCTCAAGCTCAAAGAATTTTTCTTCAGACAGTTATGTCTGAATGAGAGAAATAAAGTCTCAACATCAACCTAAGCAGTGGAATAAATTGCCTAAGGAGGCTGTGAAATCTCCATCATTGTCTAACCTGCTCTTAAAAATCTCCAAACACCTGTCAGGGATGGTCTACTTTAGTCCTGCCACGAGTGCAGGGAACTGAACTAGATGACCTCTTGAGGTCCCTTCCAGGCCTACAATTCTATGATAATCTTTCATATAAGTTTCACTGCTGCAAAAGCTTCAATATAATAATTTTATATAGGTAAGGTATAGCTTCCTAAAATCTCATATTTTAATTAAAGAGTTTGGTAAAACTATTGGTTTTCATGTCAAAAATCGTGAACTTATATAAAATTCTTTATATGGTTATGAAATCTCAAATCTTTACCTACATGCTTCCTGTATATGGGTTTTTTAAGTGTTTCCTTTATTTTGTGGAGAGGAAATGAGGTGGGGAACTCTACTATGTCTACTTCTTAATGTCAATTTCTGCCTCTTTCTGATGTGCAGCTTTAGAGCAATAATTACCACCTTGTATACATGTAGTTATAAACTAGAGTTGCCATTGCTCTGATAGCAGACTTGATTAAAACTGGGATCTGCTCTGCAGTGGAGATGCACTCTTGGATTCTTCAATGTAAAGGACACAGTAAGGACAAGGTTGACAGAAAATTATGGCTTCCCACTTGCGTGGCCTCATCAAATAGTCTTTACAAAATAATTCACTGGGTGTTAGATGCTGCAGCATAGGCCTCCTCACCATCTCTTCAGCAGCACTGCATAGCTGTATAATGATACTCAAAGTATAAGATGACCACAAAGACAAAGCTATTGTACCTGAACCTCCTATCCGAACTAGTGCAGGAACAGGCTAATTTGTGTCTACAGCTTTTGCAGTGTAATGGGCTATGAAATAATGTTCACTGTGTTTTCTGTTGAGAAATCATGGGCCAGTGGTAGCACACAAATACCTCATCCTGGATGGTATTTGTTACCTTCCTAAGAAGCCATGACATCAAGGAAGAAAGGGCAGGAGACAAGTCATGCAGTAATTTTGTCATGTAGCTTCTTCAACGTATTTCAATTTGTAATTTTTTCCAGGTTGTCCATGCTAATGGGCACAAGTCTCTGGGTGAAAGATCTGGGTTACTACACAGATGAATTGAAAAGTGGGAGGCACCAAGTGTGTGGTCTATATTATCCACAAATAGCCACTGCCTATATGTACTTCAGTCTAGTAACTCAGACTGAGAAGTTAGGATATATCTACACTGCAATGTAAGCCTCTGCTTGAGCCCTGACTCCAGACTAATCTCCCTTGCACCTACATTGCAATTACACTAACCCAGGACTCAGACCCTGGGTCTCAAGCCCCTGCAGGGCTGGAGGGTCCAAGCTCAAGTCAAGCTGGGACCCAGGGTCTGAGACCTATTATTCTGCAGTGTAGCCACAGTCCTGCTTGCCTCAGGCCCTGGGTGTCATCCAGAAGTAGCCCACAATTCCATGAGAAGACTTTCTCAGACTTCTCTAGCCCAAGAATCTGCAGTCCACTCTATTGAAAATGGAAGCCCCTGCCCCCCACCTCCTTGGCAAATGGTAGCAGGTCAAGTTAGTGTTAACCCATTCTGTTCTCATCACTGATCTGCAAGCATGACATTATAGAGCTTCCTAGGTTTGCAATGGAGAGTGAACTCGTCAAGCCTTCTGCAAAGCGACATGCAGGGTGAACAGTAAAGTTTTCCCACAGTGCACCATATTCCTAGGGCTACAGCAGCCACGTTTTGGGATGGGGTGGCGCTAGGGATTCTGAGATATGGTTACTTTGACTCAGATCTGTGCACTGTAGTGTGGACACCAAAGCCCTAAATTCAAGCAAGGGTCAGAAAATTCTTAACGTAGGTTTAAAATACAATGTAGATGTTCAAGGCCAGGGTTCAGAAAACATGGGTCAGCTGACTCTAGCCCCACTAACCCTGGGCCTAAATTGCAGTGTAGACATACCCTTAGTCACTACTACTTGGAGAACTGTATATAGTTCTATGGAGAATTAGGTTCTGCCTATAACAGAATTCACTAATTAGAGATTAGTCAGACATGTTGCACCTGATTTTAATAAATGACCTTCAACTTTGCATACACAATTTTGGGTTTACAATTTACTGTGGGCATAAATACAAGTATCTGTATGTTTACCTGACTGCATTCAAAATGCATTTGTGTCAGTCGTTCACTGTAGACCCAACATTCCCCTCCTCACAACTGGAGGCTGAGTTAAGGTACTTTAAAAATGTAACTAATAATATGTTTTCCCCAACATTGTTAGCTTTCATTTAGCTAATGATTTATAAAATGTCTGTGGGCCAAGGATGAATATTTCACACACAACTATAATCTTTTGCTAGTAGACTGTGCTATAATTAAAGTAGTTCTGTTCTTAAGAGTAACTAGCTCCTACAACTTGTGTTCCTAGGTATGTTAGCAAAAATGCATTTTTAATATTACCTAAATCATAATCCTGCTAGAATCAGAGGGCATTTTTGCCTGTGGACCAAAAAATAACACATGCAAATAGACTGATAGGTACATAGTTTCACACATGATTGCATGAAGACTTCAGGTCTCCTGGTTTCAAAATCTGTCCTGAAATGAGGCTTGGTTAATACACATTCATTTAGTTATTAAAAACCTCAGTTTATGGGAAAGAATGACCAGGTTGCAACTGGATGGTCACCAGTTTGGGCACTTAGTATGTAGATTTGAATGATCTTAGCTGTAGTTGATGCTTTTTAAGGTTCGATACATTTTGATTGACTAGAGATTTATAAGTGAACTGTTCAACAAAGTAGAGATGGGCGTATATCTCATGTCATGACTAGCCAGGTTTCTCATCAGGGATGGTAAGTGATAAAAGGAGTTTCCCCATTGTAGGGGATGGTACAAACACTTTCAAGATGGACAGGCTTTTATGCAGACCTCTTGTTAAAAGAGCCGGCCACTGAGTCCTACAAAGGAGAACTCAACTTTTTTAAATCTCTAGCCCTACAACCCAGTGCAATTAGAGTGCCAAGAATAAGTGGAATGTGCAGCTAGGCACCACTCCTGCAGCAGCAGGTGGGCTTAAAGCACATCCCTCTGTGC
This sequence comes from Eretmochelys imbricata, assembly GCF_965152235.1. Lineage (NCBI taxonomy): Eukaryota > Metazoa > Chordata > Testudines > Cheloniidae > Eretmochelys > Eretmochelys imbricata. The sequence continues at coordinate 15,137,672 of NC_135578.1, forward strand.
ATAGAGAACTGATCATGCTGGACAGAAAGTGTTGGAGGAGGAATGAATTCAGTAAAAATTGTTTCCCAACCTGCTCAAAAACATTAAGAGGGGATCCGCTTTTTAAAATCGCAAACTGTCCCTGAATTCACCCAGTACTGATGTCACCACACAGCTGCTGCAATGGGAACTACCATCTGCATTCCCCAGCATTGCCTTTACATACATATAGGGAATGCACCAGGCAAAGTAGGTAACCACCCATTGGCTGCTCAGCTACCAAGAAATGTGGGAGTGGGAAGAGCATACAACTGGTGGGGGCTTTTTGTTTTGGAGGAGCAAAGAGTATTTTACCTGGGAATGTCATTTGTTTTTGAGCATGGGGCCTTGTTAAAAACGTTGACAGCACATCCATGTAAAGGCGGGGGAAGCTGCAGCTGCCAAAAACTGCCCTGATTAGCCCTCATACTATTACACAAAAGACGCTGACATTTTGTCTCTCCCCTGTTTTTTTCTCCACTTTTAATCCATTCTTCCTTTCCTGTTTCACCCACTCATGTCATTTTTCACACTTGAAAGTCACTGTGCGCCCTCCCAGTAATACTTCACGTTTCTTCCATTGTCTCCCCTTTCCCAGTCCCAGCATCCCCCCCACACACACACTGAAGGAACAACACTTTCCCCTTACCGATGAAACTCTTTTTATCTGTAGCAATGAGATGTAACAAGATTACAGTTAAGGACTGCTTGTTTATATTGTGCTTTGGACTTGTTTTCACCCCTTCTGATCCTTGTGCCACTTTCTTCCTCTTTCCAAGGTCTCCCCTTTGGAGACCATGATTGCTGTTGATTATGTCAGTAAGAATCAGATCAAGAGCAAGCCAGTCAGCATGAAGAATTTTAATTTTAACCTTCAGCTTCCCCCCCGCATCGTAATCCATAAAACTTTCACTTCCACTTAGCAAAAAAAGCAGTTCTTTCCCTCCTCCTCCCTGCGCCAGCTTTTCCATCCAGAAAATATTTGAACAAGATGAGACACTAGGTAATTTTCCCCCTTTATTGTGAAGACAATGGAAAGGCTGATTTTTCTTTCTAGTAAGGTAGAGGAGAATTTCCACAAAGTCTTAATTTTGAGTTTCCATACTGAAATGCCAAGCACACACAGCGGACACCCATGTTATAACAATACAGCTGCAACAGTGGCGTTTGAAATACTACAGCACACACATTGGCAAAAGCTGGTAGACACATCAGTTACTCCAGGTAAAATTTTCAAAAGCACTCAAATGATTTAGGCACTGAAGTCCCATTGACTTTATTCAGGCTGCAAAATACGTTATAAAGACAAGGTGGGTGAGGTAATATCTTTCGTTGGACCAGCTTCTGTTGGTGAGAGAGACAAGCTTTCAAGCAACACAGAGCTCTTCTTCAGGTCCATGTAAGCTCAAAAGCTTGTCTGTCTCATCAACAGCAGCGGGTGCAATAAAATATTACCTCACCCCGCTTGTCTCTCTAATATCCTGGGATTGACATGGCGACAACACTGCAAATACACTAGAAGGTCGTTTTTAGGATTTTGCATCCGTGCTTTTGAAAGTGTTACTTTTTGTAAAATAATGTTTGAACATTTCTGTGCTACTCTATATTATTCCATATTCAAAGCCACTGAGGACCTGATCTTAATCTCAGCTACGTGGGGGGGAAATACAAAATTCCTTTTCAGACACTGGAGTTACACCTGATTTTCAGTTGCCTAGGTGAGATCTACATCTGGCTCTGAAAACTTCAGCTGCAGATTTCTGCTGCCCACAAGCATAACACTGGAATAAAAGTTCTTGTCGATTTTCATGATAAATGTGTTTCTACGAAGGCCTTTTCCATTGGCTTAGAGCCTGAGTGTGGTTTATTCTAAGAGAAGATGGTTGGGGTCAACCATGTAAATTGAAGTTCTTTTTAATATATGGTATGGCTGAGCATCATTATTTTCAGTTTTGGGCAAGCATCTTAAATGTGCATTTATATGAAGACCTAAATGGACAGTAATCAAAGTGTGCAATATATTTTAAGGTTAAATGGAATCCAACATTTGCAATCCTGGCATTTCAAATAGCCAGAGTAAGACCATGTCCACATGAAGACTTAGTGCACAGCAAACTGAGATGTAAATCTGGAGTGCATGTTTCCCTGCCATGCAGTCGGTGTGGACTCTGCTGCCACAAACTGAAAGTACTGTAGTGTGCTTTAAGCTATGCTGTTTCAAGCAGCAATAGGTCAAAGTGCACTACAGAACTGGAAGTGTATGACTGGCTACAGTGCTGTACATTCACACCCTGACTTCCTGTGCATTAAATCTCAGTGTGGACAATCCCTAAGTATGCAGATTTAATACTTCCTTTGTTTTCAGGCTCAAGTCTATCATTTTACATCTTATTTCTAATTTTAAGAAGTGCATTCCCCAATACACAGACAAAATCTGTACTACATACTTTATTCAGTAGCTTTTATTGCTTTCACTGCAATTTAAGGCACTCCCAGTGGAAAACAACAGGTTTACAGAAAAGAACTACTTCCTTCTATGAAAGTTTCCATTAAAACTAGGGAAAGAAAGCCAACCCCATCAATTTGAGTTGGAGTTTAAATAGTTCTTACATGATTAAATGTGTAGGGTGATGTGCTTCTGCCCACCAAGAGTCAAACTATGTAAAATGTGGCAATGAGCAATAGTAACACAGGTACCATGCACATTCTCCTTTTTGCTTAAAACCATGTTATTAGCTGTAGGCTTTCAGCCATTTCTAGCAGCTGTGCTTTTGGTTTGATGGTGAAGGGATATCTGTGCCATTTAACAAGGCTGGGATTATTAGTTATGCCTACCAACTGAACACTATGGTTTGTACAGGGGTAGATCATATGAAGTAGTATCATTAGTCATATTAAGTGGTATCTTGCTCTTTGAGTACTCCCATAGGAATATATGATAGTACTTAACATGGGTTAGGGGACTGCAATCTGGACCAAAGAGAGCAAGGGCTAGATCTTCAGCTGGTGTCAAATGGCGTAGCATCATTGAAGTCAATGGAATTATGCCAGGGTGCATCAATTGTGGATCTGTGTCCAAATGTCTATCAGAACGTGTCAATATTACACACAAAACATTACATTAAAAAGAACATTAAAGTTGAAAAGCCAAGCACCTAAAAGTTAAGAAGTGCCTGAATTAAGGTAGCTTGTGCTAATTTAATTTGGGCACCTTATGTGTGTACATTTTGAGTCAGTCTTTATGATCACATACTGTTTTTTCCACAGGCCTCATTCAGTGTGTGAAATGCAGTGTTCTCTTAATGACCGGCCGTTCAGTATCCTGGTTTCTCCTCACTGTCTGGTGTGTGGCCCCATGCTCTGTTTACTGCACACTATTCAAACCCTGCTCCGAAGGCAGAATTATTAATTTCCTCATGAGCTTTTCTCTGGGGCTCATCACTGTAGTATCTGAATGCTTCACAAAATATAAATGAATGTACTTTCATAATACCCCTGTGAAAGGAGGGGTTATCAACCCAGCTTTACAGATGGGGAGCTCAGGCACAGAAAAAGAGAGGTCAAAACTATCCACTACTTTTGGGTGCCCAGTTTGAGGTCTGATTTTTTCAGAGTAGTATCAGATTGCACTTAACATTCTAAGCACAGCTCCTACTGACTTCAGTTGCACTTGAGGGCTCAGCACTTCTATAAATCAGATCTCAGGGTCTCAAATCAGGCCCCAAGAAAATGAGGAAAGCCCAACTAGTGACCACTTTGAAAAGGCTGGATTAAGTGTCTCTAATGGCATCACACAGGAACTCTCTGGCAGAAGCAGGGATTGAATCTGGTTCTCCAGGGAGGCATTCAACTGCCTTAACTAGCACATCTTCCCTTCTCTTTCTGTAATCTCCTACCTCATTCACTACACACCTTTCAGCTTTAGCAACAAATGAAGCAGGGATCCTAGACACAACAGCTTTCTTCACTATACAATCCTGCTTCATCCCCAGAGTAGATCTATTCTGTGCCTTGAATGCGGCAGTAGTTGTGTGGAAAAAATATGTGATCCTGTAATTAAAGGTGGTCTCATAGTGCATATACACAGGGGGCTGAATTAATTTGCACAGGCAATCTTTTGGCATTTCTTAACTTTTGAATGCTTGAATTGCAACCATAAAAATGTTATTTTAATGGTTTTTGTGGATAACTTCCTAAGGGTTTTAAAAAACAAGCTGAGAAAACAAATTCCATCATACTTACACCCACATGGGTCATCAGCAGGGTTAACCTGGAACCTTTAGATCCACCACACAGACCCCTACCACTTAAGCTAATGAACAGCACTAACTGATCAAAACAGTACTGTGTCTTCCTATTTTAATCAGGACTAGAGGGGAATGACACACACACACTTTGCAAGACTGTCTCACAGATATTTGCTCTCTCCCCGCACCCCCCCCCCCCAGCCTCCATATGCCTCCCACCCCTATGGCTTCCAGCCTCCATTGCCTTCCCTAGTCTCCTTCTCCAAGCTCCTTGTTCCAAACTTTTTGCCCCATCAATCCCAGTTCTCTCCCCACACCCCAACTCCTAATCCAATCTGTCTTTGCTCTCCCTCATTTCTTTTCCCTGCTGACTGGGTTCTCATTCCCTGTCTCCTACCCAGCCAGTCACTATCTCCCACCACCCCAACTCCCTGTTCTAGTCACCCCACAGGCTTCTTGTCCCAGTCTATTTGCCCTAATGCCCCCATAGGTCTGGCTCTTCTCCCCTCTGCCTCAGAATCAGGCAGCCTCCTCCAAACTGGTGGTTAGTGAAAGCAAAGGAATGAGAGATTCCCTGCTCTTAGTTCAGGTGCCTGGACCCAGCACAGCCCAGAGTTGCAACTGTAGGGAAAGGCCTGGTCAGCCCTAGGGTGGAACTTGCCCAGCACAGATGGGATATGTTCAGGGCAGTTAGCTTCTAAAATCCCAGAAGCCTCTACTGAGCACATGCAAATTATAGTTTTTCAAAGGATTATAACTTGGCCAAATGTAGGCAGATTTGTACAGGGACAGTATAAGGAACATCCTGGCTACCCCTCCTGCCAAAGTTCAAGTCCCTTTCCAAAGCATGGAGGTGCTATAGTTATTTAAAGAAAAGTTCAGAATTTGTAACCGGGGTATGATTAGGTGCATTTTCACAGCCTCATTCTCTGGCATGGAAAATTTCAATCCAAATGGTTACAGTTTGGTTAAGTTATAAGCAACTGAAAATTGGGTTTTATAGTGGGAAGTGAAGGGCAAATTTAACAACAGCTTTGCTACCAGCCCCAGCTATAATACTACCAATAGCTTAAAAACATGCTTCCCTGCTACCTTCCCATTTAAGGGCCTAATTCTGCTCCAACACTGAAATGAATGAGGAATAATTCCATGGCAACCAATGGTGTTTTCTATATTAGTGTAAAATCAGTGCAAGAACAGAATCAGGCCTAATGATTATCCATGACAGGGCCTAAGAATCAGAAGTGAAATATATTAGGATATATACTACAGTCATCTCTATAAAACATGCTACTAATTTTATATGCAACCCCCCCCAATGAAATACACTTAAAGAAGCATGAATCAGTGACCATCATTTCATGAATTTAATTTCTGAAATCAATGCAGTAAACCTCAGGTAACCATTGATGCTTGGATGGTAGGTTAGATGAAATGTCCTGCCCTGCACTGCTTTGAGTGACTCAGTCAGTTCCCTCTTATATTCCAGTTCTCCAAGAAAGCACTGTGAATGTGTTAGAGACAGTAGTGGCTGTTCCTGAGAGGCAGAGGCTCAGATTCTCCAAATTGGCCAAGATGTGTTGGGCACAGGTCAATGGAAGAAGAGCAAAGGTAGCATTAAAGCAACTGTACAGGTCTTTGATCTTGGGAAGTTCCTCCTCCACTTCTGGGAAAATATATAGAGCAGCCCGGAGGCTGCTCTACCTTATGCTTAGCTACCAACAGCCTCAAGGAGTTGTTCCTCCAGTCAAATATCAGCTGAGCACAGAGGCAACCTTTTTTCTGGCCATGTCCCCTTCTGCTAGGGACCAAAGGGAGAAGATGTGGGAGCCACTATTCCTTCCCTACACCACTCATGGATTTCCTTATGGGGGAACATCCCCATATGGCTCTCTGGCTGCTTTGCACTGCTAAAACAATACAAAGAAGCCTTAGCTAGATTGAAGATTTGAGCAAATGCTTTCCATTCCTGAATAACAGTTATTCCTCCTGATAAAGGAACTGCACTCAGTCCTAACTAGGACTCCTTTCACTGCAATGATGTTGCCATGAGCTGTGCTTCAACACTGGGACAAAAATGAGAGCATGATCTACACTGGATTGTTTTACGGTAACTAGGCAAAGTGATTGATTGATGCTGTTTTTTTCAACCGTGTTACCTTGTGCTTCAGAATCAAACCCACCATTTAAAAAAGAAATCTTGAACCCTTACAGTTCCAGAGATAGTTTTCAATATGTGAACTGAGTGTCAACCAATGCAATATTTGCCCGAGTCTGCTACCAGCCTCAAACAATGGCCCAGAGCGCAGTAAACAGATTCCTTTAATCTTAATGAAGTGTCAATGCTAAACTCTCATTATGATTTAATTCTAGCATTCCTAACTATTAGACTGCTCATCAAAGCACACAAAAAAGAAGAGGGAGGATCACATTAATAAGAACTGATGGAGTGGCATCTCTTTTTATTGGGCAACTCTTGGTTTGTAGGTGGAGCTTGGAAGACTACCACTACTATGACTCCCCCCACCCCAATTTCTGTCACTAAGTAAGACCGGGGCGAGGGGAAGATGTATAGCAACTTTTCAAGACTGACCTAGCCAGAGCTTGGTGAGTGATGAAGCTGCCTAAACCGAGGTGCCAATGTTTAAGTGAGTAGCTGAACAGCATTTATAATGAGTGTCTTAAACTGTAAGAACTATTTGGGGCCATTTTGAAGTCTCTAAATAGCATGTTAAAATTGTTTCTGTGGAAAATGATGTAATTAGTGGCTATTACATTGCTCCCTATCTTCTGGCCTTGTAAAATGCTGCTGTCTCGTATGTGGGGATAATGTTACAGAAATAGCCCCAATACCTTCCACTATTGTCTAGTGTCTGGATTTGTTGACAAAAAAAATCTGCAGTTGGAATTTTACAACTAAAATACTCCTGAGTTTTTTGGGGGGGAGTTTTGAGTTAAAGGGCATTCTCCCTTTAACCACATCCAAATATAGGCTGTTTTATTTTATTGTTGTTTTTAAGGAGCTATAATGTATAAACTCATGCAAACTTTAATATCTTAAATCCAAAACGATTTTATGTAAACTAAAAAACACATCAATTTTAATCACAAAAATGAGCCTTCACTCAAACGGACACATTACAGACAGTATCTCACTTTACTGAAATCTATGTTAGCAATTAGCAACTAACATCCTTTAGAGACAAATGATCAATAAGCCCCCCCATCAGAAGGGAGTCAAAGTTTCATTGTGCCACTACGACATTTAACCACATAATAAATTCAGAACATTTTCATCTACCATAGTGGTATGTTTCCTACAATAATTAGAGATAGTCAAAAACGGAGGTACAGTACATCACAATGGGCACCATTATCAGAAAAACTACCTATTCAAAGGGACTACAAGAATTACATAATTCTGAAGAAAAAGCAAAAAAAAAAGTCTTGATCCTCGAAAATATAAATTGTGAGAGTACTCGACACACTTGTCATGTAAAAATCAGACATATGCAAACATATTACAAAGGTATTTTGATCACTTATGGACGCAAGAGAATTTTTAAAAATGATCCAGGGATTCTGTTTTTCATGTATTGGGCATCAACTGGTGAATTTTATACACTTATAAAACCAAGAGACTAGCTCTGATGATAGCCAGATATAAGCATGATGGAGCCCAACCTATTTTGTAGACTTTAGGCCAGGGGTGGGCAAACTTTTTGACCTGAGGGCTACATCGGGGTTCCTAAACTGTACTGAGGGCTGGGTACCGAGGGCCGGGTAGGGAAGGCTGTGCCTCCCCAAACAGCTTGTCCACCCCCTCCCACTTCCTGCCCCCTGACTGCCCCCCTCAGAACCCTCTGATCCATCCAACCCCGCCTGCTCCTTGTCTCCTAACCACCCCCCCAGGACCGCAGCCCCTATCCAACCCCCCCTGCTCCCTGTCCCCTGACTCCTATCCCCATGACAGGCCCCCCAGGACCCCACCCCCTATCCAACCGCCCCTTGCTCCCTGTCCTGACTGCCTCCAGGGACCCCCTTTCCCCTTATCCAACCCCCCCACCCACTCCCTGCCCCCCTACCATGACACTCAGAGCACCAGGACTGGCAGCCGCGCCGCCCAGCCGGAGCCAGCCACGCCGCGCCATCTAGAGAACCGGGGCAGGCCGGCAGCTCTTGCAGCCGCGCTGCCTGGCAGGAGCTCGCAGGTCCACTGCCCATAGCACTGGTGGCACAGCAAGCTGAGGCTGCGGGGGAGGGGGCTAGCCTCCCCGGCCAGGAGCTCAAGGGCTGAGCAGGACAGTCCCGTGGGCCGGATATGGCCCGGGGGCTGTAGTTTGCCCACCTCTGCTTTAGGCACGACCATAAAATAGATGTTTAAATAAATTGTTTGTTTATTTATTATTATTCTTCAAGTGCATGTGATGTTATGTTAAGGCTCTTGAACCTTGACCTGCAAAATGCTATTTCGAGATCCTACACCAGGCAGAGATCACAAATTTTGGCAAACAACGCCATTTCTGCTATATGGAGAAATATTCTCACAGGTTCATGTGGAGGCCAGAAAACTTGCTTAATTTGTGGACTAATCACAGGCCTCCAGACCTAAGAACCACAGGCCTGGAACCACAGGCCTCCAGACATAAGAAAGTAGTGCTTTCAACAACTGTTCCAGCATACTGTCATTGTCCATGGCCATGAAGTATAGGCATAAACTGTCATGTGTAAAACGACATTATACAGAACACTGACACATTTGAAAATCTTGACAAGATTTAGGCCATTATCTGTGTCTGTCACCCCTCCCAAATGTTCCAAAAATTGATACACAAGCTCTTTTAGAATGCTCTTTCCCGCCTTATTTTTCAGGTCATCTTTCTCCAAGTTCTCCTGCAAAAGTTGATTACCTTCTAAAAGATGACTGATGGCTTCATTCGTGGGCACAGATTCACAGACTTGTGTTGCAGGAATTTGCCAATTCTGGAAAAGGGAAAAAAGAGAAGCAAAGGAGGAACTTGTGCTGAGAAATATCAAGCAAATTTCTGCAAATTGAACAGATCCAGGCTCACTCAGGTCTCTGATGTACTACAGTATATCTTCATTCCAAACAAGGCTGTGGTAGACAGCTAGAACAGTGATGAAATTTCTCATCTTGAAAACCCAGGAAAGTTATAAACTGCCAAATAATTACTAATAATAAAGGTAGGTGGCCCCTGTACAGTTAATTACACTGACAAATGGCTCCTTTATTCCATCTCCCTGTTTGCAATTTTTTCATTTTTTTAAATTATAGAAGAGTCATCAGCCTATGGAAATAATTGAATTGTAATTATTTACTGCATGGTTGATAATAACTACCAATTTAATAATTTGCACTGGAGGGGAGGAGAGGCATTCTTGAGGAGCTCTAAGATCAATACTTATTCCTAAAACCAAGAAGCAGTAAGATGGAGTGAGCCCAAATAGAGATTTTCACATTTCACCAGCTAAATCACTCAGACAGGGAGTAATTGCCCTTGAACTTTGGACAAGAGCCATCAGACTCTGGTACCTAGCCCATGATGAAAGCAATTCCCTGAGCCCCAGAGAATGGATGGGTATGTTCTGAGTTCTTCATAGCAACTGGTTTGCAAAGGCAACTCATTCTGGCTGCTGTACTGGAGACTAGAGAGACAAAGTGGGTGAGATAATATCTTTTATTGGACCAACTTCTGTTGATGAGAGAGACAAGCTTTCGAGCCACCCAGAAGCTCTTCCTCAGGTCTGGGAAAACAACCTCACACACCTTGTCTCACTAATATCCTGGGACTGACATGGCTACAACTACACTGCATACAGTATTGTCAGCCCTCTGGACATGAGGTCAAGTACTTTAATGCAACTGCACCATGTACACAGTAGGGAGCAGGACTGAATGTAGAGGTACAATGTGTTGGTTCAGCCATTTAAGCTGCGGCTGGGTTTTTATTACAATCCTGTTGCATAATGGAATACACCACAATCAGGAGGCAGGCAGCTTTCAGAGACAGCAGTTGGTGCTCCTGTAAATTATAGATTCACCCTTGATGTAAAAGGAAGAGGAGGAAATACGGTGTTGGTAAAATGCATATCCCCATTCAGAACATTCATGATCCCCAGGACTGGGACCTTGGAGAATGAGTTGGACTGTTAACAATATGAAATAAGTTACAGCACATAGATAACTGGCTTACACTGAAGTCTCTGCCAAAACTCCTATTGACTTAAATGTGAGTAACATAAGGGCCAACAAGGGGGACAATAACTACTTTTGGATAATACTGCTCTGTGGTTCTCCCTCATTTTCCCCTTCTTCACTTCCAGATTGGAACATCCAGACCCTTCCCCAAATTAACATTTATTTAATAAAATTCTGTAGTGCCAATAAATCCAATTGTCTCCATCATTCCCTGCAATGGGCATTCTCAGTGGAAAATTATTTACCTGGCAGTCATAGGAAATATCCCCTTAGTACGATATTCTTCTTGAAAGGTGCAAATTGGATAGTAAGCTAGTATTTTTTTTTTAAATGGGAAAAGGTTTAGGTGCTTCGTATGCTTCCTCACAAAACTGTAGCCAGGCCTCTCAATCTTGATCTGCACCACTCCTAGCCTTTGTACTTCCTTAATGAAAGCTGCCAGCTCTACTGTACCATTTATTGGCTTCAGAACAAACAGAGACCACAAAGCCTCCCCCAAACTCATGTTCCGTTGCAAAAACACAAGATGTAAAATCTGGCGTCCATTGGTGAAAGGCTAATAAAATAATTCAATGCACCCTCCTCATCTTCCAAAATTCTAAACAGGTGAGGAAGCCAATATCATGGTCACACTGAGCAACCTATTCAGCAAACAGCCCATAAATAGGGAGAGAGGGGGTTGGCAGTAACCACTAATAAAACTGATTAGCATGGATTGTAAATTTAACTGCTAACTGTACAGTTATTGGATGCCTTATGTACTGTCTTGCAATGTGTAAAGCTTGTTTTGCATTTAATGGGGACTGAATGTTTGATAAGGTAAGAAAAATAGCACAAAATATTGTATTTTAGGAAAAAGAGAATAGTGCACACAATGAGCTGCCTCTCTGTTTGGAGCCCACTATTTTGAACCTTGTGTGAATGTAACAAACATGGAAGCTCCTGATATTGCAACACTTTGTACAAATAGCAGTGTATATTTCAGTTCTTGACCGTATGCAAGATGGTCCCTCCACGACATAGCACAGAGCAGAGCAAAAGAATGGAAAACAGAGAGAATGGAGAAAGGAGGCTTCAATACATGTTCCCTCTTCCCTGTGGAAGCCCTCTGATTTCTGGGTTGGATCAAAGCAGAAACCAACAAAACTCCTCCAGCTGCCTCCTTTTACCTTCCCAAGTACTTTTCTATGGGAAGGGAGGATTTATACCCATGTACCATAATTTGTAAAAACCAAATTTCCACACAAATATTTGTTTGCCACAAGTGTTTGTGTGATATCTGCCAGCTTGGCCAGCAATTGGAAGCTGGACCAGACACCTCCAGAGCTAAAAGCACAAGCTGCTTCAGTCTGAGCTGAAGAACCATGACTGTAACAATTCATATCCCCTTCAGATCAGGCATAGAGGGGGATCCGTAACACACACACCAGTGGGTTCCACTTGCACACTCACTCTGTCAGGGAATAGAAATGATATCATGTGGTTTAGCTGATCAATTACTACTAAGCAACACAGCTCAAATTCCAGACAATCCAGAGCCAAATAATTTTAAAAGATTTTCATTGAATAAAATCCAGTAATGGATGAATTCGAAGAGCTCATGCTTTGTTCATGTGGATATTTTGCAAACAGAAAGAGAAGCCAAGTCACGAAATAAAGTAGTTGCAATTGTTTGTTCAGCTCTGTCCTCTACTCTACACACCTTACAAGTGTCCATAATGTGCTCAGCAAGGGCTAAAAACAGGGATTACAGTAATAAGCTGTAAAACTATAAGCATTAGATGAGTAACTAAGGAGCCATTATGACTTTGAACTATTCAGCATTTCTGAGCCCAAGGCACATTCTTCCGTCCCGTGTGTCAATAAAGTCCAAAAACTTATTCTAAACATTTTTATACATGGAGGGTTGGGATTTCTACTTGTATTCACATATTTGTGCAAGTTAAACCTAGTGCATATACTGACTGACTCTCTTTTGAGAGATTTCCCCCCCCACAGGATGAAAAAAGACTATGACAAAATTGTATATTGCATAGAGAAAATTTTTACCAGTTAATTGGCATCTTAATCTAAATGCAAAACCATGCATTTGTAATATTTTAATAACAGAGAACACTTGAAATGGCAGAAAAATAGTAAAATAGTAAAATAGGGTTTTGCTGCATTTCAAGTGTAGAAGCAGTTTCGCCATTGGCAGGGTCATTTATCATCATGCACATAGTAACAGAAAGTCAGGCAGCTACAAAAGAGCTGAGCACAGTACATTTAAACCCACAACAGCAGCGTCCGATGATATATCACCTGATGCTCCACTTGTACTTGCTTCCCATAAAACAACGGGTCAGATTCAAGGTTTTGGTGTTAAGCTTCAAGGTCCCCCCCCGAAATTAACCCGAGATACTTCAGACAGACCAATCTTCTGTCACAACTAGATTTGGGCAAAAAAATTTGGACAATGCTTTTTTCCATATTCAGGTCGACCATAATAAAAATAAAATCATTTTGGCTGAAAAAAGGAAAAGAAAAAACATAGATATTTCTGAAAAAGTTGACATTTTTACACAAAATGTTTGAATTGGTCAATCTGAAATTACTTTTCATTTAGAATGCTACTTCCATTTTATTTTTAAAAGGGTAAAAAAAAAAATCTCAAACAAAACAATGTTTAATTTTCAGTCAAACAAAACATTTCATTTTACCTGAAACAAAAGGGTTTCGATTTGTATTTTGCCATTAAATTTGAAAAATTTTCATTTCTGGTCAACCTACAATTAACTTCCTCCCCATCCTTTTTTTAATAGCAATTTTTCAGTTCAGTCACCAAACCAAATTATTTGTACAGGTCTAGTCATAATGCACACCTTCATCAAAGACTAGGTTACTCACAGACTATGCAACTGTGAACCTCAAGGGTGGAGCCTCATGAGAACGAGAAAATGGGCTGTTTTGGCACCAGGGCCTAGGCTCAATAACTCATCTCAAGAGGGTATCAGAATGACCACAAATCTTCCAGCTTTCAGAATGAAGTGTTACATTCATTTCTTTGTCTTTCTTTCCCCAAGCTGCAATTAAAAATAGCAGAGAAAGAGGAAAGAAGAAGGCAACAAGGGAGAGAGAAGAAGCACTTTGGAGGACAGGATGAGCATTCAGAATGATCTTGACAAGCTGGAGAATTGGTCTGTATTCAACAAGACAAGTGCAAAGTCCTTCACTTAGGAAAGAAAAATCAAATGCGCAACTACAAAATGGGGAATAACTTGCTCGGCCGTAGTATTGCTGAAAAGGACCTGGGGGTTAGAATTGGCCACAAATTGAATTTGAATCAATAATGTGATGAAGTTGAGAAAAAGGCGAATATCATTCTGGATATATTAACAGGAGTGTCCTTTGTAAGACACGGGCGGTAACTGTCCCTCTCTACTAGGCACAGGCGAGGCCACAGCTGGCGTGCTGTGTCCAATTCTGGATGCCCCATTATAAGAAAGATGTGAACAAATTGGAGAGATTCCACAGGAAAACAACACAAACAATAAAAGGTTTAGAAAACCTGACCTATAAGGAAAGGTAAAAAAAGAATGAGCCTGTTTAGTCCTGAGAAAACAAAACTGGCAACACTCTTCAAATACGTTAAAGGCAGTATAAAGAGGACAGTGATCAATTATCCTCCAGGTCCACTGAAGGTAGGATAAGTAATGGGCTTAATCTGCGGGAAGGAAGATTTAAGTTAGACATTGGGAAACAAGGTTTCTAACTGAAGGATAGTTAAGCTCCTGAATAGACTTCCAGGGAAGGTTGTGGAATCCTTATCACTGGAGGATTTTAAGAACAGGTGAGACAAACACCTGTCAGGGATGGTCTAGCTATACACGGCCTTGCCACAGAACAGGAGACTGGATGACCCATCAAGTTCCCCTCCAGCCCAACATTTCTATTATTCTAAGGGTATGTCTACTCTACGAAATTACGTCGAATTTATAGAAGTCGATTTTTTAGAACGATTTTACACAGTAGATTGTGTGTATCCCCACTAAGCATATTAGTCGGTGGGGTGCATCCACAGTACCAAGGCTAGCATTGACTTTCGGAGCATTGCACTGTGGGTAGCTATCCCACTGTTCCCACAGTCTCCGCCGCCCATTAGGTATTCTGGGTTAAGCTCCCAATGCCTGATGGGGCAAAAACATTGTCGCGGGTGGTTTTGGGTATGTGTCATCAGTTGCCCCTCCCTCCGTGAAAGCAATGGCAGACAATCGTTTTGCGCCTTTTTTCCGTGCGGGCACCATACTGCTTTCAGCAGACTGTGCAATAGGTCTGCAAACCGTCATCATCAAACAACCACTTCTGCTGCCACTCTGCTCTCCTGATGCTATGAATCCACCTCACAGGTCCTCTATATGACCATTGTCATCCACCGTTTCCGCTGCCACTCTGCTCTCCAGCTGGTTTCGCAGGGCCGCTTCCACTGCAACTCTGCTCAGCTGCTCTTGTCTCGCCATACCACGGCAAGCATGCAGCCCACTCAGCTGTTGTGTCCTGGCAGCAGACAGTGCAGTAGGTCTGCAAAACTAGTCATCCAACCACCACTTCCCCTGCAACTCTGCTCTCCTGCAGACACCATACCACAGCAAGCTTGGAGACCGCTCAGATCACCGTGGCAGTTTTGAGCATTGTAAACACCTCGCACATCATCATGCAGGATATGCAGAACTAGAACCTGCAAAAGCAGGAGAGGAGATGATGGCAGCGCGGTGACAAGAGTGACGAGGACATGGACACAGACTTCTCTCAAACCATGGGCCCCGGCAATTTGGCCACCCTGGTGGCAATGGGGCAGACTCATGCCATGGAATGCTGATTCTGGGCCCAGGAAACAAGCACAGACTGGTGGGACCGCATAGTGTTGCGGGTCTGGAATGATTCCCAGTGGCTGCGAAACTTTCGCATGTGTAAGGGCACTTTCATGGAACTTTGTGACTTGCTTTCCCCTTCCCTGAAGCGCAAGAATACCAGGATGAGAGCAGCCCTCACAGTTCACAAGCGAGTGGCGATAGCCCTCTGGAAGCTTGCAATGCCAGACACCTACCGGTCAGTCGGGAATCAATTTGGAGTGGGCAAATCGACTGTGAAGGCTGCTGTGATCCAAGTAGCTAATGCAATCACTGAGCTGCTGCTATCAAGGATAGTGACTCTGGGAAATGTGCAGGTCATAGTGGATGGCTCTGCTGCAATGGGATTCCCCAATTGTGGTGGGGCGATAGATGGAACGCATATACCTATCTTGGGACCGGATCACCAAAGCAGCCAGTACGTAAACCGCAAGGGGTACTTTTCAATGGTGCTGCAAGCACTTGTGGATCACAAGGGACGTTTCACCAACATCAACATGGGATGGCTGGGAAAGGTACATGATTCTTGCATCTTCAGGAACTCTGGTCTGTGTGAACAGCTGCAGCAAGGGACTTACTTTCCAGATCAGAAAATAACTGTTGGGGATGTTGAAATGCCAATAGTTATCCTTGGGGACCCAGCCTACCCCTTAATGCCATGGCTCATGAAGCCATACACAGGCACCCTGGACAGTAGTCAGGAGCTGTTCAACTATAGGCTGAGCAAGTGCAGAATGGTGGTAGAGTGTGCATTTGGACGTTTAAAAGCATGCTGGCGCAGTTTACTGACTTGGTTAGGCCTCAGTGAAACCAATATTAATAGCTCACGTTAAGTGATCACTATTGTTACAGTGCGTATGGTAACACCCATTGTTTCATGTTCTCTATGTATATAAATCTCCCCACTGTATTTTCCACTGAATGCATCCAATGAAGTGAGCTGTAGCTCACGAAAGCTTATGCTCAAATAAATTTGTTAGTCTAAGGTGCCACAAGTACTCCTTTTCTTTTTGCGAATACAGACTAACATGGCTGCTAATCTGAAACGTATTATTATTACTGTTTGCTGTGTGCTCCACAATATCTGTGAGAGTAAGAGGGAGACATTTAGGGTGAGGTGGGAAGTTGAGGCAAATCGCCTGGCTGCTGATTACATGCAGCCAGACACCAGGGCGGTGAGAAGAGCACAGCAGGGCACGCTGCGCATCAGAGAGGCTTTGAAAACCAGTTTCACGGCTGACCAGGCTATAGTGTGACAGTTCTGTTTTTCTCTCCTTGATGTAAACCCGCCCCCTTGGTTCATTCTACTTCCCTGTAAGCCAACCGCCCTCCCCTCCCTGCTTCAATCACCACTTGCAGAGGCAATAAAGTCACTGTTGTTTCAAATTCATGCATTCTTTATTAATTTGTCACACAAATAGAGGGATAACTGCCACGGTAGCCCAGGAGGTGTGGAGGAGGAGGGAATCACTGGGTGGGGTGGAGGAGGATAAGAGGACAAGGCCACACTGCTCTTCAAAACTTATTGAATGCCAGCCTTCTGTTGCTTGGGCAGTCCTCTGGGGTGGAGTGGTTGGGAGCCCGGAGGGCCCCCACCCCCCCGTGTTCTTGGGCATCTGGGTGAGGAGGCTATGGAACTTGGGGAGGACGACGGTTGGTTACACAGGGGCTTCAGTGGTGGTCTGTGCCTTTCCTGCACCTCAACCATATGCTGGAGCATATCAATTTGATCCTCCAGTAGCCGCAGCATTGCATCCTGCCTCCTCTCATCACGCTGCCACCACCTCTCCTGTTGCTGCCGCCACCTCTCCTCTCATACGTCCCTCCTGTCCTTGCGTTCATTTTGTGCTTTCCTGGACTCTGCCATTGTCTGCCTCCCTGCATTCTGCTGGGCTCTTTCAGTTTGTGTGGATTGCATGAGATCAGAGAACATTTCATTGTGAGTGTGGTTTTTTCACCTTCTTATCTGTGCTAGCCTCTGGGATGGAGATGCTAGTCACAGCATTGAAACATTTGCAGCTGTGGGAGGAAAAAAAGGGAGATTATAATTGAAAAAGACACATTGGCCATTTAAAAGGAGGGGCTAATGTTTTCGGGTTAACATGCAGCACAAACCCAAATAAACCCCCCTCACACCCAATTCTCTGGGGTGATCGCCCCGTGTGGCTAATAGCGGGGATGATTTCTTATCAGCCACACGCAAACAGCCCAGCAGGAATGGCCACCTCTGAATGTCCCCTTAATAAAATTCCCCTATTTCAACCAGGTGACCATGAATGATATCACTCTCCTGAGGATAACAGAGAGATAAAGAATGGATGTTGCTTGAATGCCAGCAAACACAGTGACACACGCTGCCATGCTTTCTTATGCAATGATTCCAGACTATGTGCTGCTGGCCTGGCGTGGTAAAGTGTCCTACCATGGAAGATGCAATAAGGCTGCCCTCCCCAGAAACCTATTGCAAAGGCTTTGCGAGTACCTCCAGGACAGCTTCATTGAGATGTCTACGGAGGATTTCCGCTCCATCCCCAGACATGTTAACAGACTTTTCAGTAGCTGTACTGGCCGCGAATGCATTCCAAGTCTTCAGGGCAAATTAATCATTAAACACGCTTGCTTTTAAACCGTGTATTATATTTACAAAGGTACATTTGTTAGCATATAGATATTCAGGCCTGTCTGTAAAGGCCTATACTCTAAGAATTTAGATGTATTCTTATCACTTAGCTAGTTATAAAAGGTATAAAAAAGAATCAAAATCACTGTCTGCTGGTGTAAGGGCCTTCTCTTACTGTGACAGTCTGAGACCCTGTTCTTAGGCTAAGATCTTTGGCTAAGCAGCAGAGGCAGCCATAAGCTGGGAAGCAACCGGTCACATCCTCACATTCCAAACTAGTCACATTGAAAGAAGGTGCTATTGGGCTGTTAGGAATACACTCCTGTCCTGATCATGCCTATCACCTCCAGAGAAAGGGAAGTGCCTAGAAAATGTAAAAGGAAACTTAGTTTGATAGCATCCTGTCTGGCAAGAACTCACTTATCAATAACTGGGATGTGAAATCCTCATTTCTGTGTTGTTCTATCATTGTAGTCCCCATTTCCCTATTGTTTGTCTGTATAATCTCTGTCTGGTTCTGTGATTGTTCCTGTCTGCTGTATAATTAATTTTGCTGGGTGTAAACTAATTAAGGTAGTAGGATATAATTGGTTAAATAATCATGTTACAATATGTTAGGATTGGTTAGTTAAATTTCAGTAAAACTATTGGTTAAGGTATAGCTAAGCGGAACTCAAGTTTTACGATATAGTCTGCAGTCAATCGGGGGGGGGTAGGAATGGGAACAGGGAATGGGGGTGGGGAAATTGGAATCATGTTTTGCTAAGGGGGGGAATGGGAACAGGGACACAGGTAAGGCTCTGTGCTGTCAGAGCCAGGAAGGGGGACGCTAAGGAAGGAAACTGGAATCATGCTTGCTGGAAGTTCACCCCAGTAAACATCAAATTGTTTGCACCTTTGGACTTCGGGTATTTTTGCTCTCTGCTCATGCGAGAAGGACCAGGGAAATAAGTGGGTGAAGGAATAAGCCCCTAACAACACTCACCAGAGGTGACTTCTCCGCCTTCAAGGTCCGAGAGCCCAGGTTGGGAGGGTACTGTCTCCAGGGTGATAAATAGTTCCTGGCTGTCAGGGAGAACGGTTTCTCCACTTGCCTGGTATGCGCTATCATCTTCCTCGTCCCCAAAATCCTCATCCGTGTTGCGTGAGACTCCCTTGCAGGAGTCCACGTACAGGTGTGGGGTAGTTGTAGGGGCACCCCCTAAAATTGCATGCAGCTCATCATAGAGGCTGCATGTCTAGGGCTCTAACCCTGAGCGGGCATTTGCCTCTTGGGTTTTTTGGTAGGCTTTCCTGAGCTCCTTAAGTTTCACACAGCACTGCTGCAGGTCCCTGTTATAGCCTCTGTCCTTCATGCCCTTGGAGATTTTTTCAAATATTTTGGCATTTCATCTTTTGGAACGGAGTTCTGATAGCACAGATTTGTCTCCCCATACAGCGACCAGATCCAATACCTCGCGTTCGGTCCATGCTGGAGCTCTTTTGCAATTCTGGGACTCCATGGTCACCTCTGCTGATGAGATCTGCACGGTCACCTGTGCTGATCAGCTTGCCATGCTGGCCAAACAGGAAATGAAATTCAAAAGTTCACGGGGCTTTTCCTGTCTACCTGGCCAGTGCATCCGAGTTGAGAGTGCTGTCCAGAGCAGTCACAATGGAGCACTGTGGGATAGCTCCCGGAGGACACACCATTGAATTGTGTCCATAGAATCATAGAATATCAGGGTTGGAAGGACCTCAGGAGGTCATCCAGTCCAACCCCCTGCTCCAAGCAGGACCGATCCCCAATTAAATCATCCCAGCCAGGGCTTTGTCAAGCCTGACCTTAAAAACCTCTAAGGAAGGCGATTCCACCACCTCTGTAGGTAACACAGTCCAGTGCTTCACCACCCTCCTAGTGAAAAAGTTTTTCCTAACATCCAACCTAAACCTCCCTCACTGCAACTTGAGACCGTTACTCCTTGTTCTGTCATCTACTACCACTGAGAACAGTCTAGATCCATCCTCTTTGGAACCCCCTTTCAAGTAGTTGAAAGCAGCTATCAAATCCCCTCTCATTCTTCTCTTCCGCAGACTAAACAATCCCAGTTGCCTCAGCCTTTCCTCATAAGTCATGTGTTCCAGTCCCTAATCATTTTTGTTGCCCTCCGCTGGACGTTTTCCAATTTTTCCACATCCTTCTTGTACTGTGGGGCCCAAAACTGGACACGGTACTCCAGATGAGGCCTCACCAATGTCGAATAGACCCAATGTCGAATTAACCAAAATTTGACCAGGCGATGTTGATTTCAGCACTAATCCCCCCGTCGGGGAGGAGTACAGAAATCGATTTTAAGAGCCCATTAAGTCGACAAAAATGGCTTCATTGTGTGGACGGGTTCAGGGTTAAATCGATCTAACGCTGCTAAATTCGACTTAAATTCATAGTATAGACCAGGGCTAAGAGCAGTAGGAGAGGAGGGAGGAGAGAGACAAAGAAAATATAATTAAAAGCCATTTAGACCCACTGCCTCCAGAGAAGTAGGGAAGACTTGACAGACCACAGTCTAGTCTGGTCTAGTCTTATTACTATTATGGTAGCACCTAAGGGCATATTGACTATGCAGCTAAACCTCCCAGCACAGGTAGACAGACTTGTGGTAGCATGCTAAAAAAAGCAATGTAGACATGTCTTGGAAGCATCCTTTTTCAATGTAATGTGGGGGGAGAGGTATTTTATTCTTGTCTTGTGACTAATATAGAATTATCTCCCTTTTTTGTTTCCTGTTTACGGCTGAAGTGTTGTTTGAATAATGGTGGTAATAAATCATGGACAAACTTAACTACAACTGAGATATTTCCATCATTTCACCTCGTCCTTCTCTTTTGAGAAGCTTCAGGCTTATCCTGCATATTATTTATTAGGATGACAGAATGAGATTTATTTCTGTATAATGCTAATTTCTTAATTCGGTGAGACCACAACCTAAAGAAAGAAATGGGCCAACCCTAAGAGAAATGCATAGGGCCCAGTTTTTCTTTAAGACTCAGATAATCAAGTCAATTTATGCCAGCATAAAACCAGACACATGAGAAAAATCAAGCCTTTTGTATTGAAAGGGCAAAGGAACTCACAAATCCTAAAAATTATATATCATTTCTAGAAAGGAAGGAATCCTCAAGGACTATAAGAAGAACCAGGACCAAACTTAAGACCAGGAGTCAAATATAATCCACTGTACCCAAGCCCCATGGGACATTTCAAAACTGGACAACCTTACACCACTAGGGTTGCCAACTTTGGTTGGATGAATTCCTGGTGATTTCCTCACACGATACAATCTTTCATTAAAGATTAATCTTTAATTCCTTGAGTCTCCAGGACAATCCTGGAGGGTTGGCAACCCTATGTCACCCCCTGAACCACAAGGATGTTTGGCAGAAATGGGTTCCAATCCAACAGGATTTTAATGCCTCAAATCAAAATGCAGAGGAGATCCTGCAATTACTTGATGCTCTGTGCTTCAACTTTTCTTTGTATTACAATACAAAGTGCAAGTATAATCATGAGACCATGATGAGCTTCCATCTGGCAGGCCAAAAACCCTGCCCTAATCTATCACCATGATGAAGTGAAGTAAAGTAAAGTAAAGTCACATTGAAAATGGCACAAGACCAGGTGACCCTTAATTTAATTGCTACCAAAACTAGAACCCCTGCAGCTAACATTTTTCAGCCCTTTCAGGGTGTTCCACACTATCAAGGAGACATTTCAGGACAAAACTTAAGGGGCCAAGATGAATGGTGTGTATGTTTGTTAAGGACCCTTCTTCAATATACTGTCAGCCCCTAAGCACACTCATGCACTCAGATCACTGAGCTCCCTCTCAGGAATAACTTGCATAGGGGAATCCAAAATGAGCACAAATCAACACAGATGTTCTGCCTATTAGAAGGGGAAAGGAGAATTGGAATGGAAACATCCAGGAGAGCCTAAAACTTCATTTACACATTTTTAAGAAATGGTCTACCCACACATTTATCAAAAAAGTTTAAGATGCTGACATTTAAACCCAAGTCCAGGCATCAAGTATAATTATTATGTATAGCTCCACAATGGTGTCAGGTTTCTGTAAGGTTTAACATCCAAATTGGCAATACACGCTGACAGCAACATTCATCAGCTCTATTCACCCAATCAAACTGGGAGATCATATTTCTTGCAAGCCTATGGAATACATATTTTGCCCAGAAAAATATACTGAATTACATTTTGTTTTGAATAATTAGTTCATTGACATACTTGTACTAAAGAAAAACAGCATTACTAATTTATAGAAAATTATATGTGAAATATAGTCATGGTGGTTCAGGAAAGCACAACAGGAAACAAATTAAGCATAGAAAAATCATTAGAAGGTGCCTAATGACATCCTCAAGAATTATCATTCGGATAGGCTGAAAGGGAAACCTGCCAAAGCCAGGCCGCCTTTATCTCAAATGGTCAATACTGCAGCACTGTATTAGATTAATGCTTTGGATTTTGGAGAGCTGCCAGAAAGTCTGCCTAAATTGCTGTTTGTTAAAGAGAGTCTGATGGAATCCTGAATAAGAAGGAAAAATCAAATTCCACTCGTCCAGTAGGAAGAGAGTGCTTCTAATTTAATTTTCCAAACAGCATCTTCAAGTTCTCACCTGGAGCTCTCCATCAACATCCATAGAGCCATCTCATTGTCCCTCTTTAAATCCATCTTTAGATTTATCTTCTGTGGTTTTGCCCACAAGAAAACTCGCAATGCTTAGGAAGCTGGTGTGCGGTGACCTCTGCTTATTATGCTCACCACTGTTGTTTCCTTGTGTTCCCCCTGCCTATTTGTTATATCCACCTGTGCTTACAGTCTTACACTTCAGTTTTATCTACACGGGAGCTACAGGTGTCAATTCCATCTCAGATAGACATACTCTCACTTGCTTCAATTGATCTAGCAATAATGTTTTTAAAGTTTCTATTATTTATATCTCTGTCAGAGGTTGGGGAGGAAAGGATTAGCAACCACACAAGAAGAGAATTCGAAGTTGGAAGCTTTATAATTGGCTCTAAGGTTGTGGTTCAGATATTAGATAATAATTGTGTTTCAGTAGTAGGATATTTAACTAGCTCTAAGTTATAGCCTCGATTGACACTGGTAGAAGTCTTCAGTGGGTGTTTATAACCACACAGACAGCCACCTTCTCTGAATCTTCTGAAGAGTTTATAAAGATTGATTATTTTAAATATTTAATTATTTAGTTCATTTAATGGTTTATTCTAATCCAACAACTAACAGGTTGATGTGACCTTGGTTCAAGATTGATTTGATCATTATACCTCTTTATTCTTATTTTCATTTAATATTAGTAACAGTGGCTTAGCTTTGGGGATAGATTTGACTTTATTTTTGCTTAAGCATTTTAATAAAGCTTATAAAAAGATAATGAGTTACATTTCTTTCAGTAGGCAACATGAATCTAGAACAGTGGTGGGCAACCTGCGGCCCGCGGGCTGCATGTAGCCCATCAGGGTAATCCGCTGGCAGGCAGCGAGACAGTTTATTTACATTGACCGTCCACAGGCATGGCCGCCCACAGCTCCCAGTGGCCGCGGTTCACCGTTCCCGGCCAATCAGAGCTGCAGAAAGCGGTGTAATGAGGCAATGAGGCTCCATGCACCCTCCCTCACTTTGACACCTCTGGAGCGAGAGAGACCACAATCTCTCCCTCAAGTTGTCCTTCCCACTGAATGCCACCCAAGCACCACTCTGCACACAAAAATATCTATGTGGGAGGAATAGCCATACTTATGTAGTGCAAAATTCCACCTAGAGTAAGGGCCCCCAAACAACAGAACGGTCATCTAGCAATGCCTGACTCATAGACAGAGTCATTTCGCAGCAACACTAGGGACATGCCTATAGACTATAGGCATCTGTGGCTTAATAGTAGGAGTTTTTCTGAGAACAGGAGCTGACTTACTGAGCAACTACCACCTCTTGCCCATCTGGGCAAGTTGCCAAGCTTACTGATGCCTATTTCCCTTCCCTGCTGCCAGGTTTGCTTCCTCATGCGCACACACTTCTCTCTCTGCAACCCATTTGTCTCTATTCCCCCCCACCCCCCCATTCACTGCAGGCCTCAAGCTCCTGAAGGTCTCAGTTTCTTTTCGATTTACTTTCAATCTCATTTCCCAGCATGCACGTACAGTCAGCATCATTTGAACTTTCCGATTTCTATCCAAAGCAGTTTGAAATTATCTCCCCTTCACAATAGAGTGGGTTAGCTGAAGCAGCCTGATAAGAGAGAGAGAGGCCTTGACCTGAATTCAATTATTGACACAGATAGAGAAGCAATCATCATCTTATTTTAGCAAGACCCTTTATTATGCTTTAGACTAGCTTGCTTATTTTTTTAACTGATCAATAAAGCGACAGGTATTTGGAACAACTATTGCTGTATTTTTCCTGCCAAACGTCTCTTAGTCATTAACAAAAGTGGTTGATGGGGGAAAGACTCTAAATTTGGTGCTCTGGATAGGTGCCCAGCTGTCAACAAAACCTTGCATGTGTTCTTGAATTCCATAACCTCTCTCTTTTGCTCTGTGTGCTATTGACCACTCTCTTCAATATACTCAAGCAGTGCACAGCTCAGAAGGGAGTGAAAGAAAAGACTTAAAAAAACTACTCATATGCACTTGAATGCACACAACAATGCAGAAAGTCATTAAAGGAAATTGAAAGAAAAATTGCAACAAGGAGGATGGCTAAGTGAAAGTTTCTGTAGCAAAACCCCATCTTCCAATTACGAGCTTTACTTGGCTATTACCTGCAATATCCAATCAAAATATCTGACTCTGCACAGAAAAAAATGTACAAAGTGCCACATGGTCCATGCCAGATAAAACTCACATGGAACAAAAATATATATGTAATTGTGAAGGCTACATGGATAGCATATGCTTTACATATGAGGCATGAGTATATACGGTGACTCTCACATTCACTGTATGAAAGTGGCCCTCCCTTTCACATATTACTGCTCATGAACATATAAACGATGGAGCATTCCATCTACATATATTAAACACATCCTCTCAAAATGTAACTTTGTTTTTGTTTAAAGAATCACTTGTATGAACTACCTCAGTATGTGTGTGTACACAACACGAATCCAGAAAGATGGCACCTCTGTCTGCCTGGTCATAAACAATCTATGGCATGCATACACACAGACACTGTGGTGCACATATAAAGCCCAGGCTCTGTAATGCCAAAAATCAAAGAGTTTGATCATTCAAGCTAAAAGAAAAATCACCATTTGTACAGTACAATAGTAACAGGGCTTACATCCTTTGATGATCAGCTACTAATGAACCAGACTCAAAGTCCATTGTCAAAGACTCCCACTGGCCTGCGATCACAAACACTTGACTAATGGTGGCATTCCAGAGAGCAGTGATACACACGTACATTGTGTGCTACATTAATGCCGAGCCATCATTAACAACATAACCACTCCATCTCCAGTGAGCACCCCAACAGTAGGCCAGTAAATTACAGATCTGGCTGTTCTCACTTACACCTGGGCGCAGGGTGGGGGGGCTGTTTTTTTAATAGTTTTGAATTTTATTGAGTTTCACACATAAATTTTGCTAGCTCTCACTGTTTTAAGATGAGTCTTGGCAACATGTGCTTAAAGCTTTAGCTCCTGGAGTCATACCAATATGTAAAAATCTCTGATTTCCTTTAAAAAATAAAAGTAAGTTTTTAGCCTTCAAAGTGGTGGAGAAAAGCTTGGACATGTGACCCTAAGTACTCAAGGCTCAAAAAACAGAAGGCAAAACAGCCCCAAATGTATTATGGCTTAAAAATCATGAGGTTTTTTTTTTGTTTTGCTTTGTTTTTTTAATCTCATGACTTGGGGGTGGGGAAGTAGGAGGGCTCAATTTATTATTCGTAATGGGTTGGAAATACTGAATCTCCATTACTAACTGCCTGCCTAAGCTTTTCAACATGTGTACAAGCAGAATGAAGAAGAAACAATCCCCTCTGTGATGAAAGTAAGCAGCAGGAAACCCAACCCTCTGATCTGAGACTTGCCCATTGATCAATCTTGATCATATGGGATTAAATTTTGTCCTCATGTATGCACAGACCTCACACCAACTGTGAGGGGACATCTGAGTGCATATGAAGGAGCAGAAAAGGGTTTTTTTATTTTATTTTTTAAGACAAATATTATAATATCTTTAATGCATTTTTACAAGTATTCTGGCTTTGGTTAGAAGTAGACACAAGAACATCCATTTTAATAATATAACGTATTAATAATTATAAATGACTGTTTAAACCCATAAATGAGGAAAAGTTATTGAAATGAAATAGGAACCTCTTAAATGCATATTAACTTTAAAATATATGTATTTATATGAGGCAAACTTGCAATAAAACGTTAACATACTACATTGAAAATCACTTATTCAGGATCAGGATAAAATTCAAAGATTCTGGCTAGCTGACTGCGGAGCCCTTTTCCTCCGAGTGCACGAGAAAGGGTGACCAAATTGCTGAATGCCTATTCTCTTTTTGGCGCTTCTCTTATGTCTATATGTGGTGTGAAACCTTTTCCACTACAAGAACAGTCCATATTTTACAATAACAGTTCCACAGGAGTCACATTTTTCCCAAAAATGTGCAATATAGAGTCTAGCTGCTAACAATAAAAAATAAATTTGTCATTCTGTTTAAAGTGTGGATCCTTTAATAGAGCATTAAGTAAGCTGGTCTGGGGATCTCTCAGAAACAGGCATTTTGTCATAAGAGGAACCTCTTTAATAATTTCCTCCCAAAATGGTCTTGTCATAAAAATAAAGGGAAGGGTAAACCCCTTTGAAATCCCTCCTGGCCAGGGGAAAGCTCCTCTCACCTGTAAAGGGTTAAGAAGCTAACGGTAACCTCGCTGGCACCTGACCAAAATGACCAATGAGGAGACAAGATACTTTCAAAAGCTGGGAGGAGGGAGAGAAACAAAGGGTCTGTGTGAGTCTGTATGCTGGTCTTGGCCAGGGATAGACCAGGAATGGAGTCTTAGAACTTTTAGTAAGTAATCTAGCTAGGTATGTGTTAGATTATGATTTCTTTAAATGGCTGAGAAAAGAATTGTGCTGAATAGAATAACTATTTCTGTCTGTGTATCTTTTTTGTAACTTAAGGTTTTGCCTAGAGGGGTTCTCTATGTTTTTTAATCTAATTACCCTGTAAGATATCTACCATCCTGATTTTACAGGGGGGATTTCTTTATTTCTATTTTTATTAAAAGGCTTCTTGTAAAAAACTGAATGCTTTTTCATTGTTCTCAGATCCAAGGGTTTGGGTCTGTGGTCACCTATGCAAATTGGTGAGGCTTTTTACCAAACCTTGTCCAGGAAGTGGGGTGCAAGGTTTTGGGAAGTATTTTGGGGGGAAGGACGCGTCCAAACAGCTCTTCCCCAGTAACCAATATTAGTTTGGTGGTGGTAGCGGCCAGTCCAAGGACAACGGGGGGAATATTTTGTACCTTGGGGAAGTTTTTGACCTAAGCTGGTAAAGATAAGCTTAGGAGGTTTTTCATGCAGGTCCCCACATCTGTACCCTAGAGTTCAGAGTGGGGGAGGAACCTTGACAGGTCTAATTCCCAGACACATCACATGTGCAAATATGTTCCCTTTCCCATCCAACAGATGGCTTCCCTAGGAGCAAAAGATCCATCATATTTAACTGAAGTCATATTCTACCTATACAGTAATTTATATTAAAAAATATATGAGCAATACAAATTGAAAATGTATATCATCTTTCCCATATAGAGGCCCACTCATCTAGACTAATTTATTCTTCCAAATCCCTCTCCCATCTTTTCATCTGAGTTGTTTTCTTATCAAGATCGTTTTCAACCAAAATTATATAAATCTTAGAAATTAAACCTCGTTCCAGCTTGCTCCTGGGTCAACTCCTCAAGTGTGGTTAAAGGTCTAAATAAAGCCAGGTCATATCTACATTTCACAATAAAATGTTTGACTTGTAAATATGAAAGTGTGGGATTTTTATATTGTTTATATTATTACATATCTCTGTAATGATTTCAAATCAGGGCTAGGAACAGCAGTTTGAACTGAGTAATCTCAGCTTTTACCACAACAAATAAACACTTTGATATTTCCTAAGGATACATTCATGCTTATTAATGAAAGTGGCTAAGGCAGAGGGCCGCAGAGATAGGAATTTAGAAAATTTGGTCAAAGAGCTTAAGATGATCTGGCTGAATGGGTGACAATTTTTAGTGACCTAAATTTCTTTGTAACCCAAGAATTACTATAAATAATGTGTTCTACTCTTGTTCAAGTTTTACCTAGAGATTGTTTGTTTGTTTATTGTTAACCCAGTTGATCACAGCTTTTAATTGAGATACATAATAATAAACCAAATTAGGTAAAGCTAGTCCACTCCACTTTGCTGGCTTATACAGAACTTTAGAACTAACCCTTTGTCTGTCATGCGTCCACATGAATTTTAATAGTGCACCCTGCCATGGAAATTGGCAAATTGGCATTATTTCTGCGTCACTATCACATTTTCACTCAGACCAGCATATCCAATTTATCTGCTGATATGTCTACATGCAAGTTTTCCTGTTGTCTTTCAAATCAAGCACACTACACACTTCTCTCGTAAAAGATCTACAGGAAAAGGGAAAAAAGCATTGAGAGGCTCACGTCAATGTTTGTTTAATGTGGGTGAGTTGGGTTTGGCATATCACTACGACAGACTCTCAGATCACGTTTTAATTAAAGGGACACACACACCCCTTTAGGCCTCATTCTTTTACACCTTCAAAGTAATAAAATCTGATAGGTAAAGGCATGCAGATTTCATTAGTGAAGTGATTTTATAATTCTGCTGCTGCTCTATTTCAAAGGAAAGCTGTCAAGCCCATAGGCCTGGGGTTTTTTTAAACCTCAAAACTACTGTAATTAGAGGGACACTGTTATCCCTGGGTGACTTTTTTTAAAAAAAAAAATAAAAACTTTGCTTACAACAAATTAAATCTGATAGGAAAAGGCATGCCTATTTCACTCAGACAGGGAATTTTTTCCCCCATAATTCTGCTACTCTTACATGGAAAATCAATCTTAAAATTTCTTTGACCTTCATATTTCTGCAGTCATACCAAACTAGAGCTTCTGTTTATTGAGCAGAGCTTATCCTTACTGCCACATTTCACACACTGCTGAATGTGCACTGGTGCTCAGGATTCTTTTCACCTAGGCCAAAAAGCACTTAAATCAGCCTTATCCCCTTCCCTACATTACGTTCCTCCAACATTGTTCGCAATCAGCTGTCACTGTTGTCCTGTTTCCTCTCCCTGTCACTCTCAAGTGTCTACGTGGGCAGAGCTTGGACAGGTTCTCTCAGGGACCCCTTGTTTGGAATTTATGCTCTAAACCCTGGTCTACACTAGGACTTTAGGTCGAATTTAGCAGCGTTAAATCGATGTAAACCTGCACCCATCCACACGAAGCCCTTTTTTTCGACTTAAAGGGCTCTTAAAATCGATTTCCTTACTTCACCCCTGACAAGTGGATTAGCGCTTAAATCGGCCTTGCCAGGTCAAATTTAGGGTACTGTGGACACAATTCTATGGTATTGGCCTCCGGGAGCTATCCCAGAGTGCTCCATTGTGACCGCTCTGGACAGCACTCTCAACTCAGATGCACTGGCCAGGTAGACAGGAAAAGAACCGCGAACTTTTGAATCTCATTTCCTGTTTGGCCAGCGTGGCAAGCTGCAGGTGACCATGCAGAGCTCATCAGCAGAGGTGACCATAATGGAGTCCCAGAATCGCAAAAGAGCTCCAGCATGGACTGAACGGGAAGTACGGGATCTGATCGCTATATAGGGAGAGGAATCTGTGCTATCAGAACTCCGCTCCAGTTTTCGAAATGCCAAAACCTTTGTCAAAATCTCCCAGGGCATAAAGGACAGAGGCCATAACAGGGACCAGAAGCAGTGCCGCGTGAAACTTAAGGAGCTGAGGCAAGCCTACCAGAAAGGTGAACGGCCGCTCCGGGTCAGAGCCCCAAACATGCTGCTTATATGATGAGCTGCATGCCATTTTAGGGGTTCACTCACCACTGTTAGCCACGCGGTGGGGGGAGGCAAAATGCGACCTTGTAACGAAAGCACATGTGCTATGTGTGTAATGTTAACAGCAAGGTTTACCCTGAAAGAGTGTAGCCACTGTTTATAAAATGTGTCTTTTTTAAATACCGCTGTCCCTTTTTTTTCCTCCACCAGCTGCATGTGTTTCAATGATCATAGGATCTTCTCCTTCCCAGAGGCTAGTGAAGATTAGAAAGAGAAAAAAAAAAAAAAACAAACACACTCGTGATGAAATGTTCTCTGAGCTCATACTGTCCTCCCACACTCAGAGCACAGACGAATGCGTGGAGGCAAATAATGTCAGAGTGCAGGAAAGTACAAAATGACTGGGAGGAGAGGTGGCAGGCTGAAGACAGGGCTGAAGCTCAAATGTGGTGGCAGCATGATGAGAGGAGGCAGGATTCAATGCTGAGGCTGCTGGAGGATCAAACCAATATGCTCCAGTGTATGGTTGAGCTGCAGCAAAGGCAGCTGGAGCACAGACTGCTGCTAAAGCCCCTGTGTAACCAGTCACCCTCCTCCCCAAGTTCCATAGCCTCCTCACCCGGACACCCAAGAACGCGGTGGGGGGGCCTCCGGCCAACCAGCCACTCCACCACAGAGGATTGCCCAAAAACCAGAAGGCTGGCATTCAATAAATTTTAAAGTTGTAAACTTTTAAAGTGCTGTGTGGCATTTTCCTTCCCTCCTCCACCACCCCTCCTGGGCTACCCTGGTATTTATCCCCCTATTTGTGTGATGAATGAATAAAGAATGCATGAATGTGAAGCAACAATGACTTTATTGCCTCTGCAAGCAGTGATCAAAGGGAGGAGGGGAGGGTGGTTAGCTTACAGGGAAGTAGAGTGAACCAAGGGGCGAGGGGTTTCATCAAGGAGAAACAAACAGAACTTTCACACCGTAGCCTGGCCAGTCATGAAACTGGTTTTCAAAGCTTCTCTGATGCGTACCGCGCCCTCTTGTGCTCTTCTAACCGCCGTGGTGTCTGGCTGCGTGTAACCAGCAGCCAGGTGATTTGCCTCAACCTCCCACCCCACCATAAACGTCTCCCCCTTACTCTCACAAATATTGTGGAGCGCACAGCAAGCAGTAATAACAGTGGGGATATTGGTTTCGCTGAGGTCTAAGCGAGTCAGTAAACTGCGCCAGCGCACCTTTAAACGTCCAAATGCACACTCTACCACCATTCTGCACTTGCTCAGCCTGTAGTTGAACAGCTCCTGACTACTGTCCAGGCTGCCTGTGTACGGCTTCATGAGCCATGGCATTAAGGGGTAGGCTGGGTCCCCAAGGATAACTATAGACAGTTCAACATCCCCAACAGTTATTTTCTGGTCTGGGAATAAAGTCCCTTCCTGCAGCTTTTGAAACAGAGCAGAGTTCCTGAAGATGCGAGCGTCATGAACCTTTCCCGGCCATCCCATGTTGATGTTGGTGAAACGTCCCTTGTGATCCACCAGAGCTTGCAGCACTATTGAAAAGTACCCCTTGCGGTTTATGTACTCGGCGGCTTGGTGCTCCGGTGCCAAGATAGGGATATGGGTTCCGTCTATGGCCCCACCACAGTTAGGGAATCCCATTGCAGCAAAGCCATCCACTATGACCTGCACATTTCCCAGGGTCACTACCCTTGATATCAGCAGATCTTTGATTGCGTGGGCTACTTGCATCACAGCAGCCCCCACAGTAGATTTGCCCACTCCAAATTGATTCCAAACTGACCGGTAGCTGTCTGGCGTTGCAAGCTTCCACAGGGCTATCACCACTCGCTTCTCAACTGTGAGGGCTGCTCTCATCTTGGTATTCATGCGCTTCAGGGCAGGGGAAAGCAAGTCACAAAGTTCCATGAAAGTGCCCTTACGCATGCAAAAGTTTCGCAGCCACTGGGAATCGTCCCAGACCTGCAACACTATGCGGTCCCACCAGTCTGTGCTTGTTTCCAGAGCCCAGAATTGGCGTTCCACAGCATGAACGTGCCCCATTAGCACCATGATGCATGCATTGGCAGGGCCTGTGCTTTCAGAGAAATCTGTGTCCATGTCCTGATCACTCACGTGACCGCGCTGACGTCGCCTCCTCGCCCAGTATCGCTCTGCCAGGTTCTGGTGCTGCATATACTGCTGGATAATGCGTGTGGTGTTTAATGTGCTCCTAATTGCCAAAGTGAGCTGAGCGGCCTCCATGCTTGCCTTGGTATGGCGTCCGCACAGAAAAAAGGCGTGGAACGATTGTCTGCTGTTGCTCTGACTGAGGGAGGGGCAACTGATGACATGGCTTACAGGGTTGGCTTACAGGGAATTAAAATCCACAAAGGGGGTGGCTTTACATGAAGGAGTATTTCAGGCAGAACTTCACGGAGGGTTCCAATAAGAAATGGTGCACCTAAGTAATTGTTATTATTGGAACAAGCAGGTTGGTCTGGCCTCCGATTGATACATGGCTAGATTTACCTCGCTGCACCTTCTCTGTGAGTGACTGCAGTGTGACCTAGAGGAATGAGTCCCCTAGACGGGGGGTGGGGGGAGAAAATGAGTACAAAACAAATCTGGTCTATTTCTTGTTTTGATCCACTCCATCTATCTTTTACATCTTTGGCTGGCAGCAGACTGTGCAGAAGGACTGCAAGCCATCCGCATCTCATGGCTGCTTGCCAGAAGGTGGTACAATAGGACTGCTAGCAATCCATATCGCCTGCCTGCTCACCATAAGATGGTTCAATAGGACTGACTGCAGGACTAAAGAGAATGACCTGGTCAAGTCACTTCTAATGTAGTCCCTGAACCCATGTGTGGCCAGGAGCACCTCGGACATGACGATGACGGCTACGAATCCTATTGTACCGTCTGCTGCCACAAGGCAAGGAGTTGCTGCTGCTGTGTAGCAATGCAGTACCACGTCTGCCAGCACCCAGGAGACATACAGTGACGGTTACCTGAGTGGGCTCCATGCTTGCCGTGGTATGGCGTCTGCACAGGTAACTCAAGAAAAAAGGCACAAAACGATTGTCTGCTGCTGCTTTCACGGAGGGAGGGAGGGAACTGGGGCCTGACGATATGTACCCAGAACCACCCGCAACAATGTTTTAGCCCCATCAGGCATTGGGATCTCAACCCAGAATTCCAATGGGCAGCGGAGACTGCGGGAACTGTGGGATAGCTACCCACAGTGCAACACTCCGGAAGTCGACGCTTGCCTTGGTACTGTGGAAACACTCCGCCGAGTTAATGCACTTAGAGCATTTTCTGTGGGGACACACACACACGAATATATAAAAACAATTTCTAAAAAACTGACTTCTATAAATTCGACCTAATTTCATAGTGTAGACATACCCTAAGTATGTCCACCAGAACTCAGTCAGATTCTATTCCCTCTTCTGCCTCAGACCTTGATCTTGTCTGTAATCTTCCCAAGTTCTGTGGGTGAGTGGAAGCAGTTAAAGTGAACACCCACAGTCTTGGTAAGAGTTGGGTACTGACAAGGAACAGGTCTGGTAGATTCTGCAGTGGGAGGCTCATTGGTTAGGAGAGGCAGGGAGAAGCCCTACTGGATGATGCCAGGGGATGGGGAGGAATTGAAGCTAACATGTATTCACAGGGAAGGGAAAATCTGTCCAGTGGCTAAAGCGCCTCTTGAGATTCAGGGAATGTTTTGGTGGAAGCGGGTTGGTGTGGTCAGGATGCTGCCCCATCCTGTGGTTATTGCAACAGATTGGAGCTCTTTTCCTTTGGTGAAGGAAAACGCCTGGAGAACCAAAAGGCCAGAGAGGGAAGGACTGGAGTAGGTTAGGCAACAAGAAAGAAGTCAGGAAGTCAAAGGGGGGGCTAGAAAAGGAACAAATAGAATGGATTAGAGAAGAGACCTGGGTGGTATGGTAGATGTGGAACTTAAAATGCGGGGGGAGTAGTCTGATGCTGCAAAAGGTTGGCCATGGTGTGAAGACACTGACATGTGGGGGTTACCCATAAAAGGTACATTCTGATGGAGGGGGCAGAAAGAGAAGACTCCAACAGAGATTTTAGAGAGCTCATTTAAAGAAACTTTGCTTGTGGGAGGGCATATCAGCCCGCAGAGAAGAGATCATTGATTAAGACTGGGGAGGAGCAGTAAAACTCTATTTTAAGCAAAGGTTAATTTTCCAGTAATATTTGAGATTGAACAGCAGACTGGCGTCTTCATCCCCAAGTGCTTGTTGCAGCGTACTGGCTGGCATTTCATGTTCTCAAAAATGGTAGGCATGGAAAATATTGCAGTATTTAATTTATTATTATTTCAGACCTTTTCACTCATTCTGTAACACGCTAATACTTAGGCTATGTCTACAGGGCATATGTATGTCAGCAGCATGTAGGGTATGTGTAGCTACATACTGCAGTGAAGAGCAGGCTGCATCCACACTGCAGCGTCTAGTTGCACCTGTCAATGAAAGGCTCTGGCAAGGCGGAGGCAGGGGGAAAAGGCTCCAGTAGTTCTCCCTTGATGGAGCCTTTCCCCACTGCCTCCCCCTTGACAGAGCCTTTTGCTGCTGCTGCTGCTGAAAGGTAAAGGCATTGCTGGGGCATGTAGACATCCATGTAGGGTATATACCTGGATACATACCCACAGGTTTCATGAGTCTTTACTCTACTCACCAAAGCAGTGCCTCACCACCTACACTGATATTCATACCCGTGCTACTGGGGCTAGCCACGTACGTACTCTGCGTGCTGCCCTAAGGAGCATGCAGTGTAGATATACCTTTAGGATCACATTCTGTCCTTGAGCCACAGCAGGACAGACTCCCACAGATTTCAAATGAGATTTGTATATGGCCCTTAGTAATTATTGATAGCAAGGGCCTAAATGAGAAAAAAGTACTGCACTGGGTTTGCCACCGGCTTTCACTCTATTCTGACTCTGGATTGTGAAATTTAGTAAGAACCCAGTAAAAAGAATGAGAGTATTCACGCAGCTTCCTAAAAACGTAGCAGCAAGCGTTTATTTTCCATTGTGTCTGCAGTTTACACAAACAGTAAGTTTGAAAAGGATCATATTGAGACTCCCCAGAGGGAATTTTGTATTTTGAAGTCTGAACTGCTGTATAAATAATTCAATGTAATTGACAGGAATCACATAAAAATCAGTGAAGTCATCTTAAGTTGTTAGTTTTGTATTGGAAGGAAAAATTCCTCTCAATTTGACACAATCAATGCAAAAAAGTCACCATGAGTCTAAAACAAAGAAAAAGACAGATGAATATGAGCAGCCGATTGCCTGGGATCAGTGAACTATGAAACTAAGCATTTAAATGCTTACAACTATCATGGGCTTTGATTTTAACTCATTTGCATTGTCTACGGTATGCTAAAAGTTGACTAGAGTTACTCTGTAAAAATGAGGAACCAAGAAGCTTGAATACCAGTTACAAAAACTAGATAAAAAAAAGTATCTAGTGATTATAGACTTTCATGTACATAAAAGGTTGTTACAAGGAGGAGGAAGGAAAACTGTTCTCATTAACCTCTGAGACTGGGACAAAAAGCAATGTGCTTAAATTGCAGCAAGAGAAGTTAACACAATTGCTGTGGTCAGGAGTTCGAACTCCGCTACCCTGCGCCCAGGTACACAGGTATTCCCTCCCCCTTTAAAAGGACCAGGAATTTTTGAAATTCCACTTCCTGTTTGATCCGCATGAACTGCTCACATTGCATCTTTCCAGCTGACCATGGTGGCTCCAGGCACTAAATGCTCTCCTGCTTGGAGCACACCGTAGTTGTTGGATCTGCTGGCTCTGTGGGGAGAGGAGGCTGTGCAGTCTCAGCTCCACTCCAGTCATAGGAACGTTGATATGTACTGAAAGATTTCTCATGGTATGTTGGATAAGGGCTATGAACAAGACATGCAGCAGTGCCATGAGAAGATCAAGGAGCTGAGGCAGGCACACCAGAAGGCAAGGGAATCAAACTCGCTGCGCCAAAGACCTGCCGCTTCTATAAGGAGATGGACACCATCCTCAGTGGTGACCCCACCTCCACTGCCAAGAGCCCCGTGGATGCTTTGGGGGGAATGTGGGGAGGCTGGAGACAGCGGTCAGAGGATTCAACCCCAAGAACGAAGTGATGGACAAAGAAATGGAATTGGAGGATGAGATGGGGCAGGCAACAGGGTCATCCAGTACTGTGTGAGTCAGGACCTCTTCTCGATCTTGGAGGGTTCAAGCCAGGCCCAGCACTCCAGCTCTGGCGCACATGGTGCGGGAGAGGGGAGCTCTGATAAATGCTCATTTTGAATTGATACTGCTTGGTGACATGAGGTAAAGCTGTCTTTGCTTTGTTATATACTAGAAGTGGATTAAGGGATAGAAATGTGCAAGGCTAGCTGTGTTTGTGTCTGCTTCACATTCCCCTGTGTAGCTAAGCAGTGTGGAGGAACAACAGTGTGTTAACGCACACCAAGATTTCACAGTAATCCTCCAGAGAGATCTCAAGGAACCTTTCTTGGAGGTACTCACCAATCCTCTGCCAAAGATTCCGTGGCATAGCTACTTTGGTTCCTTCCCCCGCTGTAGGAAACTTTCCCACACCAATCAGCAATCATTTGTGCAGGGACCAAAATGGCACACAGGTGAGCAGCATAGAGACCCAGTCTGAAGCCACATGCATGCAGGAGATGCACCCTTGCATCCTTGCTTACCCTCAGGCATGAAATACTGGCTTCAGTGACACCCGCCTGTGGAAAACGGTGAAGGAATTTACAATATTGTCCCTTGTTGCTTACACTGATCTCCTTAAAAAAACCACCTAGACCCTTTGCCCCATCTTGAACATCCCCCCACAGGCCGATCTCACCATGTTTAGGGTATTCGCCAAGCTGTGTGCTTGCCAAGGGACAGCGAGAAAAAGGTGTATTTCACGATTATGATTCAATGCTGTGAGTGCACTAACAGTCATGCCTCTGTTTATTGTTTAGTGTGCTTCTGCAGATGTGCCTTTGAGGGGAACCCCAATACACCAACAGAGCACCTTCTCCAGATAAAAAGAAAAGGAGTACTAGTGGCACCTTAGAGACGAACCAATTTATTTGAGCATAAGCTTTTGTGAGCTACAGCTCACTTCATCGGATGCATTCAGTGGAAAAATACAGTGAGGAGATTTATATACACACAGAACATGAAAAAATGGGCGTTATCATACACACTGTAAGGAGAGTGATCACTTTAGATGAGCTATTACCAGCTGGAGAGCGGGGCTGGGGGGGCAGGGGGGAGAGGACAGAACCTTTGTAGTGATAATCAAGGTGGGCCATTTCCAGCAGTTAACAGGAACCTCTGAGGAACAGTGGGTGGTGGGGAAAATAAACATGGGGAAATGGTTTTACTTTGTGTAATGACACATCCACTCCCAGTCTCTATTCAAGCCTAAGTTAATTGTATCCAGTTTGCAAATTAATTCCAATTCACCAGTCTCTCCTTGGAGTCTGTTATCCTCCAGATAAGGAAGCAAGGAGGAGCAAGGAGGCTGTGTTTCGGAGGTGTGCCAATCCTCTGATGCCACAGAGCAAGAACACAGGGTGTGGAGAGAGACAATTAATGAAAAATTAAAAGCTAGGTGTTTTGATTATTATCTACCCACAACAGCATATCAGCTGCAAACCCAAGTGAGAGCTACAACTGTGTAAATGACCACTACCTCCTACAACAAATATGTATGTTTCTGTTTTTAAAAAACTAGGAAATTAAAACAACAAAATAAACCTTCATTAACTCAGAGTTAAAGTTGCCTGGTGATAGCTCCTGCCCCTCCAGGACAAGTTCAGCAAAACTCAAAATTCTGAAAACCAATGCAAACCAAGAAAAATAGAGTTAAGATCAATGTCCATGCAACCTTAGCACCCCACCCCTCCCGAGCTGGCAATAGCCACTGGGAATTATCTGCATGTACACCAGGGGCATTCACTGTGTTAGGTATAGCTGTACTGAATGATGAAGAAATAAACTGGAGCAGCTTGGAAGTCTGCTGGGATTTTTTTTTGCTATTTATATATAAGGAGTTTGGGATTCACAGAAACAGTTTGAAACATTAGCAGCATTTGGACCTCATTATAACAGTAGACTAGGAGATGGAGTGCAGGCCCATGTGCAAATTTCACTGACGACACTCCAGGTCTGTACTTGCACCAGTTTGCACTTATTTGACTTCATCTGATCCTATTTGCAATATTTTTCAACTTGAAAAAATTGGATAATCTAACCCAGGAACATAAACATCCTTTTATCTCCAGCATCCCCAGAGATCACAGGCAGTTCGATGTCCTTGGGGAAATATCAGTACTTAATGATTCACCATTCCTAGGGCACGAAGCTGCTTAATTAACAAAAGGCAATGCTTTACTGAAGCTTTTCTTCTTTCAAGTTAATGGCGCACAATATTACATAGAGTGTTTTGCATTCTGGAGCTGCAGCCCAAGTGTGCATTGTACATTATGAATCGCTTGCAATCTACATAAAGAAAGCCATTCAGCTGATAAGAACGCACTCATTCCATCCTTTACAGTTTGTTGCCATTGTAAGCTCGCTTATTCTCACACTAAACATTCACCCATTTACCATGCTTCTGCTGTTTTGAATAGCTGCATTTCCTTCTTTTAGTAGCGTTAATGGCCTTGAGTTAAAAAAATATGTGCATAATAAACACATCTAGCACAGTGCATATCTTGTCCCACAGCTTAGTTCCTAGACTGGATAGTCTAATTGGTTGGTAGTGCAGAAACACACACTCAGTAGTACCACCTTTCTGCTTCTGAAACAAATAAAATACTGGAACACATGAAGCATTTTAAAGGAAGCATTTAACAGAATTAAGTTAACTGAAGGTCACTAGCTTTTTTTAATTATTATTATTATTATTTTTAAGAATTTCCCATGTCTATTATCATAGGGGAAGATACGATCACTTTGTTAGAGCTTCTGGAATAAGCATAGACTAGGCAAAGGTTGGAAGGTCAAAATGGAGATCTGAGGCTTATAGTTCTCATATTCATAGAAGAAGTGCATACAAAGAATATTTAAGAAAGCAGTGGCCAAAAGGAATTTTTGCATCAGATGCATGACTGGAAATTAATACAGATCTGAAAAGAAAAATTAGAAGGTTTTCAGTTGATGTTGACTGGTCAGAGATCAGATTGTTAGTGGTAAGGCAACTGAGATAAATAGAACTGATTGTCCTATAAGAACAAAGCTGAACTGTCCAAGTATATGAGCAGGAGTGAAGTGAGAGGGTGGAGGGTACTATAGTTTCTTAAAGGGCTTCATTCTCTTAAAACTATGTCCTGGCTTCTACACCAGAGAAGAGACCACAACAAAGCTAGGAAGTCACAGAAAATTGCTTTTCCAAGGCTTGGACAGCATACAACAGTTTCCACCCTGTAAAATCCCAGGCCTATACTTTGAGAAGCATTCTAATCAAAGTGGGGATTAAACTGGATTCATTATACCGAGAACATTAAGTAATGTATCATAATGTGGATACAAAAAGGCTCTCTCAAGTAGTGACCAAGGCTGCAAAGAGATCATCTATTGCCATGCAGGCTGAGTGACCTTGAGTCACAGCTTACAGATAGGAGGCCCTACCTAGAGTCTTGGATGTTTAAGAAAACATGGCTGTACTGGTTGTTCAGAAGAGGGGCCTTTAAGGAACCAGAGCATTGGGGCACAGGTGCTTTTTATTGTCGGAAAGTTGCAGATACTACTGTCCCACAACAATGTCATTAGGCGCTCCGATGTTGACACGGGTTGCTGTGGTAGTTTTTAAGCGATGGAGTTTACTATTGTGAGACCTACCTCATGTAGGCTGATGTTTTGATCTGCTTTGTAGCCTGACCAATAGTCAGTGTATTCTTTTTCTCTAAGCACTCCACTGTCCTGTAGTCCAGTCTTGAATAAGGCAGTGATATCTATTTGATACCTGAATAGCTCTTTTGCTACCAACCCAGTTCTTCTGCGGGCTCAATTTTCCTTCAATTCAAGTAGCGTGCAAACGTTCCAACGTCTGATTGTCAGTTTCTGTCCATTTTTGTGATTGTTTCTCCCACTTAAAATGGAGATCCCGCTGATCATGGGAAACCAGCCAGGAGTCAGTGAGAGATAAGCCTTTTTTACCCCAATTTTAATAGGGCCTCTGCAGATTGAGGCAGGCGGGGCCTCCCTGAATAGGGCCATCTGGTCACCTAAGTAGTACCTCATGTTCCTGTTGCTGAGCGAGAGTCATGCAACCAGCACATCTAGGCTGCTCATGTGATCATTGGCTACCGACTTCCAGCTTCTCAGGCCTATTGGCACTACCTAGGAAGCTCACATCATGAGTCTTTTGGTAAGGGTCTGGTGAACGATGCTGGTGAGGTACTGAAAGGGTAGAAACTGCAGGTACCAGTAAATTGTCCACGCAGAATTGTTTAACATGCAACCTGTGGTGCGAAGTAGCAGGATGCACACTTTGGGGTGCCATAACTTTTACCCAGCAGAGAGCCAAGGCTTGATGGCTGGAGGGTGCTGTGTCTGCCCTGCAGTGCCTGCTAATTCAGCTATGGTGAATCTAGGTGTACACCTTTTGTCAGAAGCAGGGATGAGATGATCTAAGTGATGGTTAATTGGATATACAACAGATTTGAACAGCTATGTCATTGTTTCACATGTGACTCAGGCAAGTAGCTACGGAAAATTGTAGCCATGTGTTCCTTGTCCTCTGTGAAATGAGTTAGTGGACTCAGTCCATTTCCTAGCTGTCTACACCACAAAACCATCACCACCAGTTGGCACTAATTAACACTCTAGCTATCCATCTCGGTGTCTCAGCAGAAGCATTAAATAGTGAGTGAGCAGAGAGATTAATCTATGCTTACACTAGTAAAGGTAGTTCCCTGCAGGATACAATTAAGGGCATTGATGGGACAAGCTTGCTTCTCCTTTGCCTTGATATATTTGTTCTATAAATACACAGAGACCTTAAATCTTCAAGGTTGGCTGTCTGGTATCTTTCACCAGCACTATAATTCACTCAGCATTCACAAAAACCCAGCATATCAATAATATCTCCATCCTTAATATTTCATGAAAATCCAAAGCATTTTTGCCAAAAGAATTTATATTGTAATTATTACATGTTAAAGTGCCATTTAAGGAGGTAATAGTGTTTTTAATTTAAAGTTGTATTAAAAAAAGGAACACCTATTTTAATAAACATGTATCTTTTAGTTTGTCTCAAATTATAAGCGCAATGAGTCAGAAATCTGTGGCTGGAGTCCAAGGTACAACACTTCTCTCACACAAATCAATATACAATTTACTACATTTTTAGTACCTTTTTGCTTTAGTTCAGGGTGACAAGGTCATTCAAGACCTTGAAAAACATCCCATTTATCCTCTTCCAATGTAGTTTATCATATTCATTAAATATGCATTTGTTTTTAAATCTTGAACTTCCAGGCTTCGCCTTCTTCCAGTTGGAAGTTGGCAGTAACAAGGGCCGGGTTCAATATCTAGAGGTTCCTTCTCAAGAAGGCAACACAAAACTGGCTTGAGTCCCCACTCAGTAACCTGGGACACACCACCCTTTGGGAGCCTCGAGAGGCAATACTTCCCCTCTTGCAAGCACAGAGTCTCAGCATAGAAAAGAAACATCTAATAAAAGGGGGAAAGTAACCCAGCATTAACTTGTGAAAATGCCACAAGCAGGACTCATAAGCATAAAACCATGAGCAAAACACCCACTCCAGAATATGTTGGGGAGTGTCTGTTATGCCTCATTTTCTTAAGTCCAGCAACTCTTTAAGTACAGCAACCAAAAGTTCCTTTAACATGCTCCTCTCTTCACCATACCCCACTCACAGTTGTTGTCCTTGGTCAGCGAAAACCCAGAGGTCAGAGGTGCACCTACAGAGTGCACTGCCCACCCTGGCAGGGGAGGCACCTTTCTTGCTCCGCAGTCTGGGTGCTCGCTCTGGCGTCGCCTCTCCGTTCAGCCCCCTCTGAGATGTCCTGAGGTCCCACCACTTAACACAATGATTTCAGCTGTTAGCGGGGGAGCCTCATTGCTAGTGCAGACTGGGCAGTCTCTTGCATCAGAGACACTGTCCCAAGGTAGGTCTAATGCTTAGACCTGGTTTTCAGTGATTTCAGCTCTGTAACAAGACTCTCATTTGAGTCTTAATCAGCTCTGTTATTACACAGTGGAGAGAATAAGGGCACACACCATCAGGTGTCCACTCTCTCCTCCATTCCATTGGGCTTTGGTACCCATGTCCCCTGCCTAGGGAGTGGAATTTACTTGAGGGTGAGTCCCTCAATCAGGGTATGCCAAGCACAGTTCTGCTGCCCTTGATTCACACAACAAGAACAACAACCCCATTATTATCCCTGCCCCAATAACAAAGTGACTTGTGATCCAACACCAGCCAAAAGTGATCATTTGGGCAAAGCAGCCCCATCATGCTGAGTACCTAGGCAGGGTGTGCAAACAAGGTCAGTTCCTGAAGTCCTCTTCCCCAGCTCATCACTAGATGTTAGGGGAGAGCTCATTCAGACCTTGCTTACACAGGTAAACAGGCAGCTCCTGGCAGCGAATGTGCAAAAAGAGTAGCCTATTTATGCTCATTTTGGACTGCATTTTGCTACAACATTTTTCCTCTAAGAGCTACTTCAATACAAGCCAGGAAAATCATGATTTAAAAAGCAGGGCTAAAATGCTTATTATAAAAGAGTACTGTGCTTTCAAGGTTGCTCTGGTAACTTCTCTTATAAGAACATACTACAGCAGTCTAAGAAAATGGCCAAAAACACAAATAGTGCTATAACAATAGTATTGTAAGCTGCAGGGTTTTGGGTCATTAGTGTAAGCTCCTGTACTATGTTTAGTTAGCTAGAAAATGTAGGGACCTTTTATCAATATCGAACTGTTCATGATTTTTTTTAAAAATACATATTTAAGATTGGCCCGATACCCTAGAACTTCCCTTTTTGCACCTTTGGGATCTACCAGTTGTTTCATTGACAGATGGATAAATAGATTGATGTCCATGGACCTACATTTCTTTGCAGCAGTACTGATTGACATGAGTACATGCTACATACACTAATTGCAAAGGGTAAACTTTCATTGAATTGTGCTGGGCTTCTTTTGATCCTCTCTAGGTTGTGTGTAATGGTGGGAAAGTTTCTAAGAATTCTAAGCACAGACAAGGTCTTAGAAACTGAACATAGATCTACATCTATCTAATCTCCTTCTCATCCTCTACCACCTATTCCCAAGTATTCTGCACCCTCAGCAGTTGGTACTGATGGCTCTGTCTTGGCTTGGAGTCTGGCTAATGCCTGTGATCCAATTAAAGCCAATAAGAATTTGGAAAATAGAAGTTTACATTATGTTTGAAAATGAACTCCAAGGATTCCTTTCTTCATGGACAGCTTAGGAAACATTCACTACTTAAAGCATTTATTTGAAGTTGAAAAGAAGAACTGCAATGGGTTTCATCTACCTGTAGGTTTGGAGTCCTGAGGTCTCTTCCATCCCTAACCTTCTATGAGTCATGTGGTTATCAACACTTTTGAGTTGAAGGAGGTGGTGAAAACTAGTACCCTTTTAACATTCAGATACACAAGTGGAAAGATTTTAGAAACTGAAGGAGGATACAAAGGTTTGCATGACATGAGAAAAAGTCTCTCATGGCTGGGTTTTTTTATGTTGTTTTAATGAATGGGGATGGCAAATTGCACGGTGACATCAGCTTTCCCATGAGCAATTATTATTTCTCAGCAAACAGCTTTGCTGGAAGCAAAATTCAAGCTTTTTGCAAACAGCCAGAGGATTTATTTAGTCAGATGAAGGAGGGAGGTGGGCAGAGAGACAGCTAAATGTGCCTTAGTTTCAATTTGATGAGAGTCCTAATTCAAATTTCTCAGCAGCATGGCATATTTCATTTGCACAGA
Source organism: Eretmochelys imbricata (assembly GCF_965152235.1). Lineage (NCBI taxonomy): Eukaryota > Metazoa > Chordata > Testudines > Cheloniidae > Eretmochelys > Eretmochelys imbricata. The sequence goes on from NC_135578.1 coordinate 15,181,829, forward strand.
CAGACAGATTAGGCCTCATGAAGGAAGACTCTTAAGTCCTGGAAAAAGCCACCTTGTTGCCTGTATCTGGACTATCCATCCACTTGGTACAAAATTGCCATTTGCACTCTTCTTGTTTAATGCATAAAGGAATTTTCATTCTCCTTACTAGCAGCAGCATTATAATATTGTCATACATCGCAGTTAATATACCACACTGAGGAAGGCACTACTTAAAGATCCACTAAAAGCATGGAAATTGGACATTTCACCTAACCAACATTGCAGAGCAATGAGCCAGCTAGGAAGAGGCAGATATTTGACTGGAGACATTCCAAACTCAGAAGCTTGTACTTCTTGGCAGAAGGAAATGAAATCCAACAGCTTCAAGAACTGCTGTCATGTAAATCACCTGACAGGGAAAGATGGGAGGCTTGCAGTAGGAGACACTGATTAAGAGGGAATGAAGCTCAGTGGGTTATTGTGATGTACATAAGGAGGAAATCTCTGACATTATCTCATTTAGATCAAGAACTTCTCTTGCTTTAACTTTCCTTCTTGATTTCCATGTATTTGGATGGAACTGGACCACATCTCGGATATTAAAAAAGTATCAGGATTATAAATGTAAATGTATTATTGTTACCTATTTCTATTTCAGTAGCACCTGGAAATCCCAGTCACAGACCAGGACCCCCTTATGCTAGGTGCCGTACAAACAGAACAAAAAGACTGTCCTTGCCCCAAAGAACTTATAATCTAAGCAGTTTTAAGTTAATACCAATTATAGTCTAACAAGCCCTGTCCTTCCTCTCCTTGTCTGATTGTAAGCTCCTCAGTGCAGACGCTGCCTTCAGTTGGGTCTTCCACAGCATTGAACATGTTGTTGGTACTTAAATTATAAATAACAAACAGCCATAGCTGAAAGATCATAACATAGGGATGGGCTTGAGCAAGACACCTAGAGTGAAACACCCCCAATGTTTCCAAAAGCACTGGAAATTTAAAAGGAACCAAAGTTTGCAAATTATCATTCTCTCTCAGACTCAGACATTTAGGTCAGAAAGGACCATTATGATCATCTAGTCTGACCTCTTGCACAATGCACGCCACAGAATCTCACCCACCCACTCTTGCAATAAACCTCTCACCTATGTCTGAGCTATTGAAGTCTTCAAATCATGGTTTAAAGACTTCAAGATGCAGAGAATCCTCCAGCAAGTGACCCGTGCCCCCCACTGCAGAGGAAGGTGAAACCCCCCCAGGGCCTCTTCCAATCTGCCCTGGAGGAAAATTCCTTCCCGATCCCAAATATAGCGATCAGCTAAACCCTGAGCACGTGGGCAAGACTCACCAGCACGATACCCAGGAAAGAATTCTCTGTGGTAATTCAGATCCCACCCCATCTAACATCCCATCACAGGCCATTGAGCCTATTTACCGTGAATACTTAAAGACCAATTAATTGCCAAAATCAGGTTATTCCATCATACCATCTCCTCCATAAACTTATCGAGCTCAATCTTGAAGCCAGATAGGTCTTTAATGGGCCAAATTAAATCTGCAGATCCAGACATCCACTGACTTTGAAGGAAGCTAGATCTGGAACTGAAATGTACAGCTTCCTCCATAGTATTTCTTTTCTATAAGAAAATCCCCTTCCACATTACATTCTGACAATTAACTATTGCTCAGATAAATAACATTTTAAGCAGGAAGAACATGTAGTACTTGGGGAAAAATACTGTCTTTAGTGACTGTGTGTTGATAACACCTGTTTTACCTTTAGATTGCCACGTACCTATGTATTTAAATGAAGCCCTTGTCTACACTACCGAGGTAAGTTATGCTACTCCAGCTACATGAATAACATAGTTTAGGCTGACTTACTGCGATATCTACACCACGCTGCATCGATGGGAGATGCTTTCCCATTGATTTTCTTTAATCTTCTCATTCTAGTGATGTACCTGAGTCGACCAGAGAGCGCTTTGCAGTTGATTCATTAGGTCTTCACTAGACCCACTAAATTGACCCCCGCTACATCGATCGCAACAGCTTCGATCCCAGGTTAAGTGTAGACATGGCTGCAGAGTATTACGTAGGTCTGCACAGAAGAGGGAGTATTCAGAGGGGGTCAGTATGCCTCTTCCTATATGCAGGCCATACAAGGATTTGTCATCCACGTACTAGGGAGAAGGCAGTGACTGCTCCCTTGGGTTTTTACAAGGTGTGCATGGCTCTCCAAAAGTGCAAGGAGACAACTAGGTTTTGGTCCTGTCCTCCTAGCCGCTACACTGGCCCAGAGATGCCAGCTGCAGTGGAGGGGCAGGGTGGGGAGTGAGACCGACTCCGTCCTACAGAATGTGTACAAGGCTGCTCGGGGGGGGGGGGGGGGGGGACTGTTGTCCCCCTGAGGCACAATCCCACTGTGAGTTCTCCCAAGCAGCTCTGCGCATCACTCCCTTACTCAGCCTACTAACTGCCATGATGTGGCTTCCTACACAGCACACCCTGATGTATTTCCTACATAGGATAAAATGCCTTGTAGCTAAGAAATGTCAGATTATTATTGACACTCTCTGAGGTATGAGGGACCAAGAAAAGATCCTACAGACCGTACAAGAAATAGACACAAACATAAGTTGTCAGGGAAAGCTAAAGTGTGACAGATGTACACAGTGTTCTCTAACCATTCATCATGGGTGCATCATCATATAGCTCATTTTTTGTAGAGCTGCTGAGATGGATAAAAACTGCAGCAGTAAGAAAGCAAAATGTGCCAGCAGAAGCACATGACTGGAGCAACCAAGGAAGCCCATAAGTAGTGCTTACTGGTACTAAGAGGTGATCTTTTGTTCCTTATTGTCTTAATTGCTGCATCATGACATTACTCAGGGTGCATTTTGTGTTATTGGTTTATGTATAAAATATTTGGCCACCACCACAATGTCTAAACTCATAAAATGGACATGGTCTAGTACAGGGGTGGCCATCCTGAGCCTGAGAAGGAGCCAGAATTTACCGATGTACATTGCCAAAGAGCCACAGTAATACATCAGCAGCCCACATCAGCTCCCCCACCTCCAGCCCCCAGCGCCTCCCCCTCCCCACCATGCCTCCCACCTGCTGTGATCAGCTGTTTTGCATACACCGGAGGCTCTGGGGGGTAGGGAGGAGGAGGGAGGGCCCAGCACATTCGGGGAAGGGGCAGAGGCCTGGGGCAAGGCCTGGGGCAGAGCCAGAGGTTGTGCAGTGAGCACTCCCCGGCACATTAGAAAGTTGGCGTCTGTAGCTCCAGCCCCAGAGTCAGCACCTAGACAAGGAGCCGCATATTAACTCTGAAGAGCCTCATGTGACTCTGGAGCCACAGGATGGCCACCCTTGGTCTAGCAGGTTAGTCATACATTTTGACCCACCATAATTTTTTCCCCTGATATGGTGAACAATTTCCTTCAGATATTTATGAGCACAATGGAACTGGTCCAGTAACACCACTGCAAAACAAGAGAGATACCATAGAAAGTTACTCTATTCACACCAATGTAGCAAATCAGAATTTTGCCCAGTATCTATTTTTCTGACATTAATTCACAAAAGAATTAGAACACAAATCACTAGCATTAATGCATGATTCTATAGTAGTCTATAATATTTTCCCACTGCTGCTTTTGCAGATCCAAGCAGAAGGAGAAACATGTACCATTGTTATGGTACTCATCACTATAGTATTTGAGATCACAGATATCACCACCAATGGTTCTGATGCTAAACAAGGCAATTCTGTGGTGACTAGCGCTCCATAACACAAAAAATCAATGTTTGTCAGATAGTTAAAAAGGACAGGAGTAGAAAGGAGACTAAAGTGACTGCTGCTAAGAGGACATGATCAATAAAGGAAACTGAATACCACAAATTACAAGAAGTATTTGAGTTGTGTTTCTCAAAGCAATATTCTGCACTTTTGATTTTTATGTGCATTACTATTGAGCAGCGTATTCAGTGTTTCTGTCTGAATACAGGAGTCATATTAGAATAATCTGACTAAGACAAACTTAGGGGAGTTATAGCATTGGAAAAGAAGCTCAGTCTTGTGGTTAAAACACTGGCAGGACTGGGAGTCGACAAACCGGAGTTCTGTTCTTGGCTTTTCTGGGTGACCCTAAGCAAGACACTTACCGTTCTGTGCTTCAGTTTCCTCATGCATACAAGGGAGGAAACTCCAGGGGTCTTATGAGGCTAAATTTGTAAATTTGAGATGCTTGGATGAAAGGTGCTGAGTACAAAATAGTAATAATTAAATTACTATAGTTTGCACCTTAAAGGAATAATCCTTTCACTCCAGTTTTTCAGCTGGCACCGAGCAGATGGTATGATCAGTCTCTTACAAACCTTGGATACCACATCACACAGACCTGAGTGGTCAGTTGCTTTATAGACAGTAAAAGGGAAAAAAAATCTTGCATTTGGGACTACATCTCTCTCTGGATACTGATTCCTCCCACTGTGATGGTTACAGCCCATAAGAGATTTGCAATATGTAAGAAAGTATTACCTCAGCAGATAGTATCTTGTGTGTTGCCAGGAGATTTATCCTAGAGATCACTGGTTGCTCCTAAATTGCTCCCAAAGGGATTACATTCTATAAAATAGCCCAGCGCAATTAACTGAAAGCAAATTCCTCAACATACAGGGAAGCAAAATGCTTCCATGTTAGTACAGCCAAAATTTAATTTTGCCAGCACAGCATTTTGAATCATTGCAGTCTCATTTGTTATGAGATATCCATAATGGCCAAGCTTTGGGATGGGTAGAGATCCATAAATAAGCCTATTTGCTTTCTTGCACACACTGCTTTTATCACTGGCAGGACAAGCTGTTCAAACTAGTTTCTAAACTGGATACCTACAAACAATCTGACGGCCTATGTTCTACCTAGAATGTCACCAATTTACACTAGTCTTCATTTAAAAAAAAAAGAAAAAAAAAAAGAAGCAGCAGCAAGGCTCAAAGGCCTGACTTGCTCAGCTGATTGCTAGTGGGCTATGAAGCCTTTCATCTCAAGGTCACCTGTTTACTTCCAGCCCAGGTCAGAAATGACTGAAAGTTATTATCTCTGGGATATTCAGTGGCACCCATATAAATGAACTGGTCATCTCAGACTGAGTTCCTGGGGTGCACATCAAAAAGCTACCACCGCCACCACCACAATTCCAGCCCTGGTTGTTAGGCGGTGAACATATACAACAACTTTGCACCTTGAAATTGTATTGTTTCCCACAGCCCTTACAGGGGGCTGGTCTACACTACTATGGTATATCAATCTAGCTTATGCAACTTCAGTTGCGTGAATAACGTCACTGAAGTCAACATAGTTAGAGCCACTTACCGCGGTGGCTACACTGCGCTGTGTTGACGGGAGAGCTTTTCCTGTCGACTTTCCTTACGCTTCTTGGGGAGGCAAAGTACATAAATCGATGGGAGAGCACTCTCCCATCGATTTAGCGGGTCTTCACCAGACCCGCTAAATCAATACTCTGCATTGATTGCAGCAGTGCTGATTTGCCGTTAAGGTTAGACATGCCCAGAGACAGTTTCAGAGACCTAACAACCCCCTTTCCAACTGGGGTTGCACATATACTCATATGCTGTAATTACTGATTGGTTTGTGGTAATGACTATAGTGAATGGTGAGAGGTGGCAAAAAAGACTAGAGACCAGTAAAAGCAATAAACACACTTGAGAGAGGCACATAATAGAATTATTCTATCCTAGACACAGCAATAACCACCACCACCACTCCATATCTCACCAGTACATACGGGCAGTGTGTAGGGTTACCAACTTTCTAATCGCACAAAACAGAACACCCTAGCCCCTTCCCTGAGGCCATGCCTCCTTCCCCGCCCCCTCCCCAAGGCCCTGCTCCCCACTCACTACATTCCCCCTCCCTTGGTGGCTCGCTCTCCCCCACCCTCACTCACTTTGACTGGGCTAGGGCACGGTGTTGGGGTGCAGGAGGGAGTGAGGGCTCTAACTGAGGGTGTGGGCTCCAGGGTGGGGCCAGAAATGAGGGGTTCAGGGTGCAGGAGGAGACTCTGGGCTGGGGCAGGGTGCGGGAGGGAGTGAGGGCACCAGCTGGGAGTAAGGGCTCTGGGGTGGAGCCAGGGATGAGGGGTTTGAGGTGCAGGAGGGAGGTCCAGGCGGGTTCAGGATGTGGGAGGGCACTCTGGGCTGGGGCAAAGGCTTCAGATGTGTGGGGGAGTGAGGGCTCCATCTGGGGGTGCAGGCTCTGGGGTGGGCCAGGGATGAGGGGTTTGGGATGCAGGAGGGGCCTCCAGGTTGGAGGGGGAGGCTGAGGGCTGGGGCAGGGGGTTGGGGCTTGGGGTTAGAGCACGGGCTTACCTCTGGCAACTCCCAGTCAGTGGCGCAGTGGGAGGGGCTAAGGCAGGCTTCCTGCCTGTCCTGATTCCTCGCTGTGCCCCAGAAGTGGCCAGCAGATTAGCTCCTAGGCAGAGGTGTGGCAGGTAGCTCTACATGCTGCTCTCACCCACAGGCACCACCCCTGCAGCTCCCATTGGCTGGGAACTGTGGCCAATGGGAGGGCAGAGCCAGTGCTTGGGACGGAGGCAGCGTGTGGAGCCCTGTGGCCGCCAGTCCTAGGAGCCGGACCTGCTGGCTGCTTCCAGGGCGCAGCACGGAGCCAGGACTGGTTGGGAGTAGTCTGCCTTAGCTTCTCAGCATCGCCGACTGGACTTTTAACAGCCCAGTCGGTGGTGCTGACTGGAGCCATTAGTGTCCCTTTTCGACCAGGTGTTCTAGTAAAAAAAAAAATGGACACCTGGTCACCCTAGCAGTGTTTCCAAAGTACTAGGCCTCTAACCTGGGCTTAACACAGTTAAACAGGGCAGACAAGGTTCTAGAAGCAGCTCTCAAAGCATGGGCCCATACCTTCAAACAAATAACATGCTTAGACAGCACGGGTCTGTAACACCAAATGTCCACGGCCACATTATACGGCTTTATTCCAGGCAGCTGAAAGCGCCACTGATTTGGATACCCCCAAAAGGTACATGCAATTACTATGTGATGAAAGAGCTTTGATTTTATACGTGGACACAGCCTATAATATTAAGATAGACCAATTTTTCTAACAATTTACCCTTGACACCATCAAGGCCTGATAAATAACCTAAAAATTCTCTAATCCTGTCTGCTCAGCTGCTACTAACTTCACAAACTGCTTGGGAACCCAAAGGCCCCAAGACTTGATCACAACCTTCACCTGCTTATTACAGTTACATGCATCTGAACAAGCAACAGAAACAATCACACGTGACTAAGGCAAGCTATCAACCAGTGGTAACAGCAAATAATGAATCACAAGCAATGCATGAACAACCTACAGGCGGAAATACGTTTTCATGAAGAGTTCAATGAATAATTACAAAAAAAATTAACAAAAAGCAAAGTTTATTTGGGAGCAGTTATTGAATGGAAGAAAAAACAATGGAACAAAATATTCTCCATAGATAGTTTGGCTCCGTTCTATATTTAGTGCAATGAAACAAGTCTGCTTACAAATAGATGGTTTGGTAAATTCAAAAGTAATACTTCCTATAATTATTAGTATTTTTCAATACACTTTGGTATCATTGTAGACCCTGAGATGGGCCTCAATAGAGCACTGACTTCAAAAGATCTACTCACCCACTTGAAATTAAGCACATGCTTACGTGCTTTGCTGAAAGGAGACTAAACACAATGATGTTCAAAGACGACCAATGATTTTGAGTGTCCAACTTGAGACACCTTAAAAAGGCCTGATTTTCAGAAGGTTGGCGATCAGCATTAGTAAAAATCAGACCCCTTTTAAGGCACATCGGTTGAGCAAATTGAGTGAAATCTGAGGCACCCAAAAATCACTCGTAAAGACAGTTGATTTCTTTTTCAATTGTTTTTGCAAGAATTTTCACAATTTTTTCCTCATTTTTCCAATCAGCTCAGTTATGAAGTCATTGTTTTTAAATCAGGACCACTACTTCTACCTAGCTTATATAGACTCAAGTGTCAATATGTTAAAAAAAAAAAATTAAATGGAGATACTAGCTGGTTCACCCTGGTAAAGATTTTTCCTTACATTGCTGAGGCAGTGCTTTGTTTAATTATGCATGTTATTTTGATTCTGCTTTGTAATTTAAAAAAAAAAAAAAAGGAAGGTAGGAGATAGATTTTGCACCACTAGCTTTCAGGGCTGACTCTGAATCCATAATGTATTAATTTCAACTTATGCTGCAATTGTAAATCTGTCATGCAGGTATAAACCTTTTTTAAATATTGAGTTCCAGACATCGTGAAACTACTATACAACTCTTCCAGCCCCCACTACTTCACTCATACAACCTAGAACTATTTCAGGGTTGCTCTTAACTGACATCTACAACATTTTAATAGCTATTTACTGAATCTTGAGCTTCTGCTACAACCTGTTACCATGTTAATCTCACCACATAATTAGCTCCTCAGGGAAAATTTGTACTGTTCATAGGATCCAGTTGAAACAAAAATAGCCTTCATAGTTATGAAACTCACCCCTTTACCTTCTTTCCCGAAAAGGAAAGTGAGGTACATTCCTTGCTCTGCTGTACATAATATTTAACAATCTTGCTCTGTATGTCACAAAAAGCGCAGCATCGAAAGATGAACAAAAATACTACTGCCCAAAAGTGAAAGCCACTCATTTACACTGTGATATACAGTGGAAGTAGCATAAAACCTTTTATTTTAAGTTTCTTATCACTGAGTTATAAGAGGTTGCAAGAGACTGTACAGTATTTATGATGGTAGATAATATAGATTAATTCATAAATTCCTTGTACATAATTTATAGTGTATTTACAGAGTAAAACAGTCATCACAGAGCAACCACTGCAAATGCACTCACTTAAGTTTAAGGGCACTTGTAGAGATAGTTAAGAAATTAAAACTGATAAAAACAATCAGCAAATGACATGCTGACAAAAAGGAATAGGCCTAAAATAAAGGTGAGAGGTGACTGATGTGTAGTAAAATGTTTATGTATTATAAATACTTTAGCTTACTTCAAGTATGTATACCTTATCACGTTCATTAGTCCAGTTCAGACAATTAGTCTTAAACAGACTTATGGAAGCTCACTGTTTTTGTTTTTAAATTTTATTTTCAATAAAAATAAATTTGGACTTATAATATGCATTGAATATTTTATTCTCCCTCTTTTTCTGCTCAAAAATCAACAGGACACTTTTCTCATTCATTAATTTGAAGACTGTTATCCAATAGCTTTTTGCCACTAGCTCTTCATCTGCAGCTCATTGCAAGTATATGAAATTCAAAATTTGAGCTGATTTGATTCGATACACAGAACCTGAACTAAAACTAAAGGGTCCCATCCAACAACATTAATGTTAAGGCCCCAAAACAAGTAAAGCATTTAAGCATGTGCTCAAGTCTACCTCTATTTAGCAAAGCACCTAAGAGCATACTTTGCAAGACAAGAGCTCAAAAGCACAGGTCTCCACCCCTTGCAATGAAGGTGCAATTCATTATACACCTCTACCCTGATATAACGTGACCCAATGTAACACGAATTCAGATATAACACGGTAAAGCAGCACTCCGAAGGGGGGAGGGCTGTGGGGGGAGGGGCAGCACGCTCCAGTGACTCAAAGCAAGTTCGATAGAACGCGGTTTCACCTATAATGCGGTAAGAGTTTTTGGCTCCCGAGGACAGCGTTATATCAGGGTAGAGGTGTATTTGATACAGGAAAGCTGCTGGCTATAATAGTTACTGTAGATTGCCACCAGAGGCAGACTTAAGGAATTAGCTAAAACAATCTTGGAACTATTAGTAATTGTCTTTGAGAACTCACAGAGGACAGCTGAGGTCTTAGGGGACTGAAGAAAGGCAAACATAACACCTATCTTTAAAAGGGGGAACAGAGAAGACATGCGGAACTATAAACCAGTCCACCTAACTAGGATACCTGGAAAGATAGTGGAACAAATTATTAAACAATCAATTTGTAAACACCTAGAGGAGAATAGGGTAATAAGGAATAGCCAACATGGATTTGTTGAGAACCTAGTTTCCTTCTTTGGCAGGATTACTTAGTGGATAGGGAGGAAGTAGGGAGGATAGTAGACGTGACATATCTTGATTTTCAGTAAGGCTTTTGACATAGTGCCACATGATATTCTGATAAGCAAACTAGAGAGATGTGGTCTAGATGAAGTTGCTATAAGCTGGATGCACAACTCATTGAAAGAGCATAGTCAAAATATAGCTATGAATGGTTCACTGTCAAAGTGGGAGGGCATATGTAGTGGGGTCCTGCAGAGGTCAGTCCTGGGTCAATACTTTCGTTAAGGACTTGGATAATAGAGTGGGCAATATGCTTTAAAAAAATGGCAGGGGACAAGCTGGGAGGGGGTTGGCAAACACCTTGGAGGATAGGATTAGAATTCAAAATGACCTTGACAAATAAGAGAATTGCTTGGAGATCAACAAGATGTCTTTATTGAATTTCAAGTGCAAAGTATTTCACTTAGGAAGAAAAAAAAATCAAATGCACAGCTACAAAATGATAAATAACTGGCTAGGTGGTGGTACTGCTGACAAGAATCTGGGGATCATAGTAGATCACAAATTGAACATGAGGCAATGTGAGAAACAAGGTGGGTGAGGTACTCTCTTTTGTTGGACCAATTTCTGTTGGTGAAAGAGAAAAGATTTTGAGCTTAGACAGAGCTCTTCTTCAGGTCTGGGAAAGTGTTACAGATAAATAAAAGGTGGAAGAGATTGTTTATAATAAGTAGATAATATGTACTGTAAGAGACAATTCAAAGTGAAGTGGGCTGTTGACACCTCTACAGTCATAAGATAAAAGAAAGGTTACAGATTATTATAATAAGCCATAAATCCAGTGTCTTTATTAAGATCATGATTTTTAGCATCTAGCAAAGTTATGAATTTAAGCTCCCAGGGTTGTCTGTTGAAGGTGTTGTGCAGGTTTCTTTTGAGGACTAAGACTGAGAGGTCAGATATGAAGTGATCGTTTTGTGAAAAGTGTTCGCCTCCAGGTGATGGAGTTTTGTCTTTTATCATTCTTCTGTGTGAGTTCATTTGAGAGCATAGTGATTGTCTGGTTTCACCCACATCGTTATTGGGACACTTAATGCCCTGGATGAGGTACACCACATGTTGTGATAAGCACATATAGGACCCATGGATTTTGAAAGATCTGTTTGCTTCAGGAAAAAAAATTGACTGTGAAATCCTTAATCATCACATCCACCACAATCTCTCCACTGCTGAGAGGGCAGCTATCCAGTCCCTGAAATCCAGCCATCAGATAGGATCAAACCAGCAGACAAATGGGATGCCATCAAAACTTGCAACTGTGATGACTATGTTAATGAGGCCAACAGACAGCTCTCTGACACCTCTTACTATAAAAAACTCAAATAAGACCTTACACCACAATTCACCCAGAAATGTAAGGATCAAAACCAATCCTTTCTCAAACAACTCCAAAGGAAACTCTACAACTTCATCCCACATGAACCCACGCCAGGAACGTGCCATATGCTTCCCAAGATACACAGACAAGAAAATACAGGCAGACACTCCACCACAAACACATCAAACTCATTCATTTCATTCTTACCCATAACTTTACATTCAATAACACTTTGTCCAAACCATGGGAATAGTCATGGTATTAGGAGGACTCCCCAACATGTTAACCTCTTCATGGGCCACCTTGAGCAAGAGTTTCTGGACAAACATACCTTGATACCAATGATATACCTGAGATACATCAATGATATTTTCATCTTCTGGACAAATGACAAACTCCCTCAGATTTCCAACACTCATCCATCAAATTCTTTCTAGAACACTCCCACACCAGCATCAACGTACTGGACACCACAATCAGCTTCAACAATGGAAGCCTACAGACAACTATATACAAAAAAAAACCAACACCACACTGACCTTCCATAGATCCAGAAATTCATTATCAACAGCCAGGCCTTCCAGTACCACAGAATATGCTACGAGGAGAAAGTCCAGGATATTGACCTTAATACACTCAAAACTGCCTTCACTAAACAAGGACACTCCACCTGAGAAGTAAAACGCATCATGGAATGGGCTCCCCAAATACCCTGAGAGAACTCTGTTTCAATACAGAAATAAAACCACATACCCTGGTTGTCACCTTGCCAGAACAACAGATGCAAACCTGCAGACATATCTCCACTGATACAATGATCTAAACCCACCACAGCACACCTTTTAAAAGGTCCATAGATCCTACACATGCCTATCAAAACACGTGGTGTGCCTCATCCAGTGTACGAAATGTTCCAACCACTATGTGGGTGAAATCAGACAATCACTATGCTCTTGAATGAACTCACACAGAAAAATGATAAAAGACAAAAACACCATATCACCTGTGGATGAACACTTTTCAAAAAATGATCACTCTATTTCTGACCTATCAGTCCTCATCCTCAAAGGAACCTGCACAACACTTTCAAAAGATGAGCCTGCGAGCTTAAATTCATAACTTTGTTGGATGCTAAAAATCATGGTCTTTATTAAGGCACTGGATTTATGGCTTATTGCAACAATCTGTACCCTACTAAGCTCACTTCTTTGTCCTATGACTATAGGGGTTTTAATGGGCCACTTCACCTTGAATGGTCCCTTAGAATATGTGCTAAATACTTATGCTAAACTATCTGTTCAACCTTGTATTTAGCTGTGACTAAATACAAATTATTTGTACAAATTAGTACAAAGGTTGAACTAAATACAACTAATTACCAAGTTCTTCTCCTGTCTTTACTTTACTTTGTTTCCAGTATTCTTATTATAACTTATGTCTCATCTTAATAAACTTTTTCTTATCTTTACTGCAAATGTATTTAACTGTTGTGTGTCCAGAAGAGCTGTGTTCTGAGCTATAACTAATACGCTGTGATGTACTGTTCCTCAGAGAACAACAGGCCTCATAATTCTGTGCGTGTTCAGTGGATTAGGGCCTGGACAGGGAATGCTTGGAGGATGTGAGGTTGGTGTGTGCCATTTCGCTAACAATACAGAGAGAGCAAGGCCTGCAGAAGAGTGCTTCTGTTGCCAAAGGCTAGAGTAGTCAGGGAGCTGACAGACAGCAGGAGTAAACAAGACATCCTCATAATCAGGACAGGTGATCCCAGCATATAACGTGCTTTGGTAAGCATCACAATAATCTCTATGGTCCCTTCCAACACTACATTTCTAGGATTCTATGATCTCCCACACACTAAGGTCTTAGTGCCACGAGATAATCCATGCCACTGGACCCTTCTGCTCCCATGGAGCTCCATTGATGCCCCTGTGGATCAGATAACCAAATCAGAGCCTAACCCAATGTTTTACAAGTAGAATATATAATGGTTAATGTAAGCATGGTACGGTAATTTTTTTTAAAAAGAGTGAACATGCTTTGTTTTGGCAATAGAAGCTGGTTGAAACAACAACAACACAACCTTATGAAAACTGTTTTTAACGAACAAAATATGGTTTTCATCAAAAAGAATATTTTAAACACAGTAAAGATACCCAAGGCCATGGGCAGGGAAGATACACAACTAACTATTGGGGGGGTCTGGATGAGTTACTGTACTATGCAGTGCTGTGTGTCTTGGAACAGAGCCAATATGTTTTATTACTTAACTAAACAAGCTTGTTGGTACATAGTACAGCTATCTTCCTTTTGATCATGTTTTTTGCTCTTTAAATAGCTTTATGATGTTCCTCTGCACACAGGCACAGATTTTAAAATTGCTATTAAATATTAATGTGGTTTTCAGCAACAGAGAACAAGGATTTAAAATGTAAAAAGTGTCTAAATCAATTTCAAAGTTACAGAAACAAACAATAAGTATTAGATACAGATATAGGAGCTACTAAAGACTGTGAAGTAGTCATGGGATAGACGCCCCAAAGCATGGCATATTTTGACTATGCCACATGGCATATTGCGGGTTGCCCAAAAATCTGTTACGATTTGCCCAAAAAGCTGATCCCACAAAAAAGGATCACAATTAACTGGCTGTATTCCTGGCTTTACCACTGACTTAATGTGCAAACTTGGCTATGTTGTTTAGCTTTTCTATACCCACATTTACACATCTGTACAAGAGGTATGACTAATTAGTAACCTAATGCTTACCTAACTCAGAGAGAGATACTTCTGGTATGTCTGATGCTAAACCAGTTCCTCATTACGTAACATAACTAAACAACAAATCTGATCTTGACTTGGATATTTTCTTTTTTTCCTACTGATGTTTGAATTGACTTCAAGTGTGTAAATGTATTTTAAATATGACCCTTTACATGTTTCAGCCACTTATGCTGAGCGGGCCTAAAATTTAAGCAAAAAAGACTAATATATCAAATGGGCGCCTATAGAATCAGCAGTTACGAGTCCTCTGCATTATTCCTTCAAAGAAGCAGAACAAGTGTATTAGAGGAATATCCTACCAACACTAGTCAAAGGGGCTTATGCCAATTAAGATTCTTCCTATCAGTATACCGCAGAGAAACCTCCTTTTATTCAAATCACTTTGGAAGGCAACATACAAAGTTGCTGGAACGTTTCAGTATTAATACATTCAGAGAAATGTAACTTAATTTCCTAGTGAAGGACAGTAAACTTTTTAAAGTAAATTCAACAAAAATATCTACCCAATTAAAAATCTTCCATTGTTGTTCTCTGTGTTATTGTAGCCCTGTTGGTCCCAGAACGCAAGACGGGTGAGGAAATAACTTTTTTGAAACTTCTTATGCTAAACAGTTTGTTCCACCTTGTATTTAGTTGCAACACTCTGCGTATCTTTCCCCGGCCTGAAGAAGCGTTCAGCGTTACTCAAGAGCTTGTCTCTTTCACCAGCAAAAGTTGTTTCTATAAAAAGATATTACCTCACCCACCTTGTTTCTCTATTAAATTCAATGCAACTTCAAAATGCAAGCGTCAAAGCTACTGAATAGCAGTAGCAAAAAATTGGTCATTTTCCCTTATTCTTCCAAAATGTTGCCAAGATAAAGCTATTACACTGACAGGTTTCAGAGTAGCAGCATTGTTAGTCTGTATCCGCAAAAAGAGGAGGACCTGTGCCATCTTAGAGACTAACAAATTTGTTTGAGCATTAGCTTGCGTGAGTTACAGCTCACTTAAGCGGATGCAACCGAAAGCTTATGCTCAAACAAATTTGTTAGTCTCTAAGGTGCTCCTTTTCTTTTTGCTATTATATTGAATGTTTGATATATGCAAAAGGTTGAACTATTGTGAGCTAAACCCCACTCACTTCTTGCACTGTTACTGGTAACAAACAAAGGTCACTGATTATTAGAGGCAGATGTTGTGCTATTTTCTTTGAAGAGACAGGACAATGGCATGTGCGAATGCCACTCCAAGCCATATTCTTAATACAGTATGAAGATCTTCAGGAGCAGTGTTCCATCAGTCACAAACCAGGTCATGAGGCAAAAGGAGAATAGGCATCCTTAAAACCACTTCATCATCATTATTTCAGTAGGCTACCTTATTAAAAAAAAAAAATCTGTTTGATCTCTTGTTTTCCGACTCACTGCTAGTGACTATACAGAACAAAAATTCCTCCCCACTTTCGCAGACCCTTTGCTTTGCCCCTAGATATTACCAGATTTAATGCTGATCGACAAAATGTGTGTTACAAGAAATATCTGTGTCATTTGATAATGTGCTGTGTCTTGATGCATTACAGGTTCAAAAGGTGGACTAACTGCACTGTGTTGCAGCTCATTTGTATTGCTCTGTCAGGAAACCAACTGTACCCAAAAGCAAGAGTAACATAGGTTCATCAAGATTTATCTGCCAAAAGCCCTGCTCTAAGACTCTTTTTCAAAGGAGGGCGCAAATGACAAACTCCACAAATAGCATTTGCATGTATGAAAAGTGCATGTGTGCGCGTAAGTGTCTATGCAATTTACACATTTGCATGTGTGAGAGGGGTATTTTGGATGACACAATGGATACAGGTGCACTTTTGCACATCGTACTTTCCTTTCAAAATCTGGCCATAAAGGTCAAACTGTCATATTAAGCATCCTGCACATCTCTCATGTTGTAGATTATTTGTATAATAGTGGAAACTACTGAGAAATGTGAATCCTTATAAAAATCACGAATAAAATGCAAGCACATTTAATTGGCAAGTCGCTAAGTGGAAAATGTTAATTGCCAGCTATAATATACTGAATAAATTAGCACAGGTAGCTAGTCAAAGGTGACATGCATTATCATGTATATCATTGCGACTTTAAATTATTCATCCAGACGAACTACATTGTCTTCAAGCTTGCCTTTTCTTTGGATTTATGTTGCCCATTGTGACTTTTAAATATGTTCCTAATATTTGTCTCATTAACTACATGGTTCCCTGTCTAGCAAACATTGCCAACAG
This sequence comes from Eretmochelys imbricata, assembly GCF_965152235.1. Taxonomy (NCBI): domain Eukaryota; kingdom Metazoa; phylum Chordata; order Testudines; family Cheloniidae; genus Eretmochelys; species Eretmochelys imbricata. Next base: position 15,198,353 of record NC_135578.1, read on the forward strand.
CTAATTCTCAATTCTTGCATGTAGCTATATGGGAGCAGAATATGTTGTCTCACCTAGCTGAAGTCTCATGCTTTCACATTTCAGGCATAAATGCATGTTAACCATTCACCCAACAATACACTGTCCAATGATCCAGATTATTTTAGATATACAACTATATCATTGTTTCCACATGAGAGCAGACAAACGATAACTTGTGCCTGTGGTTGTAAACAAATTGCAAAAACTCAGTAAAAAGCAGGCAGTTCGAAGGGACACATTGCCAATTTCTTTAGCACTCTTAAAGGTACTGAAATAGATAAGCCACAGCACATATATGAAAATGGGAAGCAGAATTGCAGGGCACCCTGGAAGGCTCCTGGATAGACATCCTCCAAAACATAATGCTATCACCTGTTCATCATCATGCAGAGATTTCCAGTAGGAAATAAGTAGTGTGTGGTTTCTGTCCCACTTGTAATTACCAAAATGATCTTAAGCAGTATGGCCTAATGGATAGAGCACTGGACTGAGACTCAAGAAACCTAGATTCTATTCCCAGCTCTGCCACTGATCTGCTAGGTGACCCAGGGCAAAATCACTTCACCTCTGTGCCTCAGTTTCACCATCTGTATAACGGGGATAATTCTATGACCTTTGCTAAATTATTTGAGATCTATTGATGAACAGCACTATATAAAATCTAGGTATTAGTATCATTATAAATTAATTCTTATTTATTAATTGTTTATTAATTAATTATTTTTATAAGCAACTACAAACTCTGCTGGAGAGCGTATGGACACATAAATAACATGCCTATCCAGTCTGAAACAGATTACAGATCACACTGGACAATCTCATATCTAATATGGGGACTATTGGGGTTCTAGTCAGTGAAGTACTTCACACAGAAGAAACAAAAGATAAGTAATGCCCATGAGTGCACTATATTAGATCCAGAAAGAGGACAATCTCTTTTTTTATGGACTGCACAAGTTACACCCTAGTTAAAACAATTCTACACCAGGTACTTATGTAGCAACTTATATGTGGACTTCTGGGTGCGTAACCATGCCACACTAAACAGCTAAACACACACTCTGTGCGTGTGTGTGTGCACGTGTGTGTGTAACCATGCTTCCACCTCCCAATGCTTCTCCCCGATTCCTCTGGAGTTACAAATTAAACCATGTGGGTTACACTTACAGGGTAACAACAGTAGTGCTGACCTAGCTTCCCCAAGGGCATAAGGAAAATCAGAGCGAGGGGATAGATAGCACTCTGCCCTCCTGCTATTACACCTATCCACTGACCTGAGCTGGTGTGGATGAAGGTTGAAAGTTTCTAAACGATGTGTTCTCACGCATGATCTTCCTGCAGCATAGAGCCAGAGCCAGGAGGAACAAGGAGAGTGGGTGCCCCTAACTAGGGAGGTGTGGTTCTGCAGCTGTGCAGCCAAAAATCTAGCCAACAGCATTAGCAGCAATCAGGTAGGATGATCAAATCAAGCTAAGAACTACATTGCCACAAAGCAGAAGGATGGGAGCAGATATCTTCAGCAGCCTCTCCCAGCCGTAGTTTCTATATGTTAGCTTGTGTTTCCCAAATTGTATTTTCCCCTCTCCTTCTCTGGTATTACACAATTGCAAGAGGGAGGAACCCTGTTTACCCCAAACTTTAACTTTTTCTTAAAGTTTGTCAGCTGCAGGCAGTGTCCTGTTTGCAGGCATATTACCTTTGGCTAGCTTTGATTGAGGCCCCTCCAGTCTGTTCTGATAATTCCCAGCCCAAAGAGTCTTTTGAACAGCTGTTCCCCTAGGAAAAAATCCCAATCAAGGAAAAGATATTAGTGCTGGTTCCAACCCACCAACCTCCATTCCCTGCAAGGAAATGAAGAAAAATACCACAAAACCCTCAGGGGTTGTTTTCTTTTAAATTAACAGTGCATCAATGTCAGCTCCATACTCCAGGTTGAGACTTGCCCTTTGCCCCATAAACAAGACAAGACCAGACAGGTAAGAGTCTGGCTCTGGCCAAAGAGACCTCTTCTTGCCAGAAAAAGGAAAAGTAGAACAGAGAAAAAAGAAAGTTGAAGAGCTGCAAAAAGAGGATGACTGATTCACTCAGAACAAGGACCATGTCCCATACTATAACCAAACCCCTCAGCTTCCAGATAAGCATAGGTACTCCAGCTATTCTGGTTTCCATGTATGTCAGGGATACCCACTACAGACTGCCTGTACCCTTTCCATAATTGGTGAAAGAAAGGAGAAGTTCCTACCTTTTCATAACAGCTCCATTTTTCAAGATCCTTTTCCAGAACCAGAAGGGCAGCAGAGCCCCAACTGTGCTCACTCCTGAGACTGTCTCTCTCTTCCCTTGATTGTCTCTGGATACTAAGGCCTTGTCTACACACAAAATTGGAGCTACTTAACTATAACTGGTTTTTAAAAAAAACAATTTAATTAAACACATGCATCCCTCTTGGGTGGACACCTAAATTGATTGAAACCTGACCTGCATCAATTTAGCTTCAGTCAATTCCTTGCCCAAGCAAGCAAAATGGACATAAGCTAGGATTAAAATCAATGTAAGTGGCCACACTGGGGGTCATACCAGTTTAACTAAATTGATTTAATAAATCATTTTCAGTTAAATGGTACTACTTTGAGTGGATAGAAGGCCAAACACTGCAAGTGGCTTTCTTTTTGGGGTTGATGGGGCAGTTAACTCTCTCAAACTGTTCCCTGCCCTATAATCCACAGCATTACACATCTGCCTCTAGTTTTTTTCTGTCTGTCCCATTCATAAAAAATGAAGCATATTTCTAGCTGCAGCAAATGTTGGATTATGAGTAAAATTAAAAACACAATTAACATTAAAAGAAATAATGAGTTGTTTAATTAGCCTTGAAACTAGGCTGTGAAGATTTGATAAACTTTCAAGTGCTTCCATCACCAGTGACGTTAACAATCATAAGGAATGTAAAAATGTTTTCGCTACCCACGTATGTGATGCATATCGTCTAGCAGAGAAGCCACTAGACAGGGAGTCTCAGTTTCAGTGCTGATTCCGCCACCAAGCTGCCAAGTCCTTGGACAAATCACTTTACCATCTGAATGGATAAAGGGCAGGAGGGGAAATGAGCAAAGAGAGGTAATTTCTTTGGAGCAGGGACTGTTTCTTTCTGGTGTACAGTGCTGAGCATAATAATAGAGGTTTCTGTTGGAACCTCTATGTGCTACCATAATACAAATTAATCATAAGGGGTAGGCCAAACTGGCAAATTACCCAAGGTTATCTGTGGAAGCAATTGTGTTGTTACTTAGGAAAGCATAACCCAATGTTTTACCGACATTAACAGCCTTTAAAGATGGGGAAATATGATGTCTATTTTGCAGACTGGGAAACTGAAGCCCAGAGAGACATGATTTGCTACAGGCCATGTAGGAGGTTTGTGGCAAAACCAAGAAGTGAAACAGTTTTCCTGACTTCTCATCTTCAATCACAAGATCATCCTTGGATCCTTTTGATCCCACCTAGTGACCTTTGCACTCCTTTGGAAAAAAGGAACTATCCCCTCTCTGCAAAAAAAAAAAACCTTCAAAATATTCAGTTTGAGTTTAGAGTGAAGTATAATTTAACTCTTCCCACACACACCTCCATGTTTCATTGCTATTTGACTCTCTGTTTCCAAGAAGGCTGTTCTCATGGCACCTCCAGCCCAACTGGAAGCAAGAAGTGTTGAAAATGTCATGGCTGAGCCTGTCCTCCATGTCAATTCTGCATCTTCACAGATAGGATGAACTTCAGATACACAGCAGAAAATTTCTGGATTTATCCAAACTGAACCTAAAATATTTTGAGGTTCCCCCTTCATTCTGAAGCTGCCTTTGTATGTAGCTCTGTACTCAGCCATACCAGCAGAACCCAACTCTCACCCCATGCTCACAAGCAGAATTCTAAACCACAGTGCAAGCCTACAAATCCAAGTGATACTGGCAGGGGAAATGATTTGGGTGTTAAAATACTTTGAGTGAATAGCGCTAATCTTAATAGATGCCAAGACCTTCATATTAGACAGTGCAGGTCCTTAAAATCCCAGGGACTGGGAAGTATCACTCTATTCAGAGATATTTTAAATTAAAGTGCATAAGTGAAAAAGAAGCCGTTTGAGCAGGGACAGAAATGTAAATTGTACTCAGAAATAACATCTTTTAAAGAAGATGAAGCACATGTCTGACCCAGAGAGATGACATTTTTGAAATAAAGAAGAGTTATAAAATACACAGTCTTTTACAGGACTGGAAAGTGATTTAATGCTCTTCTACGCCTAGCTGCCCCTTTCTAACTCGCCTCCTCCTGTGTGTATACACGTAGTCACACACACACTGTGCACACCATGCCCTTCTTATCTCAGGTTTCAGAGTAACAGCCGTGTTAGTCTGTCTTTGCAAAAAGAAAAGGAGTACTTAGTCTCTAAGGTGCCACAAGTACTCCTTTTCTTCTCATCTCAGTTCTTTTCTACACATTCCCAAAAGCAACCACCTGTTCATGAAGCTACGTTCTTTGTCCACAGAGAGGCATGCCTTGCCCTGAGTCAGGCACAGAGGACTGTGATGGAACAATCAGGTTTCTCTTCTTGCTTCTTCCCTTCTCTCTGTGCCCTGCACCAAACCCTTTCTGCTGCTTTGAACACCACTCTGACTTCTGTCTTCTTTCCCTCCATGTTGCTGGCATGTATCATCCATCCACCTTTCTCTGCAATTTGGTTCTCCTTCTCCCCTCTGATAGGCAATCAATAATGTCTGGATAGAATCCAGGCCCTCAATCTTAACCCCAGGGAAGTCGCTGAGGAGTCATTCCATTGACTTGAGTGCCGTTTGGCTAACACCTTGAACATTTAGAGAGCACACAACCCCGGCTGTATGAGATGAAAGAAAAAAGTTTTCAGATCAAAGTATCTTATTTAAAGAAAGAAAAATTCTAAAATATACCAGGTTGGGAACTGACTAGAGGGTGTGAGGTGGGGAAAAGGATTAAGTCTTAGAAATTCTAATAGCACTGAGTGTAATTCATTTCCTATATTCAATTTCTTTACTCACATGCTATAACACACACAAAAGAAAAGTGAAGTGCCCCTTTTGCAAGATTTTAAAGTGCAACAAGGTTCATGTGCACCAAAAACCTATATAGAACTCCAAAAAATAGAGGATAAAATGACATTATTTGACTTTAAAGAACAGCAAGCAGATTTATTACAAAGATTGGTAATTCATAGCAAGATGCTACTTTCACAGTTCACCGACATGTTGATCAACACCTGTAAGTCATACTACTAGAAATATTGGTGGTAATGTTGTAACTTAGGATAATGTCCCAGAAACCCCCCTCATATAAACTTTATAAAGATACATGGCTACCCCACTAGGTAACTGCATTACCACCACCACTTTCATACACAGCCCGTCGCAAAGTACTTCATCAATTACTGCTCTGATCTTACACAAAACTTTCCAGATATATCTCTGCACCCACGCACAGGAATGGGGCCTGACTTAGGTCTCACAAAACCTTTGAGTCTTAAATAGGAGGGAAATCAAAAAAGTTAAGACTCTTCTTGGCCAACGTCAACTGTGAATTGGAGGCAGTGCTGGGAATGGAACTGAAGAATCTCGACTCCATCTTCTAACTTTAATATAAAATTAAACTAAACAAATTAATACAGCTGTATACATTTTGAAGCATACAAAGCAACAGGTAAGGTTGACTCACACTTTAGTACTTTATGTGTGTGTCTCTCTCTAACACACACACAAGAAGCAAGGAGGAGAAGAAAGATTGAGCTAGGTAGATTTTAAAATGCATAGCTTTGTATCCTTCAATATTAAGACCACTTTCATTAAGACTAGGTTTAGTATTGGGGTAACACCCACAAGCCTCAACTGGGATCTGGACTCCATTGTGCTAGGCAATGTATAAACACACAGGAAGGCAATGTCCTAGTCTGAAGAGGTTGCAATTTTTTTCCAGATAGTGGGTCGGGTAAAAGGGGTACAACAAATCTACACTGTGAGTGGAGGAGGGTAATTCCCAGCTTGAGGAGACATACACCCTAGCTCCGAGTAAACTAGCATGCTAAAAATAGAGAGTAGCTGCCGCAGTCCAAGCCACAGGAGTCGCTAGCTGCCCTGAGCATGTACCCGCCTAAGATACGAGGCAATTACTTGAGGCAACTAGCTCCTCCCACGGTGCATGTGTAAGGGGACTGTTGCCCCCTTACTAACATTCAGTGGGGGTGTTTTAGTTGCTAGCTCCCAGTACTAAAAAGGAGGAAGGGTCAATGGGGAATCAGGACCCTGAGACTGACAGCCCCCAGGAACAATGGGGAGAGGCCAATGCTCCAGGTCAGCCTGAATGACAAGGCAGTCAGGCTAATCAGGGAGTCAGGAGGCCAGGGAGGTCCCATCCTCCGTGTGAGCTGGATTTGCCTGGGTCAGACAGAGTGGGGCCGAGCTAAGGAGAAAGCAGGGGCCCAAGCTAAGCTGGGGAGCAGAGCTGTGCCAGATCCAGAGAGAGCAGACCCTGTCCTGGGAGCAGAGCTGCAGCCCCAAAGCCAGAGGCACAGCCCAGAGAGAGCAGACTTGCCCTGGGAGCAGAGCTGCAGCAACCAGAGGCAGAGGGGCCAGAGAAGCAGCCCAGGGAGCTGGAGGCAGAGCAGCAGCAGTGCAGAGACAAGAGTGGTGGAGCTGGGGCTGGAGCAGTCTGGAGCTGGGTGCGGTGAGCAGCTGGAGAGAGCGAGGGGGACCCTGGGCAGCAGGCCCAGCACAGGGAGACACCTCAGCCACTTTCTTTGCTGTGTCCCAGCTTTGAGCTAGCATGGGTTTGTGTCCTGAGAATCCAACACCCAGCTTGAACTGTCGACACAGGCATCAAAACAAAGTGTGACAAAGCTCTGTCCTTGTCTCCGTGGGTCCTGCATTTCCTGGCAGACTTTGCTAACCTCAGAGGCTCACCGTGACCCTCCACATAACCCTTCTCTCTCTCTAGAGACAAGGGTCGCAGTCTACTGAGCCATTTTCATCATGAGCCAGCGAGGGAGGTGAGGAGAAACTATCCTCCCTTGCACAGTCTCTGTTGTCTCCCAGTCTCAGTGATTAATCAGGAGGGGGGGAAAGGGGGGAGTCCAGGCCCGCCCTCTACTCCGGGCTGCAGCCCAGGGACCCTAATAGTATCAGCTATGGTAGCTGACCTTTTAGAAACATGATGCATACAATTCCCTGGGCTACTTCCCCACAGCAGCCCTCACTTCCTCAAGCTCCACTTCACCCTTACTTCAGGGCCTCCTTCCTTGTGCGTGATACGGTGCATACTGCTCAGTCTCTCCAACAACACAACTTCCTCCCGCAGCTCCTGACATCTGCCCCCACCTGACTAACTGGGAGGCTTTTAACTAGTTTCAGCCAGTCCCTGATTGGCTTCAGGTGTCCCAATCAACCTAGCATTCTCCATGCCTTCTGGAAAGTTCTTAATTGGCCCCAGGTGTCTTAATTGACCTGGAGCAGCTGCCATTTCACTTATCCTGGTACCAGGGATTTGTTTAGCCTGGAGCTAATATATCTATCTCCCACTACTTTTCTATAGCCATCTGGCCTTGCCCCGTCACAAAAGTGATCAGAGTGCTGGTGTTCCCAAAGCTTGTTCATTTCATTCCCATCTCTCTCTCTCTCTCTCTCTATCCATTTATTTTTAAGGGGCCAAAGTGCTGCAACAGAGACTAGCAGGAGGAGGGGTTAGCAAGACCAAAGTAGTGGGGGAAAGAGACCGGGGTGGAGGGAGAAAAGGGCTGATGGAGAAAGTAGGATTAAGCATAGTGTGGAAGGGTGAAGCTGGCAGAGGTTAGGACAAGAAACCAATCAGCAGATAGAAGATAATGCCCAGGATACAAATTATAAAAACCAATCTGCTGCAATCACTGGCATCCGGGGCAGTGAAGGTCCAGAAGGAAAGGGGCAAAGCTGGCCCTCTCTCCACGTCCTGGCTGCTGCTGCTAGGGTCAATCTAGTAACTCCAAGGGCTGTCTCTAGCCTCAGAAGATCCAGATCTGCTCCCTCCAGCCATATGGGCTGGGGAAGAGCCAGTGGGTCTTGGCAGCCCCCAGATGGGCACCTAACATTGCCCACGGGCTATCAGAGGGACATAGCTTAAAGCCCTGCTCCTGCATATGCTAATGCATGGGCATAACTTTAAGCACATGAATTGTCCAATAGGATGATTCACATGCTTAAAGGTAATCTTGTATTTGCAGGACTGAGCATTAATACAATAGACCTCAAATCTGTTGGAATTGCTCTCAGTTGCTTCAGATATAGCTGAATATTCTAGCTGTATTCTTCAGAGCCCTTTTTACTTGAGCAGCCAGCCATATTATTAATATTGCCTGAATGTTGTGCTGCTTAAAGCATGGAACTGACTGTCCTGGAGAGAGAAGCTCTCCCCTATGTTTTTCTACTCAGGAGATTTAGCGTTACCACTGTTCCTCTCTGCAGCTGAGAAGTGGCTCATCTCACTGAATATTCACTTCTTGGCTTGTCTCACTACAGGTGAGTACGAGGGCCCATTGTGGTGATGTGTCTTATGATATAAACACATGCTCCTTGAAGAAACTTATTTTCTATAAGGCCACAAAGCAGCTAAAAGATACTAACTTTTTTGGTCACTACCAGCCTGGGCCGCATTTCAAATGAGAGATCTGAGCTAAGATGTTCTGTATCTGATTACCAGTCCCCTACCAACCAGTCTGCCCTTATTACTAAAGAAAGGACTAAAGGACAAAATGTAGAATGGAGTTGCCTATCAGATGTTAACGGAGTGATTTTTTCCATGTAAATTTAGATTTTTTTAGTTATTTTAGATTACTAAATTTAGAGTACATTTAGACTAGCCCTATTATAATAAACCTGCTAACAGGCCCTTGACAATAGTGGTGAGAATGGCACAGCTATAATTGCTTTTCATCTTTGTTAAGATGATCTGCCTGCAATTCTGAAGCCTCTAAGGCAAACTAAAAAGGAGAACCTTATGCAATGCTTAATTATAGCAGAGCCTCGCATCTCATTTCACAGTGACCGATAGTTTCTTCGTTTTATTATTTATATTCTGGTAGCACCAAGAGGCTCCCATCTGAGAGCAGGGCCCCATTGTGGTGGGCATCATGCAAACATATAGTAAGAGAAATGATCTGATGATTTTACAGTGACGACAGACTAAGGATGGGAGGAAAGGAATTCTCATTCCCGTTTCACAGATGGGGAACTGAGGCACAGAGAGATCAAGCGACTTACTGAAGTCACACACAGGAAGTCTGTACCACGGCTGGGAACTGAACACAGATCTCCTGAGTTTTAGGCCAATACCCTAACCACTAAGCCAACCTTCCTTTATTTTGTAACAAGACATTTTAAAAAATAATTTGTAAACATGCAACAGTTAAACTTGACTTTCCCACCTTAATGATTAGTCCCAGTCTGACTTACGTAACCTGGAGAGGGTCTATATTCCTATTGCAGAAGTTCAACTAGAGAGAGTTGCTTACGCAGAGAGAGAGAGCGCGCTATTAATGTATATTTTAAGGATGCTGACAACACAGCTCCAGGTTTTTTGCCAAGTGTTTCATAATAACTTTGCCTCAGCGTGGAAAAGGGAAACATTAATTGCTATATGCAACTATAAAGCAAATTCACAGCTAACACTCAATTTAACTCCCACTGAATACAAATGTCTTTGTGCTTAGGGATGTTTTAAAACTGTTCAGCTATTTATCATTTTAAAAATTTACCTTCTGGACATTTACCCAGACCTTGCTACTATTCAGCTAGAGATATAAAACTATCAAAGGGGGAGAAATTCTCCTTTTCCTAGGAGAGTCTCCCCTCTCCATTTTAAAAAAGTGGGCCCTGGAACATTTTCTATGCGTCTTTGTTACTGTACCCAGCAACCTACCATCTTTATTTTTGCTCAAGAAAAGTATAGCACTGCACTGTAACAGGATTAAATGCCCTTTGAGCTGTTTTCCTATATTTCAAACATTACAGCAGTCCGATAAACCCTCAAATTCAAAATATAGTCGAATGGTCATTTTATTGTACCCTCATCTTATTATATTTCCTGGTTGAGAAAAACCGCTTTAAACTGGTGTTCAGAACATTATCTATATTTTGGAAATGTTATAGTTTTATGCCAAAACTCATGCACATCCCCAAAGTACGAAATGGCACCTAGTTACTAAGAGGTTCTTCCGTGAATGTTCTAGGTTGTGGGTGGTAACTGACCAAACCGCTTCTGATGCTGGAGACATTTAATATTAATAGTTAGGACTTGTTAAAGCACGACTAGTTTATTAATTGAAAACTTATTTAGACTTAGTTTAGGGCCTGAGCTTGCTCCCTAGCTCCCATTAATTTCAATGAGGCCAAGATCAGAGTCTAATTTACTGCTGCTATGTTATGATTGAATTGGAGGTTTTCTGGACATCTTTTAAAATTTCCACCCATTTTGGATGAATTGAGAAAATTATGGACAAAAATCTAATGGATTATAAAACTACATAGGAAATGTATTATGGGATGAAACCAGCAGTTCATCTAGCCTACTGCATCTCATTTTTCAGGCTGCTGACCCCATATGTCCAAGTCAAACATTTCACTCTTTTACTCTTGCTTTCATAGTAAATATATCAATACTGTTGTGTGTCTGAGTTAATGACTCAAGGTTGTCGAAATAACAGGCTCAACTGGAATTATTTAATCTAAGATTATCAAGAAAAGATTAGTACAGCACTATAGAGAATACTGAAAGTAAGAGATACATTACCACCCTTTATCGTCAGACTAAGCACTGGATATGTGTGTCTCTGGCATCTGGAAAGGACACAGTTTTCATTCCCTCAACTAAGTTCCCATATCAGTATCATTACATAGGGTTTCAGACAAAGGAAACCTCGGTGCCAAGAATATTCTCCCAGGAACATATGTTGTGATGTCATTTCTATACATTCTCAGTTTACTTGATTTATGTGTGACGGTATGATTATTTACACCTGAGGGGACTAACAATTCTTCAAGATAATCTCTCTCAGCGGGTCCTTCTTACCCCACCATCATTCTTCCCTGTTGATTCCCCTATAGGAAAGATCTACTGTAACAATCATCCTTTATTAGTGTCCCAAGTGTATATATGTGTGCGAGAGAGAGAGATGGTTTCCAAGAATATCTGGAGTTGAATAGACATGAAGATGCCTCAGGATGTTAAAATACAGCAGAATAGATAAATTCCTGAATAGGTTTACTTACTGGTCAAGGACCAATGTTCTGGGTCTTAGGATTCAGACATGCTCTTTGTTGGAGATAAAGATTCTAAAGAATAGTTACTATAGTTACAGAAAGAAAGAACTAGAAGTATTAATATTTACTAACAGGTACTAACAATACCAACAATGATAAGCCTACATAATTTGAGAGTGCTTTGAGAGCTTGACAGGGAATACTTAACCTTGAAAGGTACAGGTGAGGGGAAAGTGAGGGAGTAAGATTTTCTTTGTTTTAGATTGTACTAAAGTTTTCAATGCCTTGTGGCCCCCCTCCCACTAATTATTTTTCATTATTCCCCTTGGCGGGGGCGGTCACTACCAACTTGTTGTGAAACACTGATCTAGCCAATTTGCTAATCTCTGACAACGGCCAGTAGCAGATGCTTCAGAGCAATGAGTAATAAAGCCCATCAGAGACAGACAATTACAGAATGTCCTGCTTCTAGGGGCAGTTTCTTTGTAACCTCCAACAAGTTGTGGCTAATCATGAAGATGATTGATTCCTTAGAAAGAAATTATCCTAGTTTAAATTGTGTGATCTGTAACAAAAAAATTCATTTTAGCATTTTTTAAAATACGTTACCTTTCAATATCACTTGTGACTTCTCAAATATTTTTGTTTATTATTTAGATATAGTGTATGTTAATTACAACATAGTCATTTTAACTGGATGTTGATTAAGTGGACACTGCAGTGAACACAAGAAGCTGTTGTAAAATTAATATGAAATAAAATATTGTTCTAAATAAACATTAGGAAAAAGTTCATTTTGGGGGTTGGTGATTTCCTGGTTAATTCTTTCCCTTTTTAAATCTGACAACTTCCATATTTTAAAACTGTAGCCAAAAATATTACCTGCATATAACAGCTAGGTGAAACCCACTTAACCTCTTGGTAGCATCTGAAATCTCCCCCTTAAAAGGTCTAATCCTGCTTCTATTGAAGTTATAATTGACCTTAATCTGAGTAGGATCATACTCTAAGTGGAATTTTTGCTAATATTGTTCTGAATAAATGGCAGTCATTATCATTCAACTAATTCAGTTGCCTGAGAGTCGTCCAAGTTAAATGCCTGCCAATTAAGAAGAGTATAATGTGTTCTCTTACTTAATACCTTTTAGGTCTAACAGGAGTATTTCAGTTCCCCTGAATTTAAACGAATTTGGCAAAGGTAAAAAGTGCCAGAGGACCATACACTTGTTACTCTCTTTCTTTCTTTGCAGTACATCACTGAAATGTCCATAGTGAAGCAAAAGGGTAGCCACAGATGCCAAACTGATGGACCTGAAATAGATATGTTATGGATAGCTAAGGCTAAAACACCTTGAGTTTTGATTTTTTTTTAATCTAACAATCTAAGCACACACAAGTTCTCTCAACACTTAGTTGGAATACTTCCAAGCAAAGGTGAAGTGTCATAGCAAGTGGCACTGTTATCTCAGTAGCTAGTCCTCTTCCCTCTGAGTCTTCATTGGGTCACTAGTGATGAAACTGCTATGTTGAAGGTAGACAGCTTGTGGTCATTGAAGATTACAACTGCACTTCTCTTAGAAGTGGGAGTATTAGTCTTGGTGTCCTGGCCCAATTCCTAAAACATGGAATTAGCTTCTCCCCAATTAAATTTCTTCCTTAATTTCAAACAGGAGATATTCTTCTCTTCCCTTCAAAATACTCTGGTAGGTATTGTCATTGGAAGAGAATGTATTCCATTTTTCCTCCTGTGACATAATTGCATTTCACTGTATTTACTGAAATAAGAGCATGAAAGCAGAGTAGGCGAAAAACTGAATTTAATTCCCTGGTCCCAGTCCCCTGACCTGGATTAAGATAAAAGTTTATTGTCCTTGTCACATAATAGGGGTCAGTGTCCCTTGACTCCTGTAGTTTGTTACATCTTCCATTTCAGACTGGAAATCACTTTTGGAGAGAGTGGAGTGCCTAACTGCCATCTGTGTGTTTGAAAATCTCCCACTTTAAGATTAATTGTGCTGTGTAAATATAAGGCATTATAAAGTTAAGGTTTCATATTACAGAAACTATCCTGGTCAGACCTTTTGATTATATGAATCCTCAGGCCTCTTGCACATTTTCAGTGCATATGAGAATCAGCTTTACCTGCTCAGTTGTACAGTGATATTCTTTGTCCCCAAGTGCCCCCCCAAAAGCAGAAAATACAAAATCAAGCCTGGGAGTTGTAGTGTCAACTCCAAACTCTATTTCTGAGCTATTTTGATGTTTCCAAAGAGTGCATACAACAAATGGTTTATGCTGCAGTAACCAGAATAATATTTCTGGCTGACAAATAGAGTTTCAGGCAACACAGCCATCTGGCTACATAGAAAAATCACATGCAAAATATAAAATGTCCAGGTTAGTCAGCTAATGATGGTCCTTTAAAGTTTTGAACCATTGTTATAACTTACACTTAAGGCACTATTTATGTTCACCAAAAGCAATTTCGTTTATTAGAAACTGCAATATTAACAAACTGTTATAGTATTTTAGCCAGTATCTATGCTGCCTGGCTCATTCTTGTCATAGGTGCATTATTGGTTCCAACATACATTTAAAAGAAAAAAGTTTTCTATTAATCATGCATTTGCCTAATCTAGTGTGTTGACGAATGTTGTTGAATTTTTTTATTCATTATACATTAAATTATACAGATCAACACATTATACATTATAATAGAGAATTAATACTTGGCACTTTAGCATTAAGATCAGTGTATACAATCTATATTAGCTACATATTTAATCTTGTCCAGCAGTGATGGATTTCTCTGTTGTTCCGGGCCACAAAAACTGTTGTACCCACCCCACCTATAGGCAGGAGAAAAAAAAAAACAGCCCTTCCCTCTGTAAGAATGTTCTCGACATGGGGAAATTCTGCTCTCATTGAACTCAGTGGATTGTTTGCCATTGACTTCAATGGGACCAGGATTTTCTCCAATTGATTTTAGTTCTGAAAACGGATGAAGGTGCAGGGAAGTTAGAAGACTTCTTATGTTATCCTAGCATGTTTGTCCATCCCTAAACTAAATATTGTGAGTCAGATTCTGCTCTCAATCACACTGATGAAGATCCTAAGTAACACCAATAAACTTCAGGGAAGTTATTCTGAATGTATATCTGTGTAACCTGACTGCAGGTTTTTTCTCCCTGACCCTTCACTGAGAGTACTTTCTGAATGCTAAGGACACAGAACTGTTTCTCTTACTGCTGATCTTTCTAGGGTTACTTTGTAAAAACATGGCATTGCCTAGTGCAGATTTATTCCCCATGCTCACATACTGATTTCCCATGTAGGGGGTGCTGTTTATATGACTATCACTTCTCTTTGGGCAAAATCACCCTCAGAAATTTTCTATTGATTTGCATCTTGCTGCATAAAAAGTGAGCTCTTAAAATTATGAGCACAGGCTAAATAAATGATTCATGTAGGCTGGTTTTGTCTGAATAAATTATTTGTTTTTTTCTCTCATCCGGGCTAGGAAAGAATATAAAATTAATGCTATTCTATACAAATAGAAACTCTTCTAAAATTCTGACCTAATCATTGGTGTTTGCTAAGCAAAATACATATGGAATTTCTTCAGGGTTTGGGGGGTTTTTTAGTATAATATTAACACTGTGGAAGGAAAAATCAAACAATAAGATATCCCATTTATGGACATCAATTATAGATGAGTACAAATGTTATTAATATTGCTGTTTCTTAAGTAGCCTTTTTTCCCCTGTGGAGATACAGCCTGATTGACACCCAGAACACTTTATTCTGTGGTAAAATTTTAAGGCAACCATTTGCTTAAATAAAATCATCTGCAAAATTCAGACCCTGAGAGATCTTTATTTTCAGTAAAATAGCTGGAGTTTACATTGACTGGCACTTCAGGAAACAGGGGAGCACATGACAAATGTTATGCACTCAGCTTTTATTTTAAGTGATGGTAAAGGCAGCAGACCCAAAAAGTGTGATCCAGTTCCCCAAATAGGAGATGTACCAATTTGTGATGGGCGAGATGTACCAATCTGTACTTGAGATGTACCAATTTGTACTTGGCACTTGAGGCCCCCTGCTGGAGGTCCCAGCACACCACATCCCAGGAAAGGAACAGTGAAGGTGGGCCCTCCAAGCCTGCCTAGACAGGTTGCCCAGAAGTAGTCAATTAGAGGCCAGCACGCTCAGATAAAAGGAGCTGCAGGGCCTGAGTGGGGCCAGAGGGGTTAGGAAGGGTGCTCTACTCTGGCCAAAGGGAGCTCGATGGGCTGCATTAGCTAAGCCTGGGAGGGAGAAGACCTCTGGGCTCTAGCCTTAAGGTAACGGACAGAGGTCAAGAGGCCAGGTGGGAAGAGGCCCACCCAGAAGTGGGCAAGCCCAGGTTCCCCCCACCAGCCAGTGCTGGAGTGGCCTAAGCCCCAGCAAGAGGACACATCTAGTTTAAAAGCCCAAGAAAAGGGGCTAAATTTAAAGGGCCTAAAGACAAGGCTGAAGGCAGACCAACAGTTCCAGTTGGACTTTTTACAAAAAACAAAGAAAACCCAAACAAGCAAGAAAGGGGTTAGATGCAAAGGGCCCAAAGAGAGGGCTGAAAACACTGATAAGGACAGACAGATAGCCCTTGCTGGACCTTTGATACCCCCAGAAGGGATTAATTAAATTTTGATTGTGTGACTTGGACAGAGGGCTAAGCCACTGAACACATACCAGTTAGGTCGACAATCTACAGGCAGTGCCAGGAGCAGGAAAAAAGATTTCAGCTCCACACTCAGCTGACAGGAGGCACACATGAGAGCTGAGTGTCCCCCATCGCACAACTGATTCTGAAAAACGTCAAGCTTTCACACCTGATGGTGCCTACTGACCTAAGGGAGTTTTTAATAATACTAACCGCTCATAACAAAAACCTTTTTGTTAGTGAGTGTGGAAAAAACTCAGACTGAAAAGCTAGCTACCAAGTAATAAATAAAGGGGCAACCATCCATGTTTGGAGCCATCTTTTGTAGAACAGAGGAGGAAAGCACAGGTCTTTTTTTAAAAAAAGTTTGTGAATTCAGGGCTCATGAAAGGTTAAGAAATGTGGAGGTTGAAGTCCACAATCCACAGAACACAGAATACAATCCACAAGCCTCCAGGTTCATTTTGTCCTCAGGCTTTCTGCTGAGTTACCCAATAGTGGTGAGTAGCACCAGCTGTAGCATAGTTGGGGTAAGAGGGACAGTTGTCCATGCAAAATTTGAGAGAGATCAAGCTCATTTCATATAGCCATAGGCCAACAAACAGCCAGGGGATGGTAACAACAATGGGGCACTGCAAGAAAGGGCTGGGATTATTGAGCTGGTTCCCTAGAGCTATGTCCTATTGCCAAGTTCTTTGAGGAAAGCCTGTCATCGAAAACACAAGCCTTTTCTAAACCAGAAAGAAGGAGAAATCTACCTACATCAAAAGAAGTGACCCTAATGGGAGTCTCCTCTCCTAGAAACCCTTCACCAGAGATAAGGAAAGTCAAAAGGAGCCAGAAGTCTGTTTGCAAAGTAGAAGGGGACTGCAGACTAGGAAGAAAGCAAGCAAGTTAACTTTCATAACATTTCTCTCCATACATAGAAACATAACTTACCAATATCTGGGCTTAGCCTCATATCAATACATAGCTCCCATAGGAGTTACATGAGATGCATCACCCTAACATCTGAATTGAACTCTATAGGTTTGCTTCATTGCTTGTACAATGTCTGTTCCTAGCAAATTATTTGAATACTTGTGGCCAGATTCCAATCTCATACCATTTTTGCACTGATGTAACTCCATTGACTTCACCGGAACCCCTCCTGATTTACACTGGCGTAAATAAGAGCATAGTTTTAATTTAGTTTGGCTTTTATAGCATTCCACCCATCTAACGGCTAGTTTCTAACAAATTCATTTAGTGAATAACAGTCTCAAAAACTATACTTTGTATTTCTCAAGGATTTAGACATTAGCAAACAGAAGTTATCAAGCTGGAAATTATCTGTCTGTATATGTGAAGATACAAAATGTACCAGTCTAAAAATTATTTTCTTCCAAGTGCTGAATAAAAGTAACAGAAAATTTTAATGCCACACAGAGGTGTCAAGAAGATGGAATAGGATCCACTATAATACGGGAAAATGTCTGCTTGTGTATTTTGTCATCAAATTGGAACATTTTCTACACAGGTGATATGGCAATATGATTTGAAAATGTTATAGCTACAGTAATTTTCATAGTATTACAAAGGTGTTTTGCTGATGTATTTAGCCTTTCATATATGGATTTGTTTATAGTTATGATCATTCAAAACCAGTTAAATAGACATTTCCTGCTTGATCACTACCATATATTCCAGCAAATTCACCCAGGTAGGTGTGGGGATGTGACAGTCCCAACAGCTGGGAGTAGAACAGGATGGGAGTCAGAAAGTTCATTTGCAGGAATTTTCCCGCTACAGCTTTCTGCTGAACTCTAATGATCAGAAAAGCGAGGGTAATCAGGGTATGTCCACACAGCAAAGAAAAGCCTGTGGCTGGCCTGTGCCAGCCAACTCAGGTTTGCAGGGCTCAGGCTATGGGGCTGTTTCATTGCTGCGTAGACTTCTAGGCTTGGAATGGAGCCTGGGACCCTGCTAGGTGGGAGGGCCCCAGAGCCTGAGTTCCTTCCAGAGCCCGGAAGTCTATACAGCAATGAAACAGCCCAGCAGTCAAAACCTTGCAAGCCCAAGTCGGCTGGCATGGGCCAGCCATGGGTTTTTCTTTCCTGTGTAGACATACCCTCAGACTCAGGGCTTATACACGTGTTCTAAATTTTTTCAGAAGCTCCTAGGTGGCCAGGTAAAAGCAGTAGCTTATCTGTACCTGGCAAAAAAAATGAGTTCTCTTTGGGACATGAGTGCACCACCTCAAACCCGTTCATTTTGCTTCAGTGCACTAGCACGTCGACAACATGATATGGAGGATAAACTAAAATGGCAAGAAGCTCCCTACAACATCCATCCGCAGACAGAAGATCATTCCAGCCACCTTTGCTCTGCAGCACAAGGGATGATCCCAAGTCCTACAAAACAATGCGACACAAGTTTAGAACAGGAAACAAAGAATAATACTATATTCATTTGTTAAAACAAGAGAAATTTGGAGTGAGTTGGGATTTGGCCAGGAACACTCAAAGGCCTCGAGTCCACGTAGTTGGCAAGACATCAATTTTAGTTCCCCTCCTCCAAGATGTATTGATTTAAAAAAATGGGATGGCTTTCTTTTTTCCTTTCCTTTACTCATGTTAATCCCATACTAAGGGAAGCTCAAAAGCAGCTAACAATGACTCTTAATAAATCTGTTGGACTTCAAAGAACATTTCTTCTTTGGGTGCAGTATGGTTTGCCACAAAGGAAAAGGATATCTCGTTTCCTTTAAAATAAATGGAAGGATAATAATAGCCACACTATAAATAAGTGTAAATAATCATTTCTTAGTGCCAGATTAGCTTGGAACAAAAAAAGTGTCTGCCTCTTCTGATCCTCCTCCTTCACTTGGACATTTTTGTTAAAGAAGTTGTTTTTAAGGTTAGGCTTGACAAAGCCCTGGCTGGGATGATTTTGTTGGGGATTGGTCCTGCTTTGAGCAGGGGGTTGGACTAGATGACCTCTTGAGGTCCCTTTCAACCTTGATATTCTATGATTCTATGAAGTTTGCCACCAAATTTTTTTTGATGTTCTTTTGTTTGATGTAGATGACTAGCAACAGTCGGACTAGTTTGAGAGACAGACACTTATGCCAGACTTTTCCTAAACTGATTATGCCCAGAAGGGAGGAAATTAGATCAGGAGTGTTGGAGAAAGGGAAGGATATGAACAGGAGGAAAAGGAAGAAGACTTCTAGAGTTTTCGCTAAGCAACCATAATGGGAGAGGGGGGTATTGTCAAAAAGGGACTTCTCCATTTTGTGTTGCTCAATCTCAGAAGAAAGTCCTGATTTAGGGTACCCAATACTAATGGCCCAATCATTGGGTCCTAGTGCCACACAGGAGTCCGGGGGGAGGGAGTGATACAAAGGTAGCCTTAAACCACTGTAAGGTCCACCTAATCCTGGCAGGGGACCTGTTCAGAAATACAACTTGGGGAAGCCTGGAAGAGGGGTACTTTGAGCATGCTTCCTTTTCCCTGAGCCTGCCCAGTACACCAGGAGCCAATACGCTTGCTTTATACCAGAAAGGGATTCCCCATCGCTGGGGAATCCTCAGGCAGCTAGACATTCTGCTTTTAGTGTCACTTTGCACAAGTGGAACAGTTCAAAGCATAGATTCAGAAATTTTAAGGCCAGAGGGAATGTTAGCTCATCTAGTCTGACCTCCTATATAAAACACAGGCCATTGAATTTCACCCAGTTACCCTGTATTAAGCCCAGTAACTTGTGTTTGACTAACAAAATATCTTCCAGTCTTGATTTGGAGATCTCAAGAGATGGAGAATCCACCGCTTCCCTAGGCAGTTTGTTTCAATTATTAATCACCCTCACCATTAAAAAAAATGTGCATTATTTCTAATTTAAAATTTGTCTGGCTTCAATTTCCAGACACTGCTGCTTTTTATGCCTTAGCAATTAGATTGAACAGCCCTTAAGTATCCAGTAATTTCTCCCCATTAAGGTACTTATACACTGTAAATCAAATTACCTCTCACTCTTTTTGATAAACTAAAGGGATGAAGCTCCTTCAGCCTCTCACTGTAGACATTTTCTTCAGCTCTCAAATCATTTTTCTGGATCTTTTCTGGACACTCTCCAATTGTTCAATATCTTTTTAAAATAGGGACAGAGCTGGACATTTTATTCCGGTATTGGTTTCACAAATGCCACATACAAAGAAATAAACCCATCTCATTATTCCCTTGTTTCTGCATCCCAGAGTCAAGTTAGCCCTTTTTCCCATAGCATTGCACTGGAAGCTCATTTTGTCCAATATGACCCCTAAATCCTTTTCAGAGTCACCACTTTCTGGGATACAGTTCCCTATTTTGTAGGTAAGCCCTATGTTCTTTTTCCTAGAAGTATGACTCTGCATTTGGCTGTATTAAAATACATTTTGTCTGAATGGGCCCAGTTTACCAAGAGATCCACCTCACTCTACATGACTGCCCTGTCCTCATCATTTACCACTCTGCCAAACTTTGCGTCATCCACACATTTTTATATTTACTTCCAGATCACT
The DNA here is from genome assembly GCF_965152235.1 of Eretmochelys imbricata. Taxonomy (NCBI): domain Eukaryota; kingdom Metazoa; phylum Chordata; order Testudines; family Cheloniidae; genus Eretmochelys; species Eretmochelys imbricata. Next base: position 15,218,923 of record NC_135578.1, read on the forward strand.
GATAAAAATATTGAATAGCACTGAGCCTAGACGTGATCCCTGTACAACCCCGTGACGTTGCACTCCATATGCTTTAAAAAAATATGTTTATAAGTGTGAATACGATGTAACTGGAATATGCTTTATGCAAAAGGTCTCTTGTAAGGTATCATTACAAAGCTTATGTTCTACTGAGTGTGTTCATCCTATTTGTTGTATGTATCATTCTGGTATCTAAAACTAGAAATATGAAGTATAACGCTGAAGTCCTATTGTAATTATGCAAGGTGTGGGCCATTAATGGTGGCTTGGACTCTTGATGGCTCCCATTAACTGGGACAATTGGTTGTGAATAGCTCTGTTTACTTGCAAAACTTCCTGTGTACCTGCCGAGCCTTGGAAGAATGGAGACTCGGGGTCTCACAGGACATGTAACCGTGTCACATGATACTGGAATCCATTTTAAACCTGGTGCTTTTCCATTTAGAAGGAGGGGTTGGAACCCACAGAGAGAGACAAAGGATTCCCGCCTTGCGCCAAAGCTATAAAAAAGGGGGGGGACAGAAAAAAGGGGTCCCAGTCATGTGGAATCCCCTGCTTTTCACCTAAGATGTCTGCTGGTACTAACAAGGACTGTACCAGGGGAAAAGGTTGGGCCCAGACTAGGAAGGAGTCTAGTCTGTGAAAGGTTTCAGAGTAGCAGCCTTGTTAGTCTGTATCTGCAAAAAGAACAGGAGTACTTGCGGCACCGTAGAGACCAACAAATTTATTAGAGAGTAAGCTTTTGTGGGCTACAGCCCACTTCATTGGATGGATAGAGAGAGAGCGAGCGCGCGCTATTATCAGCAGAAGAAAAAATGTTTGTAGTGATAATCAAGATGGCTCATTTAGACAGTTGACAAGGTGGTGTGAGGATACTTAACATGGGGAAATAGATTCAATATGTGTAATGACCCAGCCATTCAAACACAAGTTAATGGTATCTAGTTTGCATATTAATTCAAGCTCAGCAGTTTCTCGTTGGAGTCTGTTTTTGAAGCTTTTCTGTTGCAAAATTGCCACCCTTAAGTCTTTTACTGAGGGGCCAGGGAGGTTGAAGTGTTCTCCTACCGGTTTTTGAACGTTATGATTCTTGATGTCAGATTTGTGTCCATTTATTCTTTTGCAGAGACTGTCCGGTTTGGCCAATGTACATGGCAGAGGGGCATTGCTGGCATGTAATGGCATATATCACATTGGTAGATGTGCAGGTGAACGAGCCCCTGATGGCTAATGTGATTTAGTTCCTATGATGGTGTCACTTGAATAAATATGTGGACAGAGTTGGCATCAGGTTTTGTTGCAAGGCTGTGAAAGAAGCTTACTGGAACATCTCTGAGGGTGAGATTTACTTGTACTCCGTTTCTTAATATATTAGGCTTAGACTTATGTGTTTTGTTTTATTTTGCTTGGTAAAATAAAACCAAAATGATTTTATTTTGCTTTGTTCTGTCTATTATTACTTGAAACCACTTAAATCCTACTTTTTATACTTAATAAAATCACTTTTGTTTATTAATAAACCCAGAGTAAGTGCTTAATACCTGGGGGAGCAAACAGCTGTGCATCTCTCTCTATCAGTGTTATAGAGGGTGGACAATTTATGAGTTTAGCCTGTATAAGTTTTATACAGAGTAAAACAGATTTATTCAGGGTTTGGATCCCATTGAGAGCTGGGTGTCTGGGTGGTGGAAACAGGGGCACTTGCTAAGCTGTTTTCAGTTAAGTCTGCAGCTTTGGGGGGCATGGTTCAGACCCTGGGTCTGTGTTGCATCAGGCTTCCGTGTCTGGCTCAACAAGACAGGGTTCTGGAAGTCCCAAGCTGGCAAAGAAAGCAGGCTCAGAGGTAGTCTCAGCACATCAGGTGACAGTCCAAAGGGGGTCTCTGTGGCCAAACCCATCACACACACACCCAAAAAAACAGCCTTATTTGATGATGATTCCTCACTGACAATTACTTTTTGAGATCTGCAGTACAGGCCATTTGCTGACCTTAAATTTGTGTGACATTTAGTTAGCTTCAATTTATTAAAGTGGATCGATGATTTGAAAGTTCTCTTCACAAAACAACAGACAGCCTCTCTCATTGATAGAGCCCTGTGATGATACACATTTATATCCACGGATGTGGATATCCGCGGATATAAATCAGTATCCGCAGAACCGCAGGGCTCTCCTGGGAACTGCAGCAGCGAAAAGAGCAGAACGTGGGGCTGCCGCTCCCAGGAGCCAGCACCCCGTGCCAGCAGCTCCTCTGGTGCAGCTGTACTGCCCGCAGCCTCGCCCCCAGCCCTGTCCCAGACTCTTCCACAGAGCTGTCTGTGCCTCTTGTGTGGGGGCGTGCGCATCACTTGAACACAAGAGAGCGACCAGGGACAGCTGCCAGTGAGCCTGGTGCCCGCCTCAGTGAGTGGGGCTGGGGGTGGTACAGCCACGCAGGAGGAACTGCCAGCGTGGAGCGCTGGCTCCTCAGAGCGACAGCCAACAGTCTGTTTCTTTCACGACGGCAGTTCCTGGGAGAGCCTTGTGGTTCCGCGGATACTGCTTTACATCCACACAGATATCCGCATCTGCGGATCCAGATTTGTATCTGCTCAAGGCTCAACTCGTTGATTTTTCTGGGTGATGTTCAGATCCTGTGATCCACCGTATAATTCATAACAATGTGGTGTAGTAGGTAGAAGCCAGGATCATCCCATAACTGGCCATAAAATGCATGCCAGCAATTTCATCTCCCACAAACAAGGGATTAAGCCAAAACTGACTTGTGGCAATGTATGAACCAGGCAGTTTTCACAACTAATTTGGGCAATTAGTTAAGAGATTAAACCATCACAATAGACTCCAACTTCACTTCTAGCCTGAATGCCCTAGATAGAAATGAGTAAGGTATCTGCTCCAGAATAATTTGTTTTTTTAACACAATATGGCTGTTAAAATTCAAAAGTTAATTTGGTGGGTGGGTTGGTAATTAAATTATTGTGGGTCTTATCTAATTAAAAACAGATTTCAAAGCACATTTCAAGCTGTGGGGCTGGATGCCAGCTTTAGGTTCCCTAGCAGAGCTTTGCATACAATCAAATTGAGGGGGTAGGAAATAAAAGCAGCCAACAGTAAGAAAAAGTCAAAAGATAAAAAGTATTTTTAAAATTGGGAGGAATTTATCTTACAGTTTGATCCCTACATTTTATTATTGGCCATTCCACGTCACACATTTCTGAAAAATAGCCCAGAGACTAAAAGAAGAAATCTGAAATTGGAAACAATTAACCTCTATGATTTTAAAGATCATAGTTGCATCTAGGTTCTGTATACATTTTTATTCCAATGTATTTGAACAAAACAGACTATCTACAGATGTAGGACTGACAGGCATTGGAAAAATGTCTTGTTAGCATAGGGTACGCAGACCATTAACTTGCAATAATAAAAAGTATCAGAATTTAATTTAGCATTTAGCCTTGTTTTGCTGGGGTATAGTGTAGACACATAAGCATATCACAAACTCCACTTCTGCTGTCCTGACAGCTACCACCTCAACATCCTTTGCTGTCAATGCCACTGCTCACTCACAATAATAAACTAAGGGACACACACAGGGTCTTCATGCGTCAAGATGAGGTAAATCAATTTCAATTCTTACCATTGTGGAAGGTCACTGAACATCGCTAGTTGTTCTGTGGCACTGGTGTTTCGAAGTATAGTTCTAAAGGGAGGAGAAGAGAAACATGTTTGGGAAAAAGATAGTGCACTCTGACAATATTTTATATTATCCCAAACAGAGACGCTCCTGTATAAATGGGGAGTAGTATGCTCCTTACCCAGTCACAAAAGATACACACAGCATATTCAACAAAATTCATCAGAAAAAAAGAATACATAAGCCCCATGCTGAAGGACATTCTGTTTCTGCTAAGTGCCTTGGAGAAATATTTAAGAATAGTTTGCCCTTATTAATGCCTTATTACAAATCTAGATCAGGCCCTGTGGAACCTAAGGTCATTGAAAGATCACCAAAACAAAGGAAGCTGAAACCGTTTAGACTCATCTCCCTTCTCTCCTTAAGTGTATTGCAGTGGTTCTCAAACTGTGAGTTGGGACTAAAATGGGGTCATGACCCACATTGGAATGGGCTGGTCAAGGCCAGCGTGAGACTTGCTGGGCCTAAGGTGAAGCCCAGGGCCCCTCCTGCCTCTGCCTGGGCTCACATAGTACTTTTTTGTTGTCAGAAGGGTGCAATGAGGTTGGAGAACCGCTGGTGCATCCTGTTGATGAATTTTGATGTTACGTAGGTATTAGCCTCCAAAAAACTTCAAAAAATGCAAGGGTAAATCATGTACAACCCCTTCATTAATACGGCCCCCCAATGAACATGTATGACCAATAATATGGCACATTAACAGCAATTGTAAAATCAGTCATAGCGGTGAATATATTGCTATGCTATTATTCAGACTGCTGCATCCTCTCTCCTATGCAGTTCGTCACAGCATATTTTATCTAGAAGATGCAACAGCCATGCAGAATTCCTTTCTAAAACTGTTTATTATGAGTACATGGAAGGATAAAGACAATGCCATCGGCAGATGACAGGATTTTGGTCACTTGAGAGTTAATGATTAATCCTGAGTTCTTTTACTGTCAATTTAAAAACAGCCATCCCACCAAAAACCAATCTTAAATTCTAAACCTCATTCAGCAAGTTGCTTAAGCATGTGTTCTAAGCTTAAACTGGTGTCTAAGCATAAGCTTGCAATGATGAAGGGGACAATTTTCAAAGGGCAAGTAGCCTCCTAACTCCCATTGAGCACACATGTAACAAGTTGCGGGAAAAAAAAAAAAGTGAAACTTCTCTAAGCAAGAGAGCTGGTCTCTGTTTAACATTTTATTATCTTTAACAGGCAATAGGATATTGTCAGTATAAAATATACTTTAACCTACTGTAGGCAAATAGATACTTTTGTGGTGTGTGTGGGGGGGGGGGATACCCCAAATGTTGAGTTATGGCACTCTGTACTAGTGTTTTTATCTATTTCCATTGCTGCTTTTGACATCAGTAAAAATGTTATACATTGCCTCTGGATATGACAGAACTTCCGGCTAGCCATACACAAGCTATTATTAGAAAGTATAGATCTTTCCACTTGATGTTCTTCTCCCTGATTGCAGAAACAATGACACTATATAAATTAATTGAAGCAAAGAAAATATCTTCTGCCTTCTAAGGCTTTAAAGTATCCACTAATGAAAGTTCTCTTTTGGTTTTCCTGACATCCTAATTTCATTTTCTATGTGAAATTGTAAAACTGGCCAAGGCAACACTATAATCTTAAGCAGAACAGCTTCTCTTGTTTTGTAATATTGCACTTTGAGAACTTGAAGAAAGCAGAGAAGGTTTGCAGCTCACACAGTGCATAAAGAGTTCTGCAATTATAGTAGGGGTGATGGTTCAAAAACGTTGCCATTTTTAATTCATATTGGTATAACGCAATGGTGAACGCATGTTTCACAGGCCCCTCTGCCATTCTTCAGAGGGTATGTGGTGTTACAACCCAAAGCGTGGAAGCTTGCCTCTTTAGCTCAAACTGTAGCAGCTCATGCTTTCAAATGTGGAAGTCCTCAGTACAATCCTTAGGATGTTAGCCAAGATAGCAGCCGTCATACTGACACAATGTGTTTGCACAGATGAAAGTGGATATTACTGTTTTGCCTTTTTAGTGGTCCCTGCATGTTTATTTTATACTCAAAAATGTTAATGAAGTGTAACTGGGGGGAAAATAGCCCTGTTCATCCAGGAATTAGATAGCTGTATGCTAAGATTGTTTTAAAGTTTTATTAATATATAATGCCTTCACAAACTTAAGAGCACAGAGACACCTCATATTACCTTTTGCTCAGGGACCAAAATGAGAGTGACTAAAATCTTAAATGGGGAAAGGAGGTGGGTAGGCCTATATTATTGACAAACTGACTGTAAAACATGAAACAACTGAAGGGAGAAACTCCTCAAAGGTTTTATTAGAATTTCCAATGAGAAAAAGTGCCTACATCATCCAAACTTTAAGAAGGATACAAGGTGGTGGTTAAAACTCACATTTGTTTTTACTCATGAAATGCACTGTGGTATCTTAAAAGATTCGTTTTGACAAATTTGTATTCTCATTGAAGTTAACAGCAACAGAATTTACCAATAAGCTCCTGAATGAAGGCAGTAAGATTTCAGCACAGTTAAAGAATTAAAGAGACATTTGACATTTCTGCAAGTTCTTTCTAGCAGCTCAGAAACAAACTTGAATGGAGATGGGAGGTCAAGTTAACATGCAGCAGGCACATCTTGGGCAGCCATCAGTGAAAGCTTCCCTGAACCTCCTTGACAATGTGTCACAGTGCTGTTCTGGCTGAACTCTGTCTAGTGGTAAGAGCATAGTTCTAGTTCCAAGATGATTCTGTAGCCTCTAAAGACTAGATAATCAGAGTGCCAATTCTGATTGTGGTATTGGTGATACTACCTACATCTAAAAAGGAACCTGACCCCTGGAAAAGGACTAAGGCCTTTCTAACAGACCACTGAATGGCCATACTTCAGTAAACCTATAAGGCTCAGTTACCCAATCTGAGACATCTGATCCTCCTCCACAAGCTATTTCAAGTACTTACAGTGTGCATTAATGTACCCCAGCACACAAAGTACCCTTTCCTTCAGCAGGGTGAATGAGAGCCTCCTATATAATTCTAAGGCACCATATTTTCTGTTTTGTGACTACTACACAAGATTAAATACAAACTTGCTTTTTCCCCAGGAAAATAAACTAAATTTTAATAGTGTGATATTAAACTGTTTATTGCATATAAGTCAATTAGTCACCATGCACAATACACTAAAAGACTGATTTTCATTTGGGCTTCAACGGGCCCTTTAATTTTGTACCTGCAAGTAATTACATATGCAATTGTGTGCCCAAAGAACTTTTATGGGTCCAAACTTAGCCATTTAACTATCTGATCTTCAGGATCTAACATAAGCAGATATCTAAGTGATACCAGTGAGTTCAAATATTTACAAGCATACAGATCTAGGCAAAATTATTTATTAATGCAAAAACTGCATTAAAAATTTGAGAATATCACTTCAGGTCAGTGCCTTATAGGTACAATTGTTGCCATAAACCACTTTTAAGAGACTTTGACTAGAATTAATGAGACACTGTGGAAAGTAAATTATATTCTATATCAAAAAATAAAGTTTATAAAAGTAAATGGAAAAATTTAAAGAAATAACTGATAACATATGAAACAAATTTCCTTTCTAGATTGGCATTAAAGACTTAAATGTTTATTCCAGATTCTACTGCCTTTACTCACATTGAGTACTACTTATATCCTCAGTAATCCCATTGATTATAAGAAATAAAGCACTATTCAAATTGAGTAATGGTGGTATGACAGGGTGGACTAGGCCCAGAGACCCCCTACTGGAGCCTCAGGGTCCTCCCACCCCCATTCCAGGAGAAGAGCAGTGGAGTTAAGTCCTCCAAGCAGCCTACAGAGACTGCACAGGAAGCAGCCAATCAGAGGATTGCAGGCTAGTATAAAAGGAGCTGCAGTGCAGACCAGAGTCAATTCTTTGCTAGAGGCAAAGGATTACAGATAGTGCTCCTGGCTGCCTAAAGAGAACTGCAGCACCATGAACAGCTCAGTGCTGGCAGGGACTGGGGGAGCAAGGAAATGCTCCTGAATGGCTGCTGGGCCTGAACACAAAAGAGCCCTGAGGTAAGGGTGAAGCTTTGGTGAAGGATGGAGCTTTGGAGAAGTGTCCCAGGAAACTGAAAGAAGCTTCACTGAAGGGTCACAGTGGGACCTGGCTGTTATTAGGGTCCCTGGGTTGCGACCTGGAGTAGTGGGTGTTCCTGGGTCCCCCCCAATAGGTCACTGGGGAAGTGGCCTACAATTGGACAGCAAAAAACCTCTTGAAGGAGATCTGAACTATTCAGTGGCCCAGCTGAAGAGCTAGGGTCAGAGGGGCCCAGGGAGGGTAAAACCATTGCCTCCAGAGAGAAAGCCCTGGGGGTAGGGCTGGAACTGTTTAAAGACTCCAGGCTCACCTGACCAGAAGGGGTGCTCATGAGAGGTGGGTGCCCTGCACTTACAGGTGGAAGAATCTGGACCTAAATAATTCAACAATGAATTACAAATTTTTTTATAGTCATCTCAAACCAACCTAGAGAATTCTCTTGTAATGAATTCTATTCAATAGGTTTTTAAAGTAATTTCCATAGAACCTTTTTTGGTTTCATCTCATTAAGTTCTGTAAGCTGCTTCTATAGGAGAGGTCATTTAAAAACAGATCTACATCCAGGCTGATGTACGGTCACTGTGCCACCAGAGATCCAATCAAAAAGTGGTTTTGCTGCCTTTTGTCCTTCATCCCTGTTGAACTTAAGCATGGCACAGGTACTTTGGGGGAGAAAAGTTGATGCAGCTTTATGCACCAGCATCTCCTTACACCCAACCAAATTAACACGACTGGCATCAAGCTCAAAAGGAGATTGCCCTGAACACTTGCATTCATGGCTTTAAAGAAGAGTATGGGGTTCAGAAAGAAAAGTGCTGGTGATCCAGAACAAAAACTTGGCCATTATTTAATACGCCATAGCCAGTGGCCTACAGACAGGTCCAGCCAGGGGAACTTGGACAATCCACATTGGCATATCTACAAGGGAATTATCACATTGAAAGTGCCCTACAGTAATAGACTCTGGCAGTATTTAGCATAGAATAATCTTGCTCCATCACACTGCCACTATCTTACCCAGAGACTCCTTTAAGAACAGCGCAGAATAGAAAGATATATAAAAAGCTAGATTAGACACTGAAATCCATTTACAATTAATTAGTGAGTAATGAACTTGACAAAGTCTATGATCCTTATGTGAATGGTAATACAAAAAGCACAAAGTCAACAATAAATATGCAATAAGGAGACTGTCCCTCTGAAGAAAAACTTTGTTTTCCCTTGGCCTGGAGACAAAGGCAGCATTAGACAATTTCAAAAGTGACAAGAGCACTTTCTCTTGAATGGTTCTAAAACATTAAATTAAGTAACAGCTTTGCTCTTTGAGTAACGTTTGGTAACTGGGTAACTGTTCTGAGAAGGAAATATTTGTGATGTTTTTCTGCTTGAGCGCCACACATCATAATATGTATTGAGATGTCTGAGCAGTAATGGGAATATCTTTCAGAGGAAAGCGTGTTTGGTTATTTACAAACAAAGACTATATTTAAATTAACATTAGAGAAGCAGCACAAGCCATGGGAAAGCAAAGAAGTTCAATGGAAGTTTTCTGTGCTGTCCTTTATGCACCCTGATGTACCTACCTTATGGCCGTGACTGCAAAGTTTGGATCCAGAACTAGGGCTTTGATTCAGTATAGATGTCAGGGTCCAACTGTAAGTTCGGAGCCAGATATTTACAGTAAACTCCTGATTGTCCCAAAAGCATGGGGGACATGGATTTTATTCGGACAATCAAAAGAGCTGGAGTTGTTCAGTCACTCAGCAAGGGGGTGGCCTCCCCTGCAGCCAGGGGCTTGTCCTCCTCCTCCTCAGTTCTGACTGGGGGTTTCTGCTCTGCCCTGCACACTCACTCCCATGACAGCAGGGCTGCAGAGGGCTCCCTGTGCTACCTCAGGCCAATCACACAATCCCTGCAGGCACAAGGAAAGCAGTGGTATCTGCAGAGCAGAGTTGTGGTGAGCAGGGAATTGAGTGTCACAGGCCCTGCGGCAGCGCAGGGAATTCCCCGCTGCCACCAAAGCGTTCAGCAGCCTGGTGGCCTCCCTCATGGCCAGGGCAGCTCCCAGACTAGTCCTCTGCTCTATTATCCAAATCGCTTCCATGTCCCCCAACATGAGGTACATGCCATCTGCAGCATGTATCTCATGCTGGGGGACGCTGAAGGGATTCAGATAACATGGAGGTTCAGCCAAACAGGAGTATATGATACTTCCCGCAAATGTTGTGAAATTCAGATGGGTGTGGGGGCATTCATTTAGACCACATGGAATGTAAAACATTCAACTTCCTGGATAAATCGTTGACCAGTGGAATACTTAGGTATAATACGATGGTTTTAAAACACTGGCCTATATCCTAAGCTGACGTAAGTTGCTGTAGCTCTTGATTTCAATGGAGCAATGCTGATTTACACCAGTTGGGATCTTCCCACTGTATCAGCCTTACCATCACATTTCTTTACTGTGTTAATTGGGGCAGGTGGGGCGGGGGGATTTTCTAAGGCAAACAGGTGTCCTCAATGGAAGTTTAGGACCAAACTTCTATGGATCTCTTAGAAATTCTTCCTCCATGTTTCATTCTCCAAACATTAAACAGAGGAGCTCAGATACTACAGTAATGGAGGCCATATAACACTTAAGGGCCAAATATGCTCCATTTAGTATTTCTTCTATTATGTTCTTTGAAAAAGTTAAAAAAACTTACCAGCTGGCAACTGCCAGTTTCCTTTCTTCCTTTTGCTTTTTCCTAATCTTCCAACATCCCCCTCCCACAATTTGTGACTTGTCTAAATAAGTAACTGTCAGTAGCTCAGCAAAGTCAGCCCTTTAAGATCATTTTTACAGCTGATTGGTAGGGGAATATCTGGACATACAGCACAACAATCTTCCAGTCTTAGCTTTGAACTGGCTGGGGGACAAATTCTTTTCTTTCGCACCCATTGGGGTTTTGCTCCTGTCTCCATGACAGCACAATACAGATGCTAGGAGGAATGGCCTGAACAGGAACAGAGAAATTCAGGGTGTTTGGTAGAGGGATGCATCAATGGCAGCAGAGGAGAATCAGAATCTGTTGGGGGGACAAGATGCCTCAGTGGGCATGGGAAGAATGCGTTTTGGGATTTGCACGTCAGCACTGTGAAGCAGCGTATCATACCAGAACAAATGTAGCTTGTTTGAGACGTGACAGCAGCACGTCACCATGAGGCCATACCCTGTTCCTCCATATTTTCCATCTTTTTAAAGGAATCCCAGGATGTCTTTTGTATGAGACTGACATTTTAACAGGCCTTTCCTTGGTGGTTTCATTTCAGACTATCCTTCATTGAATGCCTCTTCACATCACAGCCACCTTCCCAGCAACCTCCTTGCAGACAGGATACAAGCCTGCTGCTCAGTATTGTTTTTCACAAATATTTCTCAACATAAACTCATCTTCAGTGCATAATATAGATCATCCTGTTTACTGGATAGCCTTTCTGCAGAACTAGAGCTTGCCAATAAGAGCTGATTGCTTTTGATCCATTTTATTAACTGGAACAGAGTTACATGTAAATATATCCCATCTGTAGCTCTCAGATGCATCCCTTGTTAGCAATCAAAGAGCGTCATGAAAGATAAGTCAGGGTACAGAACACATACAAAAATATGACCTCACAAGAAGTGAGAATCTTACCAGGCTGCTGAGCTGTAGCAGAATATTTGCTGCAATTTTATTTACCTTCAAACTATCATCAACTTTTTGCCAACTTTTAAGGGCAAAAAGTACAGTAATTTCTAAAGGACAGTCACTGGATTTTCCCTCTAATAAGCCCCAGTTCTAACCCATTGTTATAACAGATGCCTTAGGCTATTCTGTTGGAACTCTTTGAAATCAAGTAAAACATCAAGAAGAACAGAGTCACATTTGAATCAGGGCAGCTTAGAGGAACAGAGAGGAAATATGCTAGACAAGTAATACAATTCTAGTAGTTGTGTATGCTGTGATTCTTCAGCATGCTTACTTATAATGAAGGGGGAGACTTAGTGGGGAACTGTCTGTGCATCTTTAATACAGAGGAAATATAAACTGAATATATAAACAATAGGTAACAGTGTCCGTGGTACAATTTTACAACAGAAAATGACCATTTTTTTCTGGAAATGTGTGGCATCTTTGGAAAGTATTTTAATCATGTTTCTATCAGCAAAGTCACAATAACTTCTGATGCTCCAGTTGCAAGAATTCAAGATAGAAAATTCTTACCCTATTAGCCAGTTTTCAATAGCCGTTCCCCATGCTGTACTACTAGTAGAGTTGGCTGAAACATTTTCAACAGAAAATTTCAGTTGAAACTAAAATATTTTGCAGAAGTGTTCTGTTGAGACAGTATTTTCATCAAGCAAGTTTCTCGGGGGCAGGAGAGCATTTTAGCACTGTGGGATTTGCCTGATTCAGAGTAATCTAGGATGAAAATCTGTGCTCTGAATCAGGCAGAACATGGATTTGAACCTATGGGTCCTACATCCCAAGCCACTAGCCAGACTAAACTACAGAGTTACTGCCTCACTACTTATGGGTACACCTACATTGCAGAATAGGACCGTGAGTGTCTCAGCTCAGGTCAGCTGACTCAGGCTAAGGGTCTAAAAATAGCCCTGTAGACTTTCCCACAAGGGTGGGAGCCAAGGCTCTAAGACTCATCCTCCCCGGCCAGGTTTCAGAGCCCTGGCTCCAGCCCAACTGGGAATGTCACCACTACTATTTTTGGCCTTGTAGCCCAAGCCCAAGTCAGTTGACCTGGGTTTTGAGACTCACTGCTGCAGGGTTATTTTTCTATTGTTTGTGAACAGGGTGGACATACATTCTCTCTCTTCTGCACCTCTTTCCACCTCCCTCTGCTGCTTTAAAAAATTTTCAAAAGATTTCATTTTTGTTCCATATTGGAATGAAACGACGTTGAAACCTCAAAGCATTTAATGAAATGGAATTGTTGTTTCCTGGCCATCCCTAACCACTAGCTCTATTCTCATTAGCTAACTTCCCAGCTTTACAATGCAATTACTCTATTTATCATGTAGAGATGCGACTTTTGAACACAGTGCCAGGTCATCAGCACAGCTGCTGTCAGCTTCTTAAAACCCTAAAAAATACTGAACACGAGAGATCAAAGCATAGAGTCCTTGGAAGGCTGAATTTTATTGTAGTTATGTTGGCTCATGAAATAGTGACTGTAACCATATCATCCTTATCACCATCTTGCTTTTCCCTTCCCCTTCTCCCCCCATTCACACAGACTTCATTTTTGATCTGGTTTTAGTAATTGTCATTTCCAAAACTCTTTCTACATCAGGACTTAGAATACATTCCAATGGTCCAGGAGCGACAAAGTTTCTTCTTCTTTGGAAGAGTCTACTGCTTCGAGATAGGCCCTATATTTAAAATGGGGAATGCTGCCAGAATAGCAAACTAAAAGGGAGTTTTTAAAAGTATGATCCATTTATACAACAATTATCTCTAACTCTAGCAACCTGTGTAGATATTGGCTGCTAAAGCCATGCTGAAATTTATGTTGGGGATGGGGAAAACTGGAGAAGAAAGGACCAAGTTGATAATAAGAATGACTTCAGATGCCATAGATGCTTTAAAAATCGATTCACTGGGGTTCAACCTGGCAGACCCTACCCTGAATGAGGGATCATGACTACCCTCCCTTATATTCCATCTGGCTGTATCTAAAGGAAGGTTTAGATCAGTTATTCTCATTCATTATTTTTACCAGTTGTTACGATATGCAGGGGGTGGTACCATGGAGCAAATAATGGATGGAGGAAATAGGTAATGAAGTCTGATGTTGAACTGATGGGTGGTTGTTTTCCTGCACGGGGTGCAACAAGAAGGAGGGCGGTTGGTTGAAGGCGTGATCTAAGGAAGACAACGTTGCAGTCTGAGCATGTAGCACAGCATTCTAACCTGTGCTCTGCTAGCGTCACAAAACACCACTTAATTCAATTACTCCCAGTGTCAACATCATGGGTTCACAAGTTTCACCCTATAATTTCCATGCTTCTGGTTGCTACTTGTACTGCATCTGAATGGCTGATTGAGAAACATAAGGTAACAATCACATAGCTTTTCCTCACTCTTCCTCTCACTGAGCCAAGCTTCAAGGGCTTAAAGATTGAACATCCAAAAGGGTTAGATTCCACTTAAGAATCTTGAATTGATAGGAGTCAGGGGATTTAAAGATTCCACAAAATACCGCTAGCATTAACAAACAAAAATAAATTCTCTTTTACCTGTCCTTTCTGAAAGCCACTGTACTAGGTCTGTGGCCATTAGAGCATCCTGGTTGTTGCCCTGCTGCATGCCAGGGCCCCTCTGAATTTCAAAGCAGATTCTGCTGCCCCAAACTGCCTCTTGCATCAAAGGAGAATCTCCATGAGCACTAACAGTACAAGGCCTGTAGCATAGAGTTCATCATCATGTTCCTATTAGGCCTCTGGCGTTTAGGGCCTGTTTCTGCCTGTTTCTGGCACAGAGTTAAGCATATTCATTCAATTCAATGTAAAGCAATGGGGCACAAGCACACTAGCCTGCTCATTCCACTCCAGCAGAGGCAAAGGTTTTATTGAAATCACTGACAAAGTTTGAAATAAGTCACCTTATCACTAACAGATTCAAATCATGAAAAATCAGAATAGGGGAAACCTACAGCCTCCTTGAGCCCTATCATGGGGTTTATAGGTGTCCACCCCCACACTGTGTATGGGCCTATGTGACTACAGAACTTCCCTTCTTCCACAAGCTACTGAGAAACAGGACGCCCATGAGAAGCCCAGTGTTCACACATAAATGCCTAAATAGGATACCCACATCCCACATTTGGATGCTCAAATCAGCACTTAGATGCATAAAACAGGTATTTGATGCAACTAAGTACCAGTCTGAGTGTCCAAATCCCTCATTTGTCAATCCAGTTAATTGGCTGTGTTCGAACACAGAGCCTCAGTGTGCCTATAGCCTGCCATCCAGAAAAATGAAGCAACGTATTCATCTCATATGACCAAGCTTTCCTAACCATGAATAAAATGATCGTGATGAGAGTGTGTGTGTTTGTTTTAGAGATTATGAACAGAGTGCTCAGACAGGATTCCCAGATTCTCTAGTAGCCAATTTCAGCTCCGGTGATGCAGATGGACATAAATGGTTTGGTAAATGGTCACACTGTTTACAGAGACACTTTCCAGCCATTGAAACAGTAAAAGCTGCTGGGTGGATGAACAATGACTGTGTGAAAGTGCATCAGTTCAAGAAAAATATGAGAGTAAGTCCCATGTAATTTTATTAGAATCTTCAAAAGTTAAGTAATCCCAAATGGTTGGAGTATTTATGAGCAGAACACAAGTACGATCAGGCAAAACAGTCCCTAGTGGGTAAAAAAAATTTACAAGCATGCTGTATACTATCCAAGAGTGCAATAAAGCAGTTCCTCAAGTGTAAATATTTACAGGCAGAACCAAGCTCTTTCAGATTTTTGAGTGATTGCCTGGTTGTGACTATGGTTTCAGAGAGCATTTCCCTTATTAGCTGTTCAGCACTACCCAGCGAAAAGCAGCAGCAACAGCCCTTCAATGATTGACTTCGTTCCTACTGGAAAGGCAGTCAAAGAGGAAGAAACTAGTTTTAAAATTGAGATCACGTGGCATGCATTCCTTGTCAGGTTTTAACATGCACACAAGCACAGAGAGAGAGTGAATGAGCCTGGTTATTTATTTGCACAAGCACATTTATAATCATCATGTATGACAAAGGAAGATGAAAACGACAAGCTCAGCCAAACTGGAAGCACCAGTAAATGTAGTTTACAGTGTTGTTGTAGCCATGTTGGTCCCACTATATTAGTGGGACTAGGTAGGTGAGATAATATCTTCTGTTGGATCAATTTCTGCTGGTGAAGCGGACAACCTTTTAAGTTTATACAGAGCTCTTGTTCAGGCTTGAAGGCACATTTTCCCCTCAGATCAAGTGAGGCCTCATTCCCAATACAGCCTCAGAAGCCAATTACAGAAATGTACAACCACATCTTGGAACTACACCTTGTATTCTAATACTTCTCAGGGGTCAAATTAAGAATCCCAAGACACTGATGAATATGCTACCTCCCTATCCAGATACATCAAGATACTAAACACTAGAGTTCAGTAAATTCTTGGGTTGTCAGTTCATAAATTTGTAGTTTTTTCCTTGATCAAAATGAAAACTCCCAAAATTTTCATTTCTGGGTTAATGAAATATTTTGTTCAACAGTAAATGATTTTCTTTTGCTTTGTTTTAATTTAGTTTCTTTTGAGGGGCTGGTGTTGGGGGTTTTTTGTCTTTGGTTTTTACAAAATTTGACCTGAATTTGCAAATAGTTTTGGTTGACCCAAATCTTCATTTTTGGCAATAAACTATTCACCCAAAAAATGTCTCCCACCTCTACTAAACACAGAAGGCCTCATCAGCTTCCTATAAGAGTGCTTTGAGCTGTCAGAATGGTGGGAAGGGACCTTAAAGGCGCAATAAAGGGGCAGCTGAAGAGTGCCTTAGTGGGAAAATTCTTTTGAGGACATCAGTTGCTTTCCACCCCCCATTTCCCTCCTTTTGGGGTCCAGGACATGCTGGGGCTGCCTGGGGACTGGGAAGAGTCATGACAGAGATTGAATATAAATAAACATAATGCACTCCAGCACGTGGAATGGTTCCTAAGGAACTGTTTAACTGGCATAAGTCAGAGTAGTCCTAGGGCTGACTCTGACTTACAGTAGAGGCCAAAAAAACAGGAGTACTTGTGGGTTGGTCCAGGAATGGAGAAGATGGCAAAAGTAGCTGTGAGATATCTTTGCCTTCCCCTCATTCACCTGCACCAAGCATGAACTCAGTGAAACTGGGGAATGGGGATGGAGCCCAAATATGGGCAGAAACCAAAGAAGTTAAAAATTGGGAATATTGAGCATCTCATTAACCCTGGTCCAAACCAAGTTTATCAGGTCATCAACACTCCTTTCACTTAACAATACCTTGAGCAGAATGATTGTAGCCAATCCACAATAGCCCTGCATGGGCAAAATATAATTGCAACCAAACAACATTTTAAAAAAATCCCATTGTTTAGCATTGCCATCAGCAGAAGATTGGCACTACAATTTGCCATTTCTCAGAGCTCCTCTTTGCCTGCTGTGAAAAAATAATGATCTGTTGATCTCAGATTGTCACTCACACTGTGTTCCCACTAAGCCAGCATCTGTCTCCTTCTTGGATGTCTTTTTGTAATATTTACTCGCTGGCAGGGGAAAAAAAAGAATTTTCTCTTTCTAAATGGCATTCGTGAAGAAGTACTGACAATAATAATGATCAAATTTCAACAGACTTGCCCATAACTGTCATAATGATGTTCCTGCCTGACTACAAAAAAGACAAATATTTGTACTGCGGTTCAAGTGTCAGCACCTTTTGCAAGTATTTTATGACATTTCATCTACGATAATAAGTACAAATTATCCATGCTCAGTTATTAAATACAGAGCAAAGTTCAGCCATGTATAATTACACTAGAAGTGCGTTTAACTTCCAGAATAAATATACATTTTAAATCAGTGTTGTGGATTTTTGAATGACAAGGTAAAGCATTACAAATAAAGTCCCCATATTTTGGAGCATGTATTTCACCTTCATTATAAGCTCTCCCATAAACACACACACACACACACACCCCTAATATGTGTCAGTCCGGAATGTCTGTTAATGTTGCTGAGGTTGTCATTAAGGTATTGTATTATTCTGGGAGGGAGATTAATATGTTGTGCGAAGTGTGTTTTACCATCAGTTTGAGGCTGACTGAAGTTGCTTGTCATGATGTCTAGTCTGTCGCCATCTCTGGAAAATGTGCTCTGTGAGCATTAGGGCATGATTAAGAAGTGTTCCATAACCTGAAACTTCCTTGGTTTTTAGGGTTGTGTTAAGGACAAAGTAAGAGGGAACATCACACTTCATGAACTTTAATCCCTTTTGAAACCAAGTTTGATTGTTGAATGTGCAATCAACCCACCAAACTTGCTGGTACTTGTATAATGCATGTGTTTAGCTGAAGTGCAAAACTACAGTCCTAGCCAATTGTGATCATTTAGTGAGAGCAAAAAGGCTAGTTTCCAGGTGGCTGTCTGGCCTGGATTTAAAAAAAAAACAAACACACACACACACACTACAGAGTCTTGCAATAAGGCTAAGATCGGTCCATAGCCACCAAGATACAGACACCTGCCCAGATCTCCTGCCTCTGTATGTTCTGACTGAGATAGATTCCCCATGTTAGCAACGACCATATTTCCACTGGCCAGATCTCTGGCAGCAGTAGCACCAACTTCCCGGTTAAACCCCAGCATAACTCATTGTTTTCAAGCCCATTCAGTCCTTTGCCACACTGATAGATTGGTCAGTCTGAATGACAAGTCCAGGCGTTGTTTTTGATCTGTCGTCACTGAAAATTGGATGGAGTTCACAGAGAGTTCCAGGCCAGACCCAAACCTGGAAATAGGTCTGATTTTCCAACAGGCTCAAGAGCAGCTGTCCTCAGGAAATAGTTACCAAACTAGCAGAAATGTCATGAGTTCAGTTCATCTTGTGAGATCTCCACCTTTTGGGACCAAAAAAATCTCAAATGCAATTCATGACAATATTTTGGTTCCATCCACTGTGAATCCTACCCTTTATTTGATCTTGAACTGAAGTCAAAATTTTATTTTAATCCTGATCTAGATTCACACCCTCACCTCCTCGTCTTATATGTAGGTACTGACAACCTGGATTGAAACATCCTCTTTATTTGGCTTACACTAATTGTATTTGTAGCTGAAGAGTTATATTCATGAAAATAAATATTCTCACTGAAATGTATTCTGGCGTGTGGTGAAAGAAGTTTAGCTTTTGCAAGATTTTACAGGAGTCAAACACAAAGAAGAGGCTGGCTGTTCTTTAGGACAATGCCCTCGTCTCCAATACAGGGAAAGCACAATGTCTCTAATAAAAATGACATTCTTGTCTCACATTGTTTTATCACTTGAATCTTTTGGGCTCTCCTCATTTCATGACACTCCATACACACTGTTTCCTTGGCATTTGTGTCATACTGATCCTATGGGACCAAGTGGACATTTCCACCTCCCCAACCAGTGCACTCAGATTCCAAGGGTTCACCCCTGACATAAGCTCCTGTAACTTCACTAACATAAACGGGAGCTGCAGATGCTGAGAACCTCTTGAGGGAAGGAGGAGGGGAAAATCAGGTCATTTATTTAGGAGTCTAAATTTGGATTTCAATCTTCAACTATAGGCACCAGGTTTGTAAGTTACAGCTTCAGTGCTTTTGCATGCAATGCATACAAAGTAACCAATAGCTACAGTTAGTAAGTGACAAGTGAAAGAGGAAATATTGCACATAAGTAGCAGCGCAACGTGCTGTCCTGTTCCATGCTAGGAGTGACTATTTCCATGATGGGTAACACAACAAACACTTACCTATCTTTCATGATAAGAGGCTCTATATAATTAGAACATAAGCTTCTTTTAGTTATAACCCAAACAGCAGTATATTTGGCAGATCACCTCTGGGCCTGTTTCAAGTATTAGCCATGTCACCACAAGGAGAAAGGGAGCAATCATTTCAGTGTGAACAGGAAAGACAACAATGAGACTTTGCACTTTTTCGTGTCGCTTTATGGCATGCAGCAGTGTGAAGATTACAGAGCACTTGACAAATATTAATAACTGTCTCATGGGAGGTAAGTATCCCCTTTCTTATCCTTATTTTACACATGGGAAAAAATGAGACAGAAAAAAGTTAGGGCTACATTTTTAAATGCCAATGCATACACCTAGGCACCTAAAATCATATTTAGATACCCAAATAACTGACCAGATTTCAGAGGAGAAGCCCATGCATTGCTCCTATTGATTTCCGTGGGAGTTCAGAGGTGCTCACCACCTTTGAAAAACAGTCTATGCAGGTACTTAAATATGGATTCGCATTTCTAACTTTAGCAAACAAATTCTGGCCTCAGTAACTGACTCATGGTTGCACAGCCAGCCAGGGTCAAAGCCGAAACCAGAACTTTGATCTCCCGGTTTCCAATCTTGTGCTTTAGCCGCACTTACTCGTGACCACCTAAGCAAACCACAGATTATAACCACCACCACAAATCCCTACAAGAAAGCCATTAGACATGGCAAGGGTTATAGTTATTGATTGTTTATGCTGCTTATCGGCCAGGAACAGACTGAGCAACAAGATGGCGGAAGGGTCTGAAGTGAAGTGTGGATAGGGGTCTGTATACATGTGAGCAAGAACTGAGAGCTGTGTTTGTTCTTCATGGATAACAACATCAAAATGTCACAAAGAGCTCCTCAATTAGTTTAGTGCCAGACTGTATCACAGCACTATGACTGCTAGCCCTGCTGCTAGTAGCAGCTGCTCCTGGCTGTGCTTTGTAGCTGGATTGACTAAAGGTTACTGCTGTATCTGGCAGTCCTCACTCACTTGTTTGCAGGACAGGGAGAATCAGATGTGAAGTGAAGCTGGGATCAAGACCACCTGGGGTAGTTAAAGATTCCATAGAACTTACTGCCAGGGCAAGACAGTTAATACCAAGTGTCCAAACCAAATCCCATCCTGGGTAACTGACTCTCCCCCAATAACACTGCCCTGCAATTTCAATTGAATACTTCTTGCATGATGTTACTGAGCCCTGTTAATAAGTTGCCATGTTCCAAGTCTGAGATATTCACACTTCAGTGGTGGGTGCAATGATACCTGTGCTGAGCCCTTAGCTCCCACTGAAACTTGACAAAAGAAAGGGGGAAAGGTGTTCTCTGGACTTGCTAGTAGGAGTGATACCTCTGAGGCACAGGCCTGCAGTTCATAGGTCACTAAGGAGGATGGCACAACTACTGTGCTAGTTTGGGACTTGGGAGACCTAAATTAAGACAGACAATCTGTGTAACCTTGAAAGAAAAGGAGGACTTGTGGCACCTTAGAGACTAACCAATTTATTTGAGCATAAGCTTTCGTGAGCTACAGCTCACTTCATCGGATGCGTGAGCTGTAGCTCACAAAAGCTCATGCTCAAATAAATTGGTTAGTCTCTAAGGTGCCACAAGTCCTCCTTTTCTTTTTGCGAATACAGACTAACACGGCTGCTACTCTGAAACCTGTGTAACCTGGGTATCACTGAGTGACACTGGCCTTTTAAGCAGGAAAAAACCAGGGCACCTGTGACTCATCAGCTGACCCCAACTGGGCTTAAAAGAGGGCACTTGTGGCCCAGAAGGAAAAAGACACCTGGTGATCAAAGATGCCTGAGGTAGTCTGGAAACTGGCAGTGAGAGCTGTTAGAGATAAGACGACAGTGGGACATCTCTGAGGAAAGCTGCAGACAACAGAAGGCTCTCTGCAGGCCCTCCTCAGAAAGAGGGAGGAATGGTCAGGAAGTCAGAGGACAGGCTAGCCTGCTGAACTTTCTGAAACTAGATGGCCAAAGAGGGCTGAAGATGGGGACAAAGGAGTGGTGAGAGATGCCAGAGCATGGTTAGAGATGCTGGGGCTGTACTTGGTGTGTTGCAGGTACTGCTTGGACTATGCTGGGGAATGCTGGATTATGGTTGTGGGACTTTATAACCCCACAAGGGCTATGGCTATTTGGATAGCCTTTAAGGACTATTCCTGGGGACTCTGAAGGGGAAACTGAGGCCACTGCACCAGTCATATACCCCAGGCAGGGTCACCTTATCTCTTTGTATCCTAGTTCCCTGCTTTGTGAAATGGGGTAATAGCACTCCCTTTCCTCACAGGGGTATTGTGAGGACAAATACTTTAGATTGTGAGGAGCTCAGATACTTCATCACTGCGGAGCTATACAATTACCTTAAACAGTGAGAAAGCCAAAGAAGTGGACAAAAGTTTGCATCAGCAAAATTTGCTAGTACTTGTCATGATCCCAGAACACCAGTGTGCAAATGAATCTCAGCTTTTCCAGCCCATTTCAGTTTCTAATCCTATTAGACTCCACCCTCTGACTGTTTAATTATATTTTTCCTTCAAACTTTTACACACAGTGCTATGACAAGGTCCAGACACCCCAAGGGGAGAACAAGAGGATCTGACCGCCCCCCCCAAAAAAACAAACAAACAATTGAATCAACTGGTTGTAGACAATGTTTCTGTGTATAAAAATGTCAAGTAAGGTCTTCTATGAAAGCTTGTAATATCCTGAACTTGATGGTCATTAGGAGATATATATACTGGTTATGGTTATGAATTCATGAATGTACATATATGTAGAAAAATTGTAATTGTAACTAGGCTGCAAGAAGAAGAAGAGGGGAGAAACCAACTGCAAACCATGTTAAAAGGGAAGGGATTTGAAGTGAAGGCTATCCAGAATCTGAGGGACAGCACTGGTTATCCATGAAGCATGGGATCTTCTATAGGACAGAGGGCACAGTGTGCAGCAATAGGGAACTTGTATTAGAAAAGAAAATTTAGCCAATATGCATGCGTCCTGCGATTGTCTCATATCTATTTTCTGTGTAAATTCTAGGTGTTTGCTTTTCCTTACTATTTCATCTTCAAATCTAGGATTTTTCTATTAAATAAACCTTTGGTTTATTTTTTACCTCAAGCAGGTCTGTTGTGCCAACTGTGTGGAGTGCGTGGGCCAAAGTGAACTTATAACTGGGGGAGACAAACCAGAGGGGAAAACTTGGCCTGTCAGGTGGTTAAGAACTCTGGGAGATGGATTTGAGGGGACTCGAGACCAGAAAGGATTGTTGAGATCACCCTGCAAGTAGCAACTCGGCTGGTGGAAGCCAGGATGTGATGTTATACTGGTGTCAGTGCTGAACCATAGCAGCATAACATTAAGATATCCACAGTTACAAGACAGGCACTGAGAGAACCCCTTATTGGTCTGAGCAATCCCCAAAACATTACAGCCACTTCTATTGCTGGCTGCCAGACACCCAGCACTTCTCTCAAGTGTTGCTCCCACAGTTTTTTCCCCCCTTAGGCAGAAAAAACAAAGGCATTCAAAATAACCTTCATATTATAAATCCCTTGCAAGTGAATCCACCACTCTCTTGCTGTTAGTTCTCATTTGAATTTCGTGCCAGTGAAAGGTGTTGTATTGGGAGTTTGGAAGGATAAAATCCACCATCCACATAAGTACAGAAAATCAGACCAAATGGGCAACCAATGGGAACAAGCAACAATTATTACTGACTTCGGCTAGATTTGAACCAGCCATCTAGAGATGAAAAATCCATCTCCCATTGTCATTTTCCCCAGTCATCTTGCTCCATGTTTTCATCACAGAAGAGAAGGGCAGGAAAAAAGGGAGAGAAACCTCTCCCTTCAAAGTTACAGGAAACCAAAAAAGCAAGAAAGAAAAGGCCTTTAGCACTGAGTGTCAAAGCAGCTATTCATTCAGCCAATGAAAGAACAAAGAGGCTGAAGCTCCAGCCTCCAGAACATACTAGGTCTTCTCTGGATGGAGAGAGGAGGTATTACAGGTTGTCGAAGACCCTGTTTAATGGACTTCATACAGACTGCGCTCCTCTAAGGATGCTGCCATTAGAGGGAACAACAGCTCTTAGTCATCTCCATGCCCTGGAAAGAGGGAGAACTCGTTAACCTCACAGTGAGCAGGACATGGACCAGATGTTAGTAAAGTGGTGTGGCTTGTTGGACATGTAAAGAGATTTACCAAATCCTTCTTGACTCAAGATCTAGGCTCAGTTCAGCAGGGAATGAACATAAGTATGGGCTTATTATTTAGCTGAGCCAGTTTTGTGCGCCACAGTGGATAGGGTGGGGGAATGGTCTTTGTTTTGCACTTTGGCCAGTCATTTTCCACTCTCTCACATCACTCAATAATTTGTTACAATTGAATCCACATTAACAGGCTGATTATGATGCAACGTATGTCTTCGGTATTGCCACATGAGTCAGAGTCCACAAAATCATCAGATTGGCTTAAATTATGAGATTTTTAAAATAAATTCAGGGTACTTATTGCTTGCATTCTGGGTCCCCCCCAGTCATGAGGGCCAATTTTTTTTTTTTAAATAAAAGCTGAAATTTCCATATCACCACACAAATCTGGTGGGACAGACTATACCTGTGGCCTACTGAAATAATCTTCGTACAAGGTATGCCTTGCAAGGTATCATTTTAAAACTGATCATTTGCTGATTATTGTCCTGGTAAAATGTATGTGCCAACATTGTACATGAAGCTATAAATTGTCACTGCATGGTTTAGTTAACACATGTTCCAAACCACAGCCCTGCCAACAGAAGTTGGCAACCAGGTTTGTCCTAAACAAAAGAATGTGTGTTTTGCTTAATTTGCATGTAAGCAGTGAACAGAGAGTCATCACACCAGTTCCCCAGAGACAAAGTGTAAGCTGACACCTCAGCGAGGTGCAAACAAGCCATTACTTGCTAAGTGGCCATTCTTTGGCAGGAAAATGGGCAAGGGCAAAAAAAAACAAAACAAAACAAAACAAAAAACCTACATCTTAGCAAAGAAAGAAAATGGAATTCCCGTTCATGCAGACTGTCACCTTTGCTCCCAGCTAGAAATGATTCTCAAAGACAGGACAGGACTATACAGGGAGTCCTGGGTATACGTCTCCCTCTTATCCATTGTTTTGCATATCAGTTGCTTATCAGTAGGGGAACATGTTCTGATTCACATCGTTCCCGACCCACATATCGGTCATTTGCAGTACTGTACAGCAAGTTGAAAACAGATGTGCAGACCAACGTGAATTGAAGCATGTTCCCCTATTGATGAGCGATGCATATGTGACAGGTATGGGTAACCACAGGTGGGCTGTGGCCTACCCACTTAACATCCAGGCCCACCCCCAGCTCTCTCCCACCCCAGCGCTTGCCCCACACTGCCCGCCCAGTACTCCAGCTGGGGAATAGGGTTGAGGCGTGGGGAGCTTGCCCAGCTCCAGCACTCCATCCGCGGAGCGGGGTTAGGGGCTTCCAAGACCCCAACCCCGCTCCCCGGCTGTGGTGCTGGGCAAGCCTCAGCACCCAAATCCCGAACCCATGCTGGACGGAGCAGGACAAGGCCCTGTGCCCTGATCCCGTGCCCCAGCGGGAGCCCCAGGCAGAGCAGGGCCAGCCCCAAGTGCTGGGCAGGGGGCAAGAGTGGGGGGTGCACATTTTTCCAGGGCCCCCCCATTTTTCTGGGAGACCCTGGCCAGACTGTCTATCCCCCCCGTCTGCACAAGACTTGCAGGAGGTGGGGAGAGGCCACCAGATCGCTCCTACCCCTCACCCCCCTCCCTGATCACTGCCAACCATCAATTCACTGCACGAGAAGGGACAAAGGAAGCAGACATTAAACAGAAGGGGTCCTGACTTAAGAAGTTTGACCAGTAAAGACTGTTGAGAGCATGTGGTGGCAAACTTTGCTTTGAATTTAAACATAGTTTAAGTTCGGCATTTATCTTTATTTTTCTCCTAACCATTTGACTTTTATTCACCTAAAATCTTTTTGTAGTTAATAGATATGTTTGATATAATCCAGTGTGTTTAAATTGAAGTGTTTGGAAAACTCCATTTGGGGTAATAAAATCTGTGCCTATTGTTTCCATTGATGAAATAACAGACCTATACACATTTGTATTGTCTAGGAGAGGGCCGGGCAGCACAGGACATACACTTCTGGGACTGGGAGTGTGTTGGGGTCTCCCTGAGGTGTAATTCAAGCTGGTAAGAGCATAGGTATTGCTAGCTGCCTGCAGAGCACACACACACACACCTGGGAGTGACTTGCATCCTAGAGATAGTTTGTGAGCAATCCAGGCTGGAAGCTACAAGAGTAAAGCATTCTAAAGCACACCCCAAGTTGGAGGGCAGGGGTGACAGTTACTTATTAGTCTGGATTATACCCTGGGTATGTCACATCTGGGAACATACCAAATACCATGTAAGTTGTAACAGCCATGAATGGGCAAGACTGCATCTGTTTTAGACCCTTACGTTAAAAATTAATGGAATCCAAATCAGTTTAGTAGGAAAAGTTGCAGGACCAATCACACGAATATCTTCAGAATGAGGATTTAGCTAAACACTAAAAATGCTAAAAAATATCCATGAAGCAAATACAACGTTTCAATGAAGAATGATCTCTGATAGCAGAGATAGAAGAATGGTCTCTACTACAGAAAAGGCAGTGATTGGGAAAGAAGGCTGATCACCTGAATTACACTTTGTTTTCCCCCTCCAGCTTATCCCCCTTTGCTTATTGGATGCAGCTGATTAGGTACTCACTGTTTAGTGACTGTTGCTATTAATTAGTCGGTACGAATGATCTCTCCAAGGAGATATTTAAATTTTGCGCTCAACTCACTTGTCTTTACTAACTACTTTTTGAAACTTGAAGTCATATGTGAAGGGTTTCCAACTGGCTGCCAGAATATTAGAGCCTCTTTGTGCCAACATTGTGTAGCTGTCAGACATGGCAAAAAGAAAATAAATGCTTTTGAAAAGACATTTTATGTTACAATGGTCACGTAGGCAAGAGCTGGGAACACAGGGAGAGTCATGGGATTGCAACAAGAGGAAGTGCATTATTAGTAATAACGCAACAAAAAGCCAACAGGTGTAGAAAGACCTGAAGTTCAGTGTATTCGTTCTGTTATCAGTTGGGTTAAAGACCCTTAAACTGATGATTTAGCAGCCATCCTCCATTCAGGTTAAATACAGGAACCAATAGTGGTCTCAAAGACTGGGCAGCACACCTAAGGCCACCCAGGAATTTGTAGGTGGAAAGCTCTTCTGGATCTGAGTTGGATAAGGAGGTGTGTGCATGCACCAGAAAGTGAAGCATAAAAAAAGCCAAACAGAGGCACGAGTTCGCTGAAAGTTTGGTGCTGTGAGCAGAGAAGCCATCTGCTGGGGCACCTCAACTTTTGGATGCACAATTTGATACACTTTGTGCCCGATCTTTTTGAGTGGTGTTAAGGACATTTAGCTTCTACTGGACTTCTGAGCTCCCTTTGATTCAACAGGAGCTGTGGGTCCTCTGCACCTCTAAACAAATCAGGCACAAGGCATCAAACTGGACACATAAGCTGCGAGACACATTAAGGTTATGGAATCTTTCGGGCTTAACATGTCTAATTCTCCCCAGGAAGCAGAAATTTGAAACTATTAGAATGAGGGGCGGAGGGGGAAGATATTAATCCCTTTTATTTCAAAAATCAGCAAACTTCATTTCCACTCCATCAGCTATAACACACCTCTGTTTGAATGACTTTCCTCCATCATAACTGCAATCTCCATCACTGAGTAACATTACCAAATGACCAAAAAAAACCCCACAAGTCAGCCAGAGAACCAGCTGCATTGCAAGATTCCAGCATAAGATTAATGCAAAGCTTTCAGCTCTGCTCTCAGAAGACCCCCCCAAAGAGTGTTTCCTCAGATGAGTTTTCCCAGTAGCGTTCTTACATTTCTGAGTCCTAGGTCAACTGAAAAAAAAAAAAACCCTAACATCGCCATTTCAATTACTCTCTTGTGTCTGAGCAGCAGAATGTTCAGGCAGTTGGATTTGGTGGAACTCTGGAGCCTCATGGAAGCCTACTGACTTCAAAAAGGCTCCTCATGGGCATAGGGTCAAACTGCTCAGAGCTCACTGAAGATTGGGAGCCTAGGATACTTTTGTTTGATATAGGGTTACCATATGTCCAGGTTTTCCCACACATAAACCTCTTTTTTGATCCACCGCCCTCTGTACGAGTGGATTTTTCAAATGAGAGGAAATGTCTGGGATTTTTGTGGAGAAGACGTTGCAGGTCAAAAAGAGTTGTCTCTGTGCCATGATTGGTCACTCCCTTGCTGCTGGATCCCACCCACCCAGGACCTGGCTCTCTGATCTGGGAAGGGGGAGGGGCCTGCAAGGAGGTGCTGACTGTGGGGCTAGTGCTGCATCCTGGGCCTGTACTAGTCACCCTCCCACCATGACACTGCCCCCCACCTCTAGAGTGAGGCTGTAGGTACCCCCTCCAGTACCCCCCCCCAGTATACACACCTCTCCAGCATCCCCCAAATAACCCTTCCAGCACCCACCCTCCAGCTCTTCCCCCTTCCGGCAGTGTTCTCTTTTGGGGAATCTGAAATATGGTAACTCTAGTTTGACACGCATCCTCACCAAGGAATTAACAATAATAATGGTAAATCTTTTCTTTATTTTCCTGTTGTGTTATGATATTTGTATAGGAAAAATAGCTTGCATCCTCTCATATGTTTGGCTCCTTGCCACTACCTGTCTCATATGGAATCTCACAATTCTTCCACATTCACACTAGAACCTGGATGCACTACCCTGGACATGACTACCCCCGATCACGCTGCAGGTCCAGCTGGGTTTCAGGCACCTGCTTGACGCTCCCTTTAGCAACTAGTGATCAATGATATTGACCAACATCCTTTTTAAAACAAAAGTTTTTATTTAGCATTTGGAACAGAGCATTGGAAAAAAAGGGATTTTAAAACAAACAGCCTATATTCACCTTTAGTCTCACCTAATGTTATGCTTCTAAAGCTAAATTAGATGTGATTTAAAAAGGAAAGCTGAGGAACAGAACTGAACCAACTTGCATTATTCCAGTGAGCCCAGATCCATCTGAAGTGTCTGTGTGACTATCTTGGTCTTGCAGCCTGACCCCACCCCCTGCTCTAACTGTTTTCTGTGCTCCCCCAGAAGACCAGACTAGAGCCAGTAAGGCTGCTTGCTCTGGTATTGTCTCTTCAAGAGACTGTAGGCTGTTAAGTGGCTATTAGAAGGCGTCTCCTAAAGGTGGGTGAGGGTGTTGAAGATGGATGGGATGGGACATCTAGACAGCCAAAAAACCTCCACAGCAGCAAGTTGGGGTTGGTCCTGCTCTGAGCAGGGGATTGGACTAGATTACCTCCTGAGGTCTCTTCCAACCCTGATATTCTGTGATTCCATGATTCTAAGTCTCAGAGCCTGGATCAGCTGACTTGGGCTCATGCTACATGGCTAAAAATAGCTGGAGACTGGGCTCTGAAATCCAGTGAAAGGTAGAGTATGAGAGCTGGACTCCAGCCCAAGCAGGAAGGTCTACACTGCTATTGTTAGGCCCGTAACATGAGTCCCACGAGGCCGAGTCGGTTGACCCAGGCTCAAACGTGCTGCTTCAGGGTTGTTTGTTTTGCACTGTGTAGACACACCCTCTGAAGTCCAGCACATTTTGAGACACACAGACAGAAATATGCAATTCATAGATATCTGTGATCACATTACGTCATAGATACCCTCTATTAATTTGACTTGAAGATGAGTTACTTGCCATTATTGAGAAGAATCCAAGGGAACAGAACAGCCAAGAGCATCCACTTGAAGATAGTTCAAAGGTTGCTCCTACTTGAGCGCCTGACTCATCTCTGCCCCAGCTTAATTTCTATTCACTAGGGATGTACCCTGAAATAAATGCGCATTATAAGAACCTAACATTTGAATACCATGGTACCTAATGGCTAGAGCCATTATTGTGCACACAATATATCTATCAATTGCTGTGACTGCATAAGCAAATCAGGTAATTGTGACCACCTGTTCATACAATCAGCCATATGTAGCATTGGAAAGATTAGATTTATCATCAGTAAGTGTCAATTGCACTGTACACACAATTTCCATCAATAATCTAAATTTACAATTAGGCAAAGAAAGAAAGGAGCTGCTGGAGAACTTAGAGTCTCATTCAAAGTTTTAGCCTTAATATATAGGATACTGATTATTGATGTTTTAACAGACAAAGCTTTAACTTTTTGAATCTCAACATTCACTGTCATTACATAATTATTGTCTGACTCCCCCATGGTCTTATCTCCCCCCATTATTTCCTGCAACTGTGAATATTTAAAATCCATAAAAATAGGAAAAATCCATTAAAACAAACATTGATGTCTGTCAAAATTATAACAAAATAAATATTGAATTCTATCAAGCCTAGCCATATGTATGTAATCACCCAACTTGTGTACACAATTATAATAATTACACACACATTAGGTGAATAACTGCTTGCATACCTGGTGAGCGCAAGCATGTATACAATCTCAAGTCAGAATTCACTGGGCTCAGATACATAACCAGACAGCACTGAAGGGACTGTTGCAAAGGCAATGTGTTTATTAATATTACACATTCAGTAGCACACAGTGACCCTAATAAGGACCTTTTGGATCCACGCTTACACATGCAATGAAAAATGGTCCTGTAGTAGAGTGCAGTAGTGCCCCCTTGGCTCCTGCATCTGCTAAGTCCACAGAGTCACTCTGAAACACTGGTGCAGTTTATTCACAGATTTGTTCCCACCAGTGTTTCACCAGGAACAGTTGGCCCTTCACCATCTGCAGGCAGGAGTGAGGGAAGAGCTACCTCCCTGCTTCCACTCGCTGCCTTTCCCCTTTCCCTCCCTCTGAGGCTTTAATACAGCTCCAGACGGCTAATTAGGCAGCAGCTGTGTTTGCATTCCCAATTAGGGCCAGGTTATCTATCCCCCTAAATGGGAGCTGGCATGACAGAGGACTGAATCAGCAACCCTTTTCCCAGTACCCTGTCATAGGTCCCCACACCAAAGAGCTTGCCATCTAAAGCCTTGTCACTGCAAAGACTCATGCCTAAGTTTATGCAGAGACTACCATCTCACAGTGCATAAAGTTAAGCACACGTTTATATCTTTGCAGGATCTGGGCCTAAGTATGTGATGACAAGAAAATAAACTGCTGGAAAGAGTAAAAAGCAACAGTGAGAAAGAGAGCCACCCCGTACAAACAAACATATTATCCTGGAAATAGAACAAGCCAGAGAATCTAAATAAAAATGTAGTGATTTCACATATTTACCACTTTATGAGCAAAGATTTTATTTTGAATATTTCTCTTGGGGTGTTTATGACCGCTCCTCTGGGCTGTCCCATTAATGACCAAGCGTCACCTATTGATCAAGGGATCAACGTATTCCAGCAAGTCAAATTTACTATCAGACTGACAGCTCCATAAGATTCTCTTACACAAATGCAAAAACAAAACAAAAAAACCCCCACAGGTTTTTGCTTGGCAGGAGGAGGAGAGGTGATGATAAAGAACATGTGTGCTAGGGAAAGAGATCTTCAGGTTGGGGGGGGGGGGGACAGGTGGTGGAGAAGATGCGAAAAGCAATGAAAAGGCCCAAGAAACTATTTAAGTGTAGCTCTTTTTCCTACATCTGTACTGTGTGGATAAAAGATCTATATTAGAGCCACAGTATATGCTCTACTCTGTGCAGCTGGAGAGTGGGACAACTCAAAGTCATTCCTGTACTGTCTCACAGAAAATACTCTGTCCTCTTCCCATATTTGGCATCAGGGTCTTTAACAAAGCATAGCAGTTGCTGGCACTCCTATGAATCAGCCTTCTGTGTACAGCTGTCTCTCTGAGCTTCGTGATGTTGGGCTCCAACACATTCAGATATTCACTGAATTTTCAACTACTCCACAACATCAAGTGAAAAATTAAAAAAAAAAAGTCAAGCCAGGGTTTATGCTATTTCCGGTTCAGCCGACATCCGGAGCGGGACAGGCAGCACTCCTGGTCCCAGTTCAGCTTCTGTATACAGGGGAAAGATGAATAGTTCAGGAAGCATTTCCACAGCATAGCACTGCAAATTGTGAATTATGCCAGCATCATTATTAGCAACATTTCAGCTTAAAATATCCTAGCTTCATGCATAAAGCCTACATACTGGAGATCCTGGTTAGCCATGTGGTATCCTATCCATTCTGGAGTCACAGATCATTTATTTTGTATAAATTTTAGATTACTGTGGGAACTGAAATTATTCTGTTTATGAATAGATCTGTCTTCCTCTTGCTAGTGATCGTGATTATCTTTGGAGCCTTACTTAAAATCTCTCCCTCATCAAATCCATACAATTCTGCACCAGAGAGATATAACAGGATTCAAAGAAAGTGCCTATTGATTGAAAAGACCTTTAGAATTGTTAATGAGATTCAGATGCCAGTGCAGTACATGTGATGCTCTAGAGCTCTCTCCATGGAGAGCTGAAAGGAAAATGGTCCTTAAATGTATAAAGTTGTCCACCATGCCTATAATTTGGATCACTGGAGACATTTCCATATTAGACAAGAGAGTTTAAGTGATGAAGGTGAAGGCCGCAGAAAGACATGTATTAAGCAGCAGAAAAGGAAGGAGATAGAGGTTTTCTAGTACCAGGATATTTTTCCATTATAACTTTTTCGCGATAACAAATAAGATTTTGTTAGATGGAAACAGCATTTGTAAAGCTCCTTTCATTTTGGCTGATCTTGAGGAAATATCCAGGCTGGCCACATTTTTAAGAACCTGACTGTCTAAAAGTAGACAACTAAATCCACATTTAGATACCAATCCAGCAATCAAATCAGCGCAGGCAGAGTTTCTTGCACTCATGCAGAGCCTCAATGATTTCAGTGGGACTCCATATAGCTATAAGGGTATTCCCACATTCATTTGATTGCAGGATCACAACTTTAACAGTCAGCATCTCTGGCAGAGCTATACAAGTTTTTTTTTTAGCAAGTAGTAAGTTTGCCAAAAAGTGCATTTTGGGGGGCACCAAAAACTATTTGCAAATTCAGGTCAAATTCAGCAAATAGTTTTGGCTGAACAAAATGAAGAGTTTCAGAAATGTCAAAAAAGGTTTCATTTGGATGTTTCATTTCAAACTGAAATTCTCTGTTAAGGAAACAAAAAAGGACACTTTAGTTGCCTAATTATGGATTTAAGGGCCCAGATGCACACACCCTGTCAAAGGGCGACAGGTTGCTTGAAAAGAGAATAGGGTCCAGTGAACCTGTGACTGATCATCTGCTGACCAATTGGATTTAAGGGAAGGCACCTGGGACTTACAAAGGAAGAGAGGAAAATTGCTTCTGAAAAGGCTCAGGAAAGAAGCTGCTAGAGGAGCAGGCTATGAGTGCAGAAAACACAGCCCCAAGAAGTGGGCCTGTGCAATCCTCTGATCTTAAGGGGAGAGATGAGTCAGCGGAGCCTGGGATAACTGTGCTTAACAAAGAGGCTTAGAACCAGACAGGGAGGGGGAGGCCTCAGGGAAGAAGGACTGTGCTCAGTGAGATGGAGGAAGTGGGGCAGGTACCCAGAGGGTGACTGGGGCAGAAGAGAGTTTACTTTGGTTTATTAACATAAAATAAACCCAAAGTAAAATCAACCCAATCACCAAGAAGTGGGGTTATTATTGGACATAAGCATCTGTGGATTATTCCTAGGAATCGAGGCAGGATGCCACAGAGCTGCACCTAGCCAGCAGGGGGCACTACAAGGAAGGCATGCCTTTGACATACCCACATTTGAATATCTTGGCCGGTATATATACACACTGTATGTATAGGGATCTCTCACTCAGCCAAAATATAGACATTTCTTGGGTTATGTGCAACCTGCTTCAGGTGGCATATGACCAGGATTCATCACTGAATTGGATCATTAGCTGATTGGATCATTAGCTTCCCCGGCTCAGGCCGGGTACTGATGGGGAGTGTGATGTGAACACTGATCTATCAGTTGTCCTGTCTCATCAACACTACACACATTTTTCAAAGAGAAGAATTAAAGAAACTTCTCCAATTAAAACTGGGGGAGGGGAGGAAGGACAGCTAATGTAGTAGTCAGAATGTAATTACTTCAAGGTTAACATCCATATTTATGCAAAAAAGTTCCATGGGATCTTGATGACTAAGTAGCCATGGGCTTCAGATATGCTCCATTAGAAAAATAACCTTGAACAAAACAATATCTCTAAACATCAGTCTGGAACACTGGACTAAGTGAAGAGA
Organism: Eretmochelys imbricata; assembly: GCF_965152235.1. NCBI lineage: Eukaryota > Metazoa > Chordata > Testudines > Cheloniidae > Eretmochelys > Eretmochelys imbricata. The sequence continues at coordinate 15,252,690 of NC_135578.1, forward strand.
GTCCTATACATTGAATCTCCAGTAGCACCTCCTGAAGCATCCTGGGTTTTTTTTCCATACTCAAACTCTGCCACACAAGGAGGTCGAACCAAGCCCAAGCTTGGTTATCTCAGGAACTCTAACAAAATTACTTTTTAGCTTTTACAACAGCAGGCATAACTATTAAACGTCCCTTAAAGCCAATGGAAGGACAAGGAAGGGAATGAAAAAGAATGGTCTTGAAACTGTCTCTTTTTAAGGAACCTTTGTTTAGAGTGTGAGAAATGGAACAAGTATGCATGAATCCTAATATGATGGTGCAGCTGAAGAAAATGTCTTCTGATGCCATTAAAATACCAACCTGTAGAACAAGTAGCTCAGTTCACTATAATTTTCATGCTCACCAAAAGGACTTGTAGAGTTGCCAATACAGTGATTGCTAGCAACATGGTTTAGATTAACACCAGTCTTAAATAGATGAGGTGATTATGTATTTGATCCCCAAAATCATTTTTAGCATGTTGTTTCCCCATGACTCATGCAAGAAAAAAAATACTGTTCACTGCATTTCAGGCATTCTTTCTCAGCATCCCTTCTCCTGCCTTCTGGATCCTATACCTCTAAAACTCATCTGTAATGCCCAGAGAGTGGAAGTAATAGGAGAAGCACCTCCTTCCCACTCTTCTGCGATACTAACCACTTTTTGGAGGCTAAGCAGCCGAAAATGGAAAGGAAAGTAGGAGGGACAGAGGCTGAATTTATGCTGGATACTAAGGATTAGTCAATTGGAGGCTTATCTTCCCACTCTTCAAGTGTTCTTGGCAGATCTCCCCTCACGTCAACTATATTTTGGTACCCATATTTGAATCCACTGAAACAAGAGGGAGGAGATATTTTAGACTTGAAGAGGGAAAGATAAAGCTTCCATTTCCTCTTTTATTTAGTATTTTCTGTGTATTTTTTCCTAACTTTATTGGCAATATTTTTAAAAAATTCTTTATATAAAAGAGGATGTGAATTTTTATATTGGGTCAGATTAATATCCCTTCTATTGTCTTATCTTGTTTCTGATAATGAAAAAAAGATAGATTCTTCAGTTGAAAGTTTAAACATACCTCTACAGCCTATAATATCTGTGTAATTCTCTGGCATGTAGATTTCTTCCTGACTTAATTTTCCTCATCATGAACAAGACTAGTTGACTTAAACCCCACATTTGGAAATGTATGGCCAAAACCTCAAGAACAACCACATGATTTTGGGTGCCCAACTAGGCGGCCACTAAAAGGGATTTTCAGAAGGTTGTAGCGTAACACTTTCTGAAAGTCAAGGCCTGTTTAATGCAGCTCAAGTTGGGGACCCCCCCCCCCCCAAAAAAAATCACTAATCGCTCTGGAGAATCTTGGCCTACAGTTGTGTACTTCAACTACTGGCCAATCAGGAGGAGAATAGATGTGGGATGAAAGAGCTGCACATATGTAAACAAAAACCAAAAAAAAAAAAAAAAAAAATCACAATAGAAACCTCTCCCCCTGCCCCCAAAAGAGAAGTGTTCAGTCTCTTTACACACTAATTGTAATATCAAACAAACAGTAACCTTGTCCTGACAACTGCTAACCACCTGAAATCCCCAGTGAAGTCAGCAGCAGTTGTGGGTGTTCAGAAGCCCTCATGATCAGCCCCTACAGTGAGCTGAAGTGCTCTGAACTCTGAGATCATCAAAAACTAACTTGAAAGATGAGCAGGAAAAATCAGAAGAAATCCAGATTAACTGCCGGGGGAGTGGAAATGAAACCAAGCTGGTGGCTTTACCACAATGTTTACAAAACCACACTCCAAGAAAAAAAATTTAAAAAGAGCCCCATCTTACCGTTTTCCAAATGTTTTCCAGTCATTGATCCTGACTTAGCACTCAACACCCTGAATTCTCACTCCCTGATCCCACTCAAGTCAGTGGCCAAGCTCCCACTTGGTTCACGGGGAGTTGAAGGTTGTGAGTACAACAGTGTAAAAATGAAAAGGCCAAGAGCCTGATTCTCTTCTCACATACACTCATTTTATACTGGAATAATCTCATTGATTTGCTTTGGGGGAGAGGGAATTAGCCCCTGAATACTGGGGAACATAGGAGAGTTATAAATTGCCTTGATGCAATGCTTCTAACAGAAAAAAATATATATTGTTGACTTAACAGAATAGACACAAAAAACATGGAGATCAAATACCCAGAAGTCTTATCCAACTGACGCTATAGGTTGGGTAACCAATGTAATGCAGGCCATGGAGAATATGGTGCACTTTGCACTGTTTCACTTGTGTAGTACAGCAGTGATATCTCATAATATCTTCATCACAAGAAGTTTACAGCATAGGCAATCACTTCCCTTGTATGGTAACATTGTTTTGGAAATTGATCTAGCAGAGACTAATTTTGTGGAGAAAAGCAGTCAATAGCAATAAAAATCAAAGGATTAAAAAACAACAACAAGAAGACTGTTTGTACCAATCACAGCAGCAACAAAGCATTACCTTGAAAGGTGATAGGATTTATTAAACGGACAATATGTAAGGTATGTAACTTAACCAAATAGTATAGATTTATAAAGATAAAGACAGGATATGAACTTAATATGAACTTAAATGTCCTGAGTAAATCTCTAAGCAATTTTTGTGTTGTTCATAGCCATGCACGCAGAGAAATACAGCTTCAATTTTGAATAACTAACAAGATTGATAAAAGCTCCCAGAATGTCAACAAAATTGTCCCCAAATCACTGAAAGATACATAGGATCACTTCTTTATACATTTGCTTTGAGTAGAACAGTACAGTGCAAATCATCCTAGAAAGACAAATCAACTTCCTGTTGTTTTCTGAAAGCACTTTCCCATATCAATGTTTCATTTGCAGTTATTGCAAAGGCAGAAGCACATGCTTCATTTTACACCATGGGCCGTCCCACTGAGGAAAGTGAAACTACTCACAGTGCATAATATTAACGTATGTGTGTAAACCTTTGCAGGGCTGGAGATGTAGAGAACTAAGCACTCTCTGAAATCAAGAGGAACTATGGGGTCTCTGCCTCTCTCATTTGGAGCTCAGCATCACTCAATCATGCAAATAAAATATTGGGTCACAGGCTCAGATGGTGGAAATTGATGTAAAATGTAAATACTTCTAACAAAGTAAACAGTGCTACAGTGATTTACACCAGCAGTGGATCTAGCCAATAATACAGTAATTTGTCAGTCTTCAGAGCGTGTCTACAATTCCTTATTCCAATGTCAGGTGAGTCTACTTGACATCTCTCAGCCATGCTTCTTATGCCACTACTAGTGCTACTGCAGCTTGCTATTTATACGCAATAAGAGCTAACACAAGGAGGAGAATCACAATGTAACTCTTGTATCCCTTCAGTGCCAAATTATATTGTTATATTTTACTGACATTGTTCTATTAAACTAACAATGGGCTCTAAAATGCCTAGTAGATTTTTTTCCCCTTAAACAAAGTATCCCAAACAGATCTTGGATGTCATTTCAAAAACAGTCATTTGCCCACTGTTGTAATTTAAAGATTTTGTAATGAGAATGTGACACCCACAGCTGTGCTGGTAAAAGTTATTTCCAGGCTCTAGGGACACAAGGGAATCACTGGCAATCTTTGTGACTGGTACTGCTGTGCCCCCTTAACTCTCTCCAGCCTGAGCTGTCTCTCACAGTGCCTTGCTAGTGAGGAGCAGAAAACCGCTCCAGGCACTGTGATCACTCAGCACAACCTCATTTGGAGCCCCACACCCAGCTAGATTGCATGAAAGCTTCCAGAGCCGCTCATGAATCAGACAGAGAAAGGCACCAGAGCGAAATCCCCCCAGCTCCTAGCACTGTACCTCAGGAATACACCATCTTGCGCTGCTCAGGAGGACCAGTGCAAATGTATTAATTGGTTCACCACTTCATCAATGGAAAGTGGACATACACCAGCCTTTGCAAAACCTAAGCAATTTTGCCACACACTTCATACAAACTCACTGGTAAAGGTAAACAGTAAAATAAGTGTATTGACTACAAAAGATAGATTTTAAGTAATATTAAGTAACAGGCAAAAAGTCAGAGTTAGTTACCAAAAATAAAATATAACCACACGGTCTAAACTCTCAACACTATTAGACTGGGCAACATCTAGATTAAGCAGTTGTTCTCACTCCATGCAATAATGCAGTCCATAGTATACAGATTTCAGCCTTGAAATCTGGGCCAGTCCCCACAGTTGGAGTGTTCAGGGTGTCCTTGTTGCTTGCAGTGTAGGTGGGTGAAGGAGAAAGTGCCCAGAACGTGGCTACTGTGTCTGTTTTATACCCTCAGTCCTATGTGCTTGGAAAACAAGTCCAGGCATGTCTGGGTGGGCATTGCTGAGTGTCCAGGCATAGTTGAGCAATTCCCCTGGTGTGGCCTGTGGCAAATTGCCAGCACTACTATGATGGGTCTCGCACTTTCTCTTCTTGGGTGGGGGTTCAGGGCACTATTTCTTGCCCCTGATCTGGGGTATTAACTGTCCTACTAGTGTCCTAGAGGAAGGGAGTGGAGAGGGAGGGACCCAGGCCCACCCTCTACTCCGGGTCCCAGACCAGGGGCCCTAGGGATAGGGGTAAACACTAGAACTAGCAGTTCCTTCCCTTGGGCTACTTCCCTGTCCTGCCCTTCAGCTTGTGAGGCTTCCTGCCCTCCCTCTGCACAAACCACATGTCCCTTTACCTAGGGTCTTGCTCTTCTTAGCCCACCGCAGCACTTCTTTAAACTCTCCTCTGCTTCCCTCCAAACTGCTCTCTGCTCCAACACCAATCCACTCTGCTTCAACTCCTCCAAACTGCTCTCTGCTCCAACACCAATCCACTCTGCTTCAACTCCTCCAAACTGCTCTCTGCTCCAACACCAATCCACTCTGCTTCAACAACTCCTCCTCTTGTCTGATTGAAGCAGGGGGGTTTTATCATGTGATTGGCTTCAGGTGCTTTAATTGGCTTCAGGTGCTTTAATTAATTTATAACAAACTTTCTTCCCTCTACAGGGAATAAGGCTCCCTTGTCACACTCTCCTGCTACCCTCTGGCTATGTTGTATCACAGGTTTCATGCAGGTGAGTCATTGAATTGTAGCTCCCTTGCTGGACAATGACTGTTGATGGGCTGTTTCACACCCCGCCCAGGTGTTGGTTATTTTCCTTGCGGTTTCCTCTGGGGAGCTAATAGCTGGCTGAATCCCCAACTTAGAATATGTTTTAGTGACAACCATACACCACAATTCTCATAACTTCATATGCCTTAATGATACACATATATGGATAAAGAAACACTTTCAGCAGATCATAACCTTTCCCCTGATACCTTATAAGGCATGCTTTATATGCAAGATCACAATCATATATAAATGAGGAATATGGCGGTTACAGGAGGCTTCCCCAAGGTACAGAATGTCACAATGTACACAAGTGTTCATTCCAGTAATTATTTTTAAATGATAATAAGACTATAATGCATGGAGGAAGATGATGCACAACATAATAACAGCTCATGATTCCATCTGTCACTATTATTCATTAACTTTTACGTTTCTAAGGGTATGTCTACACAGCAATTAGATACCCACAGTTGGCCCGTGCAGCTGACTCAGGCTTAAGGGGTTCAGACTGCAGGGCTGTTTAACTTCAGTGCAGACTTCCAGGTTTGGGCTTAAGCACGGGCTCTAGAACCCTGTGAAGTGGAAGGGTCCCAGAGCTTGGAAGTCTTCACTGCAATTAAATAGCACTGCAGTCCAAGCCTGAGTCAGCTAGCACGGGCCAACTGTGGGCGTCTAATTGCAGTGTAGACATACCTTAAGAGCCCTCCATGTTTCTGGTGGTCACAGTCTACAGCTAACATAACAGGATTTTTCTTTGGCGACTACTGTGAGCATTTATGCTTTGGGGAATCAGTTTTCATTTTCCTTGGCTGTTACTGATGGCAATCAATAGTATAAGGATGAGTACATGATCACCTAGAGTATATTCATGGATGGGAGTGCAATAGTAAATGCATCATTCCTGAAGGATTTGAGGCCTTATTCTGAACAGAGGAATTATTTTTCAGTCACTGAAATATTCATAAGACAGTTATAACCATTTAAAGCATCCTTCCATTATTTCTGCATGCCCCATTTCCTTTAAGCAAGGAAAATACACATGCTGATCACCTGTTCACGACAGCCAAAGAAAAAAACATTACAGTATCGTCATACATTCTGGCCACATTCTATAATCTCAGTGACAAGAACATTTAAGCAACTCTCAGTCTGCTCTGAGATGGGAAACTAGGTTTAGCATGTTCCACCCTTAGCCTGTATGAGTTACAAAAGGGGTGTCCAAAATAATCTTCTCTCTTCAACAGGTTTGCGTGACATAACATTAAAATGTATTCCATTGTAGTAGAGTGTTTTTAAATGACCATTTAAAAGGTTGGAGGCATAAATTCACAAAGATGCTAACTTACTGCATTTTTAGATTAGCTCCAACCGTTGCGATAAGACATATAAGTATGGCTATATCCAAGGAGAACTGGTTGTGATGTTACACCCCATATTCTTCATAGAAATATTGTTGTGATATGAATATGGCATAACTAAAATAGGTTTTATGTAAGATGGGTCATGTGAAGTATCACTGAAAAGATTATGATCAACTAAATATGTTTATCCAATTTGTATACATGTATCATTTCTGTATCTGAAGTTAGGAATATTGACTATGTAACAATTACAACTGTGTGTGTACTTGGGGGAACGCCCACCAGACAGTAGGCAATCAGCCTGAACGAGCCATTTAAGAAGGACAATTGAACTTTGAAGATACTAATCTCCCACTGTCCTGAGGAGCTTCCTGGGATGTTGCTTTGACACTGATGATGTCACCTGGTACGGAGCACCGCCTTGGACACTGCTGATATTTTTCTATTGGAAACAAAGGGTTCCCACCTTATGCAAATTCTATTTAATGTTTGGGAGTAAATCAATCAGCACTCATCTCTATTGCATCCTTGTCCAAGAAAGAAGATTACTAAAAACACCTGAAGGGAAAGGCAGGGGCTGAGTCCAGCCTGAAACAGGGGTCCAGTCTGTAAAGAGAAATAACTAGAACTCTAAGCTACAGAAGCTAAGCTACAGCTAACAGAAGCTAAGCTACAGAAACTCTGCAACCTGCCTAAAACAACATGTAGGGTGATAAATTACATTTTGTAACCTGTTTCTTGAGTGTATTAAGCTTAATTTGCGTGTTTTGTTTTATTTGCTCAGTAATCTGCTTTGTTCGGTTTGCTATCTTTTATAATCACTTAAAATGTACCTTTTGTAGTTAATAAACTTATTTTTTCTTTATTTCAGAACCCAGTTTGTGCCATTCATTGGGGGGGGGGAAGCTGTGCATATCTCTCTTCACATTGAGGGAGAGGGTGAATTTTTATGAGCTTGCCCTGTGCAGATCTTTCTGTACAGCTCAAGACAATATTATTTTGGGTTTATACCCCAAAGGAGGTGTTCATGTGAGTGCTGGGCAATCCCCGAGCTGATTCCTCCCACACAGAGCTGATCTCAGTGTATCTGTGTCCATTTGCAGTTGGGTGTGTCCCTACCTGTGTGTGTGTGTGCTGGAGAAGGCTTGAGGGCCTGGTACAGCTAGGAGAGGGTGAGGAAACCTAGGCTGGCAGAACAGGCAGAACCAGTGGGACCCCAGCACATCAGGTGGCATCCCAGATTGGGGGTTCAACCCATCACACCGGTTTAGCAGCCTCAGCCATAAAGGACCTGCATAGGGCCTGGAGCCAAAAAGAAGGCGAAATTATATACAGCAGTACAGATTTATCAGACCTGCAGACTTCTGATCCTCTTAGATGAATCTGGAATGTGGACATTGCTTAAACAAGACATCAGGAAGCTGGAGGCATTTCATTTGTGTTGTCAGCAGTGACTACTGGGTATAAGATTGTTTAATTTTATCACTAATAGGGATGTATCATTGAGAGTTGGCCTCAAGGGGACTGAAAGCATCATTGGCCAACACCCTCTGGGCCTTTTTTGGTCATGCTGCCCGTATCACTGTACATCCCTGTACATTAAGCTCTGAAGATCAAACTTCCAGTCACGAGGGCACACTGCCTGGTCAGAGACTGATGGCAGTCACCCATGATTGACCTGGCTGCGTTAGATCAGTAATAACCCTATGGAGCTCTTTGGCTTTTGTTCCAAGCGTCTTACAGTGTGGTCATTGACGTCCCATGCTATGGACCTTGTTTTGTTGTTATAACAACAAAGCTTTTCAGTTAGTTGCAAAAATAACTCACATGGTGAAGTAAGAACATTTTCAAGCCATGTATTTGTGATGGGTTGCCCCCTCTTAAGATGCCACCTGATTTGCTGAGAATACTCAAGGAGCTGACAGAGGAGATATCTGAGCCATTAGCAACTATCTTTGAAAAGTCATGGAAGATGGGAGACATTCCAGAAGACTGGAAAAGGACAAATATTGTGCCCATCTATAAAAAGGGAAATAAGGACAACCTGGGGAATTACAGACCAGTCAGCTTAACTTCTGTACCCAAAAAGAAAATGGACCAATCAATTTGCAAACACCTAGAAGATAAAAAGGTGATAAATAATAGTCTGTATGGATTTGTCAAGAACAAATCATGTCAAACCAACCTGATAGCTTTCTTTGAGAGGGTAACAAGCTTTGTAGATGGGGAGGGGGAGTGGTAGATGTGGTATATCTTGACTTTAGTAAGGCTTTTGATACTGTCTCGCATGACCTTCTAATAAACAAAATAGGGAAATACAACCTAGATGGAGCTACTATAAGGGTATTATAAGGGTCACTAAAGAAACAGGTTACAAAATGTAATTTCTCACCCTAAATGTTGAATTAGGCAGGATGCAAAATTTCTGTAGGTCAGAGTTCTAGTTAGTTCTTCTTACAGACTGGACCCCTGTCTCAGTGTGGACTCACCCCTGCCTTTCCCTTCAGGTTAGTCTCTTTTATCCCTTCAGGTTCTTTCAGCAGTCCTTCTTGGGTAGGCCAGGGAGGAGAGTCCTGTTTGTTCTCCTCCCTACCCTTAAATAAGATTTACATAAGGCAGGAAGCCTTTTGTTTCCCAAACTTGATCTCTCCCTCTTGTGAGTGGAAAATTACTAGAAGTCCAAGATAGTGTTTAGTACCAGATGGCAAGACAACCTGACCTACTAGTGTCAGAGCTAGTCCCAGGACGACTCTCAGGAAGGAGAGAGATTAGTATCTTCACAGTCTTGTCATTTCTTCCTCCTGGGCCATCAGCTCTGTCTGACTTTTTCATTGTTATACCTAAATGACTAGTTGTGGGTGACACCCAAAGTAGCACATTTGAAACACAGATACAGGGTCAATATTCCTAACTTCAGATATGATACAGGCAATGATACAGTGATACAAATTGGATAATTACATTCAATGCATCATAACCTTTCCAATGATATCTTTCATGCACCATCTTGCATAAAGTATATCCGAGTTACATCATATCCATATCATAAGCATATTTTCATAAAGAATATGGAGTGTAATGGCACAGTATTTACCTTCAATGTGTGACAGGCTTTAGGTTCACCTACAAGAACCAGTGGGCTTACCCACTTAGAATTAGGCACATGTTTAAATACCTTGACGTATCACACCTTTTATTTCCTTGTTGTATAAATCACACACTGCAAAGGCCACTGATGAAAAAGAAAGTCCGTGAAGACTACGCTTTTGTAAATGCCTTAAGCAAGGGAATCATTTACTATATTACACATCCACTTAACGCATTTATTGTGATCAGGCACAAAGAGAATAGCAAGCAGAAAAAATACTAAGCAAATTATTTGCATATCTTATAGTGTAGCTATAATTACTGAAACCAGCAGGTAAATAAAACCTATTTCTCAGTTACAGGAAACTATTCTTTTATGGAAAAGGTCTATAGAACACAATAGAAAGTGTTAGCTTTTCTATAGCATATTTTAAAAGCATACTATAGACCTTAATACAAAATTGTACGCTTGCTATAGAATTAGGTTAGACAACCCTATAGATGGTATCATTTTTGAGTAACATTCGGCAGGTTTTTAATTATTTTCTATAGAAAAGTTTTCATTCCAATTAAATTCTACAGGATTTCCCCCACAGGGTTATTCAGAAAATGGCAGGCTTCACATGGGTAAACACAGAGACCCAATACCCACCAGATTGCCTATAATCACACCAATCAGCTCAAATGTGTTTTTTATTATCATCATGCATAGCACCAAGTAACAGCAGCTGACAGCATCAGCAGGCAGCCAGACCATGTAACTGTGAAAGATTCATTGATATTGGGAATGCAGCTGAGAATCCTGGGAGAGATAAACCATAACCAGAGGTAAATCTGACGGGATGAGGAAAAAAGAACACTCGCCTGCCTCAGAAGTGAGTATTACACCACTTATATAATGTCTATTAGTGCTGTAAGCGAGGTTTCAATTCCCATGCATGCCTGACAGCCATGGAATGGTGTTTTCATTAATGCAGAGTATAATTACCCTGATCTGAACACTCCTCCTGAAGCACCTGGTGTCAGCCACTGTTGGAGACAGGATACTAGGCTAGAAAGACAATTGGTGTGACCTACTATGACAGTTCTTATGTCCTTAAGCAGCACCACATCACAAGACAGAAGTCCCTTACACCCACATGCATTATCAACTTCTTTCTTCATCCTAATCAAAAGTCATACACTCTACCTGTCACCAGCCCAACCTACATAATCTGTAAGGCGAAACACCACCATTCAACCCTAGATCCAATATTTGCCGCACTCCCATTTGTGAAATTAAATCTCTCTCTAGTTGACAGGATGCTTTTACCACCAAATAACTGAATCAAAAGAAAAGATATGTAGCGAGTGACAAGCAAAAATAAATTTTAAAAATGGGACCCAAATGAAAGCAGTAAAAGAAGTAAGAAAGAGCTGAATAAGCCCTGATACATATTAGTCTGATTTTTAGACAGCACTTTTTGTTTTCACAGAAGGTAGGAATACAGGCAGCTAAATAATTCTAACCATTAATCTGATGCCTCCATATAAGGCAGTCAAGTTTTGTTAATAGCTTTTATACTACACTTAACTTTCAATTTGTTGAAATGTCAATCTGGGAGGATTTGTTGGAAGCCAAGGAGGTGAAATGACTCCAGCAATTACCAGCAATAATGGATTACTGCATTTGACAAACCTGTAAACTAAAAATGCTTTTCTTTTCATTAGGGGAATGAGCATTAGAGAAAACAATGCCCCAGTGACTAAATATCGGAGAAGCAAGTCATTCCTAATACCTATGGAAAATTTACACAGCAGTCTTTCTGAAAGCCTGTGAAATAATCCCCCAACGTGCCTTGGTTAAAACAACTGGTCCACACAACTCCTTTATAAAAAAGATTTCATTCTTTGCCCATGGAATTGTCTTTACATACAGCTGGGTAAACAATTCACAAAGAATAAACTCGATTCATTTTACCTCTTCCTGTTCATGAATTGTCTATGAGTAGATGACAAGCTTCTAGAAGGTTTTCATTAGCTGATATCATTGTGTGAATAAGCTAGAATTAGCTCTTTTCTGAGCAGCTGGCTGGAAGGATTCAATATTTGAGATTATGCAGCCTGAGCAAAAACTGTTACAATCAGTTTTTGGTGTGATTATTATTTATTTGCATTACAATAGTGCCTAGAAGCCTCTGCCAAGCTGAGGCCTAATCATGCTAGATAGATGCTTTACAGCTATATAGTGACAGTCCCACCCCACCCCGAAAACAGTACAAATTCAGAATTTGTTTTCTGAAAATATTCTACAATATTCCCTTAAAATGTTGATCACGGGGCAGCATTCCTATCAATAAGCTCATTTGCTAGATTCGAGTCACAGAAAGTTAACACAAGAGAGTGGCGCAAAAACAGTCCAAGCAAATTTGTTTAAAAATGTAAACAGATACATACAGAAGTGGAGTGTGGGGCGGGGTTGTTTGCCTTGTTGGTTTATTCTCACTCTCATCTGTATTTGCCATCACTGAGCTCCAGTCTTTAATAGCCTCACTAACCTTGCTTAAAACTAATACGATTCAGTGCTGAGACTGCTGGATATCAAGATACACCAAAAAGCTTTACTTATTTCTAAATCACAAATTGATAGACATGCTTGGTTACAGATATGGTAATTTCCTGGACAAACCTTACTGAATAAAGTTAAACCTTTCTGATATTAAGTTTAAGTATCTTAGGAGTTCATTGTATTAAAAATGCAAATATTTATGTATGATTGTGGGATTCTTTGCGCTGCTTCATTTGTGCTAGGGCTTACTGGGGCTGACCCCAGCAACTCTAGGTTGGGCAGTTCATAGCCCTGGCACTTCTGGGCTCCCAAAAAGAGCCAGCAGCAGAGCAGCCTTCAAAGCTGGGTACCCACCCAGAAACCACTACTCTCCAGCTGCTTTGCCAGGGCGTAATTTGTGCCAGGGCTTAGCCCCAGCGCCTCTTTCATTACAGATTAAGCACTGATCATATGTAACATCTCTAGAGGGGAGACCTGACTAATGTAAACCCTGGGAAGTGTTATGAGCTTCAAAGGACTATTCGAAACAATGTGGACTTTTAAAGTTAAGGGGGGTTCCCAGGAAATCTCGAGGGGAAAGTGTATGCAAACACAACTCCTTCAGTTATGCAAAAGCCCAGCCTTTGGATGCGATGCCCAGAGGAGAAACCCATTGTCTGTGAATTATCTATTCCCAGATCAAAGACTCAGGCTGTATAAAGGAGGAACTAAACTTTTCATGAATGTTCTTGTTCTGATCTAACAGCTGCCATAACTTTGTAACCATAGAAAAACCCATGTGGGGTTTGTTCACCAGCCAGAGCCTTTGCTGGAGTTAGGGTGATCTCTGGTAAGCCTACTAACATGCATGTAGGTTATTTTATTGTTTTTAATATGTTTTTACCTTAGGAATAAATGTGCTTGCTTAGAAAGAGTGGTGTAGTAGCTTAACTGTGAGCAGTTATACTGTTTATAGTCTCTGAGGAAGGCAGGCAAAGCGGGCCTGCTGATGCAGTCTGACTTGCTGTTGAATTCACAGCGTAGGCAGGGAACTGTGCAGCCTGGAAATACCCCAATCAGGGGTAGGGAGAGACGTGACTACACCCAAAAGAAGTGACTGCTGGGGCTCCAGAAGACTAAGAGTGGGTGGCCTTGCTGGCCCACAGAGGGGGAATACAGCTGCAGTTGCCCTGAACTATGACAATATTTTGTAATAAGAGAAGTGGTAAAAGGTGAAAACATATAGTATTGCTGTACTACACCAGAGCAGACATCTACCTAGTCCCATATCCTTTCCCTGCCGTGGTCAGCACCAGATGCTTCAGAAGAGCGTGTAAAAAATCCCGTAGCAGGTAATGACAAAATAACCTGCATTTAACTCACATCAGCAAATGGTTATCTTATGTCCTGACGCATGAGGATCTGTGGACTTGACGCTACAAGGTGATGAGTTCTCAGGCCCTGATCCAGCAAAGCACTCCAGCACATGCTTAACTTCAACCCATTGACCACATTAACAACATATGCCAGTACGGTATCCTGAGTCACCTCCTTCTTAACCAAAAAAGAAATCATCTGCTCCTGGAATCCATGTCCTTCTGGACTACTGGAATGCAGGACACTGAAGTTTGGGGTTATCCTAGCGCATTAGGGATCTCAAGTCCTATTGTGCACTCATAGAATCTGGTTAGGCATTGCTACAGCTAGTCTCTAAATAATATGCAAGTCTAACTTTTTATGTTATGAGGCAAGAACAGGGTCTGTATGTGTTATTTCTTTAAGAGCAAAAAGGCTGTGCACTGAGGTACCCTTAGGATGACCCTATAAATCCTTCAAAGCCACTCTGTGGCAGCTGCAGAATCCCCACTGCTTCTGCACCCTTGCTATGCAGAGAATGGCAAATGGCTATGCACACCCCTGGAGATCCATTGCTCCTGTCCCATTCCCAGACACCCCTTTGGATCCACATGGCTCACAGGGGTGTGCACTGCTGCATGGCACCGGCCTTCCACCAGAGGCGTCTGTTCGACTGCTGTTGAGGACTTGGGAAGTCGGGGTGGGAGGCAGGATTTCCCCATTTTTATTTGCTTTCAAAGTGACCAAACCTGTTTTTTCCAAACAGCAAGTTTTAGCCTGCAGAAAGTCCAATAAAGGAGTGTATTCGATCACCAGTGGCCGCGTTTCATTAAAGTCAGCGGAATCAGTGGAGTTAAACAAGAAAGAAGGGACTTTAATGGTCACTTGTCACATTTAAAATGGAAAAATGATGGTGCTTCCATAAGCTTCCCTAATCTTTTTTATTTATAGTCTATCAACCAACTGCAGCATAGCAAAAAAAAAAAAAAAATCTAGTATTCAGCGTAACCAGCTACCGTTGCACCTTCATTTCAATGTGCTAATAGACAACATTTGGAAGTCTAACTTATTCTGAAAAAGTTAGTTTTTAAAAAGATTTGCCTTTTACCTTTTGTTCTAATAAAACAGCGCTACAACTTCTCCCCTGTCCTGTGCTCCAACATCACTTCTTCCTCTATACAGAAATATGGGGAATGCAATCATAACCATTGACATTTATTTTAAAGATTTAAACAAAACAGAAGCACAGATGCAAACAACTGCACTGGGAAAATGTATCATGTCAGAAGACTGGTTAGTATCCAGCATAACCAGGGACATCATGTTTGAAAACACGTTAGCTTGTCACAGGCAACCCCAGTTAACATGTTATTAAAACGTGATGGGCCTTGCTCTAATGCCAAAACCATGTTGAACGTTATCTTAAGAAACATGTTAACTAACAGGATGTGTTATTTCAGGACACAAGGCCACTGAGATATCTGACTTCCGAATGAGCGACTTGTTTTTATGCAGTGGTATTGTAGCCCTACTGGTCCCAGGATATTCTAGAGACAAGGTGGATGAGGTAATATCTTTTATTGGACCAATTTCTGTTGGTGAAAGAGACAAGCTCTCAGGCTTATACAGAGAGAATTTACAGCTCTCTTTACAGCCCAGGCTCCAGCCCAAGTGTCTACACCGCAATTTTACAGTCCAGGCCCAAAGCAGCTGACAGGTTTAACTGCAGTGTAGACATACCCAAAGTCTCACTCCTTCCTGGGGTTTGGCTTTATTAACAAAAAGAAACTAACTTCACAACAAAGTTCAGCTCAAGACTTTTCCCCAGGCTTTCTCCCTCAGGACTGCTCAGTACACACCCCTAGATCTAGTCACTATTTCTGAAATCACTCCCACCTCCCTTATATCCAGGTGGGGTAACAGGCCACTTGGTTCAGTGAGTCAACATAATCCATTTAACCTTTTGCCAGTAGGATCACCGCCTAATCACAGGGGTGCAATATTTTCAGGTAAACAACTGCCAGTCAGTTACGGACACCTGCTCAGTAATTGCTAAACTTCAATTATGTTTTATAAAACAGAAAATTACAATCCTCTGCCTTTGTTCTTAGAAGCAAAGTTTTTCTAATCAATCCCACAGCTGGGCACAAAGCAGCCTACATGATTATTTCTCTGCATGCCCCAGAGAACCACTGGGTTCTAATCTATAAACATCAGTTCAGCTACTAGAAGTTGCATTTGTGCTCTTTATAGGGCCAACAGTTAAGATTACAGGGTTTCCTTACTCATTACATTTCTTTTTACTCCTCTCGCAAAACTAAGATATACAAGGCATTTGATTTTTTTATTTTAAGCTATCTTTGCACTCAAGTTCAACATGCTCAAGTTGTGTGAACAGCTTCCTAGGTCAAATAGGGGAATAAGGTCAAACTTTCAAAAGTGGCCTCTCAGTGTCTTACCCAAAGTCACAATGAACAATGGAAGAGGCTAGAACAGATTTTCTGATTTCCAGCAGGCTCTGAGGTGCCAACCTTGAATGAGAAAGCCTTTAGTTCCACTTGTAAAATTGGTCAAAAATACCTGTGTCCAAAAGTGTTGAGATTTTTCAGCCAGCTGGAAAACTGGCTGTGGTGGTGCTGGGTTGTTTGCTAGTCTTTTGAAGTTTATACCAACATTTGAGTGCAAAGTTCTATTCGTTATATCATGTGTATTAGCCGGTCAGTACCCAAAACAGCTTCAGAATAGTTTAAGGAGACTGACAGAGAGGGAGCGAGAGAGAGAGTCACACAAATACACCCCCACACATACCCAGATCTGAGATCTAACAGTTGGTAAATGTATTTAAATAGCTTGAATAGTATTTCTACGATTTTATAGCCTGATGATTACTGTCTGCAAAAATTCTTTTTTCAGCCAGTTTTTAAAGGTACTGACCTAAAGTAATCCAGTATATGTCATTAAAGATTAGCTGTACAAACTCCCTCTTTTTCCATAATAAAAAATATAATGACCAGCAGTATTTTTTGCATGAGTACCTATAGTACCACTGCTCCTATGTTTATTTCCTGCCTTTATTTTTCTGTATGTGTCATTAATCTGGTGATTCTAAATGGAAATAATCCAGCCAGCAAACTCTAAAATCCATATCAGCATGTTGTTCTATATAAGCACTTAATCTAGGACATTTTAATATGCACTATAAACCTTTAAAAACAAGTTACCAAAAAAGTGGAGCTCTCAGATAGGTGGAAAGATATAGAGGACAGGTGAAGGACATTATTAGGTAAAGAACAAAAAAAAATACTGAATATAACTGGCAGGGAGACCCCACAGAAAAAAATCTTTTTTTTTTTTAACTTTTAAATATTTTTATTTTATGTAAAATCCACTTCCATCTTAGGTCCCAAACCCCTTGTGAATTGAATAACCCCACTGACTCCATTTTCATTTCACACCAATTTTATACTGGCCTAACTACTCCTGCTTTACCACTTTTGCATGTGCATTCAGAATCTGACCCACTGAGTTTATTGTGACTGCTTCTGTAAGCAAGAATTGCTTACAGGATAATACCAAAGTCTCTAAATGCAGTGCTCAGACAAAAGACTGTGATTCACTCCCTCAGATGGAGATGACTGAGGAGTTCAGTTATTACTTCAAAAATAGTTACTTTTAACTTGCTTTGGCTAATAAAAGATGGGAACATTAAAGAAAGTCTGTATACCCTTTAGAGATGGCATTTGAGCTAATGCCTTGTCCTTTCGTTAAGGCACGTATTACTAAAAATCATTGGCATCTGAAGGCTTCCAGAAGTTCAACAATCCAACACACACACAAAAATCTCGATTGTCACAGCTCAGCTCCAAGTGTGAAATGTCCTATTTAAGGTTTATCAGGATGCATTAGCAGAGCAGTGGGAAACCTGCAGTGCTGCAGTTTGCTTCATATCATGTGAATGTTAAAAACTGGCATGGGACTAAAACACAGAAAAATCTATATCCCCTCATTTCTTGCACTGTCATCTCTGATCTTTTGCCATAAACACTATTCGATTTATACCCTTTTTCCTTTGAACACAATTCTACCAAAAGAAAAATAAATAAAGGCTTGAGGAAAAAGTGTTGATCTTTTAGTGCCCAATCCTGCATGATGCCAAGTTGTTCCTGGTTGGTGCCCTCATCAGCCATTTAACTAAATTCAACTCAGCCCCTTGGGAGCTCTCCTTACCTTGCAAGGATCTAGAGACAATTCCCAGAAAAGGAACCACACAAAGTGTCACTCATTGTTAGAACCAAATTTGAGGCACACCTTAAAGGTGCTGGAATGTTCAGATGTTTATTTTCTCCCATATCAAATTTCTGGCCCCATATTATACAGATGTTTGGGGCTTCATCAGAGAATCTTTTACAACAGGGTTCTATCCCAATATTTCAGATTAAAAGAGGCGTGGACAATCAGCATAAAAACATGCAAACTGAACCAGAACCTCAACTCTGAACCTTTCAAACAAAGGCCCCAATCCAGCAGTGCGCTCCACGTGAGGGGGAAACTGTCCCCCTCACACAGCTCCATTGACTACATTGCGGTTTGACATGGGCATAAGGGTCTGCCACACGGAATTCATTTCAGGATCAGGGCCTGAATGTGGTAACTACATACACAAACCATGCATGTAAATACCCACCCACTCGTCTTCTAGCCACACAGACCTGCCTATGAGGACAGTTTAACTATGAAAATAACAGAGCCAATGGTGTAGAAAACTAATGGCGCAAGATTTAGAAAACAGAAACAAAAGGAAACTATATATGGTGATCAAAACTGAACTGGAAATCCAACACTCTAATACCTGTGTACTCTTTTTGAAAAGTTGCCAGCAAGTAGGTATAAAGGGTTGGGGAGAATTCTAAGCAAAGGAAAGAAGCTTTAGGAATAAAGAGTTTTACTTATTTTATTACAGCTTTTTTAACCAATAAAAGGAAACAACTCTCTGTCCTTCAGCTGTTTCCAACCCCAGTTCAACTGCTGTATGATCCTAGCAAGGGTAGTCACACAACAGCCTTAGTGAAAATCACGGGCACCGACTCCGTGGGTGCTCTGGGGATGGAGCACCTCCAGGGAAAAAATGGTGGGTGCTAAACACCCACCGGCAGCCCCCCTATAAGCTCCCCCTAGCTCCCCCAGCACCTTCCGCCCACCAGAGGGCCCCGTGGATCAGCGCCTTCTCTTCCCTCCCCGTGCCTCCCGCCCACCACAATCAGCTATTTCACAGCGTGCAGGAGGGGGGTGGAAAATGGGAGGAGCACTTCAGGGAGGGGGTGGAACTGGGCAAGAAGAGGCGGGGGGACTTTGGGGGAAGGGGTGGAGTGGGGGCAGGGCCTGGGGCAGAGCCGGAGGTCAAGCACCCCCTGGCACTTTGGAAAGTCGGTGCCTGTGGGGAAAACAGATTCCTCTGTAGAAAAGAATCCTAATATCTATCAAAAGTAGAGTTGGCTGGAAAATAGAAATCCCTTCCCACAGAAAATTTTATTTCTGGGAAAAAAAATTGTCCAGAATCAAGACAGTCAAAACTCCCAAAAAATTTCACAGGAAGGGACTGTTTTGGGAGTCATGGAAGGCTTTTGTTAATATTACTTTCTGCCTTCAGGCAGGCAGGCAGCTGACATCTTGATTTGCCTAACAGAAAATCCAGGTTTGGGCAAAACTCATATTTTCCACAGGCAAATTCCCATTTGGTGAAAGGGGCATTTTCCATCAGAAATTCATTCCACTGAAAATTGTCCTATGCAGGAGTTGACACCTTTGGGATTTGATATTCTGAATGCATCAGATGGACAAAACTCTCCTCTAATCCAGAAGATGACCAGATCTAGATAAGTGGTGAAACCAGTGACTTGTCTGGTCATTTGTTATAGCAATTTTGATTATCATCTTTTGCTGTCAAATAATTCTTGTCATCCTCCAGCCCAGACCTCTCCACATGCATCCTGCTGAAGTCCTCATACTCCCAGATGCTCTGCAGACAGGCCACTTCCTCCTGCAGCTCTCTTACCTACTTGTATGTAGCATTAGGAACATAGGTAGTTTTAAGAATAACGCTGTTTTCCTTTATCTAATTAAGTTCCTTGTTCAGTGTTCGAACAAAGCAACACTTTTTTCAGAGATTCTAAACCCCAAGGGGAGCATTGTGATCATCTAGTCTGACCTTCTGTATAACTAAGGCCACAGGACTTCCCTGAATTCATTCCTGTTTGAACTGGAACTGATCTTTTAGAACAATATCCAGTCTCCATTTAATGTGTATGGAGAAATGTGGGGGAGGGAGTGGATAGAGAATCACCAACAACCTCTGGTAAATTGTTCCAGTGGTTAATAACTTTCGCTGGTATATACGTGCACCTTATTACCAAGTCTGAGTTGTCTAGCTTTAACTTCTAGCTATTGGACCTTGTTATACCTTTGTCTGCTAAAAGAGCCCTCTATTTCTATCGCTTTCTGTGATTCTTTACCACTGCCATATAAGAACACAAGTCAGGATAGTAAAGAGTTTGCTATGAGGGACCTTACCTCTTTGACGAGCGAGCTAACTGTATTCATTTAATCATTTCTAGGGGATAATTAGCCAGACATCCTAATATATGGGATGTCTCAGCAAGAATATTGGAAAATGAAATTGCCCTGGAAGAACTTCAGAGAATCATTAAATGCCTCAAGGCAAATAAAACCCTAACCCTGATGGTTTCTCTCTATTAATTTTTATTGATGTGTTTCTTAAAGAGCAGCTGCAATGTTAAGGAATATATTCAGTGAGATGGCCACACAGCCAAACCATACATCAGCCTCTATCACCTGCAAAAGGCCAAAAAGTGATATAGCTAAACATCCAGCATCTAGAGAGCAGTCTAACACTCACGCAGTCTCACCCTGGTAAGTCTAGAGAACCTATCTAGTTAGACATACTTATTATGTTTATTGGGTTAGTGCCTTGTGACCGATGGAGAATGGAGCCTCATTGTTCTAGGCATTGTACAGACAGAGTAGTAGACTGTCCATGGCCTGCAGAATTTATAATCTGGACAGAACAGACACAGGGAAAGAGAAAGAGATGGAACACAAGCAAAGTGAACAATGCAAGGGCAGCATATGGCATATCAGTGCCACTTTTTAAAGAAAATCTTTGGGTGGAAGGAATTCACTAGAATGGAGTGAGTAAGGGGGCAGAGCAGGGGAGAAGAGGAGCAAGGGTGAGGTGAAGTGACTCTGAAGAAGAGAGCGGGATGGGGCTGAAGCAAACATCTCACCAGCACAGAAAAGAAAAAGTCCACTCAAAACAAGAGCAGTCTCATGACATTAGCATCCACCGATTCCTATTGCAGAATTTGCTGAGGCTATTTAGGGGTCTGCTTTTGCTGGCTTTGGTTTCTATGGCCCCTGGGACTGGCTTCTCCCTGGAATATGTCTTCACAAAACTCACATGGCTCAGGAGGTGGACTTGGCACTGAATAGGTCTTAAAACCTCTAAAGAGAAGGGTGGGGTTGCCCTCCCCTGTGCTGACTCACAGTAAAAGGCTAAGGGTCTAACATGCCTGGCATAATTACAGTTGCACCATTCTAGTGCCATCAAGAACCCAGAGGACAGATAAGAATGACCTCAACCATCCCACTCAGAAGCCACTGCTGAACACAGCCACCTTCCATCACAGCAGATAGAAGGGGAGAAACAACTTTAGCACCATGCAGGATAAGTAGCATATACAGAAAGGGGCACAAAGGGTGCAGCAAAGTAAAGTTTTCTTATTGTTTGAAGACAGGTTAGGGTGTGTTAAGTTGAAAGGGATTTCCACAATAGCAGAGAGAGGTTGGTTGAAGAAACTATAGAAAAGACTCAGCTCACAAAGAGCGAGAAGCTCAGGCTTCTGGAATCATCTCTTTCGCATTAGAAATGCTCCCAGACATTTCCACTGTCACTCCAATGGTAGCACTACAGGATCACTACCCCTTGCAGAAAAAAGGTCTAGTAAGGACTTGGGGAGGTTCTTTAGCAAGCAATCTAATGTAGAAAGGGAGGTCTCAGCACACCAGGGTGAGCTGACTCTGAGAATATGGTACGGTAAAGAATGATGGCAAATGACTGGGGCATAGAAGGGGAGCCTTGATTTAGAGAGGGATGGGGCAATGAAGAGATCTTGTGGAATGTGACGTAAAAGAAAGCTTGAGAGATTGTTAGAGAGGGCTGAAAGAAGGCATGAAAGATCAGTTTTGTTCTGCTGGAGTAAGGAATTGTCTGCTTTAGGAGAGCAAATGTAAGGGGGCAGGGCAAAATGGGACATTTTGGTCTGGTATGAAATAGTCGTACATGTTTTTTCCAGTACTGAGCTTCAGAGTGTTTTATTTGTATCTGGTCAGTTTGAGATGGGAAAATTGCAACTTTTTTTTTATTTGACCTCCACTTAATTCATCTCAGGAAACAGGTGATGATAAACCCAAAAGGACAAAAATGAAACCCATACAGAAGATTAGCACAAATTTAACATTTATCCAATAAACACCTCACATTTCTAAATTAGAAGGTCAAAATCTTTAGTGGAAGAAATGAAACAATCATAATGAGCAGCCAAATTGCATTTTATACTCCAGTGATAATTCCCAGACAAGTCAGCCATTACTAGCAATTACTGATCATTTATTTTTGTTAACAGACTGGGGAAAAAGAAAAATTGCAAATTGAGAGCCTGATTTATATTTAAAAAAAAAAAAGCCACACCACATTTATGTGGTGATAAAAAAAGTTTTCCAACAGATCTTTATAAGCAGAAGAAAGTCTGCATTTGACACCTAACTTGAAAGAAAAACGAGGACACTTCACAGGTGCCGGTACTGCACATAAGCAAAGTATCACATAAGATATCCCAAGGCTCTCTGTTTCTGATTAAACTGCAATTATATAGAATATGCACATGCAGCATATATTCTCCCACATCCCCACAGAGGAATACTGTATCTAGCCAGGTGCTTTTATAGTCCTCATCACCACAGCACTCGAGTACTTACAAGAAGTTAAAAATTCAACAATGCACTGACAATACCACCAAGAGGCAGGCTGAGAGGTTTTGGTGGTATTGGGGTTTCTGTGTTTCTTAATGAACATGTGAGAGAGGAGTACCCACTGCAGAAAAACACTTGGGCTAAGAGGCCAGTTTTGGCTTTAGCTGAATGCAGTGATGCTATGTCAGGGCTGGAATGTAGGTGGCCAGATCTAATGGTCAGAGCTGGAGCTGAGAGTCTGGCCAAGCATCAGAGCTGGATTCAGAGGCCGGGGCAAGAATCAGGAACAAGAGAGGGAAATATTGCTCTGTGGATGAGGGGAAAGCGGTGGACATGTTGTTCCTTGACTTTAGCAAAGCTTTTGACACGGTCTCCCACGGTATTCTTGCCAGCACGTTAAAGAAGTATGGGCTGGATGAATGGACTATAAGGTGGATGGAAAGTTGGCTAGATTGTCGAGCTCAATGGGTAGCGATCAATGGCTCAATGTCTAGTTGGCAGCCGGTATCAAGTGGAGAGCCCCAAGGGTTGGTCCTTGGGCCGGTTATGTTCAATATCTTCATAAATGATCTGGAGGATGGTGTGGATTGCACCCTCAGCAAGTTTGCAGATGACACTAAACTGGGAGGAGAGGTACATACGCTGGAGGGTAGGGATAGGATACAGAGGGCCCTAGACAAATTAGAGGATTGGGCCAAAAGAAATGTGATGAGGTTCAACAAGGACAAGTGCAGAGTCCTGCACTTAGGACGGAAAAATCCCATGCACCGCTACAGACTAGGGACTGAATGGCTCGGCAGCAGTTCTGCAGAAAAGGACCTAGGGGTTACAGTGGACGAGAAGCTGGATAGGAGTCAACAGTGTGCCCTTGTTGCCAAGAAGGCCAATGGCATTTTGGGATGTATATGAAGGGACATTGCCAGCAGATGGAGGGACGTGATCGTTCCCCTCTATTCGACATTGGTGAGGCCTCATCTGGAGTACTGTGTCCAGTTTTGGGCCCCACACTACGAGAAGGATGTGGAAAAATTGGAAAGAGTCCAGCGGAGGGTAACAAAAATGATTAGGGGACTGGAACACATGACTTATGAGGAGAGACTGAGAGAACTGGGGATGTTTATTCTTCAGAAGAGAAGAATGAGGAGGGATTTGATCGCTGCTTTCAACTACCTGAAAGGGGGTTCCAAAGAGTAATGGTCTCAAGTTGCAGTGTGGGAGGTTTAGGTTGGATATTAGGAAAAACTTTTTCACTAGGAGGGTGGTGAAACACTGGAATGCGTTACCTAGGGAGGTGGTGGAATCTCGTTCCTTAGATATTTTTAAGGTCAGGCTTGACAAAGCCGTGGATGGGATGATTTAGTTGGGGATTGGTCCTGCTTTGAGCAGGGGGTTGGACTAGATGACCTCCTGAGCTCCCTTCCAACCCTGATATTCTATGATTCTATGAAATTAGGAGTCAGATAAGAAGACAGGTTCTAATGTATCAGCCTGGCAAAGCTCAACTGTGTGGACAAATTCCTCTCTTTGTGTTTAAATAGGAAGCCCTGACCAATCAGAATTCACAGTGTTCCTCTAATTCAGGCCTAGAGAAGACCTCCCTTATTTAATTTTGAGTTTCATGGTCTCTCCTGCCTGGTTGGTTAGCAGCAAGCCGCTGGGAGGCAACTAGGAACCGTGTAGAGGTTCAAGACCCTCAGGGTCATGGCAGGCTGGTGGTTACTCATTTCTTTCTGACAGAAAGTTCCTTATTCTTAGTCCCTCTCTTTATTCCCTTCAACAGTTTTTGTGTTTGCAAGAGATACAGATGGTATGCATGTGTGCACCGCATGCCTGACACTAGATGATAAGATGATTCTTTGTTCTTGAATGCTTAGGCAACAGACATAGTACAATCCAATGTAATTTGATGGGACATAAAGTAAAGCTGTAGTGCTGGACACCTTTGCTATTGTGTAGGAAGGCTTTGTAGAAGGGCTGTATTTTGAAGCAATACATTGTTTTCAATAAGAACAGGAGTACTTGTGGCACCTTAGAGACTAACAAATTTATTAGAGCATAAGCTTTCGTGGAGTACAGCCCACTTCATCGGATGCATAGAATGGAACATATAGTAAGAAGATATATATATACACATACAGAGAACATGAAAAGGTGGAGTAAGAGGCTAATTAATTAAGATGAGCTATTATCAGCAGGAGAAAAAAAACTTTTGTAGTGATACTCAAGATGGCTCATTTAGACAGTTGACAAGAAGGTGCGAGGATACTTAACATGGGGAAATAGATTCAATATGTGTAATGACCCAGCCACTCCCAGTCTCTATTCAAACCCAAGTTAATGGTATCTAGTTTGCATATTAATTCAAGAGCGGCAGTTTCTCGTTGGAGTCTGTTTTTGAAGCTTTTCTGTTGCAAAATTGCTACCTTTAAGTCTTTTACTGAGTGTCCAATGTACAGTCTCTACGCAAAAGAATAAATGGACACAAATCTGACATCAGGAATCATAACATTCAAAAACCCGTAGGAGAACACTTCAACCTTTCTGGCCACTCAGTAAAAGACTTAAGGGTGGCAATCTTCTTATTATATGTTCCATTCTATGCATCCGATGACATGGGCTGTAGCCCACAAAAGCTTCTGCTCTAATAAATTTGTTACTCTCTAAGGTGCCACAAGTACTCCTGTTCTTTTTGCGGATACAGACTAACACGGCTGCTACCCTGAAACCCATTGTTTTTAATGAGGCCCATCCACTGATTTTGAAGTCGGAAGATCTCCCCTTTTTTCCAAACTGGACAAAAAAAAGAGATACATTTAATTTTTCACAGTAATGAGTGACCTATTGCTGTCTAACAGTGATCCAGTACACCAGGAATTTAGTAGTCGTAGAAAAAAAGTATTTGTAATAAAAGGATGGATCTGTAATAAAGGAATGAGCTTCAGGGAAATCTCTGTATTACACACTAGAGGCAACCAGATAGTGAGGGAAGATATGATTGATTTGCTTGGGCTGTTTAATTGTTTCATGACTTTTAAATGGCATCAGTGCATCCTATCTGCATTATTTTGCACACTACAATATTACCTAAGTTCAAATACAATTGCAGATGGAGGGGAATATAGCAGAAAATATTTGCTATCCAATTTAATCTGGGTCAACTGAGGAAGGGGAGGGGAAGTGAAAATCCTTCTATCTGCGTTTTGCTTGGTTAGGCTCTGGTAAATAGTAAAATACTTCTAGGGCAGTAAGAAGAAAAGGAGGACTTGTCGCACCTGAGAGACTAACAAATTTATTTGAGCTTAAGCTTTCGTGAGCTACAGCTCACTTGTCATTATTCTAGGGCAGTGGTTCCCAAACTTGTTCCACCACTTCTGCAGGGAAAGCCCGTGGTAGGCCGGGCCGATTTGTTGACCTGCCGCATCCGCAGGTTCGGGCGATCCCAGCTCCCGCTGGCCGCAGTTCACCATTCCAGGCCAATGCGGGCTGTGGGAAGTGGGCCAAGGGACGTGCTGGCCGCTGCTTCCCACAGCCCCCATTGTCCTGGAATGGTGAACCACGGCCAGTGGGAGCTGTGATCGGCCAAACCTTCAGATGCTGAAGGTAAACAAACCGTCCCGGCACGCCAGCGGATTTCCCTGGTGGGCCGCGTGCCAAATGTTGCCAATCCCTGCTCTAGACAGATGTATGCCTGGATGGACAAACTAGCAAGGTTTGAAAGGCATCCAGAATGTGACAGATGCTGGACCACATGTACCAGGTGACTCTTCAGTGGTATTTGTTTTTCAGCCGTCATGATGAAATACATCTACCAGCTGAAGTTCCCAGGACTTTAAATATGATCTTGCTGTAGTGTAACAGGACATTTCCCTAACATCATAATAATGGGGATTGTAGGAGTATATATCCCTGAAAGAACTCATGCATCAATAGTCTGAAGATCAGATATAGGAAGGGAAGTGTTTTAATCTGGGATTTATATCTCAGGTTATTAGGGAGCTTCTCAAATCAAGACACTGAGGCATAAAATAGTTAGGTACATAAAATAGGAGCTTTACTGAGCATGTCTGTACTGCATGACTATTCTCAGAGCACAGATTAAGATCCCCATGTCTCATGGGCACTTTAAATCCTGGGCTGAATTTTTAGGGGGCAGTCTTCTTCCAGTCTGTACTTTATTGCAAAGTCCTGATGAGGAACTTGGAAAGAAAAAACCCAGGACATGAAGATAGATGTTCAACATGTTTCACATGCTTCTCATGAATATAAGAATTGAGATATGGAAAGGTTTATTGCCCATATTGAGAAACTGCACTAACTGAAGAAAGTTAGATGAACCAAGAAAAGTTACTGATCACCTTTGTAACTGCATATACACTAACTGTGCTACAAACTGCACTGCATTAACTCAATTTTATTCTTGTATGCCCAGCACACTTTCTTTTCAGCTCACATGTAAGAAAGTAATTTGCACGGTCAATCATTCTAATATTACTAGCTAAAAATGATTTTGTTATTAAAAACAATCTCCCTTCCGACAAAGTTTTGCAGAAATCTTATGCTTAAAGTCCCCTGCAATCATTTTGAAATAAAATATACTCTTTTTGCAATATCCTAGCTTAATATTGGCAAGATTCTTTGTGGGAGGGGACAAGTAGGGGGTAAAATAGGCATCAAGAACTCTTCCTAATCTGGTGTTGAGTAAATAGGGTAATAGCAAGTCTAAAGGTCACATAAGAATTGCCATATTTATAGTTCCTCCTCTGGAATCTCCTCCAATAGCTACAAGGTAAAAGGAATTGTCTCTTTTCTTCTTTCTTTTCTTTTTTTTTTTGGTGAGTGGGAGTAAATTGCTTATTTATGTCAGGAATAACTCTGTCAGTAATTCTGCACTTGATCTGTAATATCACCATGTGCACAAGGGGAATTAATGTACAATAGAAGCTCATACAGCACAGTAGCAAAGGATGATTTAGTGAAATCATTAGCGGAATGGATGTATTTAAGGGCCTGCTGTACCTCCCTCTTCCCCTGCACACTTTCTGTAAAGTCTTTCAAATGCTAGCATAAACTGGCGTGTTGTGAATCTGGACACAAACTGAAAATCCTAGGTAGTTTATCTTCAAATTCAATCAGATTCTGCAAACTCAAAGTAAGCAAACAGACACAGAGGCAAGCATAGTTTCTGTTCTATTATAATTTCCTGGAATTACTGATTTATGATACAAATGTTTGCCCACAAGTGTAAGAAACAGCAGTCTTCCCCATACTGCAAGTGCTTGTGACTAATGAAGACCTGCCATTGGAATCGACAGCGTGGAGTGAAAATGACTATTACTCAGCTATGTTTCCATTTTTCTGTAATAACACTACATAAAAATAACATTTTTTAGCTGCTAGAACAGGTGGCATAAGAAGAAAACAAATTTAAGATCTTATTCATATGAATATTTGTAGTCCCTTTCTGCAATGATCTTCATTTGATATTAATGGAATGGATAATAAGTTGTGCTGTTTTCTATCCAAGTCCCCTGTTGTGTCCCCGAGCCACTCATACAGAGGGATAGGTATTCCTCACTCATTCTGACATTCAAAGCACCAGGGGGTGACTATCAGGTAAGTTCCTTGACCACTGGGTTCCTCAAAAAGCAAGGGACTTGGATTTGGTCTCTGAAGATGCCTTTCAGCAGTGAATTTATGGCATGTATTTCAAGCTCCAAATGGATCTTCACAAACCTGTAGATAGTTCCCTTCTCAGGTTTGGATTAGGAGTACTGCAGTGAGAATAGGTGCCCTGGGAATATGAATGGCAATTAAATAAAAACAAAAATCCATAACAAAACAGTGCCACTTAAACCAGACCGAACTGACCTGGAAACCGGATTGAATCGTGTTTGCTTTAGCGGCCACATAGATTCATAGATTCATAGATATTTAGGTCAGAAGGGACCATTATGATCATCTAGTCTGACCTCCTGCACAACGCAGGCCACAGAATTTCACCCACCACTCCTACAAAAAAAACCTCACACCTATATCTGTGCTATTGAAGTCCTCAAATTGTAGTTTAAAGACCTCAAGGAGCAGAGAATCCTCCAGCAAGTGACCCGTGCCCCATGCTACAGAGGAAGGCGAAAAACCTCCAGGGCCTCTTCCAATCTGCCCTGGAGGAAAATTCCTTCCCGACCCCAAATATGGCGATCAGCTAAACCCTGAGCATATGGGCAAGATTCATCAGCCAGATACTACAGAAAATTCTTTCCCAGGTAACTTGGATCTTACCCCATCTAAAACCCATCACAGGCCATTGGGCCTATTTACCATGAATATTTAATTACCAAAACCATGTTATCCCATCATACCATCTCCTCCATAAACTTATCGAGTTTAATCTTAAAGCAAGATAGATCTTTTGCCCCCACTACTTCCCTCGGAAGGCTATTCCAAAACTTCACTCCTCTGATGGTTAGAAACCTTCGTCTAATTTCTAATCTAAATTTCCTAGTGGCCAGTTTATATCCATTTGTTCTTGTGTCCACATTGGTACTGAGTTTAAATAATTCCTCTCCCTCTCTGGTATTTATCCCTCTGATATATTTATAGAGAGCAATCATATCTCCCCTCAGCCTTCTTTTAGTTAGGCTAAACAAGCCAAGCTCCCTGAGTCTCCTTTCATAAGACAAGTTTTCCATTCCTCGGATCATCCTAGTAGCCCTTCTCTGTACCTGTTCCAGTTTGAATTCATCCTTCTTAAACATGGGAGACCAGAACTGCACACAGTACTCCAGGTGAGGTCTCACCAGTGCCTTATATAACGGTACTAAAACCTCCTTATCCCTACTGGAAATACCTCTCCTGATGCATCCCAAGACGACATTAGCTTTTTTCACAGCCATATCACATTGGCAGCTCATAGTCATCCTATGATCAACCAATACTCCAAGGTCCTTTTCCTCCTCTGTTACTTCTAGTTGATGCGTCCCTAGCTTATAACTAAAATTCTTGTTATTAATCCCTAAATGCATGACCTTACACTTCTCACTATTAAATTTCATCCTATTCCTATTACTCCAGTTTACAAGGTCATCCAGATCCTCCTGTAGGGTATCCCTGTCCTTCTCTAAATTAGCAATACCTCCCAGCTTTGTATCATCTGCAAACTTTAGTAGCACACTCCCACTTTTTGTGCCCAGGTCAGTAATAAAAAGATTAAATAAGATTGGTCCCAAAACCGATCCCTGAGGAACTCCACTGGTAACCTCCCTCCAACTTGACAGTTCACCTTTCAGTAGGACCCGTTGTAGTCTCCCCTTTAACCAATTCCCTATCCACCTTTCAATATTCCTATTGATGCCCATCTTATCCAATTTAACTAATAATTCCCCATGTGGCACCGTATCAAACGCCTTACTAAAATCTAAGTAAATTAGATCCACTGCGTTTCCTTTATCTAAAAAATCTGTTACTTTCTCAAAGAAGGAGATCAGGTTGGTTTGGCACGATCTACCTTTTGTAAAACCATGTTGTATTTTGTCCCATTTACCATTGACTTCAATGTCCTTAACTACCTTCTCCTTCAAAATTTTTTCCAAGACCTTGCATACTACAGATGTCAAACTAACAGGCCTATAATTACTTGGATCACTTTTTTTCCCTTTCTTAAAAATAGGAACTATGTTAGCAATCCTCCAATCATACGGTACAACCCCTGAGTTTACAGATTCATTAAAAATTCTTGCTAATGGGCTTGCAATTTCTTGTGCCAATTCTTTTAATATTCTTGGATGAAGATTATCTGGGCCCCCCGATTTAGTCCCATTAAGCTGTTTAAGTTTCGCTTCTACCTCAGATATGGTGATGTCTACCTCCATATCCTCATTCCCATTTATCATGCTACCATTATCCCTAAGATCCTCTTTAGTCTTATTAAAGACTGAGGCAAAGTATTTGTTTAGATATTGGGCCATGCCTAGATTATCCTTGACCTCCACTCCATCCTCAGTTTTTAGCGGTCCCACTTCTTCTTTCTTTGTTTTCTTCCTATTTATATGACTATAGAACCTTTTACTATTGGTTTTAATTCCCTTTGCAAGGTCCAACTCTACTTGACTTTTAGCCTGTCTCACTTTATCCCTACATATTCTGACCTCAATAAGGTAGCTTGCCTTACTGATCCCTCCCTTCTTCCACTCCCTATATGCTTTCTGCTTTTTCTTAATTACCTCTCTAAGATGCTTGCTCATCCAGCTTGGTCTACAACTCCTGCCTATGAATTTTTTCCCCTTTCTTGGGATGCAGGCTTCCGATAGCTTCTGCAGCTTTAATTTAAAATAATCCCAGGCCTCCTCTACCTTTAAACCCATAAATTCTTCAGTCCAATCCACTTCCCTAACTAATTTCCTTAATTTTTGAAAGTCAGCCCTTTTGAAATCAAAAACCTTAGTTGCAGATTTATTTTTGTTAATCCTTCCATTCAGTTTGAACTGAATTAGCTCATGATCACTTGAGCCAAGATTATCCCCTACAACCATTTCCTCTATGAGGTCCTCATTACTCACCAAGACCAAATCTAAAATAGCATCCCCTCTAGTCGGTTCAGCAACTACTTGCTGAAGGAATCCATCAGCTATCGCATCTAGGAAAATCTGAGCCCTATTGTTATTACTAGCACTCGTCCTCCAGTCTATATCTGGGAAGTTAAAGTCTCCCATGATCACACAGTTTCCATTAGTATTTACTTTATTAAAAACATTAAAAAGGGCTCTATCCATATCCAAATTAGATCCCGGCGGTCTATAGCACACCCCAAGCACTATCCCAGGGGAGGCTCTAATAGTTTTCTTCCCCAATTTAATTTTTGCCCAGACAGACTCAGTCATATCCATTTCATCGCTTCTTATTTCTTTACATTCTATCTCATCATTGATATACAGTGCTACTCCACCACCTTTACCTTTATTTCGGTCTTTCCTAAACAGCACATACCCTTCAATACCTGTAGCCCAGTCATGACTACTATTCCACCAGGTCTCTGTTATACCTATAATATCTGGTTTCACTTCCTGCACCAGTAACTCTAGTTCCTCCATTTTGTTACCTAGGCTCCTTGCATTAGTGTACAAACATCTTAATTTTTGCTGTTTAGCCTCACTCACATTCTGTACCCTATTAGGCACGGTTATTTTACTACCAGTATAACCTATTAGACTTGTATCTACACTGCCCTTCCTCCTACCTACAGCTGTATCCACTCTTACTTCATTTTCTTTCCACTCTATGCTTAATTCTGGCGTGGAGATTACCTGGACATCTCCCAACCATCTCCCCCAAATTCCTAGTTTAAAGCTCTCTTAATCAGTTGTGCCAGCCTCCATCCTAGAAGTCTATTTCCTTCCCTACTCAGATGAAGTCCATCCCGAGAGAACTGTCCTCTATCCATGAATGCCTCCCAATGGCCATACATCCCAAAGCCCTCCTTATAGCACCACTGCCTAAGCCATCTATTGATAGTCATAATCTTGTCACACCTTTGTTGCCCTTCTCTAGGAACAGGCAGAATCCCACTAAAGATCACCTGAGCCTCAATTTCCTTAAGCGTCCTCCCCAGCCTAGCATAGTCTCCCTTAATACTATCCAGCGAGAATCTAGCCGTATCATTTGTTCCCACATGAAGGATAATTAGGGGATTCTTTCCCGCTCCCTTTAGAATCCTTTTCAACCTCAGGTCTACATCCCGTATCTTAGCACCCGGAAGACAGCACACCCTCCTATTTTCTGGATCAGCTCTGGTTACAGGCCTATCTATTCTTCTCAGTAAAGAGTCCCCAATCACATAGACCTGCCTTTTCCTAGTGACTGTACTATTCTCCAGTCTATCCCCTGTTCCCTCTGGCTGCAAGTTCTTTCCATTCCCATTCTCCCTTGTAATCCTTTTTAACCCATCCTGTATCCTCCTGGGGCTCATATTTGGTGTAATCTCCATTAACTCTTCCCCTTTTCCTATAGGACTAACCTCTCTTCTCTTCTTCCTTGCCCTGTCACCTTCAGTGACTACCTGCTGAGCCCCTTCCTCATTTTCCAACTCTGCAAACCTATTCTTAAGCTCTATTTCTCCTTCACTAGCCCGTCTTTTCCTCTGCCTAGTTCTTTTAGTCACATGCTTCCACTGACCACTTTCCTCACCCAGTCTCCCCTCAGAATTCCCTAGTCCTGCTTCCATCTGCAAGTCTGAGCTTTTCCCTTCAGATACCTCATGTCTTTGCTCCATAATCTGCTCAAACCCCTTCCTAAACTCTACCAGACTTTCCACCTGCATCTCCAAACCTCGGATCTTTTCCTCCATCAGCTCTATCAGACGGCACTTCATGCAGACAAAACTCTTACCAGGTGCCCCCTCCAGGATCATGTACATACCACAGCTTCCACATCCAGTCATCTTCATTGTGTCTTCTGCTACATGGGTCACTCCCACTGCCACCTCTGTATCTGTCATATCCTTCCCACCTAAATCCTGTTACTCTGGGAAACACAAACCACACCAAAACACCACCACCCACAGCAAAACCAAACCCAACACAAGCACCGCAAGACAAACTCCCACTCAAACTCCCCTGTTTACAGCTCTGTTTGCTAGCTCCTGTGCCGCTGCAGCTGTCTGTGCCGCTGCCTGACTGGCTGGCTGCTACCTTTATAGGACCCCTAGTCAGTGAAGCCCCGCCCCCTAATCAGGGCTCAGCTTCTCTCCCAGCACAAAGCCCCTACAAACCTCTACACATACAAATACTACCAATACAAAACCAAGCACACACAAATACCTTCTCCTCCAACAGAACTCCCACTCAAACTCCCCTGTTTACAGCTCTGTTTGCTAGCTCCTGTGCCGCTGGATGGGGGAAAGTTAAAAATATATCCTTGGATCTTACCCATTGCTGGCAGATAGCCTGACATTTGGCCAGAGAAGACAGCAGTCCTCCTAGCAGCCGCTCCCCTCCTCTGAAGTCAATGTATTGCATGGACTGCACAGCTGGGATGAATTTTGCCTGCTGAGTCCCCTGGAAAGGTTAGGCAAACCTCTCACGTTTTCTTACAAGACCAATCAGCAGGAGTCACCCCAAAAGGCTTTCCACAATTATCTTCATTTCTCATTGCACAAGAAGGAAACATTAATTCTTTCCAAGGCCAACTCTGATCTGTGCACACCCTGTCAGATGGGGTTACCCTTCAGTGGAGGAAGGAACACATTCAAAATTATGCTTTCAATAAGTATGTCTACATTTTTAATTACAAAAGAAAAATGACCCTACAGTCTTAGAAGATATAGAAATATAAGCATTCCATCATCGGAACTTAATTTTCACTTATGTTGAAGCTATCCAAAGGCAAAATAACTAAATTTTGTATATGTTGCATCTTTTGCTTTTTACCTAACAAAATAATATCTAGAAACCACATGGGGGCTCCAAATAATCAGGTTTACTTAATGTACACAAGCATGGGAGGCTTAACTCTATATACAAATTAGTCTGACTTATTTCTAAAACAGAACCCAGTGAGCACCACTAGAGGACTTGCAACTTTTCCAAGGAATACTACACAGTTTCTATACACTATAATAAGCACCAGTTTAAACATTTGGATCCTGATTCTCCATTCTGATACTGCGCCTTGGTGCCAGTCTCTCAGTGGAAAGTGTCAGAGTTTAAGGCCAGAAGGGACTGCCCAATCATCTAGTCTGACCTCCTGTGATTGGAAACCCAATAGATCTGGCCAACTAGGAATGTTTCCTAGTGCAGGAAGAATTCCCAGGTGGCCTAGAGCTACTGTGCCCCACCCCACCTGTAACTTTTGGAATAGGGAGTAATGCGAATAGAATGGGTATGGCTGTAATGTCTACACGGTCTATTCCTGGCTGCTGGAACAGCTGCTGGGGACCTGGGGCACCTGGCTATAACATAAAAGCCCCAGGCTGCTCTAACTTATACTAGGGGTTAAACCTACCTCCAACAAACTCAGAAGGCGAGAGCTACAAAAGATAGCATAAAGCCAGATGAACCCACTTCTCTCCCTATCCCCCAACCTCAGATTCTTCTCTGAGCACAACTGGGCCAGACCGAAGGATCGAGCCCCCCCCCTTTTTCTTTTTAAATAAACACTAAAAACTAAACGTTACATGCAAAATTACGTTTATAACCCATAGTTTTTGTCCCAAGGGCATAAATCACAAAGCCAAGTTCATTCTTCATTCAATACTCTGCATATGCCAGAAAAGAGTTTACCCTTCTCAAACCCAGTTTCCTAGTCTGACCAAAATACTATATGTAATAGAAGATGACAAAAAGCCTTTGAGTGTAACCTTGAGAAGTTCTCTGACAAAAGGACTAAATGTGGGAATCTGTTGTTGAAGAAGACAGAAGTGTCTCTCTCTCTCACACACACACCAGTAAAGATCCCAACATTGCAGTTTCACTTCTCTTATGGACCATTACCATAGAACACTTCATGGTACACTTTTAAAAGGGAATTCAGGCATTTACCAGTTTATCACTCCTAACTAAACTGGATGCTTTTTCCATGTTTCTTTACCGTGGCTTTT
This sequence comes from Eretmochelys imbricata, assembly GCF_965152235.1. Classification (NCBI taxonomy): domain Eukaryota; kingdom Metazoa; phylum Chordata; order Testudines; family Cheloniidae; genus Eretmochelys; species Eretmochelys imbricata. Next base: position 15,287,809 of record NC_135578.1, read on the forward strand.
ATTAGCAAAAGTAAAGAAATTACCCCACTGACTTCAGGTGGCTACTTTTCTGTCTATGGGTGGGAGATCAGATCTACACATTTGTAATAACGGGAGTATGGCTCAATGGGAAGAGGGTTTTTGAAGAGGGAACAAAACACTGAAAATACTAACTTGTTGAAAATGGAAAATGGAAAACATAGCATGAGAAGCAGATACAGAGCACTACAAAATATACATTTCAAGAAAAGCGGTTTGGTCAAACACCTGTCAAAAAGGTTTTGATACAGAGAACCAAACTGCATCAAAAACAGCCATTTGGCCAGTCCAGAAAGTGTTTAAATTATGCACTGATGCATGCAACATGGGTCTCGGAGCTGTGGTTAGATTGAGATTTTCAACTCCAGCCTCCAAATCTGTATGCCAAATTTTACACGTTCAACTAGTTGTGCCTGCAACTGCACAATCGTTCTGCATATGAACTCAGCAAGTTGCCATCCTGACGACTTCATGAGCAAGGAATGAACGTGGACAGACAGATATTTTGCACCACTTTTCACTTCCTGTTGGTGACTACTGCTGACCAGTTAACATTTGTTATATCAAGACAAACATAGTGAAAAGGTGCTGTGTACTGTCTGGCCATCACTGTAGCACTGAACAGGTAAGTATTTGAGCACTGAACATGTAAATTAGATCTGCCGTAGGTGGTTATACAAAGAATTATAGAATACTTATTTTTGCAGTATTGAAGCTTTTGATGTCAAGTGAGAGGACTCTCAGAGTAAGAGGCATATTTCAAACTGTTTTTTGGGGTGGCTACATGCTACCAAAGCTGCAGTGTACTTCAGCAATCAAATCCAGATGAGACATGCAATTAACTTCACCAAGAAGAAAACCAAATTTCACAAAACTGCAATCCCTGCTCACACTGTTCCAGGGGCGGAAGGTTTGTATAATTTTTGGTGGTGCCCAGAATGGGTCCAAGTCCCGCCTCCCTTCCCCCCACACACACACCTGCCTAAGGCTCTGGGAGGGAGTTTGGGTGTGAGAGGGGTGCGGGCTCTGAGAGGCAGATTGGGTGCTGGGTGCGGACTCTGGTCTGGGACAGGGGGTTGGGATGCGGGAGGGGTGCAGCACTTACTTCTGGCGGCTCTCAAAAGTGACCCGCACACCCCTCTGGCAGCGGCTCCTAGGTGGGGGGCTGGAGGTCTCCACGTGCCACTGCTCACAGGCACCACCCCCACAGCTCCCATTGGCCGCAGTTCCAATGGCAGAGTCAGCGCTCAGGGTGGGGGTAGCGTGCAGAGACACACCCCCAAGGGCCGCAGGGATGTGCCAGCTGCTTCTGGGAGTGGCACGCTGTGCAGAGCGAGGGTGGGCAGGAAGCCACTTTAGCCTTGTTGCACTGCCGATGGTGCAGTGGGGGGGGCCCCCGGGCCCTTTTAAATTGCCCGGGGGCTGCAGGCGGGGCTGGGAGATGCTCTGGGGGAGGTGCACGGGGGCAGCAGGTGGGGCCGGTGGAGAGACCCAGCCTCAAACATTGATGGAGCTGGGCCCCCCATGCTCTGAATATTCCTGGAGCAAGGGCCCCATGGGCCCATACAACTCGCCACCCCTGCACTGTTCTAGTCACTTGTGATCTCTCCTACAGCAAATTTGAATAAAATTACATTCTCATTTATATAAGTAGCTTGCACTGAATTTTACTTAATTACTTTTAGTTAATCATCAATATTACTTCTGTTACAAATGAAGGGACTACAAGGATAAGCACATTCTGTTCATCATTTTCTATCTTCCTGAGAACACATGTTGTATTATGTTCATGACTACAGGATGTTGCAACTAGATATTCAAGTCAGCTGTACATACAAAGTTACCAAAAAAGCAGAAAGCCCCCTAAACAGTGCTGTAATGAGTGTGTAATTAGGCACAACAAGTCTGTGCATCCACATCCAAGCTGCATATGAATTCAAGAACATAAAATTCCACCTTGAAGTTCTGAGGACATGAACAAAATCACCCATTGTAACAACTGTTTACCACTATTTTGTCCAGTTTGTAGTTAATGGAGTCCACTATTCCTTGTTATTAACTGCAACATCAGAGAATAAAAATAGTTACACTATCTACAGAATTATTTTCAATCTCTTTAGAAACAGTATTTTGTCCCCCTGGTATGTTAATACCATAATTTATGACCTTGGTGCTGAAACAGTGATTGTAACTTTCACTGGGTGAAATTCTTTGTGCAGGAGGTCAGACTAAAGTGATCATAATGGTCCCTTCCAGACTTGAAAAATCATCTATTACTGTTTACATTAAATAAAAACAAAGCATGTTGAATCTGGCAGACACAATAACCATCTTCAATACAAAGAGCAGAATAGCTGAAAAATAGTGAATAGTTTTCACAAAAGATTATCAACATTTTGACTAACCTCAAGCAACTCTTGTCGGTATGTTATGATTAGGACAGTTTCAACTTTTCATATCAGCCAATAAGAACACAATAAAAGGTAACAAATGATCTTAAAGGAAAGCAGGGAAAATTTAGATTAAGCATTGGGAAAGATAATATGGGAACAGTTGGGCAAAGGGACAAGAAGCCCAGGAGAGTTGAATCATCATCACCATCACAAAGCCAGACTAAGCAAATGTCTATGAGGACCGTTGAGGTAAATGAATCCTGTACGGTGACCCAGTAGCAATCCCTTCCAACACTGTTAAGAATCAAATGTACGTGGCAATAATAAAGCTCAGTACATTTCACGAAAGTATTTTGCAAACATTAACTAATTAGTGCTACCATCATCACCCCTTCTTCTGTATATATTCTCTACAAGACAGACCAACTAGAATTTGGATACCTCTGAGACAAACCATTTATATTTCTAATTATGAGGGAAGCAGCTTCAGTGAAGACTATGTAATATATTATGATGTTTGGTTGCAGCATAAAGAAATCTTTCAGTCTAGGTTGTTTTTTTTTTTTTGGGGGGGGGGGGGGTTAGAATTTATTTTATCTGTGTGAATGTAAATGCCATCAAATGCCAGAAACCTTCATGTTGTTATAGATAATTTACAATCTAGTGACTTTAAAATGATCCTTAAGTTCTCTTTTTGTAAACTACACCACAAATGATGAAAGCATTAAGGCAGAAACCATCAAAAGCCTTGTTCAGAACCATTCAAGGGGAAACATTTATGTGTTTTCACCACTGAAGGGAAGCACTGGTTTTATAAAGCTAAAATGAGATCAGGCTAGCAGCTAACACTAAATGTTGGTGTTTTACCAGCTGCCAGGAGTAGATCAATATTAAACTGATCACCTTAAATCTTAAATTAAAGCAAAAGAGCCTCAAAAGTGATTGCCAGTAACCTGAAGTACGGCAGCAGGATATAAGAGTGAAACGTTGTTCAAATACCAGGAGTATAAAGTAGCCAGGGTGCCCTCCAAATGTAGAACATCACAGAACATATTTTGTTTTTAAATCCAGCATGTTGTATTTTCATTTGGGTACCAGTGGAAAATAGCCAGGCCTTAGGGCTCTAGACTTAGGAGTTGGGAGACCTGGTGTCTATCTACTCGTGACCCTGCATGTGGCAAGTCTTTTCACCTCTCTATACTTCATTTCCTTTCCAATCAGTGAAACAGAGACAAGGACACTCACATCCTCTGTAAAGCTCTTCACAATCTATGGATGAAAAGTGCAATATAAGAGCTAGCTATTATTAATACACTAAAGCAATGTCAGAATCGTATTCCCTGCATGCTCGACAAAGAAAGAGGAGATCTCATTAAAGTGCTGTATTATATTTTATAAAATTAACACACATATTAGAAATCGATGCAGTCATCAGTGTTTGCTAACAGACATTTGGTTTTTTAAAGAATTGATTTACTATTTGCAATTGTATGAACCCTTTTTTTAAAGCAAATTTCAGCTGATGGTCTGCTGGTACCTCATAGGCTGTGAGAGTCTTGTTACAGATATTCATTTGGTATCATATCGTATTCAGTGGCAGAGTACTGCACACCAGTTTAGAGTTGATCGTCACACACCGAACTGGTGGATACGTAGTTGCATGCCGCCATGCATATCATCTCCAGCACCCTGCATCCGACTCCACTCCCATGGCTTCCCATTCTGAGCAATATCGCTCCTCCTCATATCAGATGAGAAGTTGCCACTGGCAAGTTACTGGAGAAAGTATGCGCCAGCTCAAGCCTGCTGCTGCACAATGACCTTTTAAAACCACCAGCTGCATGTCAGCCATCACATCGCCCATTATGGTCTCATCCGCCATGCCAGGATGTGACGGCAGAAACACTCTGGCAAGAGGAATGGATATCTGTTATAAACCCCAACCAGTCCCTCGTCGCCAACCCCACAATTTGCCCACCTGGTTTTGACCTGCCCCATCACCAATGGTCCCTGTTGAACAGGTTCTGGACTGGGCAAGGTCTCTGTGCAGCCAACCAGTATCGCTGAGGCCTTCGTGACAGCCCTTTGTGCAGCTGCGGCATGACACAGACGATGATGCACACTGTTGATGAATGCCTGCTGACTAGGTTCAGCGGTGGCCTAGAAGAAGTGCATCACGGCACTGAAGATGCAGTCACTTGGCTAGACAACTATGCACGTACTAAATAAATAAATAAATTTGGTATCAACTTGTACTTGATCCGAGCTGTGCGACTGGTCACGGAAGTCACCTGGTATTTCTTCTGCTTCCTTTTGGATGATGGTAAGTTTTATAACTCCTGAATTCAGAATCAAACAGGTAATTAATTACATGAGCAGAGCTTTCCCCAAATGTTAATGTGAACAAACCTGTGACTACCCATATGTCTCCAAGCATGCGGAGTCATGAATACCATTGTGTCAAATTCACTTGTGTTATTCACACAAACGTTTGCAGATATTTTTTTACAGTATTCACTCAGCTCTGCCACCACCTGTGTTAACAGTCTGGCAAGCAATATCAACAGAGTTAAAGGATTTCCAAGGGGGGTAGTTTTATGCTGTCTCAACTGGTTATCAAAATTGACTTTGAGTTAGATTCTTTGCTGTACGTACTATTTTGTTATAGCAACACCTGTCCCTTATTGTATGTTGCTGATTATTTCCTGAGGTCACCTACCTTTACACACAAATCACATTAGCACTACCTAGCCTGCGGCCTGTGAATATTTATAGCAAAATGCCCAAGACCTAGTTGAAGGCACTGTAGCATTCTTGACATGCTCTTGGCACAAAAATTACTGAGTTAGACTGAAATGGTAGAGTTAGTTAGTTTAATAAATATGGCTGACTTCTGTTTAAATCACTGTACCATGCGGACTTTTTAGCTAGTTATGATTATTTTGCCCTGAGGTTCATGCAGCAAGCAGAACAAAGAGAGGTTTGCTATTTGTGCTGACCTCATCAGTTTATCCACATGTTGATGTATATTCCCTCGCCAATATTTTCCAGCTGGATACACTTCCCGGGCATTAGCTTCACTGATGCTTGTGCAAATTACAGTAAAAGCAGCTAGGCTGCGCAAGATAAGAGTTAGCATAAGCAGGTCTATGCAAACTGGGAAATCACACAACTAGCTCCAAGCGTACACATAACCTTAAAGAACTCTACCTTCAGGGAGTGCTTGCACAAGTGAAAATAGACAGTGAATAGACATTAGTGTAGCATCTATACAGTCTATTCTAATAGAGTCAGCCTCAAACCATGCAGAAAACCAGCAGCAGCCTCTCATGCTTAAAAGCCCAGAAGTTATTCAGGAGAAAAACACCAGTGCAAGAACATAGAATCATAGAATATCAGGGTTGGAAGGGACCTCAGGAGGTCATCTAGTCCAACCCCCTGCTCAAAGCAGGACCAATCCCCAACTAAATCATCCCAGCCAGGGCTTTGTCAAGCCTGACCTTAAAAATACCTAAAGAAGGAGATTCCACCACCTCCCTAGGTAATGCATTCCAGTGTTTCACCACACTATCAAATCTATGAAATCCCCCCTCATTCTTCTCTTCCGCAGACTACACAATCCCAGTTCCCTCAGACTCTCCTCATAAGTCATGTGTTCCAGTCCCCTAATCATTTTTATTACCCTCCGCTGGGCTCTTTCCAATTTTTCCACATCCTTCTTGTAGTGTGGGGCCCAAAACTGGACACGGTACTCCAGATGAGGCCTCACCAATGTCGAATAGAGGGGAACGATCACGTCCCTCCATCTGCTGGCAATGCCCCTACTTATACATCCCAAAATGCCATTGGCCTTCTTGGCAACAAGGGCACACTGTTGACTCCTATCCAGCTTCTCGTCCACTGTAACCCCTAGGTCCTTTTCTGCAGAACTGCTGCCAAGCCATTCAGTCCCTAGTCTGTAGCAGTGCATGGATTCTTCCATCCTAAGTGCAGGACTCTGCACTTGTCCTTGTTGAACCTCATCAGATTTCTTTTGGCCCAATCCTCTAATTTGTCTAGGGCCCTCTGTATCCTATCCCTACCCTCCAGCGTATGTACCTCTCCTCCCAGTTTAGTGTCATCTGCAAACTTGCTGAGGGTGCAATCCACACCATCCTCCAGATCATTTATGAAGATATTGAACACAACCGGCCCGAGGACCGACCCTTGGGGCACTCCACTTGATACTGGCTGCCAACTAGACATGGAGCCATTGATCGCTACCCGTTGAGCCCGACAACCTAGTCAACTTTCTATCCACCTTATAGTCCATTCATTCAACCCATACTTCTTTAACTCGCTGGCAAGAATACTGTGGGAGACCGTGTCAAAAGCTTTGCTAAAGTCAAAGAATAACACGTCGACTGATTTCCCCTCATCCACAGAGCCAGTTATCTCATCATAGAAGGCAATTAGATTAGTCAGGCATGGCTTGCCCTTGGTGAATCCATGCTGACTGTTCCTGATCACTTTCCTCTCCTTTAAGTGCTTCAGAATTGATTCCTTGAGGACCTGCTCCACAATTTTTCCAGGAACTGAGGTGAGGCTGACTGGCCTGTAGTTCCCAGGATCCTCCTTCTTCCCTTTTTTAAAGATGGGCACTAAATTAGCCTTTTTCCAGTCATCTGGGACTTCCCCCCATCGCCATGAGTTTTCAAAGATAATGGACAATGGCTCTGCAATCACATCCGCCAGTTCCTTTAGCACTCTCAGCTGCAGCGCATCTGGCGCCATGGACTTGTGCTTGTCCAGCTTTTCTAAATAGTCCCAAACCACTTCTTTCTCCACAGAGGGCTGGTCACCTCCTCCCCATGCTGTGCTGCCCAGTGCAGTAGTCTGGGAGCTGACCTTGTTCATGAAGACAGAGGCAAAAAAAAGCATTGAGTACATTAGCTTTTTACACATCCTCTGTCACTAGGTTGCCTCCCTTACTCAGTAAGGGGCCCACACTTTCCTTCACTTTCTTCTTGTTGCTAACATACCTGAAGAAACCCTTCTTGTTACTCTTAACATCTCTTGCTAGCTGCAACTCCAGGTGTGATTTGGCCTTCCTCATTTCACTCCTGCATGCCCGAGCAATATTTTTATACTCTTCTCTGGTCATTTGTCTAATCTTCCACTTCTTGTAAGCTTCTTTTTTGTGTTTAAGATCAACAAGGATTTCACTGTGAAGCCAAGCTGGTCGCCTGCCATATTTACTATTCTTTCTACACATTGGGATGGTTTGCCCCTGTAACCTCAATAAGGATTCTTTAAAATACAGCCAGCTCTCCTGGACTCCTTTTCCCCTCATGTTATTCTCCCAGGGGATCCTGCCCATCAGTTCCCTGAGGGAGTCAAAGTCTGCTTTTCAGAGTCCGTATTCTGCTGCTCTCCTTTCTTCCCTGTGTCAGGATCCTGAACTCGACCATCTCATGGTCACTGCCACCCAAGTTCCCATCCACTTTTGCTTCCCCTACTAATTCTTCTCAGTTTGTGAGCAGCAGGTCAAGAAGAGCTCTGCCCCTAGTTGGTTCCTCCAGCACTTGCACCAGAAATTGTCCCCTACACTTTCCAAAAACTTCCTGGATTGTCTGTGCACCGCTGTATTGCTCTCCCAGCAGATATCAGGGTGATTGAAGTCTCCCATGAGAACCAGGGCCTGCGATCTAGTAATTTCTGTGAGTTGCTGGAAGGAAGCCTCGTCCACCCCATCCCCCTGGTCCGGTGGTCTATAGCAGACTCCCACCACGACATCACCCTTGTTGCTCACACTTCTAAACTTAAACCAGAGACTCTCAGGTTTTTCTGCAGTTTCATACTTGAGCTCTGAGCAGTCATACTGCTCCCTTATGTACAATGCAACTCCCCCACCTTTTCTGCCCTGCCTGTCCTTCCTGAACAGCTTATACCCATCCATGACAGTACTCCAGCCATGTGAGTTATCCCACCAAGTCTCTGTTATTCCAATCACATCATAATTCCTTGACTGTGCCAGGACTTCCCGTTCTCCCTGCTTGTTTCCCAGGCTTCTTGCATTTGTGTATAGGCACTTGAGATAACTCGCTGATCGTCCCTCTTTCTCAGTATGAGGCAGGAGCCCTGCCCTCTCATGTGCTCCTGCTCATGCTTCCTCCCGGTATCCCACTTCCCTACTTACCTCAGGGCTTTGGTCTCCTTCCCCCCGTGAACCTAGTTTAAAGCCCTCCTCAATAGGTTAGCCAGCCTGCTTGCGAAGATGCTCTTCCCTCTCTTCGTTAGGTGGAGCCCATCTCTGCCTAGCACTCCTCCTTCTTGGAACACCATCCCATGGTCAAAGAATCCAAAGCCTTCTCTCTGACACCACCTGCATAGCCATTTGTTGACTTCCACGATTCAACGGCTTCTACCCAGGCCTTTTCCTTCCACAGGGAGGATGGACGAGAAGACCACGTGCACCTCAAACTCCTTTATCCTTCTTCCCAGAGCCACGTAGTCTGCAGTGGTCCACTCAAGGTCATTCTTGTAATCATTGGTGCCCACGCAGAGAAGCAGGAAGGGGTAGCGATCCGAGGGCTTGATGAGTCTCGGCAGTCTCTCCATCACATCGTGAATCCTAGCTCCTGGCAAGCAGCAGGCTTCTCAGTTTTCCCGGTCAGGGCAGCAAATAGATGACTCAGTCCCCCTGAGGAGAGAGTCCCCGACCACCACCACCCACCTCCTTCTCTTGGGAGCAGTGGTCGTGGAACCCCCAACCCTAGGACAGTGCATCTCATGCCTTCCAATCTGCAGTCTCCTTCTGTTCCCTTCCCTCAGATGTATCATCTAGTCCACTCTCTGCATTAGTACCTGTGGAGAGAACATGAAAATGGTTACTTACCTGTATCTGCGTTGCTGGTACATGGACACTACCCTTTCTTCTTCTGGAGGTCACATACTGCCAAATTTCTTCACCATCCTCCTGTCCTTGCAGTGCAGCCTGCTCTGAATCTTCAGAACGTTGTGTCTGGAGAAGCATATCCTGACGTCTGTCCAGGAAATCTTCAGTTTCTCTTATGCAACGCAGGGTCGATACCTGTTGCTCCAGACCTTGAACCTTCTCTTCCAATATGGAGACCAGCTTGCACTTTGTACAGACAAAGTCACTTCTGTCCTGTGGAAGAAAGACAAACATGGCACATCCAGTGCAGGTCACAACAGCTGAACACTCCCCATCCATATTACCTTCCTTCTACGAGCTTCCTCAGGAGCTGTAGTAACTATTCAGAGAAGCCGGCAAGATGTAAGCCTCAGTGGTCTCTCCCCAGGCAAACTCCCTGGCAAACTCCCTCTGTTAGCCTCTCTGCTGTTAGCTGCTCAGCTGGTTCGCAGCTGACTGGCTTTTTATAACAGTCAGGCCTACTCAAGACTCACCTGGAACAAAGCACTCCCAATTCACACTTTTCAAACCACCAATCAAGCACATGGTCAAACCGTCAAACCGTCCCCACAACAGACACTCAGATACTCACCAACACAGCCTCCTTAATGCAGCCCTTAGCGTACCTCCTCTCAGGCAGTTCCCAAGCAAACTCCCTTTGTTACCCTCTCTGCTGTTCGCATGATACAGAGGAGGGCAAATGAGGAGAGACACTTCCTGTAGATCTGATGCAAGGCAGCAATTGTTAGCCATTGACTATCTGCAAGCCACTTCCCTAACATCATTCAGATCAGCAGTTCTCAACCCGCTTGCGGCCCAATCAGCACACAGCTGCGGCCCGTGTGACATTCTCAGGGCCATACAGGTTGTGTGTGTGTGTACAGCCCACATTACACACAGCTGCATATGCAGCTCACAATGGTAAATATTTTGAGAATCTCTGATTCAGATCCTTCCTTAAGGTTCATTTTTTCCTAAATGCCTACAAGAGACTCTAAAGACCATTTTTAAGAAGTGGTCATTGGACCACTAGACGTGTCTATAATTGCTAACAGCCATAAGACTGTACTACTGTAGCCATCAGTCTTCCTCACCTCTTCCTATTGCCACTTGTCATTTTGTATTAACAATGAAACTGAAGCCTTGTCAAGGAAAAGACAGGCTCTTTATCTGTTTTGTAAAGCACCTGGCACACAACGGTGTGCTCCAGTATAACAAACACACACAATGATTATATTTTTGATGCATCTCCACTACAGTGCTTGTAGGTGCTGTGCAACAGGACAGTAAAAGGCTGTCTAAATCAATATATAGAGGGGTTCACACTAAGAGAAGAGGAAGGTAGAAAGGTAATAAAGAGCCCACGTGGTCACATGGACCATACCTTTGCAGGAGAGAAGAGTTTTAATAGGTCGGGAGGAGTTGAACATGGATGACAGGAGTGTAGGGACAGAAGGGGTGGTAAATTCCACATCAAGGGGCCTACCACTGTCAAAGGGCCATTGCCCGAAAAATTAAGGTGACCAGTAGGATTCCTAGCAGGTGGGTGCTGTCTGAATACACCAAAAGAGGCTTTCGGAGGAATGTCACCAGGGGTAAATTGCAAAGGGTTTTTCAAAGCAGTCACATCGAATTGGCTCCGTGTTCTCATTTGATGACAAAACTTTTTTTTTAAAAAAAAACAGGAGGCTAACAGCAAATAAACAGCCAGGCCTGAACATCTGGTACAGATTTTGGCTGAACCATCAATCATGCTAAAAACCACAAGACATCTGGAATTTGCAATCATTTTCACAAATAAACCAGCTGTCGTCCAAATACTCACGAATGATAAATTATATCACTTTCCACGAATAACTCTCCATACTCATTTGCAAAGTCACTGCCAAATCACCTTTTGTACTAGCTCTAAAGACTAGTGCATAATTCTGAATAATTGTAGTGGATTTCTTGCATTTGAGAGTCTGTGCAAAAATGCGTCCAAAATGAAAACATAGCTTCATAGATTTGCTTAATATTTTTGTTTATATTGTTTCAATTGACTGGATAATGGATTTATTTGTCCCATTGTTCATTTTATTTCTCTTTCCAAATTAATAAAGAGCTTTAGGATGCAAAGCATGTAAGGCCAAATAGATAAGCTATTTATGATGTTGTACAACAATGGTTGTGGCTCTCTCTTTAGTACACACCATTGCACATTTCACCTTACATAGTGAGCTGTTCTCATCAGTCTATTTAAATAGAGAATTCATTCATCCATGGATTATCTAAAAAGCAGGACTGCGTAAAGCTCTTTTAGAGAGACAAGATAGGTGAGGGCATATATTGTATTGGACCACCTTCTGTTGGTGAGAGAGACAAGCTTTCGAGCTTATACAGAGCTCTTCTTCAGGTCTATCCAATGGAAGTTGGTCCAATAAAAGATATTCTCTCACCCCCCGTGTCTCTCTAAAAGAGCTTTACACAGTCCTACTTTTCAGATAACCCATGGATTACACGGCTACAACTCCACTGCATAAAGCTCCCTTTGTCATTAGATCAATGATCCCAAGAAAGAATAGGACAGAAAGGAGTTGGGGGAACTCAGTATGAAGGTGCTCCTACTCCTCCTCTAAAATTTACTTTCAGTTCCTGCAAATTCAGAAGACATCTCTCAAAAAGTGTCACCTTTCTCTATCACTAGCTGTTCTTGCATCTAAATCTCTAGCACTGGCTATCCATCCGATTGAGAGCATCCATCAGGCAGTGACTGGAGTGGCATAAGAGAAAAACCTGCATCTAAGCAATTCCAGTGCTCACACAAAATGCTAAAAGTGAACCATATGCAAGAGCAACAGTGATCCACACCAATCAGAGGGGTGTTTTGGATATCTTGTTACTGGATTATTCTTCTTTAGCCATGCTAGTGATTCAGTCACTAGTGTGAATGTCGTCTTATAGAGATGACAACTCCTAACTCCTCCGTCTTCTCTTATAGTCCTCTTCCACAAGGTTCCAGACAGTCTAACTCTATTAATCTCTGCCCTATTTAAAAACTCTGGTGCTTCGGCTAACAAGAAGGCGCAGCAACAGGCATGTCTCTTCATAGTCCCCAGGACTCTCTGTTCAGTGGTATCAAGCAAAACAGTAGTTTTGAGCCCAAAGAGGTAACATACAATCAGAAAAGCCCAGCGCATCCCAGTTCTAAGGCAGCGATCCTAGAATGGTGAATGCAAGCTTCCCTCAGCAAGCAAGGACTTCCATCTCAGCAGAAAGCGAGTTACAGGATGTTTCATGAGAACGTTTACCCACACAACCACTCGGCAAATGCCATATGCCTTCATTACATTTTTCCCCTTCAAAGTCTGATGTTCAAGAGCTCAGCTTTGCACTCACAATTCATCCCAACTCCACAAGAAAGCAGGAGAGGGAGGGAGGTGGAATTCCAAGTGTTATGACGAGATAACTGGCTCTGTGGATGAGGGGAAAGTGGTGGAAATGTTGTTCCTTGACTTTAGCAAAGCTTTTGACACGGTCTCCCATAGTATTCTTGCCAGCGAGTTAAAGAAGGATGGGTTGAATGAATGGACTATAAGGTGGATAGAAAGTTGGCTAGATTGTCAGGCTCAACGGGTAGCGATCAATGGCTCCATGTCTAGTTGGCAGCCGGTATCAAGGGGAGTGCCCCAAGGGTTGGTCCTGGGGCCGGTTTTGTTCAGTATCTTCATAAATGATCTGGTGAATGGTGTGGATTGCACCCTCAGCAAGTTTGCAGATGACACTAAACTGGGAGGAGAGGTACATACGCTGGAGGGTAGGGATAGGATACAGAGGGCCCTGGACAAATTAGAGGATTGGGCCAAAAGAAATCTGATGTGGTTCAACAAGGACAAGTGCAGAGTCCTGCACTTAGGATGGAAGAATCCCATGCACCGCTACAGACTAGGGACCGAATGGCTCGGCAGCAGTTCTGCAGAAAAGGACCTAGGAGTTACAGTGGACGAGAAGCTGGATAGGAGTCAACAGTGTGCCCTTGTTGCCAAGAAGGCCAATGGCATTTTGGGATGTATAAGTAGGGGCATTGCCAGCAGATGGAGGGACGTGATCATTCCCCTCTATTCGACATTGGTGAGGCCTCATCTGGAGTACTGTGTCAGTTTTGGGCCCCACACTACTAGAAGGATGTGGAAAAATTGGAAAGAGCCCAGCGGAGGGTAATAAAAATGATTAGGGGACTGGAACACATGACTTACGAGGAGAGGCTGAGGGAACTGAGATTATTTAGTCTGCGGAAGAGAAGAATGAGGGGGGATTTGATAGCTGCTTTCAACTACCTGAAAGGGGGTTCCAAAGAGGATGGATCTAGACTGTTCTCAGTGATGGCAGATGACAGAACAAGGAGTAATGGTCTCAAGTTGCAGTGGGGGTGGTTTAGGTTGGATATTAGGAAAAACATTTTCACTAGGAGGGTGGTGAAACATTGGAATGCATTACCTAGGGAGGTGGTAGAATCTCCTTCCTAGACCAAATGGAACTTTTGCTTGCTCTATCATTTTTTAAATAAGTTGTCCTTCATTGAACAGTTCTTTCTGTTATTGCCAAAAATATCTGTTCTACAATTAACCCCAAGGTTATACTTCAATAAACCAGAAGGAAAAGTAAGTGGCTTAATTCCCAAACATTACACCAGATCCTAATGCCTAGATCATAAAGAACAGAGCTAAGACACCAAGTAAAAGAAATGCATCTCCCAGCCTAAGACAGCTATAGAACAAATGCTAGTGCTGGACAAAGGATGTTTTCTAAAAGATAAAGGTTATTGCTGCACTACTCAGGCAAAAACTGCCCTCGTCCATTTTATTGACAATGTTTTGTGATTTTCCAGGTTATTTTGCATTCTGATTCCCCTTTAACTACTTTTTTGTCAACTGTTTGGTTCAATAATTCAATGAAAGACAACAAAAAATTAGGCAGTAATGATACAGTACAGCCTGTAAAGATAAATAACTATGCACTGCTCTGCGGAAATTGTTCGAGTCGCCCTCTGTTAAACCAAGGCTCTACTCCAAACACATTGTTCTTTTTGCATGAAGTATCCTCAGTTACTCAAAACAAGGTCTGAGTAATTCCCAACAACTCATATACAAGGAAAACTAGACTATTAGTATGGTCCATTTGAATAATGAAAGATCCAACAAAGCTTATCTAGGTAAAGAGCAACCTATATGACTTTTCCCAAGAGTGTTTTCAGAAATACCATTTGCATTAGCTCTGCAAAAATTAGGTAATGTACCCTTAACATAAGAACGGCTATATTGGGTCAGACCAATGGGCCATCTATCCCAGCATCCTGTCTTCCAACAGTGGCCAGGTGCTTCAGAGGGAATGAACAGAATAGGGCAATTTATTGAGTGATCATATCATCTAATCCCAGCTTCTGGCAGTCAGAGGTTACAGCAAGGAGTTGTGTCCCTGACTATCTTGGTTAATAGCCATCGATGGACCTATCTTCCATGAATTTACCCAATTCTTTTTTTAACCCAGTTATAGTTTTGGCCTTCACAACATCCACTGGCAAGGAGTTCCACAGGTTGTCTGCGCATTGTGTGAAGAAGTACTTCCTTATGTTTCTTTTAAGCTGCTCCTATTTTCAGAGTCTTGGGCTGAGAAATCTAATACAATATTAGCTATAAATAAATCAATAGCAGCAGCACACGTATACACTTTTCATCTATAGATTTCAAGACACATGACCAAGGAGGGTATCATCTCCATTTTTTTTAGATGGGGAAACAGAGTCAAAGAAAGGCAGCAACTTGGCCAAGGTCTCACAGTGAGTCAGTGGCAGAGTCGGGAATAGAACTTAGATCTCCGGATTCCACAGGACTGAGCCCATTGCTATAACACAGATATATATATATATGTGTGTGCACGCGCGTGCTTGAAACTGAACAAGAAGTAGTTTTAGGTAAAAGCACTCTGGTTTATATCAATCATGTATCAGACGAAAAAGCTGTGTCCCCATTAATTTATTCCTGATAAAGCCTTAAAAAAAAAAGTTACGATACAACTGCTTTGGGTTCTAACTGCTTTGGGTAACAGCAGCTCAGCTTTATAACAACTCTGTAAAGTACGTAAATATTATTACACCATTTACATGAGGAGACACAAAGTTAAATGACTTGCCCAAGGTCACCCACTTGTTGTCAGAGCTAGAACTCCCAATCCTTACATCCACATCAGTGTTCAAACCACTAGACCACACTCTACCTCTAATTTACGGCTCCATAAGTAAGGACTGTGCCTCTTGTAGCCCACAAAATATACAGTTGACTGAAACAGGAAATGTTCTAAACACATTTGAGACCTACAAAGCATTTAAGTCTCAATCTATGCTGCACTGGTTAATATTCAGACTGAAAATCAGAAGTGGGTGGGAGGAAGGCCATTTGGCCCAGCATGGAACAATTCTTTTTTTTAACCATTACATACTCCCCACAATGCCATCCAATTAGTTTTTTTGTCACAACAATCCTAACTACTGAGCTATTCCAGGCATTTTAATTGTCTGGGACAAAAAAAGGATACCTTGAAATACACAGTGGAAACAGAAAAATTATGTTGGATACAATATTTGAGGTTTTAGGGATGAACAGTTCAGGGGGAAAAAAAAGAGTAAGCATATTTAATGAGAAGCACAGTTATTTAAATGGAAAAGGATGCAAGTGGATAGATTTCCAAGGAAGGATCTGAATGAAGGAGTGAAAGGAAGAGAGAACACAAGGTTAGGTGAAAACAGTGGTAAGCAGAACAGGGAAAAGAGGATCAAAGTAATATCTGTACAACAGGGACGTAGCATTGTTATTGACACTTAGGGCATGTCTACACTACAGCTGGCAGCATGCATCCCAGCCCAGGTAGCCAAACATGCACTAAATCAGCTCAAACTAGCATGCTAAAGATAGCACTGTCGACATTGCGCCATGGGCTGTGGAACAGGCTAGCCAGCAGAGTACAAGCCTGCTCAGCTACCTAGGTCCATACTTAGGGGTGTGTCTAAGGCCATGTCTACCCTACGAAAGTACTCCGATTTTACAGAAGTCGATTTTGGGGAATAGATTGTATAAAGTCGAGTGCATGCGTCCACGCTAAGCACATTAATTCGGCGGTGTGCATCCACAGTACTGTGGCAAGCGTCGACATTCCGAGTGGTGCACTGTGGGTAGCTATCCCACAGTTCTGGCAGTCCCCGCTGCCCATTGGAATTCTGGGCTGAGCTGCCAATGCCTGATGGGGCCAAAAATTTGTCGTGGGTGGTTATGGGTAAATGTCATCAGTCAACCCTCCCTCCCTCCGTGAAAGCAACAGCAGACAATCATTTCGCACCCTTTTCCTTGGATTGCCCGAGCAGACGCCATAGCATGGCAAGCATGGAGTCTGTTCAGCTCACCGCAGCAGTTATGACCATTGTAAACATCTCGCGCATTATCGTGCAGTTTATGCAGAACCAGCACCTGAAAAACCAGGGGAGGAGGCGATGGCAGCGCGGTGATGAGGACGTGAACACAGATTTCTCTAAAACCGCAGTCCCCAGCAATTTGGAGATCATGGTGTTACTGGGGCAGGCTCATGCTGTGGAATGCCGATTCTGGGCCCGGGAAACAAGCACAGAGTGGTGGGACAGCATAGTGTTGCAGGTCTGGGAGGATTCCCCGTGGCTGCGAAACTTTCGCACGTGTAAGGGCACTTTCATGGAACTTTGACTTGCTTTCCCCTGCCCTGAAGCACAAGAATACCAAAATGAGAGCAGCCCTCACAGTTCACAAGCGAGTGGCAATAGCACTGTGGAAGCTTGCAATGCCAGAAAGCTAACGATCAGTCAGTTATCAATTTGGAGTGGGCAAATCTACTGTGAGGGTTGCTGTGATGCAAGTAGCCAATGCAATCATTGAGCTCCTGCTATCAAAGGTAGTGACTCTGGGAAATGTGCAGGTCATAGTGGATGGCTTTGCTGCAATGGGATTCCCTATCTGTGGTGGGGCTATAGATGGTAACCCATATCCCTATCTTGGGACCAGACCACCAGGGCAGCCAGCACATAAACCATAAGGGGTACTTTTCAGTGGTGCTGCAAGCACTGGTGGATCACAAGGGCCGTTTCACCAACATCAACGTGGGTTAGCCGGGAAAGGTTCATGACGCTTGAGTCTTCAAGAACTCTGGTCTGTTTAAACAGCTGCAGGAAGGGATTTACTTCCCAGACCAGAAAATAACTGTTGGGGATGTTGAAATGCCTAGAGTTATCCTTGGGGACCCAGCCTACCCCTTAATGCCCTGGCTCATGAAGCCGTACACAGGCACCCTGGACAGTAGTCATGAGCTGTTCAACTATAGGCTAAGCAAGTGCAGAATGGTGGTAGAGTGTTCATTTGGACATTTAAAGGGTCGCTGGCGCAGTTTACTGACTTGCTCAGACCTCAGCAAAACCAATATTCCCATTGTTATTGCTGCTTGCTGTGTGCTCCACAATTTCTGTGAGAGTAAGGGGGAGATGTTTATGGCAGGGTGGAAGGTTGAGGCAAATCACCTGGCCACTGAATACGTACAGCCAGACACCAGGGTGATTAGAAGAGCACAGCAGGAAGTGCTGCGCATCAGAGAAGCTTTGAAAACCAGTTTCATGACTGGCCAGGGTACTGTGTGACACTTCTGTTTGTTTCTCCTTGATGAAAACCTGCCCCCTTGCTTGACTCTAAATTCCCCGTAAGCCACCCACCCTCCTCCCTTCGATCATAGCTTGCTTGCAAAGGAAATAAAGTCACTATTGTTTAAAAAACATGTATTCTTTATTAATTGATTATAAAAATAGGGAGATAACTCACAAGGTAGCCCGGGTGGGGTGTGGGAGGAGGATAGGAGGGAAGGAAAAGGCCACTTCAAAACTTTTTGAATGACAGCCTTCTGTTGCTTTGGCTGTCCACTGGGGTGGAGTGGTTGGGTGCCCGGAGCCTCCCCCACCGCGTTCTTGGGCATCTGGGTGAGGAGGCTATGGAACTTGAGGAGCAGGTAGGGCAGTTAAACAGTCTGTGATCCTGCTGCCGTTCATGAACCTCCACCAGACTCCGGAACATGTACGTTTGATCCCGCAGTAGCCTCAGCATTGCTTCATGCCTCCTCTGATCTTCGTGCCGCCACCTCTCCTCACGTTCATCGGCCACTTTCCTGTACTCTGCTATTGTGTCCCTCCACACATTCTGCTGAGCTCTGTCAGTGCCGGACGACTGCATGAGCTCAGAGAACATTTAATCGCGTGTGTGTTTTTTTCACCGCCTTATCTGAGATAGCCTTTGGGACGGAGCAGGGGGGCTTGAAACATTTGCAGCTACTGGAGGAAAAAAAGGGAGTGAAGATACATTTTACAGAACAATGGCTATACTCTTTCACGGTGAACAACACTATTCACATTACATAGCATTACAGAGCACATGTGATTTTGGTACAAGGTCGCATTTTGCATCTTATATTGAGTGCCTGTGGCTTTGGTGTGAGAGATCACACACGCAGGGCCGGGTAACAGAATTCGGCTTGCAGGCGGCCATGGTAAGCCATAGTCTTTCGGCTTCTGCAATCTTCATAACAGCAGCGCCCTCCTCTCCCATACCAAGCAAAGCACGTTGAGTTGGCCATTTAGTGCTGAGGTTTTCCTGTTAACGTGATGCAGTAGAAACAAAACTAACCCCACCCCGCATCCAATTCTCTGGGATGATCACTTTACTCCTCACCCCACTGCAAGGCTGGTATCAGGGAAGATCCCTGCTAGCCAAACACGAACAGCTCAGCGACAATGCCCCCCCCCGCCACTCTAACTGCAGGGAAGATTTCTTTTCAGCCCCAGGCAAACAGCCCAGTAGGAACGGCCACCTCTGAATGTTCCCTTAATTAAATTCCCCTATTTCAACCAGGTTATCATGAACAATATCACTCTCCTGAGGATAACACAGAGAGATAAAGAATGGATGTTGCTTGAATGCCAGCAAACACCGGGACCATACGCTGCCAGGCTTTGTCATGCAATGATACCAGATTATTTGCTACTAGCATGGCATGGTTAAGTGTCCTACCATGGAGGATGGAATAAGGCTGCTCTCCCCAGAAACCTTCTGCAAAGGCTTTTAGAGTACCTCCAGGAGAGCTTCATGGAGATGTCCCTGGAGGATTTCCGCTCCATCCCCAGACACGTTAACAGACTTTTCCAGTAGCTGTATTGGCCATGAATGCATCCCAAGTCCTCAGGGCTACTTAATCATTAAAAAATGCTTGCTTTTATAACATGTATTATATTTAAAAGGTACACTCACCAGAGGTCCTTTCTCCGGCTTTGTTGGGTTGGGAGGGTATTTCAGTCAGGGTGAGAAAAAGATCCTAGCTGCCAGGGAGAACAGTGTGCTGTGTGCTCTCCTCAAGCTCATCCTCCTCGTCCTCCTCATCTTCCCCGTCCACAAAATCCTCAGGCATGGCAGACAGTACCCCATCATCGGAGACCACAGACAGGGGTGGGGTAGTGGTGGCGGCCCCCCCCCAGAATTGCATGCAGCTCAGCATAGAAGTGGCATGTCTGGGGCTCTGTCCCAGAGCGTCCGTTTGATTCTTTGGTTTTCTGGTACGCTTGCCTGAGCTCCTTAAGTTTCACGCAGCACTGTGTTGCGTCCCTGCTGTAGCCTCTGTCCCTCATGGCCTTGGAGATTTTTTGAAATGTTTTGGCATTTCGTCTTTTGGAATGTAGTTCTGATAGCACGGATTCCTCTCCCCATGCAGCGATCAGATCCAGTACCTCCCGTTCAGTCCATGCTGGAGCTCTTTTTCGATCGGACTGTGCTGATAAGCTCGCCTGGCCAAACAGGAAGTGAGATTCAAAAGTTGCCGGGGCTTTTCCTGTACACCTTGCCAGTGCATCCGAGTTCAGAGTGCTGTCCAGAGCGGTCACAATAGTGCACTGTGGGATAGCTCCCGGAGGCCAATACCGTCAAATTGCATCCACACTAACCCTAATTTGAAACAGCGATGTCTATTTCAGTGCTAATCCCCTCATTGGGGAGGAGTACAGAAATCGGTTTTAAGAGCCCTTTATGTAGAAAAAAATGGCTTCGTTGTGTGGATGGGTGCAGGGTTAAGTTGATTTAATGCTGCTTAATCCGACATAAACTCATAGTGTAGAACAGGCCTAAATTGTAACACTGGTGGCAACAGGGTCAGCCACCTAAATCCTATCCACACCATAACTATCACTGAGTTCCTCAGCTGTCACATCACACTAGCTTGAGTGTTGAAGATACCTAATATTTCCTCTCTAAACATAAATTTACCAATCCCCAGTTTTCAGGCCACAGCAAGTTGAGCTAATTTACAGTTAGTCCATGAGTTTGGATCATTTCTAATAGATGAGAAAAACAAATACTGACCCTTTCCTTTGATAAGTACTCACTTTCATCTATATATTTATCATTTTTGTCCATTGCCATAGTCCATTTATTTTAGCAGGTTTAATAGGATTTCCTGGTGAATTCTGTTATTAATGCAACAACAGAGACAGTAACTCATATTTCCCTTGGACAGGTGTCCAGTTTTCACAAGCTAGCATTCAGCTACTTCCATTTGTCTTTGTTCCAGGGTACGGGAATTCCTGAAGATAATGACTGAAAGTGTGTATATTCTTATTGATCTGATTCTGTTATCCTGACAGACAAACTGAAGAGGATCAGGCTGTAATGAAACTAAGTACAGCAGACAACAGACACAATTACTAGATAAATCACACAAACACGAGGAGCTGGGACTAGAACTCTAGTCCATTAGCTTCCAAAACACAGGCCTTCCAGCCACATTAAGTAACAATGTGTAATTATATATAATAGCACAGTCCCAAACGCTTCTGGCCACAAGAGACCCCACCATACTTCACATAAGAAGTGCTAACCCTCAGCCTGGCCAAATTTCAGCTCCAGTAATTATAGGGACACAGACTGCAAAGGAAGCTACTGTATGTCTACAGTGATCAGAAAAAAAACCTTAAGAACTTGACTTTTTAGTGGTACAGTAGGTGGTTAATGCACTAGCCTTCCATTCCTGAAGATCTGCCTTTAAATCCTGTTTAACCTAACAAGTAACTAGGGTTATCATCATTTTAGCCTAGTCCCTAGTGAACATCTGTCTGCATCTCTGTGCTACTGCATACTGTAACACAATAGGTAATCGATCAGCAAGAGCCTTAGTCCTGTTCTAGGTCTCTGTGTCTACATTACTGGCACAGCGATTCCACCAGAACGAACGCAGCAGGGGGATTTGTTCTGCCCCCTGTAAGAACACCACCTCACCGAACGGCATTAGCTATGCCAACAGCAGCGCTCTTCTGTCTCCATGGCTGCCTGCACTACGGGGGGGCTTTTGTCAGCATCGTTAGGTCAGTAGGGGCCGACCAGAGGCTGCTCAAAACAATCTGCTGCTGCAGGCAAAACTTCAGTGGGCTGCCCCCAGTCTGTATTGTGGGGCGGAGGGGGTAGCCAGAGGATCCCCTTCTCCTGGGACCTGCGGGGGGAGCGGGGGGTGTGCAGAGGAAGAGGAGGAGACCGCCACAGGGCGGGGCTCCTGTCCTGTTGTGGCTTAGGTTGCTCTCGGGCTTCAGTGGGAGGGGGAGCTTCCCTGAGCTCCAGAGACTGTGAAAGGTGAGGGGGACCGTAACAGCAGAGCCGAACCGCTCCTTCCCCCGCACCCCCAGGAGTGGGACTAACCCAGTCAGCTAGACCAGTAACACTGTGGAGAGTGAAGGCGGGGAGTTGGGGGGTGTCTGGGAGATGTGGGATGGCCTCTAGATGCCTGCGGGAGGCCAAGTGGGATGTGCACAGATGGGCGCTCGGTGCCTGCATGGAGGTTCACTCTCACCCCCTCCCATGAACGTGTCTGTCAAGAGCAGGTACCAGGTGCCCAGATGTCCCTGCCTCTTACCAGTGAGATAGGAAACTCCACCCTGCTGCTGCTTCTCTCCATCAAACGGGCATCTCTACAATGCTCATCCGCAGGGGCCTCTCCAAGCAAGGCTGCCCTGCAGCCAGCCTGACCTGGACCTACCACACCAACAGAGCACACTAGCAGGGTTTACACAGAGCTGTTAGAGCACTACATGTTAAAGCATTCTGCAAATCACATCCCCATTAACCAAGTCTGCAGCACTGTGTACAGTTGCTTCTCCCAGAAATCTGCCATGGTAGGCAGCTGCCTAGTTTGCCTATAGCTAGAGTGGCCTCTGCCCCTGACAGACATAAAACATGTACCAGCATAGCTGAGTGTGAGGGGCCAAGCCAGGCCAAGAGAAGGGTGTTAGCATAACTATGTGGAAGATGTTTGCAAAGCACATACACTACAGTATTTCTGGCTCTAGATAGTGTTTTTGCTCCAGATTTCATGAGCACCAAATTCATGCTAATGTATCTCTCTAAATTTAAACTGGAATGGTGCATTTCTAAATTTATATACATGTATCTGCCATATTAAAATTAGTCCTTTAGTGACTAACATCTTAATTAACAGGTTTCGGAGTAACAGCCGTGTTAGTCTGTATTTGCAAAAAGAAAAGGAGGACTTGTGGCACCTTAGAGACTAACCAATTTATTTGAGCATAAGCTTTCGTGAGCTACAGGTCACTTCATCGGATGCATCTTATTTAACATCTTATCTTGGTAAAACCAAATGTGCAAAGTTAAATCTAGAGGGTGTATACTCTTGCCTCATTGAAATGAACGTGAGTTGGGCCATTTATTTCTTCAAGAGCAGGATCACACTTTCATTGGTAAATGAATACATTTTCTCCCCCATTATAAGTTAGCAAGAAACTCCGTACAGTACCTGAATGCATCAATGCATTTTTTTATTGCCACAGGAAATAATAATTGGGGTAACCAGAAGCAAGAATGATTCATTTATCATGCTCACTGATATTTTCTTTACAAAACTTTGGTTTATGCTGCAGGGTTCCCCTCTCCCCATACGCACGCACACACACACAAAAACACACACACACACACACACCCTTAAAAATGGTAGTTAGGTTAAAATATTTTTACTGTTTATTCCTAATTTTAAAATAGTATCTTAAAATTTACATTTTAATGGTGCTTTTACTACAGTCTGAGTGCTAATTCCCCATTTTTATTACTGATTACTGCTTTTTAGTGATGGCCTCACAAAAACTTTTCTGGCTAAGAAATGCATAGTAAATGATGCAATGTGCATGTTAAAGTTACAGAAAAACAAGCCAATCCTTTAGTTGATGAAGAAGAATATATTTATTCTACATTATGATCACTTTATTTATTAAATTCTTATTAATGTGCTAGGCCTTTAAGTCCTGAGCAAGAGTATTTTTAATACAAGATGGCATAAATGCATTTTCCATCTAAACAGAACGTGGTAAATCAGTATAAAACTGCACTTGAGGCATTTCTAACGGCATCTGACTTAATGTATCATTTTAACATGTGCCATACCCAACAGTGCCCCTTATGCCTCAGTATCATGGCAGTGACAAAGATCCGATTAAAGTGCAGAGGGTCAGATTTAGTGTTGTGGGTCAGGTAATGATTCTAAGGGGGTTTCCAACAGTTGCCTGCAGGAGACAAGATGACAAAATTTGTTCCCATTTTCTTTATAGTAATCTTTATAGTAATCTCAAGGAGATGTTTTTTCAGTCATGTTCTACTCACGCACGAAAAGCAGTTCCTATTCTACTAAGTCGATACCTGCAGCAGCTTGTTTAAAACACCGTAAAACCTGGCACTGCCTTTGAATGGCATTGAAGGCAAAGAATTTGGGAGCATAAGCAGCTATGTGTAGAATTCTGGTATGAGCAAAAGTTGAGAACCCTCAATACTAGAGATAAACTAATTTATATTAACGTAACGATCCGGCCACATACAACTTTGTGATCAGTAGCCTTAACTCCATGGATTTAACTGTCATCTACACAGATTGAAATCAGGACCTTTGACTCCTGAAGCACAAGTCCCTGCTGCTTGAGCTAAAGGAGAATCTCTTTTCATTGTAATAGTATACAGTGTGGTGGCTTTCATCCACTGAATGCTGTGCTCATTACTCAGACACATTATGGAATCCTCTATTCAAGCACATTTGACTTTTTTACCCAGCAGGGGCAGTGGTGACACACTCTAATAAATTCCCAATGTCTCATCTTGTGACATTTTCTAAGCAGTTTCCATGCTCCACAATAAGACATATCTCGGAAATTTGCTCTGAAGGATGCAACATTTGCAGAGAAAGCCAACAAGATTATTAGTGACCTGTAAAAAGATTCGGACAAGCCAAGAATTTCAGTTGCAAATCAAAGATCTCAAACTTCACAACTTCGTCACCACACTTTTACTTGCTAAGGGAGAGAAGTTCCTGTTAAATATACTCCCTGTGTTGGGTCGCCCTCAAAGTTATATAAGTATGATAGATTTATAATTATGTAGTAGTAGAAATAAAGATAGACAAAAGAGTATATAGGTATTGTAAAAAGGTATGAACATCAGTTCCATGCTGTTGAATTTCACTCTGTAACAAATGTAAGGCCAAAGTGCTAATTATTTCAGGCCAGTATAGGACAAAGAGTCTGTGCTGGAAAGTGATAAGAACTTTGAGGAAACAATGCTGTTCTTTAAAACAACACGCTGATGCTCTTCCCCCTCGGGGACACCTTGTCATGCCTAGGTAAATCTTGGTATCCAAAGAGGGAAAAAATAGATAGTGGGATAAAACTTGTTAAATGAATCAAAAGTCATAGATTTTGTTGTTAAGTAAAAGAATGAATGATGAGTGCATGGAATTGAGAGCCTGAAGCAGGGAAATAATTGGTTAGTAAATGGTGCCAGCCTAATCCTAAGAATTTCAACCTTGATATCGATGGGCCGAAGAATATGCAAAGTGGAGATAATTGGATGACCCCCGGAGGCCGAACCGGAATCCACCCAAAACGCATCAAGGAAGAACAAGAAGATAACACCTAGCCATCATGGAGCCATCATGGATGTACCACCTGCTGATTGAGCTGATTGATGGTCATCTCAATTGTAACTTCAGCATGATGAAGCAACTCCCACAGACTTGTATTGAACCAGAGACCTATAAAAATTGGGTCCAGGGACTGTGTTCTTTGAGTCTGGTTCTACGACCACGCTCCAGGAGCATCGGATGCGCATCTGACAACGACTTGGCTCCACTCTCGTGTCCAGGCCACCTGGCCAGTGACTTGGCACGAGCAACATCTAGGCTGATAACTATAACAACCTTTATGTAGAACCTGTGTGGGAATGTTTGTGTGTGTGAATGGATCTATATAGAAATTGCATATAGGAATATTTTGTTGTATTTACAATAAACGTGGCGATTTTCCTTGTCCCTCTTACAAGATACTGTTGGTATCATTTGTATTAGTGTAACACCTGCTTCTCTTTTCTGTTTCATTGTTGTGTATGGCATGAGAGGTGCCTAACGAGCTTTGTTTTATGTCCTCTATTATAAGACTAGGCCAAGGTAGTCACAAGGATATTTTCATTTGGCGTTATTTTATATTTCCTGTCACAACCTTTGCAGCATGAGTGCAGGAGAATATCACATTGCAATGCATGATGCCTCTCATGAGACACTCCAGTGGAGTGCTACTGATATGACCTTTTCAATCCTTTCATTTTTTTTAATGGGCTGTATCATTCTCTCCCTTTCTGCAGAACAAAGGTTAGTTAGGATGTGACCAAAGGCTCATCAGGGTAGGTAGAATATGTGAAATGTCAAAAATTCAGACTTTCCTTTTCAGAGAGGCCAAAACAACACGGAAAGCCAAGCTCCTCCCCACTCCTGTCTTCACAGGGTCCTCTGAGACAAGAAGAACAATGAAGAGTTTGAAGCTTGCAGGGTAAACTCCATTGAACAGCACTACGTTCCTGATAAACAAAAATCTCCTTTTTTGTATTATGATTTTTTTAGGGCTCCAAGACCATACCAGCATGACTTTTGTGTATCCTTCACATAGTTATTCATTCATACTGCTTTTTGTGCTGGGCAGATATAGGATACATTTGTCAGCCTAGTCACACACTGTGTGCAAATTACTCCTTAAGAATAGTCTCAAAAGTCCCAACAAAACATTGATATTTATACAGCCAGAAATTCACGAAAACAGAAAATACCCATTAAGTGTAGTGGCGTGATGGGTGTTTGTCTCACCAGATAACAGTGTAGTTTTATGTGGTTACTGTAAAGCATCACTTTAAAGTGTTCACACTGTCTTTTACCCCCCTCTGTACTTGGAAACTGTTCTGGGAAACTTCAGCTGTTCTACATCTCCAAGAAGGGATGACTAGGCTGACTTAACCACAGGGCAAGAGAGAGAGAGAGAAAGATTCCATAATGTTCCTGTTGTACAACTTTTCTGTCTGTTTTCAGGATTCACTTATTCCAGCAGACAGGTGTGACACATCTCAGAGCCCTTTGAATACTTTGCATTCTGTAATCCTCAGCCGAAAACTGCCAACACACATATTTCACCTGAGGACATTCAACTGCTGCAAGGAACTGAAAACAGCCAGAAAGCTTTGCAAGGATTGTAAGCAAAGCCAAGACTTTACTTTCTATTCCTGCTACACACACTGTGCATTTAAATAAGTGTAACCAAGAGTGGCACCAAGCGGATAAGACAGCCTGTAGTCAGAGTGCATCTCATTTATCTCCAGGATACTGAGAGAGATAATTGGCTGGGGTTTTTTTAAAATGTTTTTTCTATGAATTCATGAAACACAGAACCAGTTTTGATCTTTAAGGTTTCAACAAAAGGCTCAACTTCCAGCTCCATGTTTTTGTTTTTTATTCATCTCCCTTAGCATCTCAAAAAACAAGCTCATAATGATCTCATCTAACAAGTCCCAGTATCTGAGAAGAACACAGTTGGATAACAAGCAATAATTTCCCCCTTCCTCATGCTCAACTTCAGTAGCTTACCATTAGGTCCACTGAATATAACAGATAAACAGGAGAGATGCCTAATAACATTCTTTCACCTTGAAATAAAGCAGTTCCACACTATGTTAGGAAATATCACTCAGCTTTGCGCAAAGAAACTAAAGTCAGTTTAAATATAAGCCTCTTGCAGCACATTAAAAATCAAGAATATTTTAACTAAATTTAATTGTACAGTTGGATATTCTTTTTTACCATGTAGCCTCAGCCCCCAGCTCCTCTTCTGAGCCTATCCTTATATAAAAAGAAAGAGAGGGAGAGATTTAATCTGAAATATGTTAACAGAAAGTAGTAATATTAAAATTTAGCATTAGATAAGCAAATAGGCTGCTTTTGAGAAGGGACTCAAGTACAACACATGTTAGGTTGTTTTGGGATTTTAGTTTTGTTTTTTAATGTTATAATTATATACAGCACCCCTCTCAAACTTCATTGCACCACGACTCCCTTCCGACAACAAACTTGCTACAGGACCCCAGGATGGAGGGACTAAAGCCTGAGTCCGCCCAAGCCCTGCCACCATGGTGTGGGGGTCAAAGCCAAAGTCCCACTGCCCCCCGGGGGGAGGGAGGAGCTGAAGATCAAGGGCTTCAGCCCCAGGCAGGGGGCCTGTAATCTGAGCCCCACTGCTAAGGCTGAGGCCCTCAGGCTTCGGCCCCAAACACTGGGGCTCGGGCTTTGGCTTAGGCCCCTGGCCCCAGCAAATCTAAGTCAGCTCTGGTAACCTCATTAAAACAGGGTTGCAACCCACTTTGGGGTCCCAACCCACAGTTTGAGAACCACTGATATACAGCATTTCTCACTGAGGAGAATGCCCAATTTGCTTTTTAAAAGTGTTTAAGTTACTTTCATTTGAGGCACCATTTGCTCATTGCCAAGCTTTACAAGAAGTGCGTATACACTACATCACTTCAGAACAGATGTCTATTAACCAAACATTATTGCATAATTAACTACTTCTGGGGTAATGGTTTGTTTATTTATTTTTGTTACTAGCACAAAAACTAGAAGTGATTCTGGGGGACTTGAAAACTCCATCACTCATTCTTTTTGGTCCATCATTTAAGGCTGTCAGAGTGTTGAAGTATAGGGTTAATTTAAGAGCTGTGTTTAATGTGCACCATACTGCCACCAGTTTTCAATTTTCATAAAATAGAGACCAAATATTACAGATTATTACTCAGGCTGTCTGTGTAAGAGACACAACTAAGATAAAAGCTGACAAAGTATTTTGGCAGGAGAATATACAGAAGTTCACCTTATGCCTTCTTGCTTCATGGAAAAATCCTGCAGTCTTCAACAGATATAATAGGGCTCTATAAAATTTAAAAGCAGCACTCTTTTCAACCATTGAATTCTACTGGGCTTTCAATAAGGTTGATATACATACACCAGGAAAAATAAGTCTCTTGCATTTCCAAAATCTTTTCAAGGTAAATTGTAATCAAAACTAAATGAAGTGGAAACAAATAAATAAGATTGTATCAAAGTCACAAAATCAGTTTAGAGATGGAATCTAGAGTCTTGTTAGCAGATCTAGTTGGAAAATGTTTTCTCCTTTCCAAAGGACTTCATTTTTTATTTTTGACAAAGTGAAAACAGTTGTCCAACAATTGAAAACTACTGAACAAAACAAAAACAGGTTTAGATTGTTTGTAGGAAACTTTTTGTAAAAAGTTTCCTAAAAATCAAAACACACCAATTTCTGTCCAAAATTGGTTTTATTGAAAAATTTATGACCATTGCCACTTTTACTCCATCTCCTTGCCTGCACAGGATTGGTCCATTTATTAGGTGTTTTGTCCAATCTTGTTTAAAATGTGTCAAGTGGTGAGACTTCAACTGCTCATAGGAAATTATTCCTCAGGCTTCCACTAGGAAATGTTGCCTGTGGAGTAGAGATTTTTGTTTAAAAAAAACCAAACCAACCAGTATTTCTGTACTATAGCCCTAGTGTAGACGTGGTGACACCTGCATAAGTGTGCTTTTGTCAGTAGAGTTTATTTTGTTCGGGGAACCAGTAGAAACTTCACAGGCAAAACTTTTCTAGTCTAGACATGGCCTAATAGATCTCACCCATCAGGAATATTTTCTTGATATCCAGTCTCAGTTTTCCTTTTTTTCGAATCCCATTACTCCGACTTGTATCACCTTTTATAATAACCAAATAATTAGTCTTCCTCCTGACTGTCCAGATATTTGGAAGTTGTAAATTCCCTAGAGTGAGGAAGTGGGAATTGCCCATAATATTTTATGCCCCCCGAGTGTGCCTTTAGTTACCCCTATATTTTGCATGGCAACCCAGTGGGGTGGATGGAGGAGGACGGTTTGCTCTCAGGGCAGAATAAGAGAATAGGTATGAATGTCATCTAGTTGTCTGAGCTTGAATGGGTCATTGAAAAAAGACTGGTTGAGGCTCACCTATCAGAGAGAGATGGATTTCCCCACCTCTCAGCAAGGAAGATGAGCAAAAAAATCCCAGTTTGAGAACAAAGGGCTGGGAAGGTGTGAGGTGTGTGGGGGGAATAAGTTAACTGCTACAAGGGAGTCATGGCCTTCACCTGGGAACTGACCAAGGAAGTCACACAGAGCCTGAACATGGGCTTCGCTACAGTTGAGCAAGGCTCTGGGCTAACCAAAATGGATTTGGATTACGCTTTAACGTTCATTTTTCTAATTTCTAATTCAAATTGCTAATTTAAGGACTTCCTAGGCTGTGTTCCAGTTGACTGATAAACAGTGTTGTCAAAACAGTCAGGTTTGAATGTTTGCTAATGCTTGATAATCCCTGAAATACCTACAGGCCTCTACCTCTCTCAGTTGGATTCGCTGAACAGAGCTCCTGGTGTGAAGCAGGAGTTTTGGAGCCCCAGAAGTTCAGTCTTAGGAAGCTGTGAGGCCTACCCTGAAGGAAAAGTGGGGGTCCGAAATACTGAAGGGGTTCCTCCTAGAGAGAGTTCCAAAACTGGGGGCACAGCACCAATCCTGTGCATCTGTGACACCTAGTCGTCATTTACATAAACTATACATATTTGGCTCTTTTAATCATTCCCTGTAAGTCAGTCGCCCAGTATCTCAACCATTCTTGTTATTTTGTATTAAACTCCTTCCCAATTTGTCACTCTTTCTGATCAGAACTAGAGCCCTGCACGGGATTATTTTTTTAATCCCACTCCTGTCCCTCCCTGCAATATCCACTCCCACCCACACCTGTATGGTTTCTTGCATTTTTATCCCACTCCAACCCCCAAAAACCTTAGATCCCACAAAACCCACAAGAGAGAGATTCCCCCATGCTATTAAAAGGGTCAGTTTATAAAAGTATTTTTACATGGTTTAAGAAAGATTTGTTTTATTCTTTTAGTGGCAAAAACCAAATTCAGACCATTTTTACCACTAAAAGAATAAAAGAAATCTTGCTTAAGCCATGTAAAAATATTATAACAGGAGTTAAAGCAAGCATCAAATCTCTCTTTCTAGCCCTTGTTTAAATTTGAAGTTTTCAAGTGTTTTCCTGCAAATTACCGCAGTCTGGGTTTTTTTGCTCAATCCCACCTGCAACAAAGTACATTTTACCCACTCCCGCTATTATGGGAGCAGCTCCTGCAGGACACGCGGGATCCTAGTCCTGCTGCAGGGCTCTGCTCAGAACTTGAAACATTCCAGGTGGCATGGCCCCAAAACCATGTAGAAAGGGATCTAAATTCATTACAAATTTTAAAGCCTTGCATCTTCAGTGACAGATGGAGGTTGTTTAGCTTTAGCAACAGCTAATACAAAGTATATATTTCTGTAATAATTTCAGAACACAAAGAGGGTCAACCAGCATTATAACTTATAAAATGAAGGCCAAGTATTGTTCTCCTCTGCACTTTTGGAACTCCAGTGACTATAGCAGGATTTCATTTTAAGAGACTTTAACCTCAAATGTATTCACCAAACATCCAATGGTTCAAATCCTCCCTTCAGACACACAATTAACTCCAATCAAAATCAAACTCAATGAATGCTGCCCTCAAATAAGCAAGTGTGCAACTTGGCTTGAGTAACTAAAAACTAAGCTGTTTAAAAACAAAGAATAAAACCCAAAAGCATACAGAAAATAAGGTCTAAATTCCAGCCTTCTGATTTCAGTGGAAGCCACGCACTTCCAAGAGCAGATTTTGGCTGCACGGTACTAGTTTTTAACCTGCTGAGCTGGTCTGTGAGAACAACCTTTGCCATCAAATCTTGACCCTGAAAGTCTGTTCTCCCTACGTTTATAGAATGCCCACTGATGTCAGAGTTTTGCCCTAAACTTGACTTATTATAAGTTATTATATCTAATGACTCTCAGTGATTCCATCAGAGTATTGTGAAGATGGGAAGCACTGATACATTCAGTGCTACTCATATTGCACTTGGTTTAACAATCAAATTTTCCCAATAAGCCAGCCATCAGCAAACCCCAACCACCAGCTACTACCTCCCATCTCCCCCAGTGTCCAACTCTACAATGGTCAGACATGAGACATCTATAAAGGAAGCAAAGAAAGGGCTATAGGAGAGCTGGTTTCCTGAAATCTTGCCTCCCAATATCCCACTGTGGCCAGGAGGAGAAGTTGCAGCTTCAGCCTTCAGCATGGGACACACGAGACTACAGCTGAGATGTAAACAGGTGCAACACAGCTGCCAAATGTGCACAGGTATCATCCAAGCTGCATGGAAGCGGGCAACCATGCACTCCCCTAAATGTACCAGGGATCCTTCTCTTTTGCACTCCAAGGTGCATTGTAGCGGGGTGGTCACTCTGCTCCGGCCCTGAAGGGGTTAAAACAGCCGTGGGAGAGGGCTGCCCTCAGGAGCCAATAGTAATATCAACCCTGGAGAGGGCTGCAGCTGGGTGAAGCTGAGTGAGTCGCTGACCACACCTGTGGCCAGCTCAGTCAGGGCCCAGCTGGCCCTTATAAGAGGGCTGTGGGCCAGAAGCTGGAGAAGTCTTACTGTAGCCGTGGAGTGGGAAGGGCTAGCTGCCTGAGAGCGAGATACCTTAAGCGGAGCAGTGCTGGGGAAGGGCAAAGGGAGCTGGGGAGCTCCAGCCTGGTAAAGGCCAAGAAAGGTACTGGGGCTGTAAAGGGGCAGCCTGAGGATAAGCAAAGGCAGCTGGCCCTACCCCTTGCCAGTGATAAGTGGCCACTACAGACTGCAGTCTGCCCGACATGAGCGGGGGCTAGATGATGACTGGCTGTGGCCACTGAGGCAAGGTGGGTTTAGAGGGTTGGGGGTTCCCCTGGGAGGGGAGACCCAGAGTGAGGGGGTACTGCTGGGGCAGAACCCTGAGGTAAAGGGCACCAGGGTCCAGGAAGAACATGGGACCAGTGGCAGGTGAGACACCGGCATGCAGAGGGCGCTCCAAAGGCTGGAAAGAGCTAATTCCCAAGATGACCAGCAGGAGGTGCCGCACCGGTGAGTTGTCGCGTCACTACATGCATATATTGACCCTTAACAATTTCAATATTTGCATCTACTACCATTTGACAAAAGAAGACTGATTATATCAGTAGCCAAACGGTTCAAACAATTTAATTCAAGTAAATTAACTAAACAAAATTTACTTGTGAGATAAGTAATCACTCGAATCTTGACAGACAGCCTTCAGAATTGCCATTGCTAGCTATGGACCAAGTTTACAGCCAGACTTAGACACTCAGTTCTTGGGATTTCTGGGTGTCCCTGCATAAAAGAAGAACATATTTGCACAGATTGCTAATAACAAATGCACGTCAGGTAATTGCACATGCTACTGATAATCTGCACAAACAGATCAGCATTTCTATCTGCAGTTGCCTGATCTGCAAATGCCTATTTTAGCATAGAAATAGGCATATAAAGTCAAATGTCTAAAACTAGCAAATTTAATTAAACTTTCTTAGGGCTCAATTGACATTAATGGAGTTGGCATTGGTTATATGCCAATTGATTTATTTTATAATTATATGGGGAAAATGAGAAAGTCAGCGATTTTTCAGTAATAGTGTGCTGTGACACCTTTGTATTTTTATGTCTGATTTTGTAAGCAAGCAGTTTAAGTGAGGTTTAACTTGGAGGTGTGCAAAACAAATCACACTCCTGAAAAGTGTATAGTTGTCTGGAAAGGTTGAGAGCCACTGCTGTACAATATCCTCGGACAGATCAAAATGCATTTGATTATCCAAAGTATCAGAAATGCTTTAGCCCACACAACCATTCAGGAAATATGAGCAGAAGTTTGTTCTCCATGTGTTATACTTCCATTATATTAGTTCATTTTGATGGAATTCATGTCTCTCTTTCCCCCCCGGCCCGTGGAGGGAATTAACCTCAGACATTTTCAGCTTGTGTATTTGGTTCAGGTCTAGTCTCATGAATAGGAAAAAATTTGGATGGCTTCTTGTTTGAAGCTTAGCCCTTTCACCAGTCCCTGATTACTGATCATTGTTCACCTCCTCCTCTGTCTTAATATTTAATTATCATAAGAATGAATTAACATTTGGAAGGCTGCAAGCAGAAAACATGTTAGCACCAACGCTACTTGACACTTAGGTGATAACCACGAGCTTGTGCAGTCAGATAGGCTCATGCATAGGGTTATCATTCAAAAAAGAGGACACTCCACGGGGGGGGGGGGGAGGGAGATTTCCTTGAGCCCCCCGTCCCGGCACTGCCCCAACTCTACCCCTTCCCTTCCCCGCCCCCGTTCCAACCCCTTCCCTAAAGTCTCTGCCCCTCCCCCAAATCCCTGGCCCCACCTTCTCCCCTGAGCGTACTGCGTTCCCCCTCCTCCCCCCTCCCTCCCAGCTGCGCGAAACAGCTGTTTCATGGCCCAAGCGCTGGGAGCTAGGGGGAAAAAGCGGGCACTCTCTCGGGTGATCAACATTCACTTTCTTTCTCGAATGATCAACATTCACTCCCTTTCCTGAATGATCAACTCTTCTTTGGGGAAAAATAATAATGGCAAAATCCTGGATGTTCTTAGATATTTAAAAATTCCTCCTGGATGGTGATTTAAGAACAAAAAGCCAGATATGTCCGGGAAAATACAGACGTATGGTAACCCTACTCATGCAGCTGAT
Organism: Eretmochelys imbricata; assembly: GCF_965152235.1. Taxonomy (NCBI): domain Eukaryota; kingdom Metazoa; phylum Chordata; order Testudines; family Cheloniidae; genus Eretmochelys; species Eretmochelys imbricata. The sequence goes on from NC_135578.1 coordinate 15,322,269, forward strand.
TTGAAATTAAAGCACATTGGCCTGAAAACATTTCCTTCTGTATCCAAATGTCTCTCTCCTCTCAGACTTGTTTTAATTTTTTAAAATATACAAGGATAACCCTTAAACACGTTTCATTAGTTACCCAAGAATTGTCTGCAGCACTTTTTAGTGCTTTTTTTTACCCCCAAATTACACTTTAGCCTGCCAGCTACAAAATGAGTCAATAATTATATCCCTCTCAGGTATACAGCGCACATCAGTGACACTACTTAATTGCTTTGTGTGGAATCTTGTAATGAGAATAAATCATGCCAGCATAATTGGTTGCTTAGCAGCACAACGGTCTCTCAACCAGTATCTTGCACCACCTGCCTTTTCTCTCTTCTGAACATGCTATTCATCATTTTGTGCTGACACACCACACTATGATGGGAATGAAATGAGGCCTTGGGGCTCCTTAGAGTTTCCAGGTATGGAGTCCCTTTCTCTACGGATGATACAAGATTTATACTAGGAGAAAAAAAGAGAGACTTTGTTTTTTCCACATAATTAATCCATTAACATGCTGAACAATATTGTGAAGCAGTGTTACTATGAGTGCCCTGGGCAAGGGATCACCCCCCTTCTTGAATGTCTAAGAAGCATCTCGTATGCTGTGGACACTTCCACAAATAAATAGATTGGGCAAGATTTCAGAAACATCTATGTGTATCAATTCCATACAGTAGAGGAGAAGTTCCTTTTCTCTTGAAAAACGTATCAACCATTCTCACCATTTTAACCACACTTGTCCATAAAGCTATCAATGACCTAAAGATCTTCCTACACTATTATTTGTCCTCTAAAATATCACTGAAGATTTATATTGGCCCATATAAACAGCAGAGTGGATTAAATTCCTCTCTCTCAAGAGCCTTTGTGTAAAAGGTGCCTCTAACCAAATTCCCAATAGTCCAGAGACAGGGCTGGCTAAATCTATTAGAAATTAGCATCACTACGCTAACAGAAGTGGTGTTCTGACAACTCCTGTGCTGTCCACTATTAATATATTCGAATGATCTAGAAAATATTTAACACATTAGATTAAAACTAGATTGTGTGCTAACTGATGAACTAAACAATGCATCCTGTATGTATTCCTATTCCTGAAGCCAAGAGATTATAGGAGAGTAACAGGGCATTAACCTTTGCAAAATCAGCTGATAGTAATGCAATATGCAGTGACAATCTAATGGAGTGTATTAAGTGTTTCACCATAGTTCCACACACTGTTTTTTGTATTTCATACCATACCTCTACCACACTCGTACGTTAGAAATACTGTACACTGCCTAATAAAATTAAAAAGGAAGAAAACCCTGTGTTGCATCAGAGAAAATGAAGACTTTCTGGACAGAAGTCAGTGTTTGGTACTGCAGGCACAGCATGCTGAGGAATCAAAGAGGGCACTGCAGAACAGGGAAGAAAACTGGCAGCATGTGATACCCGACACCCCACCCCGCCCCCCGGTACCCCCAATGCAGACAGAGGTAAGAAACCATTTTCAGGCTCTTTGCACAGGTACTACAGTGGAGAATGGTTTGGAAGAGTCATCTGAGGGAAGGGATCAGAAGGAGACCCCACTGACTGGAAGGCATAGGATGCACTGTCCTAGGGATGGGGGTTCCACAACCACCACTCCCAAGAGGAGGAGATGGGTGGTGGTGGTAGGGGACTCCTTCCTAAGGGAGAAGGAGTCATCCATCTGCCTTCCAGACCAGGAAACTCAAAGTGTGCTGCTTGCCTGGAGCTAGAATTCAAAATGTGACAGTGTCTGCCAAGATTGATCAAGCCCTCTGACTGCTACCCCTTCCTACTTCTCCACGTGGCACCAATGATACTGCCAAGAATGACCTTAAGCAGGTCACTGCAGACTGTGTCTCTGGGAAGAAGGATAAAGGAGTTTGAGGTGCAAGTCGTGTTCTCGTCCATCCTCCCTGTTGAAGGTAAAGGCCCAGGTCGGGACCATCAAATTGTGAGGGTGAATGTGTGGTTGTGCAGGTGGTGGCGGGGAGAGGGCTTTGGATTCTTTGACCATGGGATGTTCCTCCAGGAAGAAGGAGTGCTAGGAAGAGATGGGATCCACCTAACAAAGAGAGGGAAGAGCATCTTCGCAGGCAGGCTTGCTAACCTCGTGAGGAGGGCTTTAAACTAGGTTCTCTGCGGGATGGTGACCTAAGCTCTGAGGTAAGTGGGATACTGGGAGGAAACACAAGGAGGAGGGTGCAACAGGGGAGGCCTCCTGATTCATACTGAGAAAGAAAGGCAATCGGTTAGTTATCTGAGTTACCTGTACACAAAGCCTGGAAAACAAGCAGAAGAATTGGAAGTCCTGGCACAGTCAAGGAACTATGATGTGATTGGAATAACTGACACTTGATCAGATAACTCACATGACTGGAGCATCGTCATGGATGGGTATAAACCATTCAGGAAGGACTGGCGAGGGAGAAAAGGTGGAGGAGTTGCACTGTATGTAAGACCAGTATGATTGCTCAGAGCTCCAGTGTGAAACTAGGGAGAACCTGTTTCAGAGTAGCAGCCGTGTTAGTCTGTATTCACAAAAAGAAAAGCAGTACTTGTGGCACCTTAGAGACTAACCAATTTATTTGAGCATAAGCTCAGGAGAGAACCTGTTGAGAGTCTTTGGGTTAAGTTTAGAGGTGAGAGCAACAAGGGTGATGTCATGGTGGGCGTCTGCTATAGACCACCAGACCAGGAGGATGAGGTAGACGAGGCTTTCTTCAGACAACTAACAGGTTTCCAGATCACAGGCCCTGGTTCTCATAGGGGACTTCAATCACCCTGATATTTGCTGGGAGAGCAATAAAGCAGTGCAAAGACAATCCAGGAAGTTTTTGGAGAGTGTTTGGGGCAACTTCCTGGTGCAAGTGCTGGAGGAACCAAGTAGGGGCCATGCTCCTCTTGACCTGCTGCTCTCAAACAAGGAAGAATTGGTAGGGGAAGTAGAAGTGGGTAGCAACCTGGGCAGCAGTGACCATGAGATGGTAGAGTTCAGGATCCTGACAAAAGGAAGAAAGGAGAGCAACAGAATACGGACCCTGGACTTCAGAAAAGCAGATTTTGACTCCCTCAGGGAACTGATGGGCAGGATCCCCTGAGACGCTAATATGAGGGGGAAAGGAGTCCAGGAGAGCTGGCTGTATTTTAAAGAAACCTTATTGAGGGCGCAGGAGCAAACCATCCCAATGTGCAGAAAGACTAGCAGGCAACCAGCTTGGCTTAATGGAGAAATCTTCTGTGAGCTTAAACACAAAAAGGAAGCTTACAAGAAGTGGAAACTTGGACAATTGACTAGGGAGGAGTATAAAAATGTTGCTTGATCATGCAGGGGTGTAATCAGGAAGGCCAAATCAAAATTGGAGTTGCAGCTAACAAGGATGTGAAGGGTAACAAGAAGGGTTTCTACAGGTATGTTATCAATAAGAAGAAGGTCAGGGAAAGTGTGGGACCCTTACTGAATGGGGGAGGCAACCTAGTGACAGATGTGGGAAAAGCTGAACTACTCAATGCTGTTTTTGCCTCAGTCTTCACAGACAAGGTCCGCTCAAAGACTGCTGCCCTGGGCAGCACAGTATGGGGAGGAGATGAGTAGCCCTCAGTAGTGAAAAAACAGGCTAAGGACTATTTTGAAAAGCTGGACATGCACATGTCCATGTGGCCGGATGCAATGAATCCAAGGGTGCAGAGGGAGTTGGCTGATGTGATTGCAGAGCCATTGGCCATTATCTTTGAAAGCTCGTGGCGATCAGGGGAGGTCCCGGACAATTGGAAAAAGGCAAATGTAGTGCCCATCTTTAAAAAGGGGAAGAAGGAGAATCTAGGGAACTACAGACCAGTCAGCCTCACCTCAGTCCCTGGACAAATCATGGAGCGGGTTCTCAAGGAATCCATTTTGAAGCACTTGGAGGAGAGGAAGGTGATCAGGAACAGTCAACATGGGTTCACCAAGGGCAAGTCATGCCTGACCAACCTGATTACCTTCTCTGAGATAACTGGCTCTGTGGATATGGGGAAAGCAGTGGATGTGATATACCTTGACTTCAGCAAAGCTTTTGACACTGTCTCCCACAGTATTCTTGCCAGCAAGTTAAAAAGGTATGGATTGGATGAATGGACTATAAGGTGGTTCGAAAGCTGCCTAGATTGTCAAGCTTAACGGGTAGTGATCAATAGCTCGATGGCTAGTTGGCAGCTGGTATCAAGCAGAGTGCACCAGAGGTCGATCCTGGGGATGATTTTGTTCAACATCTTCATTAATGATGTGGATGATGGGATGGATTGCACCCTCAGCAAGTTCACGGATGAAACTAAGCTGGGGGGAGAGGTAGATATGCTGGAGGATAGGGATAGGGTCCAGAGTGACCTAGACAAATTGGAGGATTGGGCCAAAAGAAATCTGATGGGTTTCAACAGGGACAAGTGCAGAATCCTGCACTTAGGATGGAAGGATCCCATGCACTGCTACATGCTGGGGACCAACTGGCTAAGCAGCAGTTCTGCAGAAAAGGTCCTGGGAATAACAGTAGACGAGAAGCTGGATACGAATCAACAGTGTGCCCTTCTTGCCAAGAAGGCTAATGGCATATTGGGCTGCATTAGTAGGAGCATTGCCAGCAGATCAATGGAAGTAATTATTCCCCTCTATTCGGAACTGGTGTGGCCAGATCTGGAGTATTGCACCCAGTTTTGGACTCCCCACGACAGAAAGCATGTGGACAAATTGGAGAAAGTCCAGCAGAGGGCAATAAAAATTATTAGGGGGTTGGGGCACATGACTTGAGGCAAGGCTGAGAGAACTGGGCTTATTTAGTCTGCAGAAGAAAAGAGTGAGGGGGGATTTGATAGCAGCCTTCAACTACCCAAAGGAGAGTTCCAAAGAGGATGGAGTTAGGTTGTACTCAGTGGTGGCAAATGACAGAACAAAGAGTAATGGTCTCAAGTTGCAGTGGGGAAGGTCTAGGTTGAATATTAGGAAAAACTATTTCACTAGGAGGGTGGTGAAGCACTGGCATGGATTACCTGGAGAGGTGGTGGAATCTCCATCCTTAGAGGTTTTTAAGGCCCAGCTTGACATAGCCATGGCTGGGATGATTTTGTTGGGGTTGGTCCTGCTTTGAGCAGGGGGTTGGACTAGATGTCCTCCTGAGGTCTCTTCCAACCCTAATCTTCAATGATACTGTGAAAAATTGCATCTCTCAAGGCAAGCTTGCTGTAAGAACAAAAAAAAAAAAAAAAAAAAACAGCTTACTGGCCAGGTCTCTCAGTTGTAATCATCTTGCATCTATTTTACACACACTGTTGATGGCAATAAATATATACCATGTCATCTTTAAGAGATCAATGTTGTGTATTTGTTCATGTGGTGCTAATTCATCCTGCATGCAGTTTGAAAAGAAGTCATTAAACACTGTCAGGATCACAAGATACTTGATAGCTTCAAGTCTGGCATTGAGTTGGATATTGAGCCCTTTGTACAAAGCCTAGCATGTATCATGTCAAAGTGAAGGAGAAAGCAATAATAAACAGTGAGAAACTGCCACAAAAGCTTTGCAAATTCAAAGCATGCAAGAATCTTGCTGCAGTAAAACAAGTTATTTTGCGGTTTCTCTCACAGAAATTAAAATCATTCGAGCACTCTGGCTGCTGAAGTTACCTGATTTACAAATAAGAAAGCCTTGCCAGGTCAGCTTTCATGAACAAATGAGCACTGTATGAAGCGGTGGCAGTTTCTGCCTATAGCACAAACAACAAATACAATGATGGATGAAAATGGAACACAAGAATTCACAAAAAAAAAGATTCCCTCTCTGAAAACTCAATATAGCAGTTTTCTTTCCTTATTGTCATAAAAATATGCACATTGCCTTACAGGACATGTAAGAATGTAAGATGCTTTCCCTGGAGAGGTAACTCAGATATGATGCGTATCACGGGTGTGATTCTCGTGAATCAGTTCTTGGCACTATGTGACTGAACATTTTTCTTAATGATCTGGAAAAAACATAAATCACTCAAAGTATGCAGATGACACAAATTGTGGGAGTGGTAAATAATGAAGACAGGTCACTGAAACAGAGCAATCTAGATCACTTGATAAACTGGGAGCAAGAAAACAATGTATGTTTTAATACAGCTAAACATAAAAAGTACACTCCAAGGAACAAAGAATGTAGGGCATGCTTACCTGAAGAGAAGCTGTTACTCTGACAAAGATTTGGGGATTGTGGATAATCAGATGAATATGAACTCCAAGTGTGACATTGTGGCCAAAAGGGCTAATGCAATCCTGGGATGCATACACAGAGGACAAGTAGGAGTAGAGGTTATTTTACCTCTGTATTTGGCACTAGTGTGACTGCTGCTGCAATACGGTATCCAATTCTGGTGCACACAATTCAAGAAGGATGTTGATAAATTGGAGAGGGCTTAGAAGAGCCATGAAAATTATTAAATGATTAAAAAACATGCCTTACAGTGATTTAGCTCTTTGAGTCTATCTATGCAGCTTCAAGTTAAGGGGATGACTTGATTGCAGTCTAAGTACCTACATGGAGAACAAATATTCGATAATGGGCTCTACTGTCTAGCCGACGAAGGTGTGACACAATCCAATAGCTGAAGCTAGATAAATTCAGACCGAAAATAAGGTGTATATTTTTAACAGTGAAAGTAATATACAATTGTGACAATTTACCAGGGCCATGGCGGATTCTCCATCATTGACTATTTCTAAATCAAGATTAGATTTTTTTTTCCTCTAAAAGATATGATCTAGGAATTATTTTGGGGAAATTCTATGGCCTATGTTATACAGGAGGTCAGATTAGATTATCACAATGGTCCCTTCTGGCCTTGGAATCTATGAATTTCAAGCCTGAAAATCTGTGGTGAGATAATCAAGTGATGAGATCAATGAAGGTAGTCTTAGAAAAGGATTTTAGTCCATTTAGGTTCTTATACTGAGCCAATCACTGCAGTAGCAGAGGTGGGAAGGGCAAAAATGTTTGTATGAAGCTTCTCCCCCATTCCCTTTTGCAAAAATGCAAATTCAGCAATACCAAAACATTTCATGACTTTGTATTTGGTTTTGCTGAATAGTTTTGGTTGAAAAGAAGAAAAAATCTCTCCCCCCCCCCCCCCCAATTAAAATGTTTTGGTTTGACATTGATTTTTCCAGTTCAGAACAACTGATTCAAAATTTCCTTTAACTTTAACGTAATAAAAAAAATTAAAAATGTTTGAAATCAAAAAGCTGAATTTTTTTTGCCTTTCATAGTTGTAGGCAAATAAAAAAAGTTTTGGTTCAACCCAAATGCCCCCCCAATTTTTCAGAATTGCCAATACACTGAAAAAAATCACCCTGTACCCAACTGCCTATATTTGAAGCAATATGAGGAAATGTTTTGGTGCTTGTTGAGAAGAGAAAGGGAAGCTATTCCAACTTTCATGGTAGTATTAAAGAGTGTGAAGCCAAGAGTGGAAGGAGGGGACACAGGAAGCTGTTGTGAGAAAATGCAGAGGAACAAGAGTGGGGGGGAATAGGCTGCTCAGCCGCCAGTGCTTAAGGGTTTACGTGGACTATCCCATGGGCTCAAGAAAGAGGCAGAGAAAATGGAGATGCAAAGGGCTGCTTAGGAGAGGGCAATGACTTTGCTTGAGTTTCATCCAGTTTCAATAAGGATATTTTTTAGGCCAGTAGGAAAGGTCTGTCGGCCACCTGGGATGTATCCATGCCACTCGTGGTCTGAAGGGCCAAAGCCCATTATTGCGACAACTGTTGCAGGGTAACCAACTATCCTCAAACATGTTATGGCATCATTCTTGCTTGAGAAGCCATTGTCTAACAATCTGAAATAAGCAGGGGTTGTGTGTGTCAGAGGATAGTGAGCAAGAACATTTACACACACTATCTGGCCTCTTGATAGGACCTTAAGTATCAGTATGGGATGAGCAAGGCTCCCAAGTGTTGTGTAGGCTGCCTTTATACAAAGCCAAATCAATCCAGAAGATGGTCAGCCTGTGAATGGAGGATGAGGAGTAAGGTAATCTGCACCTGCTCCCCAATCAGATGTGAGTTACTGAGGGGTGGGAAAGTCATGTCAATGAGCTATTCCACATCGTTGCATGCATCTTGACCTCTTTCACCCGGAAATGACCAGATGGGATGTTAGGGCAAAGAGAAAGAAATCACAAAGGAGCAGCTGCAGCCGTGCCATGTGTCTTTTATTGTAGTGTAGATGTACCCTAAATGTTCTCTCCCTTTTACCCTCTCAACACACGTGCACGCACTGTAACCTGTCCGGAAGCTTCTCAGTTAGATAATCCACAACTACCATTGCAACCCTCAGCAGCTACCAGTGCTACCAACTAGTTCAATATACTTTCTTTAATCACCAGCATTTTGACACTTATGTTACCTTTTTATGGATTGCGGTACTATCCTGGAGAATCACCAGGTAACAGCCTCTGCATAATAACCCACTACCGTCCAAGAAATCAGGGACTTACCAAAACAGGAAGGCCTTTCTCTCCCTCCACCATCCAAAGAACTTATTTAAAATTCCTTTTAGTCTTAGTCCCCTGAGACCCAGGAGAAAGTAGGAAGAAGTTCAGGGTACTGTCAGAGTCAAAGAACCCTAATCCTATTTATCTAGCTTGAGGTCTCTGAGCTGGAACCCCACGGAGTGGGTGTGCCTGGGTTCCCCTACCAAGCCCCTGATAGACTTGACAGTGAGAAAAGGGTTTTCAGACTCCTGGGCACAAGGAATAGACTGACAGCCCCACTAGTTTATGTGGGACCAAGTGCTGCACCACACTTGGCCAAACGGGGTGCCATCACACTACACTGATGCCTCACAGGCTTACACAACTATTATGGGGAATTAGCCAGCCTTTCACTTGATCGGCTGGTGTCTACCACTCCGGGCCCTCAAAGGTTCTGGAACCTACCTTGCTTACAGACAGAAATGATCAGTACACAAATCAATTTTTCTTCACAAAGTGTTCCTGTTTGGGCAGTTCTATGGACCACCACTGGGTGGGTCACAAAGATACCTCTTAAATTTATCCTGGGGAATCATCAGGTTCAGAAGCCTGAAGAAACACCTGAAATCCACAAGGTTAAAATTTTAACCTAAATAAAGCATAAAACAAACTAATTTAGGATAAATTGATTTTATATTAGGCCAATCTAATTATCACCTCAAATAAAGAAACGCTTCCTTAAACTCCATGTACAGTAATAATTGGGGAAGATCACCAATCCCAGGAGGAGTGTCTCTCACTGCCCTGAATTGGAAAGCTACATCTGACTGTCATTGGTCTTAAAAGGCCAAGATGTTTTGATGTCAATTAACTGGCTGGCTGGAAGTTATTTGATTGTAGATGTAAAATATCACTTTCTCCTAAAGTCAAATATTTGGGGTTCAATTCTGATATGCAGGCCCATCTGCCTCAAACAGTAATACCTGTGGGTACTACACAAACACCAGGTACTGTAGGTGTCCAATAATTTGGGGGCCTGTAGCATTTTTAGTATAAGCATTTTTACATCTTTCTACTCTTGCTCTTTTCTGAGGCCTTTGCTTCCTAATATCAACAGACTAGAGACTATTAATAAATGTTTTGGTCTATTTAGGAGGCTGCCTACATCTAATATTTGCTGTATTAGCATAGCTTCAAACTATTTCTTATGACAAATGAAGTCTTTCCTAGGAGGCACGTCTACAGATGGAGCTTTCCTATAGAACTTCAACTGTGATTGTTGGCCTTGGTTGCCTGGGCAAGGGAACGCATCCTACAAAATGACTGTTCAGAAGTAGGTCATTCTAAATCCTAACGCTTTATGGTTTCAAGATCAAAAAAATCTACTTGAGTCGGTTGGTTGGTTGGGTGCTTATTAGCGAAGGATGGATGGCTGAAAGAAGAGGCAGAGGAGCCTTCAAAGATAACGTTCTGTTACCCAATCAAACTTTTTTTTTTTTGGTTGCAAAAGGGAACCCAAACTCTCATGAAGCATTTAGATAGGAATATATCACAAGGTTTCTGGTATTAGATGCCCCCCTTCACTCCTATCTCCTTAGAATTAGCGACACTGGTGAGGTATTTTAAAACATAGTGGCACCATTCTCTTACTCTACAGGAGCTACTTGGTTTAGCCTTCCCTCACCCCACTCTTTGGAGGAGTTTGCATTTTAGGCTTGGCCTTCACTGCACACCCAAAAGAAAAAAAAAGTTTAGTTCCCTTCTGAGGTACCCAGAGTCCAAAAATACCACCACCTTCAACAACAGTCCCACGTTAACATGTACAAAAGGTCTCTTGCCCCTCCTGGGATTGTCTTTACTTCCCTTTTCCTCTTGTGGGACACCACCCCAGGACTAACAAGGAGTCTGGTGGCACCTTAAAGACTAATAGATTTATTTGGGCATCAGCTTTCGTGGGTAAAAAAACCCACTTCTCGAGATGCAAGGAGTGAAAATTACAGAAGCAGGCATTATTATACTGTCACATGAAGAGAAGGGAGTTACCTCACAAGTGGAGAACCAGTGTTGACAGGGCCAATTCAATCAGGGTGGATGTGGTCCACTACCAATAATTGACGAGGAGGTGTCAATTCCAGCAGAGGCAAAGCTGCTTTTGTAATGAGCCAGCCACTCCCAGTCCCTATTCCAGGCCAAATTAATAGTGTTAAATTTGCAAATGAATTTTAGTTCTGCAGTTTCTCTTTGAAGTCTGTTTCTGAAGTTTTTTGGTTCAAGTATGACTACTTTTAAATCTGTTACAGAATGTGTAGCCATACTTGAAAAAATAAAAGAACTTCAGAAACAGACTGATTGAATTGGCCCTGTCAACACTGGTTCTCCACTTGTGAGGTAACTCCCTTCTCTTCGTGTGACAGTATAATAATGCCTGCATCTGTAATTTTCACTCCATGCATCTCGAGAAGTGGGTTTTTTCACCCACGAAAGCTTATGCCCAAATAAACCTATTAGTCTTTAAGGCGCCACTGGACTGTATCCTTGTGGATGCAGACTAACATGGCTACCCCCAATACTTTCCCCAGCACTGCTTCCCCTAAGCGTGGGTAACACAGGCAGCTTTTATCTCCCTACTTAAGGCAGAAGCCCCAACTGTACTCCTGGAACTGGGTGTACTTCAGCCAGCTTCTCCCTCAGCTGGCCCCTTCTTCCACTCTCTTTGCTGCCACCCCCCCACCCCCCATTAGTCCTCTGGAAGACTTCTCTTGCTGATGTCTGCCCTAATATTAGGGAATAGGCACTTATATGCTAGTCCTCCTCTCCCAGCTCATTCCCTACTAGTCGGATGAGAGAGGAGCCCTCTGTAAGGCTTCCTTCCATATGCTACTTATTCCTGGGACTCCTTTCCTCTCTCCCATATCATCTCAGCCCTTGAATACCAGACCACCCCATATTCTTAAAGGGACCATGCCGCATGATAAGGATGAGCTGACTACTGGACACCATTACCCTTAAAGGAGCAGGTCACTCTGTCACAACTTCTATTACTTCAAGACAGGTTTGACCTCTATTTGCAATATTAAGTGTTAAAAACTACCTGAATCTGGTCTCCCCTAGGATTTCACATTGAGGTAGTTTTCCCGATATTAAAAAACAAACAAAAAAGAATTAAGTTGGGTAAAAAAAATGAAGGACTTTGACTCACCTTCTGGCATAGTAATTCTCAAAACTAAGTGTACCAAATTTCACTAGTTAAGCTGCTTGGTTATGCGCTCATCTAAAGTTAGACTGGATTGGAACTCCACTATCTTACTTCAGAAAACAGTTATGCTAGTCTGGATGTGGTTAGCTTTCACAGAGCTGAGGTTTTTTTTTCTTATCACAAATTCTCAAGAGGTCTGAAAGACTATAAAAACTTGGTTGCATCTGTGCTCTCTTTAGTAAATATCAGCCCCTTGGTAGCTTTGGTGTGATACATTGCTACTAGCAGTGCATCCTTCTTATTTCCCTTGTGCTTTCCTACTGCTTTCATTAGCTGTGTAATGTAGCTTTCTTCAGCTAGCTGATTAGTGTCTAACTTTCAGTGTTAATACTTTAATTCAGTTCATTTAAAAAAATCCAGTAAGGAATCATCTTTCATTTTTTTGAAATTGCACAGTCTTCAGAGTCTGTGTGTTAATAGCAGACTTAATAATACTGTGTAGTAGGAGGAATTCTTGAAAAACAAAAGAGTCTTTAAAAATATTTGCCTACCATATATGCCAAAGTGAAATGGCAACATAGTTCCATGTTGTTCAAGACCATGGGCATCTGCTCAAACTGTAGAAATTGCTTTTTAAAATGGAGGGCGAAGGAAGTTTCTTTGTAGTTGCCTTTTTATAAATCAATCGTATACTGTTACCCAAAATGGTTCTCCATTCATAGCTGTGATCTCAGCTAAGTTAGAGGCCTAGGACATGCTGGGAAAACTGGAAGTCTTTTAGATGGCACCAGCAATCAAAAGATGAGGCCAGGAGTTTGGAGGAGAATTACAGGTACAGCTGTGTTTAAAAAGCAAAAACCAACACTCCACACAACACATACTTGTATTATGGAAGAACTGGTGGAGAAAAATGGCTTTTCCAGCTCTTGAAGCCTTTGCCTCTTCTGGTGAAGACCTGTGCGAGTCTCCAGCATATCAGTCAGTTCATCCCGTCCTGGGCTGTCCTCTCTGGACAGCTCCTTAGTAGCTTGCTATCAGGAACTCTTTTCTCCAGGCTGCTCACCCCTCTGGTAGCTACCCCACTCATCTGCTTCCCAGCCCTTTTATACACCCAGTCTGTATTAATCCTTCGGGCGCTGGGCCAGCATGGGGTACATACAACCCACGACAATGCCTCATGACTGCATCTAATGTTTCAAAGAGATGCACCAAAATGAGGCACATAAGGGACTGAGGTAGAGGAAGTGCTATTTTTGTATCCTATACTGTCCCTTACCCCACCCCCAGGAACACGGTGGATACCCAGTGTGCATTTTCTTCTCAACGTTAAATTTTCCTATGACAACAACTTTATCCCAATCTTATAGAATTAGAACACGGAAAACTGTTGCATTTGCAGTTTAAAAATACCCCAGTGATGGAAGCTCCTGATAAAAATCTAGACCTGGAGTTGTCATAGTCAGATTTGGAGACTTTGAAGGTTGTCCCATTTTCATGTAATGATTCATGAGCTACTTAATGTACGTAGTGCACTTTGGCCAAGATTTTTTTTTTAAATAAGTGTATATATTTAGGCTCCAAAAATTGTGTCATGAAGGTTTCTTGGGCTGGGGATCGGAAGAGCTCCACCCCAAAGTAGTCAATAGCCCAGGGATTAGGAAATTTAGCTGGGTTGTGGAAGATTCAAGTCCAAGTCCCTGTTTTCCTTGATATTGGGGGTGGGCGCATGGCAGATGGATGAGGGCTCAGTTTGGAATGTATGTGACTAGCCATATTGATGTATACTATAAGCCAACATTTCAAATATTCAGATGATAGTGCCTTTAGAAAAAGGATCACAACCTCTCAGTGACAAATCCCTAGAATCTCCAAAATCAAGACAGTAATAATCCTCAGAAAGGATTGTAGAAAGCTTGTAGAGCAGACAAGACTGCCATTAGTCTAAATTATTTGTATGAAAACTTGGAAGATTATAGTTATTAGTTCCTTTCGTTAGCCCCCATTAAAACCAAGCTCAGTCCTTTTCCTCTGTCCTTTATTAACTTCTAATTCTTGCCTAAGTGTCTCTTTTGGTGGTGGTTGCACCAGAAGTGGTTAAAGTTAAGCCTCAAACAGGATAGTTTCCAGAATTTACAAATTTTGGCCCATTCCACAGAAAGTTACAGCCATATCAAATCAAAATAAGTGAAAATTGATTAAGCTTTAAGAACCTTCCCTTATAGCCTGGGTTTTGTTTTGATCATTTTTCCTCTTTACTGGCAACATGAACAGCCTGTAAATGTACAAAAATGAACAGCTATGTTGAGAGGTTGCTATTAAGAATTACGTTTTTCAATTCTGTTAACTATACGAGCATGATTAAAAAAAACCAAGTTGCAAAAACCACATCTGCATAATAGCTAGGATCCTGACAACCAGCTAACAAAAAGGACATATTTTTAATAAATATACCACCCTCCTGGCTCTGCCTTTCTTCTTGTATGCTCAGCTGTAGCAATTAGACTAATCTATAGGAAGCCTATCCCCAAAAGCCTCTCTCAGCTTTCTCCAGCTGTTTCCTCTTTTTTCATTGCCAGCAATCTCAACCTCTGAAGACATGGTTCGCCTCTGTAGGATTCCAAACTACTTCTGCTCTGGGGCCATAATCCCTGTTAGGTATTGGGAAATGGTCTTTATTTTAAATAAATTAAAAATGGAGGCACTAGGCTAAGCAAGCCTAGACTTTGCAGAAGCCACATAATATGGGTCTGTTTTTTTAGTGACATATCTAGACCTTGCTGATATTTTCCATTCAAAAATTTCATCCTCCGTCCTTAATCACCACTAATATTGCTTTACAGTTGCATAGTCCTTTTCAAATCAAGCATCTCACTGCACTTTATAAAGGCAGGTAAGCCTCCCCATCATTTTGGAAGTGAAGAAACTGAGGCAGTGTATGACCTGGCCAGAGTCACAAAGAATAACTGACTAAACTGGCATTAGTACCCAGATATGCTGACTTCCAAGCCACAAGATGAATTTGCTCCACAAGGAAGAAGTTACACTGTGCAATGCTGGAGGGAAAAAGTAGGTTTGTGGCTGTGGATTCTGAGCTCTTTCTTCTTCCATGGGAGGAAGTGCTCTCCATCAATTAGAGGACGGGAGCGAAAGGTAGGGCTCAAGTTCTATTCCTGGATATGTCAGTGAGTCTGCCTCAGTTTGCCCTGATGTAAAATGGGGCCAACACCACCTCACGGGGATGCCGTGAGGTTTAACTAACAAAGGGACAAATCATGACTCCCCTGCTTTGTTCACAATTGGTAGGGTTCTGATGTATGGGAGAGAGCTAATCTCCACAGGATCTTCAAATCCTTGTGGGGGGGGGAGTCGTGGAACTGTGGAGGGGAGCGGAAAGTGTTGGAGACAGGACCAGGGTTCACAGTTTATACAGCTCTACTATCCATGTGCCTCTGCATAACATGTGAGAGGGATGCTGTTCCATGGAGGAGTGAGGGGGAATAGCTAATGTCCACTTGGGGAAAACCCAGATAACTTGATTGCTGCAAAATCCACAGGGGAGAGGTTCTGCAGAAGTGAAAAGTTGTTATTCTCCGAAAAAGGAGCTTGCTGCCATACCTGTCAACCTGCCCAAATGCAGGAGGCTGCATAGAACAGAGTCCCATACTTACAACCATGCAACAGCTTTACATTGATCTGGAATTGATTTGCTCAGCATAACGTTTGTCTACAGTCTCAGTTTCATGAGTCGGCTTTTGAGAGTTAAACAACACGTTTTTGTAAACTAGGAAGGGGTTGGCTGAAGGAATGGCCAGCTCCACAGTTACTGCTACTTCTTCCAGCCATAAGGAGCAATAGCCTAAGAACTGCAGAAAATATTGAGGAGTGCTTTTCTTGGTTTTCTGGACCAGGGCAGCAAGCCACAGGCTTCTGTTCTCAGAGAAATAATAGTATTTCAAATATTAACATGGGACACTTAATGAGCAAACAGGGGCAGGGTTCTGGGAAGCTCAGTCTGACAATTGCATGAGCACCGAAATCCCATTTGGAATGGAGCCTCAACATTTGTCATGTTCATAAATAAAAGCAACAGAAGAGTACTTGAAAACACTTGTCCATTCTTGTGACAAAGATTTCTTCAGTAGGAGAGCATGAGTTTGGAAATCAGTCTATTTTCATTGCATTTCCAATTGCTTACTAAACCAGAAAAGGGCCCCATGAAAGTACTCTGGTTTGAGAAACAAAGCCACACAAAGGCATCATGACGAGCCCGGATATCAGGAGAAAATGCAGAGCAAACAGGGCGTCCATCAGGAAGAGGCTGTAGTCAAGGCTGCTGTTTTGACTGTCAGTAATTTTCCTCAATATTAGGGCTGCATTTCATGCCTGTCAGAACCACAATCCAGTTTTTGCGCAGTTGCAGTTGTGCAGACTGACCGAAGATCAGCAACATTAAAACAACAAAAGGAGCTCACATGCAAATGTAACCCACACATGTTCTGGGTGTGGTGTTCTCTCCCACCTAGTAGCACAGAGACCACTTAAAGAGAGAGATAAAATGAGTCTGCTCTACAGCCTTAGGCCACAGCCAGTTGGCTTTTAGCTCATGCAGTAGAGGCTCATGCACTAAGCTCCAGAGGTCCCAAATTTGATCCTGCCCACCAACAACCGGGGTGTGCTGGTGTTACACCAACACAAAGGAAACTTCTTGTATAAAAAAACCAAACAATCCCTTCACACATTGAGGCACACAAATAATCTTAACATAAAGGAGACACGGGATAAGCCATACAAGAACACATCAGATTCATTGACTCTTCTGAAGCAACTGCTTTTAACTAAAGCAAAAACATATTTTACACTCAACTGTTAGTTTCCCTTATAGGCCTTTTGTATATTTATCACCTCCGATTACAAAACAAAGCCCATACACACAGAGAATGTATGTTATGATGCAGGAGATGCCCTACATCACATTAAGTATTTCACCACACAATGGAGCGCTAGGCTAAAAAAAATTCCTTTGGGTGATCTAAAAATGTTTGTTTCACAGGTACAGAGTGCTTCTCTCTGCTCCTACGGTCTCCTGCTACCGTACTGATGTCAATGTAAATTCTTGCTGCTTTCTCACAGTCACTCTGCCAGTGCCTGTAATAACTTCAGTTGCCTCATCTTGTTGAGATAACCAATCTTGTCACCACTCTGTAAGCATCAGTGGTAAAACAGAGTGGAGCGCCAACGTGCAAATTCTCAGATTAGCAGCAGCTTGCAGCATATTAATATCACGTGGAGCAGGAGAGGGGAGGGAGGAGAGAGAGAGTGTTAGATTTGTTCAATTCCTTACATAGCTGTGGTCCATACAACAGGGCATGACTTAGGGCTGCTGTTACCTATGTGTAATTCTGCCCAGACAGTAAGTCTTTATTACAAAAGATTACTTCACATTTTCTATAGAGGAAAAACGTCATGCCTATGCTTGTTCTGTATTTGCACAGCACCTCACGTAACAGAGTCCTGCTCCACGACTGGGCCTACTGCAAGATAAATACTAACATACTCCATTACTTTTAGACCTTCTGTCCTGAATCTGCAGTTCATAACAAGAGTCAACAAAGGCAAACAAGTAAAGTTTTCAACAGTGTCTGAGTGAGTGGGGAGCCTGAGGCCTATTGATTTTCAACAGAATTTAGGCACTTTTGAAAAATTACTGAAACGTTGGGGAACAGCCAAAACACGTAGGCCCTAACTGACAGGACCTCAAAATGGGAAAAGCAAGATTGCTGACAAGACCTTTTTCAAGGTAACTGAAAAATGATTTGGTAATATAATTGCTAAACTTCAAATAAAAGTCCCCTGAAAACCCATGTTTGGAAAATATAAGAATATACTGATGATAGAGCAGGGGGTTCTCCATAACTTTCCTACTCAAATAAGAAATAAAGATTAATGAATAATTTAGTATGACACACATGTAATTAACTATGGTACTAAAAGATGGAAAATTGCTAAATGGTAAAAATAAAGGCTGTGTTTTGCTAAGTTAATGTTAGTGGTTTGTGGCAATGTATGTTGAACGGTGAAAGGATAATTGAGTTATGTTGATGCAATACTACTGGTTTAACACAACACAAAATGGAGAATGAAAAACAAAATTCTGAAAGTTGGGGTAAATGTATAACTGGGTATGTGACATGACTGATGACACAGAAGTACAAATTCATGTATAAAAATCAAGTGACCACAGGCCCAAGTTGGAGAACTCCAGTTCAGAGACTGAGATGACCCTCATGAAGTGAGGAGCCTCTTGGTACCCCAAAACTCAGTTACTTGGTCCCCTACCTGTTCTATCATCTTGTCTATCATACGTACATAATCAGAAACTATAAGTGGCAATAACTGTCTGAAAATTTATAAAGTTGAGAAGTTGATTACATTTAAATTGTGTAGATTCATGCCTCAATGTCCTTACAGCATTAAATCACAGTAGAGGAGATGATGAGGTCCCATGGGGTCATCAATAAGAACAAGAGAAATACCCTCAGTTCCACTGAGGACAGCCCCTTGCAGGAAATGCTCAAGTGCCTCACAGTAATGTGCCAACCATTTTTAAATGAACTTTTATAGAATAATACACATTAGAGATGGAAGCTACTAAGTCATCTTGTCCCTATTTCTGACCCTATTTCTTCTACAGGCTGGGAAGGAAAAGAGACAGATTGGTATTGATATTTATACTTTAAGTACTTGGGAGGTGTCATCTGCAGCATATTAGTATTCTTGCTAAGGCAAGTTTTTTGATTGACTAGCAGTGAAGTTTCTATTACTTCTCTTACTTAAATCTTTCAGAAGGAGAACAGGGATTTGCATAATGGGAATTACTAGCAATAACAAGACCATGAAGTCAAGGTCACTGAGAAATCTATGTTGAACTTCCAGCTCCCACGTTTTCCCAAGGCTTTGGAATCCTGGTGTGTATATTACCACAAAATATGACCCAAACCACTGGATTCATAGTTCATGCCTATATTCCACAAGGCAGGTTTGCATACAGCACCTGTGCCTTCAGGAGAGAGGGTCTGATCACCTAGCTATAAACTGAATATTTAAAATGGCCACTCACTCCATTAATCACTGTGCTTCAAGAGGGGCCAAAACATTGTATAAAACCAGGACTGTATCCATTCTGGGACTTGGCTGGATTTGGTCAAAGCATTTACAAAACACAGGCATCATCCTGTTTATCACTGGAGATCATTAATGATCTCTTTTGAGATACTATATATATATATATATATATATATAGTTATGGGTTGGACATAGGGTTGCCAACTGTCTAACTGCACAAATGCAAACACCCTTGACCCACCCCTTGGCCTGCCCCTTCCCCAAGGCCCCACCCTGGCCCTGCCTCTTTTCCAAGGCTTCGCTCCTTCTCACTCCAGACCCCTTCCCTCTGTCGCTCACTCTTCCCCACCCTCACTCACTTCCACCAGGCTCGGGCAGGGGTGCGGAACAGGGTTCAGGCTCTGGATTGGGGGGTGGGGCCAAGGGGTTTGGAGTGTCAGAGGGCCCTGGGCTGCCCCTGGGGTAGGGTTGGGGTGTGGGAGGGAGTTCGGTATGTGGGCTCTGGGAGGGAGTTTGGATGCAGGAGGGGTTCTGACCTCGGGCAGGGGTTTGTGGCACTGTTCCCTATAAGCTGTGCGTGTGCACAGAGATCCTAAACTCCGTGCACATGGCGAAACACCGCGCACACAAAAATTTGTACAGAAGAAATTTTTTGCGCACACGGCCTCTCAAAAATTTGCACAGAAGAAATTTTTTGCACACACGGCCTGTGAAAAATTAGAGGGAACATTGGTTCGGGGTGCAGGCTCTGGGAGGAAGTCTGGGTGCAGAACAAGGATGGGGTAGGGATTGGCATGCAGGAGGGGGTTCAGGGTGCAGGCTCCAGCTAGGTGGTGCTTACCTCAGGTGGCTCCCGGAAGCGGCAGCATGTCCTGCAGCAGCTCCTAGGCTCACAGGCAGCCAGGTGGCTCTGTGTGCTGCCCCTGCCTGCAATCACCACCACTGCAGCTCCCATTTCCCACGGTTCCCCTTTTCTGGGCAATGGAAGCTGCGGAGTTGGTGCTTGGGATGGGGGCAGCATGCAGAGATCCCTGCCCACGCCTCCTCCTAGGAGCTGCTGCTGGACATGCTGGCTACTTCTGGGAGCGGCATGGGAGCCAGGGCAGGCAGGGAGCCTGCCTTAGCCCTGTCAGACTTTTAGCAGCCTAAAATTTCCCAGATTGGCTTCAGTAGCCTCTGGGATACCAAGCCCAATTCCGAGAGACTCCCAGCCAAACCGGGACGGTTGGCAACCCTAGCTGGGCATAACCAACACCCTTCATTTCAGATAGTTGTAAGAAACAGTTAAGCTCCTTTATAAACCATTTGGCTGAAACAATAGCAGTCTCCATCCCTACCAAAGGATGGTCCCTACCGATGTCACCACCCAAAACAAAAAGCACATATGGGCAGATAGCCAATGAAACCTATTGTTTTGGGAAGGTTTGTGTATCAGACAGAGAGAGATGAAAGCAGCAAGAACAGAAAAGCCAAGGACACAGCCTGAATAAATAGTGGAAGCGTGGCCCTGAGAAAAGTCCCTAGAGAGAAGTTTAGGGCTGAGTGTGGCTTAGAGCTGCAAACAAATTGTCTCCTGGTCTTTGATTCCTGGTGCATTCAGTGAAATGGGACTTTGTACATTCTTTGTAAATAAACAGGAGTGCATCAAAGAAACATCTCATCCCATCATCAATTTCTCCTCCTAATGGAAAAAACCCACAAGACCCTAAATTTGGCTAACTGCTTAGGTCAAATAAAAGAGTCACAATATTTTAGCCTTTGAAACTCACACCTTTTACCTCAAAATGTGGCCTCCTTTAGCTGTCTGGAAGGGATGGAATAGGGCTGTCAAGATCATGCCCATGCTCTGTCTCCCACCGAAGAGTATATTGCAATGAATCCGCTGGCTCATTACCAAGTACTGTGCTAACCTGCCCTGTGCAATGTCCAGCCCGCAGAGAGCTCCATAATCCCTCCAGCACCTCTTATTTTGGGTGAGCAAGTGCATGGGAACACATCGAGGGTTGCAGGTCAAAGAGCCTAGTGCTTGGAACTCCTCTACAGTGCTTGCCTCTGAGAGTACTACATCCAGGATGCTACCAGATGCCTAGGGACCGGGGGAGCACAACATGCACAGCACCACTCTGCAGTGGGATCAGTTACAATGTTCTCGGACAATTCCAAATTGGTCCCTCGGGGCCAGGAATACCCTGTCCACCATTGTGCCAATTACCCATCATTTTAAATAGATGCTCCAACCTTCAATTTTTAAAAAGCATACTTTAAAAACATATCCATCAGCTTCTGATTGGCCACCTATGAATATTTCCTAAGCCTAAAAACGCACACATGCTTTTCTGCTCCCCTGTTGATCGTTTAAAGGGTGTTTCCAGCAAGGAAGAAGCTGGCTAAGACACTGATCCTGCAAGTAACTCCATCTAGGCAGTCTCCTGAGTCCAGGCATAGCTGCATTGAAGTCAGTGGGTATCTACCAATCCAGATCAGTTTGTGGCATTAGGACCCAACTAGCTGTAAAGATACAGTAAAACTGACAATGCACAGAGTAAGCAAACTGAAAACTAGAGAAAAATATTCTCTTTTCATTAACTTCAGTTAGCATAGACATTACCTGTAATGATAGCAGGAACAAAATTTCCGGGCAATTTTGATGTTCTAGTTGATGGTATCCCTTTAAATGACTCTATATTAGCTTTTAATTCTCCTTATCTCACCAATCACTAAAATGTGAACCTATGTTTTGTGAATGTACTCATTCAATACCATAATATCCTCATTTTCCAGTCTGTGTTGAATATTACAGTTCATACAAGGAAGTTTAATTAGTCTCCTGTGATTAAGACTCACTTCCTCTGGCAAATTCATTTAGATCAAACAGAGGAGGGAAGAGAGGCTGTTTTATTGATGGCAAAAACATTTCAAATTCATTTCTTAACAGTCATTGTCTCTCTCAGCTGTATTGCATACAGTTTCATTTCAGGGGAAGCATTTTTTGTTTAAAAAGCTCTTTATTTTCCTCTTTTCATATGTCTTGATATTATTTTTAATTGTGCCATAATAAACCTACATCTAGAATCCCGAAGTCCAAGCTACAAGCTAGTTCATTTGAGCTTAATACAACTGAAGACTTTTTAAAATGAATGTCTATAAACATTTGCATTTTAGTGAAGTGTTTAAATGAGTATTCAGTTATGTTCCATGAGATACCCAGTATAAGACAAATACAGACAGGTAGCTGGTTTTCAAATTAGCCATCTATTAGGTTCCTTACACACAGTTTACTCGTAGTCTCGATTATCTCATTCAAGCCATCAGCAAGGGTTGAACTAGAACCTATACTGCTAAAATATGAGCCTCTCCTACTTGAGCTAGAGGACTAAGTCCCCAACCTGGCCTCTGTAGCAGACTCCTTCATCTCTTAAGTGCAGCAGCCACTAAAGTCAAATCCACACAAAGACACTGTGGGTATCTCTCACACACACAGGTAACCAGGAATCAAAACATTCTTATGGGGCTTTTGTCCCTCATCGAGTCTCCAGGCTCAGGCAGGGCTCAGCCTTCATATAAGCTCTCAGAAAAATCTGCTCAGTCTGATAGCCAGTTCCAACACTCCCTTGTCACTCTGTTTTCTGCTTCATCCATACACTGGACAGAGCTACAGAACAATCATTGTGTTTGCTCTTAAAGAAGCATTATCCCGCAATTATGAAATGTTGCAAGTGCTTCGGCACTGACATGTAACTTGGTTCCATTTCACTGCAGCTGAAGGTGGAACACTAATGAAACATCGAACCTTCTACCTCAGTTACCAAACCACCCCAACCTGGAAACAGCTACACAAGCCATTTGCTGACTGAGGATGGGCAGCAATTTACCTCACTAGTGGTTCTACCTAAGGCAATGGCAGCATATTGGTGCAGTGGGTGCCTCCTGTCACTGCACGTCTCCATCCTGGATGGCAAGAGCCTTGTCTCAGATTTCACCATTGGGCAATTTTTTTCCATATGAAGACAAACAGAATCCAAATACCAACCTGTAAAATCCTTATCTTTGCTGCTCAGAGCGACAGTTAAGACACATGGAAGAGAGAGAAAAGGGCTAAAGAAAGCTGATTACTACAGAATATAAATTATTACCCAAAAGACGCTTAGGTCATCTCTGCTGTGCTGTGAAACATGCATGCTCTTAGTGTGATGCTTATTAAAATACAAGGTACCTGACAGAAGAGGCTTATTTTTATCTATGCTGAATGCTAGCCACTTTTCTGAAGCAGTTAAATCAAATTAATAATGCACATTAGGAAGGCGCTTACACCAAACAGAAACCACCTCAGTGACAGCACCCTCAGCTCTGCCCTAAATAAGTGATATCACCACTACTACTGTCCTACACACAGGAATGGGGGGGAGAGAGTGGCCAAGTGCCCCTTGGACATGCCTACCATCTTGGATGGGTGTGTACTCAGGTGGCTAGCCCCTCCCACAGCTATACTCTATTTCAGTGCGCTTGTTCTGATTGAGCTAACTCAGGTATGGCTCCTTGCGCTAGGAATTACACCTTCCAGCTTGAAGTGTAGACGTGCCCCAAACACAATCAAACTTCACTCAGGAGTGTTAGCTTTTTACTTCATGGCAGCTCATGTGCCTCTCTTACTTCTAGGCATGTTATTTTTAATGGCGTTGTTGAATAGCTGGTAATTAACTTTTAACCTGTCTTGGTTACGGACCCTTTCCCAAAGTAAATTATATAGACAAATGGTTTTACCCATGACACTATTTAGCCATGGTACCTAGTAGCAAAAAAGAATCTTTTTACTCTCCTGGGAGAATGATGTTCCTGAGGACATTCAAAATAAAAAAACACTGCCTGTAGGTAAATGTGTGACTCCAGATTGTAACTGTTTGCACAGAACTCTCTCCTGAGATTTCTTTAAATGAATGTCTTTTACAAATTGCTAATTACTTGAGAAAAATCTCACAGCACGTGCCCACACTGGTAGGTAAGTTTGATTTTTGTCTAAACTTAAATACTATTTGTGTTTCTTTCTTGTTTCAAAAACCAAACAAACTACATATTTTAAAATCTCAGTTTAATATATTATAATTAATAGACTCAGGTCTACATGGTATTTTCCGGTAATCTTTCACAAATAATTTGTTTATTTTTTAAATAAGCACTATTCTGTAGGACCTATAAGTCAGTTACTACTAGCTCTATGAAAGCATTTAACATTATTGGTTATAAATACTGAACACAACTATGCACATTCCTGCTGACATCTTCAGTAATATGGAGGTTCCATTGTAGCAACAAGTTAACAGACAAAGTAAAGCCACTGGTTTTCAGTGAAAGGTCATAGTGTTTCTGTAGCATCTCCCTCCTCCTTACTCCCACAGGAGTCGTAATAGCTTTTGGCTTCCCCTCTGCTCTTAGGGACACAGGAGAGGAAAATTAACTATCACAAAGAGATTTGGAGATACTGTACATACACTGGAAATATAGTAGATGTGGAGTTAATTTCCTTTCAGAAAGAGAAAGGAAGATAGACTAATCTATCATAAAACATCAGGCCTAACACTGCTCCAGCTGAAGTCATTGTCTGAGCTCCCAATTCAATAGAGTGGGAGGCTTATTTCAGTATCTTTGAAGCAATGGCACAAACCGTTCAAAAGTCGATCAACTATCACTCACTCCCATAATATCCAGTCAGTACTATAAAAGTGCTAATTCCATTTTGATTAGTTAATCACAGAAGGGGATAAAGGAAACCCCAGGATCATCTCTAGGTATTTTTGGAACATTCCCATGCCCCATTGCAACTCCAGTTTGCAAAAGCATCCAAAAGGTATTTTCAAGGTCACAGGCTTCAACAGTCTATTAAAAGCCACAGATGTTATCCTATTTAAACCAGATGTCAACAGGTTTTTCAATGTCTTTGTTTATGAAATCTGTCTCTTTCTCTTGCAGAACACAAGCTTAATAGAAGCTGCACAGGACTGAAAAAAAAAATCACATGAGCTAAAATATCTAGTACCATTAGATATTTGGATCATGGAGAAGTGAAGCTATATAATACTAAGAAAGGGCAGAGATATTTGAAAGTTCATTTTCAATAACACATGGAATATAAATTCAGTAGTTATGTTAATGGTGCTTAAGGTACCTACATATCCCATCTAGTGATCATTGTCACAATAGTTAATGGCTCTGTATAATAGAGGAATCCTTATTCTGAGCATCAGTGAAACAATAAACCATAACAGCTCCTTTAGAGCAGTGGCAATGTTTACTCGAGGAGTTTCAATCTGCAGATTATGTCATGGGAGATGCCATTATGTTCTATCATGTCAATAAGAGTTGGCATATTTCAAAAATAATATGCTTAGAATCATCTTACTCTACTTAATATGCAGAGTAAGCATGAATACTAAATTTTTTAAATTGAAGAGTAGTTACCACACCTGCACAGTCACACTGAGCTTTAAAAAAAGCAGCATCAGCATTTCAATTTCTTCTTGGTTTAAATATTCAACAGTACTTATTCACATTACAGTACGGAGTAGCAGCCTCAAAATTACCTCTTTTAAATGAGTCATTTGGTGACTACATGAACTTACCTGGGGTGGGAGAGAGAGGTGAACATCCAAATAAAATCCTGTATTAAATTAATATTCATAGATTCTAAGGCCAGAAGGGACCATTTGTCAGACCTCCAGCATAATACAGACCATAGAACTTCCCCAAAATAATTCCTAGAGCATACCTGCATTTAGAAATGGTCGGTGGAGAATCCACCACCCTTGGTAAATTTTTCCAGTGATTAATTACTCTCAGCATTAAGAATTTACACTTATTTCCAGTCTGAATTGGTCTAGCTTCAGCCATACCTTTCGCCACTAGACTTAGCAGCTCAATTATTAAATACCCCTCTACCATGTATATACTTATAGATTAATCAAGTCACCCCTTAACCATCTCTTTGGTAAGCAAAATAGATTGAGCTCCTGGAATCTAGCACTAAAAAGCATGTTTTCTAATCCTTTAATCATTCTCATGGCTCTTCTCAGAACCCTCTCCAATTTATCAATATCCTTCTTGAACTGCAGGCACCAGAACTGGACGCAGTATTCCAGCAGCAGTCTCACAAGTGCCAAACACAGACGTAAATATAGCCTTCCATTAAGACTCAAGATTTCTCTGCGTATGCATTCCAGAATCTCATTAGCTCTTTTGGCCAGGGCATCATACTGGAAGCTCATGTTTAGCTGATTATCCACCATGACGCCAAATCTTTTTGAGAGTCACTGCTTCCCAGACAGAGTCCCTCATCCTGAAAATATTGCCTTACGTTTAGCCATATTAAAATGAATATTTGCTTGCATTAAGTTTACCAAGAGATCCAGATAGCTCTGAATCAGTGAACTGTCCTCTTTGTTATTTACCACTTCACCAAAGTTTGTGTCATCTGCAAACTTTATCAGTGATGATTTTATATTTTCTACCAGCCCTGGCTGTGCCATTGTATCGCTGGACATATTACCTTTATGATGTTAAATTACAGGAGGAACCATACATCCTCAAAATGATAGATTACTGTAGACTCTAGTACAGTATGTTTAAACAATTACTGTTTGAAAATTGCTCAGAGATGTAAAGTGCTTTTTAAATGTTGCAAGCTTTCCCATCCTCCCCCATAAGTGTTGGTTACAGAACTATTTGTTATGAATTGAGAGGTTTTTATTAGAAATCGAATCAAACCTGATTTTCTGTGAATGAATCCTTCAGTCACAAACACTAGCTAAAGAGTTTAGATAAATAATCTTTTGCCTATGGTGGGCCACAAACTGTTTGCTTCAAGTATTTGTGGGGTGTGGTTGGTCATTTAAGTCACATGGTCTTTTTTCTACTTCTAACTAGAATAAAAAAAAACTTTTACAAAAGAATAAGGACAACACTCGAAAGTTTTGGATAATCATTCATTCCAAAGCTTGTTAAAATTTGGGGATTTACAGTTATTTTCCACAGATATTGAGCAGTTGTCAAATATACTCAAATAACGAATAATACAATGCTGCTAGGTCACAGTAAAGCGGAGTTGGAGGCCGATTTTCACCTTAGGTAAATACTCATAGCTCCACTGACTTAATGGAGCTGTGATAGTTAACACCAGTGAGGATCTGCTCCTTGGTGCTTTTAGTCAGGAAAATAGTCACAAATGAATTTACTAGTCCACCAGCTCTATTTGAAAATGTTGTAATACTTTGGCCTCATTTTAGGTATTGGGTTAGTGTGCAGGTGCTAGGTAGTGTTGGCCTGAGATATACAGGGGGTAGATATATACATAAATCTAGGACTGTGAAATTTCAAGAGACCCGCCCCCAAAAAAGGGGGGAGAATATCTATACATTTTACAAAATATTAAATGAAGTACTTATGGATCCGCATTTTCGGAACTGACTAGTGATTTTAGGTGCCTACCTTAAAGTAGCCCAGAAAGTACTGAGCACCCACCATCTGAAAAATTAGTCCCCTTTGAGAAGTCGCAAGTTGCACACTCAGAAACTGATGCACTCAAAATCTCTAGTCATTTTTTAAACAATGTAGCCCATGGTACATTAGATTCATAAATTTATTCATAGAGTTTAAGACAGAAGACACCATTCAATGGATCATCTCATCTGACCTCCTGTCTATCATAGGTCATTTCACCCAATTACCCCTCTTTTGAGTCCAATAACTTGCATTTCACTAAAGCAGATCTTCCTGAAAGAAATCCAGTCTTGACTGAAAGACTTCAAGGAGATTAAGAATTCACCACGGCTCTTGACAGCATGTCCCAATGGTTAACCACCCTCCCTATTAAAAATGTGTACCTTAGTTCTCATTTGAATTTGTCTAGCTTTAACTTCCACCATAGAAGAGTTCTTTAGTACTCAGTATTTTCTCCCCTTAAGGGTACTTATACACTGTAATCAAGTCACCTCTGAGTCTGTTCCCAAAAGGCATTTTCTCCCACCTTTGAATCATTTTTGTGGTTCTTTTCTACACCCTCTCCCATTTTTCAACCTCCTTTTTCAAATATGAACACCAGAACTGGACACAGTATTCCAATATCTGTCTCACCAACACCATATAGAAAAGTACAATCACCTCCTTACTTCTACTCACTGCTCTCATGTTTAGATCCTAAAAGGTTTGCATTAGCTCTTTTTGCCACAGCCTTTCACTGGGAACTCATATTGAGTTATTTGTCAACTATGACCCTTAGATCTTTCTCACAGCCACTGCTTTCCAGGCTACAGTGCTCCATTCTGTAGGTCTGGCCTGCGTTCCTTGGTGCTAGATGTTGTACTCTCATTTGGCTGTATTAAAATACATTTTGTTGAATGGGTCCTGTCAAGGTTCCTCCCCGACTCTAAACGCTAGGGTACAGATGTGGGGACCTGCATGAAAACCTCCTAAGCTTATTTTTACCAGCTTAGGTCAAAAACGTCCCCAAGGTACAAAATATTCCACCCTTTGTCCTTGGATTGGCCGCTACCACCACCAAACCAATGCTGGTTACTGTGGAAGAGCTGTTTGGAAACGTCTTTCCCCCCAAATACTTCCCAAAACCTTGCACCCCACTTCCTGGACAAGGTTTGGTAAAAAGCCTCACCAATTTGCATAGCTGACCACAGACCCAGACCCTTGGATCTTAAGAACAATGAACAATCCTCCCAACAATTGCACCCCCCCTTTCCTGGGAAATGTTGGATAAAAAGCCTCACCAATTTGCATAGGTGACCACAGACCCAAACCCTTGGATCTGAGAACAATGAAAAAGCATTCAGTTTTCTTACAAGAAGACTTTTAATAGAAATAGGAGTAAACAGAAGTAAAGAAATCCCCTCTGTAAAATCAGGATGGTAGATACCTTACAGGGTAATTAGATTCAAAACACAGAGAATCCCTCTTGGCAAAACCTTAAGTTACAAAGAAGATACACAGACAGAAATAGTTATTCTATTCAGCACAATTCTTTTCTCAGCCATTTAAAGAAATCATAATCTAACGCATACCTAGCTAGATTACTTACTAAAAGTTCTAAAACTCCATTCCTGGTCTATCCCCGACAAAAGCAGCATATAGACAGACAGAGACCCTTTGTTTCTCTCCCTCGTCCCAGCTTTTGAAAGTATCTTGTCTCCTCATTGGTCATTTTGGTCAGGTGCCAGTGAAGTTACCTTTAGCTTCTTTACAGGTGAGAGGAGTTTTCCTCTGGCCAGGAGGGATTTTAAAGGGGTTTACCCTTCCTTTTATATTTATGACAGGCCCAGTTTACCAAGCAATCCAGATTGCTCTGGATGACAGCCTTGTCCTCATCATAATTAACCCCTCTGCCAACCTTTGTGTCATCCCTAAAATGTATCAGCAGTGAATTTGTATTTCCTTCTGGGTCATTGATGAAAGATATTAAAAAGCATTGGGCCTAGTACCAATCTCTACAGAACCCAACTAGAAACACTCCAATTTAATGATGATTCTCCAGGGACGTATACTTTTTGAGATCTGGCAGTTAGCCAGTCCTTAATCCATTTACTGTGTACTTTATCAGTATTGCATTTTGCCAATTTTAAAAATCAAGTTGAGCAACAACAACGTGTTAGGTGACTTTGTTCTTTATTTTAAGGTTCCTTCTTACTATATTGTACACAATATCACCTTTTGTACATGGTAACACTTACCTCTGTATCAAGATGTTGGCTTCCATAAGAATATTAGAAAAAAAAAAAAGTATTTCCCCCCACATCAACCCAGAATTGCTTATGGTATAAAAGGTTCTTTGCTACCCTAATCAATACACACAAAGAGGAAGAAAGAGTTGTCTGTTCTTTCTATTGTCATTTGTTCTAAACACCGAGTCTTAGTCATCACTTAATTATTTCTGTGGTCTGGAAAGATAAGTGGTAACTGTGTTTGTTTGTTTTTTTAAATAAAAAATTTTCAGAAGGCAAATTAGTACTGGGTCTGGTTAGGTAATACATCTGAAAACATACTTATAAGGATCAGCAGGGAGAAATAGAGCAACAGGTTTCCATGATGGAAAATAAATGCAATAGTAGCATAGAACAAAAAATAAAAGGGTAGTTAAGGGCATTTTGACTGCCAGGAGTGGAACAGTAGCTATGCTGAATGCTCCTTCGAGCCAGCAGAAGCTCTTGAGTAACCACCATGCTTTTGGGATTCTGCCACAAGTCATAAGCATGGGCAGAAAGCAAGGAGAGGAGTCCAGGAGATAGCACCTCTTCGTAGTATGTTCTCCTCTGAAGATAGCGAACCTTATAATACAGTACAGATAATTACTGCAGTCCCTAGTTGCTTTAACAAATAATGGAGGGAACCTGGCAGGATGTTGGCCAGAGCCAGCATAATAAGGCTAATAACTATGCTCCTTTTGCTGCAGGCAGCCTGGAGCATAGTGTAGATGGACCAAGTTCCACAAAAACTGGTCCAGTTCCAGTCCCTGCCTTCCTCCCACCACAGTGGTGACCCTGCCTCCAGCTTTTGCACTCTGCTTTCTAGTGAGGGACCATGGGGTAGAGTGAAAGAGCCCAGGAACCACAGATCTGTTCCAGCTTTCTCATGTACACAGGATGGGGATCCCCAACACCTCACATCTGGGACCAATGACACTGATAATAAAACCAGAATTTAAAATTCAGTTGACTTGTCACCATTTGTGGTGTCTGAAAAGCAAAAAAAAAGTTAAAACCAGACCAGTCATTTTTTCTTTTGGGCTCTAATCAGTTTTGCTACCTGATTCTCAAAAACTAGCACATGCATTAACACTGGCTGTCTTGTTCAGGCATTCAGATATTACAGTGATAAGCATGTATAAGAACCTACATGGAAAATAATCGTTTGGGTTTCCAAAGCAGCAAGGGAAGGGTCGAGGGGGGGAAAAGCCCACCCTTTTCCTTCTCCCTCTTTCCTCCCATGAGCACATCTCCCTTCATATTAGATTTCACAAACTATTTCCACCTCTCCCCTTCCCCCCCAAAAAGACACCCACTATATTTTGGGTCTGAATTACTTGACATTCTTCCTTTAACGCTGTCTATGCAGTTCAGGCAACCAGACTTAAAATCCTGGCCATAGGCACAAGTTCAAATGTGTTTCATAATCACTGTCTTGTCTGTATTTCTTCACATCACAAAGCCACCATAACGTATGGCCTGATTTGGGACTCCCTTGAGGAGATACAGCAACTGGAATACCCAGGACTTTTACTTGGAGGCCAGGACTAAAATGTCTTGGCAAAACTGCAAGGGATGGTTGGAGAGCATCTGTCCACATAGCGCCTGGCTCTAGTCAACACTATCAATCCTTCACTCTCATGAATGGGTAAATTCATTTCACAAATCTTAAAAATAAAGAGCCAGATTCTCAGTGAAATTTAGATTACAAACTCTGGATTTTCCTCAGTGTAAAGCAGTTCAGTTACTCTACATTGACCCTAGTGTAAGGGTCAGATGAGATTCTGGCCTATAATGAGGAGGAGAAGAAGAACATAGGAAGGAGAGTTTAAAATATGTAGCTGAAAGTCAGAGTCTTCAATAGGGTAGTACAGTAAAAAAATGAAGCCAAGACATTCAAACTATATCAAAAACAAAAACCCCATAAAAGAATACAATGTAAGACAATATGAAGCAGCGTGGGGGGCTTGACCTCACATAATACAGATTGAATGGGAGCAATGTCACAAAATTCAGATAGAGAGAGCCATGATGATGAGTAACTTCCACACAAGAGAACGGACACATATTTGATGAAGAAATATTTTCCATGCAAATCTTGTCACCGTCTTTCCACGAAAAGACTTTTGACAAGAAAGCAAGAAAGGTTGGTTAGTTAGTTAGTTATCCACGTCTCAGGAACCAAAGCAGATGTCTATAGCAAAAATAATGTCAGCAGCACAGCTGGTTCCCAAACAGTCTGGCAGACTATAAAACGTACCAGTAAGCTACCAGCTCTCCAAGCAGACCTCGGTGAAAGACAATGGAAGTACTACGGATGAGGTGAACATATGGAAGGATAAAGCCAATCAGGGATCAAAATATGTACCTCCAGCAAAGAGAATCTTAGCCAGAGTGGACTTGGCTGGTTTCTTTTTCTGTAATTAGGTGAAATGAGCATTTAACCCTTAGCGCTCAGTCTTCATCCTTTTCACTTAAGGCCCCCTTACTGATCATAATAAATCTTGTCTGTGTGGAAAATTATTTCAGAAAGAGAGATGGACAGAAGTCAACAACGTTCTGTAAGAGACCTGTAAATGAGGCAGTCTAGCGGATATACAAAGGTAGCTCCACCCAGTGTACAAAAGAAGAAGTCCCACAATTGGTGGCAGAGAATTTAACTGAGTTGCAAATAGAACCAATCTATCCCTCTGTCGGAGGCTGGGACACGGACGGTTGTGTCTAGTGGTCAGAGCATGAGTCGGTGGCACGAGAACACTTCGAATAGTGGGGGTGCTGAAAGCCAGCCCCTTCACCCTTGTCCGCCCGACCCCCTGGAGCCAGCAGCTGGGATGCAAGGGGCCGCCAGTGGAACCCTGGCTAAAACCTGGGCGTGCTGCAGCACCCCCTGCACCCTAGTTCCCACACCTATGTTAGTAATCAGAGCCCAAGGTCAGAGCCAGAGGCCAGACGTCAGGAATTGGAGCCAAGAGCCAGAACCAGTTGCCCTGAGTGAGGCAAGGCTGGATCCGAGGCAGGAGCAGGAGCTGTTGCAGCCATGGAGGAATGCTTTGAGCCGCTAGAATGCTGCTGCTGCTGGGCTTAAAAGCCAGTCTGCTGACTCTTCTAACTCTCAGACAGCCTACTACAGGTCAGCTGCATTCATGAGGTAGCCTGGAGACTGGTTCTGCTTCAGGCCCTGATTCCTGACACTCTCCAGAAATGAATGGAGTCATTGTTTATTGGATACCCGTAAACATCTCGCAAGGAGAGTCACATATAGGAACTAAAGAAGCTTTATGAAGAGATACAGCCTCTGTTTGGTGCACTTCATACAGAATAGTCACACTGAACTTTGGGATGATCCTTGGTGATTTCACCCTCAGTGCTGATGAGTGCTGTAGACCCCATGGCCTTTTAGGGTAAGTCCAGGGTTAATAGAACTCATGTTACCAGGCCCATGGTTTGTTAAGCTAGGGCTTGAGCATTTACACATTTGTAGCCCAAGGATAGGGATTGCTGAACCCTGGCTCCCAATCTGAACTCTAGGGGTATGTCTACACTGTGATTAGACACCCACATCTGGCCTGTGCAAGCAGACTTGAGCTTATGGGTCTCAGGTTGCAGGACTGTTTAACTGCAGTGTAGATTTCTAGGCTCGGACTGCAGCCCACTCTCTGGGACCCTCCCACCTCAAAACCCTGGGTTAGTGCTATTTGTGTGTAGACAGAAGGGAGGTTAGTCTTGACCCAGAGTTTGAACTCTGGGCTTACACTGCAGAGTAGACATACCCTTACTTCCTATCAGAGTAACATCCTCCTTTAACTTGATTTTGTGGATCAAATTCCCCCCATTCACCATCAGTGCTTCCATTAAATCTGTGACAAAACAACTCCCTATACTGGAAGCAGAATCAGGCCCATGAATTAATCCCTACCATATGCTTTGCAAGGTAGCTACATGTTCCCCTCCCCACTCCATTTCACAGTAAGGGAATCTGAGGAACAGCAAGATTAAGAGACTATTGAAGGTCACAGAGCAAGTCAACCCCAGAACTGAGAACAGAACCAAGAACTCCGAGGCCCAGATCTGTGCTCTAACCTAG
Source organism: Eretmochelys imbricata (assembly GCF_965152235.1). Classification (NCBI taxonomy): domain Eukaryota; kingdom Metazoa; phylum Chordata; order Testudines; family Cheloniidae; genus Eretmochelys; species Eretmochelys imbricata. The sequence continues at coordinate 15,355,936 of NC_135578.1, forward strand.
ATAACACTATTAATGCTGACATTTGAAGTACTATTGCTAATAAATATCAGGAACATAGTCACTGTGTTTTTTAAATCGCACTAAATGTTTTGTGGTAATTAACAAGTGGTTGCTTCATGAGTATTTGCGCACTCAAAAGAGCATCTTCACGTGTGATCCAAAAGGCTGGAAAATTGATGTCTATATATGGTTATGTTAATATGATGCAAAGGACTCTCTATATAAAGGTTTCTGAATTCCTTCTAGAAGACTACTGGTTTTTCAGTACCCTGGAAGTCACATAGAACTTTGCAACCAAAGTTAATTTGTGATCACAGTAATAATCAGTTTACTTTGTCAGTACCACATGCTGAAAGAACTCTGGGGATTTTAACAACAAATCTATTCAACGCTATTCAAATAAGACTGGAGGCCCTAATAAGTGACTAGAACAGGACACAAACAAACACCCTAAACTGCCACACTGTTCATAACCAAGGGATCCCAGACAGCACCAGTGAGGGGCCTCCATTTCTCTGTATTCCCCCAATACATCTAGAGTACTAGAATGTTGTAATATTTTCAGCTGGGCAGGCAAACCTGATGACATTTTCACCCTAACACCTCAAGGATGGAGGTATCACAGCCCAGTGATGATTCTGGATAAGCAATAGTTTCTTCTGTATTTACACCTGAACACAGGTGGGCCATTTTAATGCAAGTTTCTACATGACAGGGCAATGCACAAAGACCTGTACCAGCTTTCTGGCAAAGAGAGACTCACTGCAGAACTGCATCTCAATCACTTCCAAGAAGTGAGAGGAAGAATTAGGTTAATATTTGATTAAAAGCATTTCTATGATGCTTATCACTGTAGAGTAAGTTTCCCCAAATACAGGGCCTGATCTAAAGTCCATTTGAGTCAATGGAAAGGTTCTCATTCACTTCAGAGGTTTTTGGATCAGACCCAGAGGAAACAACCTCATATTCACACATAACATGGCAATTTTAAAGCACAAATATAAGGTAAACCATGTCAGTAGACAGGCCTCCTTTCTCTAGGTGAGGTAAATTGGACTAGATCTCAGACCTGGGTTCTACTCCTAGCTCTCACTGGCCCACTGAATGACTTTGGCAAGTTACTTGCCTCTCTGTGTCTTAGTTTTCATTATACAAGGAAGATAATGATACTATCTGTTTTGTAAAGCCCTTTGAGATCCATCGATGAAGTAGCCTTGATGTTCTGCATTTGCAAAAACTGAATGGGTTTTGGCATAGGGTATGGTGCTAGTTCCCTCTGGAGTTTGTTTGGAGCCTGTTTCTCAGTTGCATATCCTGTTGATCAAGCACATTGTCTTTTGGCCTAGGTGTCAACCATCTGTATTGTAACTGGAACTGGGACACAGACCCACTGAGATGATGATTACAATCACAGCTTTATAGCTGTAGTAGTGCCAAGGTCAGCACCATGAAGGACAGCTCAGTTCTGGTCAGTCTATAAAGTTATTTTTTAAACTACTTTCAAACTATTGTTCACCCTTTCCAAGATTACTTGTTTTTTATTTCCTTCAAGGGGAAAAAAAGATACATGTCCTTGTCTGACACAGCGCTTTCACTGTTTCAGATTTGTTTCAGATGAAATGCAAAATGTCTACATATGTATAGAACCTATTAAAGATAACAGATATTCATTCAGGATAAACCCTATATGTACTGAAAGGTACAAATTACAGAAGCTATGAAATTGGAAGAAGAATATAAAATATTGAGTATAGTAATAGGGGACATTAGCTAGGAGTAATGGATTGTATTAAGAAAGGGAAAATTTAAGCTGAATATCAGGAAATTGTCCTGACAGAAAGATCTACAAGTCTGAGGAATATCATCTCAAGTGAAATGGAGGGAGCCCTATCACTTGGCACAGTTACAATTATTTTGGAGTGAACAAAAAGACTAGTAAGTGTACACTAGGGTAAGGAAAAAATCTCACACTGCAAGGGAGATTGAGTAGAGCCTAACAGAGGTAAGTCTTTTCCATCTATAGAGTACTACACAGTCAATATTGCCAAGTGTTCAAAAATCATAAGGCAGGGCCTAAGAAACCATGATGACATTTGCTTTAAAATCATGACGTTTAAAAACAAACAAAAAAACCTACACACATCACCACATCACTTTTCATTTACCCTCTATTTTATGACCCTTTAAAAGTACCCTTGAATCATGTGTTTAAGCTTTTCTGTATAACCATAAGGGCTTAAAAATTGATTTATTTTAAGTAAAAGGTGAGATTCTCCAATGACTCCAGGAGCTGTGCTTTAAGAAAAAACATCAAATATCATGAGCCTCATGATAAAGTCACAAAATGTGGCAACACTGGGACTAGTCTCTGAAGTCCAAGAAGAGGACAACGCATTACAAACCACTGGCACAATGGGACAGAGTTGGGTCCAAGCTCTGACCCACAGGGGCTATCATGAGTCCAGCTGTACAGGCCACTGCAGAAGAGAGAAATATAACTATTAAGTTTTGTTATAACTAACTTCTAGCCCACAGCACTGTAACAGTGGCTTTCAGATTACTTACGTGGAACAGGCAGGGAAAGATTATTTCCTGAGAGAGGTTTTCTTGTGTGGGATCCAGCTACAATTTTGGATTGTGATGATGCACCTGTTCCTACCGCAATGTAACTTACAGCAGCCCCTAAACAGTTCTTACACCAGCTGTATATGAGCCCTAAGCAACTGTAGGTTAGCTGAGAACAGAGTGGAGCTGTGCTTCACCCCACACCTTACTGCCCTCTCCCTCCTCATGTCTCCTATGTCTAGGTGGGAGCTGAAGTGCAAGGACCAGCTCTGCCAGCTGAAACCTCTCCTGGCTGGACAATTCTCCTCTGGCCAGTTACAGCCAGATTCCAACTCCTTTGCTGAGCTACTCAGGTAGAACAAAGGGGCTGGATCACAGGAGGAATCTGCTGCACAGTGTTTTGAGGGGGGATTTCTTTTTGCTCTTGAGCTCCCTCTGTTGGCTCAGTCTGGAGCACAAATAAGAGACTAAAAAACACCCTAGTGCTGCTGCTCCACTAACTAAGAGAAGAGGCTCTGCACCAGTTTGTGGCCAGCCTATGAACAAGGAGCTTTCCCAACACTTTCGCTCCCCTACCCCATGCAGGCCCAGCCACCAGTGCAAGCCATTGCACTCCTCCCACAAGGTCTGCTACGGGCTACTAGCCTAACCAAACCGGCAGAAGAGACAGGGCCTGGCCCTACACTGGCTGTCTGCACAGGGGAGTCATCAGCCCTCTGTCCTCCTCAGGAGTGATGCAGCCAACATGGTTTCCCAGGAGGCATCATGGCTCTGATGAGCTCTCCTTGCCACAGGGTGGTGAGACTCCGTGCTACCCCATGTTCAGGGCAGTGTCTTAAAGGTACAGCCTGGTCTGCGGGGTGTGCCAACTGGAGAGGGAGTACAAGCACGCAAGAAACACTTTAAGAGAACATCATGCCCTTTAACACATAGATAAGCTAAAAGACAGCACTGCTTGCTTAAAATGTTTGTTATTATTATTACCACCATATGTTTCCTCAGATACCCACATCCCAGAGCACATTTTTACAGGGACAGAGGAAACATAGTTCCAGGGTAATGGTTAATTCATGGTCTTGCAGAGGTCACCACAAAAGTGAATTTCATTGAAGTAATCTCAGATTTTCAGCAATAAACCATTTGGGGAGCTCTTTACGGAGATTTGTTTTAAAGGGGCACTGTCAAGAGATGACCTCTTTTGGTTTGAAGCCTTTCCCCTGGAAGCAAATGCAGCAAGATTGTTCTAGTACAGAAAAGCCAAGTAATAACATGGGGGAGCCTAATTTTATTATCTGAATGCAGTGAAATGCATAAAATAAACAGTTAAAGAATTTTAAGTCTGCATTCAGATGCCATGGTGAGGAACGCAGAGAGGTCACTGGATCACTGTGTTTATTAGGATAGAACTAACACCAAGTGCTCACCCACTCCCCTGGGTTCTTAACTCCTATATTGCAACTCCCAGTGTCAACATACAAAAATCAAAAGACTGCACCGAACTAACATTACCACCTTTATTGGCATGATAAACTATACAAAGGATGCCAAGGTGGAAGAAAGACATACCCTCAGGTATCTGTCAGAGACTGACAAGACCCACCCAGAACAGAGTTACACACTATTTGGAGTACTAACTTCCGGGTCCATTTGTCATACTTGATAATCATTACATTTTCTTGTTAGCCCTAGATCCTTCATCCTACCTTTTGTGACAAATGCCTAGTAAGGAAGGAGAGAGAGACGGTGGGCTTTGCAGCATTAACAGGTGTGAGTTCTGGTGGACCAAGAATAATTTAATATATTACTGGTTACTGAAGTCTGAGTTGTTTTTTAAAAAACATGTAGCCATGAAACACGGATTTCCACCTTCTGAGTGTTGCACAATTAAAGTCAATGGACTGCCATGAGATGAAGATCTGCATGATGGTTTGTTTTTTACCTTAACAACATTTCTTTCATGTTTTTCTTCATTAACAAAACAAAAAAAAAAAAAGTGAGAATGAATGAAGCAGGAAACAAATTCACCTGGTATACAAAGTAGCTTTCTAGTGTAAGTTATTAATGGTGGCCTAACATTAATATATGAATAAAGAGTGTTACAGAACAGGCATCATCTGAATTGTCTTGTTTTAATTTCTGCATCATTTCTTGCCCTGCAGCATATAGGAAGCAGATTCCTAAACAGCCCAGCCTGCCCTAGGAACCGTCTCCAAGCAGCATTCAAGGAAGGTGATTACAGGATTGTCATAGCAATCAGATTTTTCTTCCTAGAACCAGCATCTAGTGCATTGAACAGCATTACACTGCCATCTCTTGGCAGATGTTCAAATAACACTTCAGCTCATTACAGGGTTAAGAATGTGTCAGCACCAAAAGTCTTTCTTTGAAGAAAATTACATTTTTATGGTTTTCTTGCTAGACAAATGGAAATATATAAATTAAAGATGAGTCTAAATTTAGTCTGAATCCAAGCTTCCCTGAAGGGGATTTGGCCTGAAGTTCCAAGGGATTCAGATTGGATGGCATGGATCAGACCCACATCTAGTATAAATCGTTTGAATAATTTATAAAAACATTTTAGACATCTATTAAATGTCAGACCCTAAACATTTCTCATCTAGTATTACTTCTTTCTCTTATTCGTATTGCAGTAACACCTAGAGCTCCCCATCAGGGAATCACATCCCCGGTATGCTAGGCTTCAACTGCTGTTCAAGACTGAACTGGGTGGGCATTGTGCGAAAATTTTAGCCTCCTCTGTGGCCAACGATAGAGAAACAACAATAGAATATGGATGAAGAGGCAAAAATTGGGCTTAACAAGAGCCTTGACTTATGCTGTGGTGGAAACAGCCCCCAGGGAGAGTAAAAATAAAGTATTAAACTAATATGCTATGTAGCGTCTATAGCTGCCATGTTACATCTCTTGATGCCAAAGACCTTCCGACATTCTGATGCTACAATGTGGTAAAATATATGAGGAGAAAGGACAGATAGCAAAACACTTTTGCTCAGTTTTATCATTCTCTGTGCATGATTTTTTTCAGACTTCTGCCCATGCAATTGTCTAAATATTAGTTTAATAATTTATTTTTACTCTCCCTGGGGACTGTTTCCACCAGGGCATAATTTAGACAATAGCATGGGCAGAAGTCTGAAAAAAATTGTCCTCAGAGAATGATAAAACTGAGCAAGAGTTACTTTAAATGTGTCAGCATTTCTTGACATTTTTTTCCCCAAGTTTCTGATCATGAACTGAACTTACACAAGTTGCCATCCTCCACCTAGGATAAGTTCAGCTATGAATTTAATTGCACTCGCTTACGTTAGATCTGAGTTTGGTCCAATTTCTCACATTTTATTAGCATTGATCATTCACACTGAAGTTAGAATAATATGAGAGAGTGATCTTTTGGCTCCCTTCTCCAGGTGCAAAAGTGTTTTGCTATCGGTCCTTTCTCCTCATAAATTTTACTACATCATAGCATCAAAAAGTCAGAAGGTCTTTGGCCTCAAGAGATGCAAAATGACAGCTATATAAGCTACATAGCAAAGCTAGGAGCACGGCATAGTGCCATCTTGTGGACACTACATATATCTATCACAGCGGTTCTCAAATTGTGGTCACAATCCCGTTTTAATGGGGTCGCCAGGGCTGGCATTAGACTTGTTGGGGCCCAGAGCCAAAGCCCAAGTCCCCTCCCCATTCCTGGGGCCGAAGCCCTGGATGGCGGGGCTCAGGTTACAGGCCCCCTGCTTGGGGATGAAGCCCTTGGGCTTTGGCTTTGGCACCCCCACCCAGAGCGGTGGAGCTCGGGCTTTAGCTTTGGTCCCTCCCCCTTAGGGAAGCGGGGTTCAGATGGGCTCAGGCTTCGGTCCCTCCACCTGGGGTAATGTAGTAATTTTCAATGTCAGAAGGGGGTTGCGGTGCAATGAAGTTTGAAAACCCCTCGTCTATTAGGAAGTACAGAGGCAGAAAGAAGTAGGCTAGATAAAGACAAACTCTATGACTTCAGGAATTCACTGAGTAATAAGACACTGAATCCAATTTCATTCACTATGTTACTGATGTCATGGTTAAGCTAAAAGCAGTTCACTGAAACCTGAGACTCCCTGCTTCCTTGAAAACGCAACAAGGAGCTACCCCTTTGCACCGTCACACAGAGACAACAGTCTCTTCGTCCTTGTATTCTTGGCCAAGGTACCAAGAGCAATGATTAGGGACCTACCAAATTCACAGCTCTGAAAAACACGTCACGGACTGTGAAATCTGGTCTCCCCCTGTGAAATCTGGTCTTTTGTGTGCTTTTATCCTGTACCATACAGATTTCACAGGGGAGACCAACGTTTCTCAAATTGGGGGTCCTGACCCATAAGGGGTTGCAGGGAGGTTGCAAGGTTATTTTAGGAGGGTCGCAGTATTGCCACCCTTTCTTCTGCCCAGCCTTCAGAGCTGGGTGGCTGGAGAGCGGCGGCTGTTGGCCGGGCGCCCAGCTCTGAAGGTGGCGCCCTGCCAACAGCAGTGCGGAAGGAAGGGTGGCAAAACCTTACCACGCCACTCTTACTTCTGCGCTGCTGCCTTCAGAGCTGGGTGGCCAGAGCGTGGTGGCTGCTGACTAAGGGCCCAGCCAGCAGCAGCGCAGAAGTAAAGGTAGCAATGCCATACCAGGCCATCCTTACTTCTGAGCTGCTGCTGGCGACGGCTCTGCCTTCAGAGCTGGGCTCCCGACCAGCAGCTGCTGCGCTCCAGCTGCCCAGATCTGAAGGCAGCGCCAGCAGCAGTGCAGAAGTAAGGGTAGCAGTACCGCAATCCCCACCCCACCCTACAATAACCTCGCCACAACTCCTTTTTGGGTCAGCTCCCCTACAATTACAACACCATGGAATTTCAGAGTTAAATAGCTGAAATCATTGGGGGGAGGGATAGCTCAGTGGTTTGAGCATTGGCCTGCTAAACCCAGGGTTGTGAGTTCAATCCTTGAGGGGGCCATTTGGGATCAGGGCAAAGATTGGGGATTGGCCCTGCTTTGAGCAGGAGGTTGGACTAGATGACCTCCTGAGGTCCCTTCCAACCCTGGTATTCTATGATTCATGAAATTTACCATTTTAAAAATCATATGACCATGAAATTGACCAAAATGGACCCTGAGTTTGGTAGGACCCTATCAATGATATAGGCTCCACATGGGGGTGAGGAAGGGTTCATAGGGGTTGCGCTGGGCAGTTTGCATGGCAGGGAAGTGGAAGAAGCATACACATTGCCTCTTGCAAGGATGTAGCAGATGCTGCAACTGGGCAGGCTCTTCTCAACAGCTTTGGACCAAATTCAAGAGGGATATAAATATCAGCACACCTTATTTGTCAGGGAGTACAGGAGCGTATGAGTGCATGCAAGCGTAACTCCCAGTCAGTGGGTGTTACAGGTGCCCTTCTCCACCACAGCAAGGACTGCTGTCCTGGGGGAGAGCCTGGACCTAGAACTGCACAGGAGAGACTACCAACCTCAACTCTAGAGGTAGTAGGACCCAGGTGGTGTCTCCCCCACCAATGAGATCTTGAAGGAAAACGGCAGAGAGGAGCCTGCCAAGACACCAATTGCAGAAGCAGCCAAAGCAGGGACCCTTCTCTCTATAGTTTTGACTGGACTTTCTCTGCTGTTGGCTGTTTGCTCCAGCCTTCCCCTTCCTGAGTTTCTTCACTTCAGCTGAGGCACGAGTAACATTTTCAAGAGTGCCCACATGACTGCAAACCTAAGTCACAATGAAAGCCAGCTGAATTTAGGTACATTTGAAAATGTTACCTGCTGGTATCTGGGATCTGTCACCAGGGTACTGCCCCAATACAACAGTCAATGATTTAAAGTGACAGTGTAGCCCTCATTTAAACAGAATCTAACAGTAAAACAAAAGGCGTTGGCAGGTTCTCCAGCCATTATTCCCAAAGATCAAGAAATGAGGACAGCTCCTTCCTTCAACTCTGCATACAGAGCCAGATCCTCCACTGGCACATTTGTCATCATGATGTAAGCAGTGTCAGGATGAGCTCCACCCTGACATCTGGTGGTGAGGCGTGGCAAGTTGTGGAAAAGAACTTCAGGGGCCGATCTCATTTGCATAGGCACACCCACCACGCCTAGAATGAGACCATAGCTGCCCAAATGGTCACTTTGGCTACTGTGGGATCCCCAGTGTCTCTGTTATTGGGGCAGGAAGAATAAATTGTTATTACCCTGATTATGGAAACTGTGCTTGGAACTGTACGTGGCCTTTTGTTATGATGGAGGGATTCACCATCAACTAAGTAGCACTCGCTAGGCAAGGGTCATGGGTTCCAAAACTGTGTGAATAGAGAGAGGCTGGGGACAAGTATTAATACTTAGTGGCATGGGCCCCTTGGTGAGGGCCTTACATGCTAATTGCACTTCCTCCTCTTTCCACTGTGGAATATCAGAGCTAATTTTGATTTCATTAGAAGTCTAGTTACAGGCTGCTGAGCTCACTTTGGGCTGACAGTGCACCAGCACTGGGGCTCCCCTACTACAAGCTGAATTCACCTAAGAGCTGAAATCACTGAGTGTTGTGTTAAGTAGTGGGGGAGTCTGAAGATATATTGTGGAGCAGTTTGCGGGATGGCTGGAGTGCCTTGTGGACTGGCTGGTGAAGCAGTTCGACGCGGAGCAGGTTGTGGATGGCAGGAGCTGCTTGTGGGCCGCAGAGCTGAGCGAAGGAGTTCGTGGGGCGGCTGGCGGAGCGAAGCTATGGGGCGGTCAGCTTCGGATCATGTAAGGTGCCTCTTACCCCCATCCCATCTCCACCCAGGTTGGGAGGTAAAGCTCCGCAGATAAACTTTCAAACTCTGGGGCTGCCCTGACCAGGGACAGAGACTTTTGGGTCATTGGACTTTTGGGACTTTGGGTGATTTGGGGTTGCTGGACTCAAGAACCAAAGGGAAAAGGGCATGCCCCAATTTGCTTGGGGTGGGGTTTTTTTTTTGCTCATGGGTTGTGTTATGAATCCTGTTGGTGGTGTTTCCCCAACATAATGCCACATTGTTTCTCTCTGTTATTAAAAGGCTTTTTGCTACACTCAGACTATGTGCTTGCGAGAGGGGAAGTATTGCCTCTTGGAGGCGCCCAGCGGGGGTGGTATATATTTGTCCCAGGTCACTGGGTGGGGGCTCGAGCTGGTTTGCATTGTGTTATCGGAAAGGATCCCCTAGATATTGAACCCGGCCCTTGTTGCTGCCAACTCTGACGGGCAGAAGGGTTACAATCCTATTGAAGTGAAAGGAGCTATGCCATTCTACACTAACTGAGAAGCTGGCCCCTAACTGTTAAAAGATTCCAAAGCTTGATTTCAAGAAAGATTTTTTTAAATAAAAGAATTCTGAAGTATACAATATTAAGTTAAGCAAGGACATTTGTCTTGGTGCTTATGCCACAGTCGTTACAAACTTGACTATTTTTCTAATAAATAGCAAGTTTCAGCAAAAACAACCTTTCAGATGTAATAATACGGTGGGAAAGAGGTATCCCTCAATTCTTTTCTATTAAGAGAATCCTATGTCACAAGTTAAAGATCATCAAACAGTCCTTTGAAAATGGGATTGCTTTTCATTTATTTTTCCACATTTCATACATGTTATTCATGGGTGATCTCTCCAAAAGGTAATATACCACACAGCTGACTTGCCACGTAAAAACTGTGCATCAGTCAGGTCCCCCTCTTCAACAAGAAGTTTTATTAGGCCCCATTGTGCTAGGTGCTGTACAGACAGCTTACAGTCTGAGCTGAGACAAAATGGAACATGTGAATAAAAAAACCAAGAGACAGAAGGGAAGACACAGTTCCATAGAGAGGAGTCTTCAAATTGTGCAATAGCTAAGGGCTCCAAGTGAAGGGTTTTTTTCCCCTTCATTTGTTTAATTTAGACCTGCATAAAACATAGACACACTGCCTCCTATACAGCACTTTTTCATGAGCCACCTTTTCCCTCATAATAAATATAACAGCTACTGGCCAACGCAACACATCAAATAAGACCATGTTCCATCCATACGTGGCTATGGGATTTAGTAAATACTTCCTTCTTGCTCATATTTACGTTACACATGAAGCTTTTGAAGTTGTCTCATTTATCAGAGCAGAAGCCAACTTTTAGTTTTTCTAAAGGAAGCTCCCCAACTGTTCCTAGTTACTACTCACTATTTCTATAAGGCCCAATCCTACATCTCTTGCTCAGGCAATCTCCCATAGCTACAAACAAATATCCAGCTACTCTCCATCCCACCAAAGGACAAAAAAACCAAAACATTTAGAATATCACTTCCCACCACTCACAGCAGTGCTGCTTGCAGAAGTGCCCGTTAAGCATGGCAGAGCAGCACAGCAATAAAAAATAAAGTACTGAAAAATCTATAGGGTTGGTTGACACTAGCGTCAATGAGGAATAAGTTCAGTGAACACAACACAGGTATAAAACCTGGTAACCCATCAGACAGTCCCCACCATCCCACATCTTATGTAGCTATTTACACCAGTGCAAAATGAGTGTATAATGCTACCAAATTACATTGAGGGCATCTTACACCAGTGCAAAACGAGTGTGAGTGAGAATCAGGCTCTGTGCAGCAAGAGTTCCTTCTACATTTGCCAGCTCAGAGTCAAGCATATAATTCTTCCTGATATATTCAGTTCAAGGTAAAAAAATAGGAACAATACAATACCCAGTCCACAAACAAAACTGTAACAACCACATTCTCTTTAGCAACAAGGTCCTTCTCAAAGCAGAACAATGCCACACAGAGGGAAACAGCATTCAAAGACAGTCATCCAGTCTCTTTACTATTCCCTTAATAGCCTTTAACCCCAAGTTTCTCACTTTTTGTATGATCATCTGAGCACTATATGAATCAACTCTATGGTCTCATCTACTACACATAGTCATAATGAAACCCCTTGTTACATAACAGTAATATAAAATATTCTTTATATAAATTCTGTAGTAAATACGTCATTATTAGGCAGTACTTCAAGCTAGGAATTGGAAGAAGCGATAGAACATACACTGAAACCCTGTTAAGGATCAGTATGTGGGGAGGAACAGCAAAATAGGGAACGAAACACTTTCAATAAAGGCCTGTAATTCCTTCACTCTTACCTGTAGAAAGTTTCCAACTAAGAAAAGAATTCAGTCCCTTATTGAAAATAAGCTGTAAAAACTCTTAATTGCTACAGTACAGCTAGGCTGATGAGTTCCTTAAATAACAGCAATGTTGTCTCCACTTACTTTTTACTGGGCTTGATAAGCTAATTAGTGGGAAGGCTCCTCCTGTGTTCCCCCAGAAGCCGACCTCTGAGAGAGTTAAGGGTATAAAAGGGACATTAGTAGTCTGGGGGTGAAGAGGCAAATGTATATTGGTTCTGTAGGAACAGAAAGATGTCAGCTTTGCTTACTTCAAAGAAAACATTATATAAATTGGCCTGTTGGTTTTTATAATTCCTGCACGTTTGTGTATTTTCACTAATAACCCATTTTTCACCTAATGTGTCTGATGTACATATATGTTTGTAGAAGATTATAATTTAGAGATGTTCCCTCATAAGGGACAGTATTATGAACATAGGAACTTGGAGATGTGCCCTAAAGGCGGGGGTTGGGAACATTGCACTGTATGCAACAGTTCAGAGATCCTCTGCAGTTTGTTTTATTAAAGTTTTATTCCTTTCTCATTTACTGGTTTGCTCCACAGGTGACCCCAGCAATTACAGGCCTGTAAACCTGATTTCAGTACCAGGCAAACTGGCTGAAACTATAGTTAAGAACAAAATTGTCAGACACATAGATGAACACAATTTGTTGGGGAAGAGTCAGCATGGTTTTTGTAAAGGGAAATCATGCCTCACCAATCTACTAGAATTCTTTGAGAGGGTTAACAAGCATGTGGACAAGGGGGATCCAGTGTATATAGTGTATTTAGATTTTCAGAAAGCCTTTGACAAGTTCCCTCACCAAAGGCTCTTAAGCAAAGTAAGCTGTCATGGGATAAGAGGAAAGGTCCTTGCATGGATTTGTAACTGGTTAAAAGATAGAAAACAAAGGGTAGAAATAAATGGTCAGTTTTCAGAATGGAGAGAGGTAAATAGTGGTGTACCCCAGGGGTCTGTACAGGGCCCAGTCCTATTCAACATATTCATAAATGATCTGGAAAAAGGGGTAAACAGTGAGGTAGCAAAAGTTGCAGATGATACATAACTTCTCAAGATAGTTAAGTCCCAGGCAGACTGTGAAGAGCTACAAAAGGATCTCTCAAAACTGGGTGACCAGGTAACAAAACGGCAGATGAAATTCAATGTTGATAAATGCAAAGTAATGCACATTGGAAAACATAATCCCAATTATCAGGGGGGTTTTTACCCATGAAAGCTTATGCCCAAATAAATCTGTTAGTCTTTAAGGTGCCACCAGACTCCTTGTTATAATCCCAGTTATACATATACAATGATGGGGTCTAAATTAGCTGTTACCACTCAAGAAAGAGATCTTGGAGTCAGTGTGGATAGTTCTCTGAAAACATCCATTCAATGTGCAGCAGCAGTCAAAAAAGCCAACAGAATGTTGGGAATCATTAAGAAAGGGATAGATAGTAAAACAGAAAATATCATATTGCCTCTATATAAATCCATGATATGCCCACATCTTGAATACTGCATACAGATGTGGTCGCCCCATCTCAAAAAAGATATATTGGAATTGGAAAAGGTTCAGAAAAGGACAACAAAAATGATTAGGGGTATGGAATGGCTGCCATATGAGGAGAGATTAATAAGACTGGCATTTTTCAGCTTGGAAAAAAGATGACTAAGGGGGAGATATGATTAAGGTCTATAAAATCATGACTGGTGTGGAGAAAGTAAATAAGGAAGTGTTATTTACTCCTTCTCATAACACAAGAACTAGGGGTCACCAAATGAAATTAATAGGCAGCAGGTTTAAAACAAACAAAAGGAAGTATTTCTTCACACAACGCACAGTCAAACTATGGAACTCCTTGCCAGATGATGTTGTGAAGACCAAGACTATAAAAGGCTTCAAAAAAGAACTAGATAAATTAACGGAGGATAGGTCCATCAATGTCTATTAGCCAGGATGGGCAGGAATGGAGTCTCTAGCCTCTGTTTGCCAAAAGCTGGGAATGGGCGACAAGGAATGGATCACTTGATGATTACCTGTTCTGTTCATTCCCTCTGGAGCATCTGGCATTGGCCACTGTTGGAAGACAGGATACTGGGCTAGATGGACCTTTGGTCTGACCCAGTATGGCTGTTCTTATGTTCTTATTTAATGAACCCCAAGATCGTTACCTCTGACAACCTGAATCTTTCCAGCCAGGACTGTCACCATAGCTACAACAAAACTCCAAATGTGGAAAATGTTGCTTTTGGGTTATATTATAAAAGTTCAGTATAGTTCCAGGATTGAGGAAAGATGAAGGTATTATTAAAATTCATTGATCTAATGATGTGGCCCCTGGTGGGGGACAGGGGTCTCTGCCTGTTGCCCACGCCCCGAGCGCCGACTCTGCAGCTCCCATTGGCTGGGAACTGCAGCCAATGGGAGCTGTGGGGACAGTGCCAGCAGGCAGGGGCAGCGCTTGGAGCCTCCTGCCCCTCCCAGGGGCAACAGGGACGTACTGGCTGCTTCCTGGAGCAGGGCAGGGCCAGGGCAGGCAGGGAGCCTGCCTTAGCCCCACTGCACCACCAACTGGGAGTTGCCTGAGGTAAGTGCCACCTGGCTGGAGCCCGCACCCCTCACCCCCGCCCACACCCCAACCCTCTGCCCCAGCCCTGAGCCTCCCACCCACACTCCCTCCCAGAGCCTTCACCCCTTCCTGCACTTCAACCCCGTGCCCCAGCCCGGTGAAAGTGAGTGAGGGTGGGAGAGAGCGAGCGACAGAGGGAGGGGGGATGGAGTGAGCGGGTCGGGGCCTCTGAGAAGGGGTGGGGCAAGGGTGTTTGGGGTTTGTGTGATTAGACACGAGACCCTAGTCTTGACACTGGTCTCTACTATTTCTTTGATAATAATGTTTATTGAGAGTTCCTCTAAAACTAGACTGCCATTGGCTTCTGCCTTCTTGCCATGGGTACTGTGGAAAGAGAGCAGTTGACAGTGATTCAGAGAACTCAAAAATATTCAGGGTGAAATCCTGCCCCATTGAAATCAATGGGAGACATGCCATTTACTTCAGTGGGACCAGGATTATACACTAACAGTTTCCATTTTAAGGTCCATGATGTTGGTGCAAGTCATTTTGGATCCTGCAAACTCCGCATGTTAAGGTCAAACACAGAGTCACAGCAGCATATGTTAGCTCCTATTCTAGGCTGCTTTTATATGTTTCTGTGATGGCTAAGGCTTGGATTTTCACAGGAGCCTAAGGAAACTCAAGACTAAGTTCTCTGGAGAAGAGATCATCCTTTGTTCTGTGGTTGAACTGTGCATTGAACAGTGGGGTCCTGGTCTATGACTGAGGCTTCTGGGCAGTGCTGCAATACAAAGAAATAATAATAAGCCAACTCTCATTGCATTTCAATAGGATTTGAGGTCCAAACTCCTTTAGGCTTCTGTGAAAATCCTAAGTATAGAGGATTAATTTTGTAATGGTGAGGAGGCACAGGCTAACAAGTTGAGGTGCATTTGTTGTGCCTACAAAACTGATATTTATCCCTGTAAGAACAGGCAGTCACACATGCAAATAGATCCTTATACAAGCAATTACCTATTTTTCACAAAGAAAGCTACATTTGGACAACTGTCAGCAAGAACAAGGGGGGCATACACACACTTCTCCAGTGCTTCCTTCTTTGAAAGTCTTGCTCAGAAAGAACTCTTAATAGCTGAACTCAGTAGAACTCAAGCTGAATAGCTACTGAAATATCTGGTTTGCCAGACTGCCTACAGATCCTGCACCACTTGAAAGCCAATTTATCTCTGAATGCATCAGGAGTCAGGAGAGCACCAGAGTTTTATGTGCTTCCCAGGAGAACTTCTGCCAGGGATATTGCAGCCACATCAATACACGACTGCTTGGTATCACTGAGATGCCTCACAACCTAGTGCTGTCAGAAGGCAGCACTCCTGGGAATGTCATCTGTTTTGGAGGTTAAATCAAGAGAAAGCTGACTTCACTGGGTTGCACAGGCATAACTGGGAGCGCAGGGTTTGACCCATTGCTCCATCATCTGCTTCCAGAGGCTATGTAATATAAATCACATTGCTTTGTTTTCTCAGTGACACTGCCAGGTGTTGCATCATGGTGAAGTAAGATTTACCTTTCACCTCAGTACCTGAAATCCAAGTCAGGAGCATCTGGCTAATCTTTAGGCCACAACATGGGCAAGGTTGTCTACTTCACCTGAAGCAACATAACCAGGAAGAAAAATCAGAACTGTTGATTCTATCTTGTGAATTTCAAATACTGGAACAAAGAGGAAAATATCCCTGAATTTAAAAGATAGAAGAGGGCCTATAAAATGTTTGAAGAACTTCCCCTACTTTCCCCTCCATAGTGCACTCCCCAGGCATCTGATCAAGCCTGCCCTACTTCGGCTCAGCCTGGGTGTATGATAGGGAGAAGAGCTTTCACTTCATAGAATCATAGATTAGGGTTGGAAGAGACCTCAGGAGGTCATCTAGTCCAACCCCCTGCTCAAAGCAGGACCAACCCCAACTAAATCATCCCAGCCAGGGCTTTGTCAAGCCTGGCCTTAAAAACCTTTAAGGAAGGAGATTCCACCACTTCCCTAGGTAACCCATTCCAGTGCTTCACCACCCTCCTAGTGAAATAGTATTTTCCTAATATCCAACCTAAACCTCCCCCACTGCAACTTCAGACCATTGCTCCCTGTTCTTCATCTGCCACCACTGAGACCAGCCTTGCTCCATTCTCTTTGGAACCCCGCTTCAGGTAGTTGAAGGCTGCTATCAAATCCCCCACTCACTCTTCTGTGCTGCAGACTAAGAAGCCCAGTTACCTCAGCCTTCCCATGCAGGACCTTGATTTTAAAAGTAAGTCTGACATGGCACAGCATTGAAGAATAGTTTTGTCTTAAATATGCAGAGAGGGTTGTTGTAAAGGCTAAGGTCAATGTTAATAGTTAAGACCTGGTCTAAGGCTAGCATTGGGATTAGGTCTACCAATAGTGTTACAGCTAGGGCTACTGTTAGGGTTACAGATGTAGTTACAGTTATTGCTAGACCTACCAACAGCGCCAGAGTTAAAGCTATAGTTAATGATGTTGGTAGGATCGCAGTTAGTGGTTGGGTCATAGTTACAATTAGGTTGGGTTTATATTGTCATTTTCACCCTTAATTAAATTTGGATGAAACATTTGGTATATTTCATGCAAAAGAAAATCAAGGCAGATGACCTAAGCTGCTTGCCAACAAGCTGCCACTGTGGAATATGCTGGCATTTTCAAAAAAATGGAGAGCAGCCTGGTAATCCATTAAAAAGCAGACGTGGGTGGATGGCCCATACCTTGGATCCAGGGTTCCTTGCATATATTTTCTAATGTGTGTCTGATATATTTTGAACTATACAGAATGTAAACATTGTCAGCCTGAGGAAAACTGGGCTACAATAGGCTCATTTATATGTACAGCAAATGGGGTCCATTTGCAAAATGGGCAGAACACAAGTGTGCCACTAAGAACTTGTCACCATTTCAAGCTCACAACACAGACAGTGCCACCCTCTACCTCCCTCTGGCATCTTGAGTCACAGATTTGTCTCTCCTTAACTGGGTAATCTCATTATAGTGATAATTACAACAGACTTACGGTACTGCCCTTCAGAGTGTGTTGCCTTTGTTGTAACCACCAACCCAAAAACTGTTTTTGTCTCTTTATGACACCGCATAGAAAGAGTCTCTTACTGAATTAGTTCCAAGGCAATTCTGTTTGCTCAATAACCTTACTAATGTACATTCCTAACTTCTTTCTTGCACTGGTGGAATTGCATGCCATCAACCGTTCTGTAACGTGACCTCCTTAGCTCGTCTTTTTATGTACTGGTTGTTGGTGTAACATGTGAGCTGCTGCTCTCCCATGAATGTGTACTGTTATTTCTATTACCTGAACAACTGAATCTCATCTATCAACTACACTTTTTGGAACAAAAGTTCGTGAGTTCTGTTCTTCCCCCTTGTATGCAGGTTTCATTGACAACTGTGTGGCTTGCTTGTGTGCAGCCCCTGCTCATACAATACAATACCTATTGTAGTTTACAATACATACTGTCTCCTTTAGATGATCATTTCAGAGCTATCAAAATGTCACAACAAACAAAATAGCAGTCTAA